>NC_082643.1:111513495-112819923 GCF_028023285.1 Balaenoptera ricei
ATTCCTATTCTCCTGCAAAATTAACCTTCCCCCATTTAACGGGAAAACCACACTACAGCTTTGTGATTTTTAAACTTGAAGCAGGGTAGAGATGCTTCACACAGGAGGATGGAAGAGCTGCGAAGGGCCCTGGCTTTCCAAGAAGACAGGAGCAGAGCCCGGGCAGGGGTGAAGGCAGCGCCCACAGGCTCCTATTCACACCGTGCTTGGGCTCACGGACTCTCAAAGGCCCGGACCCGGTTGCTCTTGCTGGTGAGGAATGGCAAGCAGCCCCGGGCCAGGAGCGCGCAGCAGCTGGAGACCAGCGCTGTGGTTCAGAACAGACTGGCCTCAGCCGCCAGGGGCGTCTGTCTGCTCACAGAGACAAACTGTCCCTCTGCTGGGACCCATGCCCACCCCAGCCTCAGGCTGACTCCGAAGCCAGACGGTCAGCGGCCTGCGTGGCCCTGCGGCGGCCTCCACGCTCCTGCACTGACCACTCATCGAGTCGTCCTCTCTCCTCACGGCACCCAAAGTGCCTCCTCCTGCCCGCTTCTTGAGAGCATAACAACATGATTACTAACCCGATTCCGGCTGGCCAGAGTGGCCATTTGTCACAAGGATAATACGCGCTTCCCTGGGAAGAATTTCGACATCTCCTAATAAAGCCAGTGCTTTCTACAGTCTCACATTTCCCCACTGTTGTTTCATTATCTTAGTATCCTCTTACAAATCCTCCTGAAAAGTTGGTTTCAGAGCTGCTCTGTACAACTGCCAACCAAAAAGCGACTCTTCCCCACCGGGGGTGCTCTCCTTATAGTGTAGCTGGTATTTAAATAAATGGGCAAGGAAGCTGTCTATCAAGTAAGGCACCTTATTTGAACCTGGTTGCTCCTTTAAAATACAGGGTCACCAGGGCAGACCCGTCTTACCCCCAGATGGGAGAACTGGGGGTAAAAAGCCTTGCAGTGTTGCTTTACAGACATAAAACAGGTCAAATCAAGATTCTTTTCAAGAAACCACAGGCATGAGGCTCGGGAGACTGGAGACTTCCCACATCTAAGTCTTCACGGGGGGCTGCAGCTGAAGCTGGGCCGGCCAGGCGAGCCCCGCGCAGCCCAGCCCAGCGGTGGAGTCGGCGTAATCAAAGCCGCAATTACCGCGCCCGCTTCAAAGGGAGCTCGGAGCCCCGTCTTACACGTCAGGCTTGGGCTCCCTCCGCCAGCGCTCACCACGTGGGCCATTTGCTGAGTGGGTGTGAAGGAAGCACAGGAAAACGCCCTCCCCCCACCGTCCAGCTGAAACCCAGGAAGCTCCACTCCTGGACCAGACTCCAATCCGGACAAAATATCCCACTAACCAAATGGAAGCTGGAACCCAAACAGGCAGAGTCGCGTATTAAGAGCCCAAGCGGTAAAGGGACATCTCAAGATTTCAAGAGGAACCTGCGTCTGGAAGACGACCAGCACTGACTGAGGCATTGGGGCCTTCTAGGCCTTGGCTCAAAAGATTTGAAGAGAGGGAGAGGGGAAATTCCTTCTTCTTAGGTGCAAACGTGAGCCTCCAACTGGGAGCCAAGCGCGTGGCCAGCCCATATCCTTGAGGTTCTGCGGCCCAGCCCCCTTCCCAGGCTGTCCCCCCAACAGGAGGGGCTGCGGAAATGAGCCCATTAGAGAGGCCGAGGTGGGTGTGGGAGGAGGGGCGATGCGTGACCAGGACCCACCGGCTCAGCTGGAGCCGTGCCTGTAACCTCACTTCCTCGTCCAGAAATGGTGAGTAACCCAAAAGGAAGGTGGTTGGAGTAAGAGCTCCTCCCTCCCCTTCCCAAATGTTACTAGCAAGGAGTGGGAAACTCTAAAATGTTTTTAGTTACGCTGTGAAATTTGAGGGGAGAGTATCAGAGATCAGTCTGTGAGAGATGAACAGAGGCAGAGGCTTTGCAAAGATCGCCCTCCTCACAGCGGCACACACCGCCTCATGCCTACTGCCTAAGTTGTTCTGCCCCACCTCGGGGCAGACGGATGGAAGCCTGCCATTCAGGGCGTGAACTCCCGTGCCGCACAAAGCCGCCTGTGTACGCAGGGAGCGGACTTCCAGAGCGGGCAGCGAGCGCGGCAGAGCTGGTCTGGCCCTGTTGTCCTAGAGGGAACTGAGGCATCTGGTTGTGAGCGGCTGGTGTGAGGGGCCCCTAGAGATTCCCCAGGCCTCCTCGTTCCCCATGGGTCACAGGAGCTGGTGAGGAGGAAGGAAGAAGGACAACGTGCGCTGAGTGCTGCTGTGCCAGGCGCTGGGACACGACGTCATGCGATCACGACAGCTCCGCTGACTTCAGCACGTTTACACAGAAGGATCCCGCTGCGGGAGGGGCGAAAGGCCTTGCTTAAGGTCACCCAACCTACAGGTGGCAGGATTAGCTTTTGAGCCCTAAACCTAAGTTCTCTCCACCACACCTCGGGGCTAAATTATCACTCATTTGCTTCTCCTCGCCCGCCTGCCTTCCGTGCCCATCACGAGTCAGCATCACTGCGGAGGTGGAGGTGGTCTCCATCTGGACCACTGCCCACCCCAAGAGGCTCCGCTCCGCTTGAAAGCAGGGTGAGAGAACAAAGGGCCTAAGAAAGTAACTTTGAAACTTAAATCTCTAAGATGGAAAGTATAACCTACAAAGGCCACCTTCAGGTCTTTGAAAGTAAGTACTACCCAGTATTTGAGAAAAAGAAGAAATGATAACGCGTGGTGAGGAAGGTTAGCGCTGACTCTTCCCTCTGCAGCTGAGCTAGTCCTGAAGTCCCAGCATCAAGCTCGTCAGTCCCCCAGTCGCCAGCCACAGCTCTGACACCAGATGATTCCCAGAACGTGGAGGAGGCAGGGAGGGAGGGAGGGGTCAGTGAGACAAGGGGTCACTGGCCCCGGGGTTGGATCCAGGTTATACAGACCGAGGCAGGGTCACTGAATCTGTGCGGTTCCTTCCCGTGCGGTTATTCAAAGCGTAACTGTGACCAGTGAAAGCAGACTTCGGCAATGCCGAGATGACGCTGAAGCAGGCCTGGAACTATTGATAAATTGCTCGAGGGGGAGATGCTGGTTTCCATCTGCAGCTAATGGTTTCTCTTCCTGATCAGCCCTTTGTGTCTCCCTGTGAGGATGTACACCACCATTGTTGGTTGGCTGGGCCTCCCAGTGTAGGTCTCACCCACTAGACCTTCACCTCCGCTGGGAACACTACCAAAACATTCTCGAGGAAAGTTTTGAATAAGAGACCCTCAAAACCCATCTTAATTCTTTAAAGTGCTTCAGGAGGATAGCCACTATGGAGACTCATCTACCCACCTCCAAATTCTTTATCCAGTTCACCTTTCTCTCTACAAGTTCTCCTGCCCTAAAAATGCTAACTTCACCTTCTAAAAATGAGGCAACAGAATGAGCACACACTTCTGTGTGTTTTTCCTTTCCACCGTCGTGTAGTACGAGTCTACGTGTCTAAGTGTATGGGGCCTAGGGAGGTGACAATGCGTTGTGGGTTCTGAGCATGAGCTCTGAAGACAGACTTATCCTGAGCAAGTTACTTGAACATGCCACACCCATTTCCCCGTCTGTGAAATGGAAATAGTTAAGTCGCTCTACCTCATAACGTGTGTTGAGGGGATGAAAGGAGATAATACACGTGACAGGCTTGGCAAGTACCTGGCATCTGAAAGGGCGCAATGAATGTTGGTTACTGCAGTGGGTGGAGACTTGAGTGACAGAGAGACAGAGCCAGGTGTGAACCTGCCCCTGCTGCACACCAGCCACGTGGCCCTGGACAAGTTACTGACGTCTCCTCATCCCTCTAACAGGGCAGAGATCCCTCCCCGAACAGGGCTGCCTCAAGGACGGGATGGAGAGGCTTCGATTAGAGCACCCACGACAGAATACATGGTCCAGAAATGTTAGTTCCATTTCTGTTGTTCCAATCTCACACAGCATGTTCAGGGGGTAAAAGCAAGATTTATACTATTTACAGAACTTCCGGTGGAAAATTACGACCAATAGAGAATTCTGGAAAATCTCTCATGAAATATTACAAAATATCTTATAAAATAGAACGTCTGCAGAAACACACTGATAGCTGGGAAAAGAAGTAATCCCAAGAGGGCAGCAAAAAATTTGTCATTATATTTACGGAGACTATATCTAAAAATTTAGAAAACTTCAGGTTAGATTTGACTTAGGACTTAAGCAAAAAAGCGGGCACTACTGTTTGACTGAGGTGCTTTCATTTTTTTTTCTCCTCATTCTGTCGAAAAGAACAGAGTGACTTTGCTAAGGCTCACAAGTTCTAGGCAGGATCACCCCACTCCTCTGGATCTGCTGACGGGCAGCTTCAGACCCAAAGGACACAGCTGAGGAAAAGGAAGTGAAAAGGCCTCAAGGTCTCACTGCAGTTATCAAGAAATTCAAGCAAAAAAAAAAAAAAGCATATTTACCCTTCCTAATAAGAGCACCCCCCATACGCCAACTCAGGCCCCGTTTACTTTTAATGTATATATTATTCAAATAAGCTTTGTTTTCTGGTTCCCAAATCTACAAAATGGATCAGAGGGAAAACTACTTTAGGGGAGGGGTACACAGTCCTAGACAGAACAAGAAGACACAATAAATAAAGGGCAGATTTTTAAAGAACCCCCATTATTTGGGGTCATCTAGAAGGGTCAAATAGCATCCATTCCTTGTTACCATTTACCATATGGTACACTACACTGTAGAATAATGGCATGAGGTATTAAGAAATATTTAATTTTCATGTACTCTGGTGAAGAAAGAGGTGCACTCACAAGAGTGAAAATTAAAAATTACATGTGTTGATACTTAAAGAGGTAAACCTAGAGTTCTCTGGGAAACTCCGTTATCCAGAAGGATGATTCCCTCAAGTTCTGGATGGCTCAGTGAGAAAGGATTCTATCAAACTAAATTTGTCCAAAATAATTTTTTTATTCTATGAAGTATTAGAATAATAGCATGGATCTTAATTTCATAGGGCTTTCATGAACAATACTAAATATTACGTATCTCAGGAGGGTTGTAATAATGAGCCTCATTCTTCTCTCCGTCTACTATTATTTTTTAATGGCATGTGACCACTCTTGCTAGCCAAGGGTCCAGTTTCCTGTTTGTTTCCCAAGGCAACTTAAACACAATCCTAGCTCTTCTGACCATTAAAGAAAGAGGGGAAAAGAACTGATGGAAGGACACTGCAGCACAACAGAGATTTTAAAAGCTTTCACTGTATGTATGATCCTCTCCCAGTTCCTTCACGAATGCACAGTTGCCTAGATAAAATCACCCTGTCTGCTGATCTAACAGGCCCAGCCACCAGCTTATTAGTGAGCTGTAGTGGACGTCTGCTGGGTTGCAGCTTGCCTCCCTCTTGATTATCCCAATGCCAACACAGCCCCGGTGGGAGCGGTGAGCCCCCGACAGCTGTCTTGTACTGTGTGTGACCATCTGCTGTGGCCACAGTTGATTGCAGATGGGGGTAGAAGTTTGACCCAAGCTGGGCTAGCCAGAGTCCCTTCTCTCGAATTTGGCTTTGTATTGGTTTATTTTCTGGCCACGCGGCATGTGGGATCTTAGTTCCCCGACCAGGGATCAAAAACCTGTGTCCCCTGCAGTGGAAGCGCAGAGTCCTAACCGCTGGACTGCCAGGGAAGTCCCCCTTCTCTGGAATTTGAAAGAGTTTTCTCTTTTGGAGACTGGTACTGTAAGAAAGAACATGTGAGCTTGAGGGGTTCTGGACACGTGGATCAAAGAACTGAGGAGGCCAATCTGCAGAAGGGGAGGATGTGATTTGGGGGAGGGGCAGATATAAGAGACAGCAAAAGCGTCTGGACAGTTTTCCAAGACCACCTTCTAGTACTCTCCTCGGCTTCCACACGATGGTCCTGTATCCTTAAATAGAGGTCCTTAGCCTAGCAGGGGTTGTTTCTGCTCCTTGTGATCAAAAGGCTCTCATCATATGGGCAAGCATAAGGCATTCTGGAGAATGGTTAGAACCTGAAAACCTGCGGTCCACGCACAACTTAGTCTAGCTACACAGTGCCGTGAGGCTGCCATCTCTGCCTCAGACAGCGTGACCAAGGCTGCCCTTGCTATCAGTGTCTGAATTTTCCTGCTGAACGGTCTTACTAGGAAGTCCCTAGTAAGAACACTGCAGTCAAGTGTCATTGCCCTGTGAATTCTCTACAAGTTTTCCGCTAACTCATGACACGTTTCGCAGGGGTTTGCAGCCAGACGTAAGAGGAGGGGAACGCGGGTAGGCTACCACCCCAGGCAGGGACAGACCTCCGTGTCCTAGGCACAGCACACCTGCGATCCTGACAAGACAAATGACACGTCCACAGTCGTTTCCATCAGGATCCAGACGCTTGGCCAACTGGCAGGCGAGGCCCTGCACTGTCCGGGCCACCACTCAGAGGGCGCTCAGGAGCAGCCTGGGGACAGCACTGAGCCGGGTGCAGGTGGCCGTGCTGGTCTCCCGCCTCCAGATATGCGGCTCCCTTCCCGAGAGCTCCTGACTCTGCCGTCTCCTGTGTGCTTAGTGGCAATTCTAGGCTAAGTGCCCGACACACTTAGTGCCTAATCGTGTGACAAAAAGATGAAGGATGGAAAACAGGGCGTAGTTTTTTCACTTTCTCATTATCAAAGCCTTAATTTTTACTCTGAGACTTTGGACAAGCCTTACCATTTCTCTAGCTGCTTCCAACTTTACTACTCTGTAAGCACTTGGCTTTGCCTTCTAACTAGACATGCCAACCTAGGAACAAATACCCAGAGGCTCACTGATACTTAATGGGGGTGACTACATAAGTACTTAGGGAACAGAGTTCAGAGCAAAGATTAGGCAAAAGCATCAAGTTCCCCAGGGTGAGCTTCAAAAACTATACGAAATAAATGTTTTTCTCAAGGAGACCGCTGAAAATATTTAGACCTCTCCCTGAGTCTTAAGAGGACAGGGCTAAGTCCTGAGCTTCAGACAAGGTTCCTAGAAGACCTTCAGGGTCACAGTCTTCTCGCTAGTCCTGCACATGACTCCAGTCTATAATGGAAAGCTAGAGACAATTTTTTTAAAGATGTAAATCCAAGCACTGCACAATTAACTATTGCATTCTATACTGTACTAGAAATTACTTCTCCCATACACCTCTTGGCACCAAGGAAATAAAGGCGAATGTTTTTATTTAGTAAAAAATATATATTAATTTCTCAGTTCAGCAAGTGTGCAAGCTAAAGATTATGCCAAGGCTAAAATCATAGTGTACAGAAGTATGTCTGTATGTGAGTGCCTATATGTATCTCTGGGTGCGTTTAACCAGAGATTTTTTGCTTTTTAAAAAAAGATAGCTTGTTTCTACTTTTAAACTAGACCTTTGACGTTATATAATCAAATGAAATACACTGAAATATCATAAGAATATCTTTTCAATCTATATAACTTTAAGATAGTGGACTTTTTATGTTTTGCTAAAGTAAATATTAGTAAACCAACCTGTAAAGTTTTTAAGTTAGTAAACTCAGAATGATAATTCTCTCCAGCTTTTCAAAAATTCTAATTCTTTGCTTCTTTAATTCTTTATGAAGCTTGATTAAGTCAGGAAGAAAGGGAAGTTCAGTATTTGATGATAATCTCTGACTTCTGACAAACTCTTGACGTTACATATTCCAAATGAAACGTGCACCAAAATACTGGAAACTCAAAGCAACTCCATCATTGTTCTGTCAAACTCAAGAATTCCCCCATGACTGGACACGCAAGTGTTACCTCCTGCAGGAGGCCTTCCTTGATCGCGCTCTGATTTCCATCGTCTTTGTTTTTACACACTGCGCTGTATGCACTTCCTTGGTAGCATAAAACATATTATTTTATAATTATCCATTTGTACGTCTGCATCTTCTTAAACAGGGAGCGCCTCTGGTAACGGACAGGGTCCGTTTAGCAAGTAACCCCACTGCCTAAGGTAGTTCTTGACTTGCAGGAGTAGGCCTCACTGGATGTTGGCAGAGTGAATAAACAAACAATTGGCATTTTATGATACTGGCCTTCACAGGAGAAGGTGTGTAAGTCTCACTGCCTGAGGCCCTGGGCTCCCAGCTCCCACAAGTGGCAAGTTAGTTAGTTAAAAAAGCTAAGGATGAATCTGGATTTCTTGAATGATCCCACAGCTTGGGGATCACCTCCAACTTGGAGGAATGTCTTTTAAGGATCCCGTTTCCAATAATCCTAAAGAAGTCTGCTGCAAGGTGTTGAGACTGGGTTAATGCTAATTTCTTTGTTTCAACTTGATTTCACCAGAGTGAATATTCTTATAGAATACACAAAAGTAGAAGCTCACAGGGAGATGGGGACACAGCTGGGTATATGAAGCAACTGCAATGGCATTTCCCACCAATGAAATGAGAAAGTATTAAGTGACACTCATGTCTTTCAAGGAACAGAAACAAGTTTTCAGAGGGCTTTTTGGTTCACAGAGGCGTCTTTTCCTGATGGGTGGGGTCTTTTCCTTATAGTCCACTGTCCCACTCTAGTTCAGAGTAATGAGAGTTCCCTAGCATTTGAGCTACATCATGGCTGTCTAAGCTCAGTGATCTACTAGGAACTTCCTTTAAGGGCAGCAGGATAACGTTAAGTTGCGCTGTGCGGAAGGAAACCCTCTCAAAAGTCCCTTCACGTTGGAGTCACGGCATCCTCCCTGTCTGGGCACCGTGCTCCGTTAGCTTTACCTTCCTGCAGGGAGGGCCGTGACTTCAGAACTTCCCTTCAGAACTGAAAGCAAGTCCTGTGAGCTTTCACAGACACTATGTGCAGGATCAAGTCTAATCAAACATTTCATCTGTCTGCGGCTTTTTTCTAAGGTGGAGCCAGCAATAGCGGGACCGAAGTCTGGCAAACAAACAAGGAGCCACATGATGGCATCAGTGGGGAAGCAAAGCCCCAGACTAGAGGCAGTGCTTGTGGGCACTCATCCTGTGGAGGAGGAGGGTAGGCAGGAAGTGACCTATACAGGACTTGAAGAGCAAGCACATCGTGGGCAAGTCGTTTTCAAGATCATAAGGTGCCTTATAGTTATACAGAGCCACCCAGACCTAGAATGAGGACGACAAATTAGTAAACAAAAAAGAGACCCGAGTCCCTTTACTAACACTGGGAGGCAGTGCAGCCCGCGGAAGCACAAAGCAGACCAGGACGTTGGGACCTGATGCAGCCGGGAGCTTAGAGGCCAGCAAAGCGCCCCTTTCACTTGTGCCGAGGAACCAGTCTCCGGCTTAAACCTACTGCCCCAGGCCATACAGCACAGGGAGGGCTAATGTGAGAGCCCGCGTGGCCTCACTCCTCTAAGCTCTTTCTACAGGGTGCCCTGTTGGCCTGGTCTTTCATTCAGAACAATACACACAATACCCTCCAGGGAAAACAACTGGTTATCACTGAGTGTCACCTCCTCAGAAGGGCCTTTCATGATCTTCAAGCCAAAGCCGACCCTCAAGTCACTCCCTGTTTTATTTTTATTATAGCACTTACACTTTCCTGTTTGTTTTAAATCAACTCCTCTGCCCGAGATGTAAGCAGTACAGAGCGGGGACCTTCTGAGCCTTGTTCGATGCTGTATTTCCAGGTATTATGGAGCTAACTGGCATTTATAAAGTGCTCAATAAATGCGGAATAATGACTAAACAAGTCAACTACTACACAGATAGAAGTTTCTGAATTCCTAAAACAAAGAAGGGGATGGGGAAACAGTAGGGATAGTATCATTCCTAATTTTCCGAAATCTTTACGAATGCAAATCTGACCTTCTCTCCGCTTAGTAATTCTTATCAGATGACTGCCAGTGCCGCTCTCTAAGACAGGATAGTGGGGAGGACAGAACTTCAAAGGCTGCATGACTGATCCAGCAACGAGAGGGGAGTGGGACACTGGAGACTCTGATTAAGTGCAGCCCAGCCGACGGGAGCCTCACTGGTCGCTGGTGAAAATTTTTTTCTTGGGGGGAGGGGGGGAGACTTTGTTGTGTTTTTCTGGGGCAGGGCAGAGGGGACACACCTTGACCTTTAGAAAAACAAGTAAGTGACAAGAAAACACCATGATCACTGTAACATGATTTTAAAAAGAGATATTTGGGATACATTCTAGGACAAAAATGCATTCAGCCTAATCGTCTACTCTAAAATACTATATAATGTTAATCATTAAGGACACTAAAACCAAATATCAAAGTATGAAGCAGAGAAATACATTTTTGCATGATTTTTAATAGAAACAGCATTGAAGATTTTGGTGCAAACAGAGGACAGAGTAAAATCAGCGCATGTTGGTCCTTAGCACGGTATGCTTATAAGGGTTTTCTGTTTCGAGGCAGAGCATAAAAAGGGCTGCTGTCCATACCTAAGTGTTTAGTCATTAAAAGGACAATAGTCTTCTAAAAAAACGCAAAGAAGAAGTACAAGAGCATGTGGTTGCTACTAAAATTACTTCTAAACTATGATGCCATGAGCACCTGGGGGCAGAGCCTGTGCTCCTATAACCAAGCTGGGGGGCCAGCTCAGAAGAGGTCCTCAATTAATAGCCATTAAGTTGAATTAAATATGAACATCATCTGTGATATTATCTTTCTGATACCTTGTTTGGTCACCTGTATGAAGGGCTGATCTTCTTTTTACCTGGAGAAAAGCCTACCACTCAGCGCTAGTTTAGAAGACTTTTGATATAAAAGAACAATGATGACATTTTGAAGAACCTGGGGAACGTGAATAAGGATGAGGCAAGTTTCACAGAGGAGAAGGCAGCTGTATCAGGTCTTGGGGGTGGCATCTAGGGAGGGAGGGAGGGAGGCCACATACGAGAAACAAAGAGCCCTAGCGGGTGGCGGTTATGTTCCCATTTTACAGTGGAGGAAAATGAAGATTAAAGAGCGCAAGCAGATTGCCGGGGCAAACAGCTGATGCAAAATTCGTATCTATTTGGTACCAAAATCTCTGCAGATTCCCCTGGGAAAGTCCGCTGAAATTTGAGCACCAAAATTAAGTTCTGAAAGATTAAGCGGTCATCTGGTTCTAGTCAAGAATGAAGTGACCCGCAGGCTAATGCTCTTCTCCTAAGAAACACCACCCTCAGGCAGAGGAAACGGGCTTTCCAAGCACAGGGACAGCACGTGCAGCAACCTCCATCTGCCTCAGGGACGGCAAATAGTTTTGTTTGGACTGAGCCCAAGACGCATGGTCGGAGGTGAGGCGGGTCAGAGAGTGGAACCCCCAGGACAGGGTAGACGCAGATCCACACTGACGTGGTCTGCACTGCGTCCCTCAGACGGTGGGCTGACCGTTTTTAAGTCGGGAAGTGACACAATCCGTTTGTGTTTCAGCAGATCCCTCTGGGAGCAACACAGAGGATGAACTGGCAGAAAGGAAGTCTGGAAGCAGGAAAATTATCCAAAGTCTTATTACAATAATCCAGATGGAAAGTCTGAGCACCTGATCTTGGGCTATGAAACTGCTGAGTGTGAGAGGAAAGACTCGAGACAGACCCAAAAGATAGAGCTGACGGGACTGGGAGGTGGGTTCCTAGAGAGAACAGAATCAAAGGGAGCGCCTCTGAGAAGAACTGTCACAGTGTAGACACACTGTGAATTCAAAGCCTAGCAAAGACTGAGGCAATTTACAAAGCCAGGTTCCCGCCAGGGATGGTGGTCAAGTGGTCAAAAATCAAATAACTACAATAAAAAGAAATGAAATAAATATCACCTATAAAGATGAGAGTGAGATCTAGCAATGGTTACCAATAAAGAACTTGATAGAATACAGTTCATAAGTCCCCATGCCACATTTTTAAATCACAGAAAAAATGAAGCATCCCTCTCTTTCTCACTAGAAACAAATATATTACTTTTAAGCCTCTATATGTCATCTCAACTGAGAAAAAGTCTCTATACCACAAAACCTTCCAGGTCCTGGGCCAGCCTGAGCTCCTCCAATGCCGCCCTGGGTTTGCAGAGTAAGATGGCATTTTGCCGGTTTTTGTTACTTGTTTGTTTCTGAAGCAGGCAGATTTGCCACTGGTCAGTAAGGAATGGCTGACAAGAGTTAGGGGAAAGGGAATGGAGAAAGATTAAAGGGGCAAAAAGGGGAAGAAGAGAAGAGAGAGACACATACTATATTGCAAATCCATAGCCGGTATAAAAACCATCAGATGTTTTAAAGCACTAATTTGATTTTGATGGCCTTTCCTCTTTAAAGGAGCAATGCTGAATGGCATCAGTATGAGCAAGAAGATTCACAAGCAAGTGCCTCTGTTTATAACTAATGTCAGCAGTAGGACCAGAGAGTCGTTCTTACCATGTTTCAGATGTAGGCAGCTGTCATTCTTGGACCTGTACCTGCAGAAAATTGTGTCTTTAACAAATTTTTATTGAAGAGGTTTTTGTACATTCCAAATACGTAGTAGCTACAATATAATGTGGACCTGTCTGCTTTACTTTTTATGGTTCTTATACCAGCCATTTTTATTTGTGCAGTACAAGTAGAGGCCTTATCTTTTATGAAAGAAAAGGGGAAATAAACTGGACCTCACTGATTGATGCCTTGAATTAATGTACACAAAAGATAAACCCTATCACCATGTTTTATATTTTTAAATAACCCCAAACCACAGAAAAGATTCTCAAGGGGATATAAGGTAGCATATCATAGAGTCATCATAAAAAACTGTATTGTAAGGAGTTTTGCAAAAAGAAGAACAGAAGTGTTAAAGCAAAGAGAACACAGACAACAAAAGCAAAAACAAAACCTTAAAAACAACCACAGTTAACAACCAGGAATCCAGGTGACAGGGTTTGCAAGAGCTTTTTAGGTGTACCTTCACATAGTCACATTTAAAAGAAAGGTCTTTCAAACATTTTTAAAGAATCTCAGGAAGAAAAGCAGAGTTCAGCAATCATATGTTACAGCTGAAGAATAAAGCAGCGTGTAGAAAGATGCAGGCTACTTTAAAAGGTGCTTGTCAGAAGCATGAGAATTGGCTGGAAAGTCACATGGTGCCTACCTGATGTAGATTCCTGTAGTTTCTCTCTCTTCCTCTTCTTTTTCTTACCCTGGAAGAAGACAGGCACATGTTCATGTTATAGACTGTACTGTGAACACATGGATGAACGTGATACAAAAGGACCAGCAGGCGGTCAACCAAGAGATCAAGATGCCTCATTATATGTCTCTCTTTACCATCTGTACCTAGAAACAGGGCAAGAGAAGGAAATTCTTATCTGTGACCTCTGTCTCTATAGCTTTGCATTTAATGTCATCAGTACTGTACTGACGTTGGCGGTGGCCATACACACACACACACACACACACAGAGGATGATGATGTCCTAGGGCTGTGGCCACAGACCCCCCCCCCACCCGCCCACCTTCAAGGAAAGCCCGCTTAATAAGGAGGCACTCCTTTTACTGCTAACCACCACACTTAGGACCCACTTCTGGTAGTATTGATGATAAATCCTCCTTACTGTGAATTCCACCATCTAATTAAAAATCCACAATGTTAACTGAGGCCCCTCAGCTCCCATGGCACAGACAAGACATAACTGAAGACAGTAGTAGAAGGGTAAGATAGAACCTGAGAAAACTTAGAAGGTAACTTTAAAGACTTATTTATGGCAGTTAAGGACCCTGCTTCCTAAAACAAACACGATAACGTGAATATGCTTGCAATTTAAAATACATTTCAAAATCATCTTAATCACAAATTTATAATTTTAGGTCCCATTGATAGTAGTTTAATTTTCTATTTTTCTTCATAATTACTTTCCCCTCAAAAAATAATTGTAATAGGGCATAGACACAGTATATATTTGATTTATATGAAAAGTAAATGACCAACCTGGATTAGGATGGTCTTTTCATATAAGTGTCATAGGACACATATCACATCCAGTATCTCTATCTTACGTCTGCTGTAATAATCACATTCACAAAAAGTAAAACCATAAGATTATATTGAGTATATTGTATGAATATATAAAAGTATCTATTTTTATGCACCTCAAGATAGTTTTTCTTCATGTCACATGACCCGACCATTGAGGCTTTATATCTTTGGAAAGTTGACTGAAACTATCCTCACAAACACTAAGGCAAACAACAGATATTAGTGACCTGGGGAAATGGCATATCAAAAATAATGGAGTCTTCTTTCAGAAGATTTAAGGTGCTCCAGGAGGAGGGGAGCAGACAAAGGAAGGGCATGCTTCTCAGGGGCACCTGCTATCTCCCTTTCAAATGCAACGACTGTGGTTTCCAGAAGGTGCAATAAAAGCTTGTTTCCTGTGTCTGGAGCCTTCTTCCTCACCTTCTTCTAGCTCCCATTTGCCCTTTAAGACTCACCTCAGGTGTCATCTTGTCCAGGACCCTTCTCTCCCCACCACCTCCACCCCCACCTCCCGTCCCCCAATGTCAGCCCCAGGCAGAGCTCACCACCATAACGTAACTCTGCACAGGTGTCATGATGGGCTGTGGCCCTGGACCCCTCAGCCACGTGGCTATCGGCTCCCATGAGCACTGCCCGAGTCTCAGCACATCTCTGCCACCCAGCACATGCCTAGCACGTGCCTAGAACATGCGACCGTTCCCTGACATGTCGGACTGATGTTGCTTTGTGAAATAACCTGTACTATATTTTAGGTATACATCAGTGCTTCAAGAGAACTTACATTTATGGTAGACAAAAGGACCTAAGGAGTTTGGATGTATTCATATCAGCTTAACACAAAAACAAAATTCATGTGTAGTAAACACAAATAAAATTTTCATTAAAATCATATATAGTACTTGGGTTTTAAGCACTACATTTAAAAGCTCTAATAATATAAATATAATAATACACCTAAGAAAATATGTGCACTGATTTACGAAAACCAGTTATAAAAAATGAAAGTTAGAAAAACGAAGTTATAAAATCTATGATGCCATAGAATAGGACAACTTAATACTAAATCATTGAGATATATATTTAATATGATCGCAGTGAGCATCAGGATAGCATTCTGACAATGAAATGCTAAGACACAGGGCATGCATCTTATTTAGACTGTATTCCTGTACTCTTATTTTAAGAATACTGGGGCTTCCCTGGTGGCGCAATGGTTGAGAATCTGCCTGCTAATGCAGGGGACACGGGTTCGAGCCCTGGTCTGGGAATATCCCACATGCCGCGGAGCAACTGGGCCCGTGAGCCACAACTACTGAGCCTGCGCGTCTGGAGCCTGTGCTCCGCAACAAGAGAGGCCGCGATAGCGAGAGGCCCACGCACCGCGATGAAGAGTGGCCCCCGCTTGCCACAACCAGAGAAAGCCCTCGCACAGAAACGAAGACCCAACACAGCCAAAAATAAATAACTAAATAAATAAATAAAAAGAATACTGTAATATCTTTAGCTAAAGTGATACCACTTGATAGACTTCTGTTTGCCTTAGTAATTAATAGGCTTATTTTGATTGTTATAAACATTTTAAGTAACAAAGCTGGGCTTCCCCTTCATTCAAAGAGATCCTAAAATCAAGTTACGCAAAACAATTTCCTTTAAAAGTTGCGCAGAGGAAAATCTTTAAAGGTAAATTCACATAACACTGGTTTTCTTTAAAACTACTCTCTTCCCGTCTCTCCACATGGAGAAAAGGGGAGAGAGCAAGAGGGAGAGAACATGTGTTTCTTTTATCTCTTCTTAAAAGTGGAAACTCACTCCTTAAGGATCAGAAACAGAAACTTCACTCAAAGACATGATATCATCCATATATGTGGAATCTAAAATACAACACACATAAATTAGGAGGTTGGGATTAACAATATACACACTACTATATATAAAATAGATAAGCAACAAGGACCTACTGTATAGCACAAGGAACTCTACTCAGTACTGTACAATAACCTATATGGGAAAAGAATCTGAAAAAGAATAGATATATGTATACATATAAGTGAATCACTTTGCTGTACACCTGAAACTAACACAACATTGTAAATCAACTATACTCCAATATAAAACAAAAATAAATAAATAAATAAAAAGAAGGATGAGTTTGAAAAAAAAAAATACAACACAAATGAACATATCTATGAAACGGAAACAGACTCACAGACATAGACAACAGACTTGGTTGCCAAGGGGGAGGGGGCAATGGGGAAGGGAAGGATTGGGAGTTTGAGATTAGCAGATACAAACTATTATATATAGGATGGATAAGCAACAAGGTCCTACTGTATAGCACAGGGAACTATATTCAATATCCTGTGATAAACCGTAATGGAAAAGAATATGAAAAAGAATATATATATATGTATAACTGAATCACTTTGCTGTACAGCAGAAATTAACACTGTAAGTCGACTATACTTCAAAAAAAAAAAAAAAAAGACAGTCAACATGCAACACTAAATCTATGCAAAGTCACAGCACAGCAAAGCTCTCCCAGAGGTCAAAGAAGGAAGGCCACTCTCCCCTATAAGGCCAACCACATCCAAAAGAGATCCAGGACAGGGTTAGAGGAAGACACTTCTGAAACCCTTTAGGTGGGGGACTGATCTTCCCACTTAAAGGGCATCACGAAGGCTCTATCCAGAAAATACTAATTACGGCCCAGAGGATGGAAGCCCAGTTCAGGGAGAAAAGTCTTCAACTAAAGCAGACTTCCTAAAAAGGCCCTGGAAGACTGAGCTGGTCCACCTGGAGGAGGAGGGAAATGGCATAGACTGTGAAGTCTGGGGAACCTGGGTTTCCCTTGTAGCTTAGCCACTACATGGCCCTGGACCAATTACCTAACCTCCTGACAATTTAATTTCCCTCATCTGTAAAATACAATTATACTGTTGATGCCACAGGATTATTAGAAGGACTAGAAAATAACACAAAAAGCATTTAAGACAGCTCTTGACCATTGGCATATAGTATTGCACTGGCCAGAAAGTTCATGAGGGTTTTTCCATAGCATCTTACAGTACAACCCAAACGAACTTTTTGGCCAACCCAAGTAGTTATTTAAAACAATCAAGACAACGGTTCAGGAGAGTTGATGAAGCTGCTGCTCCCAAGTCACAAACAGGAGGACTCTTACTTCCTACGCCATAGCTGTATCCAACGTTTAAGCTCCAAATCCTGACCAGTAGTGACTTCTGCTCTGGAGCATGTCACAGGAAACAAATGTGTTCCGGAAGTCTTGGTGCCTCATTATATGGGATGTAAGACCTCAGACGTGCGTCCGCACAGGACCATCTCCAGCAATGGCCACACACTGATTTACATGTTGATTCATGGCTTCACCCTCGCCCTTTTTTTTTTAAAATTATTTATTTATTTATTTATTTAACATCTTTATTGGAGTATAATTGCTTTACAATGGTGTGTTTCTGCTTTATAACAAAGTGAATCAGCTACACATATACATATGTCCCCATATCTCCTCCCTCTTGTGTCTCCCTCCCACCCTCCCTATCCCACCCCTCTAGGTGGACACAAAGCACCGAGCTGATCTCCCTGTGCTATGCAGCTACTTCCCACTAGCTATCTATTTTACATTTGGTAGTGTATATACGTCCATGCCACTCTCTCACTTCGTCCCAGCTTACCCTTCCCCCTCCCCCTGTCCTCAAGTCCATTCTCTACATCTGCGTCTTTATTCCTGTCCTGCCCCTAGGTTCTTCAGAACCATTTTTTTTTTTTAGATTCCATATATATGTGTTAGCATACCATATTTGTTTTTCTCTTTCTGTCTTACTTCACTCTTTATGACAGTCTCTAGGTCCATCCACCTCACTACAAATAACTCAGTTTCGTTTCTTTTTATGGCTGAGTAATATTCCACTGTATATATGTGCCACATCTTCTTTATCCATTCATCTGTCCAGGGACACTTAGGTTGCTTCCATGTCCTGGCTATTGTAAATAGTGCTGCAGTGAACATTGTGGTACATGACTCTTTTTGAATTATGGTTCTCTCAGGGTATATGCCCAGTAGTGGGATTGCTGGGTCGTATGGTAGTTCTGTTTCTAGTTTTTTAAGGAACCTCCATACTGTTCTCCATAGTGCCTCGCCCTTTTTAAAAAGGCATTTCCACAAAGGCCCTGGAAGACTGAGCTGGTCCACCTGGAGAAGGAGGGAAATGGCATAGACTGTGAAGTCTATGCCTTCCACAAAGGCATTCCACAAAGGCACTGTGAAAGGCATTTCACAATTCCAATTAATGTGAAGTCTGTCCTAGCTGGCACTCTGAATGCTAGTCTCACAAGAAACATGAAAATGATCTTCAAATTTTTAAATTAAGAGCTTAAGTAATCAAAATCATTCCCCTCTATAAAATATGATACAACTAATATCACTTATAATATTCTTTCTCAGTAGTTTTTGCTGTATCGAGACTACATGAGTAAGGTATTCAAACTCTGAAGTAATAAAATAATTGGCAGTATAAATGAGATATTTTTTTTCCAGCAAAATTAGTACAGCTTAAAAATATGATAATACCTACTCCATCTGAATAAAACATATAATAGCCATCAGGGTACGTTAATATGAAACAAACAAAAAAATGCTTTTTTGAACCCAGTTTTAATTAGTCTGTGCAAAACAGTCACTGGAATACATTGTTTGTAAGAAGTGTAAAATAACACAATGCATTTTGGAAAGAAATCTGACAATATGTATCAAGAGGCTTTAAAATATTTATAATCTGTACTCAGCAATTTCACTACTGTTTCACTACAATTTCACTACTGTGAGTCTGTCCTGTGGAAATAAGTCCTAAAAACTGTTATGCACCATCCACTGCAGGATAATTTCCAATTATTAAAAAAAAAATAGCAAATGTCTAAAAAGCAGGGAAAAAATGGTTAAGTAAAATTGTGACATTCACTCAGTGAAATACTGTATACCTGTTTAAAACTGATATACAGAAACACTATGCCATGACAGAAAAATGCTTATTATATATAAGAGCAAAAAGCAGCATGATACAGAAGTGTGTGTATATACACAGCCACCCACCCACACATATCCAAGTAAAAGATAAAAAGATATGCACAACACACCACTGTAAAAAGCAATTATACTCCAATAAAGATGCTAAAAAAAAAGATAGGCACAGAAAAGATACTGGAAGGTAGCGTAACTAGTTATTACTAATGCTGCCTTTACGTGATGAGATTATATGCTTTTAAAAAAATCTTTTTCACCAACATTTTAATGATAAGGTTTTCTTCGATTTAAAAAATTTTACTGAAAGATTTCATTAGCATATAGCCAAAAAATATTGACAGCACAAAGCTTTCAGAATGGAATATATCCATGAAATCTTTATTATAAAGTTCATTAACTTTCAAAACTAGAGAACGGCGCCAGCATTAGATACACTCTACAACACATTTCCTTCATGAGAGCAACAGAGACAGAGAACGAGTGAGAGGAGAGAGCCGTTGGTGTGCATAAAGTGCTTACATAATTGTCTCTTGCAGACCAGCCTGGATAGAGCTGCATATGTAGCTGTCTTTCCTTCCGCGCTAATTCATAATATTTAGCCTGCTCTTCGCGAGAGAGGGCATGCCACTGAAAAAGAAAGGGGAAGGAGGAAAAAATCAAGTAAAAGCAAAATAGCGACAGTATTATATGTTTCATATTTCAAACACTGAAGAATGAAAATATTAAGCATTTAAACTTTGATTTATTTTTAAATGGCAGAAGACCACGTGTTGCAGAAATCCATCTAGAGTTCGGTGGCTGGAGTGAGACTCAAACTTTGATTTCTCTATTCTGTTCTCATGTTACATGAAACCTGTCAAAGTATCCAAAGTGAAATGGCCTGTCACCCAGCCTTTCTCTTCTCCAATACAAATTAAAGAGAACATTCACTGGTGAACCTCAACACCCACCTTAGCCCTTTTCATAGTTTGCAGCATATTCTGACATCTGAGCCCAAGCACCATTTATTTATGCAAAATGAAGTAATTTCTACAGATATATCCTCACCTCCCATGCACTCTCCCACTCTGTCATGTGAGGAATCTGAAACCTTCATCATATGATCCTGTCTATAAAGCAAGACATCAAAAGTCAGTCTGTCTCAGTCTCTTCACCCTCCCCTCACTCTTATTTAAACACTAATTGTCCATAGGGAGAATACAGATAACACTGTATAATCAAACATGCATACTTTATGGCTATGTTTTTTAGCTTCCTTCGGATGGAAAACAAGGAGCATGACCTAAGTTTATTTTGCCATCTAGACTTTGAAACTGTAGGATCTAATCTGGAGAACGTAGCAGCTGACACCCTGCAAATTTTCCATTTCCCTTTAGGTAACATATATTTATTTATCATACAGAGCAAAACAGTTCATGCAGGCAAGGTGCTGTTTGGGATTTTTAGCAGCCTGTACTGGCACTTTGTGTGTGTTTGCACACAACTTACCCCAGGCCCCCAGGGAGCAGTTTCCAAGTTCGTCCCCCTACTTCCCAAATGCCAGGATCTGTTGTCAGAAAATCCCAGGAGAACTGGCTTCACTTTGGGGAACCCACTGGCTGGAGGTGACGGCACAGAGGCGGTGGACCCGACGCCACACCACTGCGCAGCTACATACACGTGCACATGCACGCGCACACGCTCTGAGTGAGCCCGGCTCCCACTCCAGGGCTCCCAGCTCTAGGGTGTGTCGCTTTGCATTTCGCTAACTTCCCCTTAAAGGCTGGGCGATTCTTTCTCATTCACCTCTACCCTGCATATTGATTTTAATTACCCTGTTCTTGTTTTTTAAAATGATAAGACAAAAAGAAAAGAAAGGTGTGACTGGATTGGGGGAAAGGAAGGAGGAGCGAGGGAGAGGGGCTGGTGAGCGAGAAAAGGCTGCCCTCCAGGACAGCGACCCAGTGGTTAGGACGCAGCCCCCAGAGCATGGCAGGGATGCTCTCCTCAAGAAAACGAACACCTGCTGCTCTTGCCTGTTAGAAGAACGAGAACCTGATCTCAAGGAGAGCACTAAAGCACCTTCGGCCTCATCCCAACCTCCCCTCCCTCCTCCCGTCCAGAGGCGGTGGGGCTTACAGGCAAGGCAACCAATTCCATTTCCTTTGAAAAGCCCCTTGAAGGCCAGGGCCTCTGCTGGATAGGGCAGATGATTTCATTTTTAATTGCTTTACACGTGCAGAGTGTAAAGTTAAGATGCATGACACACAGCGGGACTTGGCCTGAGTCTAAAGGCAAATCAGGTAATATGCTTTTCTTTTAAAAAAAAAAGAAAAAAAAAGGTGGGGGGGCGGAGAGGGGAGAGGAGATGGGGAGGTGGCAGGAAAAACAAAAAAAACAAAAAAAAAAACCCAAACACCTGGAAAAAGTTACCTGAGACGCAATTCTTTGTACTAGCAGAGTAATCACAATTAGTCAAGTGGAGCCTAGGAAGGCACGTCTGGGGAGCAGTGGAAGTTTAGGCAGGAAAAGTCACACTGCCTCTGTCAACTGACAGCTTTTCTAAACCTGAGGTACTAACCTAGAGACCTTCACAGGGAGAAAAAGCCGACCTGGGCACAGTGGAAAAGATCAGCCTACACTTTTTTTAAAAAAGACTGATCATGGGCTTCCCTGGTGGCGCAGTGGTTGAGAGTCTGCCTGCCAATGCAGGGGACACGGGTTCGAGCCCTGGTCTGGGAAGATCCCACATGCCGTGGAGCAACTAGGCCCGTGAGCCACAACTACTGAGCCTGCGCGTCTGGAGCCTGTGCTCCGCAACAAGAGAGGCCGCGATAGTGAGAGGCCCGCGCACCGCGATGAAGAGTGGCCCCCGCTTGCCGTAACTAGAGAAAGCCCTCGCACAGAAACGAAGACCCAACACAGCCATAAATAAATAAATTAAAAAAAAAAAAAAAAAAAGACTGATCATTAGTGTTTAGACAGTTCTGGTGCTAACATGATCAGCAAGAGGCAAAGCATTATCAAAAAGGAACACAAAAAAAGACACTAAGAGGAAAAAAGATAAGGATAGAAGTCTTACTTTGTAAATCTGTTTATTCATTTGATAAATAATCTCTCTCATCCTACTGCAGTATGTCAGTATAAAGATATCTTTTTTATAAATATAATTACCTGTAAATATATTTTTATAGTATAAAAAAGCTTAAGTAATTTAAAGTATAATTTTATGTAATTTATGGCAGCTTTATAACTTGCTGAGAAAATCTGGCATTGTAAATAGAACTTGTCTCCCAAATACGTATGGAGGTTGGGTCTTCTACCCAAAACAACCAGTTAATAAACAAGCACGAATTTTTCAGTTACAGTAGGAAACTTATGTTGACAAGACCCCAGCTAACAAAACAGCAAAATTCAAGGAGAAAAAAAGCAGACCACATACTAAACTGTTTACTTGCTTACTTTCGATTGCTTTTAGTTCCTTGATGTTATTTCTAATTCACAAACTTTACTCACAAATGAAACATCATTTACCAGAGTAAAACAGTAGGTAAAACTATGTATTAAAGTTTTGCACTGAAAACAAGAATAAAGTCTGATGCAGACTAGAAAGATGATCTTTCTTTACAGGAATTTCTGAAACACAATTGACTAAAAATGCTTTTCCATCTCTTCTGCTTACTGAAAGATTCACCAAGTTTTTGGGAAAATACCCATTTAATTTGAAGAGACATTCTGACAATAAATATGCAGTAAATGGACTTCCTTTAGTAGCCTGGAAGGTCTGAAAACGAAAAGCTTATTTTAAAGTAATATTTGTGTTATTATTATTTAGAATACGAAGTAGAAAACTTTGATTCATTCATATGAATGAACATTTCTATGCTAGAAATACAGTAGAAGTGAATAAAAATCAAAAGATCAAATGTTCTAGGATGAATTTCAGGCCCACTATTAAGAATTCTAATTATCCCAATGTAAAACTTCATGATTTTAAAGCTGGGAACTTTAAAGAACTAGCAAGGACTACCCTGCCAGAGGCGGAGTTATGAAAGGATGGAAAACCTGATCTTAATCAAAGATCTCAGAGACCTATAAATAGAAACAGGTGTCCAAATTAAAAACAGAGAGAGACCTTAAATGAGAACCATCCTTTAGGACACATGCTCTGATCTGGGGATTGTTAAGGGAGCTGAGAAAGTAGCAACTGTTGGAAATGTGCATTAAAAATAGGAAGCATACATTCATATATTCTTAACTCTCTAGAGCAGGAAAATAATTCCCACTGGAGGACCATGGACCTTTAACTCAAAAAACAAACAAACAAACAAACAAAAAATCTAAGAGTTTTACACAAGCTGCAATAAGAACCCTTCTTTTCCTCTGATTTCTTCTTTTAAAGGGTCAGGGAAAATGGTCGTCAGCCTTTAAGCTTTCAAGGCGGAGTTCTTCAAAAAATGATGGGAATCACTCATCTGCTATGATCTGGCTTTGGAAATCATTGTAATTATTGTTATTAAGTGTTTAAGAATCCACAGGGAGATAGAGTACTGTACACAGGGCACCAAGAGCTATAATCTACCGCTGCATCCCACCCCTGCAACCCTGGTGTCTTGCAGATGGGAAATCGCTGCATTTTTATGCTCTCCAACAGGAATCGATAATACAAGAACGCCTGCTTTCCTCCAGCTGCCTCCTCACGTGGACTGGGAATCTCCTGAATGTTTTCTGTTATGAATGCTGAAATGTATTAGGTTTGTAACAAACATGACAAAAATTATCAACAACAGCTAAAACATGATCTCTAGGTCTCACAAAGGTTGTCAAGACCCTCCTTCTCCTGAATGTTCATTTGCAAATCATGAATTTTTTGAGAGGTTGCAAAAACAAATACACAGGGTCATATTTTAAGAAGTTACCGGGACTTCCCTGGTGGCTCAGTGGTCAAGAATCCACCTGCCAACGCAGGAGACACGGGTTCGATCCCAGATCCGGGAAGATCCCACATGCCACGGAGCAACTAAGCACCGTGCACCACAGCTAAAGAGCCTGCGCTCTAGAGCCCACGAGCCACAACTACTGAGCCCTCGTGCCACTACTACTGAAGCCCGCGCGCCTAGAGCCCGTGCTCCGCAACAAGAGAAGCCACCGCAATGAGAAGCCCGCACACCGCAACGAAGAGTAGCCCCCGCTCGCCGCAACTAGAGAAAGCCCGCACGCAGCAACGAAGACCCAACGCAGCCAAAAATAAATAAATTAAAAAAAAAAAAGAAGCTAACACACATATACGAAGAGCATCAACAAGTTAAGATGAAGCATTTCTAAAATTACAATGTAATTACAGAAAAATGCAATTTGAATTAGAAAAATTCAAATGTTCTCCACCACCCGTCAGATACCCAACTAAACCCATTTCAATCCTGAGAAAAGTACTGGGAAGGACTTGACTAGCCTCTGGGGTGGTGGCTGGACAAAGAAATCTAAGAGTGTCTGTCCTAGCTGTCAGTCCAGTTCCTGGTACATAACAGGTGCTCAGAAAAATATCTTAGCATAGGTGAAAGAAGCAACAACAACAAAAAGAGGGGCAGTCGAGAAACCTGGCCCATGTACACGTTAAGAATCAGAGAGCAATTTTCTAGAAAGAAGACTTCTCAGGCCTGTACCAATTCTTCTATTTAAAGCTTCAAGGTGGAACGATCTGCTTACATCTTGCAAGGAGCAGCCGGCCACATGTGCTTGCCAGGGTTCACCCAGAAGCGTGGCTGGTCCCGCAGGCCTTTCTGTAGCCCCCGGGGTGGGTTAAGTGGTTTCCTGCTTCACAGTGTGCGTGCACACACACACGCACAAGCACGCATGCACACACACACTGCTTCACCTCACCCCGTTCACCACATGGCTAACCCCATGCAGCTCTCAGGCCTCAACTACGTTCTCACTGGGCCCTTCCCCAGCCCCCTTGTGGTCCTTTCTCAGATCCTTGCTCTACATACTCACAATATTTATCACAATTTTAATTATATATATACTGGGTAATTATTTGTCTAATATCTGTATCCTGTCACAAAACTTCAAGCTCTACGAGGGCAAGGACTACATCTATTTTATTCAGCAATAATTATCTAATGCCTACCACAGTGCCTGGTACCTAAAAGACACTCAAGATATATTCGTTTAAAGAATGATAATAGGAAAATTAGTTATCATTTTCAGGAAGTTTTCTATGTGTCAGGTACAACCTAAGTTGCCTACAAGGCATTATATCACTTACTCCTCCTAAAGGCTGTCGTGCTCTCTTTGCTACTCCCCAAATGGCTGGTGACTATACAATGATTCTATGACTACCTGATATGTAAGTGCATTTGGGCAGATGTTAATGAAGGACTTCCATGGTTACCATAAACATTTACATACCATCCCACTACTTACCCTTCTGCCTAGAATCTGGTTGATAGCTGCGCTTTCCTTTAGAGTGCACTCAGCTACGACATTCGCTCTCATTTCTTTCATGTATAACATGAAAGCATTCAGAGGCTTCTTAATGTGAGGTCTTTTCGGCTCCTGCTCCTTTCTCTGTTCATGCTGAGGCTTCCTAAAAGGTGGCGGTGGGGAAGAGGTTAGCCGAATAAGGAAGAGGTGGCAGGAGAGAAGCAAAGCATCTGCTTGTATCACAAGCCCAGCTCAGGCTGGGACCACGCCCTGGACTCTGTATAAGCCCCCAGAACACCAGCAACTTAGAAGAGCACCTCATCAACTCCTTGCGGATAAGGATCCTTTGGTTTGAGGAAGTTTACCCACAGCTATAGAAGGGTTTAACACAACATGGAAACGGTCTCGTGAAGATGCTCCATCTAAACTTTTAGATGCTCCTTGGTCACCTCAGGAAAAGCTGAACATAAAGTGCGGGTGGTCAGTCCTCCTCCAGAACTGAGGTTCTCAACTTCTGTGGGTCAACTGCCCCTCTGAGAAGCTAATGAAACCTTAGACTCTCTCCCCCAAACACACGCACGCTGGTTTTGCCTGTATGTGCAGGGGTTTTATGGATGATCACGTGCTCCCTGCCACCCCATCCATCCTCCCATCCCAGTACAAACCCTAGGTTAAGAAACTCAATTACTAATCTCTTCGGACAATTTAGCCCTGCTGTAACAGCCTGGGATAACCCTGGCCCGACAGGAAATCCTGGGCTTGGTGTGCCCCTTTCCCTTGAACTCTGTGCTCCTGAAGCCTCGATGCAGGGTGACTGCCTTTCCAGAAGGAAAGGCACTGAACCCTCCAATCTACTTTAACTCCTGTGCTCAAGAATTGGAACCCAATTAAAGCCTCGTAGTAAATGGCTATACAGCTCAAGTGATTCAGTCGTTATGCTCTGAAGATCACTCCCCCTTTGGTGAGTTTCCCTTGATCTTTTGAGGTCTGTGCTCCTTTTCAATTTCAGACCCAAAATCAGAGCAGTGAGAATCAAGCTGCTCAGTGTCCTCGGGGACAGAGCTTTTGAGGCGGAGCTACACTGACTTCCGTAATAACAGAGAGGGGGCAGATTCAACAACAGCGAAGGAGAAGAAATTGTGTGGTTTAAGTCCTTAGCACTGTAAGGCACTCGCAGGTGAAGACAGAGGCACACTTACACGTGCATTAGGTCGCTGTCAGTGTGCGGGTGTTCCTGTTTGACCTGAGGCGTTACGATAGCTGGATGTGGGATGCCAGTTGTGTGGGGACCAGGAGGACCGGGAATCATATGATGAGAAAACCTAAAAGAAGGAAAGACAAGAAAACAAAATGTACTGCTGTAGCTAAAGCTAGACAGAATTTCCAAACAACCCACTAACTGCTATCGGCTGAGAGTGAAAACACACCTTCATACGCAGAAGTATTAACTATAAGTTAGAGCAGGCTGATGATTAATTTCTTTCCTTTCTGTATTCAGGTGGAAAATATTTATAATTACGTGCCACCTAACAGATTTTTTTTCAAGCTAAATGGTAGAATCGGGCATTTCTCCTGGGAAGGCTCTAGGCCACAGGATTAAAAAAAAAAAAAAAAAAGTGAGTCACTTTTCTTGCAAAGCAGTTTTCAGAGAAGAATTTCAAGAACAATTACTGGAAATATAACACTATATTAAGATTTAGCTTTTTAAATGATTTAAAAATCTAAAGACATCACATTTTAACCTCTCTGTCTACATTCCTAAGCAAACCTTCACATTAAGAGTTTTCTTCTCCTGTTGGCTTTTTTCCTAATACTAGGAGAGAACAATTGAGAAGACAGGGGACAGGAAGATTTGTTCAGTCCCCAATTTAATAAGGTCACCATCAACATCACCCCAAATAATTTTCTACACATAAAGAAAGTAGTGTTTGAGAGATCTGGCCTAATGGAAAACTGATAACAAAATTAATTAAGGGGAAGGATTTAATTAAAGGGAAGGATACAGTTCTGCTTCAAGGTAAAAACTACGTATGCTAAAATAAAGGCTTTTTCCCAGAGTATACTAGTAGAGCATTAAACAAATCTTAAAATATCCACTACCATCCAACACAAAGGAGGGAAACTGCCATGCAAGAAAAATAAAACAAATAAAGACAGTAGTTTCAACAAGCTCTTTTGATAAATTTGGATATGCTTTAGAAATTTTTTTTTTCAAGCTCTTTTAAAGTCAACAATTTAATTCAAAAAAAACAACTTTCTCAGGTCTTTTCATCACCGCCTGTACAGTTAATTCCTTCTTCTGGGAGGGAAAGAAGGGACTCTGCTTGGATATGTAATATTTCAGAAACAAATTTTTAAAAATTAAGGAGGCATGGGAAAAATACAAATACTTGATCAAATCATGATGCTCTGCTAAATGTACCATTTGCAAAAATGCATGATGCTGGTTATTTGCCCCTGAGAAAATCCTGTCATCACACAATTCTTGCAATGTTAAAAAAAAGTGTACAGATATATTTTGGGGGAAGGATATTAATTTCATCCTCTCTCAATCAGCTAGATTTACAATCTACTGAAAAAATAACGTTTCTTAAAAAGCTGAAATTCGCCACAGAAAACTGCGAATTTCATACCGACGTAAAAAAGTAAAGATTCACAACCAGTTACTAACCCAACAGTTTGACTTCTAGCATGTTAATGCTAGCTCCCTTGAAAAAGCCACATTGAACACGCAGATGATACACCACAAATGTGTGTGTACATCAAGCACAGGGCATAGAAGCCATCCTTTCCAGAGGCAAAAGCATTACACACAGCGGTGTGGCACAGCAGACCTCACAGAGCTTCGCTTGCACCAACGTGTCCACACGGGGCCTGATTCACACACTAGGACACGCAGCCCCGTACGGCCTGACAGCCTGTGAGCACCGTCCCTTCTCTTCCGACGGCCTTGGTCCCGAAGGCTCTAGACTATCTGGGCGTTTTCAAACACTGGCACGTGAAACTGATACAACTTTCCTCATAGAAAGCAAATTAGAAAACTCAGATCAAACCAGTCTTTATTCTCCCCCCCCGACCCCACCCCCATCCCCATCATATTTTGAATCGAACAAGCTCTTCTGATCATGTCCCCTCTGGGGACGTTTCCCGTCCCACAGGCGCGGGGCAGCGAGGTCTTCGGGAGACACGGCTTCCCGGGGCGGCCGAGTCCATCCCCCTGGTGGGCGCGGCTGGCGCTGCTGGGGGAGGGCCCTCCGGGACGCCTAGTGTGGGAGCCAGGCACCCTGCGCAGACAGACGCGGGCCGAGCCGCGCACCCGCCCGGCCGGGACCGAGAGGCAAGCAGAGGCGCGCGAGCTGCAAGCGCAGGAAGAGCAGCCTGTCCTGGAGCGCCCGGTTCCACCTCCACCTACCTGGACATGGAAGTGTCGACTGACAGGGAGGATGGGTGGGGTTGCCTGAAGCCTCCCGTGACGGGATATACAGGCTGACCTTGCCTGAGGTCACAGAAGAAAGGAACCCATCAATGACAAAACATGACTTACCAACCAGCAGTAAGAGTTTGACGAGGGGAGGAACTCAACCAGCATTTTGGGGGAGCGTTACCAGGGCACTGCTTCAGTCACCCGGCTCCTTCCCTTCCTCACCCTCCACCCAACCAAAGCATCGTCTGCCTTGAAGGAAATCTCCCACCGCAGTCCGTGAACGGCCTGTCGTCTATCCCTTCCCCTCTCCCATCCCCACGAATGCTTTGAACAAAGCAGGCAGGTAAACAATGTTTACTGAATATAACAGAACCTGAGAATGGTGAAATACTCCTTTTAGGTTAGTGGATTCTTTATCAGAATCTTTGAGGATTTCAGGGAAGGGAAGAAAGAAGGAAATAAAAGTTTATATTTATATAAAAATGAACAAATTTTTAAAACACTGCACTTCCTCCCCCCCACTTATATATCCATACTATAGGGAAGAAATAAAAGATCGATTCATTGGAGTTATTTTTCTCTCTGCTCTGAGAATTCCATCTCTCCCTCTGTTTTTCCTACATCTCACACTTTTCATTTACACAGTCTTTATTTCCAGATGCCACTGATGCAACTCGGCCCAGGATTATTGCCCCTGAGTAGCTGAGTTCAGAGAGAATAATTGATGTAGGTTTGAAAGTATCTGCATAATCAATTAAATTCAGACAGAGTTATTGACTGAGAGATTTAATGCAAAGAGAAGAGAGAAAGCTGGAATTTCCATGGCAGGATGAGCCCTCCTTATGAAGAAGAGATAATATAAGGATGTCAAGGTAGGGAAACCGGGGCCTTGACATGGGAGCTGTGGGGACAGAGAGCCAGATAAAGAGAGGAGAGAAAATATTTGCTGAAGTTGCAGCACTCTGTCCATGGAGTGAGCAGTGGGGAGAGGAGAGGAATGGAAGTGGGAGCAGGGAAAGCTGCACGCTAACAATAAAATGATAAAAATAGGCTACATTATATGTAGTGATTCTTTCTTCCCTAAATACATTTCTTTTCCTTTACCTTTACAATTAAAAAAATTTGAAAGGAATGTTACGGATTTTTCAGAAATAACAAAATAGAGAGCATTTGGATTCTGATAAAAGAAGTCCAAACATCAGTTTTTCACGCCTCTGAACTCAAACTGGTGCTTATTTTATTAAAATTCAAAAGATGCTTTTGCACTTGCATGTCTCCCTAGTTATTTGTCATTTATCTCACTTGCCCATTTATAAGCAAAGATCGATATTCAATATATCTAAGGTTATGTTTCAAAAATATAAGTTGTTCATAAAGAACTAGAAAAGAAAAATCCACACTAAACACTTTGTACAGGCATAGCAAATGCCCAAAGCCACAAATTGAATCCATAAAACTATAAGCTTCAAAGCAAAGGCTACACAGCCATTTTCTACACATATTAGCAAACGAATTCAATCCATTTCAAAGTCTGTATGTTTTTTAATCTTTTAAATTGAAATGAAATAAAGTTAGCACCTTGCTTGTTGATGTGAAGTTTCTTCAACTCAAGTGTTATCATTCATAAAGCTAATTTCCATGAATGGGAAGTAGAAGAATACGTGTTCAAATGCCTGGCTAAATGTTGCAGGAAGGATCTTACCAGCCAAGAGGTGGGGTAATCTGTCCAACACCACCCGGAGACAGGGGATAAAAGGTAGGGATCTCGGGAGCTGGAGGATGTCTGGACATGCCTATTAAAAAGAACAACAGTGAGGCAGAGTTTTCAGATTCATAGGACATTCGACTTTAAGAGAAATAGAAAGGCAAGAAAATGCATGATGTCATTAATACTTAAGTTCTAGAATGAAACAATATTTATTTTTCAGGTCCATTTAACAGAAGTCAGTTTGTTAGCTTTTCTCAAGATTTCAGCATCTGAGAAAACAGGCATTAAGGTAGTACATCTTGAGGAGCTCCTGAAAGAGTGAGTAAATATGCTGCTAGTAAAACAGGCATCAAAATAAGACTTTAAAATTATTTAGTTTGCCCTCATTATAATATCACTTTGTTCAGGAAAATGGTAGACAATTGTTTTTGTGTAGAATGGAAAATGACAGCCCTTCCTAAGTAGAAGGCCTGCCATGGTGTTCAAGGATTAGGTAAATTGCTACTTGCAGATTTTCACTGGCTCCCTTACGGACACATAGATTTGGGAAATGTGATACCTCAAAGGATCAAAGATTAATTAGAAATCATCTTCAGCCCCATAATGGTCGTACTTGATATGATTCATTTGGTCTCTGCCACTTCAGCTCCAACTAAGCTCTTCATCAAGTTGAGTCCTCTGGGCTCCAAGGTCAAGCTGTTCTGGATTAGTTGTATTCCACAGAAAATGAGAGTGCCACCAAATTGTTTCTTGAGCTCACACTCCCTGGAGCACACTGCCCTATAACTGTGAAAACCACCTGAAGATTGTACCTAATCCTAGTCCCAGATGACACCTCTTTGTTTATATCTTACCTTGGGTACAGAAAAGAAGGGCTAAGACGCACACATAAAAATGCAAAATAAAAACTTAGATTTAGATTTGGGGGAAAGTGCTTCTGAACAGAAAAAAACCACATGAGTTTCTTTACATAGCTAATCTGGCTTTAAAAGGCCATTACCATGTGCAAACACACATTCCCAGGTTTAACACCCAGACTATGCATTCAGGGGCTGTAATTATATTGGCCAGTATGCAAATTAGGTGAGTATACAGAAGATGCTCTTTAAGTATGCTGCTTTTTTTACTATTCAGAATGTTTATGAATTTCATTTGGATCTTAAAAGATACTGAAGGCCTTGAGCATATGGGAATGGCTTAAGAAGTGTTGCCTTCAAAGTGGATGTTAATTTGACTTTGAAGTTAGGACAAACTATTTCTCAACTCTCAGAGAAAGGTCTTTAATCTTTCTCTTAACAGAGAGTTTCCAGGAGATCATCTGAGGTTTTACTGTTTTTAAAAGAATAGTCTAAAATCTCCTTTTTTGATCTCTTATCACTTTCAAATTTAATGAGTATTCTTTTAATTCCTTTAGATCATCAACTCACCAAAAGCATTGCATACAATGGGACCTAGGTCATTCCGCGGATCCACTCTCTCCCACTGAAGCAGAGCCACTGGCAGCTGCTTTTTGGAAGCTGGAAGTTCACCTTAGCAGAGTTACCATCAAATCTCCCTTTTTTTTAAAGCTAGAAATACTGCTTCTTTTGGTCACAGTAGACCCCGAATTTTATACTCTGGGACTTTTTTCTTGGGTCTGGGGAGGTAAGGGCAGCAGAGGTGCCTACGGTGGTGATCCTTGACGTATCAGAGTCACAGGGAAGTTTCTCCAACTCGCTGCCTCCCTCACCCCGACACTCTGATACCTCTCCAAACCTCAGGTTCTGCAGGGGGGCTGCTCAGTTTTGAAAAGAAAAGCCAGGCCAACTCAGGAGAAAATGGAAAACTTTGTGGAAATTTGAACTTGAAGATCATAATTAGAGATGGAATTGTCTGAATTGTCTACTTTAATCCCTTTGTTGGAGAGGTGAAGTGACTGTTCAGGTACCTAAAAAATGCGATTTGTCCTGGGATCTTATCTCTGGGATGCAGAGAAGTAGCCTGCTTCCAATCACATGTCTCTAAGCAGACAAGCTTGAAACCTTGCTCTCCACTCTAGTCCGTGCTCTGAGTACACTGAGAAGGCTGCATTAGTGATTCTGTGTGGGAGTAATTGGACAGAACAAAAAATACAAACTAGCTGGATTTGGTTTTACTGCTTAAGAAGAAAGGAGGGAACTACCATTTACTTAGCACCTGCTACATGCTAGTTCCTATGCTGGGTATTTAATTTGACTCTTTCTATTAAAATTCTACTCATATTTCAGATACTTCTCTCTGATGGAATATTCTCTTTTATTGCTCTGAGAAATCTTTCTTCTTTGAATTTACAACATTTCATTTGTACTTTTAACATGGTACTTAAGATATTCTTCACTTTGTTTTATAGTGAGGTTGTACAAATGATTTCCTGCCTGAGCCTTATACACTGCTTGGAAAAAAGAGACCATGTTTTCCCCATCTGTGTATCAAACCATGGCTGCCTCCGGAGGAGGCTCTGAATATACTTCTGAGCGACTAAACAAACGAACAGGTGAAATAAATGGACCCATTCCCCATGCTGGGTCAGTACTATAACCATTTTGCACGTACATACATGATGTGGCTTAGGTCATTACATGAGTAGAAGAAAGTGGATCTGTGTTTTCTAAATAGCTTACTGTTGTTTTAAGATCCCGTTTCCAAGGATTCCTAGAAGTGTGTGCCTCTCTACCAACTCCTGTGCTACTGAAGACACATTTCACATCATTCATTTAATGAGTATTTACTGAACACTTAACTATATTCTGGAGGCTCTATGCAGTATATCCTTAAAAATTTTTAAACTTTTATAAATAACTTTTATAAATAATTCTGCCACTCACTAGCTATATGTCCTTGAGGAAGTTATTTAATTATTATTCTGTAAAATCAGAATGAAAATGAAATAAGTGTTGTTGTGAGGAATAAATGCATTCGTATATAATACTGAGAAGTGCTTGGTATATAGTATAAGCGCTATGTTGAGTGTTTGTTGTTATTTATAAGGATACAAACATATAAACAGGTACACAAACCCAGTACTTCTTAAAAGCTCTTTCCTTTTAACATTTTTATCAGACACAATGAGTGGAACAAAATGATGGGTATCAGCTTCCCTTGCTTTTCCTACAACTAACTACACCTACACACCTGCACCCCGCACCCCATGCCGAAACACATACTGAGGGAAACGTAAAACCTAATATGCTTCCTAATAGGAAATTAACCTAAAGTTATTTTCCTACAAATGAGAATGGGTTCTGCTGACAAGCAGTTTATATTTATCGGATAATTCCATCTAGGGTTAGAGTATGAACACGATATTCTTATTTTGGTTTTTTTTGGATTTGGGGGGGGATAAAGCTAGCCAGCTTCCCAAGGAACTTTGAAATCAGCAACTCAGTACCACCATGTTATAACCAGCTGTATGTGATATAACGAAAAGGCAGGCAGAAGGAGAGAAAAGAGAGTAAATGCAAGAGATCCAGTAAGCCTTAGACTTTTTTTTCCCTTATACTTATTTTTTGGTGATCAATGTACCTAAGTATAATGATATAAACTCAAAATCATGTAAATTAGTACTTTTTAAAAAATTAGTTCTTTTTAAACCAAGGTTTTACATCCCCCTAACTACATGGTGATGAGGTACATGAAGTCCAGGACAAAAAAAGTAATTAAAAACAGGATTTTTATATTAAAACAAATGTAAACAGTGTATGGAGTAGAATGCAAAAATCACACAAATTTTTAGGACAAAATACTTCAAAGGAACTGCAGCAGACAATTTCCGTTCATGCCGACTAGTCCCTTCTCTAGTTCTAAAAAGTTTGTTTAAAAAAAAAAAAAAGTTTGAGGAGCAATGATATAAATTACAATTAGCAAGGTAAAACAAGGTAGGGTAGCCGTAAGATACGGAAACAGAAGAGAAAGTGTAATTGTAATTGGTAGCTAGTCAGAAAATTGTCTGTTTCAAAAAACCGAACTCTCCTAGGGACTTCCCTGGTAGTCCAGTGGGTAAGACTCCGTGCTGCCAATGCAGGGGGCCCAGGTTCCATCCCTGGTCGGGGAACTAGATCCCGCACGCATCCCACAACTAAAGCCCGGCACAGCCAAAATAAATAAATAAATAAATATTTTAAAAAACCAAAACAAAACAAAAAATTGAACTCTCCTAGAATTCCTGAAAGAACAACTTCTGAACCATCACGTGTTACTCCTTTAAAAATTTGTATAATGTTATTCTTTTAAACAAGTCCGTTTCAAAGTGCTCAGAACAGGGACTGGGATATAGTAAGTACTATGTAATTGTTAAGTAAATAAACGGTTTAAAACTAAATAAAACATGCTGTTGGATTATTTTTGCTAATAGCTTGTTCGGGGCTTTTATATCTATCTTTAACTGTCATCCGCATCTTTATGTTCCTCAGAGGCCAAGGTCATATTGGTCATATGGTCCCCCTTGGCCATGGCCAAGGTCATATTCTTGAGCTTCCCTCTCGAACTCAGCCTTCTTCCTAAGACGCCTATCTTAATTCCCTTTCTCACTACATATTCACAGACCTGTCTCTGATGTTTCTTATTCTTTGGAGGTCCTTGACAACAGGAAGTAGAGGAGAGGAAGGAGTGGAAATGAGGAATAAAACAGAGACAAGCCCAGAAACATCGGCCTTGATGACTTCTGCCTTCTCTAAGTAAAGGTACCTGGGCTCCACTCAAGCAAAGTCCAACAGTAACTAAGTCCTCAAACAATCGTCTTTTTAATAAAGGTGGGAAATGAACATGATACATATTTAACCTAGAAGTGTTCACAGCAGTGGGAAAAACACCCAGCCTCTGAACTCCACTCTTTCTTTTACATGCTTACTATATTTTGTTGTTCACTATCGATCAAAGATAGGGCTGGACAAACGGGTGAAGTGCTGGAGATGGCACATTTGACCCCTATATACATTCTCTGCCTTCATATGGTTTTACAGGACCTTTTATTTTGAATGTCTAAAGATCCCGTTGAGGTCCAAGTATGTATGTACGTGGAAAGAATAAGGGCTATCCTGTGAACAAACTCCCCCTCAAAGTCTGCTCTAAGCTGACAGGACCGGAAGGCTTGGAGAACCCGAGCTTTGTGTCCGACAAAGAACCCACACCCACACCCATCAGGTTAGAAAACAGGCGTCTTGATTTTTCAGACCGCTTATGATGTGTGTTTCTCTGTAAATGATACAGAAGCAGAACTTGGTAATAACGTAGAGAAGCAAAATAAGACTCACGTTGCTTTGACTTTAGACAGAGATGGTTTTGTATTTTAATTATATTTATATCTAAATTGGTGCTGGGAAACAACAGAGAGAGGAGAAAACACAGCAGGGATATAAAGACCAAAAGAAATCACAAAAGGCTCAAAAAGGTAACATTTGAGGAAAAAAAATCTCCTACTTTGTCCCTTTTCTACCTTTTTTTTTTTTTTTAACACTATCATCAACACCTAGTACATGCTAAAATAAACAAATATGGCAGGGGGCACTGAGGACTGAATTCGTAATATATTTTCACAACATATTGGTTTACACTGTGATCGTAGATCATCAGAGCTGTCACTTTGAAATGACCCTTCAATATTTTTGTTCTGTTTTTTTTTTTTTTTAATCCTGAAAAGAAGCCAACAACAAATTCTTGTATGCTTATTAAAAAAATTGCTATCAAATAAATTCCCCTCGTCTCCTACAAATGTATTACGACCCACCCAGTGACATGGGCGGAGGCACCTGTGAGGTCACTCAGACTGATGAGATGAGGCTCCTTGCTTATCCAAAGCGGCCTGGGGAGGGAGGCAGGGCTCTCACCTTGTTTGGAGCTGACATCCGATGGGAGGTGTGACGGGTGTGATCCTGGAGAAAAGTGCTCATCGCTGTAAGTGATGAGGGGGGTGAGAGGATGGACGGCGTGGGATGGCTGCACCACGGGCACTTTATTTGACTGCAAAGTAACCACAAGGACAGCCGTTAATATGGACGCCCAGCTCCTGTCTCCTCTCCCCACAGAAGTCACACAATAGCAGTCACTGGGCACCAGCGCAACCCGAGAATCATCTCCAGACCTGGACAGCTGAATCATCTGCTCTGCTCGCTTAGACCTGCAGGATTTTCTCATGTTCAATTACATGAATATCCCACCAAGAAACAATCAGTTATTTAACCAAGGCCCCTTTGGAGATTTAGGTTGGTCACTATTATTCCATATGACATGAATTCTAAACATACATATTTACACTCCCCTTTTGGATTATCTCCTCAGGTTAAAGTCAACAAAGAGCTACTGGAGCAAAAGTTGTGAATGTTCTATAAACTCTTTATTCATTATATATGTTTGGCATAAAAAAGGCACTCAATAAATATTGTTCAAAGAATACATAAATGAATAAATATTGTCAACTTGAAGGGCAACTTTTTAAACAACCCAGTATATATAAATCTGCTGTATTGATATCACCTTAGTTTATAAAATTCATAATTCTAGAGTTGTACATCTTTAAGAACCACATTATACCATATAGTTTTATAGTTTTATAGTTTTGTCGATCAAACATGACCATCATTCATTATGCTTTAGAGCTGATCAGTTCATCTTCAGGTTCTTTAGTTTCTAGAAGTCTTAATTGATAAGAGTGAATTCCCAATCTTGAGTTTAACTGCATAATGTGAAATATGGCTTGTCAGAACACTCTAAGTTGTTAACATTTATATTTTAACATATTTTATATGTCTTATATTTGTTTAAAAGTAAACTTTATTATTTAATTTGGAATTCTAAAACTGTATAACAGTAACATGTTTTAGAGGTTCAGGTTATTTATCTGGACTTCATCAATTTGAAATCTGGAATTCTTTCGTTTGGCTAAAGTTGACCCCGCCCCCCCACCCCACCCCCAAGAAAGTGCTTACAAAGCAAATCAGTAATATAAACAAGATTCAGGCAGTTTAACCTAATCAAGGGATTCTTTTAAAAGAAACTCTACCCACCCCCCCAAGAGAGTAAACCCAACACAATTATATACATGCAAAATACGTTTCTGATTTTAAATTCATCTCCTAATTAAAGCAGTCTCAGGAAGATCTCTGTTTAGAAACACTACAGTAATAAGTAACTTGTGAATTTAAGAGGAATAGACTATAATAAATTGTAAATATTCTCTCATTCACTAGTTCAGACATGCCTTCACCACAGCCAGTTTGAAATAGTGACTGTTACTGTACTACAGACTAAAATGCACACGAAATCACTTTCTCCGGAAACAAATATCTGTATTAAAAAAATTTAAGTGCCTGAAAACTGCACAGTGTAAACTGCTTAAAATGTAGGGACATATGTGAATGGCTGAGGGCCCATAACACACTCGTGTATGGTGGGTGCACCTATGATGTACGCTGATTATCTCACGTTTTTTTTACAAATTAGGTATAAACAGTACGTGGCTCCAACAGGAAAAACCATCCCCTCAGGAAAATTAGGAATAATCATACTAGTAACACTTAATTCTCTTTACAGTTAGTAACAGTAATTCTCTACACCCTATCGTTACAACCTGCACCCAAAAGAAACTTATGAAAAAAAAAAAGCAAGGGGAAAAAAAAAGATCACACTTTTTTAGACAATGATGTAATATCCATACCAGACTTTCCCCTATTTTATAATTATCAGCTTCCCTCTAATGGCAGAACTTGCGTAGCTCATATAGCCCTTGGCATTTATTAAATAGAGCACCATTATCAAAGCCACATGCCTTTTCTCCCTACACTTCTGCACAGACATCTATGCATATAAATGTGTACAAGGTTAAAAAAAATCTCTCAATGCTTTTCAAGGGTTAATGATGCAGTTTGTCAAATACACAGAATGAGCTTCTTAAATACTTAGAATGCTAAATGAATGCTTCTTAAATATTGAGAATGCTAGAGGAATGGGGGGTGGGTGGGTGTGAGAATATTATCATTATAAACCCTTTTAAATACAGCAAAAATCACAACACCCAAATGCTAAAATGAATATATTTCAACTATAGTTTAGAATAACTGCTTTGAGTTTCATTTTTCAGAAGTTTCATAAGAAGCATAATTGCCAAACAATCTACTTAGATATTTTCTTGGGGTAGTTAAAAAGCATTGCAGAAATCTTCTGGGAAAAAAAAAAATACATTTATTTTGCATGCCTTTCTCATTTCCAGAGCACCACCTTAAGGAACCTGCATTAGCAGGCAGCATCTTCTTAATGTCTGACCTATCCCTCCAGTCATATAGCTCCGAATCCGGTGCCATGAATTTTTTGTTAAATTATGCTATCCTTGCTCTCCTCTTAATTTTACGGTTTTCAAGACAGATTTGCTTTCCTGTGGGAAGGAGATAAGAAGCTGAGGATTTTCATTTAAGCTCTGGCCTTGTCTTATACTTTGCAAGATGGATAGCGGAAGCAGTACTAGTAGGTGTGTTAAAGCCAACAAGGATTATGTCTATTTTTGTGGCCAAATAATAAAAGCAATATGAAATCTCAATAATATGAGCGAGCCCACTTCCAGGGTTTGTATCTGGCCTCCAGCTGATCACCTCTGCTACGTATACAAAAGGGTCCAACCGACACCACGGATGCTTGGCACGTCGCCCTCACAGTCAAGCGTCCTCAGCCCTAAACAGTGGGCTTCCTCTGACATCAGGAGCTGCTGCCCTCTGATGCTACACGCACACAAAAGGCGAGAAGCCAGGCACTGCGACTTTGTGTAAGTTTTAAGTCAGACAATATAACCATTCTTTTTTATCGCCCACCTTAGGGTTTTTTCTTTTTTTGAACTTTTTATTTTATATTGGAGCACAGTTGATTAACAATGTTGTGTTAGTCTCAGGTGTACAGCAAAGTGATTCAGTTATACATATACATGTATCTATTCTTTTTCAGATTCTTTTCCCATTTAGGTTGTTACATAATATTGAGCAGAGTTCCCTGTGCTCTACAGTAGGTCCTTGTTGGTTCTCTCTTTTAAATACAGCAGTGTGTGCATGTCAGTCCCAAACTCCCAATATAACCATTCTTAATTCTAGTCTTCTAATCTCCAAATAACAATGTGCTGTATATTGGGGAGGGGAGTGTGTGAGGAGAGAAATAACTAATCGACTACTTAGCTTCTATAGACAAACTTATGTAACTACATTCTAATGCCTAGTTACAGGTATACATGTGGGCACAAGTGTATATTCACTAAGCACCTAAAATGTGCCAAGCACTATTCTAGTGCGGATGGCCAATACAGACAAGGTCCCTGTTCTCACGCAGCTTCCTTTCTAGGGGCCTGGAAATGGGGATGCGGGTATTGGAGACAAAAATAAATAAATAAATGTGTAAAAAACAAAACAAAAACCCCAAGCAAAATCTGAAAAGACGACATCAAGTGCTATGAAGAAGAGGAACCAGGTGATAGAAGAGACAGTGTATATCTAATCATATGCCTTCATATCACATTAAAGCTGTAAGAAACCGAAAGTTCATCTAGTCCAAGATCCTCATTTTCTAAGACAGGAAGCTGAAAAACAGAGGTCACCAGGAAATGGGTGATCAAGCCATGACTACTGTCAACACCTGCAGTAAGACAGCCTTGCTCACTACACAACTCCGGTAACGCAGGGCCACTGTGAGGAAAATGGGAATGGAGACCCCAGGGGCACTTAAGAGAGTGGAACCAAGCAGTAGAGAAATACCATCTTTTCGGCTCCTACTCTGTGCTGGGAACTGTGCGCCTAGTACTGTACCTAATGGGACCCCAGTCTCCTGACTCCCCCTCTGGTGCTTTTCCCAGCACACAGCTCCCTGTAAGGGAGGGAGGAAGGGCAAAAACCACTTCGATCCTTTTTCACTCACAGGGACAGTCAGGTAAGTCTTAGCTTCCAGAGGAGAGCCAACATGTACTCCCAGCATGTGTCCTTTCCTTGATCATCTCAGGAGAGCAGCATGCACGATTCCTCCACCTTTACAAGATACCTGGCAGCCTTAAGTCGTCCCAAATTCTCCACGCCTGCTCAGAGAGAGGTTCAGCAACTTGTCTACACTCATACGTCAGCAAGCGGCTGAGCCAGGCCACAGACCTTCACCTTCTGATTCCAGCTATACAGCTCAGGCAGTTGATCAGTGTCAGGTGAGCAAAGGAAAAAGATGGAAAGAGCAGGTACTGGAAAAGGGGTAGAAAATATCAAGGGTGGACTCGAGAACACAGCTCTCCTGCCTACGCCCAGCACCCGTAAGTGGCCATTCAGGAGGAATCCCGCAATCTTTTCCCAAACGGGAAAAACCACCGTCAGGCCACCCGACCCGCGAAGCGCATAATGATTACAGTAACTAACACGTAGCCAAGTACTTCCTATGTACTAAGCACTTCATGAGTATCTTTGAGGCAGACACTATCATTATCCTCCTTTTCCAGATGGGGGAGGCTGAGACACAGAGAAGGTAAGTAACTTTCCTGAGGACCCAGAGCTAGTAAGTGGCAAAGCCAGGTTCAAATGCAGGAAGTCTGGCTCTAGAGGCCACGTTCATTACCAGTAGACCATGTGGCCTCCCTGAAGAGCCCAGCTCATAAAATCTTGGACACTGAGTTGACCATCTGGACCGTAGCTGACAGTATGTGACATCCATGAAATGCCCGTGTGGTCTCTGTCCCCCACACAGGAATCACATCAGACAAAGAGGCACCTTAGTAGAACTGGTCAGAGCTGGAGACTCAACTGCCACCTTTCTCTCCAGGACTGGAAAACATTCCAAGGAAGCTAGCTTGGCTGCCACCCAGGCTGGCCCCTGCAGGTAAGGACTTTTTCGGCATCACGGCCAATAAAACCCACACCTCCTGTGGACACGAAGTGGGTGCCACTTAGGGATCCTGAGAGTCACCCCCAAAGCAGCATTCCCAGAAACGACCCACTCACCGCTGGCAATAACTCGAGCTGTTGTGAATGTCGTCAGCCTCTGAGGATGTGGTCTGGGAAGGACTAAAAAGTGGTTCAGCTCCCTCCTGGCTAAAGCCATGGGCCTGCTGGTAAGTGGAGTAACTTGGGGGGGGAAACCTGCTGGCCTGCTGGCTGGTGCCCGCTGTGTACATCTCCACACCTCCACTAAACCCACAGTGCAGGATCTGGCTGTGCATAAAGGTCCTGAGTCCCATTTCAATTGGCTGTGCATTTTATCAATAGCCCTCCTGGTAATAACCGAATCCAGGGGAATTCTGACACTCCACCAACTTACTGAGATGAGGAATTTCACCTGGCCTAAATCGTTATGGTGGCATTTTACTTTTTATAAAACACTTAAGAAGTCTGGTGTTCGTGAAGTAGAAGCCGTGTAATTTCATATCGTGCCTTCCCGTCCTCTTCTGAGATTCTGAGCTTCTCAAGCCTTCCCACAAAGAGGAGCAGATTTAATTTGCCCAAAAAGGATACAGTGATTCTTGCGTTCACTAGAACTCAGAAGTAACACTTGGTACTGGAAATCTTTCCTAAGATCCACCAAAGCTAAACACCTGACTCAGATCTGACGTGGCTGTCAAATGTAAGATGACTACCGGCTGTGATGCAGCAGCTTTTTTCAGACAATGATGAGGTCCCAGACTTTGCAGACTTCCTGAGCAGGAACTGATAAAACTCTAAGGTTCGCAAAGGACAAATATTCCACGAGCCCACCTCTGGAGGCAAAGGGATGGTCTCTACTGGATACCTGGAATATTTTCCCTAAGAGAGGAAGGAACATGTTGTAGGGAAAGGAATTAATATGCACTGGACACCCACTAAGTGCCCGTCATTATGGCCATGCCTTTATATCTCTGGCTGGCACTCATGCACAGAGGTGGGCGGTATCATCTCTATATTTATAGATGAGAAGGCTGAGTAATAATCAGAGGAGAGAGAACTTGTGCTGGCACAACTGGGCACCCGTGTCCCTGACTGTCCTGCCCCACACTGCCCACTACTCAGCTCCTCTCTCCACCGCTGCTCCAAACCACCCTGCCAGCTGAGCATGGCCTGCCCTGGGCTCAAGTCTGGACAGGACAACGGGCCACTTGGAAAAGACTGATGTCACCAGCAGGACTCCAAACAGACTGATGGAATTGCTGATAAAATGAAAAGGTGTGACACGCCCTCTGTGTTCCCACTTCTCTATAAGGTGATGATTTCTATAGGTTTCCTCATTTAAACCTAAAGTCACCCCTAAGTTAGGTGTTACAGTTTACGTTACACAGAGAAGAAAGCCAAGGTTCTGAGAGGGTAAGCAGTTTATACAAGATCACACAGGATGTTAAGTGGCAGAGACAGGATTTGGACCCAAGTTGGAGACTCTGAGGTCCACAGCTTGTATCCCAAGGAACCAAAACCAAACGGTGCCGGCATCCTCTGGTTGCCAAGTGGATGAGATGCGTAATAATACAGTTTAATATTCAAGTACGTGGGAACTGGAGGCAGAGCGTTCAAACATTCAAATACCAGTTAGCTGCTATGCTTTCAAATACCAGTTAGCTGCTATGCTTAGGTAACTCACTTAATTTTTCAGAATCTCGGTTTTCCCATATGTAAAATGGGTAGACTAATACCTCACAGGATGAAGGTGAGATTAATGAACAATGCAAACAAAATATCTATCAAGTCCTGGCATATAATATATGCTCAATAAATATTTGTGGAATGGATAAAGGGAAGAGGAAAGGGAAAAGAGGGCCAATAAATGAATTACTCTGCTCCCCAAAGTTCAAATCACTCATCTCTAAGACACAGTACATTTTAGAATTTAGAACTGTGCTTTCTTTCAGAAGAATTACCCGCCAACTCTCCCTTCTGCAACTGGTTTAATAGGAAGACAACTGGATTCTCCTATCTGCTTTCACATTCAAATCTCCAATTTGATATGTTATTTTGGTTGAAATATAGGAAGAAAATCTGACCTCACACAGATACGTTGTTGAAAAGGGAAGGATTATTTTAATAATTTTTTCAGATAATTGTGGATCTTCGTCTTTGATACTAAACCAAAACTCAACAAGTGGTAGTTTAAAGGCTTGCTGCAATGTAGAATCAAAAGGCTTATCAATATGTTTTTCCTACTCTTACATTAAAATCGATTGCTCTGTCTTGCACTTTGAATTCACCCCGGTATCATTTCGCATTGGGTCATTTGGAAAATAGCGTTCACTGAGTTGACATATTTTGTGACACAATATAAAAATCACATTCATTAATGTCATCTCTCATCTCATCAGAAAAGCTTTAAGGATTTGGGAAGTTATCAGGCCTACAGTAGTGGTTAACAAGTTTTCTAAAATTCTAATTTTTGCTTGAAAGCTCCAGTTTAATCACTGGCAACAAATGCTATCAAGTGTTTTCACTGAAGAGAGAGACTCACCTTACTCATTTGTGAGAAAGTATCTGCCAAATACCAAAGTCCAAAGAACCACAGTTTGTCTGTCACTTATGCAGTCAAGGGATCAAGATTTAATAAAATTAAAACATTTTCTACTGCTTCCTCAAGGATATTCTAAATGACACTGGCATTTTTTTCTCCCCTGGGAGAGTGTTGTGGTGCAGAATTCAGTGACTATTAGTACCATTTGGTGCCAAGGCACCAACAGTTTTACACACTGTTGCTCTTGGACCAATGATGCAAATGCCAACACACAGTGGAAAAGACAAATAATGTGTTGCCGTTATCACGACAGTAGTTCTGACCTCGTGGACACCCTATCTCAGGGAGCCCTTTGAAAACTGCTGCCTGTAGTAAAGAATGGTACAGCAATAGTTGTTGATTGTGGATGATCCAAGCCAATAAGGTGAAAAGTATTATTTCTGTTAAGCTGAATTCAGAGAGAAATTGATTAATGGGTTACAAAGGTAGAACGCTTTCATGATGTACTAAGTTATCATTTTTTCCTTCCTATTTGCTAGTATTATAAATCTGTAAATCAAGAGAAATTTGAAAAGCAAACAATCAAAAGTAACATATACCACATCCTTTTAAATAACATTAAAATTTTTTTACACTCCTTCAACTCTTTTAACTCAATATAGAACCCCAGAGACTTGTGTTCATTCATTCAATTTGAATTATTTTCTTCAAAGGAATTCTTGACACATAATAGCTGGGAATACGGATTTGCACCCTTTGGTGCTAAGAAGCCTTCTTCAACTTCCTCAGGTACACCAGTCATCTCTGGCTCTATGCTTATAGCCCCAGGACATGACGCCATGCATTTACCACACTGCATTGTTACTACTTGTTTGTGCATCTGTTTCCTAGATAGAGATCAGGTCTTGGTTCAAGAAAGAATTCCTACCCTTAAATTAAAAACAGGGATTGATCCTCGTATTTTCTATTGCTGCCTAAAAAATTATCGCAAATTTATCAGCGGCCTTAACACATCACAATGTATTGTCCCTCAGTTTCGGTGGGCAGGATCCTGGCATGGTGTGACCTGTTTCTTAGCTCAGGGTGTCACAAGGGTTGGCCGGGCTGAGTTCCTGTCTGGAGACTCTGCCAGCTCACTCTTGCTGTTAGTAGGATTCATTTCCTTGTGGTGATCCCCATTTCCCTGCTGCTTGTCACGGGGGTGGGGGGGCACTCACATTCCTTGACAAGCAGCCCCTACGTTGAACATCAAAAGTTTCTTGCTTTGAGTCTCTGATTTCTTCTTCTATGACCTCTGGAGAAACCTGCTTTCCAAGGGCCCCCCCCATGTCAGGGGTATGTCAGGCCTACCCCATAACCACTCTTTCCTAAAGCCAACAGTGAGAGTAAGACAGCAGAAGGGGGGGATCAGCTCTGATCAGTTCAGGATGCTGCAAGACCTGATGCCATCTGTTAAGACACAGATCACCCCCTTCACTTTCTCAGTTTTTCTCTGTTTGCAAAATGTTATCACCAATTAATCTTCAGCAGATAAAAATGAAGTACCATTACAAACGTTGTTATCTGGTGTTATAGTTCTTCTGGCTACACTATAAAGTCCTGAGGTTTAGTTTTGTGTTTCCCTCCTCTCCTTTTCGCTCTTTTTAATTCAGGGACTACATCGTCAACAGCGTGTTACTCACACGCATCAGAGTTGACGGCAGTGGCGGCTCAGAGGGGAAGGGATAAGAGAGGATTCAGACATCTTCCCCTCCCCTCCTCCCAACGTCAGGGAAATCAGGGAGAGCTACGTGCAAGGAAAGTTCCAAGGTAACTACAGGGTCATGGCTTAAAGAACGGAAAAGGGCAATCACTAAACAGAGTTGAGGCTCCAAATAGATTTATTTTGAAGAAAACGTTAACAACCAACATATCAGATTTCGGCCAATTATCTGCCTTTAAAGAAAATTTTTAGAAAAATCATTATTTTATATTTAAGTGTAACTCTCTTATTACAAGGGTCTATCTAACCTGAAGCTTACCTCACCCTAAACAGTCATATAGTTGTCTTACCATTTATTAATCACTAATAATGCACTAAATGCTATATGAAATAAACATGGTAGAAGGGAAGTAAATCAAAGTTGTAGGTTAAAACCTGGATGCTTGAGTGAGAAAGACAAGAGAAGGGACATTCATGGAATATTTACTATATTCTAGGAACTACGAATGATACTTACACACTTGTGATCAAATTTATTTCCTCATTTTCAAATAAGGAAACAAACTGAGGCTCAGAAAGGTTAAGTTCTGCCCAATGTCACATAGGTTAGCTTGTAAATGTTTGAACCTGGATTAAATACAGATCTGTCCTATCCCAAACAGGTGAACTGTTCACTGTGAGCTGCTGAAAAGCATGGCAACAAGGGGAATAACTCATTCTGGGAGCCTAAAGGGGACCCACACGTTTCAGTCACTGGAGTCTATAACTCAGCAGACTGGGGTTAAGCTGAGAAAAGATCAGAGTAAAAGGGAAAATGACTTATAATTAGGTAAAGTTGCAACATCCTATTATTTGATTGATTTCACAGCGCCTTCACCACACCCTTAATCCTCTGAGTGCTGCATTTATTTTTCATGTTAAAGACTGTTCTTTGAAAATTAAGAGAAAGAACTGGAATCGTTCGAGATAAACAAACAAACCAAAGAACAAAACAAACAGGTTTGAGATTTACTGTGCTAGTGGTAAGACATTACGAGATGAGGCCAGACAGTGGCTAATTCAGAAGTTGAATAAAGGGATGAGGCGTGGGTGAAAGGAAGGATCACTAGATTCTAAGGAGGCAGGATAAGGAGGAGGAGGGAGACTGCCTGGGCTCCTAGCTGTAGGAGCGTGGGGTTCCGTGGGGTGCAGACGTATATGTAAAATTTTACAGTGGAAGGACACGGGGTAGAACAAGATGCCAATGGTTCGTAGCATTTTCTGGATCATAGACATCGTGATCTGATGAAAGCTGTGTGTAAACGTTTTTGTATACAAACACAATCACACGTTAATGGACTGGGGTGGGAGGTTTCAGTGTGTACAGGGGAGGACAGGGAACGGAGTAGCCCCTGGACCCTAGATTAAAAACCGCTGCCCTATTCTAAGAGAGAAGTGCTTTAGCAGTCACTAAATCATAAAAATTTATTATTATTAATAAGCTGGAGTTTAATTAGCATGTTGAAAGTAGTGTTTGTGTAGGTCATTGGGAAATAATGAAAGGCAAACAAGTCAGTGAAGGTGGGTGAGAAGTCAGGGCCAGGGCCTTCTGTCTACCCCAGAGAGCACTGAGTAGAAGCAGCAGGCGATAGTTTCCTCTGTAGCCCAGTGACAAGGCTGTATAACGACAACAGGCAACAGGAAAGGGCAGAATGAGGCAACTCCAGGAGCTCTGGAACCAGAGAGGGAGGGTACTGCTTTGGGGTGAGTGGATTCCCAGAAGTTCTCCTCTGAATCTCATCAGCCAGCAATCCCAAATGGAGTCGGTCAGGTTTTCTGGTGCTGGTCTGAGCACAGCCTGGTTAAAAAAGACTCTCTCCACCCACTGCCCAGGGATAGATATTCAAAGGGAAGGTTAAGTCTTCCTACTGCCACCACAGCAGAATCTGTCTATCATCCAGTTTCAGAGGGTTGGAAGATTTCCCCACGGCACTCACAACGTCCAGTCCGAGAACCAGATGACCCTAGATCTCCCTGGGGGAGAGGGGAAGCGGGGAGCCTGCGTGGGGTTGAGGGCAAGGAAGTCCCACAGCTACCCAGGAGAGCGGGTGAGTTGTTTTTATGTTCGGGCTGCAAACGGATGGTACAAAATTCCACGGGAGCAAAGGCCAACAGGCTTAAACCTGGTATTTTCATATTGAAAAGGGATCCTTCACACTTAAAGTAACTATGAAAAGCATGTGCCTTATTTTAGTTTAGATAAAACTGATTTCTGTTTTAAGATCAGGTGTGAAGCATTTACAGAACAGTAATAAGAAGGCTAATGTGCCAATTTTGTCCCATCAAGCTGTCTCCGATTTTAATAAGTGCCATACGTGTAAAATATTCTCTGCTTAAAACTGGGTGTTTTGAAAAGTGAAAAGAGTAACATTTCAGTCTGTGGGGGACCCTCATTTTTCTACAGCATTTGCCAAAGAGTCTTTCAGAAATCAAAGAAAGAAATGCAAATTATTTTGGGTTCAGCTACTAACAATAACACTCTAATTGAGAGCTACAGCTTATTAGGAAAAGCAAATCATTTTCTATGAATGTGTAAATGTGATATTTACACTGTAAGATAAGCTGTTAAACAGAATATTAAAGCTATTCTACAGAGCTACGCTGTCCTATATGGTAGCCACTGGTCACCAGCTTTTGAGGGCTTGAAATGTGGCTAGTCCAAATGTAGACGTGCTCTAAGTATAAAACGCACACTGGATTTCCCACATTTAATGTGGAAAAAAGAATGTAAAATATCTCAGTAATTCTTCACATTGATTACATTTTGGTTATACTGTGTTACATAAAGTTATTACTAAAATTGATTTTACTTGTTTCTCTTTACTTTTTTGATGGGGCTACTAGAAAACTTTAAATTACATGTATGACTTGCAGTTGTGGACTCACATTATATTTCTAACAGACAGCTCTGCTTTACAGTTTGAAAATCTATAGGTAAGAATGCACCTTTCCCTATTATCCTCCAATTTGACTTAAAACAAATAAACAAAAAAAGGCATATTTATTAACAAAAGTTCCTTTTATGGAAAAGGAAACTTATGGATAAAGAAACTGAAAATCAGAAAAGTTTAGTGGTAGAGCTGGAAATTAAACATTGGATTCCAATATCTCATACTGAGGGACAAGTCAGTAAGTTTAAAACCAAATATTTATATGACAAGTAGTATAAAACTATACATTTCATATTATAGCATGAAAGGAATTACTAAATGATATCTATCTTTTATAGGTCAGTGAGCCTTTTGAATAAATGGTGTGGCGCACAGCGGTTATATGTAACTTCTTCAACTTGTCAGCACAGATTACTTTTAAAAACACCTAATACACATTTTTAGATTCATTACAAGTTAATGGTTAACTCATTCCTTGATGGGTAACCATCTTTCCATCTCACATCAGAATATATTGTCTGAAAAAAAACAAAACCCAACACACTAGAGTTTATCTTGAGAGAAAATGATGCTGCAGACGTCACTACTTATAGGATATACTTTTATGAGTCAAGGAAAAAAACCTTTTGCTTGGGATTTGAAACCAAATTCTTGAAATGAGTTGAAACTGAGGCATAAAACCTGAGTGACAAATGAAGTAGATTACATAAACAGGATTTTATGTAATTTACTACATTTTGATTCATCTTAAAGCCCACAAATAAGTCAAACTAGAACAGCAAACTTTCCTTGAAGATGTTTGTCTCAATGGTATAAAAAGAGGAAGCAAAATGTAAAGACCCTTTAAAAACTCAGTTCTATTCATATATTATAACAGAGAAATGCCCTATAGCCAGTGGAAAAGTATAGCAGCAAAAACGACAATAGCTATTCTCTGCTGGTGAAAAAGGATACTTCCACGAATATAAAATCAAAGATAAACTCTATTTTGTAGCATTTATTGTGAATAGGAAATTTCCTTTTTGGATTTTATTTTGCATCCTTTTTGGGAAAACTTGCTGATGAACTCAAGGCAGATACCGAATGCCTGATCTACAAACCTTTCCCAAGAGCAACCTAGGTTACTGTTTATTTACAGCAGTGTATTGGAGTTGGCTTCTACTAGCTCTCCAGAGCCGACTGCTAAATTTTCAGGAATTTTGAGAACCTGTTAATATTATGTTGGTAGCCTGAAATTGGCCATGGTGGGATTATTTATACCATGAAAATTGGCAAATATGAAAAGTCACTGCCACTTCCCCCCAAACTGGTTGTTAAACATGAAACAGCACACCACTGGCAAACACTGAATCCCTTCCTAAATTACTGGGTGAAACAAACTTTTCTTTCCCTCTTTCTCTTTGACAAGCAACAGGAACATATTCTCGATCTTTGTCTGAAACCGTTCCAGAATAAGAAGTTTCAAAGATCGTCATTTGATGCGATCTAGGATGACCTGAGCCATGTCCCCAGGCCCTGCTAACGCTGGGAAAACGTGTGGCGGCTGGGCATTAACTACTCTGCCTGGTTCCCTGCCACTGGGTTTCAGCAGCACCGGGTCTCAGTCAGCAGACAGGAGGAGCTCCACCACGTGGCACTGACAAGAGTGTTGTAGAAGATTTGCGGGCATTTTCTTCCCTCCTCTCATGGAAATAGTTCATGCAGCCCAAAAAAAGGATAAAATACTTAATGGAATTACTTTTGAAAGTTATCCGTAACAAATGAATTTTACACAGAAAAGCAAATAATTGAAACTATGTCATACATGCATTAAAGAATGCAGCTTCCAACATGAGGGCGGTATATCAAAGAGCAATCGTCCAGACAAACTGCACAGAACCTGGTACTGGACTAAATATTAAAAAAGAGGGAGAGGAGAGGCTGTTGTCTTTACAGCACTTTTACTCAAGAAATAGGACATAAACACTCCGTAGAGAATATGAGGATCAACTTAGGGATCTCTGAAAGCAATTATGAATTTTAGGGAGAGGTGTAAAGGAGCAAAAATAATTTAAGGGCTAATTAAGGAATATTCTTAAGACACTATACTCTTTGCTTTAACAAAGCTTTTGCCTGGGTTTCTATACGAAGGCTGGGGGTAGTGGTCGGTTTGTGGGCAGATATTAATAGCGTACTGGATTTGAAGTCGAAACACCTGGATACTATTCCTGGTCCTACTTGTTGTGTGAACTTTAGGCAAATGATATACCCTTTTTGTGTTTCAGATTGCTCATTACATGAGGCTAATATTTTCCCCGGCTAAGTGTGTATAAGGATCAAGTGAGATCATGCAAGGAAACACTTTGCAAATGGTAAAACACTATGTAAATACAATAGTTAATTCCACTTTGGAAGAAAAGAAGTCATTAATCTCATTTCCTACACTGAGAAAGTTATTACCTGGGTCCACATGCATGGGTTTGGCGAATACCAGATAAAGTTAACTTAGAAATTTGCTGAAACAGTAAATAATGGCCTCAAAGAATCCTCTCAATCACTGTTTCACGACTGATTTGCAGCCTTAAAGAAATCTCTACTCCCTATTAAGATAACTTCTTTGTGTAAGAATGTTTCTTTTCCAATGCAAATATGCTACAATTTGGTCTATCTAAATGCATGAAGAATATTTCAATTTACCTCTTTAATGTGTGTCACCTGCTCCATCTGAATACCAATATTTCAAGGATGTTTGAAGGTAGTGGTTGACTTGCTAATACAGAAAGTGGAAATATACATGTACTGGGGGCCAAGAAAGCCTGAAGATGATCCCTAAACACAAGAGGGAGCGAGAAAGGTAAAGGCACGTGAGGCGCGGTAAGGCAAGGCTCTTAGGTGCAACAACTTGAAGTGTTTGAGACTGAAGTTTTGGGATTGGATTCCTGCCATCAACAAATGATAAAAGTGTCGGCCCGAGTATCTTCAATGCCCTCTCCAGTACCAACGACCCTGTGATCCCAAGGGTTTCTAAAGCTTTGAATTCCAACATTTTAATATTCTGTAGTTCTGATTCTTCTAGTAGTAGCTAGGAGAAAGGAAGAAGAATGTCAGGAAGGCGAAAGAAAGAACTGCATATAATCAGAGATGACTTACTTACCTGAACATTTAAAAAATCAGTTTGAAGATGCATCAGTGTCACACTGCTGATGGGGCACTGGCTTGTTGGCAGCATGTACTGGTAATCTGAAGGAACATCCATAAAGCTTACACAACAGATATAAGACAGAGGGCGGGAGCATTTTAATTGTCATGAAACCCGATTTCTCCCAGTGCAAGGACCTGTAAGATTGTGCTAATGATGACAAGGGTCAGGACTTCCAGATGAGATGAGTCATCTTGCCAAAATTCCACTGAGGGCTTCTCCCTTTCTGCAGCAAAGACAGGAACCACTGTGTGCTCCTGCACCCCAAGTCTACCGTGAATCTCCGCCACTAAATTAACCTTCAAAGACAAACCCAGTTGGACTAGTCTGTGACTAAGAAGTGGCAATCCCCTGTCAGAAGGGCAGGGAGATGGCAGCCCCCTGAGTTAGGTGCACTTGCGCCAAAAGGCCAGTCCAGAGTCTGCACTGACAGAGTGAGCTAATGTTCAGTACTTGGAAGTGCTATGATTGTATGGCTACAGAGTCCTACAAAATAACAAACATCCAAGAAGAGTCCTGCTTTATTTCAGGAGTCTAGATTCCTGGTTTCCTCTAAGTACTTTACTGCAAAGAGGATTCAGCGTTGGCAGTTTGGTCTAGCTATGAACAAGCCACTCCAAGGAAAGGCTGATGTCTTGTGGGGAAAAGCCAGAACTGAACTATGACAAAACAACCAGTTTACATTAGTTTACAGAGTGTCTTCATGTCCCTTGTCTCATTTGGATCTTGGCATTGCCCTGGAAGAAAAGTATTCTTAATTTCCCCATTTTTCAGACAAGGACAAGAAAGCTCAGGGAAGTCCAACACCACAAAGTAATAAGTAAGAAAGGCTGGACTAAATCCTATTTTCTTTCACCTAACCATGATGCAGCCCATTTTCTGATTATCCAGTGGCCGACAGCCTCTCTCACTAGGTTGGAAAAGTTGATCTGGAACAGGTCACAGGGCCTCAGAGGCAGGCGTGAGAAACGTCAAGCTGTAAATGCGTAGCCAAATAAGAAATCACCACAGACACCCCCCCACCCCCAAATGCTATCATCATCTGTGTTTATGCTTTAGAAATGGTTATGCAACATACTAATGTATAGTATAATCAATCAATACATTATCCACAAGCCTTGCAATTCCCAAGCCAAGCTGATGAATGGAATGTCAAGAAAGAATATAAGCTATCATTCTATTTAGAAAATTCCTGCCTGTAAAACAAATAATCATTTTAAGGAACCTATGGGCCTCTGTTTTTCACCTTCCCTTTAACTTCCAGTTTATGTTAACAACGGCCATTTCTTCAGGCTCTCAAGTCTTTCAGCTAATTAGCAATGTTCAGGACACCTTCCCAGCCTTGATTACTACCGCTAATTCTTGAAAATAATTAAACTTTATTTCACCAGAGTTTGAATATGTCTATTAAAAACTCCAAGGGAATTCATTTTCTCCACCAACCCTATTTAAGCCAGCTTAATGTGGCGATAACATAAATCACTGTAAGTAATACGTTTTCTTGTATTTAACAGAACCTGAAATTTTCCAACTCAGATTATTATTGCAATGCTAACTCAGTTATGTTTTCTCTAACCAACTATATTGACTTGTTTAACTCCTGCCTCCCTTAAAAGTGTTTTAACTAGGTGATATTTAGGCCTTTAAAAATATTTCAAAGAAATAGATAGGAAAATAGTTTTTCAGTTTCTCAAAAAGTTAAACATAGAATTACTATATGAACTAGCAATTCCACTTCTAGGAATGTACCCAAGAGAACTGAATGCATGTGTTCATAGAAATGCTTGTATACAAATGTTCACAGCAGCATTGTTCATTAATAGCCAAAATGTGGAACAATCCAAATGTCCATCAACTGATGAATGGATAAACAAACTGTAGTATATCCATAGAGTGGAATATTGTGCAGCTATAAAAAAGAATGAAGTTCTGATATATGCTAGAATATAGATGAACCTTAAAAACTATATGAAGTGAAATAAACCAGACACAAAAGGCCACATATTATATAATTCCATTTCTGTGAAATGTTCAGAATAAGCAAATCCATAGAGACAGAAAGAAGAGTCGTTGCCAGGGCCTGAGGGGAGGGAAAAGTAATTGGGAGTGACTGCTAATAGATAGGGATTTCTTTTTAAAGTGATATAAATATTCTGGAATTAGACAGTGGTAATAGTTCCACAACCTAGAGAATATACTAAAAACCACTAAACTGTACAATTTAAATGGTAAATTTTATGTTATGTGAATTATATCTCAATTTAAAAAAATAAACTAGAGGCGCAATAACTGATTTGGACTGAATGAAGGCTAATTTTACTGTATATGTAAGGCAAAACCAAGCGATATTTTACTGTGTATGTGAATTATATCTCTGAACCTTGTAATTTTACATACAGTGATGACAGGGCAATCTCAGAAGGCTAAACCTGGGATTATATATAACCAAAGCACAGCCCACAGCAAAAGCATGACACACTGTGTGTGTTTAGGGACACAGATGACACCCACATAATCATACTGAGGACACATCTAGGAGCAAGCCTCCCCTTCCCTCACAGACACATTCCTGGGCCTTGCTCACACGCTGGCAGGAAGGCTGTTATTGGCCCTGTGGTGCCCCTGCCCTTCCAGGGGCTCTCTCTGGAGTCGTTCCATAAATGGCATCAGTCTGACTGTGGGCACTGCCGCAAATGGACAGAAGGGAACCGGAAAATTTTCCAGGTGTTCTCCAACCTGCCAGAGGATGATTAGGGTGTTTGCAAGCCTCCTGGGAAATGGCACTGACTTCTCAGCTTGCTCTCAGCTGCCAGGTAGACAGACGGGCATGCTTCACCGGAGCTGAAGGGAGCGTATCTTGTAGACTCGGAATCTGGGCACACACGGAAGGAAGGGCTCCAAGGGCTTTCTGCTGGCCTGGTCAGCAGGCCACGTTTACAGGCAGCAGAAACCTGGAAAGTCTATATTTGTAACCTGGAGTTCTAAGTACTAAGGTTGATATTTTATCCTATTCTTAAAAAGGCAGTGAGTTTTTAAAGTTACAAGTGTGTAAAGAATCCACTGCCATGTAATATCCACTTCTTAAGAGGACTACTGGGGTTGGAATAAAAAATTTAAAGGCCAAGCTCTAATTTTAAAACACTGTTTTCACTTCAAGTATCTCCATTTTCCCGAGTGGTTTCAAAATTGACTTCAATCATGTTCAAATCATGACTTTTACCATTATATGTGAAAATTTTAAGTTTTCTACCTTATTTCTCTACAGAGGATTTGGCCAAAAATCTTACAATAGAACAACGGAAACGATCCCTTCTCTTCCAACGTGTAGTCTCTGGCAGGGCTCTCATTAGCCCGCCGTCACAGGATACGAGCAGAATGACTCCTGGGCTTGAGATGAAATATTTTACACCTCATACGAGACGGGGAAAGTTGCTACTTCAAAGTGATCGGGAGCAAAGCAGTTTACTGAAGTGGGATTCGAGAGCTGGAAGGAGCCTGAGGGCTCACACAAATCTGACCGCCCTCAGTTGGCCAGTGCGGAGAGCGCCGCCGCCTGGGGACCTGGTCGTCTGCATCCAGGCTCCAGATCCCCCCCACTCCAGACCCAGCGCTGCCCTGCAACAGCATGCCGCTACCAGATCAGCCAAAACTGCTCAAAGGGGAGCCCAAACCTGGCTCAGAGATTAAACAATCCAATCAATTCAGTTCACTTCTACCCAATTCAATCAACTTTAAATCGGGCACCTGCCACGTTAAGGTGCAGGGCCAGACAAGGAAGGGTGGCAAAGGGGCCAAAAATAAGAAAAATCTCATCTCTGTTCTCAAGGAACTTGGGATCTGCTCAAAGAGGTAAGACACATACGCCAGGAACCGTAATGTGGAGTGTTCGAAGCAAAGCTAGGCCAGTTAGGAGAGGAGCGAGTCCGGCAGGAGGTAACAGGATGGAGGGATGGCAGCGACCGAGGAATGGTCACAAACGCGAGCAGCAGAGACAAGGAGCTGACCGTGACGGCAGACTGGGTGTGGTGGTGAGGGGAATGGCCAGGGGAAAGAGCCTTCTAGGTTTCCAAACTAGAAGCCTCAGAGAATGGAGAGGCTGCCTTTGGGGACTAGGTTGCGGGTAGGCAGGCGGGTGAGAGATGATAATGGGCTTTGTGATCTCACACGCGTTCTGAGAACATTTCAGGTCCACTGAGGGGGAAAAAATTGGGTGTTACGGCCTTTGACTATCATGAAGTCCAACAGACCACTTTCACTCCCCCCTCCCCAACTCTGCTGCCTCTCACGGCCACGTCCCCTGTTATACATGACCGCACACTCATGGACCAGTTAGGGTATTCATGTTGTTTTCCTTTCATGAAACAAAATTAACAAAGTGACTTTCATGAGGTCACTGGGCTAGGAAGAGGTAGAGCTGACACCAGACTCCAGGGAAGGCCCACGATCTGAGTTCTGGCCCCGGGCCATCCTGTACCTCCATAATGCTACCTCTATTGTGGATGAGTTTTCAAAGATCAGTTGCAGAAATACAAATTATTTTTTCCAAACCCACTCATGTTAGTAAAAAATATATTAGAAAAAGCAACCTCACACGATCATCAAAAAACACTTGATAATGAATGGCAGTTTACATATTTAGAGTCCCTTTCAACTTCCGTTGAGTGCTCAGAGAGGAAACCCATCTGACTGAGGAGGCAGACAGGTTGAAAAATAAGCAATAACAGAGGGACGAGTAGAAATGAGACAGCAGGCTAGACACAGACAGTGTGTCAGCCGGAGTCCAACTGGAGCCTGATTGAAAAATATTAAAAAACCCCACACCTCACATGCCTCTTATTATACAAAGGCCCACCCATTGGTCTTGGTGGAAAGGCTGACTGGGCTTTTAAACAGTCCAGTCTCTCTGTCCTCATTATGCCCCTCGTCATTTTTATCCGCATGAATGTACAGAATGGAAGAGGGGCTGAGGTCAGTGACCTCTGCAGGCAAACGTGATGGTGCTTATGGGCACAGAGAGGGAAAGGGGTTTTTTGAAAATGTCTCCCATACTTAGCAGCCTTTGTTCTGGGAAAAGTGAAATTTCATATAGTATCTATGGACAGAAAAAAGACTGGAAATACATGCACTGAAATGTTAACTTGTCAGACTAGAGGTGATCTTGTCTCTGGTGCTTTTCTGTATGCTCCAAAATTTCCACCAAGAATATTATGCACTAGCCTTATAATCAAAGAAAAAGAGTTTCACAACAAAGTGAAATTTTAGTGTTACTCGAGCTTTCTTGTATAAAAAAACTGTATACTATGAACTGTATTTTGGATAGCCACTGAAGTCAGCCTCACGTGTAAATTTTTCGGTTTTTCACAAAATTTTGCCCTTTCTGTCACGTAAGTGATGACCTTCATACAAACACACTGAGAACACTGAAAGAAAAAAAAAAACCGGGGTGTTATGTCCTTTGTCTATCATGGAATCCAACAGCCCACTTCCACTCCTCCCCCCCTAGCCCCCGCTGTCTCCCACTGCCATGTCCCCTTTTATTGACAGGAGAAAGAACAAGATATAGAAAACCTAATACAGGCACACAAACTCGTGTGGACAGTTACCACGTGAAGGTCTTATAAACGGGAGCCAGGATACCCTCAGAAAGCACAACTCTGATGACTCAGAGCCAGACATCTACATACAGCACAAAGCTGGCTAGAAAGGGACAGCTCCCTGGGCAGGGACGGGGTGAGACAGAGAGCCATGAAGGGAAACTCAACTGCACGGAACTCGGAACTCGAGAGAGAGGCGGAAGTATCGACGAGACCCAGTCATCTATCTATTCAATCACTCTGCAGAGTGTACAGCTGCAGGGACCTCAACCTGGATACGTGGCTTTACAATAGTGTGCTTCAACTTTGACGTTTCCTCTCCAAACGGCTCAGATGTTCCACATCAACCTTCAGGCACTTTGCCAGAGATGACAGTTGTGCAACAAGCCATAACATCGTGCTGGTAATGAAAAGATATCAGTTTATCATCTTATCTGTGATCAGTTTGTCACAGCACCTCTTACTTTCGACTTCTTCTAGATTTGACTCACTCGTAGTACACCCTTTCCTCCTTGCAACCTTATCTGGTTAAGAGGTGCTGCACTAATGTTTTACTGGGCTCGGTTTTTCCTACCCAAATTAAGGCAACAACACGCACAACAATTGGTATCTGCCTTCTGAATGTGTACAATTAAATCGTATTACAGCACGGGGGGTGTCTCACAGCCTCGGCACTGGGAACGGTTCCACCAAAATAAGAGCAGTCACGTGGTCAGGAGAAAGGCCTCCCACCTCATCTCAACAGCTCTTTCCCATGAGGTAAACAGGATCAGCCATGAAACCCGTACAAATCACTACCTTCTCAATTTATTTATAAGGCACACTTGCACGAGGTTAGGATTAACTGTTAAATATGAGGTTTAAAAATAAACAGAAAACAAGCAAACTAGTCCTTCCTGTTGAGCTGCAAGTTTCTCTCTCCTCTCTCGCACTCCTACCCCTATTAACCCTCTTAATTACATTAAAAGGATCTGGAGCAAAGATCTTACTAGTAATTAGGGGTGACTTACGTGTGTTTTTCATTCTCTATCTGTGAACCAGGAATATAGGATTGGATCCAGACCAAGTATGAAATTCAATAGGTCCCTCCTGTCCCCAGCTTAGCATGCAAACTTTGATGTGTAAAAACTTACATTTCTACCTAGGGATATAGTTTTGATAACAAAGGAGCTTGGCAGACAAAGGATAATTTGTTAAATCTGCTAGAAGCTACTTATCTGCTGTGGGCATGCAATCTTTACGCATATTTGAGTTAGCACCTGTGTGGAAGAACTATTTAAATTGGAAGAAAGAAGAGAAAGCCACTCCCTGTATGGCCATCAACTATTCCTCCTTAGTGTTTTTTAGCCTGAGCACTTCCTCAGTGCTCAATCTGTTTCAATGATTAACAGACGAAAGCTAAATGCTGTTCCCCTGCTGGAGGCTGTCATCTAGAAACGCCCCTGAGAAAGAAGAGGAATGAGCTGCCTTCCAGTATAGTAAGGGGCTGAGCTGTGGACTCCGGAGCCAGACTGCCTGAGTGTGAATGTCACTTCTGCCCCTTAACAGCTGGATGATCTTTGGCAAGTCACTCCATCTCCATGTACCCAGTTTCTTCATGTGGAAAGCGGGGAACAAGAACAGGAGCGCTCCTGAAGGACTGCATGAGGAACACATGTGTTAATATCTGCAAGCCCCTTAGAATAGTGCCTGGCCCATGGTAAGTACTCTGTCAATGCTGAACAAAAATAAAGGTATGTGAAGTGCTTGGAATGGTGGCCAATGAGCATTAGATATTACCACTCCCGTCTAATGTAAATTTTAAACTAGAAAACAGAAGACAAAACATTCAGGGTCCTGAATACTAAAGACATTCCCTGAGGTTCTCAACTATGGCCTCCCGCTGTATTAATACAGATTCTTAAAAATCCAGACAAGTTATTTTCCATCAAGTCCCAAGCTCTTGGGGTCGGGGTGGAGGGCAGGAACAGCATGTCCACAGAAATACCCATCTGCCCTGCCCCGTAATTAAAAACAAGTCACCGTTACAGAACACAGATGTGTTTGAAGTTCACCGGAGCTTTACAGTACAGTACAAATTACTTTCTCCCAGTATTTCAAGCAATTATCACTTTTAAAGTCTATTGGGGGAGGGGTGTGAAAGGGAAAGTAATGAGATTTGTATCAGAACTGCTTTTCCCTTCAATTGTTTATATTCAGCAAGGGCGAGTCGCCTCCGGTGGGGAGGGGAGATGGGGAAGAAAGGCAGGTGGTAATAATGTTGGCTGAACAGTTTTCCGGGTAGAAAATTAACATCCTTCAAACAGTATGTAATTGTTAAATTTTTCTGTCTGCTTATTTTGAGTACAATAACAGGGGTCACTAAGTACTATAATCATTTCCTTATGGGACATGTTTTCACTCTCTAAAATTAACACGTTTTCGTATTTTATACTCATTTCTCTGAAGTCAGAATTTCTCACAAGCATCATACAGTATGGGTATTTACTATCTCTACAATGTAATAGCTTCAATCTGCCCCTGGTGATACAGCCATTTGTCTGTTGTCTAGAAGGTTCCTAATAGGATGATTATAATTGTCTTTGAGATTGACACTTGTGTTACTGGCATTTAATAAAAAATAAAAAAAAACCCACAAAGGGGGTTATTTTCCAATAAGGAAACAGACACATCAGCGTTCTTTATTTCTTCACCCTCCCAAGAATGCTCCCCTCTCCACTTCTCTCAGGAGATCATCCCAGCTAATCTATGCCCCTCCCCTCTCATGGGCACTCCATGCAGGTCTCCTGGCGTGGTGTGAAGCTGACAGATCTGGGTTCAAATCTTGACTCTGCACCGTTGGTAATCCTTGTCTAAATACACCTCTCTGTTTCTTCCATTGTAAAATGGAAATGTTAACATCCAACATCAGTGTTAATGTTAACACTAGATGTTAGTGTTATGAAAAGGATTAAGGAAAATGTAGAGAGAATTCACAGTCCTTAGTAGCTGTTCAGTAGTACATAGCAATCCTTCATGTTATTTGAAAACTTGGATGGGTCCTACAACCATAATGTCTCTGAAACCTGTCCGTATTGAGCATTTATTAAATTGGAAGACAGATGGATCTTCTTTCTATATGCTGAATTTCCTAAAAATTGGGCAATTTCCTCTAAGTTTTTCTTAAGCAGAATATAGGGCTAATTAACAACTTACCTCCTCCTCACCCAATATTTCCATAGGATACACCAAAGAACACATGAGTCACAAAAGGAAGAAGAAAAGATCATTCATGTTGATGATCTGAGAAGACGCCTACGAAGGTAAATGAAGGATGCCCATCTGTGAGATACACCCCTGCAGACTCAACTCTACTTTCTTTCCATTCCCATTGTTTTTTCCGAATGTAGCTAAAGCTTTGATGACTTCACAAGAGCTGTGTTTTTATCGATTCCCAGCACACTGGCCTGTAGCTATTTTTTGAAAGCACCACCTGCTGAGTGTACCTGGGGATCCAGCTAATGAACTGCATTGTTGGCTAAGTCACCTTTCAGCAACCAGGCCGTGCTACAGAGTCCCCACAAACTCCTGCTTGAGGGGAGGACAGGAGGGAAAAACAAGAGATGGCTACAAAAAAGAGATTCTTTACCTGTTGCAGCTACCATATACATTCCCAGCCCTGATTCTGACATTTATCTCCACCACTTAATAAGAGGGAGAGTTAAAAAAGAACGAGCTAGAGAAAGACAAGATGAGCAAGAAAGATGCTGGTATATGAAAGAGTGGCGGACAGATTTAGGTTCTATGCTTAAGGTAGACTATGGGCACTATACCTTCTTACCCATGATAGCAGTACCTAGTTCACAGAGTTGTTAAGGATTAAGTGAGCTACTATTAGTCAAGTTTCTGGATCAGTTCCTGGCTCATAATAATGACATACATAGATGTTTGTTAAATAGGTAAAATGTAAAAATAATTCAACATCTGCTGCACAGTAGCCAAATGTGACTCATACCTAGTACAAATGGCTTAACAGGAATGTGATTAGTACACGTGCCTCATTTTAAACCCGAACCCTTTTACAGATACAGCCCTCTCAGAGAAGGCAGAATCAAGCCAAGGTCTACCTCCACATAGTAAAGCATTATCTGTCCCTAAGACGTCCCCCAGAGATCCCAAAAGTACACCGTTAGGCAAAGTCAAAAAAAGCACTGTCAGAAACTGCCCTGGTGGAGTGGAAACCCCACTAGAAGAGGCAGCGGCCCAGGAAAGGAAGCCGGGCGCTGCCACGAGTCCACAAGCTGGAAGCCGGAGACTGCTCCGCGAAGGTGAGACGTTACCGAAGTGAAAAACATGCCAAGTGTTTAATGAACAATGCTGATGGAAACCACTCTCTTTGTTTAAGGTCATACGTGACCAGAGTGAGGAAGAAATACAGTAAGCCAGTAAATCCACCAACCCCTAACTTTTAATTTGGAAATCAGAGAGCGCGCATGGGACAGAAACTTTCTGATGAAGACAGAAAGGAGGCAGGTGGGAGGGGTCCACCCCGCCCCCGAGCGTAACGGGGGACCTGGGGAGCGCCAACTGAGCGACTGTCCCTTGACAAGTCCTGAAACTAACCTGCACACAAAGAGACAGAATTGTTGTGGGTGTGGAAGGGGAAATGGGGACCGAAGTCAGGGAGCACCCACCCTGCCACAAGCCTACCGCCTGTACAGTCAGGCTCACCTAAAACATCCTGTTTTTGCCGCAGATCACAAGCACCTTAACCCAAGTCTGCACCTCATGCTGTCAAAATACTAAAACAAAAGACACATCTACGGATCTGCTCTTCGAAGAATTCAACAAGATTCCCCTGGCACTCTTGCACAACAGCAAGCGCAGGGTGGGGAGGTTGGGGCCCTGAACACATGGGCAGGAATGTGCACCGAGCGAGGAGGGGGACGTAGGGCGGATGAAGCAGCAAGTGGCTACCTCTGCCCTTGGGCCACCCGTTGTCACTACTGCTCAGACTAAGCATTTTGAATAAAAGACAAGGCAGATTCAAGTTGAAAGTTGGTTTGTTCTACTTTCAGCTGTAAAAGGTTTAGCTCTGGACACAAAGCACATTTAAAAACCACTGTGTGAAGACAAAGAAAAAAAGAAAGGCAACAGAAGAGTTCCAAGCAATCTGGGCTTCCTTCTCTTTTTGTCTTAAAAGGCAAGTATGTTAGGAAAACTTCAGGAAGTTTGAAATACTCAAAACTTCTTAACCTATTTTATTAAAAGTTTTCAAAAATCCATTTTTTCATTGTAGAAATTCAGCATATTCAAGCCAACAGTTGCAAGTATGCAAACTTGCCCAGAGTATTTAGCATTCAAACAAAACAAGAAACATAAAGAAAAACTGTCCTTCAGAGATCTTCTTTCTCCTTTAGAGTTAACTTATTTGGTAAAAGAACCAACCTTAAAAATATTTTCAGAGTCAAGTAAAGGAATGTATAAGGACAAGCAGGGAGGAGGACCAAGCTTGCCTAAATGACAGACGTAGAAAAAGCCATACAAACAGTGGTATCACCATCGTCATCGTTGTTGTTGACATAGCAGGATAATTAAGAAATATAGGGCTTCCCTGGTGGCGCAGTGGTTGAGAGTCTGCCTGCTAATGCAGGCGACACGGGTTCGAGCCCTGGTCTGGGAAGATCCCACATGCCGCAGAGCAACTGGGTCCCCCCCCATGAGCCACAATTACTGAGCCTGCGCGTCTGGAGCCTGTGCTCCGCAACAAGAGAGGCCGCGATAGCGAGAGGCCCGCACACCGCGATGAAGAGTGGCCCACGCTTGCCGCAACTAGAGAAAGCCCTCGCGCAGAAACGAAGACCCAACACAGCCAAAAATAAATAAATAAATTTAAAAAAAAAAAAGAAAGAAAAAAGAAATATAAACTGGGCCGTTCCAGAAAACGGTTTTTGCAGAAAGCAAGTTTTCATCACCCCTACCGTTCCAAAGGTCCTGTGTTAAAGGGGAAAGGTTAAAATGAGGAAAACACCAAAAGCACAGAGGTGAAAAGGTACACAGTTAGGGGAAATAGCTCAAATTAATATGAAAACAAGTGTTCTCTAGGAAACGTGGAGACAATTTTGGTGCATATGAGCAGACAAACTCCATGAGCTGAAGATACGAGATTATGCTGTTTAGGGAGAGACACTGAATAGGAATGAGCAGCTGCTACAGGGCAAGGAAAACAGCCTGTGCCCTGGAAAAGGGTTTACAGAGGGCAGTTAGGACCACTGTCAGAGGCACATGTCATATGTGACACATCATTTGCCCTTATCCGTGGACGTGTCAGCTTCCTCTGTGAACACTGCCCCTCAGCGGCCCAGGACTGTGTTACCCCAGGCAGCAGCCCTGGGCATGGTGACGGCGGGGGCTGCCTGCCTGGGGAGAAAGGGATGTGGGAGAACGGCATTTGAACTGGGTTCCCTCTGGCCTGCTATGGACAACCTACGTCCAAGAGGCTGCATTTAAAGCAATGGATTTATTATCCACTTTAGATTATAAGCTGCCAACTAAAGGTCCCCTTCCCTTTATATATACACTGGTATAACTGATATATTCCTCTGTTGAAGACAGAAAATTCTCTCCTGGCCGTGCAAATACCCAACTTTATATATTGAAAATGAGCTGTCCAAATAAATCAGACCAACAGGCACAGCTTAACATGAGGCAACCTGAGGGTGAGAACGGGAGTAAGTAGAAACCGTACAAAGACCTGATGAAGAGAAGTTAGATGTAATTTGGTATAATGCTGGGAAGCTGCCTCCTCTCTCAGTGGCTATGGTGAGCCCAGGTCATTCCTCTGCTTTATAACCTTGAGAAAATTTCTACTTAAATGTTATTTTAACGTGGTTCACTTTGAGAGATAATGGTCTATCCAGAAACAATTTTGCTAATAACCCCAAAGCTAACTCCGAGCTCTCCATCAAAAATAAATTAGTAACTGATGCTACAGTAAGAAAATTGCCATCAGAACAATAGGACACAGCTGAGGTACTTATCAGCCCTGAGGAGGTTAAAGGAAGGAAGTTTTGCAGCTGTTGTAGAAATATACAATAAGACTCCAACCTCTTTCTGCTTCTGGAATATACTAGAAAAAAACAATATGTAACAGAAAATGTTGAAAGACTGCACCGAAACTTTTTCAAAGAATCAGAGCAGTGAGAGACCTTGAAATTCATTTAATCCTGTCCTTGAATTTTTCCAATGAGGAAACTGAGGCCCAGAGAGGTTAAGAGGTCTGCCTGTAACACACACAGAGATGGCTTAGGTACACCTGTGGTTTGAAGCCCTCAGGCCAGGGGTACCCTTTCTCGTTACCTTGCTTTCCCTCCCTCTATGAGAAGCAGTTATGGAAGAGTTATTTTTTATAGGGAGAATTGAAGCCACTGACTATGACAGAAGGAAAAGAAATGGTGGTTTTAATTTTCAGTGAAGCTATCGACTCATTGATATGCTCACACCCAGGTAAGATTTTTGAGCCTCAGGTAAAATAAATAGTAGGCCTTGGTAGCCGAGGCTGCTGTGTGGGATTAGGACTGGGGTCCAAACAGTGACGAGATCGGAGGACCACGGGCTGGACTCGGTTAACAGGACAGAGAATCAGCAGGTTAAGAGAAAGGATCCAAGCAGCCCTTTGCATCCACTTGTTACTGCACTTGGCCACGGCACCCCAGTTCACCTTGCCATGGCTACACGTACAAAATCCACCTTGGAAATAGCTTGCCAGGAGCGCTGCCAGAGCTCAAGGCAACCCGGGACAGCGTGGTTGAAGCGTGGGCTCCGGGTTTGGGTCTCGGTTCTCCTGCTCATGTCTGTGCGAGCCTGGCTGCGATAACCTCCCTGTGCCCTGGTTTCCCATAAGGTACAGATAACAGGCTCTCCTCCACGAAGTTAACAGATCCAGAGCACTGAAAAGAGTGCTGAGCAGGCGACGTGCACAAGGGACTGGCTCCTTCCATCGCTTTAAGGCCACAAGCCTCCCAGGGTGACGACAGGTCACTTCCAGGCACTGCGGCACGCAATTCACACTCACACATCCTCTTTTCTCTGAAAGGTTAACCTTTTTGTCTGAAAGACAATTTGGTTTCTTTCTTTAAAAAAAAACAAAAATCAGCTTTTGTTTCTCCTTACTAGAATTCTCAACTCATGTAAAACATTTAGAAAATCCAAATAACAGTTAACAAAAACTACCTGATACTGACACCCAGAAAAAACACTTCAACACAGAGAGAAACTTCTTTCCAATCCTTTTTCTCTATTAGTTTCACACACATACCTTCATTTAAAAAACAAGAACTGTGATGTTGTTTTGCAATCTGGTTTTTTTACTGAATACATTGTGAATATATCCCCTTATTGATTATGCTTTATGACACCATGTTTTAATGGTGGCACTGTGTGTGCCATAATTTACCACTTTTAACATCTTCGACAAGACTTGACCTCCACCGTCCTAGTCTCACCTTTTATATATCCCAAAACAGAAACATAACAATGAAAGCTTTTTGATGGAGACCTCCGTACAAGAATTCTCCCTTTTGTTTCTCCCCAGCTCAGTTGAGCCCCGGTGCTCAGAAAGTGGCTTCCAGAAAAGCTTCTCCACGTAGGGGCTGGAGCTTCTGCATTACTAGACTAGGGAAGGGCAGCTATTATAGCCAGCTGAGTGTCACAGTGCCAGGAATGCCTGACCTTTCCCAGGGCTTTGATCTAGCAACCTCCTGCTGGGAGCTAACTGGCCAGGGCTGCTGGGGGGGAGGGAAGTAAGATGGGGGGGAGGGGAGAGTGAAGGACCCTCCACTGGGCAGCGAGCCAACCTCCTGAACCAGACTCAAATGTCCAGCTGGAAGAATTACTTAGAGCTCACCTACCAACCCCACATTTTAGAGATAAGAGAACCAAGGCTCTGGAAGATAACAGGACTTAATTAGTACTTGAGAAATACAGCTTAATATTAGCAAGGATAACAGCCACAATTACTATTACTACTATTTGGAGCATTTACTTTGTGCCAAGTACTGTGCTAAACAAATGTTTAATCCCAACGACAATCCTGTGAGATTGTATAATTATCCCCATTTTAGGAGGGGGGAGTGATGAGTCTTGGAAAGATGAAATGAGTTCCCTAAGATCCCACAGCTGGTTACACAGTAGAGGTAGGAGTCAAATCCAGATCTGACACCCCAGTACGGGGTCCCTCCAAGCATACTGTAAGAGAGATTATTTTTATTTCCATTGCATTGTTTTTTTTAAAAGATGAGCTTATTAGTACTCACTGTTAATTTAGAAGTTGGCAAAGCATCCATGCTTTCATCTCTCTAGTCATCTTTTTACAAATCCATCTTTCTGCATTTGCTAAACAGTGACATAAAAATATTCAACAGATCAATTTGCTGGCAGTCAACCTCCATATATTTCATATAATGGTTCTGGTAACAGCTTGACTGTAAAGTTTAGGCTAAATGTGAACTACCAGCTGCAATGATATAGCTGAACTAGCAAAGAGGGTGACAGACTTGATAAAACACTATGTCTCCAATGAATGACAAATACAAAGACATTTCTTCTGAATTTCTCCTAGGCCACTTCAGGTTTGGAAAGGCCTCAGGCCAGGGACTCTCCCAAGTACATAATTACCGAGCTTCTCTTAGATGATTATCAGGTAGAAGACAAAGATTTCAAATAGTTTGTTTACTTAGTTTTTTAAAGGCAGAGTCTCTTCTCAGAATGACTCATGTGAGCAATATAAACAAACAGCTGTGGCAGGAGCTGGACAGCCACTGCCACCTGGTTTAGTGGGTAAATGTGCTCAATCTGTGTGCATTAATTTGATCAATCTTGACTCATTTTCTTTCATGAGACTGTATACCACAACATCCACCCAACCTGTTTTCTGGATTTTGTTTTACATACATTTGTTGTTATGGTCAAATCTCTTCTTGAGCTTCTTGTTGGTTGAAGGAAAAACTTTACAACTATTTTTTTTTCCAAACACGTATTTTTGGTGTGTGTATATGACAGCTATGCTCCCTTGTGAGGGAGCTGTACTTCACCGCATGTGGTCTGTGATCAAATAGATTCAAATAACTTACACCAAAGAAAGAAACATAAAAAATAAAATTTAAAAAGGAGGATTTTATTCAATTTCTTTGCCTTCTCATTAGATCAGCTCTGTAGACTACTGATGCAAATTCTGCAGGAAGGTGGGCTTCTCAGTCTTGATATTTTTTTCACTTTCTAGAATATCATATGGATACATGGGAAGATGATTGTTCTTTCTCACTCTCATCTCTCTTAACTGTGCTTGTGGAATTCTGAGGTCTAAAGGCCAAGAGGAAAGGTTGTGATCACGGCCCTGTCTGTAGAAGTGAAGGCCAACTCCCACATTCACAATGAAAGCTCAAACACCAGGTTACCGAAAACCATGTGCTGAGGAAAAGAGCAAGTCTTTGGGTTCTGAATCATTTGTTTTTGTTTTCTGTTAAATGAGGAAATCTTCTTTTTTACTTTCATTTAGAAAAGATCATTTCTATTCTTGATCTTTGAGTGAACACACTGAAATTTTATTTTAAGTAAGAAAGGACATGATAGATTCTCATAAATTTTCACTCAAGAAATTTCTGAGCCTACTTTAAATACATAAGAGGCTTCAGATTTATGGGGTTCAAAATGTCATTTAATAATATTACAGTCATGTACAAAATGACAGTGAGAATTACCCACACTTAAAAAATGCAAAAAAAATAGCTCAAAACACTCAATAAAATGTCTTAGGTCTTGCCAATATGGCCTATGTGGGATTATTTTGAATGGTGTGGTTCATCACTAACAGCCTTTATTACCAAAAACCAAAAAAAACCCCTTGTATGTATCTGTGCATTTGGCAGCCTACAATCTTTCCCATGAAAAAACTTAAAAGTCTGACTCACTAAACTAGTAGTTCTCAAACTTTTTGGTTTTAGGAGCCCTTTACTCGTAAAAATTATTGAGGACCCCAAACAGCTTTTGTTTATGTGGAGTATATCTATCAATATTTACCATACAGAAATTAAAACTGAGAACATTTAAAAGTATTTACTTATTTATTTATTAAAAACAATAGTAATAAATTCATTACATGTGACTATAAATGACATTTTTGTGGAAAATAAGTGGCACTGTTTTACATTTTTGAAAATCCCTTTAACATCTGGCTTAATAGAAAACAGCTGCATTTTCATATCTGCTTCAGCACAAAATCTGTGGTGATATGTTGTTTTGGTTAAAATATATGCAGAAAATCTGGCCTCATACAGATATGTAGTTGGAAAAGAGAATTATTCTAATAGCCTTTTCAGATAATTTTGAATATTCTCCTTATACATGCAGTATAATGGAGATATTATACTACATTGGACATATGATGGTTTCTTAAAGGTTAGGTGCAAAATGAAATTTGAAACCATACCAGTGAACTTTTCCTACCCTGTCGTCACATCAAAATCCATTAGTCTACATTGAATGGATCTTTCATCCATGTATGATTTTGTAAGAAGTACTGATCATTTTGAATATGTTGGTTTCCTGAGTTATTGCAGATCTTCCAAATATTGACACATTTCATTATACAATATCAAAATCACATTTGTCAACACCCCCAATGAGCTTATTAGAAGAGTCTTTAAGGATTCAGCCTTCAAGCTTATGGAGAGGGATACAAGACTTCCAAAATTCTAATTTTTGCTTGAAAGTCTGAATTTTATCATTGGTAACAAATATAATTGTTTTCCTTGAAGTGACAGGCTTAGTTCTCATAAAAGGTCTACCACAGGGGTCCCCAACCTGCGGGCTGTGAACCGGTACCGGTCCATGGCCTGTTAGGAACCAGCCACACGGCAGGAGGAAGCAGCAGGCAAGCGTGCGAAGCTTCATTTGCTGCTCCCCATCGCTCGCATTACTGCCTGAACCATCCCCACCCACTCCCCGCCAGTCCGTGGAAAACTGTCTTCCACGAAACTGGTTCCTGGTGCCAAAACGGTTGGGGACCGCTGGTCTACCAAATAGCCAAGTCTAAATAGCCATATTTGATCATCAGTCATTCTGTAAAGTAAAAACTCAATCACACAGGTGTTTTCTTGAGACAGCCATGGCACTTCACTACACACCAAAAGTACCTTATGTGTACTTCTCATTCATCACCAGAATATATTAAAAAAAAAAAAAGACTCAAAGGGTTTAGGTTTAATAAAATAACTTTTACTGTTTTATCAAGGGGCACCCGCATTTTTTAATTGAATTCATGATAGGAAAGAATATAATCACTATTAATAGAGTTGGTGCTACTGCCTTGATCTGTGCTGTTGCCACCAGTTTTACTCATTGTTACTTTCATACTACTAGTGCAAATGTTAACACAGTGAAACAGCAAAAAAAGAAAGAAAGAAAAAAAAAAGGACAATTTATATGTTATCATGAAAACAGTTTTGATCTCATGGACCCCCTCAGAAGTGTCTCAGGGACCCAGGGGTTCAGAGACTACACTTTGAGAACCTATCTAACTAAACCAAACCTGCTGATACTGATCCACTCAACTAAGGAAGTTGGTTTTATTTTTGCTCTGAGCAAAGAATAGAGATACCAAAGCACAAGCCAAGCATGCCCTCGTATTCTGAGTACTACAGTGTAACCACTTCCCTTTCCTTACCCTCTGGACCAGCTGTTCCCAATAACTTGGACAACATTTTCTGGCCAAGACTTTGAAAGACTGATTTCTCAGAGTCATGAGTGACTGCTAGGAGCAAAGGAGGATAGTCCCTGGCCTGCACTGTGCTGCAATCAACCCTCATGCCTCAATCATTCTCTTTGATTCATCACATAATCACCACATATTCACCACACCTTTAATCTTTCCTGTTTTGCTCTTATGAGCATTTAAGGCTATAAATTTCCCTCTAAGTTTCACTTTGGCTGCATACAACTGGTTTGATATGCCAACTTTTAATTACCTTTCAGTCCTAAATATGTTCTTTGACCTTTGAGGCATTTAGAAGAGTTCTCCTTATTAATAAAAAAAAGTTTTTCTGGTTTTCTTCTAAATTAATATCTTTATGATAAGAGAATACAGTTGTATAATAACTAATCCTTTGAAGTTTGGTAACACTTGATTCCTGGCCTAATATTTTATAATCCCAAAGCAGCTGGATACAGCAATCCACATAATCCATTTGATCAAGTTTGTGTTGTTCAAATATTTTATAGCTTAATTATTTTGAGGAGGAGGAGGAACATCTGGTGATTTATCAATTATTGAGATATGCTTAAATCCCTTATTGGAAGGTAGATTTGTCCATATTTCCTTATGTTTCTGTCAATTTTTCCTTTATAGATTTTGAAGTTGTATTATTATAAGCATGACAGTTTAGCATTTTATTTTCCTTTGTCTGATATTATCATAGTTCTATCAGCTTATTCTGGGTTGGTCTTTGCATGTAATACCTTCTACCTTAACTTTCATAATTTTCCTTTTTTTTTTTTGGTCTCTCCATATGAATTCTGGAAAATTTCTTCAGCTCTCTCTTCCATTTCATTAATTCTCCCTTCAGCTACGTCCAATCTGCTCTTAAACCCATCCATTTTAGTTTTTAGCTTCAAATACTCAATTTTTTCCTTTCTAAAAATTCTTTTTCTTTCTTAAAACTGTATCATCATATTTCTATAGTCTCTTGATCTTTACTCATATTTTTCAATTCCCTTTTCTATTTATTAAGCATATTAAACTAAGTGTATAATAATTCTACTTTCTAAAGCTGTACTGTCCCATACAGTAGTCACAAGCTATATGGCTACCTAAATTAAAAATTCAGTTTCTCAGTTGTACTAGTGAAGTGCTCAAGAGCCACATACATTATGACTACATACTGGATAATACATATGACAACACTGATTTAAAGACTCTGGTGTTTGACTCAACTGAATCTGTTGAGTATGGGGCCATGTTTTCTTGTGTGCTGTGACTTTCTTTCTTTCTTTTTTTCTTTACTATAAGTGCCTATTTCTTGTAAGTTTATCTATGGAAATTCTTTGAGACCTATTTTAAAGGTAGGACTTCCAGAGGGAACTTGTCTCTGCTTCTGCTATGTACTGGGAAACATTACCAAACTAGGATTCCTTTAAAGAAAATTCTCAGTTTGAGGTCTTTAGTCCACCTGGGTAATGTGAACTTGGGTTGCAAACCTCAGTGAAAGCCAGCTGTGTTTACAATTCTCATGAGAGTATTTTTCCAACCTTCTAGTCAGTGCCAATATTTGAGACAAGAAATTTTCCTTGCATTTTCCTGGGAAGGTGGGATTATTGCTAGTTCACCTTTATACTGAAGATACAGCTTTTGGCATCCAGCTTTCTGCTGGGATTGGTGTTTTTCTTTTATTAGACTCTATCAACTTTTTTTCCTGTGTACTCTGCAAGGTGTAAACTGAAGCTTGATTCACTACATTCAACAAAAGCCAGCTTTTGTGGGCCATTTACATCACTGGGTTCCTACTTTTACTTGCTGATTGGCCTCTGAGTATCCCTTACTTTCTAGTTGCTGACAGATGCATTCAAAATGTATATTTTGATAATCAGTTTTTTATAGATTGGGTATGTGTATGCATGTTTGTGTATGCATCATGAATGTGCATATATTTGTGCATATATGAGTGTGTGTGTAAGTAAAATAGATCTCCATAATTTTGGCTCATTTCAGCAGAAGGGTTGGTGAGAGTATCTCATTTACCATGATGCCAGAATTAGAAGACCACATCAATTTTCAAGATGCCTGTTGCCAATTTTAAATCTAAAGTTAATAATCAAAGCTACTACTTAGGGAGTATTTTGACTTATCACCTATCAAACATGGTATTTTAGAAACTTTCAAAACAAATAACCCTATAATCTAAGAATTATTCTTTCAGAGGTTAAACAACCTGTCCCTGGTCTCAAAGTAAAAAGGCAAAGGCAGATTTAAATCCAGATCTGTCTGACATCGAAAACTTTTCTCTTGCAAAATGGTATGGTATTATTAATCTAATTTACATGAAATAACTAAGGTTCTGGTCTACAACATACGTGTTACGTGAAACCTGAGGGGACGTGTTTTTCAGTTTTCAGAATTTTCATATGTATGTAAAGTAATACAGGATGTAGACTGTATAATATGTAATACCCCCAGCAGAGTCAGGGGCAGCACCCCTTAAACAGTTAGATGAACATTCCTTCAGCAAAATTCAATAAGAGTCACACTAAGTGGGTTAGATATAGGCTATAAAAAGTCTCACATCAATTTTGGTCAGCTCTGGTGACCAATCAACTTATGAAAACACTTTCAGATTTCAGAGTGTTTTTGGATTTCCGCACTCTTTCATCCGCAAGCAATCTGTCCAAAGTTCATCTTGGACCTAGGATTAAAGCTTAGCTTTTCTAATGCTACCTTGTAGGTATCACCAGACTTGTTTCATATATTTTAATGTAGCAATATTGGTACCAAGCTGTGGGAGAAACATTATTTTTGACTCATTAAATCTGAAATGAATTCTCTGCCGAAAGGCTAATCATATAGAATTTATCTCCTTCCAACTTAGAATTTTAACTTACCAACATCTTTTCCCATTATAGACTAGCAATTATTTTTCTCTGGACTAATGCACTGAGCTTACTAGTATTCATTGCACTTACTAATTCAATATAATTCAGTCATTATTATATCAATATTACTTACGGTGGTAGGATTCCAGCTCTTTTAAATATATCCCACTATCATTTTTTAAATTTCCCACTGCTACAGATGAAATGTTTAGTGTTTTAGAATTTACTTGGTGCACTAGTGAAAATCTGTGGAAGTCCAGCAGATATGTACATATTATTGATAGCTTATATGGTATTAGTGGGATTTTGCAACTTTGAGGTCTCCCAGAAAAATCATTTGTTTGCTAAGTAACACTATCTTAGAATCTTTTTTTAAATATATTTTTAAAGCACGTGAGTTTGAAAGATACTTCAGTAATCAGACTTTGGAAACAGCTAACCCTCAACAGATGGTTTAAGCACAGTAGTGTGAATGTACAGTCTTACCACCAGAGAAGAGAGGTCAAGGCTTGCCTGAGACTTCAATTCAATGTAATCCATAAATGCTGATTAAATCCACTATTATACTCATACGAGGTAATCCTAAATGTATTATGTTGTATTATTTAGAACTCTAAGTTCAGAAAGTTACTAATCGTAACAGTGTGAACACTAATCATATCTTTTACCATCAAAACCCACAAAACTACCCAAAATCTCCAGTTCTAATATTTAAGTTCTTAGATGGACATGAGACAACTTTACTGGAGTGGAGTAGTTACTTGTTGTTTGTTTCTGGAAATGGTCCTATTCCAGAGTCCCGTGCTCTTAATTATGTTCTGAAGTGCTCTTTTTCCACTAAGGACTTAAAGCTCCAATTATAAGTCCCTTAAATTGCAAAAAGTTTCACATACACATGCATAAAAAAGCCAATTCTAGATTTCTGATAATAATGAAAACAGATATCATGGATATTTTTAGTAAATGTTCAGTAGTTTTTTTAGTCAATTATGTCAACTTTCCCAATCAAATTTTTTCATCTAATCAGGACTTAAACTGATTCTTTTGAATTTGACCTTTTTGTGCCTTTTGATATAGGTGCGATAGGGACAAAAGAAAAATGGGTAAAAAAATCAGTCAGGATAAATGACAATTGGAATACTTAATCAAGACTGTAATTTAATAGTTTCTCAACATATTCATCTCCTTATTTTTATCCTTAGAAAAAAAAATGAAGTGGAAAGTTCCATTCATTTACTTCATCATTCGTTGATTTATGTATATGTGGCTCTATTTTAGGGGCTAATCATATAAAGGTGGTCCATGTCCTGAAGAATCTGTGTACAGTCTAGTGAGAGGAATGGGATGTAAATTAATAACCTTCAATACAATGTGGAAAATGCTGTAAGTGAGGCATGAATAAAAAAAAAATATTCTACAGGAGTGATTAAAGCCAACTAGGGCTCAAGAAGAGCTTCTCAGGAGAGGTGACATGTGAGCCGGTAGGAGTGTTCCCTGCGGAGGGAGCACTCACGCAGAAAGAAGAGCACACTGAAACCTGGGAGAGGCCTGAGATGGCACCTGGGACTTCCCATCTGACACGTCAATTCTTTGGATTATTCTTCAGGAGGACTCCTAAGGTTGTTTCAGAGCCCTCCAAATTTGGGGGACTAGTAAAGGAATGAAAGACATCTAAAAGTTACTTATTTCATTTATAAAGTTGCGTACCTAAGGAAATGCTGAGGACGTGATGACTGCTATATAAAACGCTGAAGCCGAATCTCGTGACCCTCCAGAGAGAGGCTGAAGACAGCTGGAGGGAGTGGGGGCAGAAAGAAGCAAGCACAGGGGTTCACAGACGTAAATAATTATTTACGATTACCACTGTGTTGGCATCAATTTTATGTTCTCTCTTTTCTCCATGCATTTGAAAACCATCCATCATCAAACCACCTCAGGGACTACAGGCAGTCTCCTGAACTTGTCTACAGTACATCTCACTTACAGAGCATGTACTGTAGCTGCTTCTCACTTATTTAAGCAGAAAATGTACTGTAGCATTCTTGCCACTGTGAGGAATCAGAGATTTTAGAAATGTAAATACATAGTGGGAAAAAGGAAGTCACAGAGAACTTATGGATGTAGGGAGTATAACATGTCAAGATAGTAAAGGCTGAACTGTGGGAAACAGGAATTTAAGGTCTCAAATTGTTTAGGGCCAGGCAAAGAGAATGAGATCAAGGGCTGGGTCTCTGTCCTTGCGTCCTCTTTTATGGGGCTTTTGACCATGGCCCTGAATCTTCTCCGTAGGGTCTGGTGCTGGACAATTCAATTCCACAAGTCCTATTTCTTTATCTTTCCAGCCATTGGAGGTTTGCTAATGCAACACATGCAGAGTATATTTTCGTAATATATGATTGCTGGGGAAAAAACAGCAAATGAATTATGTACGGTTCTTAAGAGGGAGTAGTACTCTCAAAAAGAAATATACACGCAAACCCCAGTATAAAAGTGACAATATTCATCTGTTGTGCAGTTCCCACAAAAGGACCTCTTACTAATGGAGGGAGTCTAGCAGTGAGGACCTTCACAAGGACCTTCAGTCTTGCCCTCCAAAGACAAGTTAGGCATTCAAGAAAAACAACAAGAAAGATGAATAAAACTGCAACAAGAGCTCCTAAACATCAATGTTTACAACATAAGAAAAATTATTTAGCTGTCATTTAAAAAACCTGTATCCGTAAAAGCTTGACAAGAAATCAGTCACTGGTAGAAAAGCAAGGTGGGATTAAAATCTCAAGGAAAAAAAAAAAAAAGAGGATGTATTTTTCTTTAAGGATAAATTGATTACTGAAAGTAAGGAGTTAGGGCTTTTTTTTGCCCTTTGGAAAGACATTACTTATTTTATTTTTTAAAATTGAAGTATAGTTGACTTACAATATTGTGTTAGTTTCAGGTGTACAGCATAAAGACTCAGTTTTTTTGCAGATTATATTCCATTATGGGTTATTCCAAGATACTGTGTGTAATTCTCTGTGCTATATAGTAAATCCTTATTGCTTATCTATTTTATGTAGAGTAGTTTGTATTTGTTAATTCCATATTCCTAATTCGTCCCCTTTAGTAACCACGAATTTGTTTTCTAAGGATATATCTTATTTTAAAGTTGACTTTAAACTGTTCCTTTCTAAATTGTGAAATATATTCATTTTAACTAGAAAATAAATATATAGTTAAGATACAGCACCCATTCTTATTGAAAGGATATAAATATCTAAACAGATAAGATTACAAAAATGCCAAAAATACATATGTATATGGGAAAGGACTAGAAAATAGAAAAGATCATGAATAATGAAAAGAGTTATTTATTAGGGTAGTAAGGCTGTGTATGGATTAGCTCATTTGATTTCCTTTGTTGTTGCCTTAAGACAGATTAAAAATAAGAGGAAAAGAACTCCTAAAAATGCCTATTATAAATGGATGTTTGTAGCAATCAAATAAATATCACAGATAAAATAAATGAACACTTCCCACACTATTAAGTCATAGGCACCACTTTCACTTCAGAAAAGAAGGCCAGGTAAAATCCCAGAGAGCGTCCACTGGGCACCATCTTCACCACTCCCTGTGCCCCACCCCCCATGCTGAATCAGGACATCTCTTCTGTTTTTGTTCTTTCTCTGATTCCTGACAGAACCAAACCTGCTGCTCCCAAGGGAAGAAGAAAGAACTCAGAAAACCAAGTTTCTCTGAACATCTTGCAGGATTTGTGCCACTTCACAGTCTTTCTGATTATATGCAACTCTGGTCAGTTCCAACCAGCTCACTAGAGAGAGACAGAAAAACACAAACCCCTTCCATTCCCAAGAACCAGTGGTCAAGTAGCATGCTCTCTTTGCCTCTAGCATTACAAGAGCACTAGAATTCCAAAGAAAATTATAATTTTGGAGGAAAAAATATCTCTGAATCATACATTCTCTAAGCTTCAAGTCATAATTTTTTTTTTTTTTTTTGGTAAGGAGTAAGTTAGAAGCTCAAACCATGTCTAGGTTGCATGAATTTTGACTGCTTTGTTCTCAAAAACATGGTCATTCATGAATAATGGAGAGGCAGAAGGAGAGAGAACAATCCAAGTAAAATAACACTTTTCAGATTCTGAGAAAATCCCAGATACAGAACAAAAAAATCCTGCCCTGGGTATTCCACTTAAAAATATATATGGAATCTAAAAAAAAAAAAAGAGGTTCTGAAGAACCTAGGGGCAGGACAGGAATAAAGACGCAGATGTAGTGAATGGACTTGAGGACACGGGGAGGGGGAAGGGTAAGCTGGGACGAAGTGAGATAGTGGCACTGACATATATACACTACCAAATGTAAAATAGATAGCTACTGGGAAGCAGCCACATAGCACAGGGAGATCAGCTCGGTGCTTTGTGACCACCTAGAGGGGTGGGATAGGGAGGGTGGGAGGGAGACGCAAGAGGGAGGGGATATGGGGATATACGTATGCATATAGCTGATTCACGTCTGCTATACAGCAGAAACTAACACAACACTGTAAAGCAATTATACTCCAATAAAGATGTTAAAAACAAACAAACAACAAAACTATCTTCGGTTGTTCTCCTCATTCTTCATAAGTCTATCCAACAACAAAATGTTCCCAGTTAATTCAGGTCATATCTTGGCATTCAAATTGTTTAATAAAGTTAGAAATATACTTAGTTTATCTTATGTTAGTCATAGCTAGTTGCAAATCCTAGGTACAAAAACGTGATATCAATATTGGGTACTTACTAGGGTATAACCCTAGGAAGCACACTGTATATTCTTTGAACAATTTTCTTAGCCTGTCTGAAGTACCAGTAATAAATGGTATCAACTTAGGAGAGAAACGCTGTCCTCTTAGACCATGTTAGGGTAGCAGCGCCATTCACAGAGTGAATAGTCATTGGGGCAGTTGGTAGTGATTCCAATTTTCATTTCCTTTTTCCATAACATCATCAGTCCCAAGATCACTTTAAAAAAGTACTTGATTCACTTCCCTTTGAGTTTCAGGATGAGTTGAAACAGTCCTTCAAATCTCTCCCTTCATACAAGAACTTTTAGAGCAGCAGCTGGAATTTAGGTTAAAAAAAGAGGAATGACAGCCTGTAACACAGGTGACCAGAACCGATTATTAAGTCTGCTTATATGATTCTCTTTAAATGAAGCCATTAAGAGCTTGACAGATAACTATCTACCTGGATAATAATGTTGATGAGATCCTTAAAGACACAGGAAGGCTCTCTTATGTTGACAGTCCTATGATGCAGTGTTATCAGCCTATGATTACATTATTAACTGTTTATAGTACATCAAAAGGCTTTCTAGTTAATTTGCTATGAAGTGAAAATAACACGTTCTCTTCCTTGCCTTCCCAAGTTGCTTCCTGGAGCTTAGGCTTGTCCTTAACCAACAAAGAAAGAAAATGAATAAGCGCACATTTTTTTTTTTTTTGTCTTAAACAGCATCAAACTATCACATGGTGGCGGGGGTGCCACATAGAAATCGTTTTTTCTAACGTAAACCACTCGAAAGTGCCTCAGCAATGCCCACACGACTATGCAAGAGGCCCTCACAGAAACACGCTTCCATGTGTTATTAGACAGAATTTTGGTCAAAAGAAAGACATCTGGAAACACTGTCAACTCTTGAGCAACAGGATCAAAGTCAGTCTCCGCAAACCGCCTAAGTGGTCTAAGGGGAGGCTGCAGAAGACCAACTCGTGAGCCTCTGCTTTGGGGAGTATTCTGCACAAGCCAATATATGCTGCTAGTCACCAGTATGGCTTCCGTGAGGCATGGGCTCTTTGGGAACATACAATAAAATTTTTAAGTTTCTGGCAGGCTGAAAATCAGATAAAATTCTGCCCTTGGGCAGCTTACCATATAGTATAAAGCATATCTTATAATAAAAAGCTTAAAATGTAAAAAGTTCCCAGTAAAAAATTTAGTGGTATGTTGTATAGGGTATGTGAGAAAACAGAGAGACTTTTTTTTGTCTGTTTTGCAAACCACGCAAGAAATCAAGGTTATTTCTTTGTAGTTCAGCAAGTTCACTGACACGATGTTAGGATTTAGGTCAACCTGGAGGGAGATTTCAAACCCAAGTTCAAAGTGTCTATTGATGACTTGGATGAGGATCTAATTAGGCAATGCGGTTGAGAGATTCAGGAATCCAAAACATTATAGGACTCAACTGATGCGCCTATTTGAGCAAGATGAAATTTAACAAGGATAAATAAGGTAAGGCACTTGGGTCCAAAGAGAATTGATTTCACATCCAAAAGTATGTGAAAAATGTAATCCAGTAGTCTGGCTGATATACTGCTTTAGCCCTCTCTTGTTATTGCTATATCCCCACTGACATTCTAGAGACAACAGACTTCCCAGTGCGGAGAGAACTGTTCTTTCTCCTGAGCCAGGAATACTATTCCATCTGTAGCCCAAAGTCTTACCTGTCTTAAAGCACACTCTTCCCAATGAGCCTCTTCTCATTGTCCCAGCTAGAATTCCTTTACTCCTCCCCTATTCTCCTTCTGTATTTTGAGTTTCATTTACAGCCCTTTCAAAATAGTAACTTGGCACAGAATAACCTGGGCCTAGACTGCAGGCACCATGGGCCCCTCCAGGTGTTTTCTTCATGGCAAGTACTCAGTACTGCTTACTGAATTAGCATGCCTCAGAATCACCTGGAGGACTTAATCAAACACAGGTTTCAGGACCTCACCTTATAGAGTTCTCAGTAGATCTGGGATGGGAACAGAAATATGCTTTTCTAAGAAATTCCCAGGTGATGCTAATTCTGCTGACCCCCGGACCACACTTTGAGAACCTCTGACCTAAGGTCAGATCAACCTCATGAAACAGAAGTTTATCACACAACTTTTATTTATAATTTAAACTTTACAATGACTATAGCATTCTGTGTAATCATGAGACATAAGTAATAAATGTAAAGCAAGTACGGGCTTCTCCGTCGGTAGGTGCCTGCACTCTGGCATGTAGGGTTGGAAGAGACTTCATAGGTCCAGTTTCCTACTCAAGGAACTCCTTGACAACATCTTAAAGAGATGGTTACTTGGCACCTCTCCACCTCCCCCCACCCCAAAGAGTGATCTGAGTGTTAGAGATGCCATCATGATGGCAAATAATCCCACTTTATCGCCAAGTATGTGAGAAAGTCTTCCCTAAACTAGGCTGGTATTTGTCTTTCTGAGATTTCTATTTACCCACAGGTACAGGCCCACAATCTAATCTCTTATCTAAAGCCCTTGGGATCATATGCTTCATAACTTAATTTTTCAGATTTTAGAAAAGTAATATGGTACATATACTACATACCATATACTGTCCTCAGTGGAGTCCAGAGTAGTACTCTATAATCAAACATGTTTTTATTTTTGCAGTGAGGCATCTGAATATTCACACTTCGTGGAATAAAGATTATAAATAACTTCACATTAATTAGAGTCAGATTTTGCCACCAAATTTACCAAAACACTCAATTTTCAGGTATTTTTCAATTCCAAATTCATAAATAAAGGACTGTGGACCTGTATCATTTTGTCCTTTGTGATTACACGAGGTAAGTCTACTTCCTCTTCCACCCTAGCTAGCAGTCCTTCAACTATCTGGAGACTGCTATCACGCCCCTCCCTCTTACCCACTGTGTCTCCTCCTCCATGTCACCATTCTTCCAAATTATCAACTGATAGATTAATCCAGTGTAATGAGAGAGGACTAGGTAAAAGGTCAACTACTCATCCTAAGCAACCTTAGTTCTTTACTTAAAGTTCAAATGTGCAGTAATGTAGAGCACAGGAGGAACAGTCAAAAGTGGCACTCAGTCCTCGAAAAGAGAAGACTTGTGAAGCTGATGAGGAGATAGTGATTCAGTTAATCCAAGACATATGAAGTATTAAACTTTATCTCCACGATTCCAAAGCACAGGAAAAAAAAAGAATTAATCTTTGTTGACAACTACTATGTGCCAAGCACTGTTTGATGACTGACATACATGATCTCCAATCTTTACAACTGCTCTGTGAAGTAGCTGGTATCATCATTTTATATATGAGGAAGTTAACACTTTGAGAAGTTAATTGCTCAAGGTCATACTGCAAGCCAAAGGCAAAACGAGGATTCTTATTACCTGATTCCAAAGTCTAAGCAAGATCCTTCCAAAATACCCAAAGGGTACTGATGAATGGCTCAGTAAGTCTGTTCTTAGTCCTGCCTCTATACGCATTTTAATCAATGACTTTAAAGAGAATGAAGATGCCTGCCTTGCAAATTCTGACAGGACAAGAAAATGGCAAGAATAAAAATCACTATCACTGGATCCAAAATGACCCCACATGGCTAAAAATGACAAAGTACCATTGAGAAGGGGGGTTTTAATATGGCTTAATATGAAATTTTACAAGTTGATGGGTCCATACACCAACATGTTGGAGGAAGACAGGAATTTTAGTTGGCCCAAATTAACTTTGAGCCCACATGCCAAGAAGTGATTAAGACTTTAAAACCTATGGTTGTATTAATAGAACTCTAATGCTTAGAATGAGGGACCCCACAGACCCAGCCCTATGCTGCAGTGGTCAGACCCAATACGAAGTACTGAGGAGTTCAAACCTCAAGCCTTTACTGAACCAAAACAAATGTAATGGGGGGCGGGGGGGAACCAGAACAGCAAAATTTCTGAAAGCAGAGGCTTGGAAGAACTAAGAATGTTTAGCCTGAAACAGGGGGAAACAGTGAGAGGAAGGCAAATGATAGCAGTCTCAAAAACACATGAAAGAGTGATTCCATTTATTTTCAGTGATGGCCCTGAAAGGCAGCTACCTCTCCCCATGGGGGTGGGAGATGGTGGGAGAGTGAGAGATGAGGGAGTTACTCTTGCAGAGGGCTGGCCTCACCTGGGGAGAGTCGCAGTGCTGTGTCTACCAGCCAGAATGTTAGACCAGCCCACCTCTAAGGCACTCCCCATCCCCAGCATCAGTGTTAAGGGCACTGAACAGGGGCCTTAGGCAGCAACGCCCCTGCTTTGTCTGTAGAGAACCTCTAACAGTGGGAATTGGGAGCAAGTAGGCCAGCTGAGTGACATTTCAATGGACTGCCAGCAGGGAAGAGATTTTTAGGCAAGCAGAGACTTGTAGGCCTCCTCAAGCCCTACAGTGTAGGTAATTATCCACTCTGAATCCTTCAGGGGCTAACCCCACTTGGAGCCTGCAATCCCTTCTCCCCTCCTCCCACTCACCCCATGGGCTGGCTCCAAGGAAACTCTTCTTTTTGGCTTCATCACTCCCCTCTACCCCCCACCCAAATGTACATCAAACAGTATGTGTGATTAAGTATATCCTTCTAAAATTCCTTAGGTTGACTTCTTCCTTACCCATTCATAAAGAAAATCAGTTACAAAGTTATTAGACAAACAGGCCAACTGAACAAAAACCGGTCTCATTTTACCTGGAAGCAGTGTAACCACTCACAGGAAGGTGATGACGTGGAGTGAAAAGCAAATCTTTCAAAGGTTAAATTTCAGGTAGAAAAACAAAACAAAACATGGCAGACAAGAAAAAAAAACCCTCTGAACTTAAATGCAAAATGATTTCCAGAAGATTATATTAAAAGCTTTAAAATTATAAGGCATGGTTCATCTTTTCTAAGACACACAAGCAAACACTATGTGTTTGAGTTCTATGAAGAACTCTTACCTTTAAAATTTCCATGTGGTGTTGGTTGAGCATTTTATACAATTTATATCTTTCTATCATGTCTGCTTTGTCCTTCTACTATATATATTCCCCCAAACCTTCAACACTTCAGTTGCACTGGCTATTCAACCAAATATTCCAAAATCAAAGCATTAATCTTCATAGAAATGTGTGTGTTAAATTGCCAGTTCAAATACTTCTAAAGAAATAATGTTTCTAATGAAACATCTCCTTAATTTCCTTTTTCTTTAAAAAAAGAAACTTTAGATGCTTATGCTGCATAGTAACATTCTGGTTTGGAAAACCCACTCAAATCTGGAAAGCAACACACAGGATCAAATACCAGAAGTTTGCCTTTTAGGAGTCTTATAACTGCAAAGCTAGAGGCAACATTTACATGGTTTACAAAGCATGCTATTTAATTCTTAGTGTGCCTGAAGAGTTAAATAAAATCATTTAGGGTCATGTGCCCTCCAATAAGATTTGCATTTTTTTTTCAAAAGCATAAATGGTTGAGATTGTTTACCCTGTTATGCTTGTAAGATTTTGAAAGCATGTTCTAACTCCAAATAGCCAAGAGTAAAATGGGAGATACCGGCCAATAACTTTTATGAAGTTACTATATAGGTTATGTAATCACTGAAATTTTTTCTTTTTTTAAAATAAATTTATTTATTTATTTTTGGCTGCATTGGGTCTTCGCTGCTGTGCGTGGGCTTCCTCTAGTTGCGGTGAGCGGGGGCTACCCTGCATTGCGGTGCGCAGGCTTCTCATTGCGGTGGCTTCTCTTGTTGCAGAGCACGGGCTCTAGGCGCACAGGCTTCAGTAGCTGTGGCTCACGGGCTTAGTTGCTCCGCGGCACGTGGGATCTTCCCGGACCAGGGCTCGAACCTGAGTCTCCTGCATTGGCAGGCGGATTCTTAACCACTGTGCTACCAGGGAAGCCCTGTAATCACTGAAAATTAAATAGCTACAATTAAGAGCTCTGAGTGTTCCTTTCAAATTCTGAGAAGTTGATCAAAACATCATTTTTTGTACACCTTTAGTATGTACAATTTTTATCTGTCAATCATGCCTCAAAAAAGTTGGAAAAAAATCTAAGAGATTGTCTGGTCCTTTCTGCTAAGGATATAGCTATTTACTCAGACTAAGTTTCTTTTGGCTTGTCAAAAATTCAGAGGTTTTATTTTAAATATTTTTAAATTGATGTTAATTAACATCAATTAAAATATACATTGGTGCTCCTCTCCTAAATAATTCTTCTTCAAACAGTACAGAATTTTGAAGTTAACAGGAGTAAAATGGTTAAATAAGTTATCTTCAGTAGTTTTTACAAAAACAACACAAATCACCAGCATTGGAGATTTCCTATTAAAACAGAAGGTCCAAGTACTATTTTAAATACCACATGGTTATCTTCCCACTGCAACTTAGATTTTAAATTTTGGAGTTCGTATGTGATAAAACTGCCCTCAAAGGCCTGAGAAGAGGAAGGTAAAGCAGCACTGACGATTGTCCGCATGATGGTGAGAGGCCGTGAGGGCTGGTAGGCAAGAGGAGCAGTCTGAACGCAGGAAGGACAGATATTAGTTACCGTGCTGCCCAGAGTCTGCTTTTATCCTGGAGGATTTACAATAATCCAGTAACCTGAATCTTGTTTGTCTCATCCACCCTGAATATTATATTATTATATTATAAATTTTAGATCCTTAACCAATTTTTTATTTGTAACTCAAAATATCTGAATATGGCTCTCCTTTTCACCTTTCCAAATGCTAGTGAATTACACATGGATAGACTCTGTAAAAAGAACTTAATACTGTCCTATGGAATGTATCCAACTAACAAATACAATATGCGAAAATATAACATTCATGTAATTAAAATTTTTTCCTTTGAAAGAGATAAGCTATTTCCTTTCGTATATTAAAAAGGCTAGAAAAAAATGTGAATTATGGTTGTTTTCCTCAATTCCAAATTACGAAACCTAAGAGTTAAACAAATTATTGACCATGTATTTTCTCCCATGATTATGTAGCCCTTAGGATCATTACAACAAAACCCCTTATTATTGCATCTTCAATAGACATTCAGGCTTAGACGAGACATGCTGGACTCAACATTTCCCTCCAGAGCCTGGGCTCTACTCTGGGAATGGGTCATGAAGAAATTCAAATACCAAAAATGCATAAACAGATAATACATCTCAAAAAATTAGTAGCAAAATGCAAATAATGTTTTGAGTGCAGAACAGATGTGTTCTTTTCTAACATGAACCCAAGAACAGCTAACATTAGTACCTGAATGTCACCTATGTGTTGCATTTGCATTACCTTTACACAGAGTCCCCACAGTAGTTACTACTATTACTTCCATTATACAGATAAGGAAATGAAGGATTAAAGTACTTAAAGTGGCTTGCTTAAGGTCCCACAGCCATTAAGCGGTGGAGCTGAGATTCAAGTACAGGCAATCTAACTGATCAGCTTTAAACACTGCATTATATGTACATGTATATCCATATATATACACTCACACACACACAGGGGAATATGCCTGACAATTTACCTAGCATGTACATTTCTACATAAAAGGAGCTTAGGGACAGCAATCTAGTTGGAAGAAGGGATTAGAAGTTCCATCCTGAAGCATGCTTTTACTTGGCATAGGTGTGTATTCGGGGCAGTTGAGGAAATTGCTGGAGATTATGGAGGCTAGCCCACCCTCACACCTCCGTCCCCCAAACCCTTGGAGCTTCTACTGCCTGTGTGACAGTAAACGCCCTGAGCTCAGAATTTAGGGCTGGGATGACAGGTTCTTCCACCTGGGCCAGAGCAGAGCTTGTTTGCTAGGGCATGGTACCTATGTGCTGCAGGTACACCCTGCCCCATTTTCCTCCTCTGTCTTCTTTCCTTCCTTGCATGTAAGTGTGAAGACACTTATAACAACATCTGCTAAGTAGCCTGGAAGGATGACAAAACGGGATTAAGGATAGGAAGTGGAAGAGAGAGACGGGAGTAGAAATGCAAGCCGAACCCAGCCTGAAGGAGAGTCAGAGGACAAAGGCCTAAAAATACTGACTGCGATTCTCGACCATAGCTTAATTATAAGAAACTAGAAAGCATCTTCACTCCACTTCTTGTCTCAAGGCCTACAGCACACAACTTGTAAGCTTCAACGTATAATAAAGTACATTCATTAAATAGTTCAAAAAAAAAATGCAAGTCTTAGATCTGTGGAAATGGCTCTGCTATTTTTCTGCTCATTAACTCTGTACTAGGAAATAAAAGTTACAACCCGCAGTGTGGTTGTTTTCCATTTGAGTTTATTTAATTTTCAAAACAGTGAGTCATCTGAACTATGCAAATGAAAGCTATGATGATTTTACTCAAGTGATTAACTACAGTTTATATGGAGAACAAGTTTCTTGAAATAGCAGGGCATCCAGTTGTATAAAGCCAAACTATCCTTTTCTCCCTTAAAATCTGGAGACTTATTACCCAGCAAGGGGCAAATCAGGCTCCACAGTGGTTAAGGAGATGGATACGGGCGGCTCCCTGGGCAGAAGCTCAGGTACACTACTCTGTCAGCGAGGAAGATAAAAAGAAACCAAGGGAAGGCTAAAAGTATAATCTGTGCTGCCATTTTATGAAAGACCTTTAGGGAAGCTAATGAAGGAATTGTATCTTGGGTAATTTCAGAAATGTTTACAGCTGTAAAATCAGTGAGCAAACAGGTTCACTTTTCTATAAGAATATCTAAAAATACAAGCCTTTTAAACTCTAACTTGGGTTCATAAAAATACATACTGGCTCATATATCAAAATGCTGGCCAAACTGCTTCAGATAGATAGTTAATCTCCAAAAATATCTGACGTTACCCACAAGAAACAGAGGAAAAACGCAGATTTCTTACCTCAAAAAGAATTCATGGGGGCTTTCCAGCTCTCCTTAATAAGTTGGCTTGAGGAAAGAATACACACTGTAGAGATTTGCCTTACTTTTCATATAAATCAATGGCTTTCAATAAACATTAAAAAAAAACCTCTCCTCAATTTATATTCAAAATATCAAGGGATTATTGAAACCCCTAATTTGCTTTTAAAGTCTGTGGCAAGTTTTATACCTTGAGTGAAACGCAATCTAATTCCTATGTGGTTATATTTAAAAAGGGTAGGGGGGGGTGGGGGCGGGGAGAAGCAACGTTATTAAAGCCAATGCTCCAGGCAGCCCTGGAGCAGACTGGATCCAGTTTGAAAAGAACTGGCAACCCCAAAACTTTTTGATAAGATAAAAATTCATTGATGTTGGCTCACACGAGGCCCACTTCAACCCTGCACTTGTCCTCCGAGTTTCCTTGGCATATCTGCTCCTTTCCTCTCTCTGCTTTAGCATAACTTTATTTTTCTCTTTTATCTTTCGATAACTGCACCCAGGGACCGGAGGGGATTGATTTTTTGTTTTGACTTATTGTTTGAAGATCTGTAACTCAAAGCAGCTCTCACGCCTCTGATGTCTAAGCTGGAGCGGCATAAAAGGTAAACCCGGGCCTGGGTAGCGAGCCGAGCAGCAGCAATACCATTTTATAATCAGCCATCTAGGTTTTCATCTTATTTTGCCTTCCCTCCCACCCCCTTTAGCTGGGCTAGCTGGCAAAGTGCGAGGTTACTCCTACGCCTTTGTTAGGTGACAAGAGCAAGTTAAAATAAAAATAAATGCCTCGACATTTTTGCGTGCCAGAGCTCTGAGACTAAATATACTTCTACTTAAAGCAAAAAGTTATTTCCTACCTAGAAAAAAGGCCCTGCTTTTATTCACAATGAAAGGAAACTTCAACGCATTTCAGAAGGTTGCTTTAGAAAAATAACATGTGAAAACAAGGGACGACAGAACAACTGACAAAATCATTTTCCCAAAGGGCCTAAGTTAAGATGAAAAAACGTAAGGCTTTTTTGAGGCAGATTAACAAATTCAAAACAAAAATGTTACTCTTGAACCGGAAGATGTTTAAAGACAGACTCACATAGGTCAGGTTAGAAACTTAGTTGTGTTTTCAGAGTTTGGTGTCAGCAGTATAAATTCCAAATTAGCAAATGTAATAACCCAAAGTTCTCTTTCTCTCTTCCAGTCTAATTCTCAAATTATTAGGATTATTTTTGCCTTAATTAAGCTAACTTCGCATTCACACCCTAGTATACATACACATAAATACCCACAAGAGTATCTAAGGGTCTGTTCCCTGAAGTTGTTCAGCTTGCTGAAATATGGTTACATATGCAAACATTATCTCCCAATTGTAACCTCATTTTCTGCTCTGCTGGACAGCGTGACCAGCATTTGTCATCGTGCCTCCCCCGCCCGCCACGTCATTCGTATGTCTGTAATTGTCATCGAGATGTGGCATGTCAGCAGGACTCCAGTGTTCTCTGCACCCTGTCTCCACACAGTCACTCAGGTAACAAACCCGTAATCTCGTCCTGTTTTCATGATGGTTGAATTACACATAATTGTTTCTGCACAGTGATTGATTTCTGCCTGAATAGAGACCTCTGCCTTTTTTCAATGCAAGCGAGTGGCAGCCAAGTCTCTCCATCTAGGAGGAGGCAGCAGCCTTTGAAGAGATCAAAGCCAAGGCCGCAAGCAGTTGTGCGCCCTGGGAATATGGAAAGCCTTTATGCTCTCAACCCCATTTCCAGCATCATGTTGGACTGCAGCTGCATTACATTCTGCCAGCATTCTTAATGCTTTTAGTATTGACTCTGACATCACCAATAGCTGTTTTAAAGTAACAAAAGCCGAAAGATGACTTATTTTCACAACTCTGTAATTGGAACATGCAAAGATGGGGGTGGGGAATCAAGAATGAAGGGGAGGGAAGTACATTTGCTTTTAATTTAAAGCAGCACAAAAGAAAGCCCAGCCAAAGAAAAAAAATTATATAAGTTTTCACAAATGAAAAACATGTTTTTCATATGGAAAAACCAGCAGGGGCATTTTTATAACTCAGACCACACAAAATGAACCGATGGCTAAATACACGCTTTTTCAAGCCTGAAGGGTAAGATGAAAACGATGGGGTAAGTGACTCCAATTGGGAAAGGGACTTCCACATGCACTGGGTCTGAAGACACCTGATGCAAGGTGAACCTTGCAGCTCAAGAACTGCCCCCTCCCCACTCCTTTTTCTATTACAGAGAGCTGAAATTTGCATCTGTAATACATCACAGGTTCACTCGGGAAATTGTAAATGCATAATTCCTTACTAATAAGAGAAGAAAAACAGGAAAGTCAGAGGAGCTTTTCAGTTCTGGCTCCAGATACACAGACACACAGTCTGCCATGATTACACCTTGGCATCTGAATCAAAACCGGAAGCCACCAAACAGCAGAAAAATTCTTAAGGATATGATAACCAAAACATATCAACATCAGTATCCTACTCTTTCTTAAAATCGCAAATAAGAGTGAAGGTATTTCTGATTTTTAAAAAATTAAGGCATTTTGGACACTTTTATTAAGCACACTGTGTAAATAATCCATTACTGCATGTAAAATCAACACAGAAAACAAGCAGGTCAACCATAAATCATTATACTGTATCTCCAGGGTTACGTATAGTGCTATGTATGTCAAGTAATCTCCACTCCCTAGCTACCAGAAAACCCTCTCATATTCCAATCCCAATACTTAAATTTCTGCTTTTGAAAATATCTGCCCCAATTAATATATGTAGCTTTATAAAGAAGCTCCAAATGTAATATAGGACAAGACTTCAGGACAGAAAAAGTGGAAAAGCAGAACTTTTTAAGAACTTACAGAATTGAATGCATCTCATTTATTAAAGGCCCCTTTTCAAAAAGATTTAATATCGTTTATGTAGCTATTAATCAATGAACCATAAGTCTTTTACTTTTTCAAGTCTACGAAGTTCTAAAACTTACTGACATCGAAGAAATGCATCCTTTCATTCTGTACAAAATCTCTTAGTTCTGAAACACCAAGTAACTGGTGAACAAAAGCTGCCTTTGTGTTTCTGACAGGATTTTGAATCAACAGGCCTGGTTGTAAGGTCCCCAACTGTAAATTTTCTCTGAAAAATTTGTCTGAAACTCTGCTGAACTGGAAAGTTCTACCTCAGTTTACTGGGTTACAGTTTTGATGCTTGTTCTATTTGGGGTTTATTTTTTGGTTTTGTTTTGGAAAAAGGAGTGCAAACTACATGAATTTAGAATTGCAACAACAAAATTCAGCAAGAAAATAGGAATAACAACATTTCAAAGTCTAGATCTTCTTCTCTTGGAAAAACGCTGTCTTTCCTGAATTTCACCATTTTCAGAAATTGCCAGAAATAAGTTCCAGTTATTTTCTCTATGTTGCATTCCTAATAAGCTTATCACATTTTCTGTACCCCAAGGCCCCAATCTAATTTCAGATTATCAGGCAAAACCCATTTCTTTATGACTCTATCATTAGCACTCTCCAGCAAAATAACAAGCAAAATAGCCACTGGAAGCATCCCCTGCTTCTCATGCACACCTGAGGGACAGTCACTACAGGCTAACTGAACCCAGGCCCCCCGCTCACAACCAAGCATCCCACTCTTCCTAGACTCTTTCTGTTGAGTCCAATACTCTTCAAGGCTCTCTTCAGAGAAAGCTGAATTTAGAATTTTAGTCACCGGGACAGGACGTGAGGTGATACAGCACGCTTTGCTCAACCACCAGCCTTGAGAGCAACACCACGGCGGCTAAGCAGAGACACGCTGAAAGCACAGGGAATGTCAGGAGCCGCGGGCTCACAAACTCCTGAGACTGCCCCTCAGCAAAAATTGCCATCATTGAGAATTGAGGTGACAACACTGTAATCATACACAGGAGACTCGTTATATAGCATAATCTATACGCTGGCCTATTTATTTTCCCCTTCAGGAAGGACTATAATCTCTTGGAGGACCTGGAGGGCTTGCACGCTGCTGACTGAAAAGAAAATACAACTGCCTCCGAGGTGAAGACACAGGAGGCACAGGCACAGCCCACGCCCGGGGTCCCTCCAGGTGAGGCATTTTCATCCCTTCATACAAGCGTTTATTCTTAAACCCTTTAAAGAATCAGATTCCATGCTTCTCCTTTGGTAAACCATTCTAATGTTTCTTAATCCCTCCCTCTGAAGTAATTCTTCCAACCTCAATTCTTTCAACAGTTTAAGCCTGTTTTCTTTGGATATTCCTTCAGCGAAGAACAAAGCTGGTCACAAACTCATCTCTGAAGAAACAGTCTTACACTTAGGGATGATTTCAAACTGCTCTTCTGCCTTGTCCAAGTCAGCTGACCAGCTTCTTATCAGGCAGGTCCCTCTGGGGGCTAGCAGAGAGCTCTGCCATCCACAGCCACAAGAATATGTCAAGATTTGGATGGTGCCCAATTCCCAATGTGCTCGTGAAAGACTGAGAACTGTCTCAGATAGCAGAGGGCTTTCTTTTCAAGCGGTTTCATCACTTGCACACACACTGTACAGTTTCGGTTGAAAATAGCAAACACCCCAGCGCAGACATCTAATCTAGGGGAAGGAAGGCAGCCGAATTCCCACACAGCTGCTGGAGGGCAGGGCCACAAGAAGGGCACACAGGAGATAGCGCAAGGTCGGCATGAAGCGCAACCTCCAATGATGTAACTTAGCTGGGCCATAGCAGGGTCACACATGGCCTCAGCCAACAGCCCAGCGTGCAGCAAACCCAGGTGATTCTGAGCCATCTGCAAGTAACCTACACAGCAAAGAACCTACTTAACCAGACAAAAAGAGGAGTATTTTCACGAGTGTTGCAGAATCTGCCGGTCTCATAAAAAGCCCTCACAGGAAACACATAGCAGCCAGCTTGTCAGAAGTATCTTATTGGATCAAATAGGAATACAGCCTCCCTTTACTTTCTCCATCAATCTAGAGCAGTGGGCTACAATGTAGTACAGGAAGAGTACATAGCACCATCCGTTGGGGTGCAGGAAGAAAACGTTACAATGTCAATACTTATTTTTATATTAAATCACTTAAGCTTTGCAAAATATTTTTAATATACAGATTGTCACTGGGCAAACGCCCCCATTTACTCTGCATGTCAGATGGGCAAGAAGGCAAGTGGATTGAAGACAATACTAACGATGAAAACACAAGTAAACTCAAGAAAATGGCAAAGCTAACAGTTATCCTACTTCTAATAACAACTCTTTAAGAGCCTGTCTTAGAGCTCAAATCTATGATGAGATCTGACAAGAAGCTAACGGAAATAATTAGAAATTATTTATTTTATTTGAAATAAGAATTTGCAGCTTCCATCAATGACCATAAACAGTGCCCTAAGTGTATACTCTCATCTGAGTTACTACATAAATGTGTAATTCAGCTATATAATTCATAAATAATTACACAATGGTCAAATGTTTTAACTGGTAGGGATCTGCAATCAAAAATATTCTCATCACTGAGTTATATATCTGAAATATCAACTGACTTTAACTTTCCCCCCCCTCCCAAAATAGACTAAATCAACTCATTTTCTCACTGTACTAATGCTCATACCTACATCAGAGAGAGTATCCAACCTCTGGAAAGTGAGATTCAGCCATGAAGAGCCAGAGGAAAAAATGAATGAAGTAGTGATAACATGCTACAACATGAATGAACCTTAAAAATACTATGCTAAGTCAAAGAAGCAAGTCACAAAGGACCACCTATTATGATTCCATTCTTACAAAATGTCCCAAACAGGGAAATCTATTGAGACAAAAAAAAAAAAAAAAAAATAGATTAGTGGTCGCTTAGACCTGGGGTGGGGTGGTGAGGGAACAGGGAGATGGCAGGGTGACAGCTGAAGGGTACAGGGTTACTGTCTGAGGTGATGAAAATGTTCTAAAACTGACTGTGGCGATGATTCCTCACATCTATGAACATGTTAAAAACCATTAAACTATACCCTTTAAATGAGTGAACCGTATGGCATGTGAATTACATCTCAATAAAGCTATTTAAAAATAAGTAATCACTGAATAAATGCTAAATAAATGAATAAATTCCTCCTCCCCAATTAAAAAAAAAGGCAAAGGAGAAAACCCCCCCGGACATGATCTCCCTGAGTCAAACTACCGTGTGACCTAATCCTTGTCCACAGGGCTACCCTGTGAATTTAAAACGACAAAATGCTTGCTTGTGAAAATGCAGCATCTGGATGACAACTGTGGGCAAGGAATTCTAGGAACATATCGGGGTGTGCGAAAAGGAGGAAAAGCAGAAATAATTATGGGTTGGTTCCCTGAAGGCAGACCTTTATTGGTCAGCAAGTCCACTGCATGGAACTATTCAAATTAGATGTCCAGATCTCACTTGCATGGGTTAGTCTGCAATTGGGGTGCCCCCAGAGGTTACTAATTGGCAACGAGATGCCCTCCCAGAGCCAGGAAGAAGCAGTACTGGGTCCATTTTCTTTGCTTCTCAAACCATCAGACCTTGCTCTGCTCTTAGAGCAGAAACACTCCTTTGCCAAAGCACCGAGGTCAATTCTGATGCTTTGAGTGCCGATAAAACAGCTCAAGGGAAATGCAGATCTCAGGCAGCTCAGTAGTCTGGCGCCCAAAAGCCCAGTGACTGTGCTTCTCAGGCCACGCAACCACTTGTTCCCACTGTGAGACAAGAAAACCAAGGCTCGGGGGTTAGGAACCCCTTCAGAGACAAACAGCCAGTCAACGACTTGCCTAACTTCTTGTCAGTATTTTTTCGCCACCACGAAATTAGCAACAACAGAACTTAAAGAAAAAATTAAAAGCCTTTTAAAATTTATTCTTCCAATCCTAAGGAAAAAAAATTAATTTTTCTGCAGATAGCCAACTGTTTTCAAACTTCACATTGCATACACATCATCGAATTCATTCATTATTTAGACAACCAACAAACATAAAATAAACACCTCAGATGTCCCTGAATTACAAACCGTTTTCTCAATTGTAGGCTAAATGTCAAATTTCTCTTGCTCTTTCCATCTTGGGAGGAAATATTTCTTTTTGAAAAATTTAATCTCTGACTAATTTCCCCAATTAGATACATGAGAACCCCTCAAAAATCTAGTTAATATGATCTTACATTATTTAAATTTGGCTTTAGCTTAGAATTATTCAATAAATGGTATAGAAGACCTGAAAGCAAACATCCTCAGGCCTGTAATTCACAGATCTATCTTGATACCTATTCCAAGCAGGTAGTCATTCCCTGCCGTGGATTTTGACCAAATATTTCCTATATGCCGTAACTAAGTAACATCATTTTCAAAGCAGTCGTTTCCTGCTGTGTTTCCAACTATCAGGAAAATTTTCATACTGTGAGTAAAGAAACAGAAACAGAGAGGTAAAAGTAATTTTCCCATTAGACAGCTACCAAGTGGCTGATCCTGCATTTGGGCTCAGCCATTCAAGATCCAGGGCACGTGTTCTCAGCCCTACATGACATAAGCAAATGGAAACTTGTCTACTTTCCTGAGATTCTGTTTGCCTAATTCTAATTGTGGTCAAGTCTGACAATAACTCTTAATGTGGTTACAGAGTACACAGAGCAAATGTCTCACAAGTTAAGGTTTCTGGTGGTGGTGCTAATGAAAGTGACATAGTACCAACAACTAAGCAGAGGAGGGTCTGACGCCTAGCCTTCATTCTTACCATCAATCAACTTGGCAGCGATGTTGATGAACTCGCCCCTTTAAAATGCTTTATGATGGATGTGTTAACTTACTTTAAAAATAAATAAATACAACAAAATGCTCTATAAATTATTGAGTTCTTTTCTTAAATAGTCTTAGGTTACTTACTATGCATAACTTTTCATTTTAAAAAGTGTTTATTTATTAAAACAACTTTCCTGGCCCAACCCAAACAGAACTATCTACACAAGCATTTTAGAATAACTAAACCAAATACTCTCTATCATACTTCAAATGGTCCATACTGAACTGAAAGCAGGTAAAGAAAGGCTGGCACATATGAAAACTACAGCCCTCAGGAACTGCTCAACAGGCTGCACCACTGCAGGAAGACCTGCCCACTCCTGTTCCCTGGGTCCTGCTCACTCTGCGTTCAGCCATGGGTGTCTGCACAAGTGTCCCTCCCTTCCTAAACCGTAAGCTCCTTGAGGGTGGTGACCCTGTCTTCACTGTCATGTATGTTAACAATGGGGCTCAGCACAATGACTTTCAAAACAAGTACCTTCAATGAATGTTTATGAGATGCATGATAAATCACACCTGAAATAAACATTCTTTGGTGTTTGCCTTCATTCTACCAGGAAACCTGTTTTAACCCTAAACTTGAGGGTTAATTCAGAAACTGCTACAACAACAGGTATCTTCCTCTGACAGTGAAATGAAATAAAATGTTTTTTCCTGGTTACTGTACCATCCTACAAGAGTCAAAAGAGTATCTTCTCTTCTGAAATAAATCATAAAAAATGAGCCAAGCTAATGCTGGAAAGCATTTTCTTGTCATCAAAATGGTTACTATGCTTTATATATAAAAACCTCTTATAAATCAAGAAAGGAATGATCAAGTGATTCACATAAACATAAACATGTAAAAACACGTATTTAATCTGAAAGCTGCATAGACTTATTTCTATAAACTATTTAATTCTACATAACCTAAAAAAATAGATTATAAATAAACACGCATTTTTAACAGGCTTTCATTTTAGCATTGTTTGAAACAAGTAAAAACAAAAAAAAACCACCCACAATTGAGGATAAAATCAATAAACTGAAATATTCTTATAACTGGATGGTGTCCAGCCATGACAACTGATGATACAGACCTTTACTTATTCACATGGAAAGATGGGCAACAACATCCTTTCAATGAAAAAGTTATAATAAAATAGTAACCTTATGAACCAACTTATAAAAGTACTTGTATTATAGGTACAGTGGAGAAAGAACATCTTAAAAAAATATATAAATGAAACCATTATATCTGAGTGATAGAAATACAGGCAGTTTTATTTTTTTCTATTCTTTAATGAGTTTTCCCCTGACTTTTTAAAAACAGTATTACTTTAAAACAACAACAAAAATTTCCTTTTGAGAGAAAGAAGATTGTTTCTAGTAGTTATTTTCTTAACAAAAAAAGTTTCTTCATTTTTTTAAGGAAACCCACTGTTGCAACTTCTCAGGAATGATCACAATTCCAGTTAATCCTAAACTAATTTCTTTTACTTAACCTAACATCATGATACCACAAAAATCACCACAAACAGCTCCTAGAAACGAAGCACAAACCACATTTTAATTGCTTATTGTGCAAAGAACACTCTTTGGCAGCAGATTTTTGCCTGTAAATACTCAGTTCTTATGGAAGGAGGAAGCAACGTCATTCACCAAAGTGATTCCAAGATTTACAAAACCTTTGGCCACACAGCTGTTTGATTAAGCTATTTAGTCCTTAAGACTTGAGGACACTGGGACCCTAGAAGTGAGCAATAGGAATTCCTATACAAATCAGACATTTATCAAAATGCGGCTGATACACCTAAGAAACAAATATTTCCTGGGAATTTTCAAGAACACATTGGGCAATCACATGGTTATGTGCTGAATGAACCAGAAGACAAATTTCAAGTATTCTTAGAGCTTGCTAATCAAGCCACCACTAAAGCTGAACCGTTTACATTGTTTAATAAAACACAAGCATAACAGACACTTTTAATCCTCAAAGTAATTTATCGACATTGACTAAGGATTATTCTTTAGGGGGGGAACCAGTTTATAAAACGGGTCCCAGTTCCTAAATTAAGGCTATCTGGCTTTGAATCCAAGTTCTACCACTTACTAAGCTTTGGAACTATAGTAATCAATATAACCTCTCTGTGCCTCAGTTTCTGGAATGGAAAGACGGGAAGACTAGGTAGTGTTCACTTCATAGTGTTACACTGAGTATTTAATAAGAAAAATGCAGGTAAAGTGAATTCATTAAATATTACATGCTAGTATATTAATACTATTCCTCTCCTCACCTATAGGCAATATGCAGTTCTGTTTTTCATAATCACACAGAGGCTTCTAATCAAGGTCCAGGCAGCTCCAGAGGTAAGTGAAGTGATTTTGTGAGGCACAAAAAATTAAATAAATTAGATAAATTATGGACCAAAATGATGTCCATAATGTGAAATGTTTGGTTGCAGATACTGGTTAATTTTCTGTTTTCTTAACATAAAAGAGAAAACACAGGATAGTCCTTAAGCCAAACTCATGTATGTCTGTCCTAAAACTTGCTCCTCTTTCTAAATTCATTATTTCCACTAATACTGCCCCCTCATCATCAGGCTAGAACTTTCACCATCTTTTTTGCATCTCCCCTAATTTCCCCTCCCTTCGCTGCATCTAACTTGTAGTTTGCTCTTTCTAAAGTCATTATTTCCACTAATACTGCCCCCTCATCATCAGGCTAGTACTTTCACCATCTTTTTTGCATCTCCCCCGATTTCCCCTCACTTCGCTGCATCTAACTTGTTGCCTTTGAACTCTGTGTTCTCTATTAGCACCATAGCTATTACTACCAAACATAAGGTTAAAGACATTTATAATTCCATATACTATTTTATTTTATGCTTGCAAATACCATATAGATTAAGAATCATTTACATCTCCCTGATGAGAAATTCACTGATTCAACAATCATCTAGCATCTTCTGAGTACCAGTGGCAGTGATGGCAATGAAAACTGAAGTTGCAGAAAGCACCCTGCAGTGAGAGTCAAGGCCTGGTCCAAGCATGGTACCACTACTTTCTAGCTGTATATCCTGGCAAATTAACTACTTTATCTGACCAAGCATTTCTTGGTCTGGTTTTACGGTGGTCCTTAACCACTTCCATGGCCCCTATGCCTCAGTCTTCTCATCTGTAAAATGGGGATACTGGGGATATCACTGGGTTATTGTGAGGATTAAATGAGCTAATATATATAAAGTGCTCAGAACAGGCCTGGCACTTACTAAATACTCAAAACTAATAGCTAATGTCTATCCCATGGATTATACTTAATGTTCAGATAATTTCTAAGCTCAATTTCAGGTCTGTGATTCTGTATTAGCTTATATTTTATTAAAGTGTCTCCATTTAAATAGATTGATATCTGGTGTTACTGCCCTATATTAATGAATTTTTTAAATTTCTGCTCTATTTATTCCACAAATATCCGTGGAGTAACCTGCTCTATGCCAGGTAGTATAACAGGTTGTGAGCAATAGAGATGAGTAAGACAAGCTCCTTATCCTAAGGGAACTAAGAGTTAGTAAGACAGACAGACACGGAGACAACCAATGATTATGTGGTAACAATTATGAAGAAGGTCCTGTGGGAACCCACAGGAGAGAGCACTTAGTCTTAACTGGTGGTGCAATCAGGAGAGCTTCATGAGGTACCATTTAGCCTGGATCTTTCAGGATGAACAAGACTGTGCTGGCAGGGAAGAGGGAGCAGGGCATTTCAGGGAGACCAAGCTATAATAACCTGAAGACAGGGATTTGAGAAAGCGTTTAGGATGCAGGTCTGGAAATGTCACTGAATCGTAAGCTGCAGGGTATGGTGGTAAGGAGGCAAGGCTTGCAAGGTGGATGATTCCAGATTGCATAAAGCTTTGAAAATAATGCCAAAGAATGTGGGTTTCATTCTGTAGTCAGTGGAGGAGGGAAAACCCCTGAGGTCTGACTAGAAGTGAACAGAGGGCCAGTGGTCTCCATGAGGCATATGTTTGGTAGTAATAGCTATGGTGCTAATAGAGAACACAGAGTTCAAAGGCAACAAGTGCCAGTGGTCTCCATGAGGCATATGGAGTGGTCTCCATATTAGGCATTGCGCTGAACTGGGCTGAGTGAAGAGGAAGTAAGCTTTGGGGCCAAAGTGCCTGACTGCTTTCTAGGTGTGCGAGTCACTTGGGATATCTAAGCTCAAGTGAGTTAAATTATTGAATGTCTAACTTGATCAGTATTTTTTCAAACCTTACTGTAGGTAAGAATCGCTACAGTACCTGGTTAAAAGTGCACGTGTATGTCCTGCTTGTCGCTTCTGGTTCAGGACATCTGCAGAAGGGCCTACATATTTGCCTTTTTAATAAGAACACCAGTAAATTCGGATGCAGTTGGTCCGCCTTCCAGAAACACTACTAACTAATGCAGAGTGTCGGGTACTTTCGTAAGTAGACGAGGTGGCAGTCTGTGTTGCAGGTGAGGAAATCAAGGTCCAGAGAGGAGGCTGCCGGCTGCAGCCGGTCACTGGCAGATCCCGACATCTAGATCTTCAGACCCCAAACGCAGTGCTCTGCTGCAGCTCCCGTCGTGTACGCACGCGTCTCGCCACCGCCGTCCCCGGCTCGCGGTCTGATCAGGGATTATGACTAAGGAGATAACCACGCTCTCCTTCGCCCCTCCTCCCTAGCCTGGCCAATAAAGTAGGAACTTCTGCTCTCTTGGCAGCGGCTGCAGCCTTTGTCTCTCCCACCCCCTCACTCATTTTCCACAAAGGAAAGCGACTCATCTCTGGTGATCTGGAGAAAGAACTGAGCAAGGACGGACTGACCCTTTGTTCTCCCTCTTGGGGCCAGCTTGCCCGAGTGTGGGTTTGTTCTCGTCTCCAGTTCTATAGGAGGTAAGCTCCCTGCCCCTGTTAGGGAGGCCTGTGACTTAGTGGTGTGTTTCATCTGGGAAGTCAAAGGAAGTCCAAATTCGTGTCACGGTTCAAGCCATGTTCTCCAATCCAGCCTTATTAATAATGAAGCTGATATTCTGCTCCCCATCTGTCCAGCTTCTTGTCTGTCGCTGGACTGATTCTTTTTTTTTTTTTTTTTTCACACACACACACTGTATTTTATTTTTACAAGAGATAAATCGACTGACACCAAGCATTGTACATGGATGACCACAACAAAAGCAACAATGATTGCAATTACCAAACATGAAACACACTCATACTATGTCATAGTATTGACATTCATGGACTGATTCTTGACTGGGAGAAGGCATGAAAGTGATCAGCCTCCAAACACCAACCATAACCAAATACAAATGTAGTCAAAGTGATACTTTTAAATACTGACTTCAAATAAATGTTTTTTTAAGGTTAAACTGCAATGTTGGGTTAACCCCAAATTAAAAAGGTGCATTGCCTTTGACTCTACAATTCCACTTCTAGCAATTCATTCCAAAGAAATAGAATTTGTGCAAAGACGTAGTTAGAAAATATGCATTGCATCACAATGTTGCTTAAGATAGAGGGAAAAAAAGTGACACCACCTAAATGTCTTACCAACAAAACTGATTAAATAAATTAGGCAATAAATCAGGCATCATTAAAAATGATGTTACAGAAGATATCCACTGTATACTGGTGGGGAAAAAAGCAAGTACCAAATGGTATATTATGTTACCATTACCATGAATGTATAACATATACTTACGTATGTTTATGTGTATTTCTAAATGGGCACAGGAAGAGGTCTAAAATGCTGCATGGTGAGTTTTGAGAGTGATCATCTCTGACGGCAGGATCCTAGGAATTTAATATTTGTTATTCCTTTTGCTCATCTGAGTTTTCTAGTGTACTGCTTTTTAAATGAAAGTATTTTCTTTTTATTTTCATAAAAAATAGCTAAGCATTCCTGAAAAGAAGTTGCCAACAAAATCTTCAAAATAATAATTTTTTGCTTTACATTTAATCAACATTATGATTCATTTAATAAGTGTTTTATGTTCTGAAGGCAAATACGGTTATTTTTTATGAAAATAAACAAGTCTTCAGACCTTAAGAAGGGAAGGGCAGTGACTCTATCACTTACTAAATTGAAGCAGGTTACTGCTGCCCCTGAGGATGGGCCCTTATCTTCAGCATGGAGATGACTACACTCAACCACAGTTTCCATTCGGGTAAATTGCCTAGCACAGTACCTGGCACATGATAGTAGTTAAAAAAGAAAAAAAAAAAAGTGAATCGTTTTCCCTTTCAAAAGAATTTCTTGAGTTTTAATTTTAAACTTTTAACATATACCAAAAAAAAAAAAAAAAGAAAAAGAGTAAAAACCAATTCAAGCAATGTCTGGGAGACTTGATTCTTTTCCTAACCCTGCCAGATACTTAACTGATTAGCCCATTTATAGTAAACGGTAAACATTTCTTACTTTGGTACTCCTGGTTTTGTTTCAGACTTTAAAAAATCGAAGTGTTGGGGTCTAAGACAATGTTTAACACACTTGAGATAAGACCACAATACCTTTTTCCTTTGGTCCAAGTCATATGAACTAGTGTGCCAAGATGATACGTGTTCATAATTATTACAAGGTATAAATACACGATGTTTAAAACTGAAGAAGTCTACCAAGAAAGCTAACGCCACACTGAAATATATTTAACATTCACTGAGTTTTACTGAAAGAAAAAGAAAAGCCTTGAAAGGATGAAAGCTGTAATTTTCCAACGAGACTAGAAAAACACTGATTTCTCCTTGCTGCCTGGCCAACATATATATCCCCTTGGACCTGAGTTTTTTTAGGTGCCACGAAAGCTCGAAAGACTTAAGTCAGAAGAAAATTCGAAGGGGGAAAAAAATAACTCTCCTGTCATCCTCTACATTCACGAGGCTCTTAAATCTCCTCTCTATATAATGTTTGCAGTGGGGAAAAGAAACCCAGCTCCTAAAGGATTAAGTAAAAAAAAAGTTTCCTAAATAAAAATCAATTATTACCCCCATCCAAGGAGTTAAGAGTTATCTGGCAATTTCATATCAAATATTAGAAGGATATGAGATTTTTAAACAAATCTTTAATTTAGAAATCCGTTCCCTCACACATCTCGTTCCCTTAGTAGAAGAAAATCAGGTGCTCTCCTAACAACTGCGAGAGAAAAAAGAGCCCAAGAGAAGAAAGCTGTCTCTGTAAAGAATATAATGACAGTTCCCAAAACTTTTATTTATGCTAATATTTTCTAAAGGTTAATGTAAGGCCTTGACCCAGTGTCCAATTTCCAGGCCTGCGTGGTGCCACAGTAAGAACCAAAAATTTCTCCCCTTTCTCAGGAGCTTCCTGGATACAGCCAAACACCTCTTGTGGCAGAATTCCTACCAGGTGGGGATGAGGGCTTATACCATCTGAGACTTGTGCTTTGCTCCCATAGCTAAAAAACTGAATGCTTTCACAGGCTTCGTGCCATCTGAATTGTACATCACCATATAAGGTAGGCAACCAGATGTTAATATGCCTCATAATGAACAAGGAAACAAACTCTGATAGAGGTTAAATACCTTCCCAAGGCTTTGGGGGAGAGTGATGGACGTGGGTCTAAACCCCAGACCTTTTGCTATCTTGCCTAGGACTTCCCTCCTCCACAGGCGTAGCCTTCACAGCAGATTCTCTACCTCTGCCTGATACAGACTCAAAAGTTTTGCTCTCCACATTTGCTGAAGAATATAATCAATTTACAACACACACTGGCCTAGAAGAGTCAGCACTGATGCTACCATACGTATTTAAAAAGAACATGCAGAGTTTTTTAATATCTCAAAATACCTCAAGTGTTACTGAAAAAAGAAATGTCCTTTCTATCTGGGAAAGAATAAAAATGAATTGAGAAGCATTAACCGCAGAAACAGAATTGAAGATGGTTTTCTTCTTTATTACTTTATTTCCATCTCAAGCACCCTTCTGAAAAAAGCGTTTCTATCACCTCTTCTTCTTCAATCAGGTTTCTAGGACATAAGTAAAAGATAAGTACTTCTTATGATCAGTCCTCAAATGAGGACCCAGTCCCATTCTTTTTCACTCTAGCAGCGAGCTCTCCAGCTGACTGTTTTCAGCTGTTACTTGGAAACAACATTCTGAAGGAGTGACTCTGACTTCCTCATTAAAGACAATGGTCTAATGCTCTTTTTTTTTTTTTTCCACTGAAGCAACAAATCAGAGAAAAAGTAAAATAATAAAATACTAAGGATTTATTTAGCAGACACTTTCAGATTTTGCTTTTTATATAGCATTTGGTTGAATAAAGACAGATCCTTTGGAAATATCCCCCAAAATACATGAAAAATTTCTAGTACATTATTTATTCAGCAAATCTACTTAAGTGTCTATCCCGTGCCAGGCTACTCATAACATATAACTCTCTCATAATTCATCAGTCGTCCCTGATCAACTGATCAGATGATCAACTATCATTCACAGTTAATAGGCTTTATTGCAAACGTTTTCAGGATTTAAAAAAAAAATAAAAGGATTTATAAAAATATCTTTGTGTGTCAGCTTTTAACAGTTTTGGTAACTGTTTCATTCAGAAGCTGACAATAATAAAAGAAAATTAAAACTACACTAGAGCCATTCCCCTTTTTATATTATCGTACCTTCCCTTTGTCCACCCCTCATTCCACCTTTCTCTATATTGAGTAAAGTAGTAACAGGCTTCCTTTTTAAAGCGAACATAACATCAACAATAAATTGCTATGACTAAGATCAAAACTTGATTCTGCAGAACTGTCACCAAGTTCCATACAGTATTATTCGTGGGCATAGCTAGAAACAATGGTCAATAATCAAAAGGTTTTTTTAGAGTCTACTTGCCTCCGGTTAGCTGCAAAAATACAATACATTTCTAGACCCTCTGTCATGCAACATCTCTGCCAGTCATATTTCTCCTACAGACGGGGGGAAAGAGGACAGGTAACCTAAACTCTTGTTCGCGCTGTAATGCCCTTGCAATTTTCCCTGTACGGACTGAAGGCAAGCAAGTAACATTCTTCAGTGAGCTTTATACTGATCTACATATAGCAAGTGGATAATTTCAGCAGGTTTACAGATTTGGCTAGAATGGGTATTGTGTATAAATGTACTGCTTTACAGAGACTTTACAGTCCTCTGAACAGCCTCTGATAATAGTCTGCAAATAGTCCCAGCTAGATTGGCTAGATTATCAGAATCTGGGAGTTAGCAATCCCTGTTCCCTATCCATCCTCTGCTAAACTCCTGACTCTCCTTTTTGGTGCATTCAGTCTCTCCTTTTCCTCATCTTTGTTGTTGGTCTCTAGGGCATTTTCTGGCTTTGTGCCTCCAAATCTTATAGACTGATCATTTATATGCTTAAAGTGACTTAAAAGCTTATAGCAGAGTCTACAGTTCCTATAGGAACTTCACGAGGTCACAATTAATATTTAAAAAGTGATCATCAATCTAAAATATATTTTAAAAATTATTTAAATAAAGTCCAATGGCTGCCTTTTCCAAATGAGTAAGGACCTGCTGGGACAGTACAAAGCAGTACTAAGTCCCTTTATTGCTACAGTATTAGCTTTCTACAGACTGGCTCAGTTTGGCATAATGACTTAAGTAATAACTTTAAAGATACAAATTTTAAATGAATATCCTCTTTTTAAAAAACTTCAGTCCCATGACAGTGGCACCTATATAATGCTGAGTTCTACCTTTGCCTGGGAATAAAACATACGTGCTTTTCTGCTGGCCCATGGACAGTGCTGGCATATTTTCTCTTTAAACTTCAAGTTTGTCTTGAAATCACAGGGAAACCAGTTTTATAAAATTCCAATTATGTCTATAACATGTAAACGAGGAACAAGGGGAGTCAGAGAGGAATGGAATGATCTAATTGCTTAAAAAAATGTCAGTCACATAAACCAAAAACTGTTCTGCCTAAAGAACTAACAGGATTAGTTAAAAACAAAACAAGACTCAAAAAGTTGTAAAAATTTCTCAGTTGATATTGTGGAAGAATACTTGTGAGGTAACAAGTTCAAGTCCAGATAGACCCATTTATGAGGCCCTTACTCTGTCCTGTTGGAATTACACAAGTCAGTCTGCAAGACAGAAATGGATCAAAATAGTTGGGTTGATGAGAGCAGGTCCAGGACCTGTATGGGGGCAGGGGAAGGGGGTATTTCAAAGAGCAAGATTTTCTGCAGGTTGGCTTAATGGTCTTGTTTTAGTGAAACTGGGTTGTTCTCATGTCTTTACGAATGAACAAGAAATTTCTAGGGTCATTTCGAAAAAATCTATCTGACTAAGGATCACACTTCTGCAGTACCAGTCATGAAAGGGCAATATTAGCTCCTGAAGGGTCACATGTAGCATGGCTCCCAGGACACTTGAATTAGCATGCCATTCGGTCATAAGATTTCTAAATTATCTGAAGGGGGAATGGCAATCACTCCCAGTTCTTCTGACTGTGGTCCTTTCCCAACTTTGTAGCAGTACAATTAAGATGAAACAAACAAGGATTTCCCTGGCAGTCCAGTGGTGAACACTCTGCACTCCCAATTCAAGGGGTGCAGGTTCGATCCCTGGTTGGGGAAGTAAGATTCCACATGCCACGTGGCGTGGCAAAAAATAAATAAATAAAAGATGAATCAGACAGAAGAGTCTGGGGCCCTGAGGAACTTTCCCACACATTCTCCTGACATCACATTCAAATCTGAGATAGAATATACTTTCTAAAATTTAACTTCTCCTGAACTTGAGGTAAAAGGAAAATTTAATATACTTAGCTTCAAAAAGTACACAGCTCAGATTAGAAAATTTTAAATAATTTATTAGTAAGTCAAATGAAGTAGCTCCTTGCAGTAAAGTGAAAAGACACTTAAAATCTTTGCTCAAAACATAAGCCATAGTCTCCCTGTACCCTTGAATTAATAAGCCATAGTCTCCCTACTGATTATTGTTTCTGTGATTATTTTCAAAGCCAAGCAGCAGTGTGATGGACAGCTGGATAAGTGTAAGCTTACTGATTAGACATGTTCACCTAGTTCCTTAATTCCAGATGTGAACAATGGTAAAAATCTAATTTTAACTGTAAGCAAATACAAACATGGGAGGTTAAGACAAAGTTATAATAGGTAAATTCTGTTCATCAAAAATCAAAATGTTGATTCCCTTCAGGTAAAAACCATACCAATAGAACTGAGTTGCTCAAGATAACAACAAGAACAAAAAAAACCCCTGAAACATTTTAATAGCAATGTCTACTAAAAATAAGAAAGGAAGATGAAATTCAAACACAAACACCTTCCTTTCCCACCTAAAAATCCATCCTCAGGAAGATCACAAAGAAACAAACAGTGCAGTCAACAGCACTCTCCTGACCAGGTGTTACTGTGGTTGGTGTGACCCGAGCTGCAACGTTTGCTGGCGCTTCCTGAGCTAAGTCTGCTGCTTTTCCCTTGAGCAGCTGAAGAGAAATGAGATGTTTCTCTTCAGAGAGAGGTGTTAAACATTTGGGTTGCATGAGGGACAAATGGAAGTTTGACACCTAAGATGAATAACCATAGTGCATGAGGCCAATGGGAACTTTCACTATGTAAAACCAGCCAAGCTCACTGTCACACAGTATTCAGGCACACAAGTGCCAGGACCCAGCGCAGGAGGCAACGAACTATTTTTTCCTTTTACTACATTACCACTGGCCTCCAAGGATTTTCATAAGTAAGACTCAGAGAAAGAAAGTCTTCGGAGTATGCTTTTAATAAAGTCTCCAGGGCCCTTACTCTGAAATATTTAAAAGGCTTCTGCAGCTTCTCACACTCGATGAAGACGACCACCTCAAGCCAAGGCTTACTGTGCTTTAAGAACTCATGACACCAAAAGTGTCATTATTACAGGTGCTTTCTAGCTAGGCCCAGTTTATCTGAACCAAGAAGTCTTATTTAAAATTCTATGAAACACCCATTCACAAGATTTCTGGTATAGACACACCTCTAAGAATTTCTGTTCTAGAAGGATGTAATTAGCCAATTAAAATTTCCCTTCAGATGGAAAAAAAAGAAAAAGCTTGATTGGCAAAGGTGGTTCTCCTGTGTAGGTAATACTATATTTAGGTCATGGGTAAAAGCTGTGCGAGCATACGTATGTCAGTGTTTGCCTAAAAAAGAGCAGACGCATATAGAATTGTTAAAATGAGCCACCAGCAGAAACATTTCTGTGCGTGCCAGTTGGATCATCTGCAGTTACATGTGAACAGAAGATTCTATGTGGGAAAGGGCTGGTCAGGGCCCGCCCTCTCCCCCAGATGTTCTTCTAATCCTAACACCTGAGGGCAGCAGATACAGTAAACAAGCAGTTGTTTGCAATGCAAATCCAAGTAACAGGGCTGACTTGGGACTGCTCCCAGGCAAAGCCCAAACCCAAATGGTCACCCTGCTCCTGACACCCTAGATGCAAACCTATCACTGTGGATGTCAGTTGCACAAACACTCAGTCCTGCTAAGGACAGAGTTAAAGAGCAAGAGGCAGAAGTGTGGTTAGAGGTGAAGAGGAGGGGCTGCCTTCCGGGTTAAAGTGTTTTGGGTCTCAGATACACTAAAAACAGCTGTTAATTATTAAAAACCAAAGATTTCAACTCACTTCAGTCAGACCCTAAAAGAAAACAATTGAACATTGTCTTGTGGTTAAAACTGAAAAGCTTCTCGAATTGTGCAAACTGCAGAATATCGCAAGAAAACGTGCCTAAAATAAATGTGTTCTAAAATGTAACAAAATAAAGCAAAGCAGCAGATAGGAGGGTAAGGTAACTGTTTCCTGACCACACCCCTTTCCTCCACTCTACACCCACCAACATTTATTCTGGCCACAAATCTTTCCTAAACAATGAATGACGGTTCAATTCACTGACCTCAGAATTTTAATACATACACTAACAATAAATACTTTCCATTCTAATAATTTAAAATGATTAGTATACTGAGGGGGTAGGAGAAAAGGCTAGAGAGACCTAAGGCAGAAAATGCTGGTTTAAAGAGGAAGCGAAGCTTAATTTTCAATATTCTTAGGAATAATTTATAAATATCAATAGACTTTTTAAAAATTATTGTTTTGAAAGAAGTGGCTAAACTAAAGAATAAATTCCACAAATACTTATTAAGCATTAACTGTGTGCACAGCCTAAAAGTATAAGAGTATTTTAGTAGCTATTTTCTATTGTTACCAAGTCAGAGACTATAATTTGATTTGTCGGAAAGATTATTTGTTGTTCTAAAAAGCCTTCAGCAGAAATCTTCAATTATTCCTTATCTAAAACATAATCTCCTCCCCCTCCCCTCCAAAACATCAACAAAAGAAAAACAGCCCAACTTTAAAATATCTGAATGTACGCATATTTAATTCAACAATATAAAGTCTCCTACAAATTTTAAGACTCAGAAGCATTTATTTGGGTAGTCTCTAAATGTTAAAAAACCGTATTTGCTTTTATTAGTTCATTCACTTTTTAGATAAGAGATTTATACGTACCTAATACACATTTCTATCATTAAATATTAGAAAAGCCTTTTAAAATGTGAAATCACTCTTTCCTATAACAACCATCACAAGATTTCCAAGATCTCCATTTTAGCTGCTATATGCAAATTAGAAAAATCTTATTCCCTACTTAAAAGGTCAAATATCTTTTTGGAACTTGTGGGAAAAAATTGTAACCTCTAAATCACAGTGCCCGCATAAAGTGGTTATATTTCATAGACCTATCGCTTCAATAGTTGAGGGCCACAGATAATCAAGATAACCATAAATACTCTTGTTTGTTGATGACTGATTAGGAGGTATTCCTCTCTCCTACTCTGTAGTATCTCATGGCTCCCAGATTCTGTCCACTGAGGTATCAATGATAGTACTTGCCCCCAGATGTCTGTGACTGATTTTTTTTTTTTTTTTTCACTTGGTGAAAGCACTGGGCTAATAAGGCAAAGACTACAGGTTCCATTTTATAATCCTAGATTTGACTTGCGGGAGGGCCAGTTAGACTGAAACCCTCATCCCCAACACCCAAATATACATGTTTTTCATTGGGGTTTGGGTGGTTGAGGGAGAGTGAGGGCAGAAAGAAGGTATATATATTGATGGAGCAATAAAAACCCATCACTACCTACGAAGAGACGAATCTCAGGGAGAACTCCATCACCAGCACATTTCACATTCATGTACTACAGAGGTAACCCTTTAGATGTTTTCTTACTATATAAATGAGGTTTCCATGTTATGCATAATGTGTAAAGCAGCTATAACGCCACTGGATTTTTAAAACTTGAAAGTTAACTGAACCCGGAGATAAAAAAGAACAATTTTCATTAGAGTTATCTTCAAGTGATACTTTCTTAACAATTGACAATAACACAAAAATAGCTCATTCCTCCCCACCCCCAAACTGATTTTAAAGAAACATTAGCTAATACAATAAAATGAGACACTGTTTTAAAAGCTGAAGTAACATTTCCAGTATTCAGCTCCAAACAAGCCAAAGGAGTTCTGATTCTACATAGCTTACGGGCAATGAAAGACATACAGCACTTAGTTAATTGAAAGATTAAATCAATTTCTCTCATCAGAGTAGAAAGCACAATACTCATAAAATCATGAATTTGCTGATTTAAATTCACTGATTTCATGATAGCTCGTGATCTGTTTTTTATTACCTTAACCAATAAACCAAAAGCTAAAATTCCAAGTGCAAAACATCAAAAGTAGCAATACTGTAACGCAGCCATTCCTCATAGCAGGTCTTATTTAGCAACGACTGGTCATACATAATGAAAGCATTTCCAGTGTCTTTAAAAAAACAAACATTTTGCCAAAATACAAATTAATTTACACTTCTGAAATAATCTGCAACATCAGCATGTTACTCACTGTTCTCGGGATGGGTGGAGAAAGAGATCCATTTGACATGTATGGGTCATTATTCATATTTGGCATCATTATGTACCCGGAATAACTCGAGTAAGAGGGTCCCTTGTTGTAGAGTCCTCCATCTGGATGCTTTCCTGAGAGAATGCAAAGAACAATCATATGTGTGTTGACTTCCTTTTTATATCACTGTATTTTTCATTGAAAAGTTAATAGTACTACTACAAATCAGACCTTACATAAAAGATTTGTTTACGAAGTATTGTAACTGGATTATTATGCTCTACTTTAGATTGACAGTATTTATTCTCTTAAATGGCTTAGCAGTGAACCAGATGTTTTAAAAACATGTGGTTCAATTTATTGCCACTACTGACTGGTTTTTTACTGGTGTTTTTACAAAAATAAGTGTTATCCATCTAACTTAATTTGTTGTAATACTAACAAACTGGACTAAGAAATACAGACACATGAAAGAAGACACACAAAGCTGTAATATAAATATACTAGGCCATTCAGCTATACCCACACGTATGTATTTATACACTTGAAGTTATGCTCCATCGCATTGACAAACTCAAAAATTCTACCTGTGCTTCTAGATTTCTGGAAATTTTCTAGATTTTACTGAGGGAGCAAATTGTATCTAGCATATGGGCAACTACCCAATTTTATGAAGGATTAACTACAGGAGACTTAATTTTATGTGCTACACTTACATCACTCTGGTCAAGAAATGTGTGTGTGTTCACTGTATACATTTCTTCTCTTTAATCTGTGTAACTACTTTGTAGCTCAGAAGGAAGCCTGATATTATAGTTCTCTTCTCTTCTTCCCCTAGCTGACATATTGTATGTGCGAACACCTCATTCTGGTCAGGCCAATTGTAAGTAATTAAAGGAGAACAGAAATGTAGACTGTTCAACAAGGGAACCCTAAAGATTACAGATTCTTTTAAAGTCACATGGAGTTCTCCTTAAATCTTAAAAAATATGTAGAATTTTTACAGCTTTGAGCAAGAATTGGAAATGGGGAGAAAGTCTATCACGTTCCATATGCATAGTTCTTAATTTTAAGAATAATGTTTTATATTTTTACAAGTTAGATTCTTCTTTACTGAGCCATATTTAGTCTGCGCATACAGTGCCTGCCTTCTCACTATAACAAGAAACAGCAATTTCACAAATGAAAGCCCATTTGAAACTATTCTTGTTGGAAAATAAATTGGTGTAGACTGTCACTCTTTATAAGAATGCAGGAAAAAATAGCAAAGATCTACAATTAGAGCTTTAGGTAAAATGAGAAAAAGAGAAAAACTAATTATAGGCATTTCTCTTCCACAAAGAATCTGGAAGCCAACAGAAATTCAAAAGCCCCTAAATCATTCAAAGACAGTTTTTAAATAATGTAACTATACATTAGTGACAAGCAATAAGTTTCCTGGGTTTTCTTTCCCATTTTGTTACAACACAGGCACAGTCTTATCACATATGATTCGAGTTTCTTGGATGCAAATAAAAATAGCAAAACATACCTACATTCACAAATTGCACATGTTAAATGTTAAGGTTGGGAGAAGTAGAATTAGCATCTTACCGTCATCAGGGTGTTCTCTGGCCTTGTCGTGGTAGGAGTCCTGAGAGGTTTGTGCTTGTCTGGCCACCTAACAACACGAATCCCCACCCCCAAAAGAAAGAAGATCACTTTAGAGTTTGTGACAATAATGATACAAGTGTGTATCCACTGGTAACTCAAAAGAGGACAATCAGGTGCAACTCAATCTACCTGTTTTATTAATCTAAGAGGATAGGCTAAGGCTGAGTACTGGGAAATCTTTCTCTTTTCAACATGTGTTTTTGAAAATTATCTACCCAGGACTACCAGCTATAAATGATAATAACAACAGAAACAAACTTGCGAACAGTCCATATGCTGTTCTGACCGCTGTTTACTAAAACACAACAAGGCTACTTGGATACCTAATATGACAAGAATTTGAGTTAACGGCGTTAATTGTTTTGATGGCTTCTTCAACCACTGTTTACTTCAATCAGAGCTGATTAAAAGCGGGCTGAAATATTTTGCAACTGAAAATGACATTTAACTAAAAACAAACCCGTCACTCACAAATGGGGATCTTAGGCAACTGTCCCAAACCAATCCCAGCAGGAGCTCTTCTCCTCATAAGCTACCATGGCTGGCTCAGTGCAAGCTTACAAGAGAAAAGTAAACTGTTCTGTGGTTAAAGGGAGGAAAACTTGAAAATTGGGCTATAGACTTCTAAAAGGTAGCCCAGCTAATATCAGTTCTGGTAACCACCATCCACCCAGACTCAACCACGTGCAAATCAGTGGCATTACCCCTTCACTATCTTCCTTGGGTCTGCCCCATGCCCACTTACCACTGGCAAAGATTAACAGAGCCCTAATAGGAGTTCTGGACTTCAAAATGCAGCACCCTTCTCCCCAAAGCAGAAACGTTCAGAAAATGTGAAGTGCGTGGCAACTTTATTTATAGAAAAAGAAAGGACGAGGAAAATGGGTAGAAATTTTAAAAGGCTGCTCTACAAATACGAGTTTGGCCTCGAGTGTTTTGGATGTCATTTGGTTCCTCGGACATCTGTCCTCCCAGTGGCCTCCTTCCCCCCATACACACATAGTCACAAATCTTTTAAGTGGAGCTGGGTGTGCCCTGGCCACCCCTAGGTTCCCCCCTAATTGGCATGTTGGGATGAAAGATTCAGGGGATAGAGAACACCCCTATGTTCTCCTTAGAACCCAGGCCCCCGGGCTTCCAAAATGCGTACTCACCCCTGCCATTGGGATAAAGAAGGCAACTCTGAGGTGTTCTTAAACTTACTGTTTAAAACCCAAAATGTCCCCGCCCCCAAAACCACACGCGTTCTTTTTGGGGGCAGAAGGATGCCATTTAAGGAAAAAGAATATACCCTCCAAATTTCTTTGGAGGGAAAAGGCGTTGGTGAAATCATCTGAGTGTCAGGACTTTTCTACCGGATTTCCTCCAAAGCGTTTCCCAGTTGTTGAAGAAGGGTGGCCAGTGGAGTGTCGGGTATCAGGGTCCATCCGCACCCCCTCCCCCCACTTCTGAAGCTCTCCGCGAGGCCTGAAATAGCCCTTCCGCGAGGTCCTGCTCACGGCTTTCTCTCGCCAGCACCCACGTGTCTCTATTTACTCTACTCGGGTTACCATCGCTATCGCCCGCAGCTGGCCAGGAGATCTGATAATGCGCCTTCCACCCTCCCCTGAGTGGGTGCACTGGCTTCCGCTGCATCTCTCCGACTCGCCCTTCTTCTGCAAAGATTTAAAGGCCTGATTCGGGCCCAAACTAACCCCAAATATAAGCGTACTTTTTTTCTTTAAGTGGCGATGGTTGGAGAAAGCTAGTGTTGCGGGCGGTACTGCGAGGCACCCCCTGGGGTGGCTCGGCTCGCCCACGGCTGCTGGCAGCCGGTCCCAGCGGCCCAAAGGACCCGCGCCCGCACCGCCCCCGCCGCCCGGGCGCGCGCCCCCTCGGCCGGCCGGCTCCGCAGCGGTTGGGGCCTCCCCGCCTGTCCCCGGCCCACGCCCGCCTCCCCTTCCTCGGGCCTGTGGCTCTGCTCGCCTTTACCTAAGCCTTTGGTGGTTTAACGCACTTTTGCAGAGACATCTACCGAGAAAGATAGCGGGTGCACTCTGTTTTCCGTCCTACGGAAGAACTTCTCAGTAGTGTTGTTCAGACATCCTCGCTTTAATGCATCGCACTCACTAAACCCCACTAAAAAGTCCGAAGGCCAAACATTATGGGTTAAGGGCAGGTTCTCCTGGCCGCAAACCAACGGTTTAGTCACCAAACCCCAAAACTGATCCACTTGGAATGTTTCCCAGCACACCACACACACACACACACACACACACACACACACACACACACACAAGAAAGAACACTAACCAGAAGCCCAGCCACCCGCCCCCATCCCCCCACCCTGCAGACCTACTCGGGACCCTTCAGCCGGGGCTGTCCAGCGCCTTCCCTCCCTTCCTCCCTCTCTGCCCTTCCCCGGGACCCGCCACGCCTCTCAAAGCTTGGGGCAGCGGCCCGCTCACCTCGTGTCCGTTGCTCGCCGGGATGATTTCGGACTCGTTAACCAAGGAAGACTTGATGTCGGCTAAGTCACCTTCCTCTTCAGGGTGACTGATCTCGGCGAAAATTTTCTCCTTCTGGGGATCGCCCTCGTCTTTGAAGGGGATCATCTCGTCCGTGGCGCAGAGTTCCGGGTCCCCCCCACCGCCGCCGCCTGCCCCGGAGAGTTGGGGCATCCCGACCACTCTGTAATCTCCGCTCCGCTGGGGGAGCACCCCAGGCGACAGCAGAAAAGAGAAGGGGTCAACGAAAAGGGGAGGAGGAAAAGGAGAATTGGAAGGATGCGTGAGGGAGGAGAGAGGGCGGAAGCCGGGCTGGAGAGCGCCGGGCTGGCGGCCGGCAGCCGGAGCTGCTGCAGCGGCGCCCGCGCCCCGGTGGCCGCCCGCGCCTTCCCACTCCGCGAAGACCTACGCCCGCGCCCGTCCCCGACGCCGAAAGACACAGCGATGCGAGGGCCGCCGCAGCCGGCACCTCTGGGGGCGTCTGTGCCGCGCGCTAGGCTAGGCTGCCCGGGCGGCCGCCCCACGCCCCCAGCGTCTCCGGGGTCTGCGCGCGGAGGACGCCAGTTCCGGAGGAGTTTCGACTCTCCAAAGGCCAGTGGAGAGTCCGTCGGCGCGTCTCTACGCAAATCTCTCCACCTTTGCTTTCCCAGATGCCGATCTGCGAGTCTGTTTTCCAAGAAAAGAAGGGAGCTAGGCAAAACGGCTCCGTTTGTCCCAGTAGAGACGGTGCAAAGAGAATCAGAAGATAACGAAATGTCCACTTCCTGGAGGATAAAAAAAATAAAGAGCCACCCGGATTGGAGATGTCCGTTTTAAAGCTTCTTATTTCCTTCCCTTTCGCTTCGGTTTTCCTTCTCCAGGAGCATTTAATCTGCCGGAGGAAAAGGTGGGGGCGGAGGAGGAGGGAAAGAGAAAGAGAAGAAGTTTGCCAATAAAGTTTGTGTCGGCGAGTGCAGGGAGTCGGCAGTGGAGGGCACGGCTGGGTCTCGGGGAGTCACAGCAGGGGCCTGGGACCCAAAAGAGTCTGCCGCGAGCTGGAGCCGACACACACACACACAGACACACACACACACACAACCCGACCCCTCTTTGTTCCCGTCTCGAGTTTCCTCAGTCTGGCTCGCTCGCTCTTTTGCTCGCCGCTCTCCACGCCTCCGCCGCACCGCTTGTCAAAGCAACGAGCTTCACCCCTCGGGTTCGCCAGGCCCGGGGGAGGGGGACGCCCCGAGCTTGGCCGCGTGCGGGGATGCGGGCGCGTCCCAGCTCCTCAGCCGGAGAGCGCGCAGCCTGGTCCCTCCTCCGCGCCCTGCCCCGCAGGTGAGCGGCAGCGCCTCCCCGCCGCTTCTCCTCCTCCCGCGCCTCGGCGGCGCTGAAAAGCTACCCTCTTGCGTCGCTTCTCCTCCCCTTCCCCTCCCCCGCCTCCAGCTCTCCTTGGCTGCCCGCTGGGGGGGGGGGGGCGGGGGGGAGGTGGGGGACGGCGAGAAGGAGGAGGTGATTGAGGACTTTTTTTTTTTTTTTTCCAGAGCCTGTAGGACGAGTCCTAGGTTTTGGGGTGTGTGTTTGTGTGTGTGTGTGCGCGCGCGCGCGCGCCTAGAGGAAAGATTCAGGCAACTTGGCGAGCGCAGGAAGGACCCGGCGCTTCTTGTAACCCACGAGAGAGACGCTTTGCCCGCGTGAAATTGACAAGAAACTCTGCCCCAACGGTTTAACTTCATCATCTAAGTGTCTCTTCCTTGTTCCCTTCCCACCCACCCCCCTCCTTCCTCTGCCAGTCTCTCCCCCACCTCCTTTCCGCCTCCCTCTCTCCCTCCCTTGCTCTACCAGTGGGAAGAAGATGAAAGAGAAGCCGCCGCAGCTGTGATCGACACCACATTGATAGATGCTCTGACAGAGGGGATGAGGCGGGAATGGGGGACACAGAGAAGGAAAAGGGGAAAACATAACACATTGCTCAACTAGTAAGACAGAACGGAAGCAAGAAGAACAAGAAAGAGTTGTGGCTTTCTTAAATACATTGTAAAAGGACAAGGGAACACATGCTGGCAAAAATAAAACCTCCAGGCTTACCGAGAAATATAGGAGGAGGAAGGAAAAACTGAAGACTGGATCTTAATTATCGCTTTTTAAGCAAGATCTTTTTCATTACATCCTCACCATGGGATGCTCACAGAGAGTTATGCTAGGTCGCTCGTGGATTTTCGAAGATACATGCCACGATGTGTGGGAACCTCATAAAGAATGAAAAAACAACCCAAGTAGGGGGAAGAAAAGGCAAAAGGACCCAGGAGAGTGAAGCCAGTAGCAGGAGGGAGGACAGGGCAGTCTCTGGCACCTCGGACTGCGGGCTCAAAGAGACCCTTGAAGATGCAAATCCGAATCCAACCTCAAAAATTCCCCAGCCTCCGCCGTCTCTTTGATGCATTTTGTACAACGACAGGACTTTTAAGGAGATGCTTTATGAAAGTTACATTATAAACGAAGCTGAAGTTTGAAAACACATTACATTTTATTCCTTGGCTCTCAAACCGCCTCAGTTAAAAATCCAAGCAAAATTATTATACCCAATACAGTAGCCATCTGTGAAACCTCAGAACAGTAAACAAGCGGCAGGAAGAAATGTGTCTTCATGTCCCTCAAACTGAAAATAGGGAAAACATTACAGAATCAGACTTTAGCCGTATTATACAGGAATAGTCATGCAAAGATCCCTCTTCTTTTCCTAAGGGGGTAATTGCATGCTGCTAGACATCGTATAAGTAAAGACCTTAACAGTGCTCTAAATGAACACTCAAAACTTCACTTACTGATAGTTACTTGATAGAGATGGGAATTCACTAGGAAGCAATTTTTAAAACTATCATTTAAAGGGTTCACCTGGTCACATAGAGCATGGCCAGTAGTCACACGATAAATTCTATCTGGGGGGTTGGGGTAAAATTAGAGGGCTAGTGATGGGAGCCAGGAAGAGTAAAACATTAAATCCACTGTAAATAGCTGACAGTGCTATGCCTTAGAGGAAAAACAACAACAACAAAAAGAATAATCTGCTACGATGTGTAAGGCAATACTAAAAAGATGGGGGAAAACCCAATTTTATTTTTTTGGTCGGTAGCATTATGCAACTTCCCTTGAAGTTATGCACCAGTGTGAGTGTAATGTCTCAGAGATGTGAACATATAGCTATGTCAGACATTTATACCCTCTGTTCTAAAAGAAATATGGGAAAACAAAGTAAAAAGTCCTCCCACAAATGCTCCAATTTGACCGACAGAAAAAGAACTGGAAAATGCAGTTTCACCAAAGCAGCCAGAGTAGACGTTCCTTTTCATCAAACTGTCGGGGGGCGGAGGGGGGGGCACACAGAATGGCCAGAGGGTATTTTCTGGAAGCCAAAGAGAGATTAAATGACGACTCCTACATCCCCCACCCCCCGTTAAAGTGTTGCAACTAATTCGAATCCCATTTACTCCTTCATGTTAATTATCTGGACTCCCCGAGTCATTTGGAACTCAGCTCCAGGTGTCCTGGAGATTAGGAGCTCGAGAAGATAGGAATTTGGGGAACAATAACTAGTGGGAACTGTTTACCAGAAGGGCCGCGGGTAGGTGGCTGCGTTCTCTATTTTGCGGCAAACCTCTCCTTTGGAAACGTTGTTTCTAACGAAATCACCCAGCGCCTTACTCTATGTGCGTGGCTGGTTTCCCTCCCCGTGGCGTGCGGGGTGTTGGCTGATTGTCCTTTCCATTGCTGCAAATCTTCTGACGAGGTGCACTTAAAAGGAGCTTGACTAGAAGACATTCACTCAAGTTTTTTTAAAAAGCTTTGTCTGGGAGGGAGATTGACATTTCCACGTGAAGTCTGCCTCTCCCGGGGGGGGGGGGGGGAAGCTGGGAGACGCAGGAGGGGCGAAGTAACCCTGGGAAGATGTTCCTCCCTCCCTACAGGTTCGGTGAAGTTCCTGGCAAAGGCATTTCTGTCACGGAGAGGTCTCTTCTAATTCGCGCGAGGGCTGCTATTAAGATATGCAAACCGCCTCTTCGGGCGCAAGGTCCGGGATGTGATGGGTGCGGAGCGGGAGAGACACCGCCGCCCGCCGCCCCCTTCCCTCGGATGCAGAGGCAGGTTGTTCGTGTGAACTCGGGCGAACGACTGGAGGTTAGCTGTTGCAGGTTCACTCCTTCAGGATGTGGGTTTCAGGGGGCGTTTTGATGTGATTTAATTCCGACCGTGAAACAATTGCTAGGGGGCTGGCTGGCTTGCTTTTGGTTTTCCCCCTTTCGGTGGCTTTGGTTGGTTGGGGTTTAGTTTGGGAGCGAACTGTGACTTGTTTTCTATCAACGCTTCCTTCTGAGCCGGGCGTCGTCCCCCGCGCTGCGCGTGGACGGGCGAGGCGCCCACCCTGCGCCGGAACAGAGGAGAGGGGGCTGCAAAGACGTTTCTCGAAACCAGCAGGGTAAACGCGGTCCAGCCCCCGCGGGTGCGGACTGGGGAGCTAGGAGGTTGACCCACACCAATACCAGAGACCCCTCCTCCCCGCCGGGGTCGGGGGTGGGCGATTTTGCTGTCGAGTCGAGTCAGCTACAGACACTCAAGTGAGTCCTTAATTACAGGGAGGAGAGAAAAGCGCGGTGCCCTTCAGAGCCCTCTCCGCCTCCTCAGCCCTCCTAACCCCCCGCCCGGGCTCCGGGTCTCCCCCCCCCTTTGTGTGGCCTGGACTCTCTCCCAGCTACAACTTTGGTGGGATCCCAGAGGAAGGAGGAAGGAGGTGGCGGGGGCCTACGGAAGAGAGAGAAGCGTGAAGGACAAGAAAAACGAACAATGTGATTCCAGGGATGGAACGCCGGCACCCCCGGTCTCCCACCCCAGTGTCACCAGGGGACTAAAGCTGTGGGCATCTTCAGTTTAACGGACTTCTCGGAAAGGGGGGAGGGATGGCGAGGGAAACGGCAGTTTGTGTCCCAGGGGTTCTTCCGCCTCTTCTTGCTTCCTCCTAAGACAAACAAACTCAACCCCCCACCCGCCGGGGTAACCGAGAACCCAAGGGACCGTGAAAATGTTCCCAAATCCGGCCGCCTGCGGACGCCGGGCTTCCGTGGGGCCGGCGCCCCTTGGCGCCCGCAGCTCCGCGCAGCCTCGCGGGGTCCGCCCACGGAGCCCTCCGGTGGCATCTGCCGCGCTCGGGCGGGCCAGGCGCGGGGTCCGCGTCTCGCTGGGGTGGGTGTGGGCGTCCTCCCACGGCCCACGAGGGAGGGCCACATCCCACCCTACAGTCTGTGGGCTCGGCCGGCGGACCCTCTGCCAAGCTGGAGGCGGGGGCTCACGTCACGGGGGCGCCCAGAGGGAGAGGAGGCAAGCTGGGGTGTTCAAGGACTGGAACGAGCGGACGCGGAGTGGGCTTAGAGGAGGGGCACGGGCCCGAGAGCGCCCCGCCACGCGCCCACACCGCTCGGCTCCGCGACGGGAACCCCATCAACCGCCCTCGGGGACTCGGGCTCCCGCACAGAGAAGCCGGCGTTACGTCTGCAAAAGGATCCCCAGAATGGAATGGAATGGATGGGGGAGCTGGAATACATTTGCGGGCCGCAGGACGGCTCGCCTAGTGGGCTGGACGTGAAATTCTTTTTCCGCCTTTCTGAAAACTTTCCTCAGGCGTCTCAACTTGGCGTGCGGACCAGCCTCGGGCTGCCGGCTGGTAGCGCGAGCGCCGCGGCCAGCCCTTCGGCCCTTTTCCTCCGCCGCTGGTCCCCCTCCACCCGCCCTCAGGCCGGGGACGCGCGCGGAGCGGCCGCGCAAAAAGGCCGCCTGCGCGCGCGAGCCGCACCTTATATCCGCGGAGGGCGGCGCCTGCGCAGGGCCCGGCGAGGCGGCGCAGTCTTTGAAGTCTTGGCGGCTGCCGCTTTCATCCTTTCTTTTTTCCCTTGCAGGCCCCTTTGTGTGACTAAATTTGGCAAGAATATGGATCCGAGCCAGTCTTTCCACGTGTGCTCCCAGCTCCCAGCTGAGAAGGCCAAGGGTTCTCTTCCGGGTAAGGAGACAGGGAGAAAGATCAAAGAGTTTGGGGAGCTGGATCTGAAATGTGAATTGAAAATAAAAATCAAGCCTGGACACATTCCAGTTTCTAAAGCAAAACCAACCCTCAACAGAGGCCGTCTCGCTAGGACTCTCGTTCTGCCTCTGCTTCCTGTACTCTTTCTTTCCCGCAACCATTCTTGAGCACATGGAGTAGAATAAAGAGGACATAGGGAAACACTTAGTTTCTCCGGATTTTGTTTTGCAGTAATTTTATTACGGAAAATATCTTGTTCGTAATTACCGTTATGTGAATCCGAATTTCTTCAGCCATAAATATTGTTTTATTTCAGTATGTTTCACACTTTATTCTGCGGCCACATTTGGGAAGAGAACGTTGACACACACGTGTGCACACGTTCGTTGTGCAGAGTGCTGCTTTTTCTACACACCGTACGGTGTGCCACGTAGTTTTCCTTACCAAAGCACTCACTAATCACAGCTGGTCTCTATGATTTGAAATCCTGTTATTGACCGACTTTGGAAAGCTTTTCTGACTCGCTGACTAGCCAGAAGTGTCCTGTCTTTAAGGCAAAAACACAAAAACAAAAACAACAAAAAAAACACCCTCTAAGGCCTCTTCTTGAATAGACTTTTTCAGCAATGTTCTGTTGTTTCAGAAGTAACCGATATAAAGAGACAGCTTTGCAATAGTGTAAAGCAAAGAGTCGGAAATCCTGCGTTGAAGGTGGTTGCCCTCACTTCCTCTCATGCTGTGGTGACCTCAGGCAAACCATTTGACCTTGTCCAGAACTCAGTTTCCTTTCTGCAAAATAGGTGTACTAAGAGCCTACTTAACAAGACTGTTGTAATAATTCAGTGAGATAATGCATGTAAAAATATACAAATGTGGGTATGAAGCAAAGACGATTCTTAAGGAGACCTGTAAGTTTTGAACAAAAATCTTCTAAAGCACTAGGAATCTTTACCACAGGAGCAAATGGCGATGGTTTCACACTCAGACAGCCACTGTTGAGTTACAAAGGCACCAAAATCACCTTGGCGTTTGTTATCCCCAGAGTGAGTGTGATGGCAGAAGGAACATTCCAGGAAGAGAGGGAATGTGCCTTAACTCTTCCTCATGTGTATGATGGACTCTTAATGCATTGATAAATTGCTGAGGAAAAATGGCACTGCGTGTGGGATATTTTTGTGAGGCATTTGGCACAGCTCCCGGTAACTCTGCTAATAGCCTGGGTAACACGGTGGCCTGTGAAAGGAGCAACATGTATATGGGGAAGATACTCAAAAACAACAACAGAAATACAGACACAAGGAGAGTGACTGGTAAGGTGTATTAGAGGTGTTCCTTGGGACACCGGAACTTATGTCTCAGAACAGAATGTGATTACATATCTTAGATGGAGGCATCTCAAGTTTACAGGGCAATAAAGATTATGGCTCGGGCTGACTGTGAGGTGACAGGAGTGCCATATGTGTAGCACTTTGGGCGTTTAGCTGAGTGTGCTTCATGCATGACCCTTTCTAACCTAAGGTAACCCCATGGACGGAATCATTTCCTGGGCTCCACCTCCCAGTATAAACTTTTCACTGTGACCTGCGTACAGAGTGATGAAAGCAGGAGTAAGGGGTGGTGTCCAGTGTTCCAGTCCCCTGTTTCTGTGGCCCAAGGCTGCCCGGGTACCGGATCCTCCAGAGATGTTCCAGCTCTTTCCACCGTCTCTGCTAGCAGCAACAAGCAGATTTCGTAAACAGTGTTGAAGGGACTCTCTAGCAATGTGGAGGCGGGGTGGGGGGCACTTAGGAGAGGGAAACCTTCCAGTTTTAACATAGCTTTTCCCCAAAGTCCCAGATGAGACGTGAATGCTGAACAAGTTCACTGGTCAACATCAGTCCTTCCTTTCACTCTTCTTTATAGACGCAGCCATTTTGAAATTTATTCTTGGCTGAAAGAGGGACATGCGCCAAGGCACCGAGGGTTCTGTCTTATTTTGTGGGGACAGTAGGGAGGCCCTGAAAATACTCAGGGAAAACCTGGGGCCCTCTGGAAGTAAATAAATTCTCTGAAGGGGGTACGTGGCTAAAGGATTTTCTTACTTTTATAAATTAGTTTCCTCAGTGAATATGGTAATAGGGGTGTTTCTTGAATCATGGTAAATGTACCTCTTAAGATGGATGGGCTGTGTAGTCTTCTCAGGCTCCCTGGGCTGTAGGAGCAGGGCTCTGGGCTCTTGTCAGCACTGGGCCAGCGCCTAATCCCTGGTTTGAGGCTAGAAGCCAAAGCCACAACCTTCTTGCCTGAAGGCAAGAGCAGTACCAACAGAGCCATATGGAGATTAATGCAGAACAAGGTCATTAGTCTCATTGTTTATCCAGTTACTCGCAGCGTAGATTTGTGTAAATTTCATCTACAGTGGTTGCAGCCTGCCTTTGATGTGTGTAATCTGTACATTTTAGTGCTCCAGGAAAGTGCCTGACTGACAGGAACTACATCCAATGCCCAGAAAACACATCTACACAGGCACAGTGAAGCATGGAGCGGAACAATTTTCCAGTGAGTTCCATCAGAGTAAATACACCAAACTGGAGGGTCAGGATTGAGCCTCCTTTTTTTTTTTAAATTAATTAATTAATTAATTAATTAATTTATTTATGGCTGTGTTGGGTCTTCATTTCTGTGCGAGGGCTTTCTCTAGTTGCGGCAAGCGGGGGCCACTCTTCATCGCGGTGCGTGGGCCTCTCACTGTCGCGGCCTCTCTTGTTGCGGAGCACAGGCTCCAGACGCGCAGGCTCAGCAATTGTGGCTCACGGGCCTAGTTGCTCCGCGGCATGTGGGATCTTCCCAGACCGGGGCTCGAACCCGTGTCCCCTGCATTGGCAGGCAGATTCTCAACCACTGCGCCACCAGGAAAGCCCCCTCAACATGTAATCATTATCAAAACTTATTAATAAAAGATCTTTATTTCATATTAAGTTTTTTCAAATTTGGCATGTGGTCCACTTACAGCGCTCTCAGGTCAGGCTAGCCCTGTCTGGAGGGCTCAGCAGCACATCTGCAGTAACACGAGGGCAGCTGTAGTCCATCAACCCTTTAATGACACGTTTTGTCCAGATCATCTTTGTATCCACCCCCAACCCCCCATACCTTGCACAGTTCCCTGAAAACAGTAGGTGATCAAAAAGGTATCAAAGAATATTATGATAATATGTTGTTATATACTTTTTTCATGGCAAATATAGGCTTTCACCTTCATGGGAGGGTGAAATAAGTGTGTGAACTAGCTTGAGATTGTGGTCATCATCTTAAGTGTACTGTAAACAGTTCTTTGCACGTAAGAGGGGCTCAATGAAAAGTAGTTCAAGTGTGTTGCTGAATTGTTTCTTTGAGTATTTTTCTACATTCTGAATAATAGATTTAACTATTGAACCGTGGGAAATATGTAAGTTGAAGATTTCCTGTATTATGTTTTCAAGAATGACTTTCTCCTCCCCTGCAAAACTGCTAAGCTCAATATTCTCTAGGATCAAAGTTTCGTCAGGAAATAAATAATGTGGAGAGCTCCCACTCCCACCCAGACTTCATTTTCAGTTTTACTTCCTCAATTGCTTCTTGGCCACACATGGGCCAGATAGTAAATCTCCCTCTGTCCTGTGCCTGGAGTTTTCAACCAAGATACCTTCATAAGGCATTAGCCTTAGGCTTAGGCAAATGCTTTATAGTTGCAAAAATCACTCGCCCATTTCAGAGATTTAAGCCCTGATGCAATAAAGAGACCAGGATAATTTCCTGGAAGAAATGGGTAAAGAAGCTTCTGGTGAGGTATCTACCTCCAAGGCCTTGATATACCTTTATAGTAGAAAGGCATTACTTGGATATAAGTACATGAAGATGTCCTCCTTTACTGTGACTTTGAAAATGACCTATAGCGTCTTTCATCAAAAGTACAGAGAATTAAGGATTAAGCTTATGCCACCACTAAAGAGGAGGGTGTTTAAAGGAAAACAGTTATGTTAACAATGATTCCCAAAGTTATTTTGCCAGCAAGAAGATCATGAAAGATATATTCAAAAGACTCTTAATGAGGTGTTTATAGGAATGTAGGTTATAACTTTGAAAGGTCTAGTTGTTTGAACTAGGGGATTTATTTAATAAGTTCTAATATAGCTGTACCAGGGAGCACTATGCAGCTATGAAAATGACGTCAAACAATTTTTATTCACTTGCAGATATATTAGTGATATATTGCTAAGTGGAAAAAGCAGCTTATAAAGGAGTAAGTACAATTGTGCCTCATTTAAAAAAATCCCTCTGTACGTATCATTTATTAGCATGCAAGCTCTGTGAGGGCTGGGCACTGTCTTGCTTACCACAGTATACCTGGTGCCTGGGACAAGCCCTGCCACAAACTGGGCACTCAGTCAGTATCTATTGAATATACCCAGAAGTGTAGACATAAAATACTGACAGTATTTTTCCTTGAATAGTGAAGACATGGGTGATTTTTATCTTCTTCTTTGTGCCTTTCAAAACATTTATATGCAGTGAATCAATATTAGTAAAAGACGAAGATGAAAAATGTTAAAATGTAATATGTTAAACAAAGATTTTAAAAATAAAAGAGCTGATCCTAGGGAATTTTGACAATAATAACAAAAAAGAAAGAAAAAGAAAAGAAAGTAAATCAAGGAAAAGGAGAGGATGAGGCAGAAGCGCTAGTGTTGGAGCCACTGCATCACAGCAGACGCAGTTTCAGGGCCAACTGGTAGGTATGTGGAAGTTAATACAAAGGGGCTCTTATAGTTTATAGCAATCAGAAAGGGTGGGCTTTTTAATTTTTAAGATAAAATTTAAACAGTGAAATGCACAGGTCTTAAGTGTACAATTCAATGAGTTTTAATAAATATATACACGTGTGAAATCATCACTCCAATCAAGATACACAACATTTCAATCATCCCAGAAATCCCCAGAAATATGGGATGAACTTATTTTGAAGCAACTTTTTAAGCTACATTTTTCGTGACATGTCGTGTGTTCTTACTGCCTTGCACATTTCCCTTAAACTCTGATTTAATTCCTCCATTTGAAAAACTTGTCAGGTTGAAATATGCCTTTCCAGGACTTCCCTGGTGGTCCAGTGTTTTAAGAATCCGCCTTCCAATGCAGGGGATGTGGGTTCGATCCTTGGTTGGGGAACTAAGGTCCCATGTGCTGCGGGGTTCGTGCCGCAGCTACAGAGCCCATGCGCCACAACAAAAAGCCCGTGTGCCACAACTAAGACCCAAATGCAGCCAAAAATTAAATAAATAAATATTAAAATAAATAAATATGCCTTCCAGAAAATGTGCTAATAATGTACTTTATAGGAAGGGAAGAAATGGAACTCATAGTATTTGGTTGACTGTTGAAATGCTGAATTGAAACACTGACCAAGTGAATTCACTGAAATATTTGTATTGCAAATTGTTTTCCAGCATAATGGATGCAATGATGTTTGTGGTCCCAACAGACACAACAGTCAGAAGAAGTCTCGGGTGCTCTAGACACGGATGTTTGGGGGAGAAGACAGTGGGGGTAAGTTGAGAAGGAAGTGATGGGGTGATTTCCAGAGGCAGCTGCATCCCAGAGACTTGGGAATGTGAGGATCTTTGGTGGGTGTAGAGACACAGCAGAGCAATACGGCCGATGAAGCGTGCCCCCAGCACATGCCTGCTGAGCTTAGCGTTCCTCTGGCCTCTGATCTAGTCCACTGGATACATGCAGTTGAGCACAGCAAACAGGAGGGTCTCTTGGCTGTGGCACAAAATTGTACTCATTGGGGGGGAAAAAAGCACATTTCCTGGATTTCTCTTGTGGGAAGTGTTAAAATATAGAGATGGGATGTAGACTGATGTTTTTTCCCCTTATTGTAAAATAGTTGACGTTCTTGTCTTCTCTGTCTCTGTCTTTCTTTCTCTAACATGAAGATAAACCTGGACTTCCAGGAAGGGGAAAATTCCATCAACTTAAATATGGGTTCAAACACCCATGCCAGAACAATCCAATCAGTAAACAGGTCAGAGCTGTCCCAAAAGAGGGCTGTGGAATGAACTGCAGTAGGGTTCAGGTCAGACGATTTCCTAGCTAAGTGTCAGAACTTCTTGGGTTACTATCCTGGTAGTCCAAAGAGATACGGCATGCTGTGAAGGAAATAAAAACAATAACGTGAAAACGACATTCAGGACTCTCTCCAGGTATGGACTGCAAGACATTCCTGAGCTGCCGTCTTGCCCGTGCATGCCTTCCATCTGTCCCCCTTTCTTCATGGGCCCTGCAGCATGTGGGGTGTGAAATCACTTGACAAACTGTTTCCACTGGTGGGCTATGAGAATTTCATAGTTCGACCCCTGAACATGAAGGGAATTAAGAACTGATAGGAAGGATGGTTTGGTGCCCAAGGTGGTCAGTTGGTCACCAGAAACAGTCACTTAGGTAAGAAAACACCTTTGCATAGTGGCTATGTAGGTAAGAAATTATAAGTGAGCTGAAAATTAAGGTAATAAAAAAGATTCATTTCTATGAGAAGGACAGTTAGACAGAGAGAAACAGTAAAAATTATAATCTGAGAAAAATAAGCGAGAGGAAGTTTACTTAATAACTAAATACTTTCTTTTGTCTCTCCCCTTCATTTGTAAACCAAAGTGGGTATTTTTTTGTTTGTTTATTTTCCATGCAAGAGTTAATGCCCTATAATTAATTATATTCATTATTCCAACAATAGCAACAGCAAAAATGATCTTTAAATGAAAATCGTCATTATGTCTACTTTTTAATTACTAAATATGAAAAAGGGTTGAAAATCAAATGGACGTTGTATATTAGTTACTGTGAGTATTTCACTTACTATGGTCTATTTTTTAAAAAATCTATTCTGTTTCACATAATGCTTGAAGTAAATTACATTTTCTGCCTCTCACATTTGAATACAGGACTGTTATCTTAGGGTTTCCAGCACTGTGGAAGAAACAATTTATGGAAGTAATTCTATTTCAGCTATACTGTCTCTTTCTGCTCCTTTTTTTTTTAACTTTTTATTTTATATTGGAATATAGCTGATTAATGTTGTGATAGTTTCAGGTGTACAGCAAAGCAACTCAGCCATACATATACATGTATCCATTCTCCCCCAGACTCCCCTCCCATCCAGGCTGCCACATAACATTGAACAGAGTTCCCTGTGCTCTACAGTAGGTCCTCGTTGGTTATCCTTTTAAAATATAGCAGTGTGTACATGTCCATCCCAAACTTCCTAACTATCCCTTCCCTTTACCCTTCCACCTGCGGTAACCATAACATTCTCTAAGTCTGTGAGTCCATTTCTGTTTTGTAAATACATTCATCTGTGTCATTTCTTTTTAGGTTCCGCACATAATCGATATCATACGATATTTCTCTTTGTCTGTCTGACTTACTTCACTCAGTATGACAGTCTCTAGGTCCTTCCATGTTGCTGCAAATGGCATTCTGCTCCTTTTTTATTGAAGGAAAAAAAAGAAAAAGAAATAAAGAAAACAACAATAATTACATTTATAGCCTAGGACTATGATCCTTTGAGTAAAACCACTCTCACTTCTAGTTAACCAGGGGATGAGTGAGGTCCTATTTTCTTGTAGTTTCTTCTAGTCTTAGTAAGATGAAAGAAGAATTTACAATCAAATAGAAATGATACTGCAGACATTATGACTAATTTATATAGTTAAAAACTCAGGATTGTATTCAGATCAACATGTCACAGATTTAATTTAAAAGGAAAGAGCAATTTCTCTTTTTATTTTGGTAATTTACATTGTGCATGAGTCAGTAATTGTGCTCCCAGCCTCTGATGCTGTGAACACTGATGAATGTGACTTTGTGTTCATCCCTTCTGTCGATACTAGATTTAAATGGAACTAACTCCATCATCAGGTTGGAGATAATTCAGAAGTATTGCTTGCTTTCCTTTTTCTTCTTACTGTCTTCTTTTTCCTATCTTCTAGATTATTGGTGCCTCACCAGATGGGAACAGAAGGAGATACATATTTACTGACTTATGTAAATTATATACAACAGGTCACTTACTACAGAGACTACATACGCAGAATATCTACCAGATATACCACACATATTATAGTATGTAGCCAATATTTTGTTCATGTAAAAAGTAAAGCAGAAAGTTAAACCAATTATTAAATATTTTAGGCAAAACACCCTACTGTAGAAGAAAAAGCTGTTTTTTTAACCTGAACTAGTCAGTTTAAATTAAATTGAGCAGAGCTAATATTCAATTATACTTAATTTTGTTGGGGGAAAAAATCAGACATTTCTTTTGGTTCCAAACAGTGCTAAAATCACCGACACAAAGAGGGTGGCAAATGGAAGTACATTCCTCTTCACCCCTTCTCTCTCGAACACACTGCAGACGTGCTTTTAGCCCCAGCTCTCCACCAAAACTGCTAAATCTGATGGTTGGTTCTCAATCTCCTTGTTTGATCCACCATCAGCGTTTGACACAGTTGATTACTCTGTCTTCAAACACTTTCTTCACTTGCCTCTAGGATGCCATCAGCTTCTGGTTCTTTCCTGGCCTCCTGGGCCACCCCTCAGTCTCCTCTGCTTGCTCCCCATATTCTCCCTGACCTCTGGTTGGTGCAGTGTGCCCCTGTGGCTCAGCCTCTCAGCCCCTTCTCTTCTAGGTAATTTATCCCCTTGTTGACCTCATCCAGTCTCAGGCCTTTAAATACACTGTAGATGCCAGCAACTCCCAGAGTCATATCCTTGGCCTAGACCTAACCCCTGACGCACAGACTTGCTTCGACTGCCTGCAGACCCTCCATCTGGATGTCTGATAGGTGTCTGAAACTTCACACGTTCAAAATCCAACTTCTGATCTTTCCCCAAATCTGCTCCTCCATAGTCCTCTCTCTCTCAGGAAATGATAGGTCTGTTTTTTTGCTGCTCATGTCAAAAGCCTTACAGCCATTCTTCACCGTGATATTTCTCTTATGTTCCCATATCTAATCTATCTACAAAGCCTTTACTTGTAAAATATAGCCAGAACCAACTACTTCTCACCAACCTGGTTCAAGTTGCCATCATCTTTCATCTGGATTTTGACAACAGCCTCCCAACTGGTCTCCCTGTCTCTGCCTGTTGTCTGCAAAGCTGCCAGGGGGATCCTTTTAAACCTGAGTCAGTTCAGGTCTTTCCTTGCACAGAACTCTCCAGTAGTTTACAGTTTCACAAGTTCTACAAGACCCTACGTGATCCCCACTCACCCCTGACTTCTCTGGTCTCATCTCCTACTGCTCTTCCCCTTGCTTACTCTGCACCAGCCTTACCAGTTTCCTTGCTGTTTCTCAAATCTCAGGGAGGATTTTGCTCCAGGATCTCCGCATAGGCTATTTCTTCTCTTCGTAGTTATCTTTCCCAGATCTTCACATGGCTTACTCCCTCACCTCCTTTGGGTCTTTCCGAATATTTCTTGTCAGTCAGGTCTTCTCTGATCACCCTATTTAAAATTATAATGCCTCCCCAGCCAGTGGTACTCCCTATCCTCTTTTCCTGCTTTGTTTGTAACACTTATTGCCAGCTGACATCCTGTACATATTATTTATTTATTTACTGACTATCTTCCCCACTAGGGTGTAGTTTCCTGGAGGGAAGGGATTTTTTGTGTTTCCTTCGTTGCTCTATCTCCAGGTACCTAGAATAGTTCCTGATATACAGAAAAGCCAACAAATATTTGTTGATGAAAGAATATCTATAAAAATACGTACATACCATTTGGTAGCACTTGGAACCTGTATACTTTATCCCTTGTTATTGTTGTGAGCTATGGATGGGTGAAGCTTGATATTTATAAATAAATCATATTTTAAATGAATCCGAGAAACTATTACTTGAAGGAATTTGATGTCTTTTTTATGGGTTAAAAATCCGTTTTAAAATGACCAACCATACTCTGATTTGTCTATGTTGTCAATGTAGGTTTTCATCCTAATGACTTGCTTCCATAGAGAAGAAACTTTTGGACCACTCTGTTGGGCAGGCAGATATGATGAGGCTATTTCTAACTGATAAGGAGGAAAATAAATTTAAATTTTAAAATATTTTAAAAAGTCTGTTTTTTTCAGTAACCTGGTATGGATGAGATTTGGCCAGGCCCCTCAGGACAGTTGTTGGGTTAGGCTCTATACCTCCTGAACTGCTTCAGGCCTTACCAGGTATCTGAAGATTTCCCGGGGTGGAGGAATCTTAGCTTGGTGGTATGGGAGATGATTTTGAGTGATGAACAGGCTCGCCATAAATTCCTTTGACTCAAGTAATGAGAAAGCTATTTCCTTTTCTATTCCCTTTTGACCTCAGTTTAGTATCTAGCAGCATCTATTGGAGCCCTGTCCACATCTCCACCTTTATCAAGTCAGTGTACTACTGCCAGGCTTCCAACTGCAGCACTTGTATGCTTTGCCTGAGGTCTTCTCTTGCCTCTGGGGCCTGCTTTGCTGCCCATAAGACAGCCCGGGAATGCTGGGGAATTAATGTCCCCATGATCAGCCGTTAACAGCCGTTGGTGTATAAATACCCCAGCTCTCTCACCCTTTGTGTGGGCTAGTTCTGAAGTGTGTTCTGCACTGGCTTCCAGAGTTTGCCCAGGGGGATTAAGCTCCAGTTGCCCAGAGTGATCACTGGCTTGATAACACATCATTTATTGGCTTCCTTCCCTTTTCTGCCTCACTTCCCAACTCCCTTATTTGTGTTTCCATGTTTCCTTCCCCTTTTAAGTAAACTATTTGCAATTGAATTCTTGTCAAAGAGTTTGCTTCTGGAGAAATCCAAACTAAGTACCAGTAAGGCTTTAACTACTTCTAGTGCTGTTGATCTTCCTTATTGCCAGAGAGCTAGTTCAGGCCCCAGGCTGGAAACCTTGGGTTATTGAGAACATCTTGCTAGAATTACTAACAGTTGTTTTGTTTTCGGTATACTTATTTTTCAGTTACCTTCTGTGTAGTATGATAATTATTTTATATTTACTATTGTGATATAAATGGATCCATTTAAGTTTAAAAAATGAGTTGGTTTAAATACAATGTTTGTTAAATAACAAGACTAGTTAGTGGTAAAGGGATTTGACAAAAATCATGGACTTAAATGGCTGAAGTTTGGGCATGTTGAATAAATTTGCTTTATTGATATAATTTTTAAATGTTTCCTTTTGGAATATTGCACCTTCTTCTTCCTCCCTTACCCCTCATCTCTTTTCTAGGAACAGAAGGAAGTAGCTATCACCCATAATCTTAACGCCCAGAAATAATTACTGTTGACATTGTGTTATATTTCCTTCCTGTTCTTTTCTAATAATATATGATAAATGATGTGCTGAACCCATTCCAGTAAATCTCCCTGACTACTATGACTACTATGAGTAAAGCTCGTTTTCACTTGAGTCACATTACTTGTTCCCTCACAGCATTTGACACTGCTGATCCTTCTGGAAGTCCCCTGCCTCACTGACTATGACACTGCTCTCCTCTCTCCCCTCCTAGGTCTGCTCCTTCTCATCTCCTCCTAAAGGCCCCCATCTCTGCTCCTTTCTTAAATGTGGGTCTTCCTCTGCTTCTCCCTGAGCGATCTCACCATCGCATGAAATCTCCTGCATATCTACTTCTTTAAGCCAGATTTCTATCCTCAGCTCCAGACCTACGACCTCCTTTCCCGGATGTCCCATGGCCACGTCAAACTCATCATGTTCAAAATTATAGTCATAATTTTCCTCCACAAACCTGTGTTTCTTCTGTATATCCAGTCTCATTAATTTGAGCAGAAATCAAAATGTCATCCTTGACTCCTTGCAGCTGATGAGGAGCCAAGTGCCGTCCTCTCCACCCCATGGCACTGCCTCCATGCAGGCCCCTGTGGTCTCTGAAAGACTTCAGTCACCCCACCCACTACCTTATACCAAGAGTGATTTTTTTTTTTTTATATAAAATCTGATCATGACACTTTCTTTCCTAAAACACTCTTCAATGAAGAATCCAGGAGAAATACTAAACCGTTATCTCTAGGGAATGGGCCAGGATCGTTTATTCTATTGCTTTTATATGACTTGATTTTTCTTTAACAATGAGCTTGTTATTTTTCCAATTAAAATGAATAAAGAGAAAGATTTTCAGAGGAAAACACATTCAATGAGCACCCCCTGTTGCTTACAAGCAAGGGGCTGAAAATTCACTATACTCTGCCACTTGATTCTCCCTCAGGCTTCCTGTTTCCCACGCTACAGTCTTATGCCATATGTCTCAGGCTTATCCTATAGGCTATAGGTATTCTGAACTTCCAGGGCTTTACTCATGCTGTTCCCTCCATCTGCAATGCCATTACAGTCTTTGCCGCTTGTCCTGTATTTAAACATCCTTCATGGCTCAGGTTGTGTCACCTCTTCTATGAAGGACTTCCCCACTCCAAAAGGCATGACCGTGCTTCCTTTGTTCCCCATCCTGGGGCTTTACCCTGTGGAAAGATCCACTCTGGGGCCCATGTGACATTTACACGTTTGCCCCTCCTCTTATGTCCATAAGTCTCTTGAGAGCATGGACTGAGCCTCTCAGCAAGCCCTTAAAAAAACAACATAACGAGGCCTGTCATTTGCTGAACCTCTCCCTCCCTGCTGTATACCCTGTGTGTCACATATGTCATTTCTAATCCTGAGAATAATCTGCAAAGCAGAGTCGCTTCATCTCACAGAATGAAAACTGAAGCTCAGAGCTAGGCTAAGCGTCACCCAGATGGGTTTGTGGCAGAGCTGGGAATTGGAACTTGTGCCCTCTACCGCCTCTAATGAAGGGCACTGAAGGCAGGGGCCGAGCCTTACAGTTGTCGCACTGGTGGCGGCTGGCATAATGGTGGCTCAGTAGCCCATCACTAAATATGGGTCACTGAATAATCTGGTAGGATAGTAGTCCATCTCACTAGAAAGTATTTTACCAGGTCTGTGACTTAACCTCAATCCTCTCTCTGAAAGAGATGCCCAAGGGCTTTTCAAGGACCACAGTGCAGTCTGCAGGGGTGGGCAGTGTGTATCTACCCTTGGGTAATGTGCCCTGGCTGGATGTAGGTAGTCATTTTAAAGTTGTTTGCCAAGTTCATTACGCAAGAGCATGTCCCCAGGGACAACAGCTTTGTCACTGAACAAGGCACAGACACAGACAAAGGCTCTGGGGGTAGGGACTTCACCTCGGGGAAACACAGACCTCTTAAGGGGACCAGCAGAAAGGTGTCAGTGCCGTGGGACTCCTTCTGCAGGTCTGGACGGAAAACAATGGGCTGCCGGGTACTCCGAGCGCGGGAGCTGTGTGCCTGCGTGCGTGTGGGTGGGCGGTCTTGAGGGCCGCCACAACTAGTGGAGGGCAGTGAGGCCCTGGGCAGGTCAGAGCTGGCAAGGGTGGGGATGGTTTGTGCCCCCCTAGCCTGGCTCCGGGCTGAGGGGTGGTGGAGCCTCTTCTCGGAGGTTCTCACAGCTTCCCATAAATGTTCAGCCCGAATGCATGCGGCTGGCGGAGGAGCAGGCCTGTGGCAGGGAAAATGGAACCCCCAGCTCCCTCTTGCTGGGGGATGCGGGTCGGGCACGTAGTAGTTTTGTGAGCCCGAGCAAAGGAGAAGCATCAGTACACTCAAGTCAGTGTGAAAAATGCGTGTGACTCCTGCGACTGCAGAGGTAGAGGAGACCTAGTTCCTGCCTGGCGCTGACATTCTAGGAGTGGGAGGCACACATGCAAACACAGAAAAACCGCACACTTGTGGGTGCCACGGGCAGGTCTGCTAGCACACGGTACATTCAAAGGGTGAGTGAATCAACATTCTCAATGTTTTATGCAAACGTGGAGTGCTAATCGTATTATTATGTTTACATCTAGCACACTAGCACTTAAAGATAAGTGGAAACCAAACTTGGTCCGGTTGCTTTTGGGAAGTTGAAGGCTTCCTGCTGAACAAACAGCATTACTTTTTGCTATTCAGGATTTGGGCCACACAGTACTTTGATCTAAAATTTTAGTCGATAAAGAATGAATATTTATTGTTTTTATGAGCATTGTTTTGTATGAAACAAATTTGGGGGAGTGAAAAGGAATAAATATTTAGGACAGCAAACATCTAAACGCCAGTAGTTAATTTACTTTCTTACCTTGATTTACAATGGTAACATTTGGGTGGAGAGCTGAAAAGAAGGAACACTCTTTGTTCTTGTTTTATTTAGAATTTCTAACATCTAAAGGAATGTTTTTATTGCAAGTACATAAAATAATGAAAAAAACCCCAAGGATTTAAATGCCGTTAGAGAAGCTTAACCTCAGGGTGTTAAATGAGCAAAGGATATTCTAGCAGATTTCTTTTGAATCTTTTTCTATTTTTTTCCTTCTTAAATACCTTCCAATTTCAAAGTTGTTGTTATAAAGAATAGGGGGGGGGGAAAGGAGTGTTAAAAAAGGGGAAACAAGGGAGACTTCCCTGGTGGCGCAGTGGTTAAGAATCCGCCTGCCAGTGCAGGGGACAAGGGTTCGATCCCTGGTCCGGGAAGATCCCACATGCCACGGAGCAACTAAGCCCGTGCGCCATGACTACTGAGCCTGCGCTCTAGAGCCCGCGAGCCACAACTACTGAAGCCTGTGTGCCACAACTACTGAAGCCCGTGAGCCTAGAGCCCGTGCTCCGCAACAAGAGAAGCCATGGCAATGAGAAGCCCATGCACCGCAAGGAAGAGGAGCCCCCGCTCGCTGCAACTAGAGAAAGCCCGCGTGCAGCAACGAAGACCCAACGCAGCCAAAAATAAAACAAAAAAGGGGGGAAACAGGGATTTCCCTGGTGGCTCAGTAGTTAAGAATCAGCCTGCCAATGCAGAGGACACCGGTTCGATCCCTGGTCCGGGAAGATCCCACATGCCTCGGAGGAACTAAGCCCAGTCGCCACAACTACCGAGCTGCATGCTGCAACTACTGAAGCCTGTGCACCTAGATCCTGTGCTCCACAACAAAGAGAAGCCACCACAATGAGAAGCCCGCGCACTGCAACTAGAGAAAGCCCATGTGCAGCAAAGAAGACCCAACGTAGCCAAAAAAAAAAAAAAAAAAAGGCGGGGCGGAGGGACAATAAAAAGCACCTGAATCTCCAGAGGACTAGACTCAGGACCCCACAAAGTGAGGAGAACGGACTTTTCCCTGGGAGGTTTGGGGCAGAGGAGACAGTAGTTGTCTCATAGACCAGAGAGCTTTATTTGGATGAGTCAGGCGGCTCATCCAGTCAGCATGACTAAACAGCCACCAGCTTCAGAGTCTTAGGAACCTGAAATCCTAAAATCATATTTAGAGCTGATGTGATGTTTAACAAGGGTCATCTAGAGGGAAAGCATCTGATAGGCTCAGAAGGTACAGACACTGGCTTTTAATGTTTCAACATACCATTTGCCTTGATCAGATGTTATTTTCAGGAAAGAAAATAGTCTTGTCTCTGGGACTTTGTCACACAAAAAAACTGTTCGGAAATTTTAAAATACTCAAACATTTCATAATCTCTACAAGTGTTCAAAGGGCAGAAAAATAAATCCCCATAGCTTGTGTTTTTCGGGGCTTATTGTTTTATTTCAAATTTGGTTTTCCTTATGTTTGTGTGTTTTATATCACGATCACAAGCAGCATGGTGTAGCTATGGCAATGCTTATAGAATTTGTGTGTCAGGCTCTGGGCCACAGTGGCTGGGCGGTGTCCCACACTGGGGAGCAAGGAGGAAGATGACATCAAAGAACCTGAAGACTGAGCACATTTACTTTTCTGATTCTAATGACTTTGTTTGGAAAAGAGTAAACACAATTACCTTAACAACTGAGCTGGGAGGCTTTGAGGGTTTAACACTGCATTGTTTTCCTAGGGAGAGGGTGAGGACTGCTGAGGATCATGGAGAGGGGCCTGCAGAACCAGGTGGTTTTGTTTGTTTTCATTTTCTTTTCAGAAATGCGTTTGCGTAGTTACAGAGAATTTGATGGAGTTTCTTATAAAATTAACTTTGTTTATTTTCCTTATTTAAAATGGAATTAATGTTCATTATAAAATAATTTGAGAGGCCAAAAGAGTGACCCTTCAAAGTTCTGTCACCAAATCTCTTTCTACATTTGTCCCCCTAGCCAACTGTTCCCCTACACAGATTTTATATCCATTTATAACTATGCAACGCCCGCCCCCCCAAATAATAGCATATTATTCATTGTTTCATTGTTTGCTTTTTTTCACTTAGTATATTCTGGAGGTCTTTTACTCTCAGTCCCTATAGAAGTGCTTCATTCTTTTTATCTGCAGCATAGCATTCCATTATATGGATGTTCCCTAGTTTATTTAACCTGTCCTCTATTGATAGGTATTTTGGTAGTTTCTAATCTTTTGCTATCACCAACCATGTGGCAATTAATATTCTTGTAGTTGTGGGATTTTGCTGTTGTGAGAGTGTGCCTGGAGGGTAAATAACTAGAATTGGAATTGCTAAGTCACAAGGTACGAGCATTGGTGGTTTTGTTTGAAATTGTATTGCCTTGCTTTACTTAAAGATTATTTATACTCCCGCCCGTCATATGTGAGAGAGTGCCTGTTTCCTCACATCCTTTGTAATACGGTGTGATATCAAACTTCTGAATCTTTGCCAATCTGGAAGGTGAAAATAGTGCCTTAATGTAGTTTAATGTGTACTCTTCTTATAAGTAAGGATGAACATCTTTGCCTAAGTTTAAAGAGCTCTTTGTATTTCCTATTCTGTGAACTGTATGTTCACATCCTTTTGCCCATTTTTCTATTGGATTGTTATTCTTTTTCTTATTGATTTGTTGTAGTTCTTTATATATTAATAATGTTAGTCTTCTTTTCTGGAATATGAATCACAAACATTTTTACCAGTTTGCTGTTTGTATTTTATTTTGTTTATCCCCCTCCCCTCACTATGCAGAAAATTTTTATTTTCATGTAGTCAGATATCCAGGTCTTTATCTTTTATGACTTAAGGGTTTTATATTATACTTAAAGAGACTTTTCCCAAAACAGGTTATTTAAAAAAATCCTTCCATGTTCATATCTATTTGTTAATGAATTCATATTTGATGTATCTGGAATTCATTTTGGAGGAAGGCATAAGGTAAAAAAACAGCCTTACTGATATTCTACATTTTGCCACCTGCTTGCCCCAAAACCATTTTTAAAATAATGTATCTTTTCATTAATATTTTGAAAAATTACCATTGTATATATTAAATTACCTCAGCAATTTAGTTCTGTTTCTGGACATTCTGTTTCATGTCACTGATCAGTTTTCTAGTCAAAGTCAGTACCACTTTGCTTTTAAAACTGTAGTTTCATTATGTACTTTAAAATCTTGTAGAGTTGGTTCTCTCCTATTACTATTTTTTCCCCAAATTTTCATGGCTATTACTGTTTGCTTATGGATGTTGAAATCAGCTTGTCTAGTTCCCCCACAAAAATAGTTAGCCTTTTTGTTGGAAACATGTTAAGTTTACAGATTGACATAGGGAGAATTGAATTTTAGGATATTAAGTCTTTATCTCAGAACATGGTATTTTTTGCTATTTTTTCCAAGTCTTTTTTTTTTTTTTTAACATCTTTATTGGAGTATAATTGCTTTACAATGGTGTGTTAGTTTCTGCTTTATAACGAAGTGACTCAGCTATACGTATACATATATCCCCATATCTCTTCCCTCTTGCATCTCCCTCCCTCCCACCCTCCCTATCCCACCCCTCTAGGTGGTCACAAAGCACGGAGCTGATCTCCCTGTGCTATGCGGCTGCTTCCCACTAGCTATCGGTTTTACATTTGGTAGTGTATATATGTCCATGCCACTCTCTCACTTTGTCCCAGCTTACCCTTCCCCCTCCCCGTGTCCTCAAGTCCATTCTCTAGTAGGTCTGCGTCTTTATTCCCATCCTGCCCCTAGGTTCTTCATGACCATTTTTTTTTTTTTTTTTAGATTCCCTATATATGTGTTAGTATACGGAGTCTGTCATACAGAGTTAAGTAAGTCAGAAAGAGAAAAACAAATACCAAGTCTTCTTTTATGTCTAGTAGCAGATTCGTTTAATACTCACTCCAGTAACGAGAATTCCTCCTAATGAAATACTAGCAAGAGTATAAGCTCCCCAAAGAGTTATTCAAAGCAAGATTTTGACTTACTTAACTGATGTATATTTCTAATCTTTGAGAATCCTCCTTCTCTTTATTTAAATATACACAATCAATGATTTTGCATCTGTGTGACTATATTAGTAACATAAAAAAATTAAAAACATTTGCAAAATTATCCTGCATGGTTTTCTCCTTTGGATATAGTAAGAGACCAGCAAGATAATTTTCTGGCCTCCAGCATTACATTCTCTCTCTCTCTCTCTCTCTCTCTTATTTATTTATTTATTTTTTTAAACGGCTCTGATGTCCTGCTAGCCATCTTTTTTTTTTTTTTTTTTTTTTTAATTTATTTTATTTCTGGCTGTGTTGGGTCTTCGTTTCTGTGCGAGGGCTTTCTCCAGTTGTGGCAAGCGGGGGCCACTCTTCATCGCGGTGCGCGGGCCTCTCACTATCGCGGCCTCTCTTGTTGCGGAGCACAGGCTCCAGACGCGCAGGCTCAGCGATTGTGGCTCATGGGCCCAGCCGCTCCGCGGCATGTGGGATCTTCCCAGACCAGGGCTCGAACCCGTGTCCCCTGCATTGGCAGGCGGATTCTCAACCACTGCGCCACCAGGGAAGCCCCTCTCTTATTTTTTTATTTAAATTTTACTTAACTTTTTAAACCAAATCTTATATTTTGGAATAACTTTTTATTTACAGGAAAGTTTCAAAATTAGTACAGTGTCCTTGTATTCCCTTTACCCAGTTTGCCCTAATGTTAATATTTTAAATAACTATGGAGCACTTGTCAAAATAGAAAGTAACATTGGTACGTTACTTTAAACGCTAGGCTTTACTCGGGTCTCACTAGTTTTTCCATTCATGTCATTTTCGGTTCCAGGATCCAATCAGGAAACCACAGTGCACTTGGTAGTACTGCTCTTTGGCTAACCCACTAACCATGTAGGCTCCTTGTACGGCTGGAGGAGAACCCTTGTGACCGCAGAATCAGATCACGTGATCGCATGATACAGCCTTTCTGCCCTACATGTGCCTTCCTGTATTTGCACTGCTCCATTAATCTAACCTAAACGTGTGTGTACGTATGTGCGCGTGTTTAATATTAAGGCAAACCAACATTTCTTTGTGCCTTTGGAATGTCTCTCCTTCAAATGCTATTGATAAGGTTGTCATATGTATTTTGATGAAACCACTGTTTGTTAAATCAGTAAACGGGTTCTTTTTCTTACTGTCCACATTTGCCTAATCTACAAAGATGGGCTTTTTTTTCAGTGGTTAAAAGCATGGGGTCTTACAAATCTGGGTTCAGACCTAGTTCAGATACTTACCAGCTGTGTGAGCTTGAGCAAGTTACTTAACGTCTCTGAGCTTCGATTCTATAGAATGGAATGATCACAGAAACTTCCAGAGATAACACATGCATAGCCTGTAGTACAATAGAATTTCTAATAAAAGGTAGTTTGTATACACTGGCCGTCTCCCATTCTCCCTGGTCTCAAATAAACTTTACATCCAGCACATCCCTCTAGACCACAGATTGGTATTAGCAGCATAATTTGTACGCTGTGAAGGAAAAGGTCTAGGAAGAAGTTTCAGTAATAAGGGTTCTGTCAAGTACAGATACCACACACTCTTCTAACCTCTCCTCTTTCCACACATTGCTACTTTATTCGGTACTCGGCTCGGTTTTCCTGGGTGCGCTAGTGGGAAGGATGGAATTGGCTCAGGTACGCCTGGAGGGCGGAGGCGTGTGGAGCAGGAAGGATCTCTTCTCTTCTCTCAGAGAGCTCCTTGTGTGGCTGCAGCGTTTGAACGTCTGCCCAGCTGGGCGTTGCCAAGAGGCCGGGTGGCCCCAGCTGGGGCAGAGCTCACAGGCCTAATTCTGGGTGAATCTCTGGCTCACTGTTCCATGTCTGATGGGGCCCTTAGAGAGCTTCCGCTAAGGGTAACTTTGGGTCCTTCTGGATGCCACTTCCAGGCTCTGCTGCCAAAGGGAAATTTTCTGGTTCACCTGGGATCATTCCGAAAGGACCAGACAACAGGGTCAAGCTCCTTGGTCTGCTCTGCAGACCATCCTGAGCTGGAGGGAGAGATTCTAGCTCAGGGTGTTTCTGAGAGATTTATCGTAATTAACATTTTTCAGTCAATGCTATTATCTCTGCAAAACTTGACATATTTTTCAATATGGAAATAAGTATTCTTGGCTTTACATGTAAAGGCCTTCCATCTCAGCTCACATATTTCTTTACCTGCAGGTGATGCTAATGATTCCTTCTTCTTTTTTTAATCTTATTTTTTCTACTGTAGTTATAAAATCCTGATATAAATATATATATATGTAAAATTATTATTATTGATATTATTTCAGGTTTTCAATGGAAAATTCTTTATGAGGAAAATAGAACCTTAAGTTATTTAGTTGCTCTCTTCTCTTAAAAGAGCAACTAAATAACGTAGTTGCTCTTAATATGTCCTTAATATGTTTGGAAATATTTCATAGATAAACGCAGCCTCCCTCAAGGCTATTTAGCAGCGAAATAATTCCCAACCCCAGTAATAAATAATCCATGTAAATAAATATCTGCAGCATTCTTGCACATATACATACTGTTCTGTTTTGGGGTCAGGGACCTGAGAATGAAAAAGGTTAATTTTTAGTATACTATGTCTTTGGGTAACAGACTCACAAATTTTTTCTTTGCTGTGCTACATTTAGTGTAAGATACTGCTTTACATTTTGACTGCTTCTCTACAAAGCTGGTGCATGGATCTTTACCTCTTTGAATACGAATGTAAATTATCATTACAGTATTATGGAAAAGAAAGAAGTCTAATACATACATTTCTCTCACTGCTTTCTTTTTCTCTTTTCTGGGAGAACCAGTTTGGCTATTAAGGGAACCTCTCAACAGAGCAGAGCAAGAGAAAGCAAGCTTTCAGAGAGAATAGCTGTTTACCATCAAAGCAAACTGGGTTCCACACAGACATGGTATATTATACACAAAGACGAAGGTAAATGCCCCATGGTTTTTATGAGTAATTTGCTGTGCTTATATAAATGCACCAGAGCCTCTAGAATTCTTACTGATCATATTACTTGCTGTTTTATTGTTTAGAAAAAGGCACCAAATAACCAAATGTAATTAAAAAATCTATCGTCTGGATTCCATACCCCCCACCCCCATAGTCTGGTGCTTCTGTGTGTCAACATCTATATATCAGGGAGGAGTGATTTTTCCATGTGATAAATGCCAATTTGGTGATGCCACATAATGAAAATTCACTAACCTTTTATTTATCAAAGTGTCTTTCTCTGCTCAGTTTTAAAAAGCAGGAATTTCACTTGGACTTACATATTTCTTGGGTTAATTTATATTTTATAAATATGTGAAATTATTAATTCTCTCTATCTGTAGCGTGTGTGGACCCTGAAGCTTATGGCAGTGCTGTTATCTGTTGTAGGGATGCAGACATGCTCTTTGATGTGTTATTCTTGGGGACCGGGAAGGATAAAGATGGAATACGCATTGGGCCCAGCTCTCCAGATGGGCTGAAAATGCAGCAGAGAGTTCATGTGCATTTCCTCAGAGCAGGCGCGTAACTTTCTCCTCCGCACCCTGTTGTAGGTAACAGGGTACTTCAGGGAGGCGCAGCCTCAGCCATCCCTGCCCTGCACCCCTCTAGGGTGGGCGCCGGACGTCTCCAGTCTGCAGACACCACCTCCTGCACGTGCTTGCTTCAGTAAGCTGCCTCCGCTTTTGCTGTGTGGAATGAGTCACACTACCTAGGAAAAATGCCCCATGTGAACAATAAAAATAACAATCATATACGGTGCCAGCGTATGTCCCAGCCTGTTCTAAGTGCTTTATTTCTATTAACTCGTTTAATCCTCACAACAACCCTCTAAATAGGCTTTTTAGTATCCTCGGTTACAGATGAGGAAACTGAGGCCCAGAGGGGCTACCTGTGTACCTCTCTTATTCTCTGGCCCCAGCCCTGTGTTGTTTTAGTGAATGCAGACTCAGGCTTGGCATGGAGATTCATTTTTGGTTTTCCCCCTCAGGACTTTATTCTTTAATTTAGTAATTCATTCTCTCAGTCAGTGTGTTGAGAGGTACTATGAGACAGGCGCTCACTGTGTTAGGTGTTGAGGATACAGCCAAGACCAAGTCGGGCATGATGGTGACCCCACAAAGCTTACAACCCGCTGGGAAAGCCAGACATTAAACAGATAATTACAGCAGACTGCAGTGATGATGGAGGAAAAACTGGGTGCTGTGGGAGAGCAACGCAGGGGAATCTAATCTGGTCTAGGGGTCAGAGTCATTTCCCAGGTGGAGTGAGAACTAGCCAAGGGAAGAGAAAAGAGAAAATTGCTCTAGGCAGAGGGAACTCCAAGGTAGAGGCAGGCAGGAGGTCTGTGGGATAAACAGAAAGTGCTGCTTGAAGAACTGACAAGCTAAGGTCAAGTCTGGAGTGTGGATCGGAGGGCGGGGGTGGGAAGGGAGACACTGGAGAGGCAGGCTGGGGTAGAAGATGGAGAGCTTGGCAAGTTACTGAGGATTTGTCATTTAAACTCAAAGAGAAGCCTTTAAAAGGATAATCGGGGAAGTGATGTGATCTGATGTACACTTTCAGAAAGATCTGTCCCCTGCTCTATGGAGAACGTCCTGAAGTGGGGCAAAACTGGGGCAGGGAAGACCAGTTAGATGGCTGCTGCAGTAATCTCCCAACCCTTGGGGATACCGACAAGTCCTCTCCTCAGTCAGCAGACACTTGGCAGGGTAAGAAACCTTCAAAGGGCCTGCATTCCACTGAAGGCCAGGGAAGACGAATGTGCTTGGTTTACGTAGCCGGGTCAGATTGATGTGGGGTTCCAGCAGCCCGTGTGCTCAAACTGAGGAGAGCTGGGGAGGAAGAGTGCCCAGAGACACGGCCTTTGGATGTTTGATCACTGTTGGTTCATTCAATCAATAAACATATTGGCACTCAATTTTTTGTCTAATTAATTGACAGCTACCATTTCAAGCGTGTTCACCAGTCACTGTTCTAGGCCTTGAAGTGGATTATCTCGTTTATTATTCACCACGGCCCTCTGAAGTGAGCGCCTTATTTCTTCCCCAGTTTCTAGTTCAGGAAGCTAGGCAAAGAGCTTAAATTACTTGCCTATGCCACATAACTAGTAAGAGGAAAGGAGCCAGGATTCCATTATATGAATGAATGAATGGATGAATGAGCAGAACCTACGGCCTCCGCTCATTTGCCTCTAAAAACGTGTGAGAATGCTACCTGATTGTGAACTTCCCACCAACAGTGGGTGATCGTCACTGTCTTTATGTAGATTAAGCAACTGTGCGGGGCTCACTCAGTCTACCATCTGCAGCTTTGACGCTAGAATAGAGAAAGGAAAATGCAGCCATTGACCTTTCTATGTCGTGGGCAGCAAGATGCACGTGGTCAGGCAATTAAAACAAGTGTCTGATAAGAAGACAGTTTCTGTAGGGAAAATGAATGGGTAAAAAAAGGCCATACTCATTTTTTTTAACTTTTTTTTTTTTCTTTTTTGGGCGCACCACGCGGCATGCAGGACCTTATTTCCCCGGCCAGGGATCAAACCCGTTCCCCCTGCAGTGGAAGTGCGCAGTCTTAACCACTGGACCATCAGGGAAGTCCAGGCCATACTCATTTTTAAGGAGTTTACAGTTAAGTTGAAACACTTATGCACCCATTGCATAAGTGTCAAAAGCACTTATTGCTTTTGACAATATACTCAAAAGCAACCAGGATCATATTAGGACTTTTGTTTGTCTTAGAAATTTTTCCCTTCCTCCATTAAAGAAATATTAAAAAAAATATATTCTACAAATGTAGGGTACAAAGAGGAATATAATCCAGGCTGGATTCATTATTATATCTTTATTATTGTTATTTTCTTTTTTGTTTTTATTTTTAAATAAATTAACATTAAAACATAAATGTTTGTGGCTTCTAGGTACTGTGCCGTTGTGCCTCATGGGTAAGTTGGTCCTGTTTCCAAATAAGTGACATAGAAAAAATCAGAAGATTGTTTTGATCTGAACTATGGCTCTGCAGCGGTCCCCAACCTTTTTGGCACCAGGGACCAGTTTTGTGGAAGACAGTTTTTCCACAGACGGGGAGGGGGGCGCGGCAGACGAAGCTTCGCTCGCTCACCCGCCGCTCACCGTGCCTCCCGGTTCCTAACAGGCCTCAGACCGGTACTGGTCTACGGCCCAGGGGTTGGAGATCCTGCTCTCAGGGATTCAAAGTTAGCCAAAAAGATACTAAGTGGTCAGTTTCCAGGACAAGGCAAAGATGGAATGGGCAGCTGAATAAAGTCTAGAATGAAATGGGAAGGGAGACAGGTGCATAGTGAGAGACTAGGTATTCCCTTTAACCTGATGCCAGATGTGGAATTTGGGAAGTGATTGCTAAAAGGCACTGTGCAGAGTGGGAGAGACCAACATGGGCCAATGTGCGTAGGGAAGGGCCCAGGGGAAAGGTGGGATCCTGGCCAGGACCCTGAGAGCCAGAGAGTAGATTAGGAGAGTCTGGGATCATGGCAGATGTATAGGGCAAGGCTGCGCAAGGCAATCCGGAAAGGCAGATTAGATCAGGAGGATGTGGCGATACCATGAATTGAATTGTTCCCCATTCATGGACAATTTTGCAAAAACAAAAAAAGGTTAAGTGCTGAAAGCCAGTTCAAGTCTCTGCTTGCATGGTATCTACTATGCGAAACACACAGCTGAGCCCAGAATCAAAGGGGTGGGGCAGGTCACTGCAAAGTTACATGGCAAAGGCCACCAACCTAGGGAGGAGTAAAGAACTAGGGTCAGTGAGATCGATCCACCGTAGAGAGTACCATGATACAGGCCTCATGTTAAAAGGACTGTGCCAGTAGCTACATGGAGAAGCGATCTGGGGAGCAAGAGTGGAGTGAGAGAGGGCAGGCAGGAGCCATGGAAACGACAGCGGCTTGGGGGAGGGTAGGACCAGTGGAGATGGCGAGGAAGGTTGAGTTCTGAATATATTTTGAAGGTAGAGCTGACAAGACTTGCTGATGGCTTACATGTATGATATGAGGGGTAGAAAGGAATAAAAGATGACTGCTAGGTTTTTGGCCTGAGCAAGTGGTTATCACTTCCTTTGAGGCCCCACTAATCCAAGAAGTGACTGGTGGCACGGTGATCACATGAGTGTGCTCCCTTTGTGATAATTCGTGGAGCTGCACATGACGTGCCTTTGTCTGTGTGGCTTTCTGTATGCGTGCTGGCTCTCACTTTATAGACTAGGAAATAATTGGTAGAAAAATGCTCAGTAAACACTGAGAGTCAACCTCACTACTTCCTCTGATTCCTCTGTGACTCTCCAAGTACCTGTTGAATTTATTCTGTCTCCCTTGTTTGTGCTTCAGTTCAGAGCTCTTGCCTGGACAATTGCAATAGCACTAACTTATCCCACTGCCTCTGGTCCCCTGTCCATTCTTACACGGTGGCAGAAAAATCTTTATAAAATACAGATACGATCATGGCTCTTTCCTGCCAAAAATTACTTCCCCATAAAGTAAAGGTCAAACTCCACTGTTTATGATGTAAACGCCCCTCAGGTGTGGCTACTTCTACCTAATCTTGCACTGCTCTGTCCTTCCCATTCAGCATTACAGCCGTCACAGCTGTCTGCAGCTTCCGTAACAACACCCTGTACTTGTGCATGGCCCTTCCTCTACCCGGAGTGCCCTTTTCCCCCTGTGATCCTGGATAGGACCCCACTCAACTACCTGCCCCTCTTTCCCAGTGTTCCAGGCAAAGCCTCCTCCACTCCTTTGTGCCAGCACTTGGCTTTACACTTCCTTCCATGTATTATCAGAAACAGTATACTGCCTTGTAATTATTTTTAAAGCAAAGTTTATTTTCCTTTTCCTAGCAAAGAGACCTAAATAGAGTGAGAGAACTAGCCATTTGAATATGACTTATACAAAAAAGTAATAGAAAGAAGGAAAAAAAACCCCCAACTGTCACCATTTTAAAATCTTTCCTTTTATTCTTTCCTTTCAATCTTGTTTTCAAGGCTTATTTTAAAAATATAGTTGGAAACATACAATATAAATTCTGTCTTGCTTCTTCATGTAATATTATAACAGTGACTTTCTCTTGATATTTAAAAATTTTTCATGTATTTTTATGGAAACCTATTTCCATGTTATTTCTTAGCACCTTAACTTCCTCATCTGTGAGTCTTGTCTTACATGTGTTCCTCGTCCATAAATTTATTAGATTTAGTGTTTTCCAGTGATTTATATAAGATTTTTCTATATCAAAAATGTAAACCATTGGGCTTCCCTGGTGGTGCAGTGGTTAAGAATCTGCCTGCCAATATAGGGGACACAGGTTCAAGCCCTGGTCCCGGAAGATCCCACATGCTGCGGAGCAACTAAGCCTGTGCGCCACAACTACTGAGCCTGTGCTCTAGAGCCCGCGAGTCACAACTACTAAAGCCCACGTGCCTAGAGCCCGTACTCTGCAACAAGATGAACCACCTCAATGAGAAGCCTGTGCACTGCAACGAAGAGTATCCCCCACTCGCCACAACTAGAGAAAGGCCGCACGCAGCAATGAAGACCCAATGCAGCCAAAAATAAATAAATTAAATAAATAAATTTAAAAAAAATATATATATAAACCATTTTCAGTTAAAAAATATCATTTAAGACTGAATTAGGCTGCAAGTAACAGAAAAGCAGGTGTATTTGTTTTCTGCCCCCCAGCTTTATTGAGGTATAATTGACAAATAGAATTGTATATATCTAAAGTGTGCAACATGATGATTTGATATGTGGTACATTGTGAAATCATTACCACAGTCAACTTCACACATCCGTCATCTCATGTAGTTACCTTCTTTTTGATGAGACTGCTTAGAATCTACTGTTAGCAAATTTCAAGTATACATAGGTGTATTAGTTTTCCATTGTTGCTATACTAAATTACCACAAACTTAGTGGCTTGAACAACACAAGTGTATTCTCTTATAGTTCTGGAGGTCAGAGGTCCAAAATGGGCCTCACTGGGCTAAAATCAAGGTGTTGGCAGGGCTGTGTCCCTTCTGGAGGCTTTAGGGGAGAGGATTTGTTTCCTGCCTTGTCCAGATTCTAGAGCCTGCCTGCTTTCCTTGGCTGACGACCCCTTCCTCCGTCTTCAAAGCCAGCAATGGCAGGTTGAGTCCTTCTCACGAGCATAACTCCCATCTCTGCTTCCATCATCACATCATCTTCTCTGTCTCTGATCTCTCTTCTGCTTCCCTCTTCCACTTTTAAAGACACTTGGAATTACATTGGGCCCACCTGGGTAATCCAGAATACTCTGTTTTAAGGTTAGCAGAATAGCAAACTCAATTCCATCTGTACCCTTAATTCCTCTTTGCCATGTAACATAACATAGCCACAGGTTCAAAGGATTAGGATGTGGACATCTTTGGGGGGCCCATTGTTACATGCCACACCAAGCATATAAACAAGTGAGGTGTTTACTTGTCTTATGCAAAAATAAGTCTAAGGGTATCAGTCCAGGACTGGTATGACAACTAGTCATACCATCAGATATTCAGGCTCTTTCCATCTTCCTGCTATATCATCCTTAGTGTATGGACCTTTGACACTGTACTTATTGCCTCATGGTTGCCAGATGGCTGCTGAACCTCCAGGCATTTCTTCTATGCTCCAGGAAGGAAAAAGGTGGCAGTGTGAAGGGCAAAGGAGCAAAAGATAGAAGGGAATGTGTCTTAGGTCAGATTCACCAGAAGCAGACCCTGGCCTATTCACATGTTAGTGATTTACTAAGGAAGTAGTTCTAGGATATATCAGTAAATGGATGGAGTAAGAGAAGCAGCACAGAGAAGACTATAGAGCCAAGCAAGGGAGTGCTTCAGCCTGAACTCAAGGGGAACATGGCATGAATTATACAAGTTTGTGTCGTCTCCATCTCCAAGAAAGTAGCAGACTCCTGCCCCAGTCAATGGGAAAGGGATGGGGACGTGAACACCCGGGCCTTCTGACATCTAGGCAAAGAGGCTCTTGCAGCCTAGAGGTAGCTGTCTGAAGAAAGTAACAGGTGCCAGATGTTAGGGCCAGCACAGAGACGAGCGCAGGGCGCCCGGAGCAGATAAAGGGTTTCTGAGAGGTCTGGGCAGAGCACCAAGCACTAGCTGCGATTTGTCTCTCTTGTGAAGCCTCTCTGGATGCCCTGGTTGGCAATCTCCAACACATCCCTTCTGTCCAAGCTTGTCACATAGCCACCCCTCTCTGCAAAGATGTCTAAATCAGGATTTTTAGTTGCATATGTTGCTACTTTAATAGAACTGGAGTTCTGTTAAGTAAGTGAAAAGGAGAGAATGCATATTGGGTAGGCAACCATCAGAGTCTGCTAAAATGTATTTCTTGTTTTGTTAACTTTAACTTTTAGTCATCTTTCTTAAACAGAAGATTTAAAGTTTTACATTGTAGATATTTTCTTTTGTAATTTCTACCACTATTGAAAAATTAAAATGCCCTTATTAAACAGATCTGATAAATATCAATTTATATTTTATCTGTATTTTCTAGTTTATAAAATATTTAGCTCTTTAATCTGTATCTTATTTTGAAGAATAATTTCAAGTATTGCGGCAGATGATTATCCATACAAACACACTTTTTTCTGTGGGCTGTGTATTCCACTCCACTGGTCTGTTTACTCCTTCAGTACCACACTTCAGTCTCCTCACTCTGTCTCCAGAGTTTTTGTTCCAGTGTTTAAAATTTTGTTCGAGTGCTTTTCATGCAATGTGGTTCCTGAATTCAAGTCAACAACTTCATCAGGTGGTTCCCCAAAGAAACAGCTTCCCTTCAAACAATGAAGAAAAGACTTGCTATGCTGGGCGTACTGAGAGGAGGTAGGTCCGTTTTCAAGCTGACATAGTTGATCTGCATTGTTCATGGATTCTGTACCTGTGAATTCACCTACAGGTTAAAATTTATTTGTACCCACAAAATCAATATTTGTGGTGCTTCCATACCCATTCACAGACATGGGCAGAGTGGTGAACCCTTGAATTGCCCAGGACATGAGTTTCCCAGCTGAGATGGAGCAACTCAAACTCTGCATTCATTTTTTTTAAAATTAATTAATTAATTAATTAATTAATTTTTATATTTATTTTTGGCTGTGTTGGGTCTGCGTTTCTGTGCGAGGGCTTTCTCTAGCTGCGGCGAGCGGGGGCCACTCTTCATCGCGGTGCGCGGACCTCTCACTATCACGGCCTCTCTTGTTGTGGAGCACAGGCTCCAGACGCGCAGGCTCAGTAGTTGTGGCTCACGGGCCTAGTTGCTCCGCGGCATGTGGGATCTTCCCAGACCAGGGCTCGAACCCGCGTCCCCTGCATTAGCAGGCAGATTCTCATGCACTGCGCCACCAGGGAAGCCCCACGCTCTGCATTCTTATTTCTGCCCTCATACTGAGGACAAGGGTCTTTTTTGTGCTCAAGTTAGTGCCATGTTTTTTGCATTTTTGTGCTCTGTGTTGGTGATTCTGATGTTTAAAATGGCCCCCAAGCACAGTGCTGAAGTGCTGGCTGGTATTATTATGTGCAATAAGGCTATAGTGTGCCTTATGGAGAAAATATGTGCATTAGATAAGCCTTGTTCAGGCATGAGTTGAAGTGCTATTGGCTGTGAGATCAACGATATATATTAAATAAGAAACACACAGAAAACAAGGTTCTGTGTTGATCGGTTGACAAAAATACGATCAGAGGCTCACAGTAATCTAACCCTATATTTCTCTTAGTAGCAATGGTTCAGTATTTGTTAATTCAGTGTTTGTAGTGATTTTACAGAACGTAACTACTGCAAATAACAAGAATCAAGTGTACTTTCCTAAGGGATATTTGACGATTATTTGGGCCACTTGTGATTTTTAACCTCGAGTGTACCCACGTCACCTCTTGCTCCTAAAAGATGGGACTCCTTGTATCTTATTTGGGCATGACGCAGGAAGTATTTGGATGCCTGTGACATCCCCTCACGATGCCTTCCTCTTGAGGTTGTTTAGACCCCATTATTTAGAAGTCTGGGGAAGGATTTTCATTATTTACTTTAATATATAGTGTATCTTCAGTTTCATCATTAAAACAACAACAACAGTGGTTTTGCATTGAGAAGCACTGAATACAGATTTTAGGGAGGAAAAGAAAATTGTACCCTGATTAGTGATGTTGTACATTCCTCAGTGACTTATAAAACTTTTTCTTAATGGTAAAAAGAGTTGCCATTAAGTTTTACTGTGTTCCAAACACTTCAGTAAGCACTTTATATGCTGTATTTTATTACATCCTCACAACAATCCTGCAAAGTAGGTCTTATTATCTTCATTTCACAAATGAGCATCTGTAGATCAGGGAGCTGCATTTGAATCCAAGTCTATTTGACCTAAAGTCCAGGTCTTTCCAGGTCTTTCTACTAAAGCATTCACAGTAGACACTAGTTGTTTATATTTACGGTCCTTCCTTGTGGGTAATTCATAAAACATATTAGGAGAATATGAATGAAGTTTACTCAGCTGAATGTGTCACAGTAACACCTTCTTAACTCGAGGGAAGACAAACAAATGTAAAGAGAATGATACATATTCACATATCCGTAAATTCAACCCATGCTTTGTTACTTTAACCAAGAAACAGAAATGTGTAAGGAGTAAAAAAGGAAGGCACACACCGGACCCCCTATTTTAGTAATATATTAATTAATAATAAATACAAACAGATATTAGTGTAATATCTACATTTCATTAGCTTGAAAAAAGCACACAATTCCAGAAATGGCACCTTTAGCTCCAGAATGCACTGACAATGAAACAGCAATTTGCTACGTCCAACAAATGAAACAGATCTTTTTGCAGGTGCTTTCAGGGTAATGGTAATTAAATAAATTTTTGGTTACTCCCGTCCTATGTCCTGCACTAAGTTGATTAACCTGTTTAATGAGTATATGAGAATGACCAAAGCTGACCTCACATCAAAGAGCCCCATTGTTACTGTGTGCTGACCTGAATTTTAACCGCAAACTTGGTTCTTTAATTGCTCCACAGATGTGCTGGAAAATAGAGTAGGTATTTTAAGTGGCAGTGAGTTTCTTTTCCCAGATGTGTTCTGTTACTCAATATACAGTATTAGATGCTGGTTTGCATATCCAGGCTCTGAACACTCCTCCTCTTTGCAAAGATTCGAAGTTTAACAGTTACCTTTGATACATCTGGCAGTGGTGATCAGTTTTATTTCTATGGTAAAACTTAACTATGTATTATTAAACATCACAAGGGAATTCAGAAAATAAAGTCTGTAAGTAAGTCAATAGTGAATAAAATTAGAATCCAGTCTTCAGGAATCCCTTAAGGCCTCCAAGAGGATCGTTAGAAGCAGATGCGGCTTCCTTAGAGTACTGTCACCAAGAGCCAACTGTTACTTCAAGCTCTACGTGCCAGACTATAGAAAAAAGGAAGCTGGCTCTTAAGTGGTAACATTGATTTTTTTAAAACCCTGAAACTCAGTAACATTTGTTGTAGTCTTCTTTCCAATTCCTCTGCAACATGTTTTTGTAAGCGAGGTGAAGAGGGTGTTGTCACTATCCATTTGCAGTAGGACGACGACATCCTGATCTCATTTTTCACTGTGGCACTTTTTTTAAAAAATACTGAAGTTCATATACTTCTGTTGCTTAAGCCTTAAAAAATAAGCTGTCTTATAGTGGGAAGCAGCCTCATAGCACAGGGAGATCAGCTCTGTGCTTTGTGACCACCTAGAGGGGTGGGATAGGGAGGGTGGGAGGGAGGGAGATGCAAAAGGGAAGAGATATGGGGACATATGCATCCGTATAGCTGATTCACTTTGTTATACAGCAGAAAGTAACACACCATTGTAAAGCAATTATACTCCAATAAAGATATTAAAAAATATATAAGCTGTCTTTTTTTTTTTTAATTAATTAATTGATTTTATTTTATTTTTGGCTGTGTTAGGTCTTCGTTTCTGTGCGAGGGCTTTCTCCAGTTGCGGCAAGTGGGGGCCACTCTTCATCGCGATGCGCGGGCCTCTCACTATCGTGGCCTCTCCTGTTGCGGAGCACAGGCTCCAGACGCGCAGGCTCAGTAGTTGTGGCTCAGGGGCCTAGTTGCTCCGCGGCATATGGGATCTTCCCAGACCAGGGCTCGAACCCGTGTCCCCTGCATTGGCAGGCAGACTCTCAACCACTGCGCCACCAGGGAAGCCGCTATAAGCTGTCTTAATATCTTTTTGCAACAAGCTTTTTTTTTCTTGGTAGGCAGGCGGACATATATAAATAAGGATAAGTAAAGCAACTACTGCTCCCTTTGCTGTACTCTTTCCTATGCCCATTCCTGGAGTGGAAACTGGACCCACTGAGTGTAGGACGGGGCTCAAATGACTTCTGTCATCCAATCTGCTGCGTCTTATCATCGTGACAGCATCCCCAGATGTACATATGAAATAGCACCCAGTCCAGGCTGGGTGGGAGGGGTGGAAGCAGTAGGAAAGGCAGTGGGATCGAGGGAATGTATGGGACCAGCGGGGTACAACAGGGTGCAAATGCCTCTAATTTCTGGAGGAGCTGGCCTGATCCCAGCAGTCTTGGGTTCTTGAAGCTGCTCTCTTTCACTGTTTCTTTTGTCTTGCCACCCGTCTTCCTCATTTAGTTTCTTGTCCAAACACTAACTTGTACTACAACCTTGAGATAGTCATTTAACTTTAACTTGGGCCTCAGTTTCTTTATCTGTAAAATGAAGGTGTAGTACATTATCTCCAAAGTTTGTTCCAGTAAGTGAGTTGTCTGCTATTTTGTGGTCATCTTGTCAGGGTACTTGACTAGGAAGATGATTAAACTATTTCCTAAAGTCTCTTTTCTTTTTTTGAGATATCTTTGGATTTTATTTCACGTTCCCCCACAAGTATTTTTTTTTTAATCCACAGTCTATTGGTTATAGATAGTTTTATAAAGAGACAAAATAGCTGGACTCCAAATAGTCTCAAGATGATGTCAGGATTGCCCCCAACCTCCCAGTTTTCTGAAGAGAAGTATCTACATTTGTACGTGCTGGTACAGAATCACAGCCAGAAAGGGGCCACGTAAGGAAAGTCAGAAAAGGTGGGGACAGCAAGGGTGTTTGTGTGGTTGGCTAGATCCCATTAGTGGTGATTCTGTCTCTGAATAGAAAGCATTAGATTGTTCTATCGTTTGGGGAAGATTGCTAGCACATCAAGGGTGTTTGTGTCGTTGGCTAGGTCCCCTTAGTGGTGATTCTGTCTCTGAATAGAAGGCATTAGATTGTTTTATTGTTTGGGGAAGATTACTAGCACATCAGCTGGACCTCTCCTTCACTCAGTAAGTCAGCAGGAGACCAAGGAATTTTTGTTCCTCAGTGTGTCTGGCCGCCACTAATCCCACGTCTAAGTGGGTAGTATTATGTTTCTTCGCTCTGTCGACCGGTGTACCCTGCAGTGAAATCTTCTGTAGATGCTGGCGACAGCAGAGACGCTCAGAAACACACTTTTGGAAAGGCAGTGTCTGAAGCACCTTCCTTAGGGCTGCTCAGGTGGGAAACTGTCCTGGGAAAGGTGGTGGCATGGGGCGGGCAGGGAGTGGGAGTGATGGAAGGAGAGACAAGCCTGAAGGGGCAGAGAGAGAGGAGAGTCCACTGAGGCTAGTAAGATACAGGTCCCTCTTTGGAAGCAACTCTCCCAGAATTACCTGCCTTGTAGTTCTTTTTCTCCGTTATCAGAAATCTCTTTTGCTTGCTTTTTGCATTTCTTTTTCAGGCACCTATGTCAGAGCCCTTCTGATTCATATTTTGGTTCCTATGTAACTAGAGGTGGGGGGAAGGGTGTCAGGATTATGCCAAGATGCTGGGATGCTGGTGCACATGTTTCCTCGTGCCCCGTGCAGAGAGAAGACCCACTTTGCCCAGGGACCACCGCCCTCCCCCAGCAATCCTCCCTGAGAGTTCACTAACCCAAGGAACTTAGAGTAAAGGGGTGGAGGTGAAGTTTCTGATCTTAATCCAGAAAGCAGGTTCAGGAAAACCTGGGCCTGAACTGTTAGGAGGGAGAGAGTGTGACTTAGGTCAGCAGGAGTATGTGAAGATGTACCATTAGACTCACAAAACACTAGTTCTAGAATCAAACTCAGATTTCCCACAGCTGCGGTTATTCTTATTAGGCTGTAATAATCGTAGGTGAAAGGGACAAATAAATATTTTACCTGAACTGTGGTTGATTACTTTCCCCCATTTGGAGAAGGTGGTTCAGGTGTGGCTGATTTGTGAGGCCTCTCAGGCAGCAGGCTTTGGAGTCAGTTCCTGACCTCAAAGGGTTCATTTTAAGCTTTGGTCCCACTCACACTTACTCTCTGTGTGAATTCAGTTCAGTCCCTTGGTCTCTCTGAGCCTCAAGTTCCTCACCTGGAACCTGCACATGATAACATTGGCTCTAGGGAATGTCCTCTTTGAAGATGCAACATGAGCATCTTTGTGAATGTACATCATAAAGGACTACATACGTTTCATTCTTTTGTGGCAGCCATAGCAAACGTGTAACAACTCTATTATGTACTGTTTTTTTTGTATTAGCCTCACTTAATTTCCACTTATTGTCCCTGTTTTTTTTTTCTTATTTGTTTTCATTTCCAGTTTATAAATCTGCTGAATATAAAAACTATTCTAGGGACAAGATAGGGTATGTATAAGTAACTGAATAAATTTAAATTGTAATTTTGCTACTGGAGTGATAAAAGAATCAGAAAGATATGCTAACGCCAACCTTCCAGGACCAGCCCTGCTACTCTATTCCAACCTCAATCACTGACTTATGTCAGGTACCATCTGGGGTCCCTTTCTTTTTTTTTTTTAATTTATTTATTTATTTATTTTTGGCTGTGTTGTGTCTTCGTTTCTGTGCGAGGGCTTTCTCTAGTTGCGGGGAGCAGGGTCCACTCCTCATCGCGGTGCGCGGGCCTCTCACTATCGCGGCCTCTCTTGTTGCGGAGCACAGGCTCCAGACGCGCAGGCTCAGCAGCCGTGGCTCACGGGCCCAGTTGCTCCGCGGCATGCGGGATCTTCCCAGACCAGGGCTCGAACCCGTGTCCCCTGCATTGGCAGGCAGATTCTCAACCACTGCGCCACCAGGGAAGCCCCTGGGGTCCCTTTCTTGCTGCAACTTTCTGGGGGAGGTGATACTTGATCAGTGTTTACCTGATTGACAGAGTCAGTTATGTTGCTCCTCTTATGTAGCCCAGGAACGGACAGATCTGGGCTTCAGATCAGGTACAGTCTAGGGCCACCAGCTTGGTGGGCTCTTTTCCTGATGCCACCACAGGCTTTCTTATGGAGACATCTCCCAATTCACATACCTGGAAATGGTGGGAAAAATCCATTCATTCCATAAATAGTTAATGAACCCCTACCACTCACCAGGCACTATGGCAGGCACTCTGGGTGCTGCAGGAATGGATAAGAAATGGACCCTGCCGTAAGGTGTTGAGTGTGCAGACCCTGGAGCTGGCCTGCGCTGTCATCTGCCAGCCTGGTGACCCCAGGCACCAATCTCTCAAGCCTCAGTGCTCTTATCTATAAAGTGGGAATAAGAATGGCACTTACTAATAGGGTTGTGGTGAGGATGACTTAACACATGTACAACATGCAGAATAGCGCCTGGCACCACAGAAAGCTCTCGACAAAGACGATGGTGATCACGATGTTGTTGGGGGTGGGGGCATAGTCAGTGCTCCAGTGTGGGAACCAGAGGAAGGCTTGCCAGTTTTATCCGGGAGACTGGGAAGGGCACTGGAGAATTGGTCGTGCTTGGCAAAGGAGAGGGAGCTGCCTTCAGGTGGAGGGCTCAGCACTGTGGGTATAGATAGGGCGGAGGGAAGGTTGTCTGAGAGCTTTTTAGTCCGGCAGGGAACTACCTTCAACTCCTGAATTCTGAGCTTGCTGCCAGAGTGGAAACAAACATGGCCTGTTTCCATCTCAAGAACATTTTGTTAGTAGCCATGAGAGAAAATTGGCCAGGCTGGAAAAATACGGTTTGTGAACAAATGATTTTGTCAAATAGACATGCCCAGTGCCTACAGTGGCGGGGAGGTTGAGAACAAGCACTTACCTTGTTAATTCCAGGTGGGGAAAAACTTGTTAAGAAAATGAAGGGCGTAAATAAATCGGAATGAATTATACAGGTTGATAGTGTGCTCTGAATATGGCAAATTATTTTTTAACCCTTCACTTTCCTTGAAAAAAAGTCACAAGCTGACTCACAAGCCACAATCAAATGATATCTGTTTGGGCACAAACCCTGATAAAATCCCTGGGATTTTAAAATCCTTCTCATTACCAGAAAACTATTCCTTTAAAAAACGAGGGACAAGAATTGCTGTGAGTCTCCAAAATGCCAGAAATTTCTAAAAATAAAACCAATGACAGGTAGTGAGAAAAAGCCCCACTTACCTTTAGCTTGTACATAAATAAGTTCAGTTATAAATAATTCAGTGTATTCTGTTTGAAAACATTGAATTCCCAAACAGAATAATCAGTTTAAAATTAATGTGGTTTATTAACAATTAAAAGTGATAACACAAGCTGAAGAAGATTGGAGGTGAAGTGTTGAGTTTCCTTTGATAGGTAGAGTAATTACAAAGTGTGCTTTTGAAGTTCAAGAAGACAGCCTTAGGCCACAACATTTTTAAAGTAAAAATTGGCTTGCACTCTGTTCAAGTGATTTATTTTGCACTAAGAGATGGGTGTGAGACATGATGTGATTTAAAATTTCATCCCTTGATGGAACCGCTTGAGGGTGACATGATTTTTTTCTTTTTTTCTTTTCTCAGCCTTCTTAGCCTATGAAGTTTCCTATCTAAAAGTTAATCTTCTGAAATTCCTTAGGAATTTAAGGAAACCTAATCTTTTGGTGTGTAAACAAAAGGGACTAAGTGTATTGCTTTCCCTCTGCCACTCAGGAGCCTAGGAGTGTCAAAGTAGCAGCTAGCAGGATCTAGCGCTGACCATGGCAAAGCAAATCCAGCCATTCTTGTTTTGTTGCCTATTAAGTAATTACCTTAGGAAAACTTCACCTTTACCTTTAAAAATGCTTTTTCTGTCTTCAAGGCTTGAAAGGTCTGGGGGTGAACAGAGGAGGGGAGACAGAATATATTGAAGAGGGAAGTTAAAAGGAACTGGGATTTAGTTCAACTAGGCTAGAACATCAAGGGAGAGCTCATTGAGGGAAAGAAGGTGAATAATAGTTTAAAAAACTGGTTGATGGCAAAGATGTTTCATATGTTTCACTGAGCGCTTCTGCTCTATTTCCAACAGGGAAAAGAAATACATTTAACAGACTTTAAAATTTCTTCAATAGTCTATTTGTGAAGAGAAAAAATACTTGAAAAAAAATGTATCTATCATGGTATGCTAGCAAATGCTTAAAAACTGGCTGTTTGGAGGAGGGGAGGGCAGGCCCTGATTTGCAGTGTTTGTCAATTTCCGTGGCGTAAACACTCCCACTCTGGTGGATTCTACAGTGTGATGTCACGGAACGTGAAGCTGGAAAGAGATGTGCAGTAACACACTGTTAGTTTTTCCACCACACGATACAATAAACATAAATAAACCCCAAAACATAGGTAATTGTAAAACGTAGTAAAAAAAAAAAAAAAAAAGAAAAAAGGGGAGTGATGAGTGGGGTTTTTTCTGAGTTTTGAGTACTTCTTATCTTTTTTAAAAATATGATTTAATTGTAAGTCTATATAAATTAATTTTTAATAATGATTGTGTTTAACATCCAGCTCACAACTTTCCTGAGAATTTAAGTTGGCTCTCAAGAACCAGTTCAGGCTGGTTTCAGCACACCACTAAGTACACGTATGACATTCATGGAAAGGGGTTTGGAGGGTGTCGCCCCAAATTACTGACTGTGGTAATCACCTGTTGCTGGGGGCAGTTGTGGTGTGTGGAGGGCACCTTCACGGTTTACTCCGTATACCCCTCTTTTGTATACACTGCTAGTGTAGTAAGAGTAAGTAGAAAATGGTTTTCATAAAATATGTTGTTTTTGTATCAGTGCCTTTCCCCCTTCTTTCAGCTGAGCCCAAGTCCCTGAGGTAGTACGGCTAAATGGACAGAGTATGAACTAGGCACTAAAAATTTGGTTTTTAATTCTGGTTTGGCCCCTGGCAGTCTCGGTAACCGAGTACAAGGTATTTAACCTCTCTGAACCTTGGGATCTTTGTTAAATGAAGATATTTGGATTTTATCTCTAAGAGTCTATACAGTTCTAACCTTGACATTTCTGATTATTTCTGATGTCATTCAATATGTGCACTCTTTTCAGGAGATCCAGAGCACTCCCACAGAGACTTCTGTGAAGTTCCAACACATCACATTTATTTTATTTTATTTTTTTTAGCATCTTTATTGGACTATAATTGCTTTACAATGTTGTGTTAGTTTCTGCTGTATAACAAAGTGAATCAGCTCTATGTATACATATATCCCCATATCCCCTCCCTCTTGTGTCCCCCTCCCACCCTCCCTATCCCACCCCTCTAGGTGGTCACAAAGCACGGAGCTGATCTCCCTGTGCTATGCGGCTGCTTCCCACTAGCTATCTATTTTTTTTTTAATAATTTTTTTAAATTTAATTAATTTATTTATATTTTTTTATTTTTGGCTGTGTTGGGTCTTCGTTTCTGTGCGAGGGCTTTCTCTAGTTGCGGCAAGCAGGGGCCACTCTTCATCGCGGTGCGTGGGCCTCTCACTGTCGCGGCCTCTCTTGTTGCAGAGCACAAGCTCCAGACGCGCAGGCTCAGTAGTTGTGGCTCACGGGCCCAGCTGCTCCGCGGCATGTGGGATCCTCCCAGACCAGGGCTCGAACCCGCGTCCCCTGCATTGGCAGGCAGACTCTCAACCATTGCACCACCAGGGAAGCCCAGCTATCTATTTTACATTTGGTAGTGTATATATGTCAATGCCACTCTCTCACTTCGTCCCAGCTTACCCTTCCCCCTCCCCGTGTCCTCAAGTCCATTGTCTACATCTGCGTGTTTATTCCTGTCCTGCCCCTAGGTTCTTCAGAGTCATTTTTTTTTTTTTTTTAGATTCCATATATATGTGTTAGCATATGGTATTTGTTTTTCCCTTTCTGACTTACTTCACTCTGTATGACAGACTCTAGGTCCATCCACCTCACTACAAATAACTCAATTTTGTTCCTTTTTATGGTCAAGTAATATTCCATTGTATATGTGTGCCACATCTTCTTTATCCATTCATCTGTCAGCGGACGTTTAGGTTGCTTCCATGTCCTGGCTATTGTAAACAGTGCTGCAATGAACATTGTGGTGCATGACTCTTTTTGAATTATGGTTTTCTCAGGGTATATGCCCAGTAGTGGGATTGCTGGGTCATATGGTAGTTCTATTTTTAGTTTTTTAAGGAACCTCCATACTATTCTCCATAGTAGCTGTATCAATTTACATTCCCACCAACAGTGTAAGAGGGTTCCCTTTTCTCCACACCCTCTCCAGCATCTATTGTTTGTAGATTTTTTGATGATGGCCATTCTGACCGGTGTGAGGTGATACCTCATTGTAGTTTTGATTTGCATTTCTCTAATGATTAGTGATGTTGAGCATCCTTTCATGTGTTTGTTGGCAAAATGTATATCTTCTTTGGAGAAATGTCTATTTAGGTCTTCTGCCCATTTTTGGACTGGGTTGTTTGTTTTTTTGATATTGAGCTGCATGAGCTGCCTGTATATTTTGGAGATTAATCCTTTGTCAGTTGCTTTGTTTGCAAATATTTTCTCCCATTCTGAGGGTTGTCTTTTGGTCTTGTTTATGGTTTCCTTTGCTGTGCAAAAGCTTTTAAGTTTCATTAGGTCCCATTTGTTTATTTTTGTTTTTATTTCCATTTCTCTAGGAGGTGGGTCAGAAAGGATCTTGCTGTGATTTATGTCATAGAGTGTTCTGCCTATGCTTTCCTCTAAGAGTTTTATAGTGTCTGGCCTTACATTTACATCTTTAATCCATTTTGAGTTTATTTTTGTGTATGGTGTTAGGGAGTGTTCTAATTTCATTCTTCTACATGTAACTGTCCAGTTTTCCCAGCACCACTTATTGAAGAGACTGTCTTTTCTCCATTGTATACTCTTGCCTCCTTCATCAAAGATAAGGTGACCATATGTGCGTGGGTTTATCTCTGGGCTTTCTATCCTGTTCCATTGATCTATATTTCTGTTTTACATCACATTTATTAACTTATTTTATTTCCTGACTTTTCAAAAGACTGTGTACTTGAAACTCACTGTCACTTTTGGTAATCATAAAAGTTGGTTGGGTTGAGAAAATTGAGGTTTGGAAACTAGCTGAAGGAAGGTCCAGGAGATGGTCTCTGGTTAGCTTTAATTCCCAGCAGAGACCTTGTTGATTGACTGGACTGTTGATGGTGTGTGTCACTAGAGGCCTGGACGCTGGGCCCTGGAGGAGCCCTCACCATGCTGCCTGGTTCCTATTCTTCTGGCATGGATTGGCTTGAGTGGCTGCCCTGAACCTCGTTGTATGTTGAGCTGACTCTAGTCTCTGACCTGGGATGTTAGGAGTTTGGTTCCCAATCAAAATGATGACATCAATTTTTATTGTTTTTAGTTTTAAACTATAAATTATCAGATACTGTAGAAAATTTAGTAAATACATATGAGAATAAAACGAAAAGGAAGACCACTGATTTTAAAGTGTAGAACTTTCCATTTTTGTTGCTGTGTTTTGTATATATGTCTATAAAGTTATGGATGTTTGAAAGAGCACCATCTTTCTTGAAAGTGAGGCCCAGTATAGAGTGTGGGCCCTGGAGCAGGCTACCCAGGCTGGAGTCCTCGTTCCACCCTCGGTGTGAACTCGTGCAGTTTACTCTGCCACTCTGTGCCTTCGTTTGCTCATCTGTAAAGGAGGCAGATAGAATCTGCCTTGTAGGTTTGTTGTGAGGATTGAATTAATACATATAAAATGCTTATAGGGGCTTCCCTGGTGGCGCAGTGGTTGCGAATCTGCCTGCCAATGCAGGGGACACGGGTTCGAGCCCTGGTCTGGGAAGATCCCACATGCTGCGGAGCAACTAGGCCCGTGAGCCACAACTACTGAGCGTACGTGTCTGGAGCCTGTGCTCCGCAACAAGAGAGGCCGCGATAATGAGAGGCCCGCGCATCGCGATGAAGAGTGGCCCCAGTGGCCCCCGCTTGCCGCAACTAGAGAAAGCCCTCACACAGAAATGAAGACCCAACACAGCCATAAATAAATAAATTAAAAAAAAAAAAAATGCTTATAGAACAGTGCCTGGCAGACCATTCAATAAGTGATAACTTCTAATTTTATTCTATTGTATATCATGTACCATAGTTTACTAAACTCTTCCTGTTGGACATTTAAATGGCTTCTGATTTTTCACAATTGAGATGAAATCTCATAAGTTATAATGTTACACATAGCCCCAGGATAAATTCTCGGGCCTGGAATCACTGAGTATGTACATTTTGAGGTCTTAAGTGTATATTATGAAAATTGAAGTCCTCCTTATACTCAGGCAAAGACCATCCACGTCAGTGCATGAACACGTTCCATCTCTCCCTCACGTCAGTGCTGGTGACTAGGCTGGGCTTTCACCGTCCTTATCAAAACGGGAATCACAGTCTATTTCCATAATATATACAAATCTGTGATCTTCATCTTAAGTGCAAAGTAAATGCCCTGAGATACTATTAAACTACGAAAATTTAATTAAATTGAAGGCAATCATTCTTTTCCAGAAGTTAATTCACCTGGTTGTGCGTAGGCGTGGAAACACCTCAGTGCCGGGCGGTTCACCCTCAGCCCGCCGCTGGGCAACGGCACCAGAAGAGACAAACTGCCTCAGGGAGCAGTGCTCCCCCGGGGTGGAGGGCAGAGGCCCTCCTGTCTCTCCTTTGCAGCCTTCCCGTCGCTGCAGATGCCGACACACTTCCCCACGGCTTTGAGGCAGACCCTGTGCACAGCCTGAGGGGAAGATGTGACGTCCGTCTCTGCTGCCCCTTACTTACCTCTGCTTGAAAAGTGTGTCAGCACAGATCACGGCCAGCCTCACAGGGACGTTGATGAGGGAACTCTACCACGAACAGGCAGCGTACCAGTCAGGGTCCAGAACCAGAAACACCAGGACACTGGAGACCCTCAGGCAGGAGCCAAGGCTGCTGCCCACATGTGGGATTTCTTCTTCCTCAGGAAAAACCTCAATATTGCTTTTATGGTTCTTCAGTTTATTGGACGTCCCCCCCCCCCCAGATTATCAAGGGTAATCTCCCAAAGTCAGCCGATTGTAGATGTTCACCACACCTGCAAAATGCCCTGACAGCAACACCCAGATTAGTGTTTAATCTAAGAACTGGGGACAGTAGCCTCGCTGACACGTCACAGGCAGTCACAAGGAGCCAGCGTTCACGAACAGCGGTCCAACTCCTACGCCCACCAGGCAGCCCTCTTCGATTGCTGAGAGGACGTAGAGCTGCCCTTAGACAGCTCCTCTCCTGGGAGAGGATAGTGCTAACCTGTCCTCATAGGAAGGCGGAAGGGAGCTTGTTATCCCTATTTTCACTCATGACGATTTGGAAATTACAGTTCATCAGGCTCATGGAATTAATGATTTCAGAGGAAAGTCTAGAATATCCACTCGAAGGAGTATTGGAAGCAGTAGAGGGCGAATCTGTACTTCTTTACAGAAAAACTGAAAAGCCTCTTTAGTAGGTTAATTTTTTTGTTTGTTTGTTTGTTTGTTTGTTTGTTTGTTTTTGGCTGTGTTGGGTCTTCGTTTCTGTGCGAGGGCTTTCTCTAGTTGTGGCAAGCGGGGGCCACTCTTCATCGCGGTGCGCGGGCCTCTCACTATCGCGGCCTCTCTTGTTGTGGAGCACAGGCTCCAGATGCGCAGGCTCAGTAATTGTGGCTCACGGGCCCAGTCGCTCTGTGGCATGTGGGATCTTCCCAGACCAGGACTCGAACCCGTGTCCCCTGCATTGGCAGGCAGATTCTCAACCACTGCCCCACCAGGGAAGCCCTTAGTAGGTTAATTTGAATGGGGACTCTTGAAAGGGGCTCCGGTATGCAGAATTTATCAAGCTAACTTGATTACAAAATCAGTTTTTTGCTGAGCACCTTTTGGGTCTAGTGTCCCATGAAAAAGTCTGGGGAAAGATGTAATCAGTAGTGTTAGCCCCTCAGACCACCCATTATTTGCCAGGCCTTATGACCAGTGCTTGGAACACAGGGCTGTGTAAGACCCACGCAGACCCTCATCTCATGGAGCTTATGTCTTTTTGTAGACATGCATCCCATGAGGAAGGGATCCCCTGATCCCTCAGCTATTCCAGATGGAACCCCACCAGACCCACCATCAACCCTAGTGCATAAGTCTCCTGCAGGATAGAGGATTATAGAAATGAGACCACGTGTCTAAAGAGTCTGTGCTTTGGCTGGAGGAAGGGAAGTGCTAAGAAAAATCACATCTGTCTTGCCCGGTAACTACATCAAAACCAGGAGAAAGAGAATCCCTTCACGGGACTAGGGTAGACAGTTCAGCAAAAAGCAAAGCCTCTGAAGTTGATGGAAATAAGAGGTGGCCAATCTCCCCTTCCTGCTGCCGATATTTTCCCTGACAGCCAGAGACATACTTGATGGAAAGCCTTGAATGTGGGAAGAAACAAATAACTAAAAAACTCAGGTGTTTCACTGCCATATAAACTTAAAAAGCCAGTCAGGAAAGCCCATACCTGAGGTTCTCATCTCTAGGTTCCTGGTTGGTGCCACTTTGCTGAAGAGGAATTTTCATCTTTCATGGGCCTAAAAAACAAGCCAGATTGGCTATCTTATGCAGGACTGTTGATTCCTCGGTTTGCCACACCCTGTATCTCAGCGGTCAGGCTCATCTGGCCAGCTGGAACATACCTAGCCAGCTCCTAGTTGGTACAGCTGCAGGCTTTCTAGAGTAGGTGTCGTATCCTGGGGAGGTGCTTCCTGGCAAAATGGAGGAAATGATTCTCCAAGAGGGTCACTGGGAGACAGGGAGAAGATGAAGGGCAATCCTTCCTTCATCTTACACCTGACATCAATCAACACACTTGTATTGAACGTTTCTTTTATGCCATGTGCAAAAGAAGGGGACACTAAGGTAGGTCAGGTATCTTGACAGTAGAAATTTAATTCAAATTGGGAAATTATAAGTAGATATTTTCCCAAGTTGGAATTGGGCATGGGCCTGAAAATTGTTCCTTTTATGTTTGTTCTAGTTTCCAGTCTCCGCCTTCTCAGCCCCTTGCCCATAATGCCTTCCATTTGCAGGCCCAGCCATACCCAAATCTTAAATCAGTTCTGATCAGAACACTGAGCAGGTTTAGTAGCTTTGGCTTATGAGGTAGTGGGGGATAACTTAATCTTATCGCCACAGACTTTTTGGGATGAGTACAGACCTACCCATTCAGTTGTAGCTTCCCCCTAATATTGTCCTCCCGCTGATTTTCACCTCATCCCATCTTGATGTTTAAATTTCCTTGACATTCCTTCTTCTAGATCCCTGTGGAGTCTGCAAAGGATACTGCGTAACTTGTAGGAGTTAGTCCTAAAGCAAGTCAATTTCCTCAACCAAACTCACACTCAGCCTGAGCAAGATTAATCCAAGTAATAAAGAAAATTTTCATTAAAGGTCACATGTGACCACATGGAAGCTTATGAATGGCAGTGGTCAGTAATGCATGCTCAGGGGCCAGTCTTTGTGGGTTCAGATCTTGGATTTGCCACTTACTAGCTTTATAATCTTTGGCAAATCACTTAATCTCACTGGACCTCAGTTTTCTCATCCGTAAAATAGGTATGCAAACTCATGGAGTTGTTGTGAGGATTAAATGAATGGTAAAACCTTTAGAAGAGTACATTTCACATAGTAAGTGATCAAAAAAGGTAGCTATTGTTGTTACTATTATTATTTTCCTGGCTAATCTAAGGGGACTCTCAGTTCAATAGGAACAGAACTCATCAATTTGGGTTCTGCTGTAAGAGAGTGGTAGGGGTGTGGAAGTGCTTATCTGGGCTGCTAAACTCACACTGGCATTTCATACTTGCAAAGAGTTCAAGTTTGACCCTGGAAATGTTCACCTCCCAAATCTGCTGTAATAACTTTGGAGTTAGAGCTTAAAATATGGTCCACTCTTATTTTGAGTGCAAAGTAGAGACTGTCACCACTGCATACCACGTCTACCGCTGATCCGCTAAGCAGGGACTTAGGGTAGGGAAACAGGTAATTTCTCACCTCGTTTACCCGCTGGAGCACTACCTGGCTGAGAACCCCTCCCCACCTTTGAACACCAAGCTTTGAACTGTTGCCTAAAGCTCTCACACCTTTTCTTTAAGAAGACTTCTTAATTTGACTATTACCCTCAAGGAAATCTACTTGCCAAAAATCCCAACAGTAACTATGGGCTGAGATCCTAAGGGTAAATTAGTATTGGATTTCTGGGCAATTTGCCCTAAATGCTAATGTATAAAAATGCACCTGGATAAGGACATTTTTCTTCTGAATCATAGAGTCATGGTCTAATTTTTTCTAACAAGAAGAGAAATGCTAGTTTTCTTTCTTTCCTTTTTTTTTTTTTTTTTTTAGCTAAGTACATTAAATAGGGTCTGCCTAGCTAACAGCTTGAAGGTAGGGACATTCACCTTTTCATCCCTCACAGCTCCTAGCCTAGTGTCTTGAATACATAGACACTCCCGATATCATGGTGGACTGCAAAGGGGACGTGTGCTGAAGGCATAGAATCGGGTTCAAATTTTAGTTCTACCACTTATTTACTAGTGTTGGGGTCTTGAGTAAGTGTTTAACTTCTCTGAGAACCAGTTCTGAAGAAAATAGTGTAAGTAAAGTGCCTGACACATCCTCTTCTGTTGCTGTATGTTATGTGATTGAACCTGGAATTCCTTCCCAGTTCCAGGGACTTTCCTGGACTCTTGAGAAACTTATTTTGCAGTACTTAATTTTACAAACTTTTTCCAAAACCACTGTCATTAGAAAATAATTCATTCTGCATAACCTAATTTTTTTTAATCATAGAGATTAATCACATTTGCTCTTTTCCTACTCGGTTAAAAAAAAACAAACTAATGATTATACCTTTGGTAAAAATTAGCCATCATTTTTCTAGTAGAATATAAATTATTCTTAAATCAGTTTTATGAAATCATTAAATCCTTGGGACAGACATTACTGCTTTCTTTTTGAGTAACGTTTTACTTCATATCCTTTGGAAATTTATCAATCCAAACTTCTAAGCAGAAAAAAAACATTACTTACCAAGAAAGATAATCAGATTGTCATCTGACTCTTCATAGGCAAACACTACATACTAAGAGATGATGGATCCTAAAGGAAAAAGGACCATGGCCCCAGAATTCCACATACAGCCAAGGTGTCATTCAATTGTGAAGATATGAAAAGACAGATAACATGCTACCTACATATCTTTTATAAAAAAAGTTACTCAGGGAAGTGCTCTAGCCAAACGAAAAATAAATCAGAAGAAAGAGGTAAAGAAGGGAAGCTGAGGTATACAAGATATAATGGTGAGTATAAAATTTGTAGTAACTAACTAATAATATAGTTGTGAAGTTTAATGGATATTTTAAGAATTTTTATACCAGAAGAGAAAAATTATACCAAAAAAAAAATCAATCTTTAACTAAAATTTCAATTTACTTCAATGAAGCCTAAGAGTGAGGAGAGGAATTAAAATTCTGCAGAAGATCTGCTCGTGATGATTGAGCAGAGATAGGTTAAAGATTCTGAATAATTCTTGACTTTGATAGAGAAATGTAATTTCACTTATATTTGTTAGAGTGATGAAAACTTTCAAGATCTACTCTCAAAGCAACTTTCAAATATAAATACAGTATTATTAACTGTAGTCACCATGCCGTACATTACATCCCCATCACTTATTTATTTTATAGCTGGGATTTTGTACTTTTTAACCTCTTTTTACCATTCCCACCCTGCCCACCGACCTTCTCCTCCCACAGCCATCAATCTATTCTCTGTATCCATGAGCTTGTTTTCTTTGTTTTTGTTTTTGTTTTTAAGATTCTGCATATAAAGTGAGATCATACAGTATTTGTCTTTCTCTCTGTGACTTCTTTCACTTAGCATAATGCCCTCAAGTTCTATCCATGTTGTTGGAAACGGCAGGATTTCCTTCTTTTTATGGCTGAGTAATATCCCACCATATATATATATATACCAAAATTTCTTTATCCATTCATCCACTGATGGACACTTAGGTTTTTTCCATATCTTGGCTATTGTAAATAATGCTGCAGTGAACTTAGGGTATATATATCTTTTTGAATTAGTGTATTCATTGTCCTCAGATTAAAACCCAGAAGTGGAATTGTTGGATCATATAGTAGCTCTATTTTTAATTTTTTGAGGAACCTCCATACTGTTTTCCATGGTGGCTGCACCAATTTACGTTCCCACCAACAGTGCAAGAGGGTTCCCTTTTCTCCACATGCTTACCAACACTTGTTATTGTTAGTCTTTTTGATAATAGCCATTCTAACAGGTGTGAGGTGATATCTCGTTGTGTTTTTTTTTTTAATTAATTAATTAATTAATTTATGGCTCTGTTGGGTCTTCGTTTCTGTGCGAGGGCTTTCTCTAGCTGCGGCAAGTGGGGGCCACTCTTCATCGCGGTGCGCGGGCCTCTCACTATCACGGCCTCTCTTGTTGCGGAGCACAGGCTCCAGACGCGCAGGCTCAGTAATTGTGGCTCACGGGCCTAGTTGCTCCGCGGCATGTGGGATCTTCCCAGACCAGGGCTTGAACCCGTGTCCCCTGCATTGGCAGGCAGACTCTCAACCACTGCGCCACCAGGGAAACCCCTCGTTGTGGTTTTGATTTGCATTTCCCTGATGATTGGTGATGTTGAGCATCTTTTCATGTGCCTGTTGACCATCTGTATGTCTTCTTTGGAAAAATGTCTATTCAGATCCTCTGCCTATTTTTAAAGTTGGATTGTTCATGTTTTTGATATTGAGTTGTATGAGTTCTTTATAGATTTTGGATATTACCCCATATCAGATATATGACTTGCAAATATATTCTCCCATTTGGTAGGTTGCCTTTTCATTTTGTTAATGGCTTCCTTTGTTGTACATTAGTTTAGTCTGCTTGTTTATTTTTGCTTCTGATGCCTTTGCTTTTGTTGTCAAATCTAAAAAAATCATCGCCCAGACCAGTGTCAAGGAACTTATTGCCTATGTTTTCTTCTAGGAGTTTCCAATCTTTTAAAACGCTTTTCAAAGAAGAAGCTGTAGACCCACATTTTGAAAGCTACTTATAACTAACTTCCCTTTGCCTTATTAGGGATACAAAAAGACAAGTTTCTCTCTGATCTCTTTATGGAGGTATACATAGCAAAAAAGGAAGCAAATAGAATTTTTAAACAAAAATGTTTCCAACTACAATTTCCTTCCATGCAGACAGAAAATGGTGCAGGTACTTTGGCCATTTTTCTTAAGGACTTTGGTCATAATCTATATGTCTCATCCCAGTCAGATGTAGGCAAAGCCATTCCATTTCCAGCACAGAAGTGTCATGCCCAAATTGGGAGTTTTCCTGATCATCCTCTGTAACACTAGATACTTGGATTTGGAGCAAGGCAGGAGGGTCTGTCTGGCTTCTCCATTTCTTTCCACTCGGTGCCACAAACTGAGTGTCTAGCCCAGCTACTGTTTCCAACAGCTAAGCTGCGCCAGGTTTCTTACATCCGCAATGAAATGTGGGCCCGGCACCTGGCTCGTCCATGTTTCCATGATTTGCACATCTTGCTTTCTTTGCCTAAAGCCCCCTCCCCTTCCCCCCAACACGGCTACTACTATTTCTTTTTCAGTCTCCAGCTCAGATGCAACCCCCTGCAGGAAGCTATCCTAGCTGACCTTGCCAGCCTGGGCTAGTAGCTGTCTTTGCATTTATTATGGCATGAATCCTGTTGTTTGTTTCTTGTTTCTTTACTGACCTGACTCCTCCTTGACGCTAGAGCTGCTTGAGGGCAGGTTGGCACCCAGCCCAGGGTCTGACATATGCTCCATCAATCAGCGTTCAATAAATACGTCCCGGGCCATTTCATTAATGATCGAGGGAGCAGGGATACCTCTTTTCCTGAGACTGGAGTGAAGCGGGAGAGGAGGCGTGACAATAGAGCTGACTGCTGAGGTCAGGACAGAAGCAGAAGTTGTACTGCTCATGGGCACCTGCTTTGTCCGTGAAGGGAGGAGGTTAGGCTGCCTGCTGAGAGCAGGGGAGACAGGAACCTGGTAGGACCCTTGAGGAAAGTGGTAAAGGTTTGGAACAGCTGTTGTGGAGAACAGAAATGGAGTAGATGAGAAACCCTTGAGGGCCCAGCTAAGGAGGGAGCTCATAAATTTATAATGGAGCCCAGCAACATGAATATGCAATTTCCTCCAGAAGGACTTAGCAGACCTGAACTACAAATAGACAAAATAATGCTAGTTTCTATTTATTCATGCCTCCTATATGCCAGGATCGATGCTATATGGTTAAGATGCCCGTTCTCTATTCCTCATAATAAAGCCTGTGTGTAGGTATCACTGTTTACATCATAGGGACAGAGAAACTGATGCTTATGGAGGTTAAAAACTTAATAAAGCCACACAGCTGGCAATTGGCAGAAGCAAAGGTAAACCACAGACTGACTCCAAAGTCTAGGACCTTGTCTGGGGCCATGTCATTCCACTGATCCTTCTGTGGGTCCAGCTGGGTTGAGCTGAGCTGGGGTTGGTCATGGTGAAGGCAGTGAAAGGACAAAGGAGACTAGAAAGAAGGGTACTGGCTAGCGTGCTGTTAAAAAGACTAAATGTGGGCTCTGGGTAAGCTAGTATCTGAATCCAGGTGTGTTTGGAGATCTCTAAGTGGTGAGGAACTGAAGGTGTCAGTAATATCAAAGAATAGATTTTAAAAGAGTAAAGAAATAGCAGAAGGATATAGATAGGAAGATGTGGTCTGTGTTTATGAATTCAGAGTGACCTAATTCCACGTGGTGATAAAGCTAAGGTGTTGCCATGGGAATGGATGTAAATGAACCAGAATGAAGGGGGTCATAGAAGTACAAGATCCTTCTGTATTGTTTCTTGGAAGGTTAATGCCTGGCATATTTTAGATATTAAATATTTACAGAGTCAGTGAATAAATAGAAGGATAAATACAAAGAGAAACTATGAAGTAGTGGGGCTTTTTTACTTGTGTGATTTGAGAGCATGTATCACTCTTTTATAATCCCAGTATACCCATAGATCTAATAAAATAGATGAAGAGAGAAAATGGAAGTTTGCCATCTAAAATGAAAACAAAATGCTCCCTTGAAGCGACTCTCTGGTTTTAGAGAGTAGAGTCATAGAGGCTTAAATATTTGGAAGAGAGGCCTGTTTGGTTGGAAGAGAAAAGAAAATTCAGTGAAAACAAAGTTATTGTTATTATGGCTGAGAAGAATGGTGATAAAATTTAGAAATATTCTATATACTCTTTGTTGTTTGTTCCTATGATGTACGTGAACTAACACCCATAAGGCCCTTCAGAAAAGATGGTATGAACATTCTATGTTTCTTGTGTTGTATCAGGGACCCAGGCTCAGTCAACACTCATGCTTTGAAACCTGTAATCAAGGCATAGAGTCGTGTTTAAGCTAAGTCATGATTATCCTTCGCAAATGGAGTATAAAACAAGAGTCCTGATTCATGAATTAGTGTACTGTTTTCTTCTGCTGATGTCTGATTGTTAGGTATAATATATATATGCATGCCAAGCGATGAGAGATGAAACAGCATGACGTAATCTTGTTGTGTTTCAAAGAGTGAAGCCTCAAGGGTATTGGTAAACACACCGCTAAACAAAGCCTCACAGTACACTTCTGTGTTTTATGGTTTTGTACAAATCAAAGGAAATGTATTTACTTTGGAACAAATAATTGTGGGAAATTTCTATAGTGTCCCCGTGGCTTGTTTTTCATGGTAACTAGAATTTCCTTTGGTGTGTGAATAACATTGTATGAGAAAGCAGTACTGGACAAAGGACAAGATGAATTCCAGTCTTAATTATAGTGTAGAGGAGTTTTACCCTAGGCTTCTTACTTCACTTTTCAGGAAATAGCTCTGGAAAGGTGCCTATAGTTCCACAGCTAACAGACTTAAGGTTCTTAGCTGGATATACTCTTGGTGAAATATAAGAGAAAGACAGTTTCTCAACCTGAATACTTAGATCATTAAAACTAAAAGACCGCCCTGGCTATCTGTATTTTGCTACTTTTGTGATTTTGCAGTAGGGAGGATGACTTCCATGCATCTTGGCTATTTGGCTCTGACATTTTTTTGGTACTTGCAAAAGCATTCAACTCATTTCTGCTTAACTGTGTGATGGTGAATAGTCATCGTAATGAGCTCCTTCTACTTAAGAATACACCCACAAGAGGAGCGCTCTAAGAAATAAAATCTAGGAACCAAGAATTTTTGTCAATCTCCAAATCATACTTTCCTTCCATTTTGCTTCTAAAATTATTAAACCTTAACACTTAAAAAAAATTTTTTTAAATGATAGAAACACTCTTACTCTGTAGATACTCTCAGATATCACCCTGCATAGCAAGAGGTGTAAAGCAAAAGGCAGAAATAGAAATGTCTTTTGTTGTCTGAAACCTGGGAAGATCAGGCAGAGAGGCCACACCCTCAGTTTTCTGAAGGCTCAGTTGATTCTTATACTATGATTAAATGTCATTATACTAATTATAAGGCATTTATATTGTGAAACTGGCAAGCGTGGGGTTAATTGGTGACACTAATACAGGTTGCATTACTTCAAGGCAGAAGTAATGCAATTCTTTGCAAGGCAAGAGTGCATTAGAACAGGTTGTCAGCAGAATCCCAGTGAAAGTGAGTCACAATAAAGATGTGGACAGAACCAGCAACATGCCAAAACCTCCTAAAACTCACAAAAACATAATGTTAATATTGAATTTTATTCTGCCATAGTTAGAAGGGCATGTCATGGTCCTTGATTGCAAGTACTAGAGATTATAGACATATCTGCATTCTAGACGTTTTCCCCAAGTTCTTCTCTTCAGAATAATGGAAGAATTAATTAAATTGATTCATTGCTCTTCCTGGGAACTACTTTTATAAATAAAAAGCACTGTATGAACCAGAAGATCCAATATGATTCATTTCATACAAAATGGAAAAGTTATAGATTATAAATCAAGATGGTTCTATGAAACACCATATATTGTCATTATGCTCTAAAAATTAGAGTATTTTAGGGAAGAGGAAAAAGAGCCCACATGATTTGTAATTTACATCCTGAAGTTTCTTCCTCTTTCAGAAAAACAATTAAGAACATTTTTTTCCTTTTAAATCAACAATACACAGCCATGGGAATTGGGTGGTGGTTAATTCTTGTGAGAATTTCACTGAAAAGGCCTAACTCTGTTCTATTTTAACGGTGGTTTCAAGTGATTCCCCTAGTATCCTGTATTTTCCTTGGTGATCTGTGTTAAAGCACTGTTATTAGAGCTACTTGGCTGGAAGCCAGATTGCACAGGCATTAGATATGAGTGGGTGGTCAGGAAGTGGGAATCAGTGAGTATGTTTCTTTCAAGAAGTCTGCAGTGAAGAGAAGAAAAGAGAACGGACAGGAGCTTCAGGGAGTAGTATGTCAAGGGAATGCTCTTTGGGGATGGGGAGAGAGATTTTACCTTGCTTATAGGCTGAGGGGGAAGGACCATTGGAGAGGGAGAAAGGGAAGAATCGAGTCAGCTGACGATTGTTATGGATACTCGAAGAGGATGAAGTGGGTAAGATCAAGGTCACAAGTATAGCAGTTAGCCTTGGAGAGCAGGAAACCCTTCTCTGTGCCGGGAAGGAAAGAGGAGAAAATGGATAAAAATTTAAAGATATTTTGAGGAGGAATGGGGGAAGATGAAAGAGCTCTCCCATGGCCTCAGCTGAGGCAAGTGGTAGGAGGATTTGAAGAAAGGGAATGATGTAGAATCGGTTTGTAGGGAATGTGATTGGGTTTCACCGAATAAAAGTACTATTGAGAAAGAAAAGGGGCCAAGTGAGATTGCATATATAGATTTTAGTGGGACCATTCCATTTTAAAATTATTTTTAATGTCTCCAGGAACAGTTAGTAGCTTGGGGGGAGAAAATGTGAAGAGGGATGTTTTGAAGACCCAGGTTGGGGATTCTTAAAGTAAGTTAAGACTGGAGAACACGGGCTGATAGAATTAATAGCACAGATACAGGTTGTAAAAAGGTCTAAAAGGGACCAGTGAGTAATGAGAATAGGGAATGTCTTAGGAACTGAAGGAAAATGAGGGCAGAGAGCAGGGATTTAGCAGGGATTGGAGGGTATCATCAAAGAGGGGAATTTAAGAGTTTAAGATCCTGGAAGTGAGCAATTCTAAATTATGAATAACCAGATCTAAAGTGGGGGTCTGTTTCTGGACAGGGCAAGTAGGAGATGGAGGTGATTAAGGACATGTAAGATACAGGGCTTGGAAGGGTTAACATCATGGACATTGAGGTGCCTACAGGGTTTGAGCTTTCACTGCACCGATACTGAGCTCCATGATAGCAAGCACTGTTCTTTTATTATCACATGTGTGCCTTCCCACTAGACTGCTAATTCATACAACTTGAATAAGGTCGTATTTACCTTTATATTCCTAGTGCCTGATGCAGGGTTTCATGCACCTATTAATGGAGCATAATTGTTAAGTACAGGAGTAAGAACAAAATTTGAATCAGGTATAATTTATGAAAAAACTAAGAAATATAAATGCAACAAATGGAGAAAGGTGATATATGTGATGGCTTTGATTTCCGATGTAAGCAGATATTGGGAGATGACGGAAGAAGTAGGTTTGTGATTAGAGTGTGCTCATGTCAAAGTGACGGGTTGTAAAATGAGTGGTCACTATTAGAAAGGGTTGTCAGGGAAATGGTGTCTACAGGGACAAGCCAGTATTGAGGAGAAGGGACAAAGAGGGTGTGTATTTGTATTATGACAGAGGTTCCGCAGGACATAGTGGAAGAGCCTGGTGGGAGGTGCAGGAATTCATGATGTGGGTATGGAAGGAGTTGAGCCAAATTGGAAGGAGGTGTGGGAAGCGATGAGAGAGGGTTGAAATTCCCCTTTAGGATAATATTCCAGTCACAGGAAGAAGAAAGGAGAATGGGAAACAGCCTGAAGATGCAACGGTGATCCTGACAGAGTTTGTTGAAATAATAATAGCTAACATTTATTGATGCCTTCTTATGTGCTAGGTACCGTACTAAGGTATTGTACTATGATTTCATGAATTATCTCATTAAGTAATGTGAGATCAAAAATATCATTTCTGTTTTCTAGAAGGCGAAGTAGCTTCCTCAAGGTCAGGCTGTTGGCCCGTGGCAGGTCTAGGGTTCACACTTCAGAGCCTGTCCTAATCATTACACATCCAGCCTCCAAAATAAACCCCCAAGTTCCAACAAGTAGTGTTGCTTTTTCACAGACACTTCCCACATGTCAAGCCCGGGGTGGAAGTCCTAAGAACTCAGGAGATGTCAGGCCCTGTGTTCTTTGAGGTAGTAATCAGGAGAAGGACATTCATTTTTGTTTAGCCTGGGGTGGGTGATCTTCAAAGCTCCACAGTGAATCACAGCCTCGAAAAGTACCTCAAAGACTGAGACAATTGCAGCATGCATAGATTATTGATTTGTTTTTTTTTTCTTTCTTCAGAAAAGCCTAGATAATTATGGAAAATATTTAGCTCTGACAGAAGAAAAAATGCCTTGCTTAATAACAGACTGAAAAAGACAAGGGCATTGATTAACTTCCATGAAGAGATGGTTGTGTGGGGTGTGTGCGTGCATGTGTGTGCGTGCGCGTGTTGAAGAACGGGAGACCTAACAGTTGTGTATGGAGGCACGTTGTTTTGATAGCACTCGTCGAGGCAGAACTAAATGTTTCCCTATGGCAACAAAACTGTAGGAAGCACAGACCATATTCTCTTAAATTGTAAATTGTGTCCCGTATATGTGTTTGAATGGGTTGTGTTTGCCTGGTGAGAGGGCTGAGCAAGGACGGAAGAGCCTGTGGGGTTGGCATCCGGCGGGCACAGGAGATGGACAGACTCATCCTGTACCTGGGGGCAGAGTGAGTCAGCGGTGAACAGGGAAGGCGGGAACAGGGACTCCAAGAGAGCACGAAGAGCTTCATCAGGGAGCTCGAAAGGTTACCATCTGGAATGAAGAGGACTTCAGAACTGGGGGAATGCTGTCAGGAAACGGAACACATGAGTGTGGGCTCAGATGTGCTTTCCTTGCACCGGGGCTATTTCACCCACAAAGTGGTCCTTACTCCTGGGTGTGTGCAAAGTGCTGTTCACCCTCTGATACCTGAGGCTGGTGGGGGGTCATCTGGTTTGAAAAATGATCATAAAAAACTATATGAGACATTTTTAGTTTGTGTTTTTAGGACATGCTGTGGAGTTTGTAACACTGTCATGTTGGCTTTCTCTGAGCCTCAGTATATCCTAGTGCTAATCAAGGTATCGATTCCGGTCTGATCTGCTGCAATTCATGGATCTTGCTTGCCTTGAAGATATTCATTTCACAATTATTTGATACAATGCTAGGTAGTACACATGAAAATCTAGATCTGGACTCTGCCACTTAGCAGGTGAATGTGACTTCAGGTAGGTAGATGAATCTCACTTACTCACCTGTAAAATGGGAATAATCAAGCCTACCTCACAATATTATTGTGAGGGTTCAGTGAGATTCCACAGGCAGAGTGCATAGCACAGTGCTTGTCACACAGTAGGGCTCCGATTAATATGACTTGCCCTCCCCTCACCCTTCTCTCCCACCTTGCTGCTGGTGATTCTGATCATGTTTGACTCAGCTGCTGCAAACCCTGTCAGTCAGACTTACTAGATTTGAAAAAAAGAATTGATATTTTGATTGCTCGAGGAGATTTGTTTAGACTAAATCAATTAAGAAATGGCTATGATGAAATCACTTTTTACCATTAAAGGAGTAGCAGGAGTATATATGAAGAGGGAAAAAAATGTGTAATTTTGTTTGAGAACCCAAGAAGACACAAGGGTAGTGGTGCTGAAATAGTCTTCCAAGCTGCTGTGAAACTTCTAGATCACAGCACTTTGCAATAACCACTTAGAAAAATATTTATCCAAGCTAAACATACACATACCCTGTGACTGAATTCTTTTACTCCTGGCTGTATACCCAACAGATATGAGTGCCTATGTCTACTAGAAGACATGCAGAGGAATGTTCATAGCAGCTTTGTTCATAATAGCCCCAACCTGAAAACAGCCCATATGCTCATCAATAGTAGAATGGGTAAATAGTTTGTGGTATTTTCACAAAACAGAATACTACACAGCAAGAAAAAGAACAACCTAATAATACACACAATCTCATGTATGAATCTCATAGATGTGATGTTGAATGAAAGAAGTCAGTCATAAAAAATAGTTACATATTGTGTGTGGTGACTGGAAATGGGCACACAGTTTTTGCAACTACTAGAGGAAATAGTCTATTTATTCCTCCCTTGAATATCAGTTGCTGTTATGACTTGCTTTGACCCACAGAATGTGAGGGAAATGACACTGTGTGACTTCTCAGCACTGAGCCGCAGAGGCTTGCAGCTCTCACCCTCTCGGAACATAGATGCCATGTGATAAAGCCCAGGCTGCCCTGCGGGACACGTGTAGCCCAACTGACAGTCAACAAAAACCACCAGACATTTATTTGGGCCCTGTTAGATCATGAAACACCAAATTGAGTTGCCAGATGACTGCAGCCATATGCATGACCCAAGGTGGAACAAACAGAAGAACTGCCCAGCTGAGCCTAAGCCAAACTGCTGACACAAAGAATTATGAGCAAGTAGAATGGTGGTTGTTTTAAACAATTAAGATTTGGGGTGGTTTGTTATACAGCAAAGATAACCAATACAGTGTATTATTTTATTTATCTGAAGTTCAAAAACAGGCTAATCTATAGTGATGTGGTTTATGGTCATAAAAAAGGTTCATCGAATCATATACTTGAGCACTAGAGATTGGTGCACTTTACTATATGTAAGTTATACCTTAATTAAAACACACACACACACAGGGCATATGATCTAGAAACTATATGGATGAGACAGCAAGCAGGCACGTAGAGTCAGCAAAACACTAGACTGACAGACCGTTGAAGATGGAGGGCATTCATTCAAAATATACTACTACCCACCTACTTTGGACCAAGCACCATGCTTGAATAAAACACAATATGACCTTGCAAAATTGTACGTGCTAAGACAGACCAATGCAGACAAAGGCCAGAACGAAATGCTATTATTTTCCCATGACAAATGGGCAACTGAGGACATAAAATGTAATTAAAAACTGGATTATAAATCCCATCCTGGACTTTGAGAGATAAACTGAATAAGTACTGCTTATTAAGGTTCAGATCCATCAGCAGACCTACAGAACTGTATATCTTTCATTTTGTATAACATAGTATGTATTTATGAGACTTGAAGATACCGTTGACTTTAGGAACTGCCAAAATAGAAGGTGCTGCCCCTCTCTTGGTTAGATCATATTTTAAAATTAAAGTATTAAGTATTAATACTTTTGTCAGTGGGCTTGACATTACAGTGTACCAAAGCAGAGAGTAGCTAAACAGTTTCATTCACCCTTCATTCACTATAAATGCAATGTTCAGTTTCTAGAAAATATGTCACTACAGTCAGCTTCTACCAAAGGTAGAATTGTTCAGTGAGCTGAATGAATGCCGAGAATGAAGGCAACACAGAGCGGGACTGTGCGGTGGAGAGACGGGGTCTGATGACATTGTTTGGGCCCTTGCTCTAGCTGTACCTGAAGCATAAACACTTTTCCTTTATTATTTATTTATTGTTATAGCAGTTTGGGTCTGGCTTTTTCTCACTTGGAAGAATCCTAACCAATAGAGTCAGCTGGACTGCCCCTTCCACCTCCTGCCCTTCCTTGGCTGTTAGCTAAATCCTTACTACCCCTACTAGGCACAAAACTATCTGGGCTTATCTTCTTTCTTTCAGGCAACTTTATACGGAGTAAAGGTGTGGTCGATGAAAGTAGTGGCCAAAAGGTGAAAAAAATGGCAACAATGGCAGAGTCTAGAGTTTTTCTTGTTTGCAAATATGAATACTAGCTGTCATCTTGTCAATCACCTAAATGAGTGGTGACCAGCAGTGTCATAGTTGCTTATATGTGGATATAGCCTTACTACACACACATATATCAAAGATGAAGTTTGAACAAACAATGGATAACTTTTTTATTAACCTTTTAATCATTTAGTTAATTAACCTGTTAACATTGTGAATTGTAACTATATTTTCTTAAATATTTAGAATTATTACTATTTATCAAGAGGTATGCTTTAGTTTATTATGTGTTGCTTGTATAATTAATTTATTACTTTATAGTAGACCCTTATATATGTGAGCTGCATATATTTTAATTCAAGGAAAATTTATGTTAGTCACTGGGAGTGACAGGAGAGGAATAAGACATGGCCTCTATCCTTAGGAAATTTATAATTTAGTCAGAAAGACAGATATATAAACTGTTTGTGGAAATCAGTCTGGACATGGTGTCATTGTCATCTAGCAGTAATATATATAGTCTGTTGTTTGGACATATATGTAAATAAGAGTAGAGAGTTCAAAACTAGACAGGCAAGGAGAATCTGTGATTTTCTCATATGCTGTTTTACAATCTCTTTTCTTTCCTGTCTCCCAAACTGCAAGGTGAGCACCCAACTCTTACTCAGTTTGTATTCCAGACCTTTCCATAGTGCCTGGATTAAGAAGTGTTTTGTTGAATTGCATTAATATTGTAGCTGCATCCTTGGTTCATTTAACTTTATAAATACGTACCATATCCATCTCACTTGACCGCTGGCTGCCTTTCCATAGTTCAGAGGAAACAAGTAGATTCCTATATCCTGCCTTTTGCTTTTAACATATACTGGGCATCAGGCCAACCAATGGCCAGGTGGACAGGCAGACAGGAGTCTAGAAAGTTTATCCAAAAGGTCAAGGAAAGGTGGATGGCCTTGGGTTTACCCAGGCATGAGAAAAAAGGTGGGCCTAATTTGACAAGTCAAGGGTCTGGGCAGGCAGCCAAGGCAGCTCTAGGAACAGAGTCGGAGGAAAGGACAGGGTGGGGGGCAGGTGAATTGTGATTAATTCTCATGCAAAGCTCTAACCCAGTCAAGAGCTTACTCCTTTGAGAGTAAGACCCAATCTTAGGATATGGGAAATGCAGAGAGCTCTTGAGTGAAACTGGCTGACTGTGCAGTGAAGTTCCAAGGTGATTCCTTAACGGGACCTCATTCTGTATTTTTCATACTGACAGCCGGATCTCATTCATGTGAACAAAGGATTATTCTTCACAATACTTCTATAAACAGCATTTTAATTAATGAAATCACAAGTAACTATTACCTGTTTATGTGCATTAAACAAAGTTTGCTCATAAATTTTATTTTAAGCCTAAATCCAGTCATAGCTGGATGCAAACTATGTATGCATATGTCTTTACAGGAATACCTCCTCCACTCCCCCGCCCCCCTCACCACCACCCCCGTGCCCCACGCAGAGAGCTAGAGAGAAAATATCAAAATATCTTCAATTCATTGGGTTAGGATCTGAAAATGTAGAGCCATACACACTAATACTTTGAATCGTAGCTTATGGAAATGAAAATAGGATTCCTATCAGGAACACTGAATCTACTTGGTCCACATATATGTTGGGAGGCTCTGGGTCAGACTGAGAAGTTTGTGGGAACTGTTCAGTATTAACCCTTGGAATTTATAGTTCAGATCTCTGAACCTGATATTAAATTCCCTGAATCAGAGTTTTACATTGTGCTGTGATGGATTGGGTTTATCCTTCTGCCTTAAACAACTGAAAAGGAGGGGGGGGGGCAAAAATATGTGAAACAATTTTGTTTAGTTATTTAAAAATAGTACAGGACAATGATCTCTGAGAGAAGGGAAACAAGTGAAGTGAACCCTATGATCGGCCCTGCTCACTGCCTGGTGAGTGTTTCCAAACTGCAGTGCAATCCTCCCTGAGTTGAGGAGAAAAAGTTTGCAGCTTGAGGAGGCCAAGGTGACTAGAATTCACAGGGCAGAGTGCCAGAGAGTAGAGAGCTACACACAGAGAGAGAAAACGCTCTGGAGATATTCAGAGGGTACCCTCAAGTCTTTAGCTGAGTACTAATCAGTGCATGTGTGTGAGGAAAATTCTGAGGCCAGGAAAAGAATCAGTGGAAAGAAGTAGGTAGAACAATCCCCAGAGCTCACACAGAGCAAGGAGTAGTTCATCTTCCCACCATTCAAAATGGAAAGACCTCTTAACACAATACATGCAGTACAGTGCTCAGAAAGGTATTTCCTTAGTTGTGGGGTCAAGCCCTCCACTAAATGTTATTGTGGACCTGCCAGACAAACATTAAAAGCAGGCCTTAAAAGGATCACCTGTTTCTAAGTAACTTAACTTTCCCAGAACAATGTTGCAGAATATTTAAAGGAATACAACAAAAATCCATCACTCCACAATCAAAATTCACAATGGCTAGCCCTAATAAAAAATGAGTAGACATACAAACAAATGGGAAAATTCAATAATATAATAAGGAGAAAAGTCAGTCAATAGAGACAGATCCAAAAATGACATGATCAGAAGATTAATAGTAAGGACGTTAAAAGAGCTGTTAGAAATATGCTTCATATGTTCAAGAAAATAGAGGAACACATGAGCATGATAAGGAGAGACATGGAAGAAATCAAAAAGATCCATATCAAACTTCAAGAGATGGAGAGATATACCATGTTCTTGGATTGGAAGAATCAACCTTGTGAAAATGACTATACTACCCAAAGCAATCTACACATTCTATGCAATCCCTATCAAACCACCAATGGCATTTTTCACAGAACTAGAGCAAAAAATTTCACAATTTGTATGGAAACACAAAAGACCCCGAATAGCCAAAGCAATCTTGAGAAAGAAAAACAGAGCTGGAGGAATCAGGCTCCCTGACTTCAGACTATACTACAAAGCTACAGTAATCAAGACAGTATGGTACTGTCACAAAAACAGAAATATAGGTCAATGGAACAGGATAGAAAGCCCAGAGATAAACCCACGCACATATGATCACCTTATCTTTGATGAAGGAGGCAAGAATATACAATAGAGAAAAGACAGTCTCTTCAATAAGTGGTGCTGGGAAAATTGAACAGCTACATGTAAAAGAATGAAATTAGAACACTCCCTAACACCATACACAAAAATAAACTCAAAATGGATTAAAGACCTAAATGTAAGGCCAGACACTATAAAACTCTTAGAGGAAAGCATAGACAGAACACTTTATGACATAAATCACAGCAAGATCCATTTTGTCCCACCTCCTAGAGAAATGGAAATAAAAACAAAAATAAACAAACGGGACCTAATGAAACTTAAAAGCTTTTGCACAGAAAAGGAAAACATAAACAAGGTGAAAAGACAACCCTCAGAATGGGAGAAAATATTTGCAAATGAAACAACTGACAAAGGATTAATCTCCAAAATATACAAGCAGCTCATGCAGCTCAATATCAAGAAAACAAACAACCCAATCCAAAAATGGGCAGAAGACCTAAATAGACATTTCTCCAAAGAAGATATACAGATTGCCAACAAACACATGAAAGGATGCTCAACATCACTAATCATTAGAGAAATGTAAATCAAAACTACAATGAGGTATCACCTCACACCGGTCAGAATGGCCATCATCAAAAAATCTACAAACAATAGATGCTGGAGAGGGTGTGGAGAAAAGGGAACCCTCTTGCACTGTTGGTGGGAATGTAAATTGATACAGCCACTATGGAGAACAGTATGGAGGTGCCTTAAAAAACTAAAAATAGAACTACCATATGACCCAGCAATCCCACTACTGGGCATATACCCTGAGAAAACCATAATTCAAAAAGGGTCATGTACCACAATGTTCATTGCAGCACTATTTACAGTAGCCAGGACATGGAAGCAACCTAAGTGTCCATCGACAGATGAATGGAAAAAGAAGATGTGGCACATATATACAATGGAATATTACTCAGCCATAAAAAGAAACGAAATTGAGTTATTTGTAGTGAGGTGGATGGACCTAGAGTCTGTCATACAGAGTGAAGTAAGTCAGAAAGAGAAAAACCAATACCATATGCTAACACATATATATGCAATATATATAAAAAAAAATGGTTCTGAAGAACCTTGGGGCAGGACAGGAATAAAGACATAGATGTAGAGAATGGACTTGAGGACATGGGGAGAGGGAAGGGTAAACTGAGACAAAGATAGAGAGTGGCATTGACATATATACACTACCAAATGTCGAATAGATAGCTAGTGGGAAGCAGCTGCAAAGCACAGGGAGATCAGCTCAGTGCTTTGTGACCACCTAGAGGGGTGGGATAGGGAGGGTGGGAGGGAGACACAAGAGGGAGGGGATATGGGGATATATGTATACATATAGCTGATTCACTTTTTTATACAGCAGCAACTAACACAACAATGTAAAGCAATTATACTCCATGAGGATATTAAAGAAAAAGAGAATAACCAGTGTTTGAGAATAAGTACACCAGATGGGATTAATAGCGGATTAAACACTACAGAAGAGAAGATTAATGAATTTGAAGGCACAGCAATAGAAACTATCCCAAATGAAACAGAGAAAGGAAAAAGAGAGATAAAAAGATCAAATCAGAGCATCAGTGAGCCTTGGGAGCACATTAAGTTAACCTATACCTATTAAAGATACTGAATTAATGGTAAAAAATCTTCCCACAAAGAAAACCCCAGGCCCAGATGGCTTTATTCATGAATTCTATGAAACATTTAAGGAAAATATAACACCAATTCTACACAAACAACTTGGAAATTTCTTAAAAAGTTAAACATATACCTACCATATGACCTAGTCATTTTACTCCCAGGTATTTAACCAAAAGAAGGAGAAAGCATCTTTCTACACAAATACTTGTACACAAATGTTTGTGGCAACTTTACTTATAAAACTGGAAACAACCCATGGGCTCATCAATATGTAAATAGTTAAACAAATTGTGTTATATCCAGATAATAGAATACTACTGTAAAAACGAACAAAGTATTGATATACAGAACAACATGAATAAATCTTAAAATCCTTATGCTTTAAGCTAGACAAAAAGGAATACATATTGCATGATTCCTTTCTAGATAAAATTCTAGAAAATACAAACAAATCTGCAGTGACAGGAAGCAGATCAGTGGTTGTCTGGGGATGAGGATGGAGGGAAGGATGGATTACAAAGGCCCACAAGGAAACTTTTGGGGGTGATGGAAATGTCTGTTATCTTGATTGTAGTGACAGTTTTATGGGTATATACATATGTCAAAGCTCTCTCCATCTTTGATGTGCCTCTCTTTTGCCACTGACCTGTTCAACTGATGGGCTTTCCCATTTACCAGAGGCAGGTTTGGATCCAGGTTGAATTATGTGGAGTGTTCTGCTTAGTTTGTTGTGGTTCTTGGGATGTTGGCAGCTCGCAGCACCTCTGTGTTGGCCACCAGAGCCATGAAGAGGCTGTGACTGCTTTGGATTTGTGCCTTGGGCTTCTTCTAGAGTAGCTCTATAAGACTGGCAGCCAACAACTTGAGTCCAGCTGTCATTACTGCAGATTTCTTTGGAAAATGATGGAATAGGCAGCCACCCTTGAACTTTATATAATTCTCTTTTTTTGGAGCAAAAGTTTTCACTCAGTTAAAAATTAACTGCCTAGAGAAAGAGAAACATTTTGCTATGCAACTTTCTAAAGTAAGTGTAAAATTTTTGAGATGTTTAAACATAGATGGACATTAATGACCTCAAGTTATTCTTAATAGAAGTCAGCCTTAATCATAAGTGATCAGGAACAGCTAGAAAAGACATGACTGGTGAAAGTTAATTCCACTTAACCTTTCCATTTAACTACATCTTGCACTTCACAGTGAAATAGACTTCATAGTAGAAGAACTAAGCAAAAATATCTAAGCAGGTGGATCTAGATACATTGAAGACTGATATTTCTGGAAATGTAGAATCACTAGGACAAAAATCAAGTCCATGAAATTACCAGTGGCTTCTCCATTAGAGCATCCAGCATGGTCCTCCCCAAGGGTCATCCCTCATCAGAGGAAAGACATTTTCCCTTCCCTCCTTTCCTATTCTGACCTTGGTGCCTAGGTTTTGCTCTTCCACCTCTCACTCCAGTAAGTTTCTGTGATGCTGGTGGATCCAAGGGGACATTCATGGCACCAGGACTTTATCCTGTTGCTTTCCCAGAAAGCTTGTAAGGACCACCCTGAGGTTCTTTTCTGCTAAGCAATTTTTCTGGTCTGCAACATCCTTCTGTCAAAATATCTCTCCACCAAGGAGTTCTCCTTGCTTTCCTCTCCATAGGTTGGACCCTCCCATTGCTGAGCTTCCAGAAGACAGCAAGAAACCTAAGGCTCTTTTGTCTCTTTTCTAAAGTAAATTTGAATTATCTATCATTATCTAAGTGATTATATATTTTTTCAAATGGAAGCTTTGTTGAATTGTAATTCCTAGGTTAGTGTTTTGAAAATAAAGTTGATTAAAATACTTTTAAAAATAGAAAAGTGCTTAAATGTGTAAAACTAAAAAATAATCTCAACTATACCCCAATAAAAATTAATTAAAAAAATAATCACCCAAATCTGTCATGATACATTTTTTGGTATGTTTTGGAAAAAAGAGTAATTTGGGGGAAGAAAACCCAGGAAAGTAACATTTGAGACAGTGCTTGGGATTTAAGAAATGTAAATGATTATTCTTATTTAAACCACCTTTCTATAGTATCTAGTTTTACAACTAGTGTATTAATTGGCCCTGGTCCTGGGGATGGAAAAATTCTAAAGTATTTGTATATATAAAACGAGATTTAAAAAAAAAATTTCAAGCTTTCAGTTAAAGTCAAATTGAGCTTTTAGTGGGCAAATGCTCTTCTCTTCTTTCTTTCTGCAGCCTGTTATTCAGGGACCACTCCCTTCTTAAAACTTCTTCACTTCTGAAGTGGTGAATCACTTCTGGCTCTTCTTTTCCCACATAACCCCGAATACCATTCTACGGTCTCTCCTTGGGAGATCTCATGATTTCTAGCTCTAGCTCTAGCTCTAGCTCTACCCTTCATCCTGACTAACATCTTCATTTTCAATTGCCTTTCAATATCTCTTACGCTATGTCACCAGCACTTCAAATCCCAAAAGTACAAAATGTGCCTTCCTTTCCGAATGTGTTGCTCCGCTTGAATTTCCTACTTGATCAGTATTATTATCAATTTCCCAGTCATTCTATCAAGAAGTACTGGTGCCTTCCTTTATTTCCCATATCCATTTTTTTATATTTTTAGTAATATTTAGTAATATTTTTAGTTCATATGCAGAAGTCGCTAAAATATTTTCCTTCATTCTCATGCCCACTGGCACTTGCATAATTCAGATTCTAACATTTCCTCACCTGGATAAATTACAGTACTCCCTACTTTTTCTGACTGCCAACGTTCTTTCTTCTATTCAAGAAATCCTTCACACTGATGCTTGCATTTTCTTTTTAGATTTTAGCTTGGTTTTTGTAGCTTATTCATTTAAAAACTGTAATGGCTCATTATTGTCTGTGGAATAAAGTCCAACTTCTCTGCTAGTGTTCAAAGCCCTCCCCAATCTGACAAACCCTTCATTCAGAGTTTATTCCCCAACTCCAACCTTTCGTGAATCCCTGATGCATTTTCACTTCTCAGTGCCTTTCCAGATGTCTCTCCTTTTTCTTGTGGGTCTTCTTCCATAGCAGCTATTAAAACCCAAGGCATTTTCAAAATTGTGTGGAAATGCCCATTTTTGATGAAGGTTAACTAGATTTAATCACTTCTTACTTGCCACTGAGATAGCCATTTGCTTGCCCATCTGTTCTAGCACTCATGCTGTGCTTGGTATAAGATATGTTTGGCTCTACAGCTGGCCTCCATATTCTTAGAAAGCAGAGACTGTCTTACACACCTTTGTAACTCTGATAGTGCTTAACATACTGCCTTGCATAGAAAAGCAAGATTCACTATGCCACCCACAGTTAAGCACAGGTCACAAAGCAGAGGAGCACCCAAGCTATTTATCCTCTTGTTGCAAGGTGCTTAGACCCTTGTGTAAGTCTGTCTCAGGTACATAGATAGGGAGTTTGTGGATAAATACCCTGTATACTAACTGCTTACCACACCAGATTTTCTTTTAAGTATGTGAACTCTGTCAATAAACACAGCAATATTATTAATATGTTGATGAAAATGATAGTTGAAAACTCATTTATAGAGCTCTTGGGACACTTAAAGTACACTATCTCCATTGATTCTCATGAGGCAGAAATGAGGAAGAGCATCCCCATTTTCTAGATGGAGAGACTGAAGCTAATATACTGGATCACACAGATGGCAAGCACCAGAAGTAGGAACCACATCCAGTTTAGGGCTCCTCTTTCCACACCTTTATATTCCTTTTTGATTCCACAGTACAGCATTTGGGATGATAAATTGTTTTGGAATAGTTTTCTTAAAATTTCCCTTTGAAGAGAAGATTTTTGTGAGGCATTCCATGAATCCTAGAAGAATGGCAATCTTCTGGGTTTTTCATTTTGTGAATCTGTGTACGTCTGGCCACCCTAACACCATATTTCTAGATCCCTGTTTTTGGTGGTGATGGGTATTATTTAACCAGTACACAAAGCCCTATATGGAGAAAGGATTTCTTGAATCACAGTCTTCCAAGATTTGAGTTATTTACTGTCTTAGCTTCTTGAGACAATCAAGGGACACAGAAAAACCTTTTCTTTGTAGGTTCTATAAAAACTCAGTTCTTGGCTTTCTGAATTGCTGAAGTCCTTAATTAAAATGTTCGGAAGGGTTAGCAAGAGTTTAAATTACACATATTGTCAACTGAAGAAACCTATGTACTTTCACTGGGATTTAAAATATAACAAGGAGAGCATGCTTTGAAAATAAGCATAGAGAAGCTTGTAGAATAGACTCATCTGGTTGTTAGTGACAGAAACCCATCTCAATTACAGGTTTATGAAATTGGAAAGTCGAAGAGTAGAGCAGCATTTAGTCAATGTGCAGGTGCAGATAATGTCATCCATCGAGAGTCTGTCTTTTTCTAGCTCTCAGCTCCGCATTCTCCTGCACTGGCTCATTCCTGAGCTGGTTCTCTCCTTAAGCTGAATGTGGTTACCATCAACACAGGCTTACAACCTACCAGATTAGCACACTAACAGAAAGAGAGCATCTCTCTCATAATAGTTCCAGCAAAAGTCTTGGGAATATATTTTTTTGGTGCAGAGTGGATCACATGCCCATCCCCAAATCAGTTACTATGGATAGCAGGATGGAATGCTGTGACTGGCCAGGTTTGGATCATATGCCCATCTGTGGACTGAGGTTGGAGTCAACTTCAGTGTAGCCTGATGGACTACACTGTGAGAAGGGGAGAGACAGTTTCCAAAGAGAAAATCAGGGAAATGGCAGAAAGGGAAATGGACTCTGGACAGGAAAAAACAACAAAGGAGTACCGTAACTTCTTAGTTATCAACTCCTATAATAGAAAATATGATAATTTAGTGAAGGCCTAAATTTTAATAGTGTTAATAGAGAAATGTTTATTTAAAAGATTAGTGTCATAAGTAAAACTACAAACTTTTTTTTTTTTAGCTGTGTTGGCTCTTCGTTGCAGTGCACGGACTTCTCACTGCGGTGGCTTCTCTTGTTGCAGAGCATGGGCTCTAGGTGCACTGGCTTCAGCAGTTGTAGCACGCAGGCTCAGTAGTTGTGGCTCGCAGGCTCTAGAGCTCAGGCTCAGTAGTTGTGGCGCATGGGCTTAGTTGCTCCGCGGCATGTGGCATCTTCCCGGACCAGGGATCGAACCCATGTCTCCTGCATCGGCAGGTGGACTCTTAACCACTGTGCCACCAGGGAAGTCCCTGTTGGAAGATTTTTAATCACAGTTTCAATTCATTACTTGTGAATGGTCTGTTTATATTTTTTCTAATTCTTCCTGGTTCAGTCTTGGAAAGCTGTGCCTTTCCAGGAATTTGTCCATTTCTTCCAGGTTGTCTATTTTATTGGCATAGAGTTGCTTGTAGTAGTCTCTTTTGATCCTTTGTATTTCTGCGGTGTCAGTTGTAATTTCTCCTTTTTCATTTCTAATTTTATTGATTTGAGTCCTCTCCCTTTTTTTCTTGATGAGTCTGGCTGAAGGTTTATCAATTTTATTTATCTTCTCAAAGAACCAGCTTTTAGTTTTATTGATCTTTGCTGTTATTTTCTTTGTTTTTATTTCATTTATTTCTGCTCTGATCTTTATGATTTCTTCCTTTCTAACTGTGGGGTTTTTTTGTTGCTGTTGTTGTTGTTCTTCTTCTTTCTCTAGTAGCTTTAGGTGTAAGGTTAGATTGTTTATTTGAAATTTTTCTTGTTTCTTGAAGTGAGATTGAATTGCTGTAAACTTCCTTCTTAGAACTGCTTTCGCTGTATCCAGTAGGTTTTGGGTTGTCATGTTTTTGTTGTCATTTGTTTCTATGTATTTTTTAAGTTCCTCTTTGATTTCTTCAGTGATCTCTTTGTTATTTAGTAGTGTGTTGTTTAGCCTCCATATGTTTGTGTTTTTTACCGTTTTTTTCCTGTAATTGATTTCTAATCTCATAACGTTGTGGTTGGAAAAGATACTTGATACAATTTTCTTAAATTTTCTGATGCTTGATTTGCACCCCTAGATGTGATCTATCCTGGAGAATGTTCCATGTGCACTTGAGAAGAAAGTGTATTCTGCCGCTTTTGGGTGGAATGTCCTATAAATATCAATGAAATCTATCTGGTCTATTGTGTCATTTAAAGCTGTACTTCCTTATTTATTTCCATTTTGGATTATCTCTCGATTGGTGTAAGTGGAGTGTTAAAGTCCCCCACTATTATTGTGTTACTGTTGATTTCCTCTTTTACGGCTGTTAGCATTTGCCATAGGTATTGAGGTGCTCCTATGTTGGGTGCATAAATATGTATAATTGTTATATCTTCTTCTTGGTGTCCTTCCTTGTCTCTTGTAACAGTCTTTATTTTAAAGTCTATTTCATCTGATATGAGTATCACTACTCCAGCTTTCTTTTGATTTCCATTTGTATGGAATATCTTTTTTCCATCCCCTCACTTTCAGTCTGTCTGTGTCCCTAGGTCTGAAGTGGTTCTCTTGTAGACAGCATATATATGGGTCTTGTTTGTGTATCCATTCAGTCTGTGTCTTTTGGTTGGAGCATTTAATCCATTTACAGTCAAGGTGGTTATCAATATGTATGTTCCTATTACCATTTTCTTAATTGTTTTGGGTTTGTTTTTGTGGGTCTTTTTCTTCTCTTGTGTTTCCCACCTAGAGAAGTTCCTTTAGCATTTGTTGTAAAGCTGGTTTGGTGGTGCTGAATTCTCTTAGCTTTTTCTTGTCTGTAAAGCTCTTGATTTCTCTGTTGAGTCTGAATGAGGTCCTTGCTGGGTAGAGTAATCTTGGTTGTAGGTTTTTCCCTTCCATCACTTTAAATATATCCTACCACTCCCTTCTGGCCTGCAGAGTTTCTGCTGAAAACCCAGCTGATAACCTTATGGGGATTCCCTTGTATGTTATTTGTTGCTTTTCCCTTGCTGTTTTTAATATTTTTTCTTTGAATTTAATTTTTGTTACTCTGATTAAAATGTGTCTTGGTGTGTTTCTCCTAAGGTTTATCCTGTATGGGACTCTCTGCACTTTCTGAACTTGGTTGGCTATTTCCTTTCCCATGTTAGGGAATTTTTTGACTATAATTTCTTGAAATATTTTCTCAGACCCTTTCTCTTTCTCTTCTTCTTCTGGGACCCCTACAATTCGAATGTTGGTGCATTTAATGTTGTCCCAGAGGTCTCTGAGACTGTCCTCATTTCTTTTCATTCTTTTTTCTTCATTCTGCTCCCCGGCAGTTATTTCCACCATTCTATCTTCCAGCTCACTTATTTGTTCTTCTGCTTCAGTTATTCTGCTATTGATTCCTTTTAGCGTATTCTTCATTTCAGTTACTGTGTTGTTCATCACTGTTTGTTTGTACTTTAGTTTTTCTAGGTTCTTGTTAAACATTTCTTGTATCTTCTCAATCCATGCCTCCATTCTATTTCTGAGATTTGGGGTCATCTTCATGATCATTACTCTGAATTCTTTTTCAGGTAGGTTTCCTGTTTCCTCTTCATTTATTTGGTCTTGTAGTCTTTTTACCTTGCTCCTTTGTCTGTAACATATTTTTTTGTGGTCTCATTTTTTTGATGGGTGGGGCTGTGTTCTTGTCTTACTGGTTGTTTGGCCTGAGGCATCCAACACTGGAGTTTGCAGGCAGTTGGGTGGAACTGGGTCTTGGTGCTGAGATGAGGACCTCCAGGAGATCTCACACCAATTAATATTCCCTGGAGTCTTAAGTTCTCTGTTAGTCCAGCGGTTTGAACTCAGCGCTCTCACCACAGGAGTTCAGGCCCGACCCCTGGCCTGGGAACCAAGATCCCACAAGCCATGTGGCACAGCAACAACAACAACAACAAAAGGCAACAAAAAAAAGGAGCAGAAAAATAACAAAGAATAAAAATAGAAAAATAAAAAATATATTAGAAAAAATATACACATGAAATGACAACAACAGGCAAAACAGAACCACAACAGCAAAAAAAAAAAAAAAGAAAAAAAGGCCAGAATAGGCCTTGGTGTAGGGGGGTGGTCCCTAGTCTCAGGGGCACAGCCAGAAAAGGCCTTGGGGGGGTGGGGGCGGGGCTTAGGCTCAGCGTGGCTGGAGGGCGCCCTGGAGGGTGGAGGTTCAGGCCTGGGACCCCAGTAGGCTCCCCGGCCTGAGCAGGTGAGGGAAATGCTGTCTGTGTTCCCCTCCGATCCCCCAATCCCCCAAAGGTCTCTCCCCATCCCTGCTGATCCCCATACCGTGGGTGTGCGCCTCTGATCATGGGAAACTCTCCCTTCCCCCAGCCACCCCTCAGGGGTGCTGGTTCCATCCCACCTCCACTTTTCCTCCCCTTCCTCCTTCACCCCCACGTCCTACCGGGTCACGCAGGGATTCCTCCCGTCCCTTTATGTGTCCAAGGTCCCCCACCAGCCCCTGGTAGGTGCCCTAGTGGTAAGGAGATGCGACCTCCTTGTCCTCCTACTCTGCCATCTTGACTCCTCCCCCCAATTCATTCATTCTTGAAACTCCTTTTGAGTGTTTAGCCAGACATTGTGCTAAATGCTACAGGTATAAATTCTTTAAGATTAGGTTACAGATTCCCTAGTTGACATTAATCTCCCACACATTAAAACTATGGATGTAAGAGCTCTACTTGATAGTTGGTAATGCAAACTAATTTTTTTTTAATGTGTTTGGTAAAAAGTATTTTGTAACTTAGCATTTTTAAATGATTCATGCTGGCCTTGCTTTTAGTTAAGGCAAATTAGTAATTTGACCCACGGTGTATTTCTCTAGCTTCTTATGTCTGAGGAGTTCAAGATGACCATATAAAAAGGCAAAAATCCTTACATCATTTATGTTTCTTTCATTATGATTACACTGTGAAAGACGTGTGATTGTACCTTCTAACGTAACTGATCTTTTCAGTGATGAAGCTCTAGTCTATGGTGAGTTCTTTCATTTTTGAACCAGTTATGCTGAAACAAAGGCCATCTTTCTTGTTTCAGTTATATTGAATATTCACATTACTTATTAAAGGAGGATTATGTAACGTTTAAATGAAGGCTCCAGTCCATAAAATACCTGTCACAGATGAAAAACATGTACGTGGATAAGCATAATGCATTCATTTATAGGCTATGGATCGGCTATCCCTCAAGGAATGTTGTAAACCCACGTGTTGTCCCTGGGCGTCAGGGCTGGCCACAGCATCTGTAGCTGTAACAGCCATTGTGGCCCAGGAGCTCCTCGCTGACTACACATCTGAACAGCTTCAAGAGCATAAGTTTCCCCATCAAAGGTTTGGAGTAAATTACACTAAAAAATTGGATCCAGAAAAAGTTATTTTGGAAAGGACAAGGTGAAGCTCTCATGAGGTGTGTTAAATGAATCCCTTCTGCGCAGTGGGTGTCTGTGGGAAAGTCGGTGAGGGTGGTTAAAGGCTGTGGGGGAAATGGGGGAATCTAACTCCACACGTGCTTGGACAGAAATGTCAAATCTACTCATCGGATAAGGGTTTTGAAAATTCAGTTTCTTAATAAATGGCTTTATAACTTAATATGAACATATATCTTATGAAATAGTAATCTATTTCCTGAGACTTTATTTTCCAAAGAATGTCTTTTCCCCTCCGTGGAGTGCTGGAGCCAGGTAGTACCAGCTTACGAGAGCTGATTGTTAAGGTTTTAGGAATTTTGTGAGCCAACCGTCAAATACAACCACTATTTAAAATTAAATTATATAAACTAACAATTATATAAGTTATATTAAAAACAAAGGTAGCAAATACCCTGAACTTACCACTTTCTAATTATTTTACTACTTTTCTATATAATATACTCTGCTCTTGAGGTCACTTACATCTGTCATACCTGTACAGTGGACATGTCATATAACGGTGTGCTGCTGTGTGTCTCTTCACAACCCCACCTGCGGTGACATCACATAGGTGGTTTGAAATAAGCATGATGGCAGTATTGACATCACAGAAATTGACTACAAATCAGGGCTTTATTTATTGTTTTGTTGATTATTTAGACCTGAGAAAGTGATGGAGAAAATGTTAATAATAATAATGTATACTAAATTTAATCAGGTGTCTTACCTGTACTCATTACATTGTGAATAGTCCCCCAAACTGAGGAAATATTCTTCCAGTATTCAAACACTATTATCTGATTCAGCAAAGAAGTTGCTTATGTCATTAATGAACAAGTGTGGTTACTATATATGTCTTAGTTGTTTATTACTCCTTAAGACACATGAAAATATTAACCAGTGTCCCTGTGAAAATTATACTTGTTAGATAATTGCAACCGTAGGTTGGCTAAGGATACAAAACTTAGATAAAAATCAAGTAATGCATTCTGTGAGAAATCAATTGTCTACGTAGAATTTATAATACAGGTTTATATATTTTATTATATTTATAAATTGTAGCCACACATTCTTTATATCAGTAAAATTTATACTAAACTTATGCATACTTTTTTTTCCCCAGAGAGCTGATTGTTAAACTTTTTCTAGCACACCGCTGCCCACAAATAAAGTTGTTTCCTACTCCTGTTTGGAGTTTTACTCTGTTTTCCCAGAGCCGAAGTTTCCCCTGTGTTAGATACTGAAGGAGGGGCTGTGGCACAAGTGAGGGACATAGGTACCTGGCCTGCTTGAGGTGGCACAGAAGGGAAGAAAGAGGCAGTCTTTCTAGCCATCACCCCACTGGCCCTAAGGGTGGATCTTATTCATCATAAGACTCCCTGTGAAAAGCAAAAGACCAGCTATTTCTTTGGGCTGCTTTCCTGTGGCATTCTTTTTCTCTGGTACTCTGGAACCATGGGGCCATATTCCATCTCCCAACACATGCTTCAGGCCCTCTTCAGTTTACAGCCTATTATCCCTCCTTCTTTCTATGCTCCCACACCCCCAACTGAACAGTCTGGTATCTGCCAGTGCCACCAGCTCTGCCCACAGCATAGGAGCCAGACCACCCCACCGCTCCCCACCCTCACCACCCAGGGAAGGCAACCTGGAAGCCTAATGGTGGGCGTGATGCTTTCAGAGGCAGGGGCTTGTTGGACCCCATTTGATCAATGGCTTCTCCAGGGACACTAACCCCAGGGACAATGCCAGGGAAAGGAAGAACATGGTGGTGGCCGCGTGGCAGCTGAGGTGCTGGTTTATGACCCGTTTGAGGTGCCCTACGTATTAGTCTAAGTATCAGGGTGGAACTTGGTATTTAAAGGAAAATTGGATAATATTTTGTGCTTCCAGGGCATGTTCCAGCATTCACAGACTTTACAAAATGGTCTCACCCTGATAACAATTCCTGAACAGAGGCAAGATTGTCTGGGCCAGTGGGAAAACATTTGGAGCTGGGGGACCTGGTTTTACTCCCAGTTCTGCTGCTGATGAGCCCTTTGGCCTTAGACAGGTTATTTTACTTCTCTGGGACTTAGTTTTCTGTAAAATGATCTACAGTTTCCAGTAGTAAAGGTCCCTTCAAACTCTGTCATCCTATCACTTTCTGTCTCTTGTTCTACAGTTAGAGTAAAGGAAGCACACATCTTTGGTCCAAAAGTCAAGGATAGAGTCTAGCATATTGGTCATATCAATTCTTTGATTTCCAGGCCTCAAATCCTTGATGGCAGTAGGCATAAATCATAAATAATTCCAGGCTACTACTCCCAGATTTCTTAGAAGGATCAGAGCACTGACATTCTTTGGCAGATGAAAAAAGAAATTCAATTATCTGGAATGCAAAGAAAAAAGAATATTCTCTCTTGTTGAAAGTCTTTCTGAAGGGCAGTAGCAGTTTTTCTTGCTTTAGTAAGAACAGAGAACATATTAATATTTCTTCCATTATCATGGCTCTGTTCTGCTTCAGGATTAAGATTCTGAATACGAATGTGTTCAGTGTTGTATGCTCTGCCTGTAGAAGATTTAAGAGATTGGCCTGAATGTATACTGTCTTAAGTGCACATGGAGACATTTTTATCAATCATGTCTGTGGTCTCTGTGAGTCACTTAAAGTTGATATCTTTCTCATTAAGTGGGATGACCAAAAAGTTCTAAAAAAAATTTTTTTTGGGGGGTGGGGTGGTGATAATGTTCCATCTCACTGAGTTCTGATTAATTAAGGCTCTAGATGTTTAAAGAATTCAGAAACATAAAACATTTATACTGTGTTCTGAGTATTAAATACTATAGTTGTTATTTAACAAGACAGTTGCTCATAAGCAAATGTTTTCAGATTCTGAGGTATAAGAAACAATATACCACATCAGCCTGACCGTCCCTGTGCAAGAGCTGCTTCCCCTCTGACATAGCTGCTTCCTCAGTATGGTACCTTGGGGTGGTCCTGATTTTATTTTTAAAGTGCTTATTTGAGCATGTTCTCTGTTTCTCATTGTACAGTCTCAGCCCCCAATGAGCTTGAATTCCAGTATTCAGGTATAAGACATATTCCCCACCTAGACCAGTTTCCAAGGCAATTGAAGAGAAAGAGAGGGTGAAAAGAGGACCAAGAAGAAAAGAAAGAAGGAAAGAGGTAGAAGAGTGAAAGAGTAGGATTAGTCATGAAGAGCTCATGCTTAATTTTTAAGTAGGAGAAGAGAATTCAAACCTCAAGAAGAACAAGAGTGCCCATCCCCTTTGCTTTTGGAGTATCCAAGGTGGAGCTTTTCCTCTCATGGGACACAGGCTCTGGATGTCAAAACTGTGGCATGTAGTTCATCCACTGGGCTGTTTTGACTCAAGATTTTCCTGTTCATTGTCAAAAGTATATCATAAACCTTCTACTTATCACAACACTGTTACAATCATGCAAAGATTCATGTCAAAAAATGAAATAGATTTAAAACCTGAACTACTTGTCTGAAGTAAATTCAGAGTTAAACAAGTTTCTTGATGACCCTGGGTACTGAGGGATTTCTGTGGATTCTTAGGTAAGAAATGGATCTGACAGTCTTCATCCCCAGCCAGCCAACCAACTGACCAACCAAGGAAACCAAATCTCGCTCCCACCTCCACAGTTGCACTCATGTCAAATGCAAAATTCTTTTTTTCTTCTGGTGTTGATCTCTTGATTCAGGAAAGTCCTGATTATTTCTGTGTGGCTTACGCATTTCATCAGTTTTCCAGATAGCTTACTACTTCTATTGCCTGCCTGTTAGCACCTTTGTTGATAATGAGAAAAGAAGGTCTCAAACAAGTTCATTTGGCTCTGTGTTAGCAGTTCTTGAATTAGTTTTAATGGAGAGAAAGTTGAAACGAATGGATAAAATGAAGGCTTTACATTATTCCTGCATTTCAATTGTTTATGTCAGCACTGACCTATGTTTCCACAGGTATTTGAAAAGTTATTTTCACTTCTGTATTTTTAGATTTTAAGATCAGTTTTGCTAAATGTCTGAGACCCATCCTTGCAAGGTGGTGATGGTACCGTTGATGTGCCATGCCTCCTGGCTTCATTCTAGGTAGTAAATCAGTAATAACTCTTTTGAGCCTTTCACCTTTCTTTCATTTCACTGTGGAAAAGTTTAGGTAGAAATATATCTGTCTATCTATATCATGCGTATTTTTTTGTGAAAAGGGTAATGGAATACAGAATGCCGTACATGGGTTATTCCCGCTATGAATTAGTCTCTTTTATCTGTCTCTGACCAAAACAGATGTTGGCAGCCTTTCTATTCCAGCTCTCTAAGTCAGACTAAGACTATCAGTTCCGCTTAGGAAAGCTGTAGGGAAATGATTTAACTCTTTCAATAGACCCTTACTAGTTTTTCCCTTGGTTCCTTTTTATTATAAACTACAAACAAAATTAGAATGCATTTTTATGCAACAATAAAAGAAATATAGCAATATTAAAAATACATCAATACAACTCTAGAGGGAAGTGAATTTTTATTCAAGGGCTTTCAAGAATTCTGACATTGAAAAGACATGTTTGCTTGAGGAGACAGCTAAATGTGTTTCCAACTTATATTCAAGTTCATTTGCATAGAATACCAAAAGAGCCATTTTTTTTAATTCAGAAAAGGGTGTCTATCAGAGTGTGGCAGGATGCATCTTGCTAGGATTCTACTCTTTTCTGTAGAAACTGACCATTTAAAAAAGTCATTCTGTGATTGGTGCCACAATAAAGCTCTTGCACCAGGATTTTGCAACAAAATGTAAATTAAAGGAATGTGAGAAATGGAGGGTCTATAGGGGAAAGAAAGGATCAAAGAGTGAAAAGGAAGGGGAGATTAGTAGAAAAAAATGTTTAATAAACAATAGCATTCCAAGAATTTATCATGGAAAGAAACAATCTCTTTAGATTTTAGGTTAAAAAAATTCTGTAAGCTACCAAATAAAAACTTTAAACATTTTCCAAACCATGCAAAGGAAAGAGGAAAAGAAAATGACTTCTTAGACTCCAGGTAGTTTCAAATAATTAATCACACTAAATTCTTACAGTTATCCTATGAAGTGGGTATTTCTGTCATTACTTTTTCATATAGTACCCATGCCAGGGCACCTGTGTATTAGACTCCCAGGTAACTGGTTTTGTGGAATAATGCCTCTGCTGGCACACTCCCTCCTTCCTCTAACCCTTCCAGGAATACTGGAAATACAGGGCAGGAAGAGCCTTGGACTTTCTTGACCAAATTCTTCCAATGAAGTCATCAAACTATAACTAATGCTGCATTTAATCACCATTTATCAGTAGACGGCATCTGGAAATTCAAATTCTCCATATTGCTAAAGTGAAAGCCAAGATTTATTGACCTACTTACCATGTGCCAGGACTATGTTAAACCCTTCATATATATTACTTAATTTAATCCTTTTCAGCAGCTTACAAGGTAGGTGCTATATTTTTTCTCATTTTCAGAAATGGAGACTATAGAAGTTGTTAGTCATCTGATATCTCTCAGCCAGGAAGTGGCAAAATCTGGCATTTTTATTCCAGAGCTTGAATTCCTAACTGTCTCATCTCAAAACTTGGCTCCATTGGATGTTGTCCTTCATTTCACTCTCAGTCACATTCTCCTGCTCCAGTAACCTCATCACAGAACTTTGAGGTGGATCTCTTCCACCATAGCCCCTGTCACTATCAGGTGTGCTGTGTGACACAAGGAACTTCACAGAGAAGCATCTCCTGCTTGTGATAGGTGATGGCCAAACTGTGACTTGCTGATCATGGAAGGGCCAAATACAGAGATATCAAACACCAGAGGAAATCACGGATGGCAGAAGTGTCCAGGTCCCGCAGTGTGCATGATTTCAAAGCCCACGTGCCTCCTCCACACCGTATGAAATTAAGGACTCAACCAGAAGCAGGGTAAGCACTTCTAATTCCCCTAGAAATGACTGGAAAGCAAAAAATTAGATATCTTTAGATGAGGCGGATGGTGACGGAGGGAGAGAGTAAACAGTCTTCTAGATTCTCAACTAAGAGTATATCATGTGCTTCTACAGAGGAGGCTGGATCAGTCTCTAAGGAGTTACAGCCACATTAACTGCTGTGTGGTTAGTGCCATGCTGGTGGCTCTGATAATTCTACAAGGATGAGCAGTTACCACATATTCATTACACATATTATGTCATATTTTGCATTGGACATTAAAATGTCCAAAAGCAATGACATTCATCGTAGGATGGCCTTTGGAGTATTTTTGGTATATAAACACCATTTTAGCTGTGTCTCAAGGGGCTCAGGGCTGTGATATCAGTATCAGGAGGTCGTAATTTGAGAAACCAAAGGTAAATATATGTATCCGAAGTGGGAGCTAAGTAGTCACAGTGACCCAGATTTGGGTCAGGGTAGAATCAAGATTCCTAATTTCTAAAATAGATAAATTCTTCAGCCTCTTTCCATTGTACTGAAAGGTCGGGCTATCTCTTCGGTACAGCATGTTTTGTGTCTGCTACAGTGCTTTCAGTCAGTGAGAATCTATTCTATGAGGTGAGAGTCCTGCCCACTCTCTTTTGAGCAGGCCACGTGTCCAACACAGCTGTGTTGGCCCTTCAGGCAGTTTGGAGAACATCTGCTCTGCCAGCACACTGACAAACTTCCGTGTTGGGGATGTCGCCACAGAGCAAACTGTTGCACATTTGTCACTGGATTGTTCTTTGTGTGTAGTCCTCGCTTATTCCTGTGGCTGACAACAAAGAAAGCATCATGTGTCTACAGAACAGCCACTTCCTGATGACGGTACTAAAATTCAGGCTTCCCATTGGCACTGTGGGTTTTTTTCCCCCTGAATTCCTCCCTCTTCTTTCCACAAGTAAGTACCTGTCCATTCTAGAAGCTGGGGATACAGCAGTGAATGAGACAGGCCAGGTCCCTGCTCTCATGGAGATTGCATTCTGGTTGGGCGGGGGATAGACAATGAACAAAATAACTTTCAAAGCAGACAATATAGTGCATGTTCTAGAGAGCATGTGGAGATCTACTTTAGAGGGCTGTCCAGGGAAGGCTTCTCTGCAGAGCCAGTGCTTCGGCTGAGGCTGGCATGACTAGAATGGAGCGGGCAGGAGAAACCTGGCAGTGCACGGGGGGTGAAGAGGAGAAATGCAGAGTCCTCAGAGGAGAACGGCCTGGCAGTTTCCTGGAACAGGAAGGGGCGTGGGGCCCATGAATATGGTGGAGAGGTAGGAAATGGAATCAGAGAGGCAGGCAGGGTCCAGATTGTGTTGAACATTGGAGCCCCTGAGAAGGAGCTTGGATTTTGTTCTAAGTATCTTGAGAAACCGTTGGAGACTTTTGAGTGTGGGACTAACATGATATGATTACTATTTGAAGGGCACTGTAACTTTTAGGGGGACAAGGATGGGAGCAGGGAGACTAGATGGAAGCCATTCAGGTGAGATGATGATGGCCTGGACCAGGGTGACGGCCATGGTCAGACTTGAGATTGGAGAAACAAGATACATACTGAAGATACTGAGATGGGAAGAGTGAGGAGGATCGCTTTTGTGGGTGGGGTGAGGGTGAAATCCATAGCTCTGTTTCGGCCATGACAGTCTTGCGATGCCTATTAAGAAATACAAGTGGAGAGTCAACTTGGAAGTTGCTTATGTGTGCCTGGAGCTCAGAGCTGGAAATATAAATTCAGGTTCCCTTAAAAATTGGAAGCTACCTCAGTTATAAGAAAAATAAAAACATTTAAAAATCTGGATGGATTCTAGAAAATAGAGACTTGAGAAGTGGCATTTTTAGAAGAAGAGAGTGGTTACATTATTTTCACTGCAGTTTACTGCATGAACCTACATTTATGTACGAGGCACATGTAATCTGTATTATATAAGCACAGATTACAAAAAAATAAATAAGTCCTAAAACCGGGGCTCAAGGAACTCACAGCCTAGTGGACAACATACGCACACACAAACAGACATTTATTTGCGAGCTCCTTCTTTGCCCTGTACTGAACAGAAGCCTTCTACGAAGTGTGCACGTCATTTTCCTGGATGTTGAATGAGGAACAGATCCCATGTTTAACCCTTCAGGTCGCTGGAATCATCCCGGGGTCAGTGGGATGACGTGCTGGAGGCAGACCACTCTTGATGCTAACATGGTATGCTAGAGCGTGGGAAAGGTATCCTGTACAAGGGACCAAAGGAACTCAGTAAGAGATCACAAACCTTTGCCTTGGGGCTGGAGAACGCTTCACAGCAGACATGACATTTGAGATGCACCTTTATTTTTTGCTTATGAGCTTTATAATAGACATAAGGTAATTGTATGTTTAATTTATAGGAATTTCCACACTGTTTTCCAAAGTGATTGCATAATTTTATATACCCAACATCAAAATAGAAGAGTTTCAGTTGCTCCAAATCCTATGAAAATTTTGTATTGTCTTTTTTTTTTTGCATCTGGAATGATGAGCAGGAGTTTGCCAGAGGGCATGGGATGAGTGGGAAGTCTGTTTCTACTAAAGGGGTTTCCAGAGTGAAGATGTGTCCTGGAGAAAGTCAGCCAAAAACATTTTTTCTTCTTTGAACATACTGCCCAGCTGGACACATAGATCAGATCTTTGCTAGGTTTGTCAAGTTACTCTTTTACTTTTGAAATCTGCCAGTGCCAGACTTCCAGTGTTTCATATATGCATCAAAAATCCCAGATCATTGTATTAATCTGACTTGTGGGGGCACAAGACATATTTTCATTTAAAGCTTTGATTGAAGAATATTCTTCTTCATACCCTCCCATCTCCTATCTTAGACAGAATTAATGAAAACAGTATATAAGTGGATTATTGCAGCATAACTATATCCTGTTTCCTTTTATGTTAAAAAAAATCCAAATAATAATTACAGGTAATTACTACAGTGTAAACCTCAGTCTGTTCACAATCTAACCTAAGGCAAGTTCACCTGGGAGTCACCTACTGCACATTGGTCTCTAGTTTTAAAATAGACTGGTGCTCTCCATACTTCTTTATCATTGCATTTGTAACAAAGTGCCTTTCAGTCACTTCTTGGGTGCAGTTTATAGTCACTGTTTCTTCCCATTACACCTCTTAATGCCAATTTCTTCCTCTTCATTTTAATGACTCAACACAGATGTTGAAGACTAGGAAAGAGATTACCCAAAATGGGACTTTCTTAATATTGGTAGTAAAATATTTGCAAACCACTGCCTTGTTTATGTCACTTAGGATGCCCCAGAATTCCTCCAGATTTCCTGAAAATTACATGGAGGAACAACATGACAGCCAATACATAGAGAGGTTAGTTTGTAGGAAAGCACTGATCTTAGTCTAATTAGTCTCTTCAATTTTGTCAGTGCATGACAGATTGAATAGTAGTGGTTTCTCAGAGGCAGCAAATAATTATTCTTCCCTTTCCCAGTTGAAGAGAAGATGAAAGTTGATTATCTGCTGCCAATTTTAAGCATGCCTTCTGACCACGATTGTGTAAAAGTGTTTAATGAAAATATAAATGACTTTCCTTGAGCAAATTATGCAAACTTTCTGACTTCTCAAGCAGCTAAGTGAGGATAAAATCTCTTTTACAGAGTTGTGGAGATTAAATCAGAGCACATCTATGAAGAGTCTAGCAAACAGCCTGGCACAGTGAGTGTACAGCGTATGTTAATTATTGGCTTATTTCCTCTTACCCAGAAGCCTTAGTAGGGCTGTTTTTATATGATGGTAGGAGCATATAAAAACAGCCCTTCATATAAAATCTTCTATATGAAGATTCCAAAATTTTCCAAGTTAAATGATTAATTTCTTACAAGACATCAATATCACCAGTGACCCACTAATCATTTACTTTAGTGATATGAATAACACACCCTTGTGATGTTGTGTGGAGTTGCACTCAGGTGGTCATCTTGTTATTTGTGTCCTGACCCAATTTGATAGAAATAGGGTTAGGACATACAATCTTCAGATTTATGCTCTGTTTGAAAGTTCAGTAAATTCTTGGGAGAGTCACAAAGGTTCTAGGGCAAGATTTTGATGAATCTCCAAAATGGACATATTTCGATATCCCCCTGCTTTCCTACAGTTATCTGTTTTGTCTGCAAACCTACATACACGTTAACCAAACTGAATTAAAATTTTCTTTCTCATTTTATTGCCATCTTAAGTAAAGAAAAATTTTTTAAAAAGTAATTAATCAGAGATGCAGCTTATTCAAAAAGAGGATTCCAGTTGAGTGGGGTTGACTATATGTCTCTCCTTGCCCAGGACAGACTCAGTTTATGCCTATGGTCTTGTTGTAATTATTAATAGCAACCATTTTACTCTCAAAAGTGGTCCCAATTTGTCCAGTAAGTCATTGGTCCCAATTTTCCCAATTTTGACAATATGTTGGACTGCCCTACAGTAGGTCACTGTGTCCCATCACTAACTATGTGGTCTCTCAGGAGCTCCCACCTTGCAGCAGAATTATAAGTGATTACATGGCATAGACCACTGAAGTTGCTCCCCAGTGGTCTACAATGAATAGTTGAATCTGAAAATGTCAAGGATCTCCAGGATTTAAACACCCACTGAGCCACATCTGTCTACCAGTGAGCAGCTCCCCCTCGGAAGGGATCCTGCAGCCTTTCAGCACGCAGACTCCCACTTCGTTCAGAAGATTTCACCAGTGTTTGAGATTACTTCCTATCACCAAGTTTTTATGGCATCAAAACCCAGCCTGAGTAGTTCTTTTTTCTGCCCACAAGCTGTATTGTTACTCAAGTGTGCTTCTTAAAGCAATGAATATGTAACTCATTAAATGCCTTCAAGGAAAGGGAGATGTAAGGATCTAATTTTATTGACTGACATGGACAGCAGAGACACACAGAGCCTGCTCACATCCTTTGTAAAGTTTGGATTCAGAGACACTTCTTCACCCCCTCCTGCCATGGAGGGAGCCGCCATCACACATGTTTATTGACTGGTAGACAGCAAAGATCTGTTGGCCATATGCACTCAAGTAAAACAACATAGATCTTGACAGGAGATGTTTCTTATGAGCTACATTTAGGAGAAATTTCTCTATCCAGGGCTGGTGTGGTCACATTGTTGGTACCAGATCAGCTGGTGTGAAGAACTCAGTGGGTCATCCTGTATGCACCCTACCCTCTAGAAAGGATTTGTTCACACCAACTCAGAAACGCTGTCTCAAAGAACAACAAAATCAGGCCAACCCCAAAGGACAAAATTCCCATTCCTGCTTGATAACTAATTTTGTTATATGAAACATCTCACTTCAATTTCATGCACTTTAACTTAATCCCCAGACTTCTTCATCTTGATGGAAATAGAGCAAGTGCTTACAGTTAATGTAAAACTAACAAGACACAATAGCAAACATGTAGCACTGACTATGTGCCAGACGCTGCTGGTTCAAGCGTTTTACATATCATAACAAACATAACCCTCACAAACACTTAATGAGATAGGCACTATTATTGTTATTTTACAAGCAAGGAAACTGAGGCTCAGAGTCTGTGCCTACACTGCTTGCTGCCCTGCCTCTTGTACACTGGCAATGTTCTAGAAGGCGTCAGGGAATTGCAGCTCACAAGAAGCATCTCCTGTCAAGCTCGATGTGGCTCCACTCGTAGGCTTATGGTCGCCAGATCCTTGTCATCCGCCTGTCAATAGTCACCCCTTCCCCTTAGGAATAGATTCCCATCTCTGCCCTCAGCCTTCTTCTCTTAAGGCACAATATATCTAAATTCTTTTACTTCTTTCATTGTGAGGACTGTTTCCCAAACTGTTAATCATTTTAGTCGTTTTCTCCAAGTGCCCCAGAACATGCTTCTCCTGGTACCTCCAGACCCGTCCCACTTCAGACTCACTGGCTGCATGAAGAAGTGGGGTTTTGTATGGTTTAGGGATAAACAGGGGAATAGAAACAGAATCAGCCCAGATCCCCCAAACCATAGCCATTTAGCCAGGAGGGTAAGGCAACCATGATTCCTTGATTCCTTTCAGTGACCAATGGAAGATAAGTCATTTAGTTTTCCATGAAGAGAGGTTTATACTGACACATTTATAATCTAGTTAAAAATCTTCCTTGGTCACCCAGAAAACTATGCTGGTGAGAGACATGAATACATGGACCTTAAGCAAATGAACAGATAAAGGAGAAGGCATGCCACAATTCCAGCCAGCTGACACGCTATTTTGAAACCTCTCCTCCTTTAGTAAATGTTGGAAGATAATTGATGGTTGTATTTTTTTTTTTCTTGTTTCTTATGGTATTGTGGTCTTTCTCCTTAGAGGATAGTCATCCTTTTAAGCGGGATTCAACAACCTTCCTCAAAGGTTGGAAGTCAAAACTGAGCCCAGACTACTTTGAAATGATATCTAATATAAGGTTGTCAGGGTTTTAGAATATGAATGTGTTTGCATTAGGAGGTTACTTGCTTGATTACATTATTTGATTTTGTGAAAATTCTACGTCTATTCAGAGGATTTTTAAAAAATTAATTAATTAATTTATTTATTTTTGGCTGTGTTTGGTCTTCGTTTCTGTGTGAGGGCCTTCTCTAGTTGCGGCGAGCGGGGGCCACTCTTCATTGCGGTGCGCGGGCCCCTCACCACCGCGGCCTCTCTTGTTGCGGAGCACAGGCTCCAGACGTGCAGGCTCAGCAGTTGTGGCTCACGGGCCCAGCTGCTCCGCGGCATGTGGGATCTTCCCAGACCAGGGCTCGAACCCGTGTCCCCTGCATTGGCAGACAGACTCTCAACCACCACGCCACCAGGGAAGCCCCAGAGGATATTTTTTAAATTGAGGTATAGTTGATTTACAATATTGTGTTAATTTCAGGTGTACAGCAAAGTGATTTGGATTCTTTTTCAGATTCTTTTCCATTATAGGTTATTACAAGAATTCACAGGATATTTTAAATAATGAGTACACAGACTACACACAATAGTTGCCTTCAAAATGTTCATTTCTCATTCTACTGTAGTGTATTAAGTTATGCTTCAGCATCGTTTAAAAATGCCATCTGGTATATTCAATTTAACAGTTCATGTTTTGTCTAGGTTGTCATTTGTGATGTAAACATGGACAAATGACAGCTTTCACGTTGCTCAGTTTGAAGGGACTATCTCTGAAGACCCTCATTTCTCAAGGTGGGACGTGTGTTTCTTTGTTGGTTCACAGTGTGATATGAGATGGTATACAATGAACTTTTGAAAACATTTTGTTAGCTATATGTTTACTTAACATGTGTTAGGAGAACTATTTCTAACATACCAAGTCTGTTATTTCGTAGATATTATTCCTTAAGATGGGGCTGAAGAGAAAAGGAATAGATTTAAAAGGAAAAATTTAGAGTATATATGTCTATCAGCCAATGCAACAAAAACTTTGAGGGAAAGTCATAAATGTATAAAGTTTGGGACACACCAATATAAGATATCTTGAGACCCAGGAACTTTGTTTTCCTTGGTCTATTAATGGATGTAGATAAGTGCCAGGAATCTTATTGCTCTTGTTCTGATATGTTCTAGACTTGTCTCAAATTTTCCTGGCCATTCTTGGTATATGATCTGGCTCTTTCCTACCCTTGGAATGCCCTTTCCAATCCTCTGCAGCTCTCCAATTTCTCCTGTTGTTCAAGGCCCATTTCAGGTAATATTCTTCTATGAAACCATTTGCACCCATGCAGTCACATAGCATTTGCTTCTTCTATTACCCTGCTTCACACTAAACTCTCCCCTTCCTGGACTGTGGTACAGAGCTTTCTCACCTGTGCGATATGCTGGGTGTTGAGTAGCCTTGGTTTCTACAGAATGATCGGTCTGGGGAAAGGCGAAGGTAAAACCAATTCAAGTAAGTCACAGATCAAGGTAGGGCAGAATTTATTAGCTCTGCTCTTAAATATTCTTCTAAGTTGACCTGCTATCCACCAGGCCAGTCCAAGAAAGCCCACATTCTCATAAATTACATCATCAGTCATCTACGAACAATAGTGTTCATTTCTAGGTAGGTTGCTTCTTCCTTAGTCAAAATCCTAATTTCATTAATTTTTCTGAATTCTGGATTTCAATCAAGTTGTGAAGTCAAAGGATTTTAAATTTTGATGTTTTGCCAAATTGTCCTCAAGAAAAGCTGCATAATTTATCTGCCACCACACACTGGCTGACATGCTTGCTTTAATTTGAGATGTGCAGGTTAAAAAAGGATACTTCATTGTTGTGGAAATTTGCATTTTTAAAATTACAAGTCATGCTTATATTTCAAAATTATGAGTGATGTATATAAAATTATGAGAAGCTTTTTGCTTGTCCTTTGCTTATTTTTCCTTTTGCCTTTCTTACTTATTCCTTTCCTCCTTCCCTCCCTCCCTTTCTTTTTTTCTTTTCTTTTCTTTCTACTGATTTATAAAAGATCTTTTTGTACCAAGCAGAATGTATTACAAGAGTTTTATTCAAGTTTGTCTTTTTACTTTATTTTTAGTATTTTTTCCTATAGAATTTTAAAACTTTGAGACAAATTCAATAGATCAATCTTTTCCTTTATGGTTTCTGGGTTTTATGGTTTTCTTAAAAATAACTTCCTCACAGAAATTTTTTTAAATCCACACATTTTAAAATTCAGATTTCTGATTTTGAAAAGGATGTTCTGTGTTTGTTTTATCCCTGACATGCTAAGTGGAACAAGCAGCTCACGCAGCTCCAGAGCACAGGGACATAGCCTCTTCTGGCCTCCCTGGGAGGCCTCACATCTCCCTTGATCTTTCATTCTGTGTACCCCGGCTTTGGCTTCAGCTCCTGAGCTCTGACTCAGGCCTTACTTGTTTGGATGCCTCTTGGAACTCATTTTTTGGGCCTGTAGACCTCAGTCTGGTGTGATACTGTTTGTTGACTGGAGGTATCAAAGGACCCATATTAAATAGAGCAGCACCTGTGACAAAATAAGGGTTCCATACAATTACTGTTTCCAAGTGTTGCATTGAAATTGCCTTTTCACAGTTCAAAATGGATAAATAGTTGAGGCTGCTGATGGTGAGGACAAAAACAATTTCTAAAATTCTAACAGGATATGATAAAAAAACCCTGAGAAATATACACATATACATATATATATATATATCCATACTCTTTTACGATATTTCAAAAGGTTGAATTATGAGCAATTCCGTTTTTTTTTTTTTTTGCATATTAACGTGTTAAATTTTATTTTCTTACACAGGTAGTAAGTTATCCAGATTTACAGTGTTGAAGTGGTTAGATAGAATTTCTGTAAAACATGAATGAAGTCCTGTTTTGAGTTTTATTCCATGTGCTATGGCCCCTTTCGTCCGTCCCATGGCTCTGTGTCTGCCTAAGCCCCACGTGGCCATGCTAGCAGCCAGCCACTATCGAGTTCCGGTGACCGATGCCATTCCGGAGATCTCCGCCCATTTCCGTTGCAGGGTCGGGACCGTAAGAGCTTGGTGCCACTCTGCCACACGTCTCGCCCTTATGACTGACAGTTCACACTGGAATCGAAGGTGAGTTCATGGGAGTGGAGGTGAGCCATCCTTAGGCAAGTCTTCTGTAAAGAGCCTCAAGCATTGCTTCAATATCAATAGCGTCTGCCATTTTCTCTAAACGGCTGTGCGGGCTTTTTTCTGTAAACGCCTGTGCGGGCTTCCGGGGCCCCTGCGGTGCTGGTGTTCGGAAAGACGAGGGCCGCTGCCGCCGCCACTGTTGCTACTGTTACACCGCTAGGCCCAGGCCGCGGTACCGCCCAGCCCGAACTGCTGGCTCTGAGGGCGGATAGGCCCAGGCGAATCTAAAAGAAACGACAGGCTTAGAGGAGCCCAGGCGGGAGTTCAGGACGCGGGCCTCGGCACTTCAGGATCCACCCGTGCGACAGCGACCGCAAGCTCTCTGAAATGGCCAGTGCTTCCCCCGAGCGATCCCTTTTAAATAGTGCCATTGTCTATCTGGGATATATAGGATGCTTGAAGTTTGAACGGAAGCCTTTGGGAGGAATCATAGTCAGAAACTCTGCTAGAGGTACCTTTACGTGTTCTCGCACGCTGAGGAATGACCCTCCTCTTGACGTTCTGTGCCGGTTTCTCATAGTCACGTCCCTTCTTGCCGAAAGCCTGACATGTGACGTTCGTACACAGTTGTATTTGTTTTTGTGGGATTTTTGTATTTATCACAAAGAAGTCAAGTCATTGATAAACCGTTATAGACACATGTTTTATTTCCCATTAGATTTGGTTCTTTCTAACAAAAAGTATACCAGTTTAGAGGGGTCTTAGGCTTTTCAAACAAGTCTGGAGGTATCATAATAAGCCACCAACTAGCAATGCCTCTGTGTTCCTTTAAGATCATTCAAATCAAACCATAAGAAATGAGAACTATTTTATGAAGACCTCCCTAGGAAATTCCATACCATGTTGAAAACGTTCACTGCCATAGTGAACAGAATCCACTGTAGTGAAATTAGTATACTTAATTTAAATATATTATGCTAATATATTTTAAATCCGTAATCTCTTACTATATTATCATCAAATGAAATTAAAAAAAAAAAACCTGGACTTCATCAGCTGAGATTATTTTTCACAGGCTTGGAACATGTATTCAGTCTTGTGAAGTGATGTGCTGGAGCTGGATGGCACCGACTCAGGAACAAGAACATTCACATTTCTTCACAACTCTGTTTAGGGACCTCAGATACAGAGCTTGAAATTGGCCTCATGGCAGTACTTACACCATGGAAATTGGCGGATACTATATGTCAGGGCTTTATTTTACAGAGAGCCATTCTGCCAGCACACCGCTGGTTTCTGTCTACATACATCTTATAATGGGAGATAAATAACAGGCTATTCCTTGAATATTCATTTTCTGTGTCAATATTACTGAGTATCTAAGGGATTAAGTAACTTAAAAAGTCAACAGTTTGGCTTTAAATGATAGAATAAGTAGTTAGCTTGCTAGTTCTTGACTTAGCAAGTGTGACTTATAAGTCAACAAATAAAATTTTTAACTGAGAAAGACCATAAAAGTTTTGTATGCCTGTCTCCTATCCTATGAAGAACCCCTATTACAGGATAGCTGTTATTTTTGTCTGCCCTGAAACCTCTTCCCTCTCTTACTGATTAATAGCATTTTGATTTTCCCTTGGCAAGTCTAGGTCCTCACGGTTTAAGAGGGAGGGATTGTTGACTCCACACGGACCCTCCTCTCCTGCTCTTAGGGTGTGCACATGACCCAGACTTGGCCAAAGAGAGTGCTGCATGCCCGTGACCGCCTAGATTTTTGCAGGGTGGTCACTTGACTTAGTTCTGACTAATGCGATTGCTGCTTTTCCCATGTCCATAGCAATAGGTTCAGGGGAGGCACTTGACCCAAGCTAGAGTGAATTCCAGAAATTACTGCTGCTATCAAGAAATGGGAAACTCCACTCCTGTTGCTTAGTCGGTGGAGTGTGAGACTGAAGCCGTAGGTTGTTCTCTTTGCCACCATCTTTTTTTTTTTTTTTTAATTTATTTATTTATGGCTGTGTTGGGTCTTTGTTTCTGTGCGAGGGCTTTCTCTAGTTGTGGCAAGCGGGGGCCACTCTTCATCGCGGTGCGTGGGCCTCTCACTGTCGCGGCCTCTCTTGTTGTGGAGCACAGGCTCCAGACGCGCAGGCTCAGTAATTGTGGCTCACGGGCCTAGTTGCTCCGTGGTATGTGGGATCCTCCCAGACCAGGGCTTGAACCCGTGTCCCCTGCATTAGCAGGCAGATTCTCAACCACTGCGCCACCAGGGAAGCCCTCTTTGCCACCATCTTAGTATGAAGCCAACAGAAAGGCAGGTGGAACTGGAGTGATAGAGAGAGATTCCTAATGATATCATTTGAGCAACTGGATCCTTCTGGGCTGAATCTAGAATTACATTGAACCAATTCATTTCCTTTTTGTTTAAGCCAAATAATTTAGTTTTTGTCACTTGCAATTGAGAGCTCTCACTGATTTAATGTCTTTCTATAATGGCTCTGAGTACTCAGCAGCTGACTCTTGAATACATCTAGAGATAGGGCCCTCACTATTTTGTGAAGCAGTTCATTTCCCTTTTGACGATTCTGAATATTAGAATATTCTACACTGATCCCAAATTTATCTCCTTTCATTGGTCCTATATGTGTTGTCAATGGCAACACTTGTAAGTGTACATCTTTATCTGTCTTCTTTCCCTTTGCAAACTCTGGGTTAATTATCATGCTTTTGCTAAATCTTCTCTAGTTAAACATACTTAGTCTCCTCAAAGATCCTTCATGATTTTCATCCTCCTGGTCATACTTTTCTAGACGTACAACAGTTGGTCAACATCTTTTTAAAAATGTGGCTTACTTGTAGACCTAATATTTATCAGAAGTTTGAGCAGAGAGGGATTATTCTCTTGTTCTACCTGCAGGACTGACTGTAAGTGAAATGCCTAAGGGGAAAATGTATGGTTACGACTTGGCTTCCATTTCTATTTACTCTTCTATTTCTGTTATTTCACCTTGTCAGGGTTTATTTTCTCTTTCCACCCCAGGGATCCTCTTACCCCTTGTCCCCTTCTCTACCTCACCGCTGTTGCCTCTGCCCCTGTTCTCCCTCCAACCCAAGCTGCTCCTGTTACAATAAACAGTAAAGAAAGAATTTGACTCATGTATTGCATTGAAGTACAAAATAAATGATAAGTTTAATGTGCCACCTCTCTTCAGGTGTATACATTTTAATTTCCATAGGCAAAGCCTTGTTTAATTTGAGTCAAAGAACAGAAGTTGCAATTGTGGAGTTTTAGCTGGGGTTGAGCTGTTGGGAAGGTGGTTTATTGGAGGGTGCTTTATTGAGATCATATCGTATTTCCAGCCCCGACTTTGCTAGCAGAGTCTTGGCCAGGCTGCAGTCTCCAGGGCCCTGCTTCACAGCCTGCCCCACTGCCTGCTCTCACATGTACAGCCTGCTCTTCTGAGCTTGGTGACATCCAGCTGTGTTTTTGCCTTCTTATTCTTTTTGTTTGTTTTAATTTTTATTTTGTAATGGAGTATAGTTGATTAACAATGTTGTGTTGGTTTCAGGTGTACAGCAAAGGGATTCAGTTATACATATATTGTACATGTATCTATTCTTTTTCAAATTCTTTTCCCATTTAGGTTATTGCAGAATATTGAGCAGAGTTTCCTGTGCTATACAGTAGGTCCTTGTTAGTTATCTTTTCCTTCTTATTCTTAAAGAAGCAAAATTCCTCTTGTTCTCAATGGAAGACAGATTAGACAAAAACAAAACAAAACAAAAATAAAAACTTGGAAGTCTGCACCATTTCTCCTGTGAAATGCACAAAGGTCCTCCTGTCACTGGGGTAGAGATGACGCCCATGTCCTGGGCGGTGTCTGAGATACCAGTGAAAGTTACACATTTCACATATTGCATCTCCTTTTGAGATCACGTATTTTGGCCATTTTAACCACTAAGTCCAACTCCATAGGTTTGCTGGATCAATTAATACTATCATTTAAGACTAAACATAGTAGATCAATGTCTTTCTATTCATTTTAGTCACATAGATTTCATCCGATTTTAGCATTCTTTTGATATTACCAATAGGGTTTTTTTTTTTTTTTGCAGTTGTTGTTGTATCCCAGACTTAGCCCAATTCCTGGCTCTTAAGAAATTTTTTGCAGTTGTTTATTAAAAAATAGCATGTAAATATAAATATTCAAAGCAATATCACAAAGCTGTTTAAAACTGCTCCTCAAAATTTCAGTTCTTTAACAAGTTTAATGGAGTTTTTCTATAAGACCTATTTATGGAGGAAATTTATGAAAATATGGGTCCATCTTGTACTAAGTCCTAGGATATTCATTTCTCAGAAGTAACAGAAAGACCTCTTTATAATATGGCTTTTCCCTGCGTCAGTGTGTTTTGGAAGTGGACCACCAGGCCAGCACTATAGTGACATCCCTGTGTATACACACATTGATTTCCTCAAGCAATGGATGATTTTCTCCAAGCTGGCTTCTCCTCAAAAATCAAAACTTAATTTTTCTCTGGGTCAGTTTTCGTGTGAAGAATCCTTTCCAAATCACTTTCCGGTCTCTCTCCATGAAACCACCACTGGTTAATGGAAACCTAGGGCACTTGATGGAGTGGGGCACAATGATAAGTCTCTCAGTCTGTTTTCTTCTTTGAATAAACAGGTCTTTTCTAAGGGCACTGCTGGTGGTTTGATCCTTGGCAGTGACTCTCCTCAAAAACGTGTCTTACAAGAGCAAGTGGTTCTTCCAAGTAGAATGGGTACCTTTCAGAGCCCTTTCTGTTTGTTTAGTTTCTTGATTATATGAAGTACGTTAAAACCAGTCCAAGGCCCATTAACATAATTTTCATGCATGTTAGTTCTGGCAAAACACACTAGGCAGGAACTGTATGATAAATGAGATAAATAATTTTGATGGAGCAGTGAAATAAAATAAACTTTTGCTATTTAAGAAAACAAACCATGACTGGTGGTGTGTATGGGGGTCAGTTTGTGTTAGGGTGGCATTCTGAGGGTGGCCTCTCATCCTTAGAACGTTCTGGGGAGAAAGAGCCGCTGTCTTAACTCCAACAAGGTCCAATTTCAGCTTGAAAATGAAATATTATGAAGCCTGTTGTCCTTTATTTAGGGGTTGATTATCCAGGCTATGGATTGTGTGAGGATCCTTGTACATCTTCTCCTTGGCTGCATTTTAGCACTTTGTCTAAAGAATGGGCAAGGCAGACAGAATAAATGAAATTTGTATTCATAGTGAGACTTATTAACACCTTGGGGAAGAAGTCACTGGAGGCTGAGTGGATTCTTTCTAACAAGTTTAATTTTGCTTAGTTAGCAGCTTATAGACTGTTGTATGAGCAGATCCTGTGAAACGTGTCTATCAGAGTTAGTAGCAGAGTCAGGCTCTTGGGGCCTGGGCCAATAATATGGTCTCTGTGTGCTGCCCAAATCATGGAAGGTAGAATGGACCTCAGATGAAACCTTGAGAGTTTGGGGTTTTTTTTTTAAAGAACTTTTAAAAAATGGGTTTCTGGAAATAAGGTATTGTTTCACAGTGGGTTGATTGTTCCAATGTCACCTGGATTTTGTATCATTGAGACCTCTCTCCTCCAGTGCAGAGCTGTGTTTCTTGGGTAAGAGGAGGAAAATCCCACACAGGTGTGCATGCCCTGGCAGAAGATGGCTAAATTACACTTGTGTATGTTTTGTATTTTTCCTTTAACTTCTCAAACACCGATCAACTAGGAGAAATTCAGGCAATAAATAAAGTTAATGAGATTATTGGAATGATTGATGGATTTTAAATGTCCTTGCCAAAGCTGCCATCATAACACTGTCGATAATTGTGAACTAGTTATATACCACATGTGACAGGAAGCTCTAGAGTTTCTACTTCTACACACATGAGAGAATATAGCACCATATCCCTGCCACCCACAACACATTCTAGCCTGTCTGTAGAGGCCGTTGGATCTTTTATCATAATAAAATCCTCATTATCTCAATAGCCTATGATGTTGATGATTGCCTTAAAGTTTGGTTTTAGAATGTTGGAAAATGGTGGCAGCATGATTTGGAGGTCTTCCTAAATTCCCCACAAAAAGCACAGGATAAATTGCATGCCGTATGAGTTATAGCTCAACAAAACTGTCTATATATATAAAACTATAAGGAAAAAATAGAGCAACTAAAACTAAAAATCCATCCATGGACAATATGTATGAAAAGCCAGGAAACAGGATAAACCAGTGAATCCTAAAAAATGAGCTATAAGACCTGTACCTTCTGACATCTGTATAAGAGGAAACACAGGGAAGCAGTGGGGCTGGATTTGATGAATACGAGAATTGAAGAACCTCAAAATAGGTGAAACTTGGAACTAAAGCAGGTCAACTTGATAACAACAGCTGATCTTGTCAAGTGTTTGCCCACCCCAGTTGCTGGTGATACAAGGGTCTCATGTTAAGGCTGAAAGTGACTGGAGCTCTGTGAGCTCTTGAAACGGACCCACCAGAGCTCTCTTCCAGCACAGGGCCTCACACTGAAGAGATGAAGGAAAGAGAAGGTTCAGATAGAAGTAGATGGGTGGAGGAAACAACCAGGAAATCGTAGACAGCAAACTTGGTGTGTGTTTGTGTGTAATAGACTTTATTTTTCAGAACGGTTTTATTTATTTTTTATTTCTTATTTTTTTGCAGGACAGAAATAGGGACACAGATGTAGAGAACAAACGTTTGGACACCAAGGGGGGAAAGCAGTGGGGGTGGTGGTGGTGGTGGGATGAGTTGGGCGATAGGAGTTGACATGTATACACTGATGTGTATAAAATAGATAACTAATAAGAACCGCTGTATAAAAAATAAATTAAATTAAAAAAATTAAAATTAAAAAAAATAGAACGGTTTTAGATTTATAGAAAAATTGAGAAGATAGCACAGAGAGTTCCCATATACTCCCCACCCAGTTTCCCTATTAAATAACATCTTTAACATCTTATATTAATATGGTAGAGTTGTTATAATTTATGAACCGATATTAATATATTATTATTGCCTAAGTTTTACTATATTCACATCTTCTAAGTTTTTACCTTTTCCTGTTCTAGGATCCCATCCAGGATACCCCATTACATTTCGTTATCATGTCTCCTTAGGCTCTTCTTGGCTATAACAGTATGTTAGGCTTTCCTTGTTTTTGATGATCTTGACAGTTTTAAGGAGGACTGGTCAGGTATTTATAGCTGTCATTTTATATATATATATATATATATATATATATATATATATATATATATATATATATATATATATAAAAAACAGTTTACAAAAACAACAGAGGAGAGATCTCTGTGAAGTAAGAAAATTGTATGAACCAACTCTCTTCCAAAAATTTCAGGAAAATAATTTTACATGAAAATTAGCAACAGAAAATTATTGAGTTCAAATTCTATACAAAGTTACTGAAAGCAAAAAGAGAATCGAGAGAAGAATAATATCTCTATAGGCAATAAAACTACCAGAAGGACATATGCAAAAAAGATAAATATGATAATGTACTATTTCAAAACAAGCTAAATATTTTAAGAAAATTATTCAAAATATGAAGGAACAACAAAAACCACAATTTAAAAGACTCAGAAATCAGGGAATAGGTGTCAAAAAATAATTAAAAGTAAAAGAAAAAGTGAAGATTAGATTAGAAGAAATGCAAGAGTGAATAAATATGAGATAATTCCTTAAGGGAAATAGAAGGTGAAAAGGAGAAAAAAATTTTTAATTCAAAAAAAAAAAAATAAGGAAAGAAATGAAAAACAGATTCAAGACAATGAGACAGATATTTGAAGATAGACAAAGAAAATTAAACATGCAGATAACAGTAGTCCTTAAAGAAGAAACCCAGTGGACAGGAATAGAACAAATGCTAAAATTACAGAAAATATTTCTGAAATAGAAGAAAAATTGAAGCTACATTTTAAAAAGCACACTGTGAACCTTAGAATATTGATCTAGAATGACCAACATCAAGAAAAATTCTTATAAAATTACTGAACTTTAAAGACAAAACCCCAAATCTTTTGTATATATAGACAAAGAAGGCATATGATATATAAGTAAAATCCAGGTAGGTTATCATCAGACTTTTCAACAGCAGTGCTTTATGCCAGAAGAAAATGGTATAAAATATTTAAGACATTCAAGGAAAGAAAATGTGTGCCAAGATTTTATATCTAGTAAAACTGAATTTCAAGTAAATAGGGCATCAAAACTTAAAATCAACATGGAAGAACTCAATAAATATTGTTCCATGAACCCTGTAAAAATCTTTCAGACTTAGTTTTGTATTGGAAATATCAGCATGAGCTTATGAGGTATTATATTTTAAAAACATATATGCATATCTTGTGTGTGTATTTCCTAGCTCTGTTCACATAAAAGGTCTAGAAACAATAACCAACTCAGAAACAATGAATATCTCTAGGGCCCAGATGTGGTCTTGAAATACCATTCCCTCTAAAAGAAACTGGGATTTATTGGAAAATGGCTGATCCCAAGTCTGAGGCAAGAGATACAAGATGAGCCTGGAACGCCTTGTAATACCAGGTAGCAAAGAAGCTCTCAAAGACTGGTAGGGTCATGTCTAATGGACTTGAGAACCACCTTGAAGACAAAGCTCCCACTGACCAGTCTGAACTTCAAAATGGATAAGAATTGCAAAGGCTTGAAATCCATCAAATATCTTTAAATCTGGGCATTCATAATTTTATATATATATATACATATATATATATATATATATATATATATATATAAAACATTATATGGCACTAGTTGGTCTCCTTTTGAAGATAATAGGTACCAATTCATTTATTTAAAAACTGGGTAGATGAAAGGAAAGAATCAAGCATTTATCTGCTTCTCCTTTGTGAACCATACCACTAGGTATCTCCTTATAAAATTATTACAGCCAACAAATGAAAACAAAATGATAGATTAGAATGTGACAATTTTGTAACTCCTAATGAATGAATAGATCCAGGCATTGAGTCAATGCCTGCTTACAACAAAAAGGAGTGAAAACCACCATTATATGCCTTTTTTTCCCCACATCTTTATTGGAGTATAATTGCTTTACAATGTTGTGTTACTTTCTGCTGTACAACAAAGTGAATCAGCTATATGTATACATATATCTCCATATCCCCTCCCTTTTGAGTCTCCCTTCCACCCTCTCTATCCCACCACTCTAGGTCATCACAAAGCCTCTAGTGGATCTCCCTGTGCTATGCAGCAGCTTCCCACTAGCCATCCATTTTACATTTGGTACTGCATATATGTCAATGCTACTCTCTTACTTCATCCCAGCTTCCCCTTACCCCACCATGTCCTCAAGTCCATTCTCTACATCTGAGTCTTTATTCCTGTCCTGCCCCTAGGTTCATCAGTACCATTTTTTTAGACTCCATATATATGCATGAGCATACAGTATTTGTTTTTCTCTTTCTGACTTACTTCACTCTGTATGACAGACTCTATGTCCATCCACCTCACTAAAAATAACTCAATTTTGTTCCTTTTTATGGTCAAGTAATATTCCATTGTATATGTGTGCCACATCTTCTTTATCCATTCATCTGTCAGTGGACGTTTAGGTTGCTTCCATGTCCTGGCTATTGTAAACAGTGCTGCAGTGAACACTGGGGTACATGTGTCTTTTTGAATTATGGTTTTCTCAGGGTATATGCCAGCAGTGAGATTTCTGGGTCATGTGGTAGTTCTATTTTTAGTTTTTTAAGGAACCTCCATACTGTTTTCTGTAGTGGTTGTATCCATTTACATTCCCACCAACAGTGCAAGAGGGTTCCCTTTTCTCCACACCCTCTCCAACATTATTGTTTCTAGATTTTTTGATGATGGCCATTCTGACTGGTGTGAGGTGATATCTCATTGCAGTTTTGATTTGCGTTTCTCTAATGATTAGTGATGTTGAGCATCTTTGCATGTGTTTGTTGGCAATCTGTATGTCTTCTTTGGAGAAATGTCTATTTAGGTCTTCTGCCCATTTTTGGATTGGGTTGTTTGTTTATTTGATATTGAGCTTCATGAGCTGCTTGTATATTTTGGGGATTAATCCTTTGTCTGTTGCTTCATTTGCAAATATTTTCTCCCATTCTGAGGGTTGTCTTTTTGTCTTGTTTATGGTTTCCTTTGCTGTGCAAAAGCTTTGAACTTTCATTAGGTCCCATTTGTTTGTGTTTTTATTTCCATTACTCTAGGAGGTGGGTCAAAAAGGATCTTGCTGTGATTTATGTCAAAGAGTGTTCTGCCTATGTTTTCCCCTAAGAATATTATAGTGTCTGGCCTTACATTTAGGTCTTTAATCCATTTTGAGTTTATTTTTGTGTATGGTGTTAGGGAGTGTTCTAATTTCATTCTTTTACATGTAGCTGTCCAGTTTTCCCAGCACCACTTATTGAAGAGACTGTCTTTTCTCCATTGTATATTCTTGCCTCCTTTGCAAAGATAAGGTGACCATATGTGCATGGGTTTATCTCTGGGCTTTCTGTCCTGTTCCATTGATCTATATTTCTGTTTTTGTGCCAGTACCATACTGTCTTGATTAATGTAGCTTTGCAGTATAGTCTGAAGACAGGGAGCCTGATTCCTCCAGCTCTGTTTTTCTTTCTCAAGATTGCTTTGGCTATTTGGGGTCTTTTGTGTTTCCAAACAACTTGTAAAATTTCTTGTTCTAGTTCTGTGAAAAATGCCATTGGTAATTTGATAGGGATTGCATTGAATCTGTAGATTGCTTTGGGTAGTATAGTCATTTTCACAATGTTGATTCTTCTAATCCAAGAACATGGTATATCTCTCCATCTGTTTGTATCATCTTTGATTTCTTTCATCAGTGTCTTATAGTTTTCTGCATAGAGGTCATTTACCTCCTTAGGTAGGTTTATTCCTAGGTATTTTATTCTTTTTTTTGCAATGGTAAATGGGAGTGTTTCCTTAATTTCTCTTTCTGATCTTTCGCTGTTAGTGTATAGGAATGCAAGAGATTTCTGTGCATTAATTTTGTATCCTGCTACTTTACCAAATTCATTGATTAGCTCTAGTAGTTTTCTGGTGGCATCTTTAGGATTTTCTATGTATGGTATCATGTCATCTGCAAACAGTGGCGGTTTTACTTCTTCTTTTCCAGTTTGTATTCCTTTTATTTCTTTTTCTTCTCTGTTTGCCATGGCTAAAACTTCCAAAACTATGTTGAATAATAGTGGTGAGAGTGGGCACCCTCATCTTGTTCCTGATCTTAGAGGAAATGGTTTCAGTTTTTCACCATTGAGAATGATGTTGTCTGTGGGTTTGTCATATATGGCTTTTATTATGTTGGGGTAGGTTCCCTCTATGCCCACTTTCTGGAGAGTTTTTATCATAAATGGGTGTTGAATTGTGTCTAAAGCTTTTTCTGCATCTATCGAGATTATCATATGGTTTTTATCCTTTAATTTGTTAGTATGGTGCATCACATTGATTGATTTGCATATATTGAAGAATCCTTGCATTCCTGGGATAAACCCCACTTGATCATGGTGTATGATCCTTTTAATGTGCTGTTGGGTTTTGTTTGCTAGTATTATGTTGAGGATTTTTGCATCAATGTTCATCAATGATACTGGCCTGTCATTTTCTTTTCTTTGTGACATCTTTGTCTGGTTTTGGAATCAGGGTGATGGTGGCCTCATAGAATGAGTTTGGGAGTGTTCCTTCCTCTGCTTTATTTTGGAAGACTTTTAGAAGGATAGGTGTTAGCTCTTCTCTAAATGTTTGATAGAATTTGCCTGTGAAGCCATCTGGCCCTGGGCTTTTTATTGTTGGAAAATTTTTAATCACAGTTTCAATTTCAGTGCCTGTGATTGGTCTGTTCATATTTTCTATTTCTTCCTGGTTCAGTCTTGGAAGGTTGTACATTTCTAAGAATTTGTCTATTTCTTCCAGGTTGTGCTTTTTTTTTTTTAATTTTTTTTATTTTTAACTAATTATTTATTTATTTATTTATTTTTGGCTGTGTTGGGTCTTCGTTTCTATGCGAGGGCTTTCTCTAGTTGCGGCGAGCGGGGGCCACTCTTCATTGCGGTGCACAGGCCTCTCACTGTCATGGGCTCTCTTGTTGCGGGGCACAAGCTCCAGACGCGCAGGCTCAGTAGTTGTGGCTCACGGGCCCAGTTGCTCCGCGGCATGTGGGATCTTCCCAGACCAGGGCTCGAACCCGTGTCCCCTGCATTGGCAGGCAGATTCTCAACCACTGCGCCACCAGGGAAGCCCCAGGTTGTGCATTTTATTGGCATATAGTTGCTTGTAGTAGTCTCTCATAATCCTTTTTATTTCTGCACTGTCAGTTGTTACTTCTTCTTTTTCATTTCTAATTTTGTTGATTTGAGTCTTCTGCCTTTTTTTTCCTGATGAGTCTGGCTAATGGTTTATCAATTTTGTTTATCTTCTCAAAGAACAAGCTGTTAGTTTTATTGATCTTTGCTATTGTTTCCTTCATTTCTTTTTCATTTATTTCTGATCTTATCTTTATGATTCCTTTCCTTCTGCTAACTTTGGGGTTTTTGTTGTTGTTGTTATTCTTCTTTCTCTAATTGCTTTAGGTGTAAGTTTAGGTTGTTTATTTGAGATTTTTCTTGTTTCTTGAGGTAGGATTTTATTGCTATAAACTTCCCTCTTAGAATTGCTTTTGCTGCATCCCATTGGTTTTGGGTCATCACGTTTTCATTGTCATTTGTTTCTAAGTGTTTTTTGATTTCCTCTTTGATTTCTTCAGTGATCTCTTGGTTGTTTAGTAGCATATTGTTTAGCCTCCATGTGTTTGTATTTTTTACAGTTTTTTTCCCTGAAATTGATATCTAGTCTCATAGTGCTGTGGTCAGAAAAGATGCTTGATATAATTTCAATTTTCTTAAATTTACCGAGGCTTGATTTGTGACCCAAGATGTGATCTATCCTGGAGAATGTTCCTTGTGCACTTGAGAAGAAATTGTATTCCGTTGTTTTTGGATGGAATGTCCTATAAATATTGATTAAGTCCATTAGGCCTAATGTTTCATTTAAAGCTTGTGTTTCCTTATTTATTTTCTGTTTGGATGATCTGTCCATTGGTGTAAGTGGGGTGTTAAAGTCCCCTACTATTATTGTGTTATTGTCAATTTCCCCTTTTATGGCTTGATCATTATGAAGTGTCCTTCCTTGTCTCTTGTAATAGTCTTTATTTTAATGTCTATTTTGTCTAATATGAGTATTGCTGCTCCAGCTTTCTTTTGATTTCCATTTGCATGGAGTATCTTTTTCCATCCCCTCACTTTCAGTCTGTATGTGTCCCTAGGTCTAAAGTGGGTCTCTTGTAGACAGCATATCTACAGGTCTTGTTTTTGTATCCATGCAGCCAGTCTGTGTCTTTTGGTTGGTGCATTTAATCCATTTATATTTAAGGTAATTATTGATATGTCTGTTCCTATTACCATTTTCTTAATTGTTTTGTGTTGGTTTTGTAGGTCTTTTCCTTCTCTTGTGTTTCCTGCCTAGAGAAGTTCCTTTAGCATTTTTCGTAAAGCTGGTTTGGTGGTGCTGAATTCTCTTAACTTTTGCTTGTCTGTAAAGCTTTTGATTTCTCCATCAAATCTGAATGAGATCCTTGCTGGGTAGAGTAATCTTGGTTGTAGGTTTTTCCCTTTCATCACTTTCTATATGTCCTGCCACTCCCTTCTGGCCTGCAGAGTTTCTGCTGAAAGATCAGCTGATAACCTTATGGGGATTCCCTTGTATGTTATTTGTTGCTTTTCCCTTGTTGCTTTTAATATTTTTTCTTTGTATTTAATTTTTGATAGTTTTATTAATATGTGTCTTGGTGTGTTTCTCCTGTATGCGACTCTCTGTGCTTCCTAGACTTGATTGACTATTTCCTTTCCCATGTTAGGGAAGTTTTCAACTATAATCTCCTCAAATATTTTCTCAGACCCTTTCTCTTTTTCTTCTTCTTCTAGGTCGCCTATAATTCGAATGTTGGTGTGCTTAATGTTGTCCCAGAGGTCTCTGAGACTGTCCTCCATTCTTTTCATTCTATTTTCTTTATTCTGCTCTGCGACAGTTATTTCCACCATTCTATCTTCCACCTCACTTATCCGTTCTTCTGCCTCGGTTATTCTGCTGTTGATTCCTTCTAGAGTATTTTTAATTTCAGTTATTGTGTTGTTCATTACTGTTTGTTTGCTCTTTAGTTCTTCTAGGTCCTTGTTAAACGTTTCTTGTATTTTCTCTGTTCTGTTTCTGAGATTTTGGATCATCTTTACTATCATTACTCTGAATTCTTTTTCAGGTAGTTTGCCTATTTCCTCTTCATTTATTTGGTCTTGTGGGGTTTTATCTTGCTCTTTTGCCTGCAAGATATTTCTGTGTCTTCTCATTTTGTCTGATTTACAGTATTTGAGGTCTCCTTTCCATAGGCTGCCGGATCGTAGTTTCCCTTGCTTCTGTTCTCTGTCCCTGGTGGTTGGGTTGGTCCATTGTCTTGCATAGGCTTCCTGATGGGAGGGACTGGTGCCTGCATTCTAGTGGGTGGAGCTGAGTCTTTTTCCTCTGATGAGCAGGGCCATGTCAGGTGGTGTGTTTTGGGGTGTCTGTGAGCCTAGTATGACTTTTGGTAGCCTGTGTGCTGATGGGTGGGTTCGTGTTCCTGTCCTGTTTGTTGTTTGGTGTGAGGCATCCAGCACTGGGAGCAGCAGGCAGTTGGGTGGAGCTGGGTCTTGGATTCAGATAGAGGCATCCATGAGAGCTCTTGGTGATTAATCTTCCCTAGTCATCTAGCGTCCTGGACTCAGTGCTCCCACCCCAGAGCCCCAGGCCCGACTTCTGGTCGAAGAACCAAGACCTGTAAGTTGCTCATCCCAGCAATAAAGGAAATTGAAAAAAAAAGACCAGCAAAACCCCAGACAAATGGTAAAAAGTATAATCAAACAAAAACAGAAACAAGGAAACATGCACACACACAAAGGAAACAAAAACAGAACCAAGTAAAACAAAAAGCAAGAGAACAACCAGACAAATAGGAGAACCCCAAAACAAAATCAGAGAAAACTAACAAAACACAAAACCACAAAACAAAACCAAAGCAGAGTGCCAACTGAAGAATGAAGCAAAGAAACAAAACAAACCAACAAAAAATGATAAAAAAAAAAGAAAAAGGAAAAGAGAAAGGGGAAATAAGACAGAACAACAGAAAAGCAATGTAGAAATAGAAATATAAAAAAATAGGACTCCCCTGGTGGCACAGTGGTTAAGAATCCACCTGCCAATGCAGGGAACACGGGTTTGAGCCCTGGTATGGGAAGATCCCACATGCCATGGAGCAACTAAGCCTGTGCACCACAACTACTGAGCCTGTGCTCTAGAGTCCGTGAGCCACAGCTACTGGGCTTGTGTGCCACAGCTACTGAAGCCCACGTGCCTAGAGCCTGTGCTCCACAACAAGAGAAGCCACTGCAATGAGAAGCCCGCGCACTGCAACAAAGAGTCGCTCCCCACTCGTTGCAACTAGAGAAAGCCCGTGCGCAGCAACGAAGCCTAACACAGCCAAAAATGAATAAATAAATAAATTTTAAAAAGGAAATATTAAAATATATATATATATTAAAGTAAGAAGAAGAAAAAAAAAAGACAAACAAAATCCCAGAGAAATGGTAAAAACAAAATCAAACAAACAAAAACAGAAACAAGGAAACACACACACACAAAAAAGAACAAAAACAGAACCAAATAAAACAAAAAGCAAGCAAACAACCAAACAGAAGAACCCAAAAACAAAATCAAACAATTAGAATCAAAACTAAGAAAAACACAAAACCTAAAAACATAACCAAAGCAGTGTGCCAACTGAAGAATAAAGCAAGGGAACAGAACAAACTGATAAAAATGATTAAATAAATAAATAAAATAAAAACAGAAAAAACACAGAACAACAGAAAAGCAAAGTAGAAATGGAAATATAAAAATATATATATATTAAAGAAAAAGAAGTAAAAAATAAGGGAAAAGAACACAGAACAACAGAAAAGCAAAGTAAAAATAGTAATATATAAAAAAAATTAAAATAAAAAATATGTTATAAGACACGAAGATACCAAAAGACTAAATTAAAAATATACTAAAACAACAACAACAAAGAAACAAAAAAAAGCCAGAGCCAACAACAGAATGAATCAAAACATAATAAAATTAATAGTAATAATGATGTTTCCCTGGGGTCTCCACTGTAAATGCCCTTGCACACCACGTGAGCCACAGCCCCCCTCCGCCTCCCCGTGAGGCCCTCCTCTGCCTCTGGTCTGCTCTCTGGACCCTCTGTGGGCCCTGTGGGGACCCCTCAGGCTCTTATCTGGCCCAGTTCCTGCGTGTGCTGCCCCCAAAGTCCACAGCTGCCCAAGGTAGCCCGTTTTCATTTGTGGGAACTCACTGTCTACTCAGATATTCCGTAGACGCAAGGTCTACCTAGCTGATCATGGGGATTTAATCCGCAGCTTGTACAGCTGATGAAAAGATTTTCGATCTTCTTCCTTAGTCGCCCCCTCCCTGGGGTTCAGCTTGGGGTTTATCCCCACCTCTGCACGTGGTCCACCCACAGGAGTCTGTTCCTGAGGCTGCCTGGCGCAGAGGTGGTATGACTGCTTGGATCGCAGGAGCCCCGTGGCGCCAAATGCACAGGGAAGCCGGCAGCCACGGGTGCAAGAGATATGGCCCAAGTGAGGGCCTTTTCTGGCACCCCACATAAGGCACATGAGGGCCAGCCCTGGCCGGAGTTTTTCTGGCACCCGGCAGCCGGCACCCAAGGGCCAGCCCTGAGCAGGCTTCTTTTATTGTTGTCGGCAGGCACTGGTGTGTGGGGAGCGAGAGGCTACAATAGCGGCTCCTCCCCCTGCGTGTGAGTCAGCAATAGCGCCCTGCTTCCGTGGCAGTCCAGTCTTCCTCCGAAGGCATTCCCTGCTGCAGATTTCCTCCCTCCCATCCCCTCAGTCTGTCTCCCCACAGCCAACAGCAGTTCTCGCCCTGGGCCTGTTCTCCAGTCCCCACGCTCCAGCTCCCAGCCCCCTCGCACACCTGTGAACACACGTCCCAGTCCAGGGCACGTAGGGCCATGGTACAGACCATCTGTGTATTTCTCACTCTGCCCCGTCTGCCACAGAGTGGCCACTTCACCCTCTTCCAACAGCCTCAGATGTTTTGTCCCGATCGATTTCCTGGTCAGAGAGGGGGTTTCCCCCAAATTCGGGAATCTCTCCTCTGTTTCAGCTCCCTCGCCCCAGGGTGCAGGTCCCATCCCGCTTCCTCCCCTCCTCCTTCTCCCTTCTTTTTTTCGTCCTACCCAGTTATGCAGGGATTTTTATAGTCCTTTCCAGTGTCCGAGGTCTTCTGCTAGTGTTCAGCTGGTGTTCTGTGAGAGTTGTTGCATCTGTAAATGTATTCCTGATGTATCCGTGGAGAGAGATGAACTCCACATCCTCCTACTCCTCCGCCATATTAACTCCTCCATTACATGCCTTATGATGGAAGAACACAGCACCATTTGAGCTTCACTGAACTGTATCTGATCCAGTCTCTGGATCCAGCTGCCAATTTGAAGGAAATACCAAGGACAGAGGCACATGATGAACTGCACCAAGGGTAGGCAATTAGCAAAATCCAGCCTGTGGGAAACACTATTGTTAAATAGCCTAAGAATTTTTTCAAAAGGTAAATTATAAAGGAGAAGAAAAGTGGCATGGAGGGTAACTGATAGATTAAAGAGACTGAAAATATGTATCAGATTTTAAAGAATAGGCAAGATTAAATGACAGTTTCTCAGGATGGACACTTGGGTGATAAAACTAGGAGTTACAAGGAAATGGTTGCTCTTAATCTCAGATTAGTGGTTATTTCTGAAGGAAGGGAGGGGCTGTGATGGGCTGAGGCACATGGAGGGGCTGCTGGGTGGCGGCAAAGTCTTATTTTTTTTTGACCTGAGTATCGGTCACAGGCTGTTTACCTGATAAATAATTCACTATGCCATACTTTTGTTTGGCAGGGGTTTTCTGGTATCTGTGTTTTATTTACATTTATAAAGGTGTTTTTAAAAAAGTGTTTTTAAAAAACTGTTTCTGAGTTTTGAGCTCCTTTGACATTCTGATGAAATGTGTCAACATCTGAATACTTCTTGTAGAGTCAGGGGGCCTCTCTACAACTCTTGACCTCCCTGTCCCCAGCTCCACCGCACTGGGAATCCTGAACTCCAGATGAAGAGCTCCTGTTTAGAATGTTTTACTCAGAGGAAGGATAAGTCGAATTCAAACAAAATTGCCATGAGCTGAAATGAACTCTTCATTTTTGCATAATGGAGTCCTTAAATTGGAGTCTGTGTATGAACTTTGAGGAACCTGAGAAGCCTGTGAAATAGGACAACATATTTTTGTGTGTATATGTGAACATTTTTCTGGGAAAAGGGTGCAAAGTTTTTATTGATTATCAAAGAGGTCTCTGACCTCAAAACGGTCAGGAACCCTTAACAGCCAGGAGAAGCTGAGGAAGCTGTAATGCCCCTCTGTGCTGCTGGACCGCTGTGGTGGGAGAGGATGCTTCCTTGTGCCTTCAGTTAACTGGAGAGAAGGCCCCACTCTCTGGACCCCAATGGTCTTTCTTCTGTCCTTACCTGCATGCTGCCCTGGTGGTAGGATTGGGCCATGGAAGCAGCAGAGGGTCCCTGAGCTCCCAGACAGTCTGTGGTTTTCAGCTTATGCCTATATCTGGGCAAACAGAAGCATATCCCTTTCCTTTCAATCTCAGAACAGTGAGTCTCTGGGTTTCCCAGATATCGGTCTTTACAATACAACCTCCGTAATCTTTGGCAGATTTGCCACCACCTCTACAGTCATTTCTTTAATGTTTTCTTCTTTAAATAAAGTGAAATTCAAAAAAATAATGTGTGGATTTAAAATTCCCCCGCCCCCTTTTTGTCCTTGAGTTTATTTAAAAAGGAGAATGCCTGTGAAGTGGGTTTGTAGCGCTAATTATATTTCCATCTCTAGTGCGTTTCTCAGAGCGAGACTATCAGAGCACATGCTTCGGAATCACCTGGGTGGTGCCGACTCAGAAGACGGCCCTTGGGGAGGCTGTGGGGTTCAGCATTCTAACGAGCTTCAAGGTGATTCTCATGCAGAGTAAAGTTTGAGAACTACTGCACTAGTGAAGTTTTCTTCCAGATCCCACCTAAAGGAGTGTGGGCATACTAAGCTTTGGGAAACACTAGATTTAGAGCTTAATGTGCATGGGTTTTGAAGAAAAAAGGCTTGTGTTTGATTCCTAGCTCTGATGTTTTCCAACTGTGTGAAGTTAGCCAAATGACCTATTTCCACATCTGTAAAATGGGTATAAGAAAACTTTACAGGATTCTTGTAAGAATGGTGGGAGATCGTGTTTGATGAGGTCTGGGTCCAGAGGACACACGCTATGCTCTCTTTCCAGGCCTCTCTATCTTCTGAGTTTTCATCTAGGCTCAGTGTGGAATTATTACAAAACTTGAGGCAAATCATTCAACTTATTTGAAAAGTTCTCTATTTTTTATCTATTCTATAGTGATAATCTTTGATTTTATTTCCTACCAATCCTCTAGGAAATTAAGGGTAAACAGGACCTTAGTAATTTCACAAACTGATGACCGGTGAGAGCTGTACACCTTTGCTGGGAGCAATATGAACTTGGAATAAGCACTCACCTTGTCTCCATGTAACTTCATGAATACTCAGGCAGCTGCTTCTTCACTCCCACCTGACTGTGCGCGTGTGCTTCACAAAACTTACATTAAAAAGAGCCATTTTCCCCCACCTTTGACTAGCTGTCTCACACTGTTTACCCTTTTGTCATTTGAACACACAAAATTGTGTTAGAATATTCTAAATGAACGACCGATTATCTGGACACTTCAGATGCAGAAACAGCAGACACTGAACAGGCAGCTCTGTGGAGCGACTGAAATTTGGGCGGGGGAGGGGTATCCCGCATAAAGCTCTGTGTGCACATCGATGACGTTGAGAGCACAAAGAGCAAAGGGTTAAAATGTAAGTGAGAGTGGCTGCCTGTCACTCAAAGTTCATATGTTCACTTCCTGTCACGCAAATGCCAACCTTACTTCATTCTGAGTGTAGTTACTTTTGTAGTTTATAGGGGCAACGGTCGGTCATTTTAGGGAAAAAGAATTGATGGCTACCTGTTAGGAACCTGGTCATATACCTATGGCTGTCTGTTTTTCGGGAGGATGGAAATCATTTAGTTCTTGCACCAAACGTAACGTTCCTTTTATTACTCCTTTGAAGCGAAACTTAATTCTTTGTGTATTTTTTTTTAAATACAGGACTCAGAGAGGAAATCTCGCACTAAGTGAAACATGAGACGGTTAACTATTGATAATATGTAGGTGTCAAGATGATGGCGTATGAATCTGGGCTGGGTGTATAGGTTGGTGGAAAAACCCTGCCAGAAATCTGTTACATCATTGCTGATTTCAATGGAAGACTGAACTTATGTTGATAAGAAACAGAATTTAAAGAGAACTCTTTTACTATAAAAGTGGTTTAAAATGTGTACTGCTTGATTCATCTGTCGTCTTTGGAGCTTAAATTAAAATGTGCATTAATAGTCATCTCTAAACATTGAATGTTGTGATGGTTCTCTTCCTGGATCAGCTTCCTATTCTACTATTCAAATAAATGTTTCCTTTCTACCAGGGAAAGACAAAAGAAACACCAATAAGACAAGAGCACAGTGAATTTAGAGCTTGCTGAATAGGCGCACTCAACCAGAACTGTCTGTTACTCATCCGGATGGAAAATTTAAACCTTATCATTTCTCGGCATAGAAACCAACAAATGGGAGCATAATTCTGGTGGTGCTGCAAATTCTAAAACAATGCAAGATATGAAAATCAGTGGCAAAGTGAATTCAAGCATGGACTGAGAGGTAGGTAATTGGAATGTTGTGTATTCCTTTAGGGATTTCTACAAATCACCTAGAGGATATCCCACTTCTTTCTGACAGTGATTGTTCTAATCCCAAATTTTCAGAGAACCTGCTGGGTGCTATGGTTGGTTGTGGAAATGTCTTTTCACTGGGCGGAGGGGACCTGGGTTGGAGATCCATCAGTCCTCAATTTAAATCACCAGCACATATCCACTGATACACTTTGCTTTTCCCCTAACACCTTGGCTTCTTGGGATCCCCGAGATGGTAAGACAGCTCAGGCTCACTCATACCCCTACCTAAATGTTGGAGATAGTTAGGGAATACTTCATAGGCTGGGTTGCTCTCATAATCCAAAATTCAGCTGATTTTAAACTGTAAACAGTAGTATGCATGTAACATCACCCAGGAGCTTGTTAAAAATGTAGATTCTAAGACGTAACTTCCATGGATTCTGATTTAGTAGATCTGGAGACTCATGAGTTGCATCGTAACAAGCACTGCAGATGGTTCTGATACAGATGACTTCGGGTCCACTTTTTAGGAAGCACTACTCTAAGTTATCATGTACAGTACTTGTCTTCAGACCGTTCTCTGCAGATACTGCTACACAATATATGCTAGGCAGAAAAAACAAGAAAGGGGACATTTAAGAGCCCATTTACAAATGATTCCCTAAGATGCCTGAAAATATATAAGTACTTTCTTGAAAGGGATAGGTTGGGGAACTAGCAAGAATTGCTACCAATTGCTGTTGTGTCCCCAGTGAAAATAAGCTAGAATTGTGAGAAATTGTTCCCATATCCTTTGAAACCTAGTCTTTAGATATCTGCCCTTTTCCATCAGAACCCATGCCTCTATTCCTAAAATGTTCTATCAGTGAAGTTCGGCCCAGTGCCTGACGTCTGTTCTCTATGAGACCCACTCTCTTAATCCTCATTCAAGTTGGGTACGTGTCAGCAGCACCTGAGAGAAAACTAAACCACAGGCTGGTTTGCAAGTCATGCAGCTTTTCAAAGAAGGGTAATTCACCGCAAGTTAGATTCCCCACAGTTCTATCCCTGTGTTAATTTGAACAGGCGAAAGAAGTTTCCAAGAACTTCTGGTAATGAAATCTTCTCCCCTCCCGCCACATTTTCCAAGTTCACTCGCTGTGAGTTGCAGGGTTGATCCTGGGGGTATATGCATGTAGGCTGCTTGCTCATGCCGTTGTGTTCAGAATCTCCTCGGGACTGCTTGGGAACTGAACTCTTTCAGTAAATTAATTAAAATAATAAACAGCTGTGACTCTTAGAACACCTGGCCCTCCTTTGAAGTTTTTCTAGACTCTAAATGGTAGAAAAGTGTGTGAAATAAAGAAGCCAATTCTAGGGAGATTCCTCACTAGACAAGGTAAGACATGGAGAGGAATATCTGATGTTTTGCCAAGAGCCGTCTTTTAACTCTTGTTCTCCTGGCTTTAATGCAATAGGCCGTCCTGTGAATCTAAAGACAAAAGACTTTGCCAATGGCTTTACAAGAGAGTTGTAATTGGTATATTTTTGTTAAACTAGGGTTTTTAACTTCCTGGTGAGGGAGCTTAAGAGACAAATCATTTTACAGGTAACATTTATACACACACACACACACACACACACACACACACATCTATTAAGCAGTAGTCCTCAGACTTTAATATGCATACAGATCTCTTGGAAATCTTGTTAAATGTAGATTTAATAAATTGGAGTTGGGGCCAGAGATTCTGCATTTCCCACAAGTTCCCCAGTACTGCCCATGCTGCAGGTATGGGGACCACACTTTGAGCAGTAAGGCACACAAGGGCATGTGATAAAGAAATAGATAAGGATTTATGAATCTTGGACTTATAGCACTCCTTTCAGTCCTGAGGCATGGTCCCTCTGATTAAACAGAATAGAGTCTCTATTTTAGTTTGACTACCAAGCATTCACAGTTGTATTTATTTGTTCTATAACTTTTGAGGGGCGTGACTGGTGTGACCATTGTGATACCGGTAAATAACATCAAGATAGACCTTCAGTGTGCTCCATGGTGCAGTCTGTTGCAAAACACCAGGCCATTCAAGTTTTAGTGGTCAAATCAACATTTTCCAACAGATTTCCTTGGCATTTGAAGTGTGAATAAGAATGACAGAAATAAGTGTGCCAAACCTACATTTCACAGAATTTCCGGTAAAGAAGAGTATAGTTGTTGCTCTTCAAACGATTGCCCTTAACTGAATTCTCTTTGATCTCTGGGGCCTCAGAAAGAGCTTGACTTATCCGACTTTCTCACAACTAAAATAACACACGAAAAAGCAACTGATTTAAGTATCTTCATCGCAGCATTCGGCTCACCCCCCTTCTATATTGCGTGTGACAGTATAATCTCTTAGGGCAAGACCTGAGGTGAGCAGAGAGCGTATCTCATAGCAGAGCTGTTAATTCACAGGCAAGCAGCACGTTCTCCAGGGGAGCTCATGTGGTTTGCAGACCCTCCATACACTTAATAAGGCTATTATGATCTTAGAGGTTTAGTTGTCATCTTTGATTTGTGTTCAAATCTCTTCTCTTGGGAATTCAAAAGTGTCTGGTTATGTTTTTGATGGAATTGCCCAAACTAAAGAAAAGAACGCAAGAGTTAGAAGAAGTGGAAGTGCTTCCGGGTGGGGTGTGGAAGAAACTTCACTGAGACCTAACTGCTTTTCTCATTTTGAGAGAAAAGTGGGAATGGGGAAAAGATCCAGGGAAAAGTAACCAGATAACCAAGGATATGGAAAATGGGTTCTTCAAGAAAAAGCTGACGAGGATGGAATTGTTTTACCTGTAAAAGTAAGGATTAAGGAGTCAGTTAATTCCCATTTTTAGAACTGTGGAGGGTTATTACAAGGCAAAGGGATCCAGTTATTCTCTGTCTTCACAAGGAAAATCTTTACAAGTGTAGATTTGACAGATAACCTCTCTGAAGTGCTTTCAAGAGCTATCGTTTCATTTATTTAAAAAGTAAAATAGTGTAGATTTTAGAGATGATAACGGGGTCTTTTTTCTGGCAAAACTCATGTGAAATCTGTATCCATTTACAGAATTGCTGGGTTATTTATATGAACTAATAGTGATACTTGCTAATCTTTGCTAGTTAAATTTAGTTTCACCATCGTTGAAAATGTAAACTGTTTACACTAATCTACATCTCATAATTTGTTCTGTCTTCTTTTGAAGTTCTTTATTAGCTGTGCCCTCTACCATAGGATCACCACTGAACCCCATGCTAATGGGTATAAATTATAGTGGGGCCAGCTTGTCTTACCTTTGTTAAATATGTGCCAACTGTTTCACAATGAACCTTTACTTTCCATTTTACGACTGGCTATAAAAACTGTGCTTAGAGCCAGTGAATGGACACGGTGTATTATATCCACAATCTTGAAAGTCCCACCGAAAGTCAATTTTTTAACTCTCTAGGGATAGTTCATGGCACTTTCGTGATGTTCATCCTTTACCCTTTTTCCCTTTGTCTCTGCCCATTGTTTTCTAAAAGAAGATGGGAAGGAAAACAACAAAAAGTAAGCCTTCAGCTCCGTGCTTTGTGACCACCTAGAGGGGTGGGATAGGGAGGGTGGGAGGGAGGGAGACGCAAGAGGGAAGAGATATGGGGACATATGTATATGTATATGTATAACTGATTCACTTTGTTATAAAGCAAAAACTAACACACCATTGTAAAGCAATTATACTCCAATAAAGATGTTAAAAAAAAAAAAAGTAAGCCTGTCAGTTTTACCCTTCAGTGTAACTTCTGCATTCTGGTGAGGGGGAAATTGATATTATTATAGAAACAGTAAGTGATTTAATTTAACATATAGTACTCTTCTTATCCATTATTACTAGGGTTAATTGAGAGTTGGCCATCTTTTATTTTTTATTTATTTTATTTTTTGGGGGGGTGGTTTGAGCAGAGATTTATTTGTAAATGTGTATGAATAAATCATGAATAACATATGAATGAACACATATAAACCCCAGAGCTTATATAACTCCATAAATCATTTTTTTGTTTTTTTTTTAACTTCTTTATTGGAGTATAATTGCTTTACAATGTTGTGTTAGTTTCTGCTGTATAACAGAGTGAATCAGCTATATGTTTACATATATCCCCATATCCCCTCCCTGTTGCGTCTCCCTCCCACCCTCCCTATCCCACCCCTCTAGGTGGTCACAAAACACTGAGCTGATCTCCCTGTGCTATGCAGCTGCTTCCCACTAGCTATCTATTTTACATTTGGTAGTGTATATATGTCAATGCTACTCTCTCACTTTGTCCCAGCTTACCTTTCCCCTCCCCGTGTCCTCAAGTCCATTCTCTGTGTCTGAGTGTTTATTCCTGTCCTACCCCTAGGTTCTTCAGAACTATTTTTTTTTAAGATTCCATATATATGTGTTAGCATACGGTATTTGTTTTTCTCTTTCTGACTTACTTCACTCTGTATGATAGACTCTAGGTCCATCCACCTCACTACAAATAACTCAATTTCATTTCTTTTTATGGCTGAGTAATATTCCATCGTATATATGTGCCACGTCTTCTTTATCCATTCATCTGTCGATGGACACTTAGGTTGCTTCCATGTTCTGGCTATTGCAAATAGAGCTGCAATGAACATTGTGGTACATGACTCTTTTTGAATTATGGTTTTCTCTGAGTATATGCCCAGTAGTGGGATTGCTGAGTCATATGGTAGTTCTATTTTTGGGTTTTTAAGGAACCTCCATACTGTTCTCCATAGTGGCTGTATTATTTTACATTCCCACCAAGAGTGCAAGAGGGTTCCCTTTTCTCCACACCCTCTCCAGTATTTGTTTGTAGATTTTTTGATGCGAGAGTTGGCCATCTTTTAATCAGATGTCACAGTGATATAAAATTAGAATCAGTCTGGTGAAGACCTAATAGTTTTTACAATTAGTTATCTTGTGGGAAACATTGATGTGATTCCCAGTTTACAACTTGACAAAAGTCATAAAGCATCATTTTGTGATGGGGTTTAGAATTAGATAATTCCAGATCATACATGTACTTTTTCATGAATACAAAGAAAAATAAAACAAGAGCTCAAAAACACTATGTTTGAGACACCTGAAGAAACTTTTAAAGAAAATGGAAACATTTAGAAAGGAAAACCAAGAAAGTAAAATCCAAATAATATCTGAAAATAATCAGGTGATGAACAAATATGGTGAACTTCTTTGGATGTGAATAAAGAGGCAAAATATAAGGAAAGAAGAGAAAAAAATAACATTTTCAGGGGAGAGAAAAATGATTTCTAATGTCTTCAGCAAATCAGGATAAATAGAATCTCCATTTGTTCTCAATAGAACTAATTGAAAGATCTCCTGGGAATGTTTCCATATTGGCTCTTCTTGAAGGAAATGGGTTGGAAAATAAAAATCTTTGGAGTTCTAGAGTCTTTGTCATTTAAAGCATGGAACAGGTTTTCTGCACCACATTCTAAATTATAGTTCTAGCTGACCACATGAGCTAGATTGATCTGGTTCAGACTTCCTCAGAGCTCTGAGCCTAATGGATCCTAAATAGGGATTCATGATTTCCTTGTAAGAGGCATGTAAGCAGATAAAGAGTAAGCTAGAAATGCCATACACACCTTTTTACTTGTAGAGCAAATGGAGAACCAGCCCAGCGAGTGGATTCTTGGCTGTAATGCCCATTTTGTCTCCTCTTGTGTTCTCCATGAAGTTTGAGTGGGAATCTTCTTCATGTTTATTCCAAGGGGTTGGTTGACATGGAGGTGGAAGGTGAAGGGCCATTTGTTCACATCTGTGTAATGCCAACCAAGTAGCAAAGGGGAAAGTGTGTGCTCTCTCATTCAGGGAAACAAATCCTGCTGTTTCACACTTAGAGCAAGCCATGTGTCCTGAAGCCAATGGAAGAAAGCAACAGGGCTGGGCCCTGGGGCCTCAGCCCAAACACCACAGGGAAAATCATGCCATGCTAATGTAGCTGACATCAGGAAGCACTGTTCACTGACTCTGAACTTGACCAGGCCATTCCCAATGGCTCTTAGAGAAGGAAAACACAAGGGAAAAGGAGAAAGCCAATAATGTTAGGAGGCTCAGAGGGACACAAGGCAAAGGGTATGTTTTTACAATCCACGAAATGCTGAGAAATAGCCTCCCTTTTCCTTTGGGAAATGGGAGGTTCTTTCCAAAGGAAAAGGAAGGCTATGCTCTTCAAGGGCTGCAAATAAAAAATACTTATGTTGGTACGCTCTTTTTTCTTGTGTCCAGCACTCTTTCCTGCCCAGTGAGACTATTGTTTCAGAATCTTTCTCAAAGTAATGCTCCAGGGAGGCCCCGCCATCTGGCTGAAATTGACATATTTGACATCCGTGGTTTATGCTACAGGATAATAGCATTTCTTCATTGGAGAAAGCACCGTGCTGGTTCCAGGGAGAATAGGAACAGTAATGGCTTGTTTCTCTCTGAAAACTCTGACCAATGGCTTGGAAACATGGGTACAGTACAGGTTGGACTGTGGTTTTCTGTAGATAGATCATATGATAGATCAATGGATAGATCATATCCTCCTCTTGCCAGTCTTAGAATTCCAAGGGCTCAGCACAGTTTTGACAGCGTAGTCAGTGCTCAGTAAATGTTGGCTGAATGAATAAACAAATGAAAAAATGGCTAAAGTTAAATCATAGTGGTTAAGTTCTGTTTTGTCATTATAGAGTAAGTTTAAGAGTTAGAATTTTTCCATTTTGAATTTTTCTCCTCCATATTTTTAATTAAAATATTGACACCTGCTGCTATTAAATCTATCAGTGCTACTGAACTAGTAGCAAACAGTTGCTAAGAGAAGACTTTGGAAATGTGGTCTAAGAGAAAACAATTCTCTCTATATTTTTTGAGATACAGAAAACATCATACAAATAATATGGGCATATTTTTCCACTAGTAAAATGCATGGAATTCTGTGTCACCAATTCATGATATCCCATAAAGAACATGATTTTCAGGTGTTCCATGATCTGAATATGTTTTAAAACCGCCCTCCCCTGCCAAACCCTACATTTTAGAACAATAGTTCTTAAACCATAGCGTTTATAAGAATTACCTAGAGGGCTTGTTAAAAACCAGATTGCTGGGTCGTCCCTCCCACCCTCAGGGTCTCTGATTCAGCAAGTTTGCATTTCTCACAAGTTTCCAGGTGATACTGTTGGTCCACAGGCCACACTTTGAGAACCAGTGATTTCGAGCATATTTCCTTGAGATAAAGACACCTTTTATTATTTTGGCTGCTCCTTCTTAAATACCCCCTGAAAGATGTTGGACATTATAAGAGCCACTGATACATATATAGCTCACTTAAGCCTTATAAAACCCTGTGAGGTGTATACTATATTATTATCCCCATTTTGAGATGGAGAGAATTTGAATAGCAAGTGGGAAGAGCCAGCGCTTGAACCCAGGCAGTCTGGCTTCAGACTCTTAATTGTAGCATTATACTGACTTTTAAGAAGAGGGCTAACTGAAATAGATCCTCCCAACTATGTGGTTTTGATCAAGGGCAAGAAAAATAACTGAGAAGATTCCAGAGGTCTGTCTATTTGTTCAAAAGAGCGGCGAGCGGTGGGCTGTCTAGGCTGGGGCTGCTCTGGACCTGATCTCCGGCGGCCTCACTGCCACTGCTTAAGGTAGAATGAAACCTTCCTTCCTCAGAGGGCAGAGCAAATGATTGGAAACAACTTGGATATTCTTTCAAAAGGAACTTATAAAGTAAATGTATAAAGGCACATCCATTCAATGGAGTAGAACACAGTGGCAAAAGAAAGAATAAGGAAACTCTTTATGTAGCAATATGTAAATAGCACCCAAGATGTATAGTTAAATTTTTCTAAAAGGAAGAAAATAACACATTTGTGTTTGCTTACATGTGCATAAAGTATCCTAGAAGAACACATAATAAAGCAATAATAGCTACCGTCTAGAAGGAAGAGGACCGGGTGAACAGGGACAGGAATGGGTTTTTGAAAATTAAATAATTAACACTTAAAAGTTGGTGATGGATTCTCCGTGACTTTCCTTATTTGATTACCTGGAGAAAGCTTTTCCCTTTGGGGTAATTTCCCATTCATCCCCAGCACCTCATGGGTCCTTCTACTTACCCAGTTGGAAATCCAATACAGCCTGATGGATCTGTCTTTAGGGTTTGTCTAGTATTAGCTTGTGAAACACAGTTAGGATTGTGTGTGTTTCAGTGACTTTGGAATTTTTTGTGTGTTGTATGTAAACGACTAAATGTAAATAATTTGGAAGAAAAAAACTTACTTCTCTTAGGAAACCTAGTCTACTTTAATAAAAATGGCATCTCATTTATATAGCACTTTCTAGTTTATAAAATCCTTTCACATGCATTAGGCCATTTATACCTCACAACAGCTCTGAGAAGTAGCTATTATAGTCCCCATTTAATAGATGAGGAAACTGAGGCTCAAAGATTTCCAGTAGGTTTTCCAAGGTCAGAAAGCTATATAAATAGTAGAGCCAGGGACTGGTACCCAAGTATTCTGACTCAAGGCTTGTGAATTTTTTCCCCTGTCTTTTTATAGTTGTAAAAAGAGAAAAATTAATATGCTTTTTTAAAAAAGAAAAAGACTGAAATATCCATAATCCCATGACTCCAACAAAAAACATTATGAAATTTACATATCTTCCAGGGTTCGTCCGTGTGCCTACAACTATTATCTAGTTACAATCATAATATATGTGCAATTATGTATTCTGTTTTTTCCCCCACTTGGCGCTGCTATCCTGAAGCATTTTCCGAGTTGCAACACAATCTTCATAATTAACAAATTAATGGCTTCATATTTCATCAAGAGCCATACTAATGCCATCTGCTACTGTTTAAGATGGATTGACTTGATTCATTCATTGAGTCACTCATTCAATCGATAATTCCTAAACCCCTACTATGTGCCATGCCAGGTCCTGTGCCGAAGGCTAAGGACGTGTCAGTGACAGGGACACACTAGAGACTGAACCCTGAAGGTGAGGGAGCGACAGGGCAGGGAGGAAGGCAAAGCTTCCTGGAGGAAGTACATGCCGAGACATTTAGATAATCGTTGAACTTTTTAATAAAAAAATATAACACTGCTGTAAACACCTTTGTGCTTACAGCTTTTCTATTTTTAAAAGTTTGTTGTTTTTGGTTTTTTTTTACACAGAGGAATTCCTTTTTTGTGGCTTAAGTACTTGTGTTCCTCTACCTTGATACCTAAAATATGAGTGTACAATTTCATTATGATTTCACCAACACTGAGTATTTTTACTGAAACACAATGTTTGTTAATTTTACAGTTGGAAAATGGTGCCCCATTGTTGCCTTAATTTGCATTTCTTTGATTAATAGCGATGTTAATATTCTTTCCATTGGCTTGTTTATTAATTATATTTCTTTTTGTATGAATTGTCTGTGTTTTGTCCCTTGCCTAATTATTTATTAGCATCTTATTATTTTCTTGTCTATGTGTGAGAGCTCTTTATATAATTTATTTTAGTTTATTTCAACATCATTCAGAAATTGATTTGAGCAGTCTTCTTATATCGTCAAGATGATATAAAAACAATCATTTGCCATTTTCACTGAAATTGTTTTTCTTAATCCATATGCCTTTTTATTTTAATGTTTATAATTGAAATTTTTTTAAAGGAAAGCTGTCTTTGTATAGGGAAATTTCATCTTTTTCAAACTTATGAAGTTATTCTTCCTCTTAATATTTGATTGTTAGAGCTTCTTTTGTACTAGTTTTTGTTTTTATTTTTTCTTTAATTCTTAACAGCATTTGGAACTCATTTGGGTTTTGTGTGAGGTACAGACTTAAGTTTATTTCTCTCCCCCAATTTCTAATGAGATAGTACAACACCATTTATAAAAAACATTTTAAATTTCCATATCAAGTATTACATTCTTATACTAACAAACTTCCTATATAGATCCATTAGTGTGTATGTCCAGTTTTGTATTAGAACTAGCACACTGCTTGTTTGGATTTTTGCTTTATATTATATTTCACTATCTGATAAAAAGTCTTTTATCCTTGCTCATCTCTTTCAAAATATTATAGTTTGACGCATTTGTTTTTACAGATGAATTTTATTTTAATTTTGCAGAATACTAGTAAAAATCTTATTGGGCTTTTGATTGGGATTGCATTAAAGATACATAGATTTTGTGTATGTGAAGAATTAGGCATCCTTTATATATCTGAATTTTTCTGTTTAGAAGCAGAAATATTTCTCCTTCTACCAAACCAATTAAAGTATTTCTCAAAATATAAGTAATGTGTATCACTTGCTAAATCTGTATTTTGTATTTTTGGTAAATATTTGAGAAGAAATTAATTAAACATTGTAATTGGTTATTACTGGTATACAGAAATATCAATTTTTGCATGTTTATCATGCACAGGAGAGATAAAAGATTATCTTTGAATGTAAATAGCTTTTTACTGAAGTTCTTTGGCCTTTCTAAGTATATAGTCATATACCCTTTGTAACTAACTATATTTTGATGTCTCTCTGATAGTGATGTCTGAGTAGATAATTTTTAAGATCACACTTCTAGTAAGTGGTGAAACTGGGGCTGGCAGTAGGTAGGGTCTGTTGGAGAGCAGAGCCCATGTTCCCACTTCCTGTCCTGATTCAGGGGTGTTCCTTCGAAGGCCGACTGCGGGGTAGATCTGGGGTTCAGAGCCGTGCTATGCACTAACCCACTAAGTTATGCTGGGCAAGTTGCTTGCTTCTCAGGGCTTCATGGGATCAACTTAGTTGACTTCTAAGAATTTGACCAACACTAAAATACTTTGAAATGGAATTGCATTGAGAAAGTTATCTGGCAGGCATCAATTTGGGGCAGAGTTTTTAGATAAGAGAAATTAAGTGAGACTTGCCAGAGGAAGGAAACATGTGGGGTTGAGAAGAGCAAGGGTTATCACTGAGCACAAAGAATTGCTATCTATATATGTACCCAGTGTTCCTTTTGATGTACTGTGTGCCAGGGCAAAATGCTCACTGCTTGTTTTAAGGTTCCTTGACATGAACCTGCTTAAAGAACATTCTTGTCGAGATGGCTTCATTTGAAAAGGATACAAAGGCTGCGGTCATTGTGGTGGTGTTTTGTTCTGTTGTAGTTTATTGCAACATTCATTGACCTACTGCTGGAGTTCTAAGTAATGAGCCCAGCCAGAGATAATGATGAAAAGAGAAGAGGGAATGAGCTAATGGGAGAAGAAGAAGAGATTTTAAAAATAGTAATTTATCAACATAGAAGTACTAGTATATAACATTGCAGTTAAGACATACACTGTGGAGCCAGATTGCCTAAATTTTTTTGTCTCGTTTTACATATTTATTTATTTATTTTTATTGAAGTGTAGTTGATTTACAATGTTGTATTAATTTCAGGTGTACAGCAAAGTGATTCAGTTATATATACATATATATATATATATATATATATATATATATATATATATATATATATATGAATCTTTTTCAGATTCTTTTCCCTTATAGGTTATTACAAAATACTGAGTATAGTTCCCTGTGCTATCTGGTAGGTCCTTGTTGGTTATCTGTCTCATATATGGTAGTGTGTATATGTTAATCCTAAACTTCTAATTTATCCCTCCCCCTCACCTTTCCCCTTTGGTAACTACAAGTTTGTTTTCTATGTCTGTGGGTCTATAAGTTCATTTGTATCATTTTATTTTGGATTCCACATATAAGTGATATCATACGATATTTGTCTTTCACTTCACTTAATATGGTAATCTCTAGGTCCATCCATGTTGCTGCAAATGGCATTATTTCATTCTTTTCACAGATGAGTAATATTCCGTTGTATATATGTACCACATCTTCTTTATCTATTCCTCTGTATGTGGACATTTATGTTGTTTCCATGTCTTGGCTATTGTAAATAGTGCTGCTGTGAACACTGGGGTGCATGTGTCTTTTCAAATTATGGTTTCCTCTGAGTATATGCCCAGGAGTGGGATTGCAGGATCATACGGTAGCTCTATTTTTAGTTTTTTGAGGAACCTCTATACTGCTCTCCATAGTGGCTGCACCAATTTACATTCCAGCTAAGAGTGTAGGAGGGTTCCTTTTTCTAAAATGGAGGATGTTAATATGACTTACTTCATAAGATTGCTGTGAAGAGTAAAATAAGTCAATAATGTAAAGACCTTAGAAACTGTCCCTGGCATATAGTAAACTATCAAATTTCACTACTATAATTTTTTCTGAAAAACATTTAAGATATACATCAGATTAGCCACCATTTAAAAAATGTTCCTGATGATTATCCTTCCCAACCTTCTCAAATTATGTCTTTCTGAGGTGGCTATTTGGATGCCCTGTTAATGTAAAATTTAAGTTAAGCATTTTACTGTTAGAAATCAAAGAACCGCATGCCCTCGGTGCTTTTATATTTATGAGGCTTAATTTCAGTTTATGTTCCAACTTGCATATTACGTTCTTTAGCTGATTTATTGCTACCTGTAATAAATACTATTTATAACACTTTTCATCCTTAGTTCTCTAAAGTTTTACATACCTCAGTTTATTCCAGCTTACAGGCAAGTGGGTGGTAAGTAGCAGAATCTCTCATTTTTCAAGCAAAAAAACCCTAAAGACATAATGATGAAGTGATGCCCAACAAATTGGTGGCAGGGTTGGTAATATGATGATGGGGTTGACTTACTATTGGGCCTTTGTGTTCTCAGGCACTCTCAGAAAATAGTTCATTCCTTTAATGAAGGTGAGTGAGGAAGGAAGGGCACAGGCTCTGGGGTCAGATAGATTTGGGTTCAAATCTGACTCTACCATTCACAAACCGTGGGGTCTTAGGAAAGTTACTTGACTGCTCTTAGCTTCTGTGTTTTCCTCTGTAATTTGGGAATGACAATTTTGTCTTCTTTATAGGTTTTTTTGGGGGGGAGCTGGAGGGGTTGGGGGATGGTGGATCAACTAACACATAGGAAATGATCAATAATTGTGGTCACTTGTGTTCTTGGAATTCACCTCTTTCAGGGTGCATAGGCCAGCTTCACTTGAGCTGATATCATTTTAAACAAGGCCTCTTGCTTAAATATTTGAGTCTAAACTTTTGTGAAGGGAACTATTAGTTTAGAACTTGAGCAAGGTGGCCTCATGTTTCATTCTGTTCCCCAGGAGCATGTAGGCTTGCATGACCTGGTCCTGTGCTGTGCAAGGAAGAAGAGGGGGGAAACGTAGAGGTATCCATGGCAAAGAATATTGTCATTGGAGTTCTCAAACTTTAACACAGGAGAATCCCCTGGAGTGCTTGTTAAAACACAGATTCCTGGGCCCCGCTCCAGAGTTTCTGATTCCATGTGTGTAGAGTGGGGCCTGAGAATCTGCATTTGTAACAACCGCATAGGTGGTGCTGATGCTTCTGGTCTGGATCCCACACTCTGAGAATCACTGGGCTAGGGTATGCTGCGCGATAGGCAACCGCTACATCGCAACGGTTTAAGACAACAGAGGTTTGCCTCTCACTCACACTGCATATCCATTATGAGTCAGGTGTTTTTTTGTAAACTATCACATTTCTGTATAGTCAGTATCCCCAAGAAGATGATAATCTCCTAAAGGGCATGGGTCACCTTTTCAGTTTTGTGTCCTTGCCAGCATCCAATTCAGAGCTCAACACATACTTAAAACCCAGTAGAGACTTGTTGAGCTTCATCGAGACAGGAGGATCAACAGAAGATTTTTAACCTTTCATTTCTTGCTACTTTTTAAATTTCTCCTTCCAGATGGATCTCTGAGGTCCTGTGGGTCTTCAGCTAGGGTGTTCAAATGGGACTGATCCTTTCTTATTGTAAATGAAAATGCAGAAATTAATACATAGATAATGTGTGTACATTTAGACATACCTCATATTTTTCAAACAAAACAAAAAATTTAAGCCTCTAAAGAGAGGTGAGAGCAAATAGTCTAGTTATGAGAGCCATTATTGTAACTGTTACCAGATAGTAAATTTGACTCTGAACTTCCTGGCAATAATAAGAGAAATGTGATGGATTATATAATTCTCTCCCACTCACCACCCATCCACTTACTTGATCTGTTACATCATAGTTTTGTCTCCTCTGCTTTCCAATTCCCTTTCTCTGTGTGCTGCCCTCCAATTTCTGCTTAGGGTTTTCCTCAGTTCCTTTCTCTGGCTTTAATAAGTTAATGCTTTTTTCTTTTTATTCTTCCTCTACTGTGTACACACCTCTAACTTTCATTGAACTCTGAGTGAGGTATATGTTCTCCTCTGGCTTTGACCCCAGATGACCTCTACTAAACCACTCCTTCAGGGAAGGGAGGACAGTCTGTGTCTTCTGTAGAGATGGATCTCCCCCATGCAGGCACTGCTCAGCCGCAGAAAGGTCATCTGACAGGCGGCAAGACCCATGGAGCTGATAGAACCCCAGTTCCTGCAAGAGAGAAAAACCAAAATGAAGCAAATGACAGATCCTTAAAGGAACAAAGCCTGTGGCAAATAGGTTTCCTCTTGAGTGCAGTGGCTTCCTAGAGAAAGATCCTGAAGCCGCCTCCCGGCTTGGCAGGAAAGGATGCTGTGATCAATTAGTGATGTCTGCTGAAGTGGAGGCGGGGGTAGAGTGGCAGCCTGTGGGCCAGGTGTTTTCTAGTCCTGCATTTCGCAGTAAGCCGATTATCCAGACTGTATCTTAGGCCCAATAAGGGAAGAACAAGAGTCCAATCAGAATTGGGTTATATGTGAGGGTTTGGTCTCAAAATAAAAGAAAGAAGTCTAGTTTCTAGAACCGGGTTAGAAAAGGACTAGACATGCATATTGACTTAAGCCATCTGAATATTGAATTGGCAGTCTTTAATTATATGCTGTTTGTTTTGGGGTCTGGAATGGGGCTGAGGCTATAGTTTGTAGTCTCCTAGCTCAAGCTCTATGAAAGAAAAAGATAACTTGGGGGAATCAGGCAATATTGTTAGTGATCATGTTGGCTGGTAGACACTTTGTGGCTTGCCAACTGTTGCCAAGTAAGGGTATTTTGGATGCAAAAGAACCTCCCGAAAGCCACCTCTAGGGTCCCCTCCAGCTCTACTGTGACCAGGACAAAGTTTTCTCACTCCCTTAATCATCAACATCCCATGACTAGAAAAAGAACAGCTTTAAAAAAGAAAAAGATATAAGCATTTGTTAATCCAGTCCCTTTATGATTTTGATTCTTTTAGTGATTTACTAGCCAAGAGACCTAGGCTTTAGTTCTGGTTCTGCTACTAACTAACTGGTCTTGGGCAAATCACTTAACTTTTCAGGTCTTTAGCTTTTTCATCTTCAAAATAAAGGACTTAGCTTGATCGCTCCCATCCATTCATATCCATAAAATTTAATGGGCTTTGATTTAGCTTCTGAAAAGTGTCCAATACATTTCATTCATTCTACACATGTTTACCGAACACCTATTCTTGACTAGGCACAAGGCTGGGCACTAGGAATACAAAGTCACTTACCCCTGCTCTTTCCCAAGGAGCCTACAGTTTAATGGAAGATAAACGTGTAGCCACATTGAGAGGGACATAGTATAGCAGCTAAGAGTACAGATTTAGGACTGGGCTGCCTTGAATCCCAGCTCAGGCACTTCCTATATTTATGACACTGGCCAAGTTTCTTAACCTGTCTGTGCCTCAGAGTTCTTACCTTCCAATGGTATCCATCTTATATGGATATGAGAATTAAATGCATTAATAAATAGATATAAATCATTAAAACAGTTTCTGAACAGTACAGACAAGTGAGTTTGCATAGGGTGCCATTGGGGGGATTCTCAGCTCTCATGTAAACCAGAGCAACTCTCATTAAAGGCTTTATAAATTAGGCATCTATGTAATATTTAATTTTAAGAAAGGGTTAATAATAAGAGAATATTTTCCTGATTAAGATTATGTCTAAACGCAGACAGATTGGATCCTATCTGCTACAGTCTGTACTCATTAAAGAACCACCATTAACTATGGGACTGTTCTGAAAGACAGAAGTAAATAATTATCATCTTGTCTGAGAATCACCCTGCTGAACAGAGCATTAGAAAGCATCGTGCCCCACTCCTTCATCTATAAAAGGAAGGGGTGAAGTGACTCACCCAAGGTTACAAAGCTTGTTAGGGAAAGACCCTGCTCTGGCCACCAGGTTTGGTTCTTTTTAAACTACAGTGATCCTGGGGAAGTGCACTGAGGGAATACCTTGGGCCTGATATATATGACTTATTGACTTGACTTTATTTGATCTTTTTACCAGAAAATATTTCTGAATGTATCTCTAAAAGATAAGAACTTTTAAAAATAATTTAATCATAATACTATTATCACATCTAAAAGAACAGTTAACAATACTTTCTTAATGTCATAAAATACTCAGTGTTCAAATTTTAGATGTAGATGCAGAGTTTAAAGTCAAGCTGAGCAAGTTTGTTTTACCTCTGAAATATTATGTAACTTTTCTGGGTCACAAATTCCTCATCTGTGAACTAGGGACAAAGGCAATAACAGTAGGGTTGTGAATGTCATGTTTGTAAAGTCCCACTCTAATGCAGCACAGGCTAAACATTTAATGAACCACTGTTGAGATGGTGGGGAAAAGTGCCTGGCTCATGGTAGATATTTAATAAGTCTTAACTGTTATTACTAAACAAACAATTATAATATGATACAATAAGTGTTGGGTCCATACAGGGGAGATGGTGCCTGGAGGGTTAGGGGTAAAACACCTCCCAGAAGAGATGGTGTAAGAGACAGATGGACAAGGCCAGTAGGATGGGAAAGGGGTGTACCAGATGGAGACAGAAGTGAATTAAGGGATGGGCAAGCCACCAGCTCCCAGGTGCCCTCTACAAAGGGTGCAAAAATATCCCTGGAAAGCAATTAAAAAGATGGTGCCATGTAACTGCAGTTTCCCCACATTACTTTTTATGGAATTTGGTGAAATGTAAAATGGTCTGGCTCCTGATCTGGACATATAATAAATCTCTAGTTTTTAATTTGAACATATGACAAGAAAAAATTGTTATGTATAATCCCCACTGCTTTTAAGGAGGGTGGATGTTTGTAACCAAAGGATCTTTTATTTTCTAATCACTAACAAGTTCCTCAATCTCAGTATAAAGTATTAAGTATGCAAGTTTAGACAGAGAGACTGGAACAAAGTCAAATTGCTTTACGTGAAAAGAGAGGCATGGGAGGTCTACAGAGGGCAAAATGGAGGAAGAAAGCCTGCCTGCTGGAGGAGAAAGAAAGAGGAGACCCCACCCCTGAGGATGTGAGAACAGGGAGAAGTTCTTTAACTTACTTCTGCCTTAGACTCTTTGGGAGTCCAATGAAGCCAGTGACCCCTTCTCAGAATTTTTAAAAACATGAAATACATAGGATTAAAAAAAGAAAACAATTATAATAAAATAGTTATCAAAGTATTTTTTAAAACCACGAATTTGTTTGCAGGGAAGAAGGGATGAATAGGTGGAACACAGGGTATTTTTAGGGCAGTGAAACCACTGTGTATGGTATTGTAATGGTGGACACGTCATTATCATTTTGTCAAAATAGAATGCAGAACTAGGACTTCGGGTGATAATGATGTGTCAGTGTTTGCTCACCAATTGTGACAAATACATTGGTAGGGGTTGTTGATCTGTGTGTATTTGTGGGGACAGGAGTATATGGGAACTCTGTAACTTCTGTTCAGTTTTTCTGTGAACCTAAAACTGCTCTAAAAAATAGAATATATATATATTTAAAACTACATTGTGATACACTAATATATATACTTCTTTATTAGCTCTTAGCAATATCTAGCACTGAGTCTAATAACTACCATAATTCAAAGTAGTGATGACCATAAACAATATTTCAAGATATCAACAACTACTGTAATAAAGACATGAAAATAACTATGGTTTCTATTAGTGGAAAAAAATCGCAGGTACTGCCAATGGTTTGTTGATTACATTCATAATTAAAGGAAATGCTAAATTTCAGTTGCAGGTCATGGACAATAAAGATGCAAATTATTTTCCATCCAAAATTAAAAATTCCTTCCCTCAAATTTCATTCACAGAACTCCTTTGGGGAAGGGAGTGTCCTGTGGATCACTGATGAAGGCCCCCTTACGTAGACGTTAGAATACAGTCAGTCCAATTCCCCACCTCAAAGATTCTGCTGCTCTGTCCAATTATCATCTTCTTCTGAGGTTTCTCAGCCGATCTGCACTGTTTTTCTCTTTGTCTTTGGCAAGTAATGCCAGTGTTTTCTACAGCCAGCTGACCCTGCTTATTCCCTGTGTCTTGATACTCAGGAAAAGCAGAGCTGTTCTGGACAGCAGCTGAAGCAATGCCGTGAGAACGTGTAGTGAACAAGAAGGCGGGAGTGCTGTCTGCAGAACCTTCACACCTACTAGTCGGTCTTTTATGTTGGGTGCTGGAAAGATGTATCGCCATTGGTTCCTAATAACAATTTGTAGTGTGTTTATGGTACTTTTGAACTTCAAAGGACTAGGCCAGTCTGATTAACTAATGATGTCTCAGGTCTGCTGTTGAGTTGATTAGGGTAGGATTGCTTTCTTATAAAAGTCTCTGCTGAATGTTGCTCCACTATTCCTGAGATCTTATTGAGGTGAATAAATAGGAGATATGCCCAAAGACAAACCATTGTTTTCCCAGAGATTCTCTACCATTCAAATAGAAGGAGTACTCTTTAGGCTGGTTCTATAATGGAATGGATAAATGAATCCATTTCTTCCTCACAGAGCCCAGAATCCTTCTCAAGACAATATTCTTGGCAGCCATTACTAAATTAAAATAGTATTTTCTCAAGATGAAATGTATTTGCCTAGACTGTGCTTTTGACATAATATCACTGTTAAGTAACCATTTATTGATCTCCATTTTCTACTGGATAAAGCCTAGACTTCTTGTTAAGGCATTCAAGGCCTCCCCTCAAGTCATCCTAGCCCATCTTTCTAGCACCGTGTTCTTCCTCAAAGCCAGCCTCTATATTCTACGTTTTCCTAAACACAAACTGATCTCTCACATACTGTTTACTTTTTCAGGTCATTCCTTTTGCCTGGAATGTTCTTGCCCTTGTTTTATATCATTCTTTTTATCCCCAGACACATATTTCTCACCAGTCAACCCTTCTTGGAGCCTTCCCAGATGGCATTCATTGCTCCCACTCATTAGCTTTCTTTATACATCTTCTATCACTCCCTTATTCTCATTTTGCCTTGAGCCATAGTTATTTATGTACTTCTATATTCTCAGGTAGACTGTGAACCCCTGAAGAGCAAGGAACACATTTTCTATTCCACTCTAGCACCTAGTTCCATGCCATTTATGTAGAAGGCATTCAAAAAATGTCTGTGTGAATGAATGAAATGTCCCCATTATTCATCTTTGAATTTCCCAATGAACTGTGTGTCCGTTCACAAGCCATCTATCCCTCACTCCCAGTTTTGTCTTCCAATCCAGTCATGCCTGTCTAGAATCCCTATAAACCAACCATAACAGGCTGTAGAAGCTTTCCCCAAACCCTGGTGTGTTTTCACATTTCCATGTCTTTATCATCTTGGACCTTCTGTCTGACATGTCCTTCCTCCTTATCGATCTAGCAAACTCCTAGTCATCCTTCAAAGCCCAGATCAAATATCTCCTGAACTCCATAGGCTTTCTCATCACACCAGGACAGGATTAATTGCTCCCACATCTGGTTTCCATCAACACTTAAAACAATATCAGATGCATAGTAGGTGCTCAATTACTAGTTGTTAAAACCGAACTACTTGCTCCCAGCTCTTTGTTCATGATACAGTCTCATTTAGAGGGAAATCCACTGTTCAGCAACTTAGGCTTTCATACCAGTCTTGCTGAGGCAGAGATCCTTTGGTGAGTAAATAAGGTGTGAATAAGCTTGAGGGGGCTGATGCCCCTGAAGTCTTATTTCCCTGTGCATAGTGCTCTGTGTACAAATGGTTAAAACAAGAAGGAAGGAAGGAAGGGAAGGAGGGAGGGACTTGTAAGAGTAAGAAGAACCAAATTATTCAAGCCTGTAATCTAAGCACAGTTCAAGATATATGCCCTTACTATTAGAGCTTAATGCCAGAATGTCATAGACCAAGCTCATAATTTAGTTTATGGCTGATTTTTATAGTAATAAAAAAGATCTAGAAAGAAGCTGCCTGGCACCATTTGCTGAAGACGTTTTTTAATACTGTCAAGTGATTCATAATTATAAAGGGTGAGTGTACCATGTTTGCTCTGTAGTGGTTATGCTGAGACTCATTAAGCACTTTCTGCATCCAAGAGTCCTGTTTTATGTAAACAAGACCTCTGAGGAAGATATAGATGGGTAATAAAGATGAAAGGAAATGAAGTATATTAACGCAAGGACAAATTAATAACGGCCTTTCCATCCTCTACCAGGAAAATCAGTCACTGCGAAATAATTGCACTTTTCAAGGCAAAAGGGGAACAAAAATCCAGACAAAGCAGTAGACAGAAGAAAGCCGAAATCAGACAAGGTTCCAGGGTCAAACTACTTTATGAAGATAGTCTGCACTTTGGGAAACTGTTGCCTGTGTGCCCAGCCAGGTCTCTGATGGGACCTGCAGAGGGCTTTTACTTGGCCACAAATGAAACCACTTTCAATGCTTTGTAATGGTCACTGGGGCACGTAGAAGCTACGTTAGGGGATGGGGAGAAGAAGTAAGAGGGAGGTAGGAGAATATGAGTGTGGTGAGATGGCAGGGAAGTAAAAAAAGAAAGGGAGATAGGATCAACAGAATTACCATGGCATTTCTCTTCACACAAAATAGTGGGAGCCTGTGTGTTGTTGAGATTTTGGAATGAATACAGTGTTGTTGAAACAAAGCTGAGCTAACACAGGTGGAGCTGTTTTCATATCAGCAATTGACTGTCTGAATTCCTAGACAAGTAAGTCAGCCGAACTGTTTCTGACTGACCAGCGCCTACACCGGTCACTGCAATGTGCAGAGTGCAACACAACAGAGCTACCTGTGGGATCCCCAGTTCTTTACCTGCTCAAGCTTACTTGTCCAAAGTTGGCAACAGGACAGCTCCAAAGGGCCTCCTCATGTCACTGAATTCCAGAAGGTGTTCCCCACCCAGGATAGCCTGTTTTCCTAATCTTCAGGCCTTTGTCCAGCCCTGGCCTAGGGTCACTTGCTGCCCACTGGCCTTACGAAGAGTCTTCAGATTAGCACGTGCTGCTGAATGGCCCTGACCAGAGCCTGGAGTAGGATGAGGCCAGCCAGACACTGAGGGTGCAAGCTTGAAGGAGACACCAGTCCCAGGGGCCCACCGTGCACCTGCACAACCTTGAGAATAAGTGCCTCCTTCAGTTTTGCCCCTGGGAGCCTCCCTTGCCTACTCCTAGACTCTGGCCTGGAGATAGAAGCTCTAAGCTCTGGAGAGAGATTGATGCTTTGTATTAGTTTTAAAAACTTCACATCCAGGTCTCTCCTTCTGCTTGATTGCTCTTCTCATTTCTGTTTCCCTCAGCAAAAACTTCTCTTTCTTTTTACTGGTTAGTTTAAAGAACCTGAAGACCAGAAACCGTGCTTGGTATTTTAAAGTGCACGGTGAGGGGACCACCTTGCTTTGTCATGTTGCTCAGAGATGGCTCGACTAACGCAGAGGCTGAGACCTGTCAGGGAGCCATCCTGACTCACCCGTGACTAAAATGATCGCAGGGACTCAGGGCCTGTGCCACCTCGGGCCGCCTTAGGAGGACCCCAGGCTTGGTTTAATGCTCTGCTGTCCCAGCCTTGATGTTCTTAATTTTTAACAAGGAGCCCTGCATTTTTATTTTGCATTGAGTCCCACCTGGTCCTGGCTCCACTTAACAGAATAAATAAAAATATCTAGCATGTCAAGCACCTCCACCCGCTAAAAACCTGTCCTGACCAAAATGTCCTGCATTTTTATTTTGCATTGAGTCCCACCTGGTCCTGGCTCCACTTAACAGAATAAATAAAAATATCTAGCATGTCAAGCACCTCCACCCCCTAAAAACCTGTCCTGACCATTCTTGGAGTAGACACAATTCCTTAAAATAGCCTACAAACCCCTGCTTTGTTGGGCCTCAGTTCACCTCTCTGGCCCCGTGTTGTGGCAGTTTCTTTCCTGCTGTCCGCACTCTGGCCTTCTTGTAGTCCTCAGCTGAAAGACGTTCCACCTGGCCTCAGGGCCTTTGCACTGGCTGTTTCCTCTGGCTGGAATACTCTTTCCAAGTCCCACCTCCACCCCCAAAATCCAGCCCATACCACTAATCCTTTAGTTCTAAACACAGACCTTAATTCCTCAGGGAAGCGTCTGCTGAGCCACCAGGCTGGATTGAGCCCCACCTGGTACATTCTCACAGTGCTCCTTTAACATTTATCACGGTTTATAATATAACCTTTGTATGATCATCTCATTAATGTCTCTGTTTCCATGTGATTCCATGTTAGGCAGGGAAGTTGTTTGCTTTGTTCACTCTTGGGGATTTAAGACCTAGCACAGAGCCCTGCACTTAGCAGGCACTCAGTAATAGATATGAAATCCTGTCTGGGGATGTGTGTGGAGGGAAGTGGGGAGAAGGTGGAGATCAGAGGTGAGCTGGGGGGAGGTAGCCTCTGGAAGGAACTGGAGCAAAGCTGCCTGCCTTTGGCTGTGCCTTCCAGACTCACATACCCAATGCCTCCGATCTGAAGCTAGCTCAGCTCCAAACTAGCCTTTGGTGAAGGGAGATGGTGAATGAACGAAGTTTAAACACATTTCTAAATTCAATTCCCTGATGGTCAACCTTGAGATCTCAATAATTAGAGAAAACTATACTGTGTTAGACAATTCTAATGAGCACAAGAGCTTTCAGTTTGCAGTGTGGTCTGTTAAGTATTTTAACAGTTTGGGTTTTCATCTCATCTCTTCCTCCTCTATTTAGTGTTACACTTCCCTTTGGTGGCTTTATTCCCTTTGATAGACTTGTAAAAGTGTTATTTTTTTTCCGTACTCTCTGGTGTAGCTCATTTTGTCTCCTTGCTTCCTTTATCTTTTCTCTAGCAGGCCACTGAGAATCGCGTGCTCTTCTTTGATTTTCTTCTATGGTTCCACATTCCTGTACTCTAAATTTTTTACTTGTGATCTTTGAAATGTCCCCCACAGGGTCAAAGTGACTGCTACTTCTTTCTTTGTTGGGAAAAAGAAAGTCAAGACTCTATCTTGGCTGTAGGACACCCAACTTTCTTTCAACCCCCCATTCCCATCCCCACCCCAACATGGTATTCACCCAGGCCCTCCGTGCCCCCTGTTTTGCTTCCAAAAAATAGTGTGACTTTCCACTACTTCTCTGTGTGACAGAGACTCAGGACATGTTTTTGTTCTCTTGTTTTTTTATTCTTCTTTTCTTCTTACAAGAGAAAAAAAAAAAGAAATGGTAACTTTTTTGAGCAACTATTCAGTCGACTAAAGATAAAGTTTTTAAAAAAAATTAATCTTATTTATTTATTTTTGTCTGTGTTGGGTCTGCTGCGCGTGGGCTCTCTCTAGTTGTGGCGAGCGGGGGCTACTCTTCGTCGTGGTGTGCGGGCTTCTCATTGCGGTGGCTTCTCTTGTTGCAGAGCACGGGCTCTAGGCACGTGGGCTTCTGTAGTTGTGGCACACGGGCTCAGTAGTTGTGGCTCGCGGGCTCTAGAGCGCAGGCTCAGTAGTTGTGGCGCACGGGCTTAGTTGCTCCACGGCATGTGGGATCTTCCTGGACCAGAGCTCGAACCCGTGTCCCCTGCATTGCCAGGCAGATTCTTAAGCACTGTGCCACCAGGGAAGCCCAAGATAGAGTTTTATAATAAAAATGTAGAGGCTTCTCTAGGAATCCATTTTTCACAGCTTTGCCATCCCTCAGCTGTTGGTGTCACTGAAATTCTCAGTGAGTATCAAGGGACTTCCTTACCCCCATGGAGCCCCTGTCACCTTGGAACAGCCAGGAACACAGGCAATGACATAACAAATTTAGTTACTAATCTATTTTGATCGGGGTCTTAGCTAAATGATAAGTAAATGATGGTTTAGGAAAAAAATTAAAATTTAGTGGAAACACCTAATTTTGGATGACTTTGGGTCTGAATAAAGGGTTGGGCGGGGCATTAATTAGTCTTACTTGGAATCCAGAATATTTAGCCACTCACCAGGGTGGTGAAATGCTTCTTTTTGCTTTCTCTGATATAGTGACATTTGAGGAGAGACCTGAAGAAAGTAAGGATGGAGCTTTGCAGATGTCTTGGGAAAGGGCACAGCAGGCAGAGGGACCAGGAGGTGCTAAGGCCCTGAGGTTGGAATGTCCTTGATGTGGTCAGGGAATCCAAGAGCAATGCGGCTGGAGAGGAAAGGCCAATGGGAGGAGTGCTAGGAAATGAGTTGGATGGAGCCTTGGGCCACATCGTGCAGGGCTTCATAGGCCATGGTAAGGACTGCTGCGAGGATTACTTGGATTGATTCACATAAACTGCTCAGGACGGGCCTGGCACGTAGTCAGTGCTCAGTGAAATTGCTGTCATCATCTTCATCATGATCTGTCTGTGACTTGTCCTGCTTAGCTTTATATTCCTTGAATCGACATAAGCCTTGGTATATAGTACACACTCAGTACTTGTTTGTTGAATTAAACATATACATTCTTACTTCTTTCATTGTTGTGTGTGTGGGTGTTGTTTTGTTTTAGAGAGCAGCAAACTCTGAAACCCCCGTCTGCACCCGTTTCAGAGGTGAATAAGCTCTTGGAGAAGAAGGAACCACATCTGTTTAACTGATCTCCTCTTGTGCCCAGTCCAGCCTAGTTGTGCCAGGGGCTTGTGATGTGGTCTACCACAAGCTTGCCCTTATTTCTGTACAGGACTGCCACCACTCTTTATATTGGGTAGTCAGAATAATGACATTCTGTACCCCTAAAAAGAATTATTTTGTGATACTCTCATAGCCTGACTCCTGGGGCCTAACACAGGATCTCTTCATATTATTTTCCATTAAAAATTTAGTTGGTCATTTTCAAATTCACCTTTATCAAACATTGTCTCTGATCTCTGCTCAGAGGATGTGCCCAGGTTGCCAGTTTCTTTCTGCAAAGAGAAGGACAGTCACAAGTGCTTCAAGAACTATTAAACATCATATACTGTACACACTTGAGTAGAAGGTGGCCCCCAATATGTTGATGTCATATTTTGGGCTGTTTTGAATATATAAACTTTTAAAAAATATTTATTTATTTATTTGGTTGTGCTGGGTCTTAGCGGCGGCAGGTGGCTCCTTAGTTGTGGCACTTGGGCTCCTCAGTTGCGGTGTGCAAGCTCCTTAGTTGTGGCATGCGAACTCTTAGTTGTGGCATGCATGTGGGATCTAGTTCCCTGACCAGGTATTGAACCTGGGCCCCCTGCATTGGGAGTGCAAAGTCTTAACCACTGCTCCACCAGGGAAGTCCCTGAATATATAAACTTTTAAGCCATTTTTTTTGCCAACTTGAATATATAAACTTTGGGGATATAATTAAAACAGACAGTTTGCCTACTTATAATTTATTAATTTAGATACACATACATATTTAAAACCAAATGCATAAAATATTAATTTAGAAATGTTGCTTTTTTCACTTACACATTTCGTGAAACAACTTTATTCAGATTCTTCATGGGCAACTTTGACATTAGTGTTGTTTTCTTCATAGAGCCGTCTTTTAATTCCTCAAATACAGTTTTCAGAGCATATCATCTTCTGTCAATTGTAAAATTCAAGACTGATTCTGTCATTGTAAATTTTATTATAAGCTATGGGTACCTGTTTATTTAATATAGTTTTTTCCCCTAGTCTTTTCAAAGATATATATTTGTGATCTTGTAATCATTTAAAGTATGTTTTAAAAATCTTGTTCAAAATAAAATCAACCACCTTACACTCATTAGAATGGCTGCTGTCAAAAAACAAAAACAAGCCATAAAATAATAAATGTTGGGGAAAATGTGGAGAAACTGGAGCCCTTGTGCACTGCTGGTAGGAATACAGAATGGTACAGATGATGTGGAAAACAGCATGGCAGTTCCTCAAAAAGTTAAAGATAAAATTACCGTATGATTTAGCAATCCCATTCCTGGGTATATACACAAAAGCACTGAAAGCAGGATCACAAAGAGAAATTTGTACAACCCATGTTCATAGCGGCATTTTTCACAATAGCCAAAAGGTAGAAGCAACCCAAATATCCACTGATGGATAAATGGATAAACAAATGTGGTATATACATACACTGGAATATTATTGTGTCTTAAAAAGGAAGGAAATTCTAACATATGCTATAATGAATGAACCTTGAGGACATTATGCTAAGTGAAATAGACCAGTCACAAAAGGACAAATACTGTATGATTCCACTTAACATGAGATACTTAGAATAGTCAAATTCATAGAGACAGCAAGAACGGTGGTTGCCAGGGGATGCAGAAAGGGGGGAATGAGAAGTTATGGTTTAAATGATTACAGGGTTTCAGGGTTTTTTAAATTAATTAATTAATTGATTGATTAATATTTATTTTTGGCTGTATTGGGTCTTTGTTGCTGTGCACAGGCTATCTCTAGTTGCGGCTAGCGGGGGCTACTCTTCGTTGCAGTGCACAGGCTTCTCTCTGCCGTGGCTTCTCTTGTTGCGGAGCATGGGCTCTAGGCACGTGGGTTTCAGTAGTTGTGGCACGCGGGCTCAGTAGTCGTGGCTCGCAGGCTCTAGAGCACAGGTTTAGTAGTTGTGGCGCACGGGGTTAGTTGCTCTGCGGCATGTGGGATCTTCCCAGACCAGGGCTCGAACCCATGTCCCCTGCCTTGGCAGGCGGATTCTTAACCACTGCGCCACCAGGGAAGTCCCAGGGTTTCAGTTTTACGAGACAAAAATTGTTCTGGAGATGGATGGTGGTGATGGTTGCACAGCAATGTGAATGTGCTTAATGCCACTGAACTGTACGCTTAAAATGGTTAAGATGTTAAATTTTATGTTATCTATATTTCACCACAATTAAATAAAAATGAAATAAAATGAAACAAAATGAAATTGAACATTTACAATTGTGGGATCAACCCTTTGGAATAATTACTAGATCTGTGTTAACATTTTTTTTATTAAAAAAAAAAAATACTGATTCTACCAGGTAACTACGAAAAACACCCAAAGTAGGCATTGGTTGAGGTCAGCTCAGGTGAATATGTTTTTCTCTCAAAACATTTCGTTGTTCAAAATAAAGTAATTAAAGAGCTCCCTATAAATTGAGAGAATTTTCAGGGATTTCAATAAATGCTTTCTTTTCAGAAGAATAATTTTTTTAACAAATAAAAGCACCTCATATTATAATTGGGTCTGTATAGTAAATAGAAAATGTATAGTTGAACCATACAAAATTGCCTCTACTTAACTGTTTTTGATCTATTAAAATGTCAAGTTCATATGTTCAACCAAATCCAGTTTTTTTTTTTTTTTTTGCGGCACCATAAATTAGAAAATGTATTTAAATATAGTACTAGTCTTGGATATTTATTCCATGGTTTAAAATTTAAATTTCCAAAGCCAGATTATAAGTTGCTTTTGATTATAAACCATGTATTGCTAAAGTCTCCTTGCCTAGTCCCTAGAGGAAGCAATTGAAGGTCAAACGTTGTTAATTTATTTAAAATAAAAAGAAATTATAAGAGTGTATCTGATAGGTAGAATTTCATATTGATTAAAAAGTTGTTTTAAAATATATTTCACTCTTTGACCAAAGAGTGAAATTTAAAAGACTGACATCACTTTGAACATTAATTCTTTGAAAAGAGCTCCAGCCTGAGGATTTTTCTTTCTTTTTTTCCTTTCTGCCTGTGACTCAAGGACATATAGTGGGGAAAATGTGGTGCAAAATGCCCAGTGTATAAAAACCACTCACACCTTCTTTGGTGGGTCGAGCACTTCCACGGATGAATAATCACCTCCATTTTGAGTTTATTTTTTATTTTTTTCTGGAAAAAGAAAAATCGAACCTATAGAAAACATGAAAGAACAGTACTTTACCTAAACTCACCAATTATTCACATTTGTCATATTCTCTCTGTCTATATATATATACACACAAACATTTCTATATATGTATATATTCTATGTATGTGTATATAAGCATGCATATATACATATATAAACATTTCTTTTTTATATATGAACATTTACTTCCTGACCACTTTAAAGTAAGTTGCAAATATCATGACATTTCACCCCTAAATACATCAGTACACCTCCCCTAAGAACAAAGACATTCTCCTATGTAACCAAAACACCATTATCGCACGCAAGTAATAAAATATTGTTATAATAATACTATCAAATATATAGTCCATATTCAAGTTTACCCAACTGAAAATATACTTTATAACTCTTCTAAAAAATCTGGGATCCTCTCAAATATCACTCATTACATTTAGTAGTCCTGTCTCTCCAGTCAGCTTTAATCTAGAACAGTCCCCCATCCCCACCTTGAATTTATTTTTTTCTTTCATGGCAATGACATTGTGAGAGTCTAGGCCAACATTTTGGACTTGACCTGCTAATAGATCCAGGTGAAACGTTTTGGTAAGAATATTACATAGGTGAGAATGTCTTGCTTGGCATCACATCAGGAGGCTCTTAATGGCAGTTTGACATTAAGTTTGATCACTTGTTTAAGGTGTTTTGTGTTGATTCTTATAAACTTTAGTTTTTGAAAGTGTGTTTTTGTCCTTTTCCACAAAATCTGTGAAGTCTGTAGCATCTGATTACATAGAAAAATCTTAAGTCTTGAGTATCTATAGATCTCATATGCCAAACTATTATTAGCTGTGTCAAACAGGCTTGTTTTATTTACTTTTCAACTGATGAATGATGAATTACTGATTTACTGATTTAGTAATACCTGACTCTCCAAAAAGGTTGAAGGCTGTTTGAAGGAGACTATAAAAAATCAAATGCTTGTCCCAACTGCCTGGCAAGGTGAAAGAATGCTTGGAGATCTCTCTCTGTCTCTGTCTCTCTCTTTCTGATTCCTTCTTATTAAGACCATCTCATTCTATTTACCCATAGGCTGCTTTAGATTCAACTTATTCAGTAAAGAATAGACATAGAGAAGAAAGAACTTGTAGAGAAACATTTAAACTGAAATCTTTTTTCACCATATTTTTTAGCTGGTGAATATTTTGTATCTTTGACAGAATTTTCTGTCCACTTCCCAAGAACTTTGTCAGAATAACTTTTTTTGCCAGTATAAGCCCCTGGAGCAATCCACCATCCATTGCTTTGTGCTCTGGGGAACAGCTGACCTTGGTTAGAAATTAATTTATTACTTCCTGTTTCCTTTACATTTCCCACTTCTCTCCCCACCTCCTGCTCCAGTAATGACACATAAAGTTAATGAGCACTGGTAATTAAGAGGGCCATTTTAGAACAAGGGAGTTGGGTATTGAATGCCCTTGATCTAAACTTTACTTGGAGAAAGGATAGCTGAATAATTAGAAAATGGGATTCTAAATCAGAAGCTGAGGGTGTCTTTTCTGCCAATAATTTGTGTAGCTTTGGCTGGATATCTTTACTTCTTTATTTTTCATTTTGTCCATCAGCTGAATAGGACTTACAATAATTTCTTGTTAATCGTTTTTGAGTGTCCAGATAAAAGCCTCAATATGGTAGCAACATAACTTCCAATTTAAAAATAACTGGACAGTGTGACTATTTTACTAATTGTACAATACATGTTCCTTAGCTCACTTTTATACTTTTACCTACTCAAAAAAGTCACAACTTAAATCATTTTCATTAAATAGCTTAAAATAACAAGAAGAATTTAAAATACTTTATTTCTAATATCTTACATAATGTTCAATTTTATCTTCAGAAATTTTTAAAGTTAAAAGTAACATCCCATTTTACAAGTAGTCGATTGAAGGGATATTAGAAAATGTAGATAATCAAGAGGAAAAACAAATCAGAATCCATCACCACCAAGACTGGACCATCGTTAATACCTTATGTCCTTCCAGAAGGGTCATGTAGACAATATCCTTTTATAATCTTTTTTTTTTTCATTTTTAATGAAAAAAAAAAGACTATTTTGAAATAGTCTTTCTGGTTCATCCAAAGTAATTGTAGCAGATGCTATGATGTACCACCCAGATCCCCTTCAGGACCAGAAGATTTATTTACCCAGCTGTTGGCTGCTGGCAGACAGCCCTTAGCCCTCAGCTCTCTTTAGAACTCTTGGATGAAGGGATTCCCCTTGCCCAAGGGCGTACCCCTTTCTATCAGCTGCTGGCTTCCAGTGACTGGAGGATGCAGCGGTATAAAGGCCAGGCTCTCATGCCCTGACTCTAGGCAATTCTGAATGGCTATTTCAGCTTCATATCTCCCTGTGGGGTAGGTTGAGGCCTTCAGTTGGGACTACATCACAGCCCCACTTCTCTCTTCAGCCCTGCCCAGCCCATCACTTCCCTTCCGGAGACCCAATCCCAAGAGTACTCCCTTATCAACCTCTCATGTGCTAATTTCTGTCTCAGAGTTTTCTTTCTAGGGAGGCTGGTCTATAACAGTTGGTACTGGAAGTGGTCTGAGAAAGCTGACACTGAGGTAGAAGTTTGGAGCTGGGTCACTTGCCCCCTAGCTGGCAGTGAGGACCCCATGAGTGGTGGTGGACAGAGCACAGACAAGCCCTGGCCCGAGGAAGCAGAGCACTGTCAAAGCTTTCCTGATGGGAAACTGGTGGAAGAAAATTCAACAGCTGGTGAGATGTATCAGGTGTTAATAAATATGAAAGAAATAACATAAGGCCAGCAGAATTGGGTAGCTACTGCTAAGCTCAACTGACACTTTTTGGAAAAAAAAAACAGTAAAAGACTGAGAGTGATTATTTGACAGTTAAATTGGTAAGAGTGAAAGCCAGAGGGCTTCCTTGATTGCTGATTAAGTACTCTAGTCTTCTAAAGTCAGAGGCTACAGAAAGCTAAGTACCAAGACCAGGACTTAATCATAAAATTCACAGAGCTCTAAAGAAAGTTTAATTCTCAACTGAGGCAGGTAGGCTAGGAAAGAATGGGTCTCTGGCACATGGAATGGAGACCTCTGGGTTTCTGAACTCAAAAATCCTGGGTCTCAGATTCCTCTGAACGCTTTGAACCAGCAGAAAATAGTGTACTCTTCACCCTTTAAGATGAGCCCTGCCTCCTTGATTGAAGATACTTCAGAGGCCTTTCTCCTTCAGGGTTGAAGTTAACATTGATACCCAGAGACCTGAATAAACAGAATCCTGGCTCAGCTTTGGCTCATCATGCATCCACTGGGTCCATGGACCCACCCAGTGATCATCTCCCTATCCCAAAAGTCTATTGGGAGAAGATATACTTTGTATTTGGCACAATTCCTATATTGGTTCCTTTGCCTTTGGAATAAGACCTGTCACGGTGCGAAGGCCAAGTGGAAGCTCTGAACCCTCCAACCCCCTCCCTACTCCCAGCCAAAATAATACATTAAAACCAAAATCACATCCCAGCCAGTCTTTAGTAATTAAAGACTAAAGGATGCTGAGTTGGTGGGCCCCATCATCTCTATTTAGTTCATCAGCCTGGCCCCTGAAAAAACCAGATGGATGTTGGAGGACGACAGGGAACTACTGCATACTTAAGTGTGTAGTAGCTACAATCGCAGCTGCTGTGCCAGATATGGTATCTTTGCTACAGCAGATTAACAAGTCCTTGAGTACATGATATGTGGCCATTGATCTGGCACATATTTTTTTTCCCCATCTCTATAAGGAAAGATGATCAAAAACAGTTCAAATCCATTTGGAATGGACGACAGTTTACATTTACAATCTTGATCTAGGGCTATATCAACTCTCCTGTCCTCTATCATAATATAGTCCAAAGGGTCTTGAATGGCTGGACATTCTGCAGAACATCACACTGGTCCACTAGAGTGATGACATCACATCAGTCAGATAAATGAGCAAGAAGTGGCTGGTCTTCTGGTGAGACTCATGCCCACCAGAGGGTGAGAGGTAAGCCTTACAAAGATTCAGAGACACCCACGTTAGTGAAGTGCTTGAGAATTCAGTGGTCTGGGCATGGGAAGAAATCGCTTAATCCCTTCCAAACTGAAGGAAAAATTACTGCATCTTGTGTCTCCCACCACAAAGAAGAAAGCATAGCACTTCGTAAACCTCTTTGAGTTCTAGGGGGAGCATATTCCATACCTGCAAACACCGCTCTGATCCATATTTCAGATGACACAAAAAGCCATTGGCTTTGAGTTAGAAATTAAGACAGAGTTCTGTCGTGGGTCCAGGCTGTGGGGCAAGCAGCCCTGCTACTTATGCCCTACCATCCAGCAGACCCTGTGGTTGTAGAGATGTCATGGTGGGAGAGGACACCCTGGGGAGTTTATGATAGGCCCCAGTGGAAGAATCACTACACTGGCCCCTGGGTTTCTGGAGCAGGAGTGGAGAATGCCATCTGCAGTGGAGAATTATACGTCTTTTGAAAACAGTTCCCAGCCTTGTGCCCTAGTAGAGATGGACTGCTTGACTATAGGACACCGAGTGACCAGGCCACCAGAACCGCTCATCTTGAGCTGGTCCTGTCAGACCGCCAAGTCATACTGTCCGATGGGCCCAGCACGAATCATCACACAATGCATGCGGCGCATCAGCATCAAGCCTGAGTAAGGCTGGAGAGTACGAGAAAGCTGCACAAGTGGGCCGGGCCCCATGTTGCCCACCACTGTTCTGCTCCCTCAGCTCACATGTGTGGCCCTCTGGAGATCCTTTATGACCAACTGACTGAGGAAGGAAAAGCCCTCTTTGGTTCATGGATGGGTCAGCCCGGCATGTGTGTGCAAACTGAAAAGGGACAACAGCTGCACTACCACCCCTGCGGGGAGGGCAGAAAATTCTCCCTATAGCACCCACTTTGTGTGGAAAGAGAGTAGCCTGAGGTGGGGATATACAGACTCAGAGACAGTGGCAAATAGCTTAGCCAGCCGGTTAGGAACCTAGAAGGAGAAAGATTGGAAGATGGGAGACAAGGTCTAGAGGCAGGTAGATGAACATGGAATGAGCCGCCCAATAAGATGGGCTTCATATCGCATGTTAATGAAAGCCCAGCAGAAAACACTGACCATAGAAGAGGAACGAAGCAACCAAGTAGGCAGAACTGGACCAGTTGACACCAGCCTGCATCTGTCATCACCCTGGTGCTGGCACAATGAATGTGTGAACACGGTAGCCATGGAGGCTGAGAGTGGAAAAGAAGAGTAAGCAAGCAAGAACAAGGCTCTGTGGAGAGAAGGCTGGGAGAGTAAATGTTCCCTGTCCAAGAAAGCAGCCTTAGAGAGATGTTAGAACTGAAATATCTACTGAACTGAACTGAAATTTATGAAATGTTTTGCTGTGGACCTGGGTTAGGGTTAGGGTTAGGGATCCCTATGCAATCTCACCAACCAAAGACAATATAGCCTCCAAGCTGTCTGTAACAGAGACCAATTCTGAATCCCAGATAGACCACTGGCTACCTCTGGCAAATTAACCCCTTGCCCCTTCTACCCTGGAAAGGGCAACGTTTGTCTTGACTAGAAGAGACACATGTTTGGAATATGGATTTGCCCTCAGGACCTCAGCTACTAGAGTAACCTGAAAGCTTACAATGTGTTTGATCCACCTCTACAGGACCCCAAATAACATCACATCAGCCCCAGCAGCCAACTTTCCAGACCCATGGGATCCACAGTTCTATTACAAATTGCACCACCCAGAAGTTGCCAGCCTGGCAGAATGATGGAACAAGTTGAACTCACAGCTAAAGCGCCAGCTTGGTGGTGATTGTGAGGATGGGGACCATCCTGGAGAATGCAGTGCTCAACTTTAAATCAACAAACTTAACTGATGAGTGTCTCCATAGGTAGAACACATGAATCTAGGAACCAACGGGTGGGAGTAAGAGTGGTGCTGCTACCATCACTCCCAGTTACACACTGGGAATTTTGTGCTTCCTGTCCTCTCAGCTCTGAGCTGTTCAAGTAGTATAGAGATCCTGATTCCCCAAAGAGGAGCCCTTCTGGCCAGAGGACACATTGCCCTGTGGTGTAGCCGATTCTATGCTCAGTGAAACTTCCCTGGAGCACTGTAATAAAACAGCCATAACTTCTACACTTGAGTCAATCTCTATCTTCCTTCCTTCTCTACTCTGCCTGGCACTTATCACCATCTGAATTATATTGCTTATTTATTTGTTTACTTGGATATTGTCTTTCTCCTCCACCCAAATGTAAATTCCAGGAGGGCAGAGATATTTACTTGCTCTCAGTTAGTCATCAGTGCCTAGAACAGTGCTAGCCACATTGAAGGCACTCAATAAATATTTGCCAAATGAATAAATAACTCTACAATGTAGTTTTTTGTGGGTGGGTAGTATTCAACTGTAAGTATTCATCATCATTTATTTAACCAATCACTTATTGCTGGGCAGTTCATTTTCCTCACATTATTTCTGCGATAAAATAACGGCAGGCAAAAGTCTTCGTGTGTATCATCTATTATTTCCATATGATGAAGTCCAGGCAGTACAGTTTGCTGGCACATAGGTATGACTTTTAGTTTTCCAGGCTTTCGATATGCGATACCTCATGGATTTGTTTGAAAACTATTATTATGTATGCAATTCAGATTTAGCGCTCCTCTTGTCAAACAGGCTGTCTTGACTCCGCATAAAACCGAATTCTGACCTGGCTTCCTTCAACATTTTATATAAGAAATCCAACCATATTCAGAATGCTAAAATTTATTTTTCATTACTTTTGCAGAAGACTGCATAGGGATCTCTAACCCTAATTCTAACTCAACCCCATAGCAACACTTCATAACCCCCAAGTAGATGTTTCAGTTCTCCATTTCATCTCAGGCTGCTCTCTTGGCTGGGGAACACTTTTTGCCACAGCCCGCTTTTCCTAAAGCCACATCCTTGCCTACTCCTTCCCCCTTCCTCCTTCATGCATTTTCTCCCCCAAAACTTAAATTCCTCCCCCCACTTTATCAAGTAGAGAACTGCCCACTTTCTCATCAAACTAGGGCCCCATGTAGAGATGTAGGAGTTTGCTTTTAGCTGGTACTGCCTTCTCTAAGTCACAAGTTTGTGTCTCTTCCTACAGAGAAATTCTCAGACTCTAATGCATAAAAGAAAACACTCCTTTTTGTTTTTCTTTCCCTTAAGTTACTCCCTCAGAACATGGAAGGCCAAATCCTAACGTTCTCTCTCTATTTGTATTGTGCAATTGCACTTGGAGTTGTGCGTTACCTGTTTGATGAATGTGTTGGTACACTTGGGCTTCCTCCAAAACTCTTTTGTTCCTCTCCTCCTCCCATGGTTTATTTGTCTCCCTCCTTTTTGTCTCAGGTTCTAAGCTCCAGAGGCTGAAAGAGTTGGATCAATGTCCCATTTCCATCGCTTACTGTGTGAATTTAAACATGAAACTTTACTTTTCTGGGTCATCATTTCCTCATCTGTAACATATCACCTGCTGCTATGAAGAATAAACCAAATAAGACATAAATTAGCACAGTGGTCTGAGAAAATACTCAACAAATGTTAACTGTTATTATTTCTCTCTTCAATTTGGCATGTCTGTTCTTTATAGAGCTTCTCGGGCATTCATTGTCTTATTTCCCTTTATCCTTTCCATTCCTTAGTCTCCCTAATTTCTTCCTCCCTCATCTTCTTCTGTAGGAACCTTTGATAAGGTTATGTCTTCTGCAAACTGCCCACCCTGTCTTCACTTCTCAACAGTTACTTTCTTCCTCCTGTCTTTTCATTACACTCTCTTGTTTATCTTCAGGTTTTGGAAATATTTTCCTTTGCCTTTCCCTCTATCACAGCCTGAACTATGTCTCTGTTACTTTTCTCTGTTGTTTATTCTAAAATTCCTACCCACCACCTCCTTCTTCGCTTCCAGTCTCCTATGACTTCCCTCCATGCCTTTGGGCACTTTTGCTGTTTCTTTCCTTCTTCTTACTTGTCCTTCTCATCTGGCTCGATAATGCTATTCTCTTATGCCTACATATTCCCTTTATCTTTATAGAGATCACATCTAATTCTCTTTTTATAGCGAGCAATGGCATTCATTCACTCATTCATTCATTGAGTGAATATTATTGAGAGCCTACTATCTTTAAGGTGCTAGGTTAGGTCTTTGGAAGACAGAAATTAAAGACGCAGCCCCTGCCTTTAAAGAGCTCAAAGTCTAGTAGGGAAAGAGATGAATAAAGTAATCCTATTTGGGTGACAGGTCTAGGAAGGGGGCAATGCAGGGTGAACTGAGAGGGCAATTAGTGGAAACCGAGGTGGAAGGAAGAGGTATAAAGGAAAGCCTTCCACAGCTGTTGACATCAGAGTTGTTTTGAAGCATGAATAGGAACAAGTCAGGAGAAGTGGGGTGTGAATACATTAGAGGGAGTGCAGATTCTAGGTAAAGGGCCAATATTTGCCTTTGCATTGAGTCAAATCCTTCACTGCTGAGTCATTTGACTATTCAGTGCAATCAGATGATTCTTAGCTCATAGCTACAGGATGTCTTTTTTTGACTGCATTCCTCATCAACTATAGCCTTTCTTGGCCAATGAATGAAAAGAACTTCTGGTTTGGTAATCCTATGTTCTTTTTTGATAGAGCCCTATTTCATATTTATCTCTCCCCTTCTCCACACCAAATCTAAATGAGCATATAAATTTTTAACCTACTATTTCATTCACAAAGACAGTAAAAATGTTGTTTGCATTGGTCTGCTAACTAGGATTACCACACAGTTCTGGCATCTTTTCTTCTGATATGCTTTCGTAAACTTTGCATAAAAGTCCTCACTTCTAGTAGTTTTCATTAATGCAAATAAATACCCCATCGGCTTATTCAAATGAATTGATAATCAGGCTCTCATCTTATGGTCTCATAATGAAAGTTTCATAAGTTTCTTAATACAACTGTATTCAGAGGGGTCCTATCTTCACAGCATCCAAATGTTGTTATTGTTGGTTCTCCTCCTTCCTCCTCATTCTTTTTCTCCTTCTTCATTTGCCCTCATCGTAGCACCACAGAAGCTTGGAGCTCAGTAAATAACAAGGTGATCAGAGCACATGGCTCTGAGGTGGACTGAGACGGAAGAGACATGGCAGCTGTGGTGAGATAGGCCCTTGATATAGACCCAGCCAAAGGCAACCTGACGAATGCTGGTGACAAAGGCAGAGCGTTTGGTGTTCAGAGGACAGTGATGGGTGATGGTAAGCCATCCAGGCAGGTGGGAAATCTGCCTGGAATTTTTACTGTCTTCGCACCAAAATTATACATTAATTGAAGAAGATTTGAAATATCTTTAACATTAAGTCAGCAACCACGAATGTAGTATGTGTCTCCATTTACTCAGTCTTCTTATATTTTTTAATAGAATTTTAATATTTTTCCATAGCAATGTCTTGTACATTCATTGTAAAGTTGACCCCCAGATACATTACAGTTCTGCTACTATTGTGAATGATACTTTATTTTCTCGTTTGGTATTGCTGGTATAGAACACTATGGATTTTTGTAAGTCAATCTTGTGTTAAGGCAAATTTGCTAAACTCTCACTAATTTTAATAGTTTGTTAGTGCTGTTGGATTTTCTACATAGATGATTATGTTGTCAGCAATGAATGATGATTTTTTTAAATTAATTTTTATTGGAGTATAGTTGCTTTACAGGAATGATGATTTAATATATTTTATTCTAATGCTTGCATACCAGTTATCAATTGCTTCAAACAAATTATCCCAAAACTTAGCAGTTAAAGACAACAGACATTTATTATCATACAGTCTCTGAGGTCAGTAATCCAGGAATATGACCTGGTATCAGAAATCACACAGCATTACCTCATCTTATTCTATTTGTTAGAAGAAATTCACTAAGTCCAGCCCAAGCTCAAGGGGAGAGAAATTAGGCTCTACTTATAGAAGATACTGTTAGAATTTATAGACATATTTAAACCACCACATCTTACAATGTTTTTTTCTTCTTGTTTTCTATTTTAATTTTTATTGATGAGGACATCCAGTAACAGGTTAAATAGTGGCAGAGATCATGATAACTTTGTTTTGTTCAAGACCTTAAAGGAACTGATAGTTTATAAGGTTTCTCCATCAACTATCACATTGACCTTAGTCTTTTGGTGTAAGGTCTATCAGATTCAAGGAGTTCCCTTCTATTCCTGGCTACTGAGACTATTATTATTTTATCATAACTAAATGTTAAAGTTCATGAAATACCTTTTGCATTCACAGATTTTCTTTTCCTAGCTTTTCCTCTGTTTTCTCTTTTAAGATAGGTTTTCTGATATTATACCATTGTTGCATTCCTGGAATAAACTGCACTGAGTTTGTTTTTTAACACATGATTAGATTCACTTAGATAGTAATTTATATAGGATTTCCCCATCTGTATTCATAGGTTAGATAGGCCTGTACTTTTTTCCTGTGCTGTCCATACTGGTTTTAGAATCAATGTTTTGTTAGCTCTTAAAATGAGTTGGGCAGCTTTCCTCCTTTGTCTATTCTTCAACTTGGAAGTTTTGCAGCATGCCTCTGTTGGAGGCTGGCCTTTTTCTTTCCATACGCCCATCTATCTACTTTTACCTGGTCTACTTTCTCCCCTGGCCCCTGACTTACTGCCTCATTTCCAGTTCATGGTTTCTGCCTTCTTTCCTGGCTCTGTTTTGCTTATACAGGCATGGTTTAAAGATATTGCAGGTTGAGTTCCAGACCACCAAAATACAGCAAATATCGCAATAAAGTGAGTCACACGAGTTTTTTGGTTTCCTGGTACCTATAAAAGTTATGTTTACACTAAACTGTAGTCTATTAAGTGTGCAATAGCATCATGTCTAAAAAACTGTACAGACCTTAATTTAAAAATACTTTATTGCTAAAATTGCAAGCCATCATCTGACAGCACAGGGTTGCCACAAACATGCAATTTGTTAAAAAAAAAAAGGCAATATTTGCAAAGTGCAATAAAGCAAAGTTCAGTAAAACAAAGTATGCTTGTATATAGCAGGGGGTCAAATTTTACATAGTTTGGGTCAGTGTGCAATTAATGGTAACTGCTTTATTTTGCATAACTGACTCAGGCTTCCTCACTGAACCCTTCATTGTCAATGACGGAGGCAGGGAAGGGTGATATGAAGGCATGTGGTTGTACTAAAATTTGCCAAATATAAAAGAGTATCTTTGTATCTTATAGTTTAATATAATGTCATTTTGAAGAAATATTCTCCCTCTCCCTCTTAGGTTCCAAGATGACTTCTTGGATCCAAGGGAAACTTGCTTGCTTTCATGGTGATGAGGTGAAGGGAAGCTGGTGGCTTATCTGCATGTGCATTTCCTTGACAGTGGACATAGCTGAAGAGGCATCAAAGACCAGAGAACAGCAAACACACCTGAACTTACACCAGTCGGTTCCTCTAGTCACTGCAAAGATACACAACATACCCAGGTGCCCTCTTGGGGGAGTAGGCCAGGGGATTGAGGAACTTTTAAAAGAAGCTGAAGGGCCCTGGTAGGAAGTTTGGACGTTGAACTTGACTGAATATTTATCCAAAGAAAATAAATTAAGCTGAATGAATATTTTTTTAAACTGAGAGACACTGAACTTACTTTAATTAGGAGGTTTTGACTTATGTGGAATTAACTCCAAGATATACTATTATGTGAAAAAAGCGAAATACAGAAGAAGTATGCATAACATGCTGCTGTTTGTTTTAAAAAAAATCATATACACGTTTGTGTTTCTACCTCTGGACCCTCCAAGGAAACAAAGTGGGTGAAAGGGACGGGTTCCTTTCCACCCAGAGTCTGCTCTCTGGGAAGGGTTTGCATGGGTGTAGATGTTCCCTTCATGGCAATTTTGGGTCCCTGAGAAGTAGACCCTTAAGAGAGCCTATCTCCTCTGAAAAGTGATGTATCATTTATGTAGAATTTAAATTTTTATTTTACAACTGCTCCTTGCAGCCCCATAATCATTCATCCAATTCCCCTGGCAACTTGGAACATTGTTTATCTTGGCCTCTCAGGAATCTGCTTTCAAACCAGGAAACCCAAAGCCAAGTGGCTGAGGGCTACAGAAGCAGTGGGTCTTTCCCTGTGGCAGGCAGGCCCCAGATGGCCATGAGCCTGCCTCATAGCACCCACATCCCGCGGAACCCCCTTCCCCGGTGTGTCACTTCTGTGATTAGGTCACACGTTAGTGTGATGTGTATCTTGCTACAGACCCTGCCCCTTGCTGGTTTTCACAGAATAGCTGCCATGGTGGGGGGGGGGGGGTGCCGCGTGGCAAACAGCCAGCAAAGCACTGAGTCCCTCAGCCAACACCCTGGAGATCTGACTCCTGCCAACGACCGCAAGAGCTTGGACGTGAACCTGCCCCAGACAAGCCTCCTGATGAGACAGCACCCCTAGCACTCTCACCTGAAGCTGAAACCCACCTGTGGTGCCTGGACTTCTGATCCACAGAAATGTGAGGTAGTAAACTTGTGCTGTTTGAGGCTAAGTTTGATTTGTTTTCCTTACTACCCAGTGATATGTGGCTTGAAAACAAGATCAGTTACAGAAACATAAAGAATGGTCCAATGTTTACACATCTAAGTGTAGTGGCTACAAATCTGACCCCACTATATTTGGACTAACAGATCTTGGCTTCCTCATCTTGGAACCTCATCCACTGACAGACTTCATGTCACCTGATCTCCCCTAATCCTATCCCCTTCCTGGTTCTGATCGAGAGAAATGGGTACTGGACAGAAAGCCGTGGACTAGTTCTGGCCGTACTGCTAGCTCACTGTGTGACTGCTCTGCCTCTTAATTTTCTGACCCATAAAATGGGAAGACTAAAATCAATGAACCTTAAAGTCTTTCCAGCTTTATGGATTTTTTTTCTTTTCACAACCTTGCCCGAATCCCAGTACCTTCTTCTTCTCAGCAGGGCGTATGTAACTTGAGGGGACATTCAGACTTTCCAAATCAATTTTTCCACTTTATTTGCCCCCTTCATTGATTTCTCTGCCAACTTGACTTAGGAACAGGTCATGCTGACTGCAGAGTGACAGCAGTGGTTAGAGTTGGTTCGAGTTTGTAGCTGCTTCTTATGGCATATGGCATACTGCATCTCTCACCCACCTCTTTTTTCCCACTTCCTTGTGAAAAATCCTATTGGCATTTCATACCCTTCAAGTTCTACATTGTACAGCCTGTGTGACTCTAAATGCTGGTTTTAAAAATCAAAAGCACCAAAGCAGAGAGTCTGTTTGGATCAGGAAGGCAACAGTGCACTTTCCTGATAACACTGTTTCCCCAACAAAACATAAGTCTGAACAAATGAATCTACAGAATCACTAGTGCTGGGGTGAATTCTTTTTTCTTTTTTGGTGCCTGGTAGGGTTATTTCCCATCTTCCAAAGCTGGAGCCCTAATGAGCTCCAGGGGGACAGAAGTCTGTCAATCGCAGGGTACTTTTCAAGTATAGTCATCTCTGCCCCATCAGAGAACCACAAGGCATGAAATAATTAGAAAGCCCAAAGAAACTGCTCTGTTTTACAAGAGCAAAATCCGTATGCGGATCATTTACATAAACCTGTCCCTTCCCATTAGCGTTCTAATGTAGGCTGGGCAATAATCGCAGGCGTGCTGGGGGAGGGGAGGTCAAGGTAAGCCGGGCTTCCATATTGGCAGCGCAAGGGACGCGTATGCTGCGCCTGCCGCTGCCTTCGCCTTTACCGACTACTGAATTAACGTAAAGTATCTTTTCTTTTCCATTAGGTAAGAACTATTCCTGCTGCTATGGCAGCAGACCCTGTGCTTAAGAGAAGAAGAAAAAGCTTTTGCACCAAGCTATTGTTAGGGGAGAATTCGCTTTGAGGAGCTTTTCAAAGCTGATCCGATTGGGGAAAGAATCATGTTAAATATTTGCTATGAAATATTTATAAGACGAGCACAAGAGCAATTGACAAAGTTGCCTGGGAGAATAAGCATTTCTCCTCATTTGGAAATTTGGGGGGTAGGGGTTTAAATGCTCTAGGGAGAATTTATCTAAGTACAAATACGTGTGTGATGTTTTGTTCACAAATGTGCGTGCGCACGCATGCACACTCACACACATGGTTGAACGGGTTGATAGGATTTAGGCCAATCTGCATCTGAATGCGGTTTCCCAAATACGGCAGCAATAAGAGGTCACTGAAGACTGTCTCGATAATTGTGTTTGAAGAAGCCCTGTACTGATGCCAACAGAGCAAGACGCCCTGGACTTAGCCTGGCGGACACGAGGTACAGCAGCAGCCATCTTCTAGGTGCTCTTCTCATATCCGCACCCAGGAAGGGAACTCTTGGAGGGGATAGAGTCCCCTGAACCCTGGCCTTCATACCATCAGCATAATATTAACAATGCTCAGATGAATGCATTGAAGAAAGAAAAAAAGATGTGTTTAAAGCCAGAATGTATGCTTTTAGAGAACGTATTTCCATGTGGCTTGTGGATTTTTCAAAAATGTTTAGCACCCAAACCTTGCCCACCTGAAGGTGACAAATGATTTATTGACTTTTACATAGTTAAAAGAAGCTCTGCATCAACTATGTATATTTTCAGTATCTGTGGGACTCTTCTCTCTACTGGGAAGAGAGAAATGAAAATATTCGGTCTTAATGCAGTATCTCCAATAAATAAATCACATATTTTAACACTTAGCCTTTGCCACATGAGCCTTGTGACTATTTGATGTCACATTTTATACGACTTTGCAACTAATGTAGTGTAGTATGATTCGTGTAACTGAATAGCTAACTAGGTAACGCATACACTGTTACTGATGCTTATTTTAATCTAGAAGTCCTATAGAGAATTTTACTGTAGGCCAATTTTATTAATCAACAGACACATCATAAGATTCTGGCCAAAAGAGCAAGTGCTCTGAAATGACCAGTTGCAACAACCTCTACAGTATACGGCTGTCTGAGAGGTCCACGTCTACCTAGCAGCGAGGCGGAAGATGCACAGGCGTGATAGGGGTCTGAACCACAGCCAGTCTGTTTCTTATCTGAGAGATCACCAAGTGAGAAAGCATTGTGGATGGATTCAAATCAGCTTTTTTTCTCTGTCCCCCTTCCCTTGCACGCAACAAAAGTCTAAATCCCTTTTTAGGCCAGATTGCCCCATTTCCCTGCATGGGCCAGGCAGATTGGAAACATGTTTGTCATTCAGCTTTTCTCCAGGCTAATCAGGAGACACTGGGGTGGTGAGATTTCTGCCTCTCATCTGTGGAGCTTGCCTCTAAAAGCAGCCGCTCGGAGGCCGCTGGGCCCACTTGAGAGCTGGGCTGCCTGTCATCTCTGCAGACAGATAGAAAAATATTGTTAACCACGAACCTAAGCAGAGGGTTTAACAGGGATTTGAATCTAAAATGTGATACTCCACATAGACTAACTTGATTTGGTCCAACAGAGCCGAACCCCTTATTCTGTTCTAACAAAGTGTGTCACATAATGGAGGAGATTTTGATGGGATTTACGACATCTCTGTTTCAGGCTTGACGCTGAATAGATCTGAACTGTGAATGAACATTGCTGCCTCCAGAGTTGTCATGGGGAGAGGCCTTGGCCAAACTGACTCCTGAGTCAAGGTCTTGTTGACAGGCCAGCTTTCAAGTTTACCGAGGTGTAGTGTGGATCACGCAGTGGCAGCTGGGCTAGGCAGGTGTGTAGCAGGGGATGGTTCTGTGCAGAGAGCCTCAAGACGGTGCAGAGGGTTGCTACACAGTGATTCCCGCACCTCCTATTTGGGGAACCCCAGTGAACTTTTGAAGCCGAAAATTCTGAAAAATAACTATTTGTAAAGACAATGGCCACGAATCATGAGGAGGTAGTATAGAGTGGTGGCCTGGTTTGACTCCTGGCTTCTCCACTCACTGGGGGATCTTGACCAGATTACTTTCTACAACTCGGATTCCTCATGTATAATAAGGGGGTGGTGATAGTATCTTCTCTCTGGAATTGTTGCAAGGAGTACAGGAGATAGTGCATGTTAAGCACTCCATCTAGCCCAGATATAAATGCTTGATCTATAATGTTGTTAGCTATTGCTTGCAGTTCCATGGCAGTTGAGGATGGTTTGCGACCTTCCCTCCACCACATGCTGGCTCATTCTTAGCTGTTGCTGTTTGTAAAAGCAATGACTGACATTCCTTGTTGTAAACATCAGTGATACAGTGACACCCAGTCATACCCAGCCCTGGAGAGACCACTTGGGAAAGTCCTATATTTCAGGCATAAGCAAAATTTAGAAAATAATATAATGAACACTCATGGGTGTACCATAGAGCTTTGACAAATTTCAATATTTTGCCATATTTACTCAGATCTTTTAAATAAAACATTAGCTTTTTGGTTGAGTTACTTGGTACCTTCCTTGAGCCCATTGTTCTTCTTACCTTCTCATCGCTGCTCTGAGATAACCACTATTTTGAATTTGAGCTTTGATTATTACTAGATATGTTTTTAAATTTTATATAGCTACAGCAATAGCTATATATATCCATAAGCAATATTTAGTTCTTTTTATACATTCTGATTTTTATACAAGTGGTATAGTGAACACAAAAGTCCATCATTGACTTTTTTCATTTAATATTATGTTTTTATATTTATTCATATTTATACATGTTATCTATTATTTTTTAATTTTTAATTTATTTTGATTTAATTTATTGAAGTATAGTTGATTTACAATATTGTGTTAGCTTCAGGTGTACAGCATAGTGATACAGTTGGGCTTTTTTTGTAGATTATATTTCATCATAGGTTATTGTAAGATATTGGATGTAATTCCCTCTGCTATACAGTAAATTCTTGTTGCTTATCTATTTATGTATAGTAGTTTGTAAATGTTAATCCCATACTCACAGTTTGTCCCACCCCCCCATCCCCCTTTGGTAACCATAAGTTTGTTTTCTATGTCTATAAGTCTCTTCTTGTTTTGTATATAGATTCATTTGTATTGTTTTTATATTCCACAAATAAGTGATATTATATAGTATTTGTCTTTCACTGTCTGACTTACTTCACTTAGCATAATATTCTCTAGGTCCATCCATGTTGCTGCAAATGGTGATATTTCATTCCTTTTTATGGCTGGGTAATATTCCACTGTATATATACAGTGCTTCTATGATCATTGGGGTGCATGTATCTTTTCGAATTAGAGGGTTTTTTCCCCTGGATTGCTGGATCATATGGTAGCATTATTTTTAGTTTTTTGAGGAGCCTCCATACTGTTTTCCATAGTGGCTGAACAAATTTACATTCCCACCAACAGTGTAAGAGGGTTCTCTTTTCTCCGCAACCTATCCAGCATTTATTGTTTGTAGACTTTTTGATGATAGCCATTCTGACCAGTGTGAGGTGATACCTCACTGTAGTTTTGATTTGCGTTTCTCTAATGATTAGTGATGTTGAGCATCCTTTCATGTGTTTGTTGGCAATCTGTGTATCTTCTTTGGAGAAATGTCTATTTAAGTCGTCTGCCCCTTTTTGGATCGGGTTGTTTGTTTTTTTGATATTGAGCTTCATGAGCTGCTTGTAAATTTGGGAGATTAATCCTTTGTCAGTTGCTTCATTTGCAAATATTTTCTCCCATTCTGAGGGTTTTCTTTTCGTCTTGTTTATGTTTTCCTTTGCTGTGCAAAAGCTTTTAAGTTTCATTAGGTCCCATTTGTTTATTTGTGTTTTTATTTCCATTTCTCTAGGAGGTGGGTCAAAAAGGATCTTGCTGTGATTTATGTCATAGAGTGTTCTGCCTATGTTTTCCTCTAAGAGTTTTATAGTGTCTGGCCTTACATTTAGGTCCTTAATCCATTTGGAATTTATTTTTGTGTATGGTGTTAGGGAGTGTTCTAATTTCATTCTTTTACATGTAGCTGTCCAGTTTTCCCAGCACCACTTATTGAAGATTCTGTCTTTTCTCCATTGTAGATTCTTGCCTCCTTTATGAAAAATAAGGTGACCATATGTGCATGGGTTTATCTCTGGGCTTTCTATCCTGTTCCATTGATCTATATTTCTGTTTTTGTGCCAGTACCATACTATCTTGATTACTGTAGCTTTGTATTATAGTCTGAAGTCAGGGAGCCTGATTCCTCCAGCTCCGTTTTTCTTTCTCAAGATTGTTTTGGTTATTCGGGGTCTTTTGTGTCTCCATACAAGTTGGGAAATTTTTTGTTCTAGTTCTGTGAAAAATGCCATTGGTAATTTGATAAGGATTGCACTCAATCTGTAGATTGCTTTGGGTAGTATAGTCATTTTCACAATGTTGATTCTTCCAATCCAATATCTCTCCATCTGTTTGTATCATCTTTAAATTCTTTCATCAGTGTCTTACAGTTTTCTGCATAAAGGTCTGTTGTCTCCTTAGGTAGGTTTATTCCTAGGTATTTTATTCTTTTTGTTGCAGTGGTAAATGGGAGTGTTTCCTTAATTTCTCTTTCATATTTTTCATCATTAGTGTATGGGAATGCAAGAGATTTCTGTGCATTAATTTTGTATCCTGTTACCTTACCAAATCCATTGATTAGCTCTAGTAGTTTTCTGGTAGCATCTTCAGGGTTCTCTATGTATAGTATCATGTCATCTGCAAACAGTGACAGTTTTACTTCTTCTTTTCCCATTTGGATTCCTTTTATTTCTTTTTCTTCTCTGATTGCTGTGGCTAAAACTTCCAAAACTATGTTGAATAATGGTGGTGAGACTGGGCAACCTTGTCTTGTTCCTGATCTTAGAGGAAATGGTTTCAGTTTTTCACCATTGAGAACGATGTTGGCTCTGGGTTTGTCATATATGACCTTTATTATGTTGAGGTAAGTTCCCTCTATGCCTGCTTTCTGGAAGGTTTTTATCATAGATGGGTGTTGAATTTTGTCAAAAACTTTTTCTGCCTCTATTGAGGTGATCATATGGTTTTTCTCCTTCAATTTGTTAATATGGTTTATCACATTGATTGATTTGCATATATTGAAGAATCCTTGCATTCCTGGGATAAACCCCACTTGATCATGGTGTATGATCCTTTTAATGTGCTGTTGGATTCTGTTTGCTAGTATTTTGTTGAGGATTTTTGCATGTATGTTCATCAGTGATATTGGTCTGTAGTTTTCTTTCTTTGTGACATCTTTGTCTGGTTTTGGTATCAGGGTGATGATTGCCTCATAGAATGAGTTTGGGAGTGTTCCTCCCTCTGCTATAGTTTGGAAGAGTTTGAGAAGGATAGGTGTTAGCTCTTCTCTAAATGTTTGATAGAATTCGCCTGTGAAGCCATCTGGTCCTGAGCTTTTGTTTGTTGGAAGATTTTTAATCACAGTCTCAATTTCAGTGCTTGTGATTGGTCCGTTTATATTTTCTATTTCTCCCTGGTTCAGTCTTGGAAGGTTGTGCTTTTCTAAGAATTTGTCTGTTTCTTCCAGGTTGTCCATTTTATTGGCGTATAGTTGCTTGTAGTAATCTCACATGATCCTTTGTATTTCTGCAGTGTCAGTTGTTACTTCTCCTTTTTCATTTCTAGTTCTATTGATTTGAGTCTTCTCCCTTTTTTTCTTAATGAGTCTGGCTAATGGTTTATCAATTTTGTTTATCTTCTCAAAGAACCAGCTTTTAGTTTTATTGATCTCTGCTATTGTTTCCTTCATTTATTTCTGATCTGATCTTTATGATTTCTTTCCTTCTGCTAACTTTGGGGGTTTTTTTGTGCTTCCCTCTCTAATTGCTTTAGGTGTAAGGTTAGGTTGTTTATTTGAGATGTTTCTTGTTTCTTGAGGTAGGATTGTGTTGCTATAAACTTCCCTCTTAGAACTGCTTTTGCTGCATCCCATAGGTTTTGGGTCATCATGTTTTCATTGTCATTTGTTTCTAGATATTTTTTGATTTCCTCTTAGATTTCTTCAGTGATCTCTTGGTTATTTAATAGTGTATTGTTTAGCCTCCATGTGTTGTACTTTTTACAGATTTTTTCCTGTAATTGATATCTAGCCTCATAGCATTGTGGTCGGAAAAGATACTTGATATGATTTCAATTTTCTTAAATTTACCAAGGCTTGATGTGTGACTCAAGATATGATCTATCCTGGAAAATATTCCATGAGCACTTGAGAAGAAAGTGTATTCTGTTGTTTTTGGATGGAATGTCCTATAAATATCAATTAAGTCCATTTTGTTTAATGTATCATGTAAAGCTTGTGTTTCCTTATTTATTTTCATTTTGGATCTGTCCACTGGTTAAAGTGGGGTGTTAAAGTCCCCTACTATGATTGTGTTACTGTTGATTTCCCCTTTTATGGCTGTCAGCATTTGCCTTATGTATTGAGGTGCTTTTATGTTGGGTGCATAAATATTTACAATTTTTATATCTTCTTCTTGGATTGATCCCTTGATCATTATGTAGTGTCCTTCTCTGTCTCTTGTAATTGTCTTTATTTTAAAGTCTATTTTTTCTGATATGAGAATCGCTACTCCAGCTTTCTTTTGATTTCCATTTCCATGGAATATCTTTTTCCATCCCCTCACTTTCAGTCTGTATGTGTCCCTAGGTCTGAAGTGGGTCTCTTGTAGACAGTGTATATACAGGTCTTGTTTTTGTATCCATTCAGCCAGTCTGTGTCTTTTGGTTGGAGCATTTAATCCATTTACATTTAAGGTAGTTATCGATATGTATGTTCCTATTCCCATTTTCTAAATTGTTTTGGGTTTGTTATTGTAGGTCTTTTCTTTCTCTTGTGTTTCCTGCCTAGAGAAGTTCCTTTAGCATTTGTTGTAAAGCTGGTTTGGTGGTGCTGAATTCTCTTAGCTTTTGCTTGTCTGTAAAGGTTTTAATTTCTCCATTGAATCTGAATGAGATTCTTGCTGGGTAGAGTAATCTTGGTTGTAGGTTTTTCCTTTTCATCACTTTAAATATGTCCTGCCACTCCCTTCTGGCTTGCAGAGTTTCTGGTGAAAGATCAGCTGTTAACCTTATGGGGATTCCCTTGTATGTTATTTGTTGCTTTTCCCTTGCCACTTTTAATATTTTTTCTTTGTATTTAATTTTTGATAGTTTGATTAATATGTGTCTTGGTATGTTTCTCCTTCAATTTATCCTGTATGGGACTCTGCGCTTCCTGGACTTGATTGACTATTTCCTTTTCTGTGTTAGGGAAGTTTTCAACTATAATCACTTCAAATATTTTCTCAGACCCTTTCTTTTTCTCTTCTTCTTCTGGGACCCCTATAATTCGAATGTTGGTGCATTTAATGTTGTCCCAGGTGTCTCTGAGACTGTCATCAATTCTTTTCATTCTTTTTTCTTTATTCTGCTCTGAAGTAGTTATTTCCCCTATTTTATCTTCCAGGTCACTTATCCGTTTTTCTGCCTCAGTTTTTCTGCTATTGATTCCTTCTAGAGAATTTTTAATTTCAGTTATTGTGTTGTTCATCATTGTTTGTTTGCTCTTTGGTTCTTCTAGGTCCTTGTTAAACATTTCTTGTATTTTGTCCATTATATTTCCAAGATTTTGGATCCTCTTTACTATCATTACTCTGAATTCTTTTTCAGGTGGACTGCCTATTTCCTCTTCATTTGTTTGGTCTGGTGGGTTTTTACCTTACTCCTTCACCTGCTGCATGTTTCTCTGTCTTCTCATTTTGTTCAACTTACTGTGTTTGAAGTCTCCTTTTCGCAGGCTGCAGGTTCATAGTTCCCATTGTTTTGGTGTCTGCTCCCAGTGGGTGAGGTTTGTTTAGTGGCTTATGTAGGCTTCCTGGTGGAGGGGACTGGTGCCTGTGTTCTGGCGGGTGGGGCTGGATCTTGTCTTTCTGGTGGGCAGGGCCATGTCTGGTGGTGTGTTTTGGGGTGTCTGTGAACTTATTATGATTTTAGGCAGCCTGTCTGCTAAAGGGTGTGGTTGTGTTCCTGTCTTGCTAGTTGTTTGCCATGGGGTGTCCAGCACTGGAGTCTGCTGGCCATTGGGTGGAGCTGGGTTTTAGCATTGAGACAGAGATCTCTGCGGGAACTCTCGCCAATTGATATTATGTGGGCCCGGGAGGTCTCTGGTGGTCCAGTGTCCTGAACTCGGCTCTCCCACCTCAGAGGCTCAGGCCTGACACCAGCCGGAGCACCAAGACCCTGTCAACCACACAGCTCAGAAGAAAAGGGAGGAAAAAAAGAAAGAAAAAAATATTAAAATTAAAATAAAAAAATAATTATTAAAATAAAAAAATAATAATAATAAAAAAGGAAGAGAGCAACCAAACCAATAAACAAATCCACCAATGATAACAAGTGCTAAGAACTATACTAAGATAAACATAAAAATCAAAAACAAATCAGTTGCAGACAGCAAATCCCAAGTCTACAGTTGCTCCCAAAGTCCACTGCCTCAATTTTGGGATGATTCGTTGTCTATTCAGGTATTCCACAGATGTAGGGTACATCAAGTTGATTGTGGGGATTTAATCCACTGCTCCTGAGGCTGCATGGAGAAATTTCCCTTTCTCCTTTGTTCACACAGTTCCTGGGGTTCAGCTTTGGTTTTGGCTCCGCCTCTGCATGTAGGTCGCCTGCAGGCATCTGTTCCCGCCCATACAGGATGGGGTTAAAGCAACGGCTGATTAGGGGGCTCTGGCTCATTCAGGCCGGGGGGAGGGTGAGGTACGGTAGTTATAATTGGAATGCAGGGCGAGCCTGCGGCAGCAGAGGCTAGCAAGACGTTGCAACAGCCTGAGGCATGCTATGTGTTCTCCCGGGGAAGTTGTCCCTGGATGATGGGACCCTGGCAGTGGCGGGCTGCACAGGCTCCTGGGAGGGGAGGTGTGGAGAGTGACCTGTGCTTGCACGCAGGATTCTTGGTGGCTGCAGTAGCAGCCTTAGCATTTTATGCCCATCTCTGGGGTCCAAGCTAATAGCCACGGCTCACACCCATCTCTGGAGCTCGTTTAGGCGGTGCTCTGCCTTCTGTGGGCAGACAGGGAAGGAATCCCCTCTCCTTCCACACCCCGAAACAATGGTCTCTTGCCTCTTAGGCAGGTCCAGACTTTTTCCCGGACTCCCTCCCAGCTAGCTCTGGTGCACTAGCCCCTTCAGGCTGTGTTCACGCAGCCAACCCCAATCCTCTCCCTGGGGTCTGACCTCCGAAGCCTGAGCCTCAGCTCCCAGACCCCACCCGCCCCGGCGGGTGATCAGACAAGCCTCTCAGGCTGGTGAGTGCTGGTCGGCACTGATCCTCTGTGTGGGAATCTCTCCGCTTTGCCCTCTGCACCCCTGTGGCTGCGCTCTCCTCTGCGGCTCCGAAGCTTTCCCTCCGCCCACCTTCCCATCCCCACCAGTGAAGGGGCTTCCTAGTGTGTGGAAACTTTTCCTCCTTCACAGCTCCCTCCCAGAGGTGCAGGTCCCATCCCTATTCTTTTGTCTCTGTTTTTTCTTTTTTCTTTTGCCCTACCCAGGTACGTGGGGATTTTCTTGCCTTTTGGGGAGTCTGAGTTCTTCTGCCAGCATTCAGTAGGTGTTCTGTAGGAGTTGTTCCACATGTAGATGTATTTCTGATGTATTTGTGGGGAGGAAGGTGATCTCCATGTCTTACTCCTCCGCCATCTTGAAGGTCTCCCCCATACTTATACATTTTAATAAATCAAAATGGATAGATTTTTACTGTGGTATAGACTTCCATTCATTCTCTTAATGGTAGACATTTAGGCTCTTTCCAGTTTTCCCTTCTGAAACAATTCCACAATGAACGTACATCTGTGCATGTTCTTGTATGTGAGTGCTTATCTATGGCGTATATCTAGGAGTAGAATTGCTAGGTCCTTCAGGGTATACATCTTTATCTTTATTAAATATTGTCAAATTGCTTTTACCACCACCAGAGTTTAAGGGTTTAGGGAGACATTTATATGGAAGGGAATATATTAAATAAAATTTACTCACCCAACTTTCTTTGAGTTTCTAGGAACTGATTTAGGAGGTGATATGGCTGCTCTCTTATCAGTAGCTAAGGAGTGCAGGTTATTTTTTTCCTCCCTGTGTTAATTAACCCCTTTGGACTGTGGTCGTGGTATAGGCCATTGTTGATAATAGAATATGCCTGGAGAAAACCAGACACTCAACTTGGGTCAAAAGGTTAGGAAACAAATAGTTGCCTGTAGTCCTTAAATACTCCTCTTCCTGAGGCGCCCCACTAAAATGAAGCTCCTAAAAATAAAACAACCAAGCTGAAAATGGTTCATTAAAGAACTTCACATCTCTAGATTGATGCTTCTTTTACAACAGGGCACATATGCAGAAGGGAATGGGGTAGAGAGGAGTGGGTGGACACCACAGTGTCCTGGACACTATTTTTTAGCCACAATCACTGCAGAGCTTATTACTGTGCTACAGAGGATACATTTAACATTTCCCAGAAACCCAATGGGTTAGTTAAGATTGAAAAGATGTTTGAACTTCTTTAAGTAAAATACAGTCCAGAAATGATTTTACATAATTACACTGGTAAGGAAGCAAATGATTTTATTTAGTTCTGTGTAAAGTTAGTCACGGGAATAGAAAATTAACAACAAAAAAGAGATATGGACCAATTGTTCCCAATTCTTTTGGGAGGGAGCAAGTCCCTGTGTAGATGATAAAATGGTAAATGTACTTGTACATGCTACATGCACACAATTCCAAAGCCAAATAAAATTATTTTTGTAGTACTTATTATTTTAAGTCATGAGTGCCATTACTTCCCTTCATTATTATGCCTAATTGTAAGTTGACTGTACTAGGAAATGAACTATAGTTAATTTGACTATCAGCTAGTGACCAAACCAAAGTTGTAGAGAGCAGATTGTTGGCATTAATTAGAGACTTCTGTTTGGCTTTTAGATTCTTATCTATTTGACCTTGTGCCTTCTATAACCTGGCTGGAGGTTTTCTGGGTCAAATGAGCGCTTCTGAGTCACTGGCCTTGGAACTCTGCACTCGCTTGCTTTCCCTGCATAAGGGAGCTAGCATAATGGTGATAATGCTGAGAATTCCCAGCTTTGCCCTCAAGGTTCCTCAGACCCTGAATAGGAAGGAGACCGCATTTCTTTTTCTCCCTATTACAAAACGTCTCTCAGTTTACACAGGTCTTAGAAAACAGCCAAAATTTGAATACACCCTGGATACTAAGCTCCCATTTTTAACCGCTACACTATCTTCTCACATTAAGAACTGATGCTTAGTAATGTTATGTGCTAGGCACTGTGCTAAGAGCACGTGCATTACCTTTTTCACTCCTTATAGCTATTTTATGATTTAGATACTGTTATTGAATAGATACCCCAAAAATGTAATGACTCAAACAGGGTAGAAATCTGTTTATCTCATGAATCCAGCAAATACTGCTTCTGTTGCATAGAGTCAACCAGGGACCTAGGATGGTTCCTCATGATTGCTGCCGTTGTTACCACTTCTAGCAGGAGGAAGAGGAAAGAGAGCATGAGGGGCGCTCCTCCACCATTCCTATGTCCTGACCTAGAAGTGACACATCTAATTTTGATTAATATTTCATTAGAGATAATTTAGTCATGACCACACCTGGTTACAAGGAAGACAAGGAAATACAGTCTAATTCAGCAGTCATGTATTCAGCTATTATACTACTGTGGGAAAGGGGGAGAAAGGATTTTAGTACTGGCACTGGTATCTTATTTACCGATGTTCAGGCTTCTTTGAAATCTTAACTAAACCCATCAAGTCTCTGGGCAACTTGCTGTCTCTACCAGTTATCACTTGTATTTCACTACTGAGGCAAGTTAGATTTAACAAGTTTAAATAACTAGCCCAAATTTTACACACTTACTAAGCAGAGGCAATGGGATTCAAACGAGGCAATCTGAGACTAAAAGTTGAGCATTTAAGGACCATCTATACTGACTCTATACTATTGAACTATGTTGAATAATTAATTCATGGGCAAGTTACTTTCCTTTAAATGGATATCTGTTATGGGGATTCTACTCAGCTCTGTGGGAAGAATGAGGTAATCAGGAATTTTCCACTGTGGGAATAGTGGAGTTGAGTCCCACAGTTCCCAATGTCTGAGTTCAGGAGGATAAACGTCTACAGAGTGATTATCATGTCCTTGGAAGTGAGGTTTCTGTGGTATAGGTAAAAACCTCTGGATTTTTGTGTGTAGAGGATATTAAGTGACAAAGAAAGGTATTACTTAAAGTCATCTCTAATTAGGTGCTTTGGTTTAACACACCCAGTCAAGGATATTTTGAGCTGAAGCTTAAAAAATGCTGCATCTTAAAGTATAACTCACCATTAATGCTTAGATGAAAGGTGTTCTGAACTTGTGGGACCACTGTCCATCAGCTTAACTATGTAGCCCATAATATGACAACCAAATAGTTATTTTACTCACATTTCTATTCAGAGGGTTAGGGGGATGGGCAGTTTAGGTGTTGCTGACAGAGAAGAAGGAAAAAATTTATGTGAAAGATCAATGTTATTTTTATTTAATTAAATGAATGCTGTTGATTGTGAGCTACAAAAAATGAATGCTAATTTGTATAACTCAATATACATGTGACCAAAACAACTAATGACCCTCATTAATTCAAGCAGGGACTGTTCTCAAAATAGCAGTGTGAACTCTTTGGAAATTGCTTGATATCTCTAAACTGCTTCATCTGTAAGATGGGGATACAAATATTTTTTACTTAAAGATTTTGTTGTAAGAGTTAAATGAGATAACTCATGTCTCAACATTAGCATATTAAATGGTGATTACTGAATAAATATTAAGGATTATGGCAACTCTCTACATAATTCATTTCAAATACTGGTGGGGGTGGGACTGTGGATAACTAGTTCTGTAAGATTATGAAAACATTGTTCTGTGGAGGGAGCGCTCGTCCTCACTTAACAACTTCATTCAAGATATTAATCCAGAACTATGCTAATGCCAGCTCTCAAAATCTCGTGATGAACTAAAGATATCACTTGAAGTCTTTTTTAATCTTCCCAGGCAAAAATAATCACTCTCCCCTCTGTGATCCCTTTGCTCTTTGTTCATAGTTCTATTCTTGTACTTAGCACATTGTGTCACCGATATTTGCCTGTTTGGATTGTTTGCAAACTTCATTGGTGATCAGGTGATGTATGAAATCCTCTGGGTCAGGGACCGTATTTGCTGGCTCCTGGCATGGTGCCCGGGACAAAGCAGGGTCTCCATAAATGTTTCCTCAATGAGTGGCTAAATGGCCTGGTGGAGGTTGCTAGCACTTTAGAAGGAGTCTGGAAATGCACTGGGTTGTATTTTTCTGGTTTGCCAGTAATCAAACCATTTCACACTCAGTTTCCTCATTTGAGAAATATTCCTTCCAATGTGCTTCCCTTGCAAAGATGCTGTGATAATTAATGAGACTCCTTGGAAAGGAGCGATATTCTCTCTCCCTTTGAAGTTGGCTTTTACAAGAAAATCTTTATATACAAGGCTGTAAAAATTCTGTTCTCCTTCCTGCTTTTTTCTTCCTCAAACCCAAAGGTCCAGGAGAGATTATGTGCCTATGAAACTTCCATTTCCTAAGTGCCAGTCTCCCTGGAGTATTACGTGCAGTGCACCTGGGCCGCCAATCCAAGCCCGCAGGCCTTTCCTTTTCACAAATCAGTCAGTGAGCGCGCAGACTAGAAAACCCCACTGGCGATTCACAGATGCTCTTTAGCTTCTGTGTCCTTTCCAAAGTTGTCCACATCTTCACTGCAGAACCACTCATGAGGGCTTGTCAGGAGCTCTGTATGAGGTGCTGGGCCTTCTACGCTGGCCTAACACACACACACAGGCAAATTATTACATCACGATAGAGTGCCTTCAGGCGAACAGAAAGAGCTGTGTGCAGAGTACGTACAGGTCAAGAGGTAGCTCAGGGGCAAGATGAACTGTGGGCTACGGCTGAGAGGATGGGGAGCCAAGTCAGAGCAGGAGACCGTACCTGGGCCAGCTGTGGGGGACGAAGAGGATGAACTAGCTTCATGGACTTGGACTTAACCTCATGAGGCCTCCATTTCCCTCATCTGTAAAATAGGTATAATAGTGACATGGGGTTAATAAAATAGATAAGTAAAACAATTTGCAAATCATAAGATGCTTTGTAAATACTGATTATTACTTGTATCTTCAAATTGCCTTCTGTAAGGAAAGCAGTGAAGATGTGGCATGTAAGAAAGACCCTCCCTGAGCTTTGTTTTTCTGTTTTTGCTCTTTTGGCTGTGCCACGCAGCTTGCGGGATCTTAGTTCCCCGACTAAGGATTGAACCCCAGGCCCCGTTGGCAGTGAAAACGCGGATTCCTAACCACTGGACCGCCAGGGAATTCCCTCCCTGGGCTTTGTTTTAAAGAGCCCTTCCCCAGTGAGGACAGGGCAGTCCATTGGGTGGGGAGCAGTGAGAAGGCCGGGGACTGGGAAGCCTGTGGTACGCCTCTTCCTGCGGGATGCAACCACCCAGGGTAGTTTACAGAGGAATTTTAATGGGAATGCAAAAGGAATAATGTACTAGGTTTTAGGTGACGTCTAGTATTTATAACCTAATTTGGAGAGCGGCAAGATGTTTTTCTGCACACTTGGGCATGACCCCATCTGAGTTGAACTTCTGTAAACTGTGTCATTTCTAAAATCTCTAAAATCAAGAATGTCACTTACTCCTACTCAGTTACTTCCCAGTCAACTTATCTTCGCATTTACCAAAATATCTAGCCCCTTGACCCTGACATTTCCTCCAGCCCCTTTCTGACTTTACTTTTTCCACTATCCAGCAATCACTGTCTTGTCAATAGTCTCAACTCATTTGTCCCTTGTCTTTCCAAAGAACATGCCTCTAAACACCCCAGCATGGATCTGTCAACGGTCTGCTCAAGCTCGGTCTTCTGAGCATTCCTAAAGAAAACCGTGCATCTGTGAGAATAGCATTGCTCCAAATTCAGGGTTTCCCACCTCAGCCGCTGCCTGACATTCTTCTATTACAGGACCATATTTTAAAATATTATTGGATGTATTTTTCTTTCCCGGTAGTTCCTGCCACCCATCGAAGCCCAGGGCGTCCCTTCCTTCAGGGGGAAGGCAGTAGTAACCAGCCAAGAACAAAGGCGTCACTGTTGAGCTTCTCCAAAATAGGCTCTTGAAGCTCATTTCAGGGAAAATAGAATTGAAAGCCAAGATTTTCATTTGTAAGAGCCAGGCTTTGTTGAGAGGAGAGAGGATTTCTGGGTTCCAAGGAAACAAAATCAAGAGCTAGAGCATAGTTGATAGAGATCAGCATAGAGCAGGGAGGGTGAATGGTACACTCTGATGTATGGTGGTTTCCTGTCACACCAGAGGGCAACAAGACAAAGCCAGCAAAACACAACAGAAACCCAGAGGACCTGATGAGAGAGGCACAGGGATGGCGGGGGATGAGGCATGAGTATGGACTAAAGGCTGAGTGGGGTAGGGGTGGAGGTGAGGGAGGAAGAATGGAGATCTCCTGGGGAGATTTGGGAGTCCTGGAGCGGAAAGAATTTGCATAATCCTTCTCAACTGGGACTCTGAAAGAAGACTGCTCCTGGTTCAGTGGTCCTGGTAGCACAGAGTGGCCAAACTCAAGGAAAAATGCCATGCTTGAGTAGAGGGAAGCCCTGGTAATGGCTGGGTCCTCCAATTCCCTCCACATGCTTGGAAGTAATCCAGCTGCCCCAAGTGCCCACACTGGGAAGGTGGGGTGCAGAGGGGACCTGGCGCCAGGGGGTGAAAGACACTTGAGCGCTCGAGAGCCCCTGTGGGGTCGCGTCCTCTGCACCGTCCTTCAGTGCTGAGGTTTTCTCCAGGTTTCCTCTCCTCTGGCCCTACACTCAGCTCCTGTCTCACACAGATCATTCTCAGATTTGTGGCTCTGAGTGGAAAGGACAGACCCGGCTTCATAATTTTACCCACAGAGCCTGGCCTAGGATTGAATCTCAGAGTGTGTTTCTCAGTTGATGAATTAAGTTTTGTGGGTCCTGCACTGAATTGAAATTTTGCAGCGTCTTTGCCACTTTAAAATAATACAGTATCTTATATCTTTGGCTTGCAAATAAATCTTTACAAGATACTTCTGACTGGGAGTTTCTCAGTACATTTGTTGAGATATTATTGTCCCTTAGAATATTGTTTCATATTTTAGACAATAACTAGTGTAACTGCCATTTGGCAGAGGAAATTTAGGAATAATTAATATAAAATTTTTGGAGTACTATAATGTAACCCAAATGTTAGTTAGCTCAAAGCCTTCATCCTTGTGATAATAGGATTCTCATCCTTCCTAAAAGTATCCATAAGTTACTCACAGAAATCCCTAGGGGGTGCCTTATTTGTGCCCACAATTTGGACTGTCAGATATTGTCACCACATGATACCCACTCCCTCTTCTCTGCCTTTGGGTCCAAAGTGTCCACAACTGCTGGCCATGAAGCCATTTTGAAGAGCATTGCTTCTGCCACTGCCCATGATGTGAACGGCAATGCCCATGACAAAGCCATTTAACTTTCCATCTTTGGGATATCAAAGTATATCAAAGATATCACAACTTCTACATCCTGCTGCACCTTGTACTTTGTCCTCTGTCTTCCTAGAGGTTTTTGCCACTGGTTTCACCATTTATCCTCCCATCGTGGTCAGCTGTGTCTCTCAGACTTAATCCATCCTACTCATCTGCTAGACAGAGACTTGGCTGCATCTGCCCATGGGCCTGCCTCCTTCTTCTGCGCAAACCAGGCTTCCACCAGCGGTACCCAAACTCCAATCACCCCAAACTAGACCCGGCCCCCAACACGCCCCCTAATCTTGCACTGGGATCCAGTAATTCCCAGCCTTATACTGGGAGCGAGAACAGTTCTTTTGGATTATGGTTTTAAATTCTGATGTTTGAAAGAAAAGGGCATTCTGGAGATGGATGGTGGTGATGGTTGCACACTACTGAACTGTACACCTAAAAGTGGGTTAAAATGGTTTAAAAACAAAGCAAATGATTAAAATGAGTTAATTCTTTCAATTCAGCATGCTTAAAATGAAAATTGTAAATATTTACATAATTTTAAAGAATTTTTTCGGTAACTGCAAAGGAATAAGGAAAGTGAAATAGAAAAGTATTTGTAAAATCCTTCAAAATTATTAAATGAATTGGGTCAAATGTACATCAAATCCTTTTGCAGTGTGCACTTGGATTTGCATAGACAACTTCTATTTTTATCTTTATGACTTTATTTCTTCCCTCAGTGGAGTCCTAGTGCCCGTCAAGAGAGAAAAGTTGTAGAAACAAAACAAGGCTTTGTGCATCCTTCACAAGGGCTGCTTTGTTTCTGAAAGAATTTCAAGGAAGTGAGGAATCTTAAAACTGTGTTTCATATACAATGTTTAGTTAAGCTTTCTCCTATCACCGAGGGCCCACTTTTAGCAAATGCATAGGTAATTCTTATTAATATTGATGAATCTATGAGCAAAAGAGAATTGCAGATCATTTAGAAAAATCAGAGGGTCCATATGATTCTCAGCTTATTCAAAGGCCTTGTTTCCAGTGGCCAAATACAAATTCTTCATTTACCACAAACCCCAAAATGTGGGAAGAAGATAGCTGAGTCAACAGGAAATAAAGGAGACAACTCTCAAACTCTGTGTAGAGAATTAAAATGTTACTGCTCCCACATACAGACATAGACAAGCCCTTGCTTTTAGTAGCTGGAGACCGCCTAGCTTCTGACCAGCTTGGATAGTGTACAAGGACACAATGGGGTCACTACACAAGAAGTTTATTTTCAGTGAGGAAAGAGTATAAAATACTACTCCAGCCTACTATGTGCACCAACCTCTTTGAAATAATAACAACACTGGTACATAGTTTGGGTTTCTCATACATACGAATTCCAACCAAAGTAATCGTAATCTCACCTCCCAGTCAACCAAATAACCTCACATTGAAGCTATATCTGAGGCACTGCAGCCCCTTAAACGACAGCTCACTTATCATTCTCACGTCTCCGGGAATGGTTACAGAATGAGTTTTCGTTGTAGATTCAAACAGCAAACCACAGAGGTTAAATGATTTACCCAAAGGTCAGTGAAAACTGCTTCTCCCTGGGCAAAGCAGCGTTGTTACAATTTTTCAAGAGATCCACAAGAACGCTTATGTTGTTTTGGGAGCCCTTCCTGTGGAGAAGGACTCAGTTCCCAATGTTGGGAGTTCAATGTCATCACTGTTCTAATGAGGTACTTTTCCGAGTCAGATTCTTCTTTTGCTGAGGTCCTGCTTGATTGCATCTCAGACAGTTTTACAAAATGGCAAGGATTGCCTACCTCCCCGCCACACCTCGCTGTATACGCCTGGCATTCATCCTTCGTTTCTTTCTTTAGCTTAATTTTTAAAACTGCTGCAGCCTTTCACTAACCTAATATAAACTATAATACCTCATTAGCAAGACGTTTGACTGTGTCATCCTGAAGCATAGTGACTTCAGGCAAGGAAGAAGTAGAAGGCAAGGTGAATGCTAAAGACAAAGGACATCCATGCTATGTGTTACTAGAGTAATGTTCTTAGCTGTGAGATGTGGACAAAGAGGAAGAAGTCTAACAGGTAACCCACCCATAAGCATGTTAAAAAAGAGATACACTGCACTTAGAGAACCCACCTCCTGACTGCATTTAAACCAACTTAGAAGAAGGAGAATCGGCTTAGGGGTATTTTTCTTCAAAACCATGTATTGGATTATTTAAGGATGAATACACTAGAATGTCATTCAGTGACACAGTGGGATTCATGTTCCTGCAAAAATCTAGTACCTCAAAAGCTTGGGTTAGAAGCTATGTATGTGAGGTCTGTCAGACTCTAATAGTCATCTATTCATTTAACAATTATTTATTTCACTCCTACAATGTGCAGTATGGATTTACATGGTTTTTGACATTCCAAAGAGTAACTGATTTAATATTCTGCGAGGAATCTATGCCACCTCTTCTGCTCCCATGATCCTTTCAAATATTGGCAAAAATGAGCTTACTTCTGTTTCTGCTGGGGTGGGAATACTATCAATTCCAAGGGTAGAGCAGCATTCTTTTTTTTTTTTTTAATTTATTTTATTTTATTTTATTTTATTTTTTGGCTGTGTCGGGTCTTAGTTGCAGTGTGCGGGCTCCAGAATGCATGGGCTCTGTAGTTGTGGTGCGCGGGCTTAATTGCCCCGTGGCATGTGGGATCTTAGTTCCCCGACCAGGGATCAAACCCGCGTCCCCTGCATTAGAAGGCGGATTCTTAACCACTGGACCGCCAAGGAAGTCCCTAGAGCAGCATTCTGTCATAATATTCTAGCTGCCATCTTTAAAGGCAAAGAAATTTATATTAAAACATATATGTGGGAAATTCCTAGACTTGTCATATGTTCTTTCTATCACTCCTGGCAGTAGATACATGTTGCCCTCCAAAAGCCAACTGCACCTATGTGAGGAGAATACACCCATGTGAGTGCAGTTCGCTGACTTAAGAAGGGATGGAGGGCTTCCCTGGTGGCGCAGTGGTTGAGAATCCGTCTGCCAATGCAGGGGACACGGGTTCGAGCCCTGGTCTGGGAAGATCCCACATGCCGCGGAGCAACTAGGCCCGTGAGCCACAACTACTGAGCCTGCGCGTCTGGAGCCTGTGCTCCGCAACAAGAGAGGCCACGACAGTGAGAGGCCCGCGCACCGCGATGAAGAGTGGCCCCCACTTGCCACAACTGGAGAAAGCCCTCGCACAGAAACGAAGACCCAACGCAGACACAAATAAATAAGTAAATAAATAAGAAGAAGAAGAAGAAGGGATCTATCAATCCCTTTAAAAAAAAAAAGGAAGGGATGGAGCCCTGATAGCCTCCTTTGAAAGACACTAACCTTAAGACCTCAATAGCGGAGATAAATACTTTTCCTAATAAGTGCCCAGGGGAAAATGGTATGCACTTTACTTTTTTCAGGATCCAAACTCAGTTGCAGGCAGAACTCTCTCTAAAAGTTTCAAAAGAAGGGTAAGCCAAAATGTGCAGACATACCACCAAGCTTCTATAACTTTTCCAGATTGTGGGCATTGAAACAGAGCAAAGGGGGGCCCAGAAAAAAGAGGGACAGAGAGTTGGCAAGACCAGTGCCAAGCTGACTAGACTTTTCTTCCAAGTCTGCATGGTCTGGTTTACCTTGCCACCAGGTATTTAAGTGAATAAAAAGGATAATACACAAATGGAAAAAAGTTGATAATATTCCTATTTCATTCACTTAAAGATAGGTGAGAGGGCTTCCGTGGTGGTGCAGTGGTTAAGAATCCGCCTCCCAGTGCAGGGAACATGGGTTCGAGCCCTGGTCCAGGAAGATCCCACATGCCTTGGAGCAACTAAGCCCGTGCGCCACAACTACTGAGCCTGCACTTTAGAGCCAGTGAGCCACAACTACTGAAGCCCGCGGGCCTAGAGCCCATGCTCTACAAGAGAAGCTACCGCAATGAGAAGCCCGCGCACCGCAACAAAGAGTAGGCCCCGCTCACCGCAACTAGAGAAAGCCCGCGCACAGCAACAAAGACCCAACGCAGCCAAAATAAATAAATAAATTAAAACAAAAAGATAGGTGAGGATATTGTCTATGCAAAATTATAGATCACATAGGATTTGTAAGACAGCACACCAAATGCTATTCATATTTTATTCAAAAATCTTACTCTATGACCACAAGAAACTTTAAACTTGATATGCTAACCAAAACCAAAAAATAGTATTTTGATTTTAAAATGCCAAACACTATACCTGTATTATGAAAGCTCAATTCAGAAATGCCATTGCAATGACATTATATTTATCAAGTGAATGATTATACAAAAATTGGTCATGTAGAAATGGACAAATCTCTGTGATTAAACTAAAAATGGTTCATCCAATGGTTATGCATAAGCAACCCAGGTTTAACAAATTCCTAAGCTAACATTCAGCATTATTAGAAAAATGATCAGAAAGTTAATCTAATAGTGAGGGAAAAGTAATTCACACCTGTAAAATGAAACCAAACAGTGTTCACGGGATATTTGCACACTGATAGAGTAAGAAATAACCTCTTTGGTAATATCAGAGTCACCAATGAAATCCATTTACACTTCTTTCGGTGTGATTTCAGATAGTATTTTGGGGTTATAAGGAAGGTGGACCAGGTATTCTTGCCCTCACCCTGTCACCCTCTGCTGCCACCTGAGAATAGGGTTTTCTTTAGCCCACTGTGGAGTCGTGTTTTCGGATGGGAGGTTTAGCTGGGCATGGTTTCTTGCCTTCAAAATCTTGCCCTAAGATTTTGAAGGCAGGAAATTTTCCACCCAGAAAACTGGGGAGTTGGGCAGGGGAAGGGAAGAAAGAAGGTGCTCCATGTAAGAGAAGACCCCAGCATGTGGCAACACGTATGTTTTTGACATCAGTTAACACATAGCAAACAACCACACGTTGATCTGAAACAGTGTGCCATGTATCATAACTTCCCTTTATTGCTGTGAAATTGTACCATTAAGGAGTATATTGTGCTCTTTCTGGATCAGAGAATATGGGTTCCCTGGAATGGTAGGAAGAGGAGTCCCTCTTTTCCTGCTATATCCTCCCCTCAAATGGGATGACGCCAGGCTGAAAGGGAGAAAAGAGCCAGTATCCCTGAAGGATGCTTTAACTCCGGGAGGGTCGGAGCCGGGTGCCTCCCTGTGCACACCCTTTGGGAGGCTGAGGTGACGAGGGGTGCCTGCGCCCCACTGGGACGATATGACCTCAGGTTCAGCTCCATTGCTCTGTTTCGCCTTTGCTTAAATCCTGCCCAAGGGTTCCTCTGAGGGCCAGTGAAAGGCAAGCCCACCACGGAGATGCAGGACCAAGCCATGCTCTGCCTCTGGCCTCCCCCGGACTGGACCAGAGTTGGAACTGGGTCTGTGGAAACATCCAGGCCGGCAGTCATCGCCTTGCCTCCGGCAGATGTGTGGGAGCTCCCAGTGCCCCCAATTCTCCCCCTTTCTGACTCTCACTGCTCTGTCACTCCTTTGTTCACTTCCTATATTTTCACTCAGATGTGGTTTAGTGTTTTCCTTCCAAGGCATATTTTGCATGGAAGAATGCTTTCAGTGAGCTGAGGCCCTAATTGCCAAATCATGGTTGCCAAAACATGTTATTTTGGCTTCAAGCTGGTACAGAGCAGGAGGCGTTTTCCCCTCTTGGAAAAAAAACAAAACAAAACAACCTCCTTCAGCAGCCCTCAGGCCATTTGCAAAGACAAGGGGCTGAGGCCTCCTGGCCCTTCCAGCAGCCGCTGAGGGCGACTCCACTCCGGTCATCCTCTTGCTCGAGCTGGCCTCGGTGGCAGGGCCCTGGCGCGGTGGGCGCTCTGAGTTGGGGGAAGGAGGCGGCGCGAGGCGGGGGCGGGGTAGTGGGGGGGGGGCAGCCGCGGGCAGAGGGCGCCCTGAGACTAGCCGCCAGCAGCGGGGTTCCTGCCCTGCGCCTCCCCAGACGCTTCTGCAGGATCACCGCAGACACAGGGCGCCCGGCAAGCACGGGAATTCCAGATGGAGACAAATCTGGGGCCCCGGGGGAAGCTGGATGGAACCGATCGGGATGAGATATATCGCTGCTAATTAAGTCCTGATCCCTTGGCTCCACTTGAAACAAATCAGGGAGGGGATCGAGTTTTGAGAGCAGGTGCTAAGTGGTTGCAAAAGACGCGTCCATCACTGCAGGGAAAGGTTTTGCAGGTAGCTCTGCGAGGACCTGCTCCGGGAGCCCAGGCTTTGCTGAGAAAATTCATTACTGGACAGAGCCCCTGGCTCCGTTTGCCTCGACACCAGGAGCGCGTTAAGAACCCTCTCTGCTGGCACGGAGAACTATTTTCCTGTCCTCTGTTTTCCGCTTGATAGCTGACTGACTTTCTCCTCGCAGGGACAATGGTGTAATTTAGAGGCAAGTAAACACTCTCCTGGAGATGCCAGTGGCAGTTTCTTTGCGGCACAGACAATATGGTATTTGTTAGGTCTCAAATGCCGGTCCAGAGTGGGTCCCACACAACCTCCCACCCGGCTCTCTCTTTTCCCAGACTATTTAAGAAAAAAATATTCGGAGCACAAACGTGTAAATAAACTTCATTGCAAATATTTACTTGAAGAAAGCCTGAGAGTTCTCTGAGTATTGTGTGCGTGTGAAGAGGGACGGTGTGGTAGCCAGGATCTGGATGAATAGTCTAACATTCTTTCTCCTTCTTCAGAAACTTTGCCCATACTCTAGAAATTTTGGGTTTAGATCATGGCTAGCATGGACCGGGCACTTCTGCGTGCCAGGGGCTCTGCCAGGTGTTTTACCCACATCATCGTTTAATCTTTATGAGGACCCTGTGAGGTAGTTGTGGCTTCGAGAGGTGAACTAACACATCTAGTAAATGACCAGCCAACGATTTGAATTCCATCTGAGCCTGTATTTTTCAACACAGTGCTGTTTATCCCGTCTCCCAACTTTGGGTCCTGCACAGAAATAGCAAAACACCTTGCACACTGTGCCTACCCAACAAACACAGTCAATGAGTGAATGAACGCATGAGTCTCAGGTGGTATTAAGGATTAGCCTCAGGTTCATATTAAAACAGTAACCTGCGAAACTGTTCTATTATACGGTAAGTCTAACAGTCCAGAGATGTCATATTTGGGGGACAATATTTGTACTGAATTAAAAAAATATATTCTGAGGGTCTTCCTTTGATCTGTGTGAGGCATGTTCTGAATCCTGACAGCATCGGACCTACGTTTGGCATATTTTGATGAAGCTGCAGGCAAGTTGGCTGAAGTTGCTGGCATTGACCCCAGGAGTCATTATCAGCATAACTTCCTTTTTCTTGTGACATGTAATCCCTTTCCTAGCCTCACACCCCAGTCTTCCGACTACTCTTGACATTGGGAGGCCGCTGCTTTGAGTCATGCATCTAACCTCTGAGCGCAGGCTTTCTCTGCAATGTATTCTGTGTTCATTGCACTATTTATTAGTTTTATTTTACAGAGATGGGTGCTTCTTTGGTGCCTTTCTTTGGATTGTGCGCACCATTCAGCCCCATACAAAGAGTGGTTTGGATTCTTGTTAATATCTGGACTAATTTGAAAGATAACTGAGTTAAAGCATGGATGTATATGAGAAACATTGTTTTATGATCGTTTATGAAAAAAATTATTTCACTTCACGGTGCTTGGAGATTCTGTGAGATGAGAAGGGGCTGAACTCAACAATTAAGCCACAGAACTGAAAATGCTAAAGGGAGTTTTAATGGCTGGATTTAGCTCTGACGGGGGCAGTCAGGCCCTGATCCTGTTTCATTTTCCAGCTCTTCCACTGTCCTTTTGGTTCATCCTGAGTAGCTTACAAGTCCTCTGGCTCCATTTCACTGTTGCTGTAATGAAGAAAGAGTGCTGTTGGTTAATGCGGTTTTTTTTGTTTTGTTTTGTTTTGTTCTGCCAGAAGGTTTAGTTTAAAAATTGTAACACAAGTCAAGGGTGATTGATTAAGAAAACTCCAGGTCTGCATACTCCCACCCACCTCCATCCACCATTTTCTGGAGTGCATATTTGCCTGTACAGCTTAACTGTTGATTAAATTGCTTTCTTGCTTTCATCCATATGGGTCCCTGTCCATGCAAACAGATTTCCCTAACTCTTTAGAACCATGACCTTTAAAGTCTGCCTGAGGAATGTAAGAGAACTGCACATTTTACAAAACTGATGTCAGATTTGTTTAGAACTTCAGAAAAAAACTGGAAAGGGGGGCATTACATTGCATTTTTACAAGAGGCCCATTCAACAACACAGGATATGGCGAAAATAAAACAGGATTGGGTGGGATGCATGTTTGGGTTCTCAGGGGGCTGAAATCAAAGAGGTGTGCAAACTATTCTGCATAAATCCCTGCCATCCGCTTTGATAAACGAGATTACGGACTTGAAAGGTCGATTATATATTCTTAAGGAGAAATGCCAGGTTCTTGTTAATGTTTGTGCCTGTCAGCATCTTAAAATAGACTTGAGTGAGCTAATCACACTGATGACCATGTACAGCAGTGGGGTAAGAGCTTAATACAATTTTATTACCTCCTATGGGCAAATATTTGCCTCACGAGACACACCCACTCGCTCCAGAATAGTCTATTGTAAACAACTGGCTCCCCTTTTACAAGAGCTGAAATCTTTATGATGTTTGGGAACGCTGAAACCAAAGGCTAAACAGCTTATTTGAATCTCGTCTTGCAACCAGGAACGCTCACCAGTTGATTTTTCCCTCTCTTTCTTTCTCACTAACTATGCCCAAGGCATGTTCTAGAAAACTAACATTGGCAAAAGTTCTCTTCACCCTTCCCAGTTTTATTCCTGGGAATGACGAATGGTGGGTCTTTTAGAATTTCCCATCTAGTTCCAGCAGACAGGTGATATCCTTCCTCCATTTTCCTCTGCCTTCGTGAAGCTGAGCATTACTTCAAAGTCTTAGATCTCTGATAGAAAGAGGTGAGAGTCATTTCCGATAATTTTGCTGCCCGGATTTAAGCCTACGAGATTTCAGCCCAACTGCTTGCCTGGCTCATGGAGATGTGTTGAGTGTCTCCCCTAAGTGCTTTATTATAATCAAGTGGACACTAGGTGAATATCATCGCTCCTAACTTGTGCAGGTTGTGGGACCATGTGAAGCATTAATTTCAATTATCTTCACTTTGCTCCTTTAACAGGAATAAACATATTAAATGAGTTTTTAAAATAGAGAGAATAGAGATAGTATTTTTTTCCTCATTAACGTGTGGCTAGATGTGTTTGTGTGTATATTTATGTTCACACTCACTCACAGAACTGCACTTCGGAATTATTTAGGACTATTTAATATCGTTCCCATTGTCAAAATTGGCTTAGTCTAAGCAGATTAACACAATTCTGGCCCAAACGGGAATCATCTGTGTTCCAGCTAGCTTTCAAAATTAGGAAAGCCCAGGTGATTCATATGTAACTTCTAAAAATGTGTTTGGCTTGTTAATCATGCTTAAATTCTATCAAAGGAAACATTGCTTTTGCACCATTATAAGCCTCCTTTCAAATTGTTCTCATACTTTTGGAGCCATACAAGCTACCATTGTGGTGTATTGACGGTTGGACTTGGAGTCACGTACTATGTGGTAGGTCTAAGTGGTGTGTGTGTTTGTGTGTTCATATATATGACTGTGGGGTATTTGTAAGTTAGGCTAAACTGCTGCACAAGTAGAACCACAACTGTATTATGGTTTAAACACAACAGGAGTTAATTTCTTGCTCAAGTAAGAGTCCAAGGTGAGTGTCCCTGGTCAGAGTGGCTTTCCTCCAAAGTGCTTCTAGCTGTGTGTCCAGAAAGAGAAGGAAAGAGATTTGGAGTAAATGTCTAGCAGTCTTTACCACTGTGGGTAGTCATTTGTGTCTAATATATGTGCACAGTCATTTGTATTCAGGCATCATGTGGACATCTACCCAGAGCAGAAATCAGTATAAACAAATGACACACACACACATCTATGCAAACCAGGAATGATACTAGCTTCTCTTTCACAAAAGCAGTAACGTGTATTGGATTTAGGGAAGACTAAAGCCAATGAAAATGGCCCCAGCAGAGAATGCCTTTTCCTATTTTGTCAGAAATGACATTAAATCAACCGGTAAAAGAAACAGTTGCCAAGAGGGAGAGATTGGTAGGTGGGAGAACTAAAGGGAGAGGCTTTCTACAGCCTCCTCTTTCAGAGTTTTATCACCAACCACCCTCCTCCTTCTCGTTTCCTCCTGACATCTATTTCTGTTTGTTCATTGCTACTTGAGAAAGTCTCTGTCTCCCCCCTCCTTCAGGCAGCCCTGACCACTCAGGGCTTCAATGGCAAGAAAAGATCATGTCTTTTCCTCTCTACGTGATGAATATGCCAGATGAGCAAGATTCCCAGGAATATCAATTATTTAAAAACATTACTAGATTACTGGATCTAAGACAAAGGAAATGGCTGGAGTTCTCATATCTGCTGAAGTCGTGGCCATTTGATAAGCCTGCTAGCTTTAGAAGGCAGATATCTTTAAAAGAGAGTCCAGCTTCTCATGTCGCTCAACACCTCAGCCCATACTCAGAGTGAAAAAGAAGGCAAAAGCTACAACTTGCAGAAGGAAGGGGGAAACCCACAAAGAAGCCAACCTGACACTTATCAGCATGAGCCCTTTTGTTTTGGTGACATAACACACCATGTCAGTTCCTGGCATGCTTATTTTCTGGCTTGCCTGAAGTAACAACAATGCCAGTTACTAGAAATACAGAAGCTATAAATGGTAACTGATAATATTATGCATATTTTTAATGACTTGAAAAAAGTGTTTTTGGAAAACTGCCTTGGAGGTGCTAGTTTAAGTTCTGTAAATCAAGGGGTGATAAGATTAAGCCGTGTAAACCTATGCTTTCTTGGGCTGAGCACCTCCGGCGTCTGCCCAAGATTCTGGCTGAGTGCTAGGCGGCCTCTGGCCTTGCCTTTGAAACAGAAGTTTGGGAGGAAACCCCGGAGAAGGGGGAAGGGCTGGATGAGGACAAAACTGCAACCAGGATTCAGCTGCTACTGGCGCTGGCCTCCACTGACCAACTCTGTTTGGAGGCCATTTGGCATTGTGGGCTGGGATGAATTCAGCATTGGGATGTCATTGCTGACCCCTGATTGTACGTGAAAATGAGAATTAAGCATCCCCGCCCTCAAATATTACACCTAAGAACCTGATAAAAAAACTTGCTAACGGTGGCATCATCTTCATTTAAGTGTTGGCACTGGGTGTTCTCCAGAACCCAGAAATATATTTCCTAGTAAACTTTTTGATGTGGAGAGCCTTCTGAAAGCATCTGAAAGCCAAAATCTCTGTTTTGAGAGTTAGTGGGAAGTATCAAAAAGTTCTGGCCTTGACCAAAGAAGCCTCTGACTTTCTTTTTTTTTACCAGATTTTTTTAAATATTTTATTCAAATCACATTTATTTTAAATTTATTTATTTATTTATTTATGGCTGTGTTGGGTCTTCGTTTCTGTGCGAGGGCTTTCTCCAGTTGTGGCAAGTGGGGGCCACTCTTCATCGCGATGCGCGGGCCTCTCACTATCGCGGCCTCTCTTGTTGCAGAGCACAGGCTCCAGACGCGCAGGCTCAGTAATTGTGGTTCACGGGCCTAGTTGCTCCGCGGCATGTGGGATCTTCCCAGACCAGGGCTCGAACCCGTGTCCCCTGCATTGTCAGGCAGATTCTCAACCACTGCGCCACCAGGGAAGCCCGCCTCTGACTTTCTTGAAAGTGAATTTGTGGCCTAAATGTCACCTTTGGTTAAATTGATATAGCAGGTTGTGTTAGGTAAAGTTTCTAACCAACCTGCCTATTTGTTCTGCTTCTTTCTGTGTGACCGCCTCTGATTTCTTCTTTATAAAGGATCGTTAGGATATCACTGCTCTTTCTTATCACCCTTCCTACATGTGTTACAAAGGAATAACCAGCTGTTTGGATTTGCCATGGTTTGAGTTTATCAACTTTTCCATTAGTTAGTAGAATAGAGAATCTAGAAACTTTGGGCATGGATGCAATTTCCATCAAAGTAAAATTAAGTTTTTTTCACCTTCATATATGAAGTAAATTTGGATATCTTGACACTAAATTCCAAGATGCTTTGCAAAAACTGTAGAAATTTTTGGCTAGAACAAAGTAGAGGATTAAATTACTTCTATTAGCTTTGAGAAAAATCAGATGAACTTCCTATTCAGAAACAATACAGGAAAAGCTTAACTTCCATAAAATTTACCCAGAATTGAAAATATTTTAGCATTTAAAAAAATCAAATTTTCTAACTCTTAATGGTCTGTGAGGAGGAAAATCTGGTTGGGGACACCCAGGTCTGCTTTTTTTTTTTTTTTTTTTCTCCTCTGCTGCTTGCATTTCACTGTAATTCCACCAAAAGTTGATGAACTTCACACTCAAATGATTTTGCTACTTGCTAGGAACTCTGGAAAAAAAATAGGTGGGGAAAACATTTGAAATTAATGATTTAAATAAAAATGTTAGATTATATGAGTTTATTTTAATCATTCCATCCCTGACTTCTTTAATCAATAAGTGTAACAATCAACATGGCCATGGAGTCTGTCCTGCCTTTGAGGAGTCCTGAAGACTGCCTCCTTGCCAAGCCACTCCCCCAGCATAGCGGACGTATCAAACTCCTGCCCTTGCTGCCAAAACCACTCATCTTGCCTCTTTCTCTGCTGCTCCCCTGTATTATCACTCCCACTTGTATGTCTCATCTCCCCAACTAACTATTAGGTCTCTTGAGGCCAGGACCTGTCCTCAATTTGTTTTCTCCTTAATTTGTATTTATCAGAGCCTCATACTTATAATAGTTTGTTCTGAAAATGTTTGCTGGAGGAACAGATGAAGTTGGAAACTCATTAAATTCTCCCTAACCCCTTGTTTGTTTGTTTTTTACCCCATATTCATACTTCAAAATGAATAAGAAAAGCATATTCCTTTTTGTTTTCCTGATTAGTAGAAATGGGAAAGTTCAAAAAAAACTATGAAGAGAAACAGTAAAAAATCAGCTACAAATTTACGACAAAATAACATGCACTGTTATTATTTGGGATATTTCCTAGAAGTGCTTTTTCTATACATATGTGTGTGTGTACACACAGTTGGGGGGTGGTTCTGTTTTATTACTTGCAAACATACTGTATTCCAGTCTTCCATGCCACGTTTTTCACTTAGTTACAATATAACATTTTCCCTATGTCTTAAGACATATTGGGTTACACTATGTTCCATCATCTGAATACACCATAATTTATTGATGTTAGTTAGGCTCCCTTTCAAGTTGCAGGGCCAACTCAACCTAACTGAAGCAAAACAAGAAGGGGAAATATTTATTATAATGTGATGTAGAACATGACATAAATTAGTGTAATCCTAGGTATACAGTGACAAGTGCCAAGAGCAGGGTGGCTGCATGGAGCTTAAAGAGAAATGATGTCTGGCTGGAAGAACCGGATGGGGCTTCATAAGGGAGATGGTATTTGGTCTGGGCACAAAGGCGAGGTAAAAGTGATAATGACCTCAGTGTTTTAAGTGCAGACCATGCGATACACTCTACTAATCATCTTACACGGATTGTCTTATTTATTCTTCAAAGCCTTTGCTCTTTCACATAACACTCACAGTTTTCCCCATGTCTTAGGACATGATTGGCTATGTCATTTCCCATCATTTGAATTCTATATATTCCATCATATGAACGCATAATATGAGGATATTCACTTTTGTAAATGGCTTCTTTTAAGTTGCAGGACCAACTCAGTGTAACTGAAGCAAAACAAACTTATTACGTTTAGTATATTTTCATTCACGTTTCACGGATGAGAAAACCAAGACTAAGAGGGGTTATACAAACTTGCCCGTGTTCAGTTAGGACTTTGACAGGCAGAAAGGAGGACTGGGGACCAAGCTGGACGGTGGGGCAGCAGGCGGCAATTTAGGAAAACGAATCGTCTCACGAGAAGCATCAGTAGCCACGTACGTCTGCACAGTGTCACAGCGAGTCTGCTTCTCGGGGTGCATTTCGTTAGGACCCGCCAGATGGAGAAGACAGGAAATAACTACCTTTCACAGTGGCTCTTTAATGTGGTTCCTTAAACAGCCATCTGTGCTACCCATTGCAAGGAACCGAGGATTTCAAGTCATCTCTTGAATCTTCTGGGTGACAGTTTCTCCCATAACGGCTCCTTAGTTGAAGATCAAAGGCCACCAGACATCTTAACATAGAGCCAACTTTTAATAAGTGATTTCTGCAAAGATGGGTAATTTCAGGTGACATCAGAGAAATGCACATGCATACAAAATAAAAACTTCAGCTCATTTCCATCTTTTAAAATGTAATGCATAATCTGTTATAAAAGTTTTGGTCAAAGTAACATGCTATGATGGGTTGGTTCTCCTCGCTCTCTATCTGAGATAAAAACGTTTGTCTAGGACAGATGTGTTTAGGGCTTTGCAGAAAGCCCTAGATACCTCCCCTGACTCACTCACTCTCCTAACTCACAGTGCGTATGGGAAAGCGCTGATTTCTTCGTTTCCCTTGGCTCACTTGTTGCATGCAGGGCGTCACCAACCGGAGGCGGCAGCCCCGGGCTGTTGGAATGGCTGCAGTGGGTCTGTCTTTGAAGTCCCACCCTGCAGTTATCTCCCACTGCACCAGGCGGGCTGTAAGCAAGCCCGTTGCGTGCAGCTGTCACCATTTCAGCCAGCAGGCGTTTGAAGATGTGCCGCCTCCACCCCACCCCTTGTGAGGGAAGCCAGAATAGAAGCAAGTGTGGTCTCCCCATGAAATCGTTTGAATGCTTGATAAGAGTGTGAGTCTGCACCTTTCCCCCTTGATGGAGACGTTGTGGGGAGGGACAGGGTGGAGAGGATGGTAGCATTACCTCCCCTTTGAAAACATCGAACCCAGGTAGCTGGAACTGCCACATAGGTTTATTACAGTTCTTGATGACAAACTAGTTTGCATGTGGTGGAGATGGTGGTGATGGCATCAGGGGGAAGAAGGGAGGGGAAGGCAGGTCTCAGAACTTCTGGAGGGTTTGTCACATGAGCCTCTCCCGTGCAGTGTTTCTCACCTCTTCCCCTCTGTGTTCAGAGCACAGTTGAGACCCCGAATCCCCACGCTGCTGTTGAACATATGTTCTAAATGAGTGGTGAGATAATGTCGCAGCCGTTGAGGCAATAAGCATCGGCTGTGGTTTTTGATTTCCTCACCATGTCTTTATCACTTGACAAGTGAGTCGGTGTGTTTCACCCCTGGAGTGAGAGCTAGGACAAATTTTTGCCACCTCTTTTCCCCACTCCCAGGCCTCATCTCGCACAAAAGAAGACAGTCTTTCAAAAGAAAGTGGCTTATGGAGGTTCTTTAGAAAACTAAAAATAGAACTACCATATGACCCAGCAATCCGACTGCTGGGCATATACCCTGAGAAAGCCATGGTTCAGGAAGAGTCATGTACCACAATATTCACTGCAGCTCTATTTGCAGTGGCCAGGACATGGAAGCAACCTGGGTGCCCATCGGCAGATGAATGGATAAAGAAGATGTGGCACATATATATGATGGAATATTACTCAGCCACTAAAAGAAACGAAATTGAGTTATTTGTGGTGAGGTGGATGGACTTAGAGTCTGTCATACAGAGTGAAATAAGTCAGAAAGAGAAAAACAAATACCGTATGCTAACACATATATGTGGAATCTAAAAAAAAAAAAGGTTCTGAAGAACTTAGGGGCAGAACAGAAATAAAGAGAGAGACGTAGAGAATGGATTTGAGGACACGGGGAGGGGGAAGGGCAAGCTGGGACGAAGTGAGAGAGTGGCATGGACGTATATACACTACCAAGTGTAAAATAGATAGCTAGTGGGAAGCAGCCGCATAGCACAGGGAGATCAGCTCGGTGCTTTGTGACCACCTAGAGGGGTGGGATAGGGAGGGTGGGAGGGAGAAGCAAGAGGGAGGGGATATGGGGATATATGTATGCAAATAGCTGTTTCACTTTGTTATACAGCAGAAACTAACACAACACTGTAAAGCAATTATACTCCAATAAAGATGTTAAAAAAACAAAGAAAAGAAAGTGGCTGCTCAGAAGGGCACTGCATTTGCCCAGACCTCCCAAACATCTCATCAAAACACTTCCTTCTGGGTTGATTTCTCTGTTGTTGCAAATACCACACATGGAGAACTGGTGCTTGGCTTCTGGAGAGCGACTCTGTGTGACAAAACTACTTGCACAATCCAGGCCGGGGCAAGGCACCGGCCAAGCGCGAGAGGATGGCCTTCTGCTTTCACTGACCAGCTGTCCCCCCGGGAGAGCCGTCCTTGCGGCCGACTTCACAGAGGAGCCAAGCGACCAACAGCAGATTGCTCGTTTTACAAACAAAAACTCAGACAGTAGGAGAGCCTGTGTAAGCTGTTACAAATTGCTGTCAGGCCAGGGTGGGGAGTTGGCGGTCAGTGGTGGAGCCTTGGGTTCTCTGCTGCTGGAAGGAAGGGAAGTGACCTGTTATTCAGGCTGGAAGGACAGTGGAGGAATCCCTGGTATGAGAAATGTCCGCCTCTCTCTGCATCTCCAGACACCATGTGGCTGGCCCCTTGGCGGCCTAGGAGATTACGTAAAGGACTAAGGCTCGCGCAGTCTTTGTGAAGGATAAACATCTTTCTTCTGCCACCAAAGTGGTAGCAATTGTGGTTCCAGGAAGGGAGGTTTCAAAACAGAACTAGGCCAGTGCTGTTGGCATCGCACTGCCTCCAAGAAGATAGCACCGGCTCTCATCAGACACCAATTTTCGAGTTTGTGGATTACCCAGGCCTTTAGTCTTCCCTTCCTATTTGGCAGAATCAGTAAAACAAAATTCGGACTGGACAATTTTTCTATTTGTAAGGACTTTATAAAAAGGGTTTGGTTGCAGAAGTGATTCAAGCTACTGACCCAAATTCAGTTTTCAGACCATGTGTGCCTATAAATGGCTTTGCCCTCTTGGGCAGAAGTCTGAGAGGGATCCGAAGGCTTGGCCAAGCAGGACCTGGTCTCCCCACTCCTTTCAGCTTAAGCCACTGTGAGACCAAGAAGAGGGTTAAACCTGTTTCTATTTTAGCACTTTTTGTCCCCAGAGGGATCCTGTGTCCTCTCTCAAAGCTCTGGGCAGCACGGGGGACAGTCTCGCACAAAGCATGGCACAGTTGGGGTGAAATAACCTTCCGAGTTAAGAAGTGCCTTGAGGATTAGGACCACCCAGGACAAAGAATTGCCTAAACATGTTGACCCCATTTTTCATACTAGAGGTTGAGGAAGTAACAAGACTACTTCTTGGGAGAAATGACATGAAGACTATGTGTCACCCTTAAGGCTCACACTCTTTGTTGACATGGCAAAAGGAATGCAGAAAGGGACCGTGGGCTCCAGTGCTTCAGTGGGCTCCATACTCCCAGCTCTCATTCACACACTTCAGTTCTGTTAGTTATGTCAGAATTGGGCCAAGAGAGTTTGGGGAAGATCTAGGTTTGAATTCTAGACTCACCACTTGAGAGATGCCTATCCTTTCTGAGATGCAGTTGCCTGATCTGGAAAATTGGAGCAATCATATCTATCACAGAGAGCTGGTAAGTAAGATAAACTACATAAAGCATGTAAGGAGTCTGGCACCATGGTGGGTCTATAATAAGCACCCAACATGTGTAATCTCCTCCTCTTTATTCCCTGTTTCCCCATGTCTGAGATCAATTAAGAAAAGACACCGAAATACGGGGTTGAGTCATTTGAGACACAAACCTGAAGGCTGAGAGGAACTAGAAGGTCAGTCTGAGAGGACAAGAGTGGGCATTGCGCCTAAAGCCACCTGATGACCTCCTGGGCCTGACTGACGTACAGCACCGTGCATTTGAAGCAGAGACTGAGCAAGTGACTCAATGGTGGCCGTGCCATCAGGTGATGTTCTTGAAGGCCGGTCAGCTGCGTCATTTGGAGATTCGGCGCTGGAGCATGAGGTTCGTGGTGGTCCTCTGGGGAGGAGGTAGAAATAGGGGAGAGGGACAGGAAACTCACCCCTAGGGATGGGCTGTGAAGTAGAGCTCATTCATAGGAGAAAAAGGCTAGGAACCTAATTACTGGGGAATTTGGGATCCCCCAAGACAGAGAAATTCTGACCCTATAAATGAACTAGGAGTTCCAAATTAAAACACACACAATGGAATGAGGGAGATACGGCTTAATTATAATATGTAGAAAAAGAAGTGGGGATTTTCTCTGACTCAATACAAGTCAACAGCGTGATGTGGTTACAAATCCTCGGGATCGTTAGTACTTCTAGAAGTATCCTATCTAGATCTAGAAAGAGGATAACCCCGCCAGCCCTGCTTCTTTAGGGTGCACAGAGACAGCTGGGCAGGTGGGCAGGTGAGCAATGATGGTGAAGGAGGCAGGAAGCTGAACCATCTGGGAAAGTGCTGGAGGAAGTACAGAGGTTTAAAAGAGAAAAAAAAAATAGGCAGCATGAGTACCTAGTAACAATCTTCAAATATTTGAAAAAGAATGTATCAGTCAGGGCTCACGGTTGCTAGCTACAGAAACTGACTCTGGTTAACTTAGTCAAAAAGGAATTTGTTGGAAGGTTATTGGGGGACCTGTACCACCATCAGAAGACTGGAGAATCTGGTGGGGAAAATACTCAAGAGCCAAGTGAGGCTGGCAGCAGAGGCTAGAACTGTGGTTACGCCACAAGAGCCATCTAGCTAGGACGCCAAGCTGGCACCCCCTCCACTGCTCACTGTGGCCACCACCGCTGGACGCTTCTCTCTTCCACGGGTCGTCTTGGACTGTGCCTGCCCCTCCCCTCATCCCTCATATTAAAAACTCTACTCGGGGCTTCCAATTGGCTACATGACCATGTGCGGGCTGTCTGCAGATGAGTAGACGGAATGCCCGGTCCTCTTCGGCTTCCACGATGGGAAGTAGGTCTCTCCCTCCCTCTAAGACTCACAAAATGGAGAATAATCACAAAAGAAGAAGAAGAGTTAGAGTTTAGGGCAGGCACAAACAAATGAGAAAGCAAAACCAGCTGCAAGGCAGCTATCTGTGATTACTTGTGTAAAACCCTAAGAGGTAGGAAAAAGATTGATAGATACATGCAATTGTGAAGCAGATATTCATTTGTTCAAAATATGCTTCTCATGAACAAAACGGGGCCAATATGACTGAGTTGTTTTGGTAGTAGCGAGTTCCCCATTCCTGGCAGAATGCAAGAAAAGGCTGGTGACCAGTTGGTGAAAGTTTTCCTCTGTAACAATAAATTTCTAGTACTAAATCATCTAGTTATAGGGAATTCCCTGGTGGTCCCGTGGTTAGGACTCAGCGCTTTCACCGCGGCGGATCAGGGTTTGATCCCTGATCGGGGAATTAAGATCCCGCAAGGCTCGTGGCACGGCCAAAAAAAAAAAAAAATCATCTAGTTATAAACCAACGTATTTCTTTCAAAATTATCCTTTCTACATTGTAACAAAGCAGGAGAATATTCCAGAAACTCTTAAACCCTAGACCTTGAAACAACTCGCATGTGCTTGGGTACAAATGTGGAAAAAGCTGTGACTCCCTTGACATTTTCTAACAGATTTAGAGGGTGGGGGTGGGGAGCGGAGGGTCAGCATGTGGCCCCCCTCTCCCCAGAAGTACAAGTCAGTCATCCACACCAGGAACGGGCAGGTCGGAGGTGTGGGAAGTTTCTGACTACTAAATTGGTCCCTAAGACCGCCAACAGGCTGGAAGTTAGAAATGGTCCGGGGGTAGAGGAAAGGGAGAGAGAATAATTCTACTGCTGCCGATGCCAGGACAGACTTCCCACCCTCCTGCCACCTCCCACCCCAGAAGGGAGGCCCCGGCAGTTAATTGCACCTGGCGCCCGGGGAGCGACATCTGGGGTCACCGGTGTTTGGCCGTTCCTCTGCCCTGTTCCTTTACTTTGTGTGCTTGGGTCAATTTCTTCTCTGTTGCCCATAAATATTTACAGCTCCTACATGCCCTCCATGCAAATTGGATTAATCTTAGCATATTTCTGGGACAGAGATGCCCCTGTCCAACCTGCGTCCTGAGGAATAGGCAGGAGCACATTTTTTTTTTCCCTTTCTACTGATTGAGCTCAGGGAGAGAAAGAGAGAAGAAGGGAGGGGGAAACAGAAGAAGGGAAGGAGAAAGAGGGAAAACAAATATTAAAAATTTTAAATGTGAGCCAAATGTCAAAGAAGATATGAGCTCAATGTCTGGGGAGCAAATAGGAGAATGGGGCTTGCTGAGGATGGTATCAGTGCCACCAAGTCAGGGGGTGAAGAGAGTGGGTGAGTCCAAAAATAGATTGAACCGTAATCTCAGTTCCAGAGCACAACGTCAAGAAACCGAAACCCTCTTCCCCAGGTAAAGGAAAGAAGGAATGCCTCGCAGTCTACAACATTCTGGAAGTGAAACGACAGATAAAGGAGTTTCTGAGCAAGGCTATTAGTGTGGATAATTACCATAATCATTCAAGTTTTATTTAAATTCATATGATATCTTCGGAAAAGGAATTTTAAAGCAGCTGAAGTGCCAGGCCCTCCTTCCTTGCAAATTTTAAACTGCCTGAGGTTTCAATCTTTTCAGATATTCACCATTTTCTGTTAAGAAAATGCCTTCCCTTGAAATGTCGACTGTTAAGGAAATTTATCTTTTCCTTCAGTCTTCACAGGAATGTGGGCGATTAGCCACGGATCCCTTCTCTGTCTAGCACCAGGCATCAGTCGCCCAGCTACGCAGAGGCCATTTGAATGGAACTGCAGAATAATCTTTGGGAGAAAAAGCCAGCTCACACGAGTGGCGGCAGCCCATTGTGCTGAGTTAAACACACCGGAGAGAGTCTGGTTGGCGGCGGGAAGTGTGGCGTTAATGACAACAGCGGCTGCAGAGGTTAATATCAGTCTACCGGAAGCTTTGCAATTACTGTTCCTTATTACATCCTAATTAAAGGCCCTAAATGGCTTTTTTTTTAAATTAAATATTTTTGTTTTGTTGGCAGCAGAAGACCTTTAAACCCTTTAAGCCTAAACATTATGGGAACTCCAATATATAAAACAGATAATAATCTCTAAAATTTATACAACATTTTTCATGCACCGAGTTTTAGATATTAATGTATTAAATCCACATAACACCTTGTAAAGAAATATTATTGTCATCTCTATTTACAGGTGGGGAAATAGAGGCGCATAAAAGTAAGGCAATGTGTCCAAGATCATGCAGCTAGGAAACAGTAGGAGTGCGATTGGAAGCTGGGCAGTCAGCTTCAGAACCCGCTGTGCTTCTGTGGGAGTGGAGGACTCTGGGCCCGGACCTTACGCCTCGCTCCTTGCTCTACAAAATACTTCGGGCTCTATAAAACACAGCTCACAAAGCGACTCGGACAGTTCAACTCTCTTCTTTTAGGGGTGAAGACATTGAAACCCAGAGAGGTAAAGTGACTTTCCTAAGATCTCACAATCAGCAAGGAAAGTTCACTTACATTCTGTTCTTTAAGTTAAAGACTTAACCAGTTTCTCTCCTGATAGGCAGGCTCTGTATTTTCTGTTGAGAAAAATGCCTGGAGAGTGTATGAGGGTATCTTGAAGAGAGTTTAGATGGATGCAGGAACCCGATTAAGTGTCAAAGTGATCAAAGAGCAGCTTAAGGGAAAACCCAAATTAACTAAATTATGTCTTTCACTTCCTCCTCTTTCTTATATGAAACAGAGTAAGATGAGGGCAAATGAAAGCCAAGTCATAACTTGTCATTCATTTACTCAACAAATAATGATTGAGAGCCTACTGTGTGTCATGAACTGATCACATGCAGAAACATCCCATGTGTCACATATTAGGTGTGGGGACACCGTGGAAAATAAGTCAAGATCCTGCCCTCTTAGAGCTCACATTGATCAGTGGGAGAACCAGTTACCTTTGCATAGATATGGTCTTGAGAGGGCTTAGAGCTGGTCTGTACCCTGGCCAGCTGCCTTCTGGCTGTGGCCGTTTGTTATCAGAAGACCAAGTGAGAGGATGGATGGCCTAGAATAAATCCATCACTGTTTTTGAGATGTTCTTGTCTTCTTTATGGTGAACCATTAGGGGATTTGTTTAAAAGATTTTACCTTAACAGTTTAAAGCTCTGTGTCTTAGTTCATATCTGTGTAGTGAGTACATGTAACATGTTTTATTTCTATGGAAGCATACAGTAATCTCTCAGGAATTGATAGCATCTTTTTCTGTCCATTAACTCCAGGCAATGGTCTATTACCATTGATGGAAAATGCAATACTTTACAGTTCTCAAATCATTCCTAGAGCTTGCTGATGACAGAAAGTTTAGTAACAGAAATGTGATCATTAATAATGTTACATTTTTATGTGGACTAAATTATAATATATATAACTATGCAGTCATTCAACAAATATTTATTGAACCATTTTGTGTTAATTTGGAAGCCTTCAACTGCAAATAATTGAAGTTGAAGGTGGCTTCAACAGTAAATGTAATTTGTTGAATTACATAACTGAAAACATTCAGGGTTATTTCAAGCTTCAGAATGGTCTGATCAGGGCTCTGTTTCTTTAAACTTCTCTCATCCCTGGCTTTCCTTTTGGTACTGCCTTTATTCTCAGGCTGGTTTTTCTCCAAGTAGAAAAATGGCTGTTTACTTTAAAACAGGCTGTGTCCATATCTGCACACCACTCTAGAGTGAGAAAGAATTTCTCTCCTAATCAGCAAAGGTCTGGGCTTCACTCCTATTGGACCAACTTGGGTCATGTGCCTTCTCTAGACCAATCACTGTGGATAGAAATTGGGATTACACTGATTGGTCTAGGCTATCTAGGATCCACCCCTGGAGCTGGAGGAGAGGTAGACAATCCCATACAATCGCACAGCTGCTACCCAGTGGAGGAGAAATGGTTGCCGGAAAGCAGCTCAACTCTGTTTTAACCTACTTCGTGCCGTACACTGCGCTAGGCTTTGATAGTATCACCGTGAACAATCCAGTCTAGCCGAACATCCATAAGCAGACCTTTAAAACATTCATAGCACAACTTTGAGATTCTTAAAATGTGAGGTGCGGCAAAACTCCAAATTGCTGCTCTCAAATTTCTAGAATGATTTCCCAGCCGACAGCACGCAGTGAAGGAATTGCCATCAGGAGTCAGCAGGCTTGTTCACTTACACGCCCAACACGTAGATTTTGTGTCTGAGACCCAGAATTAAAGGAAGTGCAATCAGTGAGTTCACTATGAGGATTTAACAAGCTTCCTATCTGATTCTGCTTTAGAATTTCAGTTGGAAGCAATAAGCTCCCCGAGTGGAGATAATATATTTAAAGATTTAGATAAATCAAACTGAACTATTGATCTAGATGACTGCATTGTGTGTTAAACCCAAGTCTTAACCAAGCTGGTCTACAGCAAACGGGAGAAGGCACTGCTGTGTGGCCATTTCCCCAGTCGTCTGGTACTCTTCTGTGTAACAAGTTGTGTCTGCAGGGTCACCTGGCAGCCTGCATGTGTGACACTGTGGTCACTAGTGGGTCCACCATGACATTAAGGCTGGAATTGATGAGAGTGCAGAGGCATCCTGAAAATTCTGTTCTTCACAAGTAGCTGGGGGCTATGCAAGTTCTATCTATTCAATAGGAACATTCAGCCACTGAAGCATGCTGTATTCCTGAAAGTCTTTAAATTGCTGTCTGAGTAACACTCTTGAGATGCATTTTATTGATTTCTAAGTTACATGATGCTATGGCATAAACAGTGACCTTTGTCTTATTCACAGTCTTAGCAAAGACTGCTAGAAAGAAAGCATATGAAATTTGATGCTCTAGGGTGATAATATCAAACCTTATTCAATGAAGTTCCATAAAATTCAGTCCCCTGCCTTTAGTCTATTACTGTTACTATCACTAGCCTTGTTACTATTACTGTCACTACCATGACACACACGAATTGTTCATCACCTTATTTTGAGATTCTTGGTCAACTTTGAGAGAACTGTAAAGATGTGAAAAATTAGGTATTGAAGTTGAAAGAAAAGAATAAAGGTTATGCCATGTATATTTCATTAAAGTTAGTTTAGAACAAATCCTGCCTTTTTCCAATGAAGCATAATTATAAAATACAGTGTTTCCCTTCTAATACGTTTGCTATAACATGGGGAGTGGATAAGTAATAGTGGAGCTCAGATGACTCAATGAGCTAGAAGGACAAATCTTTTTACAGAGGGGAACAGGGCTATTTCACTGCTAGGGTCAGATCTCATAATCCTCCTAGTTAAGAGAACTATGGATGCCCTCAAAGGCACAAAGGGATAGCATTCTGCCTATTAAGTGTGCTTCTGCATTAATCTAGAAATTCTTTGTTGATAACCAAATGCACAGCAACCACATTTAAATTTCAGAACATTACAATTAGATGTCTTTGAATAAAGAAGAAAAAAAGGGAACCCAAAGCTATTAAGTGGAGCCTTTAAAGTCATGGCCAGGTGCTATTTCAACACACACATCTCAATTATATCCCAGTTCAAGTAGATAGACCCCTCTAGTCTCTTCAGGAGTTGTACCTGGAATACGAAACGAGAGTTTTGTGTAGGGTTTTTCAGGTGTGATGTTTTTAAAAATGTTTGCGAGTAATATTTTCAATGCAATTGCTTTTGAACAGGGCAGTGGGGGAAGCCCAGTTAGGTTAACAGATCAACCATAGCAAATTCAAGAGGGTCCTTTGCTAGGTGAGAGGGAATCTGTGGCTTTGCCATGTGGCCCTCCACCAAGTTGCCTTGCCTGCTTTGCAGGGGTTTGCGGTGTGTATTCACTGACACTTCGGTGGCTGCAGGCAGAGGATGGCTCTTAGGCAGGCTCAGCCAGCTTGGCACGCTCTAAGCTCTGGGAAGTCCACACTGTTTTACAAAGAGCAGGTGGGCAAGAAAGCTCAACACTGCAGGGCACATTGTGCAGCTGTGAGAGGTGGAATTCCCCTCAAAAGGATCGGCACTGCTTTGAAAATAAATTCATCATTAAAATAGAAGGATTTCTGAAGCGGTTGGTCGGTCGAGGAACACAGGCCTTGATTGGTTTCAAATTAACTCTTTGTACTCATCTTTCATTCATCCTTTAAGAGAATGTCTTGGCGTTTTCCAGGGAGATAACACAAATAATCCTTGACATCTTTTCAAGGAGGAGAGTGAAATGTTGCAGCACTTACGCCACTGCATCTGCTTTCCATTCCCCCTGCGTCTTGCTGCTCTAATGCGTGGCAGGGAGGGACCCTGGCTGCAATTCAGGCACTCTGTTTTGCTTCATGTTCAGTATTTAGAAAAAGAGGGATATGCTTCTCCCTGAAAGGAGGGTCTGCGCTTATTCTGAAGGTTGGATGAGTTGTCCCTTCTTCCTCCTCTTTTCCCTTTCTTCCCCTCTTTCTGGGTCTGTCTCTTCCCTCACACCCCCTCCCCTTGCCCCCCTCCCTGTGAGTCAAGAATGGCCTCGCTTCTGTTCTTTTTGCTACTAATTTAAAGCCTTTCCTCTCCCTTGTGGAAAATATCTGGTAACTCTGTTTTCTCTGAGGGAGGCTATTTGTATATCTTTCGTCTTCGAATCCCATAAACAATTAAATGCAGAGCAGGCTAGCCGGTGGAAACCTTTCTGGCTACTTAAGTGAAGTTTCCTAATCCTTTTCTGCAGCGACCCAGACCCAAGCTCTGGGGCCCATTCATCTGCCGTTGCTCCTCAAGCACTTTGATCTCAGGCCTTCATTACAGCTCATTTCAGCATTAAGGATGATCTGAATTCATGAGCCCTTCCCTTCCTAATAAGTGCCATTCATATCCATCCTCAGGAGCGACCACAGCTCACGGAAAACTGGTTCAAACCACACGCAAAAGAATAATGGACTAGCTTCAAACACAAGTGAAAAACGGGGGTTTTATTAGCAGAATGAACCTTTGAATGAGATGCTTCATTAAACAGAGGAGTCTCGTTTTCAGGGCACTGTTAAATCCACCAATTGCCACTCTGAGAATAGTAAGTGTGATTATTTCATTTTTTTTCACTTAGACATCCTGAGGCAGAGAAGAGACTGAATATGCTCACTGAGCCCAAGGCAGGGCTAGAGTTGATCTGGGGTTTATTTAGCTTCATAGATTTTAAACCAGAGACACTCCCACATGTCTTTCCCGTCTGATTGTCTGGAGTGAAGTGTGCCACTCCTAAAGAGAACCTACTCTTTTTTTCATTTCCTTTAAAAAAAATAAAAAGAAATTTAATTTGGATTCAGCTAATACCCTTATAACTACTAAAGCTGTCAAGCAAAAAGAGGAACAGATAATTAGAAGATGATGGGAGCCGGCACACAGCCGAGTCGAGGGAAAGACAGACACAGAGGAAGGCGGCAAAAACCACCACCTAATCCATTAGTAGCCTTTGCTATCATTGTGTTTTGCTCTGGCTTTAAACTGGTGAAAGCACAAAGGAGACACTATTAAAGTCTTAGTGCCTGCAGAAGAAAGTTCATCCTGGATAACTGCGGGTAGGGTGCACCAAAGTGCTGCCTGCCCCAGTAGGCAGTTTTTAATTTAGCACTTAGTAGGAGCTAAATGTCAAGGACATTGCCGAAACAGCAGGAAAGAGTAGGTGGCCTTCCTTTAAAAGTCCTTTCAAGCTCCTAAATAGCACTCCCTGCTCCTACTCTACTGCTTCATTTTCTCCCCGCCACCCAGTCTTCTGGACCCTTCCGCACGCCCCTCCCTGTCCTGCTCCCAGGACTCCTGCACGCGGACTTCGGAGGCTGAGCACGGACCCCGGGCCCAGGCTCCCTTCTGGGGCGGGAGGGGTGGTGTGAGAGCACGTGTGCACAGCAGGAGGACTGAAGGCCCTCCAGGAGAGCGGGATTGAGGCAACGGTGCCTCCGCGGACCCCAGGGGCCCCGCCTGTGCCCTGGCCCTGCAATGGCTTCACAGTCAGATTTCAGAAGGGAAGCGCTTCACCATGTCTCCAGGCACCCTCCAGGTCCTAAACGGCTGGTCTTCGTGCATCACCTTCATTCCCATCCGTGCACTTCGAGAGGCTAAAATTAAAATTAATGGCAGGAAGAGGAGCTTAGACATCCCCCTCACTGAGCCTTTCAATTAAGGCTACTGATCAGATCTTAGATTTCCTTACCACATTAAAAAAGACTCAGGGTTCGCTCGTGTGAGTGGTTGTTTCTCCCCCGACACCCCACCCCTTCGGCCCAGCCCGGTGGTTTTAATTTTGCCGTGCTGCGTAAGCAAGCACTGACGCTGGAGCAGATGGAAGGATCCTGGACGCCCCTTCTATGCGGGGCCAGGAACAAGGCGATGACGGTCAGTCCTGCCCCGACAGAGCCATCCCTCCCTAGAGCTGTTCTCACTTCCTGCCCCGTGAAGACCCAATGACCAGTTGGATCAAGATTTACACGTAATCGTCGTACTGTTAAGGGTGTAAACAATTTCTCTTTTTTACAACTGGCTTAAAAGAAAGAATATCAAGACATTTGTGTATCTTTCATGACAATCACTAGAACAAACTGCTATTTCCCTTTCTCTGTGTGTGAGTCTTGTAATGAGACTTCTTTGCTCGCTGGGACGTTGTCTGGCCACATTCATGTGTCTGTAGTCCTTGAAGGGCAGACGTGTTAGAAATAGGATTGTCTCTGGGCCCAAATGTTAGACCAATTCTATGGAGCACAAATTAGTGAGTCTGACCCTGAACAGAAAGTCAGTGTTAATAATCTAGCTCTTTAACCATCACTCCAAGGCCTGAATGCTTTGGTTTGAGTTCCCACAACTTATGAAGAATTACCAGAATGCTTCTGTTTTTGCTATGTAGACCTGTTACACTATACCTGAATAGTTAATTGTTTAAATTGGCCACAGTGGGCCTTTAAGAGGGCTTAGGAGCAAAGGACTAGTAAACCCAGGTCTTTGTAATTCATGATGCTGTAGGTAGGCAAGAAGAAATTAGAAGGACCATTTTTTTTTTCCAGCTGCTTCTCGTTCCACCACATATAAAGAGACAATCATGATCTGTCGTTCATTTCCTCCTCTTCTTCTGACTTTTACCTGCTAAGTTCAGGATGGAAGGTGGGCAAGTATTAATATCATTTTAGAGACCAGACAGCTGAAACACAGAGTAAATCAACACAGCCAGGGTTGTATAAATGAACTCATATCTGGGAACTCCTGACTGCCAGCCCTAAGAAAAGAGTGGTTAAGAATGAAAGCTCTGGAGTCAGGACGTTCACTTAAAATGCTGGTTTTCACATTCTCAAAAGCACAGGTTAGTCATTACAGCTCTCTGAGCCTCCGTTTCTTCATCTATGAAAAGGGAGTGTACTAGCACTGCCTCATAGGACTGTGGTTGTAAGGGTTAGAAGAGCTAAGTATGTGAATCTTTTAGAACAGGGTTGGTCTAATACATAGTGAACACCCAATAAATATACTTGTATTACTGCTATTGACGAGGAAACCGAGGATCAGAACTGTTGAGGAATTTCCCAAAAGAAGCCACACAATTAGAGGCAGAGTACCACAGCCAAGGCCATGTTTTTGTTTTTGTAGCTTTTGTGCCCATTCCCTAGTGAGAGCTCTTATTTCTTTTCCAAATACAAGTGTGAATTTCCTCTGAGCATTGTTGTTATTCAGTTTGGTCAGATTCCTAAGAATATACATATTTTAAAGCAGGATTAGCTTGCAGAAGCAGCCAAATGGAGAGCTGGTCGGAGGATTCCTCCTAATACTGATTCAAACATAAATTTTAACAGCGGCTGAATGCATCAAAGTACAAGGGCTCTGTTTAGTCGGGTACCAAGTGGTTCCAGGAAGTATTTTTCCTAAGGGGCACCCAGGCTGATGCAACTTCAGTTGCTCTAAAAGGCTATACCATTTGGAAATGAGCGAGCAGTCAGATTTGCCAAAAAACATATCTGCAATTCTAAATCCATCATTCCAGCAGTGCTCATAAAACAAGGTCCAGATTTATTTTCCACTTGGTGTTTGTTCATCTCATTAATTATATTCATATCTGCTTCTTTGAAGTTATTGAGACTATTGGGAAATGTAAAAGAAAGCTGTATTGATTTCAGTCTTAATATCATTCCATCTTTATATCCTTCATCTATGAGCTCTCAGGCATGTTGAGTGACATGTGGTGGCCGGTATAGTATGTCGGGCACAGAGTAGGGCATTATCAACAGAACCCAGGCTCTCCAGATCTGCAGTCTCTTTGGTGAGAGGGTTTAGATTTAGAACGTCTGGATTGTATTCTACGAAAATCTCCACAGCCTTTCCTTTCAAAATCAATTTCAGTTGTCAAAAAAAAGGGGGGGGGGAGTGGTGGTGAGTCACTTTGAAATCATATAGCTTATTATTATCATCGTTTTTTAAAAACTTATTACAATAATTTTTCTCCCAAGGGAGCTGAGTTGATTTACAACCCCACCTTCCTTATCTCAACATGTGGCTGAGTTCAGAAGGGAATTAAAATTGGGGGATTTTTTTCCCCTTCAGGAAAAACTGATAGAACACACCCCAACCTCATTTGCAAGTTGAGCAGGAACTTTTTTTAGCCCCTTGAACTTACTTCAGAAATGCCTATACAGCAACTAAGATCATGCCTCTCCCCAAATTTACAAATTTTCCCCGAGTACTTTGGAAGTGAGACCTACCTGGGAACGGTCTTTGCAACTGTGGGATGTAGGGTCCACAGCACTGCAGGGGTCCACTGTAGGGTCCACTGTCTATGCTGGGTCAAATGTAACTTCTTTGAAGGTAAATAGTCTTATCTGATTTGTTCATTGTTGACCTAAGCGCCTAGAACAGTGCCTGGCTCATAGTAGGTGTTCAATATTTGTAATGTAAGAGAATGAATGAGGAAGTAACAGAGAGTGAGAGCTAGGAACAGGGCTGTGCGTTCAAACCTTGTACTCATGAGCTTGGTGGCATTGATTAGCCTATGTAGCTACGGCATTGCCATCTGTAAAATGGGTGTAAGCATAGTGCCTACTGCTTCAGATTGTTGGGAGGCCATGCACGGAGAAGGCTTACTGGGCTTCTGAATATGTGAATTCTCCATACATGTTTCATATTCTTGCGAATCCTCCAGATCTGGATGCAAAGGTCCCTCTCGAGTTCAGATATTTGGGGCCCACGAAGCGCAATCCCGAACTGTGCTTCACATTAACACATCGAAAGTGATCCTCCCCCTTTGTAAAGGAAAAGACCCCTGTCTTCCCGGGCTTTTCAGCGGTGGTGGGAGCAGCCTCTTCTGTGTCCCCAGCCGGGGCTCAAATCGCTCCTGGGCTAAGGGTCTGTGTCATGTCATCCCAGGCACAGCAAAGAGAGAGGAAGAAACTGTTTTCAGCTTGGATGCCTGATGGCCTGGGATTATTATTCTTCGGGTTCCAGGACACAGTGCTCCTATTATTTACAGAGAGCTTTCATTTATTTTTTCAACGTTGAAAGCTCATGCCAGTATGGTGGTCTGAAACCTCATGGCAGCATATATATGAGACGATCATATTCCATCCTTGGTTCCCTTAAACAGGGTGCTACTGTTGCAGAAAGGAAGTTCCAGAGGTAGCTATTCCCCTGTGACTCTCATGTGGTCAGCGGAACTGTCTTATGCAAAGTAGGCTTTGAAAAGGTGTTTGCTGGCTGAAATATAGGGGCTGCCATTCCCAGCTGGCTTGTTTGCCCATCCCGGCCAGAATCCTGCCTCTCACTAGTGGCAACACCTGATATGCCAGAAGAAGACAGATCTTCCCTTTAGCTCCCGTTCCATGAACCAGAAGAAGCATCCTCCTCCCACCTCCTTTGCCCTTTCAGAATAGACTGAGGGAGCGAGGCGTGGGTATGGCAAAAATCGGATGATGGAAAACCACTGTAGCCCACATGTGCTGGGAGGGCAGTCAAAAGTAGAGGAGGATCTGAGGACTTGGTCTGATGGGAAGGGGGGTGCAAAATGCCTAACAAGGGTGAGGTGGGTTTCTTAAATGCATGAAGAGGGCAGGTGCGAGGCAGAAATACTTAGAGAGGGGTAGAGACTGGGGTAAACTGCAAAGTGAACATCTTACCCAAGAAGGATGGCCACTACTCAACTTCATCTCACTGTGTGTGGGAATTCAAGCCTGGTGTGGCCAGCCCTTTGGATTTTTAAAGCAAATAATCCATTTTGTCTGTGAAACCTCTGAAACTGTAAACATTAACAATATATTTGGGCTTCCCTGGTGGCGCAGTGGTTACGAATCCCCCTGCCAATGCAGGGGACACGGGTTCGAGCCCTGGTCTGGGAAGATCACACAGGCCGTGGAACAACTAAGCCCGTCAGCCACAACTACTGAGCCTGTGCTCTAGAGCCCGTGAGCCACAACTACTGAAGCCCATGTGCCACAACTACTGAAGCCCACGCGCCTAGAGCCCGTGCTCCACAATAAGAGAAGCCACCACAATGAGAAGCCCGCGCACCACAACGAAGAGTAGCCCCCGCTCACCGCAACTAGAGAAAGCCCGCGCACAGCAACGAAGACCGAATGCAGCCAAAGATAAATTAATTAATTAATTAATTAATTTTAAAAAACCAATATATTTTTTATTATTTTTAAGTGGTGTACAGACCAAAGAAAACATATCTCTGGGACTTTAGATTTCTCTGAGATGAACGTGTATTCTACAGTTATTTGCTGGGCACCTATGATGTTTCTGGCAGCGTATCAGGAGCAGTAGATATAAAAATGCAAAAGACATGGTTCACATTTTCAAATATTTTGTTAAGTGAAGGAGTGAGACACAGAAACAGATTAATAAATAAAAAGTTCTGGACTCGGGTGAAATGATAAAAATCAACAGGACAGTAAAGGAAGGGACCATCTCAGTTTCCAAGGCAGGAGCTCATCAGAAACCATGAGGAGGGTTTTACCTGCAGGAGAGATGGGGAGGGTGGTGGTGATTAAGGGCATTCATGGCAGAGGGAACACAGGCGTGTGTGTGGGACGTGCACAGCACATTTGGGAAACCAGAAGTAGGCTTGCTGGGCTGGTGTGCAGGGCAAATGGCAGGTGATGAGGCTGGTGCAGCCTGACTTTTCTGGGTCTCAGGTTGATTCAAAAACGTCAGAACACACTTCACTTACTTCCAACTCTCACTGGGGCACCATGGCCGCCTAAAGGACTGTTGGGGAGCCCTCATGAATGTGTTTGCCGTTACCCACGTGCAGCCCACATCTGCAGCCATTCGGTCTTTCTTCACCATCTGCATTCCTCGTTCCATTGTAACCGTATCCATTCAGCATCTGGGCACTTCAGTACCCGTCCATGCCTAGCATCTGTTTACAGTTGTGTAGGAGTGCTGAATGGCAGCAACACTACTTTCACCAACAGCTAAAATTCTCACATTAGGTAATTGGTTAACTTCCCCCAAACTTTAAAAAACATCTGCCAAATTCATATGGAAGGCCTTGAGAATCTGTGTGATTCCATTTTACTGATCCTGTCTAATAAGATTTTGTTTGTTTGTTTCAGTGTCTTGCCTTTATCCTCCTACCCTGAGTTGTATAGGTCATCAGACCATCGTCCTGATTAAAATGTATACTGCCTTTTCTCACACAGGCTGTAACTACAGGGCAGTATAGCACGATGGTTAAGCATTTGATTCTGGTGCTAGGGTTGAAATCCCAGCTCCACACCTGACCTGTGATGAGAACATGGGGTGGCAACTTCACTGCTACGCTTTGAACTGTAATTCCCAACGCCCTCACCCCTGCAACAAAAATTCGTGTGTTGAAGCTCTAATCCTCAGTACCCAGGAAAGTGACCGTATTTGGAGACAGGGCCTGTAAAGAGGTGATTAAGTTAAAATGAGGCTGGTAGGGTGGGCCCTAATCCAATCCGACTTGTGTCCTTATAAGAGGAGGAAATTTGACACACAAAGGGACACCAGGGATGTGTGTGTGCAGAGGAAAGACCATGCGAGGACAGAGAGGGAAGGCGGCCGCCTGCAAGGCGAGGAGAGAGGCTTCAGGAGGAACCAGCCCTGCACACACCTTGATCTCATCCTTAATTTTGATCTTCCAGCCTCCAAAGCTGTGAGAAAATACATTTCTGTTGGTTGGGCCACCCAGTCTGTGGTATTTTCTTATGGTAAACTACTATATTTCTCTCTCTCTGTCGGTTTACTGTAAAAACCTCACAGGGCTTTTAGAAACATTAAATGAGCTAATATAAGGAAAACACTTAGTACCTGACACACAGATGCATATAAGTCTTAGCTATTGTTAATAGTAATATTATTATTTCTAATGGTCCCAAGTCAAAAGAAAAGAACAGGTGAATAAGATTGTATCTTCAGCTGGCCCACATCCTTTTCCAGCTCTATACCTGAAATGTGCAATTTTTGTAGGAGGATGGAGTAGATCAGATGAAAAAGGTTAAACACTTTAGCACTAGGCATTCGAGTGTGGAATATTTTTTCTTCTTTGTATTAACTGCTATGTGGAATTCTAGAATTTACTCTCAAATTGGTTAGAATAGGTTTCCTCTCTAGACTGAAGTAGTAATAATCTCATTTGCACCAACTCCAAAGCCCTTTGAAGTTAAACATTGAGAGAGAGGATGGCAGGCCCACTCAGCAGAGATTAGATCTTGTTTTAAACACTAGCTGCTCTGAGAATAATTTCCTTAATTAATATTCACAAGATATCATACACTTGAGACTATATTTTCATGTAACCTACTTGCATATAATTGTTCTTGGCTAAGGCTCTTCACCGCGTTTGTATCTTCCTTTTGTGTCAGTATTGAACAAAATCATTTCCATCTAAAAGCAGTGCTGAAGGGGGTGGGAGGTCGGTTGGGTCTCCCCTTCTGTGCGAAAGCTAGCACACATGGGCTTTCATCTCATTTCTAAAGTTAATATTGTTTTGTGCTTATTCCCATTCTTAACTGGATGCACATGGTTCCCAGACCCCCTCTCCCTTCTGGACTCGAGGCCCGGACATTTTCAGGCGCTGCCCTCTTGTCGTCTCATGCCACATGGCAGAGCGTTTATCAATGCCCCTACAGCTTCAATTGGCCCAAGGGTCTTTAAGCCTCGAAGGAGCCACATCTGCAATCAGTCACAGCTTCTGAGGTTATCAATGCAAATCTGGGTCGGGCAATCAAATATCCTCAACAGCAGGCACTTCAGGTTACTCCAGAGTTGGCTTGCCCAAAGATCCGTGAAAGGAGCTAGAACGACTTGGAAAGAAATCTTACTGCTTGTCTAATTTCAAAGCCTTACAAGTATCGCATACATCTCTGAGTAAGCTGAAAAATTGTCTACATTTTAAATACATTTTTTTAAAGTTTAATCAAATTTGCTCATTTAAAAGTCACAGTGAGTACCCTCTGTTTGCAAGCGATGCCTTTTATAGTAAAAGAGCACCGCCCCCCCCACACACACACAAACTGGCAGAAATATTTTTTGCTTGTTTGTTTTGTTTTTGTAGCTGTTGTGTATAATTTCTAAACAGTTGATAACACCTTTACCATCAAACAATCAATGGTTGAGCTAACTCTTAGGACAAATTACATTTACTGTTGTAAAGGTATAAAATACTTGAATACTTATTTATAATGTATATGTTATTATATATCAAATATAGTATATACTATATACGTCTGTGGCAACTAAAGAATGTCGCTCGCCATCCGGCTCTACAAGGATTGATTCATTAGCCACTGCAGTCGCTGACCTTTAACACACCCCGAAAGAAGTGCAGGGCAGAGAGCAGGAATGAGGCACTCTGTTCTGAGACAACTGGCAGAATAGGCCTTCGGACAGTTAGATATTTTCAGGAGAAAACTTTATGAACCCAAACTTTTGCATCTTCCCATACTTAGAAAAGCACTAAAACCATTAACTAAGGTATGTGTTCCTCACGATGAGCAGCCATCTTCTGCTGAGGTGTGTGCTTGGTACCGCCTTTGCTAAAATCATGTATGTACTGACCTCTTCGGAACAGCTTCTCAGAGCTCTCTGGGAAGCTGTCTCTCAGGCTACAGTCGTCAGTAAGACACTGAATGAACTAGACTCACAGCTTTTATGTTGTGCATTTTTTTAAAGTCGACATATGTATATTCATCTATTATCTATCTATCTATCTATCTATCTATCTATCTATCTATCTATCTATCTTTTACATATCTACATATATTTCCCTCCCGAGATTCAGTAACTGCAAGACCAAATATCTTGAGTGCTGATAGATTATAAAGTCTTACATTGGGGATATCAAATATTTTCAAGATTCTTGTTTGCCTTTAAGTTCCTGTTTGCTAGGTTCACCTAGAGCATAATATCTGCTAATAATTCTCTCTTTGAAATCATTACCCACCTAGGAATTTGCATGGGGGACATGACCTAGAACACCAGGCTGAAGTTACCACTATCCAAGTTTGCATTGCGTGCTGGCAAATAGTCCATGCTTCTCGCTACACCGTCTCCTGAAGCTTCGCCGTATTAAGCCCTGGCCCTTTCTCTATGACAGCATCTCCTACTATTCACCTGTGTGACCACTGAAGTAATCCTCCCACCATTTTGACACCTGTCTAGATAAGCATTCAAATATCATGTGCAAGACAGTTCACAACATAAGAAAATACAAGAGACTGAAATGTAGGAAGGTTATTTGCTCAGCCTCACTCAGTTGAGATTCAATGTGTCTCCAATCAGATTGTCAAAGATGAAAAGATTTGGCAGTGCGGCACGGAGGAGAGTCTGTGGACATGGGCGCTCTCCTGTGTTGCTGGGGAGAGCGTAACTGGTACCATTCCAATGGAAGACAATTCGGCAACATCATTTGAACTATAACTGCACACATGCTTTGACCAGAAATTCTGTTTCTAGGAATTTATCCTGTAGGTATGTTCCCACATGAACTAAATGATATATTTAGATCATTCATTGAAGCGTTATTTGTGATAGAGTTTGGAATGTTCAAGAGTAAGGGACTAGTTAAATAGACTATGGGGCATCTGGCCAAAGGTGATGCAGCCACAGAAGAGAATGAAGAAATTCTTTTCTGATCTGGAGGATCTTGAAGATATTCTTATAAGGGGAAAAAGCAAAGGGAAAGTATGAGGGTGAGTGGGAGACAATATAAATACACGATTGCTTGTATGTACATAGAGTATCGCTGGAAGGATTCTCAGGGAAATAGTTACACTCATTCCTGGGAGCGGGGGATGGTGCTGGGTGGCTTTGGGACAAGAATGGAAAAGAAACTGTCACTGTATGCCCTTCTGTAACTTCTGGGTTTTGAAATATATGAAAGTTTTACCTACCAAAAATAGGAAGTGAGGGGCTTCCCTGGTGGCGCAGTGGTTGAGAGTCTGCCTGCCAATGCAGGGGACACGGGTTCGAGCCCTGCTCTGGGAAGATCCCACATGCTGCGGAGCGGCTGGGCCCGTGAGCCACAATTACTGAGCCTGCGCATCTGGAGCCTGTGCTCCACAACAAGAGAGGCCGTGATAGTGAGAGGCCCGCGCAGGTTGATGAAGAGTGGCCCCCACTTGCCGCAACTGGAGAAAGCCCTCGCGCAGAGACAGAGACCCAACACAGCCATAAATAAATAAATAAATAAATAAAATTAAAAAAAAAAAGGAAGTGAAATAAAAATAAGACCATAAAAATCATGCATACATCTTGCATGTTCATTTCTCTGATGCACAAATTATTTGAAATGTGGTAAAACTAGAGAAATTAGAGGAGAGAAATAAAAATGATTGAAGGACTTGGGGGAAATGGCTCTAAGAATCGGGATCATTTAGCTTCTGAAAGAAGAGGACAGAGAAGAGGCCAGTCCTGAAATACCAATAAACAAGTGGCGGGGACACAAAGTTGCTGCTCTCCTGTGCTGGCTGTTAACATTAAAGTTTTGAATGAGAAAAATATAGATGTGAAATTCCAAAGTGAGATACCAGATCATCACTTGCAAATTTTCTAAAGGAAAAAAATTAAGAATTGACTTTGCAATTCCTGTACTCCCTCAGCCAGATTGAGACCCAAGAGGGTTAGCGTGTGTAGGAGAGGAAAAGGAAGTATTTGTAAGGAGCTTTCCATTCAAGAGAGTTGTTGGTACGCTGTTGTCCCCACTCACTCCAAGGCAGGGGTGCATCTCCCTTCACTGGATTTTCAGAGGAGCTGCTCAGAGGACAGGGTAGGCTTGGGTCTGGTCCTTGGGGAGATTTAGAGGAAAGGAGAAGGCTGGTGAATGGCTTTGATGGCAGACTCAGGAGTGTAATGCTGAGTTGGGAATGGGCTACACATTTGATTTCTCAGGGTAAAGGATGCGTGAGTGTTTCACGAGGACTAGATGTGGGCCACGTCTGAGAGGAGGAATGCACTGGAGCCTTCTCAAATCCTGCACAAGAGGACTAGCCAGGAGGGCGAGAGGGCTCCAGCTGCCGGCCCACAGGGAAAGGCTGCCAGAGGGGTTGCTAGAGGGTGGATCCCAGGGACGGGAATCTTGGAAAGGGTGAATGTCAGTCCCCTGCTAGTGTCAGAGAGCACAAAGCCAGTGTTCCACCCACTTTCCTGGCCTTTCTTGCCCCTCTGTCACCTAGCTGGGGTTGGAGTGAGTGGCTGGGAGTAGGAGAAGTAAGCAGCAAGGTGAGCAAAAGCTGCCCACCCTCCCCTTCCCCTGGGGCCCGCAGCCTTGAACCTCAGGCCTCAGGAAGCAGAAAGGGGAGGAGCAGTCGGGTCTTCAAGTGAAAACCCAAGAGCTGATTATCACCTTTGCCTGGATATGTTCTCTTTACTGATTTGAGCATTTAGGGTGGTTTGTTATCCCAGAATGAGCAGAAAATTCTTGGGGCCTGAGTTTTCAGCAAGTGGCGGAGGAATAAGTTTTCAAGGAGACAAGATTCGAGGAGACAGAAATTTTAAAGGAGAGATGAGAATAAGATTAAGTTTTGGTTTCCTACCATGGGTCATGTATACAGTGCATTGGTGAGATTTATTTGCATAAAACCAACAGAACTTGATATAAAGTGCAATCAGAGACAGGGAGGCAGATTGGACACTATGGAGAACTTTCTCTAAAATTTACAAGATATGATCTTGCTTACTATGGGAGAGTGTGGTACCCTTCTATTTTTTTTTTTGAGATACAACTTTACCAGTACTATTTTCTTTTCTTTCTTCTTCTTTTTTTAATTTTCTTTTTTAAACAAGTTTTTTTTTTTAAAGAGTTGATTTAAGAAAAATTTAAAGTGAAAATTAGAACAAGTTGAATGAAAACTTGGCCCAGTTTGTGAAGATGGGAGGTAAATGAGGTTTGCAAAATACTGTTCTAAGCAGAGTATGTAGAAAGGTGAGAAAGCAAAGTGCTGTGAAGTGCTATTCCAAGTTACCGTGGAGGGAGCCTGTAGAATTATCCCTAGCTAAAGTTTGCTCATGATTAGTTTGGAATAATCCATAGATTTGTGACATTTTTCTAAATGATAGTTCCGATCAATTGAGTCTAATGGCTGGCTCAGAAATAAAGGCAGGAAGCTGCAGTGTAGGACTAAAAAAAAAGGCAAAAAAAAAAAAAAAAAAAATTAAAGCTTTAAAATAAAAAGCGAAAAGTGAAAAAACAGAAGGAAGGAAGGGCGAAGGAAGGAAGGAAAGGAGAAAGAATGAAAGGGAGGAAGAAAGAAAGGAGAAAAAGAATGGGTTTCACACAGTAAAATATAGATTGTGACCACTCTGGCCCTTAAATCCATTTTGATGACTGGGGTTACCTCATATGACAGCTCGATTTGCACTCTTGGTTTAAAATATTAATTAAGCTCTTCTGAATCCATAATTCTGGGCCTTTAACATACAGTCATTGTTCAGTTTTCCCTGTTATACATTAGAATGTACAGACACTATGATTTTATTTAGTTAATTTCAAGATTAAAGATTTCCTTAATTGTAGTCTTCTGTTAGTTCTTTGTAGTTGCTAAAACTGCATGCTTTATAGCTCAAGGGAAAACTTGTACTATTTGAGTCCCTGTTAGAAGTAAACCATGGACTTCTGCTTCCAGGAAGATAGAGTAGACACACTTCTCTCTATTCCTCCCACTGAGTACAGCTAAAACCCCAGCATTGTGTATACAGCAAACCTAAGAAGACTCTGAGAGGTGGAGACAGGAGGGCAAACCAGCTAAGGAGTTCAGGAACCTAGAAACAATGCAGTAGTGAGTTCCCTGGGTTTTCATTTTGCCTCGTATCTCCTTCACTAGCGGCTGAAGAAGTCAGCAGTTGGAAATACCAATGGGCACAGACCAAAAAAAGCCCCAACACAAGCTGGCTCTTTCTAACCAGGGGTCCAGGAATGGGGCAGTGTAGCAAAATAGAAAACTTGTAAGTCAGTAACATCTCTGCTTCAGCCAAAAACCACGGAAAAAAAAAAACAAACTGTGGCCCTCACCCCCTTCCACATAGTCTAGGCTGAATGGAGAGCCTAGATGTCCACTCTCACCAGCTTATGGTGACGTGCCCTAACCCCTGTGCCAAAATGGTGCCAGAGAAGGCCAAGTAGGGAGTTGGGACTTTCACCATGGCCCAGAGGTAGCAAGGCCACTACCCCCAGTGGTATCAGTGCAGGCCACGTGGAGAGCGGTAGGAGGTACTGTTACCTCTTCCAGGCAGAGATCCATGGAGGCCTAGTGGGGAGCACAGCTCCTGCCTCTGCCCAGCAGCAATGAGGAGCACCCCATCTTGAGTGTCAGCAGAGGCCAAGAGGGAAACCTGGATGTCTACTCCCGCCTGGTAGTAATAAGGCAATGCTTTCTCTTCCCCTGCCAGAGAGGCGTCATAGGCAGCTAAACTAGAGGCTTAAATAAGATCCAGTGTCTCATATAATGCCCTAAATGGCTAGGTTTTAACAGAAAATCACTTTCTTTCTCCTCTATCTTTAAATAGAAAGTCACTTCCCATATCAAGATCCAGGAAGATTTCCTATTGAATAATACTGAAATGATAGGGATGTAAGACTTATTTGACATGATTTTTAAAGGAGCCATCATAAAAATGTTTCAATGATCAATTATGAACATGCTTAAAACAAACAAACAAACAAAAAACTCTCTGTAATGAAATAGAAAATATAAAGATGAACCAAATGGAAATTTAGAAATGAAAAATACAATAGTCAATAACAACCAAACCCAGTGGATAGGCTCAACAGCAGAATGGAGGGGACGGAGGAAAGAATCAGTGAACTTAAAGATCAGACAGTAAGGAAATGTCCATTCTGAACAACAGAGGGAAAATAGCCTGAAAAAAGAACAGAGCCTTAAGGACCTGTAGAACTGTAAGTAAAGATCTAATATTCCTGTCGGCAGTGTTCCAGAAGGAGAGGAGAAAGATGGTGGGGCTGAAAAAGACTTTAAAAAAAAAAAAGTTGAAAACTTCCCAAATTTGGTAAAAGACGTAAATCTGTAGATTCAAGAAGCTGAGTGAAACTCAGATAGAATCCCCAAAGAAATCTACACCAAGACACATCATCATCAAACTTCAGTGTTCGATGAAGTAGGATGGCCTCCAACTGACAACTAGCAACAAGCTGGGCCCTCAGTCGTACAGCCACAAGGAGGAGATTCTGAATGAGCTTTGAGGTGGAGGTTCCCCCAGTCGAGTCTCTAGGTAAAAATGTAGCTCAGGCAACACGTTGACTGCAGCCACTTGAGACCCTGAACAAGAACCCGGCTAAGGCAGCTCAGGCTCTTGACACATAGTAACTAGAGAAAATAAACGTATATTGTTTTAGGCCACTAAATTTGTGGTTATTTTTTACATGGCAACTAATCCACCTACCTGCCCTGAGACCAGCGGGCTTACCTGACTTTGGCTTTCGCCCTTTCAGCCCTTTCGCGGCCTGGCGCCGACGTCTTTCCTCCTCCACAGGGGCAGCGTGTCTGTGTGGGCTGCTCCTTGTGCCCCCTCCCCGGGCTCTGCTCTGTACTGGCGGGGCTGACCTCGCGGGGGCGCTCGCCAGCCTCCTGCCCCGGGTGTCTTGGAGCTGGGAGAGGCCAATGGGGGCGCCAGCCCAAGACCGGAAGGCAGAAGGTCCTGCTGTCTGTGTCTCCTTGGCGACCCCCACTCCCAGGACAGCCCCCTTGGGTTCCACCCTCTGTCAGGTTGCCTCTGCTCTCGGGCTCTGGGAACTGCCACCTCCTGTCTTTGTCTCCTAGGACTGGCAGTGGGTCCCATCTTTTGCTCATTTCTGGTTTCTCTTTTCTTCTGTTTGGCTTCTCAGGTCCACCTGTGAAACCAGTTCTCCGCATTACGTTCCCTTTGCTGTAAACACTTGAAGTGGCTTCTCTCCTGTGGAGACGCTGGTCATGCAGCACCTACACCCCTGAGCCTGTGTCTCATTCCGCTCTGTACTGGGAGCGTCAGCGAGGCACCTGGATAATGTCAGCGCCACCCACACCCTGAGTGCCGCATCAACAAATGATGGCGCTACGTGAGCTCCGGCAGTGCTTTCTCAGCAGGGGCTCTTGCCAGGTGTCGGGAAACACGGATGAATGGAACAGGGCACCAGGCCTTGGGCGTGCACAACCCAGGGGCAGGGAACAGACATATAAACAAATAGATCCAGGTGCTAACTACTGCAAGACAGGTATATTCAAAGTGGGAGGGGGCAGAGTCAGGTGGTGGAGGTGGTGGTTGAGGAGGGAGGAAGGGTGTGCCTTTCAGAGGGAACAGCCTGTGCAAAGGCATGGAGGCCTGAAAGAGCACAGTGGGCTCTGTTATAAGTGAGGGTAGTCACAGAATCTCTCACGTTTGTTTTTACTTAGCAACAAATTCTTTATCCCCAAAATATCATGTAGGATTCTCCCAATCTACAAATACAGTCCAGGGCACTTTTCAGCTCCTACTGAAGGAAGTAATCTCATGTTGCCAGTCTATGGTACTTTCTTCTTTCTTCCTAGGTTTCTTCCTAAAATATTTTCAGGACTAAAGCATAACTGGATGACAGTGTCTCTGACACTCAGCAGTCCCCCGGGGAGAGATCTCTAAAGACTGCAAGGGCAGGAAGCTTGATGTGGTCAGAGTAGAAGGTAACGAGCGTGGCCACGCTGTGTGCTAGCAGGACAGACGTTAGTGGACAGCAGGCCCACCACTTACTAGCTGTGTGATTTGGAGAAAACTGCTTTACCTGTCTGAGCCTCTTTCTGTATGGGTATAGTACCTACCCAGGGGAATGGGGGAATTTTAAAGCATATTTATGGCTTACTGTGTGCTAGGCACCCTGCTAGAGTTTATTATTCATTATCTCACTTAATCCTCAAATAATCCTATGAATGAAGTACTACTATTAGCTCTAATTTAGAGATTTGAAAACACTGAGGCTCAGAGAAGTAATTTGTCCAAGGTCGCACAGCAGTTGATGGGCAGAACCTTGAAAGTCCTTTTCCTTAACCATCACTTGCATTATTGCCCCATGGCAAAGCATTGGCCCTGGGGTCGGGTTTGAATTAGAGGCTCAGGGAATTTATGTTCCCTCCCTTCCTGTCCTCAGAGACGAGGAAGCTGAGTTCCTCTCCCCAGGCCCAGTGGCACTGTGCGCAGGTGCTAGAAACAGAAAATGAGGACAAGAGCGAGGCACCAGGCCTATTGTTTGCCACTTCGTTCTGAGCTTTGGAGATGGGTGTTTTTATCATAGGTGAGGTGAGTACAGGAACCTCCAAAGAAGCCAAAGAAAGCCAAAGAATCATCCCAAGTGCGGAGCAAACTCCAAACCCCATTGAAGACAAGGGTGGGACATAGCGACAGTGCAGCGTTTTTTATGAAATTTTCATACCAGAGGAAAAGTTGTTATGTATGTTTTATAGACGTCGCAACTGAGGCTTGACCCGGGCCTGGGCCGGGCAGAACCCTCTGCAGCACGGCCTCCTGCCCGCCGCCTCCCCTAGCGCTCTGGACTCCCACCGACAAGACCCCGTTCAGCGAGGGGCAGGCAGAAGCTTGGTAGGATCCCAGATAAGCAGCCTCAATTCAAACCCTTCCCCGAGGGCTCAGGGTGTGGTGCTCCAGCAGCGTTTTCTTTTTTCCGACCCTGGGATTTAGCTCTCGAAGCAAGAGCGTCAGGACACTGAGCCAGCTGCGCAGGATACCTCCGTGCTCACATCAAAGACGGATGGCCGCGCCTGCCGGCACAAGTGCTCGCTGGGAGGAGCCCGCGTGCACGCACACACACACTCACTCAGACACACCACACATAATACACACACACACACTCAGACATGCCACACATAATACACACACACACCACATTCAGACATGCCACACATAATACACACACACACTCAGACATGCCACACATAATACACACACACACCACATTCAGACATACCACACATAATACACACACATACACCCAGACATACCACACATAATACACACACACACACACTCAGACATACCACACATAATACACACACATACACTCAGACACACCACACATAATACACACACACACAGACATACCACACATAATACACACACACTCAGACATACCACACATAATACACACACACACACTCACATACCACACATAATACAGACACACACACACAGACATACCACACGTAATACACACACACTCAGACATGCCACACATAATACACACACACACACTCACATACCACACATAATACACACACACAGACATACCACACATAATACACACACACACACACAGACATACCACACATAATATACACACACGCACACAGACATACCACACATAATACACACACACCACATTCAGACATACCACACATAATACACACACATACACACAGACATACCATACATAATACACACCACACACTCAGACATACCACACATAATACCCACCACACACTCAGACATACCACACATAATACACACACACATTCAGACATACCACACATAATACACACACACATACACACAGACATATCACACATAATACACACCATACACTCAGACATACCACACATAATACACACACACATACACACACATTCAGACATACCACACATAATACACACACACATTCAGACATACCACACATAATACACACACATACACACAGACATACCACACATAATACACACACATACACACACTCAGACATACCCCATATCACATACACAAACCACACACTCATATATACCTCAGATAGCCCATATACCACTCCTCACACCTTCACATCATATGTCTACACCATACATATAAATACACCACGCACACCAGATATTACACATACCACATGCACAAAGCCCACACACCCTACAGAACACACATAACAAACCTCACATCATATATGTATACATCACACACATATATGCTCCATGACCATACCTCATGTACGTAACTGCAACACACACAGTACAGCACATTCATATCACACCTCACACCCTTACATCACACATGCGCACACACCACACACACATATGCTTCACACGCATGTATACAGCACACACACACCGTACATACTGCACCACATACTACCTCACATTCTCACATAGCACCACTCACCATTCACATATAATAATCACACACAGACACACACACACCATAGCACACGCAAACCAAACTTCATATTCTCACACCACACATACACACACCATCCCACATTCACACACACACACCACTGATAGATATACGCATTACACCAGACCACATAGACACAGCACTACACATCACACACACACACAGAGTTTTGAGTTCGTTCATACCTCAGCCGCAGCCCCCGCCCAGCAGTACCCAATCATTCCGAGGAAAAGCCACAGACAGCCCCCAGGGCTTCTTTTTCTCTTCCTGGCATCATTATAGCCTCCTTGCTGGATAAATTAATTACAGAGTTGGAGAAACAGAAATTCAACTCCCATCCGCCGTCTCCTTGAAGTATCAACATTGTGGATCTATTTATGAACTTCAGAACAGGGGGGTGACCCTCCTGTCGCTGCGCAGCCGGCGCTCTGGCGGCGAGCCGGGCCCCCGCTTTCACGTGGTCAGCAGCTCCGCCGCCCTCGCCAGCCCTCACCTGGGGTGTGTCGCGGAGGGAGCAGGCCTGGGTGATGCGCGAGGCCGAAGCACGCCCAGCCGTGGGGCTGCTGGGGTCGCGGAGGGAGAGGGGACGTGCTGTTCGTTCAGGGCAGACAGAGAGCAATCCCGCCTGTGGGCTGAACTCGCTCTTCGGTCGGATGGGGGGGATTTTGCCTGCCCGGGGAACCAAAGGACCAAGGCGTTGTTGTAACCATGCTGCTCAGGCCTTGGGGGCGATTTTTAGGATTGTTCAATCTTTGCAGTTATGTGGAACAGGAAGGCCAGTCTTGATCACGCTGTCGTCTTGTCCGATCCGTGTCATCTCCATGTTCCCGGCACGGGCCTCATTCACCTTGGGGGCCTTCTTCCCCCACAGGTCTGCAGCCTGGGGGTGCTTCACTGTCGTTGGACGGCCGTGTATAAACTGTAGAAACCTGTGCCCTGCTAAGTCCACCTGTTTCAGCAGCAGGTGGGACGCAGATGAGGTGGGTGGGACAAACACGCCGCCACCCCTGCTCAGCCAGTGAGGCGCCACGCGAGCGACCACAGGCCCCTCTCCGCAGGGGCCGCCGGCCTGCCGTGCATGGGCGCCCCTGGGCGCCGTTACTGTGGTCTCTGGACCAAGACTTCTCCTAGAGACCCTCCCAACTTCCCTGGGCCTGGTCTCCGCACAGAACCGGGGAGGGCAGCAGAAGGAAAGTTCCCGTTTCTCTACAGCTCCGTAGGGTGCATGCTGCCAGGTGGGAGAATGGAGCTGAACGGGATAACTATCTGTGGTCTTTGGTTCAGCACTTCAAAGGCGATTAGCTTTCATTAGGGGCCAAGTCACACCACCACCACCTAGATAATGCTTAAAGCAGCAGCTTCTAGATGTGCCACGAATGTGAAGTGGGTGGTCATGGCAACCTTTAGGCTGTTAAAGGAACTCTGAAGCGGTGGGAGATGAAGTGCAGCAGAGGGAATAGGTAGCAGCATTTTTCCGGCGGGGCGGGGGGTGGGGAAGAACTGGAGAGCAGCGCTGGATACATCCTGGGGCCGTGAGGGAGGGCTACGCCGCCGGCTAGCAGGGTGGTCAGGGTAAAATTCGGGTTGGGAGTGGTGTGGTAGTTCAGTCAGCAGCTTGCACTTCCTTGAGACTAGGTGCCTCCTTTTTTTTTTTTTAAATTAATTAATTTATTTAGATTGCATTGGGTCTTCGTCGCTGCACGCGGGTTTTCTTTAGTTGCATCGAGTGGGGGCTGCTCTTCATTGGGTGCGTGGGCTTCAGTAGTTGTGGCACGTGGGCTCAGCAGCAGTGGCTCGCGGACTCTAGAGCGCAGGCTCAGTAGTTGTGGCGCACGGGCTCAGTAGTTGTGGTTTGCAGGCTTAGTTGCTCCATGGCATGTGGGATCTTCCTGGACCAGGGCTTGAACCTACGTCCCCTGCATTGGCAGGCGGATTCTTAACCACTGCGCCACCAGGGAAGCCCGAGACTAGGTGCCTCCTTGATAAGCCGTTTTCATTTCATTTCAAGTCATGTTTTCCCCTGGCCCTCCTCCGTCAGCATCAAGATGAGGTTTCGGGCTAATTGCCAGCTGCTTGAGATGTGTCCATCTTGAACACAGGGATTTGGGGGCCCACGGAGAGCAGGCAGCCAGACATGTGGTCCAGGGTGAAGCCAGCCAGATAGCTCTTAAATGTCTTGTGAAGGAGTTCGGCCAGAAACTCCGTAGGAGAAGGTTCCTGCAGCGCGGCCTGGTCTGTGGTCACATTTCTGAATGCAGCCTCCCAAGAATTGTAGGGTGGGCTGAATAATCCTGCTTCCTGAGGGCGTGTATGTACCATGCATCCTCTGATTTCAAGGAAAAACTCAGGAAATACGTGGTCCGAGGAGAAAGGAGCCTCAATAGGGTTTTTGTTGTTGTTATTTTGCAAGGATCTTGAAGTGAATGCCCACAAACTGCCCACACGATGAATAGCGGCATTCATCTCCCCAAGCAGTGAGGCCAGAGCCCAGCCTGCTGGGAGAGTCTGCCCTCCTCAGCCTCCGGCTGCCTTCAGCTCCATGGCCACTTTTCCCTGACGTGGGCCCGGGTGGTGTGAGCTGGAGGGGACGGGCAGATACCAGGAGCTCCTGCCCTCTCATCCCTGCTCTGACACTGTCTCCTCTGGGCCTGGGGCCATTAGCTTGGTTACTTCCCTTCAGTTTCTCGATCCATAAAATGGGGATAATGGTGTTTACTTACTTGCCCCATGAGTATTATGGGAATTAATTACTGTTCGTAAAGTGCTTTGAAGATGAAAAGTATGAGGTGGCATCATCATTATTATTGTGAAATGTCTTCCACTGCTACCAGTCAGGTTCTCCCGATTCAAGAGAACATTTCAACCCGGGTTCCAATGAGACCCTCACAGCACCCCACATGCACATGCGTGTGTGCACACATGGCCTCAGTGGGATATCTGGAGGTGGAGAACAAAAGATGTTATACTCACCTAGCAAAGGGTCCTTCGCATGTATAGGTTGATGGTAGTCAGGGGACCTGGCTGTGAGAAGGGGAAGTGCTCGGTGGCCCCAGGACACAAAGTTGTGTATTATGTACAAGACTCAGCGGAAGCAGAGCCATTCCTACTTCAACCATGTGCTCTTGATGTACAACATAACGATGCCTTCTTATGGAGAATTTTTTCTTTACTCTCGTGGTACAAGAAACATAACAGGTTGGGTATGTAAAATCTATCTGCTACCTTGATGCTCACTAAGAAGAAGTGTCTCTGCCAAACTGCCTTCCATGAGGGGCCACGAAGAGCAAAGAACAGTCTCAGAGTTTCAAAGTCTCCTAAAATACGTTAGATTATCCCTCTTCTCCAATGAGTGTTTTCTCACTTTTTGGAATATTTGAGACAGAAAGTAAAGTTTTGTGAAACTGCCTTTGATTTGGGTTCCAGAAGCGTCCTTGGCTGATGGTGGGAGTGTTTTCTTGTTGTCTTTATCTGGTTAAACAACAGTGTGGATAGCTGGTAGTGCTTGTTAATGGGGCTGAGCATGTGGGGACACCTGGGGCAAGATTACTAAAGAAAGAAGGGCTAAACGGGGAAGAAATCTGTTGCATTAGAATCTATCTCTGACCCTGTGAGTGATTTCTTCAGAAGTTCTAAGTTTCTAATGTAGCATATACAAAATATATGTCAATCTAATTTTGCTCTGAAAGAAAAATAGGCAACATCCCAAATTCCAGAAGATACCATTTATGATTACTCTGTTTGTTTATATAATAATCGAGGTACCTCTTTTCTTAGTAAAGGAGGTAACTATGCAAATTACCCTGAAGGGCAGGAACACCAGGTGGGGAACAAGCCAACTCAAATTATTTATTTAAATGGAGGGTACAAAGTCTTCCCATTTCATGGCAGGTTGTGTTCCTGCAATGGGGGTTGAAAATCCAAATGCTGTAAGTTAAATGTGATTTTTAAATAGAAACAATGGTGCAGTGAGAAGTTATGTCCCTGCTTACAGGTGTAATGGCCAATTTGGTTTCTCTATTAGAAAATTCATTTATGTTCATTACTTTAAAAATTAAATAAGAAGAAAGAAAAGAAGCTGTACATTTAAAGTATCCATAGTTCTTCTGCCTAGAGGTAACCACTGTTAATGTCTCAGTACCACTGTTCTTCCAGAACTTAGATGTTTATTTTTAAAAAAAGAACAATACTGAACATAAGGTTTCGCAACCTCTTTTATACACTTATAACATTTTCCACATCAGTAAAATGCATTTATTTTAATATGGATTAGTATAACTACAAATAAGGGTAGAACATGTTGTCATACGCTTCCTGGCTATATATATATATTTTTCTGATTTGAATTTCCTGTTCAGGTTCCAAGTCCATATTTCTCAAATGAGGAATTCATTTTATTATTGTTATTATTATTATCACTAATTTGTTAGAGATTTTTAAAATGAAGACATTAACATATTTTCCAAATATTTTTTCAATTTGTCCTTTTCACTTGTAATTTTGTTTATGGCATTTCATTTTATTTTGACTTAAGAAAGAAGTGTTTGACTTCTGTATAATCACATCTATAAATCTTTTCCTAATGATTTTTGTCTTGGTATTATGCTTAGAAAGCTTCCTATGCTCCAAAATTATGTAAATATTCACCAGTAGCTTAGCCAAAAGTATGTGTGTGCTTAGTTCTTCTGAAATTATATGTGGGTGTCCTGTGGGAAGATTAGAAATACTTGGTTATTTTTGGTAGAAAGAGTTCCAGAAATGTCTTTCTGTTTTGCTATTTTTTCATCATTTTCATTTTTCTTTCCTTTTTTTCCTTTTTAAATTTTTTCCTGAGTAGGGAAGAGCTGAGTTCAGGTTATTTGGCTATCTGTGACCTTTCTAAGGCTTTCTTGGACTTCATTTCATTAACACTCACTCCTTCCCTTTTATAGCAATACTGTTATACAATTATATCTGTCTTGAAGCTGCACATTCCATTCCCCATTTGTAGAGAATTGTCACCTCCTGACCCCTCCGCATGTTGTTTGCACCATATCAGTATGCCTTCAAAGTCTCTTTCAGCACCCAAACTTGAGGCTTGATTTGAATCCTGAATCCGTGAAGCAGAAAAAAAATTCTACTCTTGGCCATGCTTAATGCTTCAGTGGTCCTTCTGAGAGCACTACTCTGTCCCCAACTGTGGATTCCAGTCTTGGCGCCTCCTTCCTAGCTAGGAGATCTGGAGTACATTCATTCACTCTCTCTGAACCTCAGTTTCCTCATCTGTAAAATGGGGATTAATAACAACCTTCTTTGGCTACTTCACAACATTACTGTAAGGATTAAAAGAGATCATGGTTGTAAAAGTGCTTAGTAAGTTGTAAAGCAATATATAAACACAAGGTGTTATTATTTCCCTTTTATTTGACATTATAAGGGATTGAATATGATGTGTGACTATAGTAATAAGGATAATTTTTTAAAAGTAAGATGCCAGACTATAAACACCCAAACAAATGCAATCCTTTCAATAGGCCTCGTAAGAAGGCCTACTAACATCTACGTTGTCATCCATGCTCAGAACATGTTTTTAGCTTCCTTGGTTTTGGGGATGGTCACAGCCATTCTCCCTTGGTGGGATGTTTTCTGTCTTATTTCCCTGCTTCACCTTACTCCCCCCTGCCACCCTTCTCTTTTCCTTGAACCTCCTGCTCAGAGGACATGATGGGGGTAGAGGCCATGGGAGAAGATCTCAGGGAAGGGAGATACATGAAAGGTAGGATCAGATTGAGATGGGCTGCCAGGGAGTCTTCTGGGGTTCATCTCAGGAAGAGGACTGGCTTGAACACGTTTATATGCTGTTTGCTGCAGGTCTGCCTTTAGGGTATAGGCAATTATACTGCGGATAGGAATCATCAGAAAGTGAATCTCACTCTCTGCTGAGGTCTGGCTGTTCATCCAATAGCATCTGTAGAATTGTAGAGGCTACACTGGACTAGAAGTAAACAAATCTGAATTTTGGTTCTGTTTCTGCAATAAATAGCTGAATGACTGAGTAATGTCGGGAGCTGGGTTTTCGTTTCCTTATTCTCAAAATAAGGACATGGGGACTTGTCCCCATGGTCACACAGTGGTTAAGAATCTGTCTGCCAATGCAGGGAACATGGGTTCAAGCCCTGGTCCAGGAAGATCCCACATGCCACGGAGCAACTAAGCCCATGCGCCACAACTATTGAGCCTGCGCTCTAGAGTCTGCGAGCCACAACTACTGAGCCCGCATGCCACAACTACTGAAGCCCATGCACCTAGACCCCATGCTCCGCAACAAGAGAAGCCACCACAGTGTGAAGCCCGCGCACCACAATGAAGAGTAGACCCCCAGCTCGCCACAACTAGAGAAAGCCTGCACGCAGCAATGAGGACCCAATGCAGCCAAAAATAAATAAATAAATTTATAAAAAACAAAAACAAAAAAATAAGGACATGGAAGGTCTTTAAGGTCTCTTTCACCTTGAAAACACTAGGATTCCAGTGGCCTTCCTCGTGATGGTTTTGTGGAAGTTCAGACCACTTCCTAGCTCTGCAATATTGGACAAGTTGTTTAACCTGTCTGCATCTCCATTTCTTCATCTTTAAAATGGGGAAAGTGTCTACCTTATAGAACTTTTTTTGTGAGAATTAATTGGTAAAGTGCAACTAAAAGCATTTGGCAGAGTAAATGTTCAATAAACATTAAATGTAATTTCATTCTCTTCATTTTACTATTCTCATGGAGTGGAGTCTACTCTAAATCTCTTCTTAAGCTTAGTCCTTAAATGCTATTATTACTGTTGTTATTATTACAAACTTGTTATGGACTGAATGTGTTCCCCCCCCAAATTCATATATTAAAGCCCCAACCTCCAGTGTGATGGTATTTGGATGTGGGAACTTTGAGAGGTAATTAGGTTTAGATAAGGTCATGAGGGTGGGACCCCCATGATGAGATTAGTGTCCTTATAGGAAGAAGAGACCAGAGCTCCCTCTCTCTACTGTGTGAAGATACAGAGAGAAGGTGACCATCTGCCAGCTAGGAAGAGGGTTCTCACCAGTAATCAAATTGGCCGGCACCTTGATCTTAGATTTCCCAGCCTCCAAAAACATGAGAATGCTGTTTAAGCCATTCAGCCTATAGTATTTTATTATAGAAGCCAGAACTAATAACACTCCTAAACTGAGATTTATTTTCCACCCACCTTATTTCTGCCACTCTGGGGAGTGGCAGCCGCAGACCTATCTTCAGCAACAATCTGAGTGATCCATTCTTCACCAGGGAACTATCAAACAGGCACGGGTACCTTCAGACTAATCTCTGACCTCAGGTTGAGCGGCAGTAAATCTGATATCCTGAGCAGTGCATTCTCCCTGAAACTCCTTCTTGGTTCTGCTTTTTCAGCAGCAATAGGTTCTTCCTCTTTTTTTTTTTTTTAAGTGACTTAAAACAACACAAATTTATCCTCTCACACTTCTGGAAGTCAGATGTCTGGAATCAGTCTCACTGGCTAAAGTCAAGGTTTCAGAAGCCTGGTTCCTTCTAGAGGCTCTGAGGGGAGATGCCGTGTCTTTGTCTTTTTCAGCTTCTGGTGGCTGCCTGTGTTCCTTGGCTCGTGGCCCCTTCCTCCACCTTCAGAGTGTGCCTCTCCAGCCTCTGCTTCCATCATCACACTGCCTCTCCTCCACAGGACTCCTCCTGTGGCCCTCTTAGAAGGACCTTTGGGATTACACTGAGCCCACCTGGAAAATCTTGGTTTCTAATATGATTCTCCAAAAAAAAAGAAATCAGGGCTCCCAGGAGAAATGGCTGATTCTAAGGCTGGGACAGAAAATACACAAAATGAGCCTGGAACATTTTTTCAGTGCCAGGAGGTAGAAAAGTGCTCAAAAAACCCAAAGGATGTAGGCATGTCAAAGAAACATAGGAGCCAATCTGAAAGAGCACTCAATAGCCAGAACTGCAACAATCTGAGCAATAAAATAAATAATGTCATGTTGGATTATAACTCAAAGTTTAAAATAAATAGTCTTGAGTCCATTCTGATATAAATAAATGACTGAACAAGCAAATAAATGAAGAAGAGACAAATCTCCCATACAGAATAATTCCCAATAATTTGTGTAGATTCTCCTACTTCAAGGTGGTGGAGCTTGACTCCGTACCCCTTGAGTGAGCTGTGCTTAGTGACTTGCTTCCAAAGAGAAGAGTAAGAAAAGAGGGGAATAGTAACTTTACAGTGAAGAAACCTGGCAAACACTACTTCAACCAGGTGATCAAAGTTACCGGTACCAGTGATAAGTCCTTCTGAAGCATGTACTCCTGACATCATATGATGAAAATGGGACTTCATCTCCATGGTCTTCTTCCGCCAGACCCACAATCCTAACCTAACCGTGAGAAAAAAAATCAGACAAATCGAAGTTCCAGGGCATCCTACAAAATACCTGACCACTATTCCTTTGATGTCAAGGCTGTGAAAAAGAAACAAGAAAAGTCTGAACTGTCATAGCCAAGAGGAGAATAAGAGACATGACAACTAAATGTAATGTGGTATTCTGAAGGGAGTCCCAGACCAGAAAAAGGACATTAGGGAAAAATTAATGAAATGTGAATAAAGTGTGGAGTTTTGTTAATAATAATGTATCGATGTTGTTTTACTAGTTGTGACAAAAGTACCATTGTAATGTAAGATGGTAGCAACAGAGGAAATGGATTAAGAGTATATGGAAATTCTCTGTACTATCTTTGCAACTTTTCTGTGAATGATTCTAAAGTGAAACACTTATTTAAATTTAAAAATGTATTGAAGAACAATATTAACCACATATGGTATATTACAAAAGAACATGTACAGATTGATCCCAATTTTATATAACTTATATGTGAGTGTGTACCAGAGGAAAAGCAAGTATGTATGTGTGTACACTGAGAGACGTGACTTTTTCTCCTTTCTGGTTTTCTGTATTTCTCAAATGCTGTATTTTATAACAAACAGATATTACTTATATCGTTTTTAAATCTATACTCAAATAAATAGGAGACCATGAAACAGAGCAGTGGGGAGAGGGAAATGGGCTACTCCTGGGAGAACAGAGGCTGTTCTTTCTCAGACCAGCATCTTTAGTCTAACTCAGAAGACAATGATTTCTGGAGATAGACTGAGAAGCCTGAACAAGAGCTGAATCCCTGAGTCTCTGTGATCATCATTCTTGATCCCAAATAAATGCATCCAGGGGCCAGACAGTGAAAGAATGGCCACATCTTTCATTTTGCTACATTAAGAAAACTGAGATGAAGTGACTCAAGCAAGACCACACAGCTGGTTAGTGTGCTTGAGCCATCCTGATGTTTTACTGGGGCTGTGCAGTGTTTCAAAATCATTCGAATGTGAATACCTTTAGGTGAGTCCTCTTCTCTGTTTTAACTATTGCAAGGCTCAGTTCACCCTGTGTTTCTTTAACTGTCTGGCCCCGGATGCATTTATTTGGGATCTGTAGTTTAGGTAAGGTAGCAGAAGTGAAGATTTGCGTACAGGCTTAGGAGTTCTGAGATATAATGGGGGAAAAGGCAACTTCTTTTTTAACTTAAGGACAGAAGAAAAGGGAAGTCCTCATCCCTGTGGGTTAAATTCTGGCTACAGCCAGCATAAATCCAGGATCTGTGCGTGTTACCCTCTCTGCAAACAGAGCCCCTGGAGTCGTGCAGTGCACAGACTGTTCAGCCATAGGCAGCAGCTCTGACTCTCCATCTGTATCATATTGTAAAAAATAGTATATTTAGTAATGATCCTTAACGTCCTGTTTTAATAAGGTGTTGTTTTGAGTCACATTTCAATTCAAAATCCTTCTCAGTCAAAGGGAACCCTCCTATACTGTTGGTGAGAATGTAAGTTGGTACAGCCACTACGGAGAACAGTATGGAGGTTCCTTAAAAAACTAAAAATAGAGCTACCATATGATCTAGCAATCCCACTCCTGGGCATATATCCGGAGAAAACCATAATTCAAAAAGATACATGCACCCCAATGTTTATTGCAGCACTATTTACAATAGCCAGGACATGGAAGCAACCTAAATGCCCATCGACAGATGAATGGATAAAGATGTGGTACATATATACGATGGAATATTACTCAGCCATAAAAAAAGAATGAAATAATGCCATTTGCAGCAACATGGATGGACCTAGAGATTGTCATACTGAGTGAAGTAAGTCAGAGAGAGACAAACATCAAACGATATCGCTTATATGTGCAATCTAAAAAAATAGTACATATATCCCCATATCTCTTCCCTCTTACGTCTCCCTCCCTCCCACCCTCCCTATCCCACCCCTCTAGGTGGTCACAAAGCACCAAGCTGATCTCCCTGTGCTATGCAGCTGCTTCCCACTAGCTATCGGTTTTACATTTGGTAGTGTATATATGTACATGCCATATGTATATGTGTAGCTGATTCACTTTGTTATAAAGCAGAAACTAACACACCATTGTAAAGCAATTATACTCCAATAAAGATGTAAAAAAAAAAAAGTACAAATGAACTTATTTACAAAACAGAAATAGAGTCACAGATGTAGAAAACAAACTTATGGTTACCAAGGGGGAAAGTGGGGGAGGGATAAACTGGGAGATTGAGAGTGACATATACACACTACTATATAAAAAATATTGGGTTGGCCAAAACGTTCATTCGGGTTTTTCCGAATGATGGCTCTAGTAGCACTTAGTTGTCTTTAACTTAATTCAAAACAATTTTGTTGAATTGTATTGTGACAGCTGTCATATCAGCATGCATTTACAAAAAAACTTATCAAAATTGGTGAATTTTTGTGTAACAATTTTAATATTGAAGATAGAAGAAAAAAGCAACATTTTTGGCATATTATGCTTTATTATTTCAAGAAAGGTAAAAATGCAACTGAAACACAAAAAAAGATTTGTGCGGTATATGGAGAAGGTGCTGTGACTGATCGAACATGTCAAAAGTGGTTTCCAAAGTTTCGTGCTGGAGATTTCTCGCTGGACGATGCTCCATGGTCAGGTTGACCAGTTGAAGTTGATAGCGATCAAATCGAAACTTTAACTGAGAACAATCAGCCTTATACCACGCGGGAGAGAGCCGACATACTCAAAATATCCAAATCAAGCGCTGAAAATCATTTGCACCAGCTTGGTTATGTCAATCACTTTGATGTTTGGGTTCCACATAAGTTAAGCAGAAAAAAACCTTCTTGACTGTATTTCCACATGCAATTCTCTACTTCAATGTAATGAAAATGTGCCGTTTTTAAAACAAATTGTGACGGGCGATGAAAAGTGGATACTGTACAATAACATGGAACGGAAGAGATCGTGGGGCAAGCGAAATGAACCACCACCAACCATACCAAAGGCCGGTCTTCATCCAAGGAAGGTGTGTATTTGGTGGGATTAGAAGGGAGTCCTCTATTATGAGCTCCTCCCAGAAAACCAAACGATTAATTCCAAAAAGTACTGCTCCCAGTTAGACCAACTGAAAGCAGCACTCAATGAAAAGTGTCCGAAATTAGTCAACAGAAAATGCATAATCTCCCATCAGGATAACACAGACCGCATGTTCCTTTTATGACCAGGCAAATACTGTTACAGCTTGGCTGGGAAGTTCTGATTCATCCACCGTATTCAACAGACATTACACCTTCAAATCTCCATTTATTTTGGTCTTTACAAAATTTTCTTAATGGAAAAAATTCAATTCCCTGGAAGACTGTAAAAGGCACATGGAACAGTTCTTTGCTCAAAAAGATAAAAAGTTTTGGGAAGATGGAATTATGAAGTTGCCTGAAAAATGGCAGAATGTAGTGGAACAAAAGGGTGAATACGTTGTTCAATAAAGTTCTTGGTAAAAATGAAAAATGTGTCTTTCATTTTTACTTAAAAACCAAAGGAACCTTTTTGCCAACCCAATACATAACTAATAAGAACCTACTGTGTAGCACAGGGAACTCTACTCAATACTCTGTAATGACCTATATGGGAAAAGAATCTAAAAAAGAGTGGATATATGTATATGTATAACTGATTCACTTTGTTGTACACCTGAAACTAACACAACATTGTAAATCAACTCTACTCCAATAAAGATTAATTTAAAAAAAAAGCCAAAACAACAACAACAACAAAATTCTTCTCAGTCAACATCATCATCATGGACTCATGATATTTATTGAACGTTTACTACATCCCAGACTCCCTGTTGTCTCATTTGTTTCTTATACTGGTCCTCACCAAAAGTTCTGTTATCCCTGTTTTACAGATGAGAAAATGGAGACTTGGAGAAGTTAAGTAATTTGCTCAAGATCATGCTGTGGGGCAGGGATCTGAATCCAGCCAGTCTGACTCCAGAGCCCAACTTCCTAACCACCAAACTGTATGTATAACTTCTCACAAAACTCTGCTTCCTTTCTTCTGTCCTGGGCAGCACAATATTGGGTTCCAGCTCAGTAGTTAAGAACACTTTCTGAGGTGTAGTAGGTTTATAAAGATATAGGAGTTAACTATTTTGCCTCATTTAGAAATAACTGCTATTTTAATCTACATGACACATTGATTTTTCTGTATCAATAGATTATTACATATAATTTTGAATATTATCACTAATAATTTCTTCATTAATTTACTTAGGTGAAAGTAACTATATTATGACCTCTCATTTTTCCTCTGTGCTAAATTTTGCTTTTCACATTACATTATTTTCTTGATTGTTTTCAATAAATGCAGTATTTCAGTATTTGTTGTGCATGCTTTTTGTGTAATGGTTTAAAATTTCATGACATCATAGTTGTCTCTTTTGTCATAAGAATTCATGCAGGGACTTCCCTGGTGGCACAGTGGTTAAGAATCCACCTGCCAATGCAGGGGACACGGGTTTGAGCCCTGGTCCAGGAAGACCCCACATGCCGCGGAGCAACTAAGCCAGTGCGCCACAACTACTGAGCCTGTCCTCTAGAACCTGCAAGCCACAACTACTGAGCCCGTGTGCCACAACTACTGAAGCCCACGCACCTAGAACCTGTGCTCCGCAACAAGAGAAGCCACTGCAGTGAGAAGCTCGCACACCACAATGAAGAGTAGCCCCCGCTCGCCGCAACTAGAGAAAGCCTGCGTGCAGCAACAAAGATCCAACACAGCCAAAAATAAATAAATAAATATTTTAAAAAAAGAATTGATGCAGATATTTTTTAACTGTTAGGACTCTGGCAAAATTTTGACTATTTGATGTTAATTTATATTAAAATCTATTAGCTGATCTTCCTATTTAATCTCCTCCTGCAATGGGCCGCATAACCAAGTGGATTTGCAAAGAGAACATATTGAAACACAGACAGTTTTTTGGTCTCTCTCAGGGAAGTCAAGTGCTTGGGGAAAACTAGAGAATTACAGTATTTGAAGGGAGAAAAAGGAGTTGTGTCCAAGAAAAGTGTCAAAGCTGTTGGATTTGGTTCCTAAAGCAGCAAGGCTGCAAAAGTTTCCTTGGGTCAGAGTCAAGGCCAAGAATTCCTCTAATTTATATCATCTTTTGAATGTCCAGGACAAACGCTGCTACCAAAAATATAGCTTTGCTTCTCAAATTAACAAAAATGAAGACCTTTCCTCAGTGAACACATCCTCCATGAATGAGCTAAACATATTCCACAACTTCTAGTAACTCTCAGATCTGCATCTCCAGATGAGATCTCTCTCCTGAAACCCAGCCCTGTGTCCAGCCGTTCACTATACCACACTTGGATGCCTTAGTCAAACCTCAAATTCTTCCAACACTAAGCTCGTCATCACCTTCTCACCCCCACCCACATGACAATCACGGCCACAACAATCACAACCACAACTCAATTCTACCTCACGTATTTCCCATTTAAGGCCTGGAAAAGCCAACCACCCAAATTAGCCCCTTTGTTCAATCTACAAACACAGCTGATTACCAACTCATAAGGATTCTATTTCCTCAATATCTCTCGCACCCGTCTCTGTCTCTCACTCCCAGGGCCATCTTGTGTGCCTGCCCTCCTCCCTGTGCTGACTATGTGCGCCTTGACATAGTGTCTAGCTTACAGCTAAGACATTCATTAGGCCCTTAATGCCATCACCCAGATAGTGCCCCACAAAATGTTTGTTTGTTATTGGAAAGAAGGAGAAATTACTGAATTGCCACAGAGTTAATACCTTGGGAGATGTGCTCGTTTTGGTCACTTGAATCCAGAGTGGAGTGATCTTCTTTCCTTTTGTTGTGACCCCCTCCCCCTCCTAAAGCTTTAAAAGACTTTTGGAGTTTTTCTTGGGTTCATCTGAAAAAAATTTCCCTAAATTTTGTGACTATGTGAAAGTTAAATTTCAAGTACGTGCATTTATTATAAAAGCACTTTAATCATCTGTGCTTCTTGAAAAGGCCATTTTTATCTAACTCTTCTGACTCCAGGCCTTTAGGTGTGGTGTTTCTCTAACAACCTCTGTCAACCCGTTCCGAGATGGAATTAAGCCCTAATTGCTGAAAGGTATCTGTTGCATATACTGAACTAACTTCTCTGCACCTTCCAGAATGACACTAGCTCTCTGCCATCATTGAGAGAACTGAGAATATAGTCCCTCAAACCATTTTCTGTTCTGTGGTTCATGGGAGGAACCCCAATGGAGAAAAGCTTCAAGGTCTCAAAAGAGGCCTTAGAATAAGTTTCTCATAGTCTGACCAGAGACTGTGATTCTCTGAAGGGTGGGTCAGTCTCACCATTCCCTTGCCGACTCACCCAGTCTCTGCTTCCCGCCTCAGAGAGCAAGACAGCCCCACTAGCCGTGGATAGGATGCCAGCAAAATATTCTTCTTACTCCTTATCTTCTAAGTCCCTTTAAAAACTCGACCAATATTTAGCCTCAGAGTTGGAAATTTAGGAAAAAACTCTGCAATCTTTACTTCATCTTGAAACTCTTCTTTCTAGGAAATAGGCTGACATGAAAAGAATAGCCATCATGGAAAGCTGTATTTTCTTTTGTTTCTCTTTGGGGAGAAATGGTTAAGAACTGTGATGGCAGACATGAAAGTAAGCCCAAGCCTTTACAGTTGGCCTCCTTTGAAAGACCTTCCCTTGACCTCTGTTCCCTAGGAAAAAGAAGGTTTCTAACAGGAATATTACAAGGTTCCATTGACGAGATGTCTCTCCAACCAAACTATGTATGATGACAACTAATGGGTAGAAAAATTTCTCCCCAAATCAGGACTTGCTCTCCGCCTTCCAAATTACTTCACTGCATGCCAAAAGGTTATCTATGAGGAACTAGGAAAGGAAGTGTATTTGAAAACATCACTGGGACTTGTATACAACATCTTAAGGTGTTTGATCCTTTTATGAAGTGTTGACAGCTTTTTGCCATTGAAGTCTATGTGAGAGTTACCAGCCAAGCAAAAGGAGGAAGCAGGGCCAGCCTGCTTGACCAAAGAACCCCTGGGAGCTGTTTAGATCACAAGATGTGAGACAGCCAGAGAGAAGGAATGGCCCAGAATTCCAAGAAAAGTTTAGGCAGCTGTATCAGTAGTTTCAACAAGACCTATTCTGGCCATTCGAATGTTTCCCTTTGACTGTGATGTCCTTTTCACTTCCAGAATCATCTTCATTCATTCAAGGATCCATGCAAACAGTAATTCCCAGAGCACTCGGAGAAGTATGTAAGAGCTGAGGATTATTCATAATCACTGCAGTGCACTGAATCAGTAAATGCACTTAATCAGTCCATCACCAAGCAAACTCACAGAACATCGCAGAGCAAATTCATTTGAGTTTCTTAATGGCCATGACAGTTACTTAATTGGGATAGTAACTTTGCTTAATTGGTGCATATTTATTCCTACTCTAGCTAGGGTGTCTTTCCCCAGCTCCTGGTGGGTCTCTGTCTACACTTCACGGGGTTCTCAGTATTTCCGTGAAATATGCCCGATGCGGGCTGCTCTCCCGCTCCTTCCCGTGCAGGGAAGTGCTCTGGGTTGTGTCTCCTACCGGAGACTCTGTCACTGCTATTAGATTAACAAGCCCTGAGTGTGAGACCCTTAGCTTAAAAAGGAATATGTCATACTCATGCTCAGGACTGACTCTAGTAAGTCTAGTGGATACTTATAAATCAATAATAATGCAAAGCTATTAGTGCAGAGGAAAGAATCTTTTCCCAAACCTCGTATCCACCACTCCTTTTCTTAATCTTGGTCTCTACCACCTCCTCATTGCTGCCTTTTTATAACCAGCTCACCTTTCCAACACAGGCTTTGTATTTCTGCTGCAGTTCAGCTCACAGCTCAGACTCTATGTAATACACAGCTCTTTCCCACACCTGTCTCCTTAGCTCCTTCCAAAAATTGACCTTGTGTCATCATGCTTGTTTGGGTTACGTGCCCATTAGTGACCCATTTTATATGAGTTCCATGGATACCGATGGAAACACACACCTCCTTTTCATTGGTGTCTCCTGGTCACTGTCGTCACCACACAGTGTCCTTCCACCAGCCAGACCATATCATGGCAGGATAAGTCCATCTGTGCTATAAATTCTATAATCTTAAGAGAATCAATAGCTTAAAAGTCATATTGTTATAATCACACTGACGTTAGAGATAGCCAAACAACAGCACAGTTAATAAACAACTTTTCTAGAAGCTTAGAGTCCATCCTAACATTCACAGTTTGGGGAAGGAGGTCATGAATTCTATATGTTCAATTCCGTGTTGCAACCACCTGACCACATTCAACAGGCATAGGGTTTCTTAGAAAAGCCCGATTTCCTTCCAAAACAATCTGCTTTAAAAAAAACTTAATTTTTTCTTTTGCTTCATTCAGTAGACCTCCAATTATGTTTGTTTTTTTAAATAAGTTTGACTCATTTTCATGTTAAATTGCTTGATCATTTCTTTTAAGTTCGTAAGGAGTTTCTGTGCTTTGAAGTACAGTTTTGGTTTTTTGGTTCCCCTTCAGGGTATTACAAACTATTACATTGTCTTGAGAATTGGGGATAAATTGGATCAGAGAGGCAGAACAAGTGGAGCCCAGGGACATGATTTCTAAATAACAATTCCCATGTGAATGCTCCTATAACATTTCCCTTTTACTCATGTTTTTGTGTTGGTGTTTTTGTTGTGGTCTAGACTGGGGCAAAAATGGAATAGTAGATCCAGATGTGAAATACATCTTTTGAAACTGATGTAGGCATATATAAATATATATATATATATTTCTTTTTTCTTTTTTTCCAAAGGACCTTCTGTAGTTAAAGACCCTCAGATAAGAAAAGGAGGAGTGAAGAAGCCCTAGCCTTAGGGATCTAAAAATCAAATAGGTTCTTTATAAAAATACATCTCCTCTATTGCACGAATGATGCGTTCGGCAGATTTTTCGTTTTAAGTTATTGAATTGTAGATCTTAATGTCTGTGGTTTGAGAGATAGTGTGTCATGGGGGAGAAAAGAACTTTGAAGTCAACAGATCTGAGCTCAGGCCTAAGCTCAGATTAGCTCTTGATTTTGAACAAATAATTTTCCCTCCATGAATTTCAGTTTCTCCAGAAAGCATAAACAAAATGGGTCATTGTAAGTATTGGATGAGATTATGTACAAAGCTCAAAGTGCTGGGCCCACATGCAGTGCTCCATAGCTCAGAAGCAGCTAAGAAGCCTCCTCTGGCCCATCTCATTCCTAGAGAGCACGCACAGGGCGGTGGCTATTTTTGGTCAAGTGCACAATGGTGCCCCCTGCTGGCGAGGCAGTTGACCCAAAGGTAGGAAGTTCTGCAGCTTTCAGATTTAGCAGGGCTTGTTACTAAATGTCTCAACAACAGGGCAGTCCATATCCTTCTATAATACTCCGTACTTCATGGATATTTAATTTACAAAAGTGTCAACTGAGTGACCAGACCTAGTGGGTGAGGTGGGCAAACAGTGCATACTCTCCTACTAGGTTATAAACTCCACGGGGCAGGTACCATATGTGTTTTACTTACTGCCCTATCTCCAGAACTTAGCATGGTTCCCCAGCCACGGTAGAGTGTCAAAAATATTTTGTTGAATGACTGAGTTAATGAGTGCAGCCATAACCTAAGAAGATGGCATGACTTGATCTTTTAAAGGTTTTCCCTATGAAAGAATGAAGAATTTTCTTGAAAATTCACTCCCCTACATTTCAGTAGGGTCAGAGAAGGAGACTGTTAATGGTTTTTCTACCCCAAATATGGCTGTTGCTTTTTTTTTCCCACTCAGTGTTATTGGGTAGACCAGGGTTTCTATTTTTACTTTGAGGCAAAACATGGATTATAACCTCTTAGGTTTTTACCTTCTTTCCAAACCCAATCATCACTACCTTACTTCCTGACTCTTGTTCACTAGGAACAAGAGCAGTGAAAGCAGACTTCAGATGAAACAGATTCTAGAATGGTCACCATCAGAGAACATTTATTAAAATATTGGGTATGGGGCTTCCCTGGTGGCGCAGTGGTTGAGAATCTGCCTGCCAATGCAGGGGACACGGGTTCGAGCCCTGGTCTGGGAAGATCCCACATGCCGCGGAGCAACTAGGCCCGTGAGCCACAACTACTGAGCCTGCGCGTCTGGAGCCTGTGCTCCGCAACAAGAGAGGCCGCAATAGTGAGAGGCCCGCGCACTGCGATGAAGAGTGGTCCCCGCTCGCCGCAACTAGAGAAAGCCCTCGCACAGAGACGAAGACCCAACACAGCCAAAAATAAATAAATAAATAAATAAATTAAAAAAAAAAAAATATTGGGTATGAAGGGAACACTGGTGGTTCTCAGGCTACTGAATGCCTGGAGTATTTTCAGGGCTGAACAAGGGAACCGTGTCAGAGGGCACTGGCAAGAGCTGATGTGTTTTAAACATTCCCTACTGTACCACCATCCAGGATGGGTGTAACTGAGTCAGAGGCCAGAAGAGCCAGAGGAAAAGGAAGGAAGCAGGGCGTGTTAGCCACATGACTAAAGTGATAGGGCATATGGTTCTTAAGCAGGAAAAGACGTGTAGGCTGGACAAAAATGTAAACACTAGTGGCGTTTGGAATATTCAGGAGGGCTGGGAATAAAAAGCTCTGTGAGCCTGGTGAAAAGAAAGGGTGGCTTTGATGTGGAGCAGATTTTTCAACTGTAGCAGAGTTGCCATCTCTTGTGGCTGCCAAAAGAATATTTAAAGGAAAAGTAAAAGGGTTTTTTTTGCTTATGGGTATTCTGTAAGGGGAAGAATTCTGAGTATTTTCAAGTTGAAGAAGACACCATTAGGAAGCTGACGCAGCTAACAAGTCCGGTCGGCAACCACCAAATGCTGTCAGGCCATTTTGGCCACTACTTGACCTCCAGTGTGATGACTGGCAACCCCTCTGACAAGGGATACAGCTGAGGAGTCTGGGAGATGCCACTCACCTGTTGAAATGAGGGCTGTTGGGTGGGTTATTCTCACTCTGGGTCTCATTCAGGGTCTTCACAGCCAGGAAGGACAGGTTGTCTCCTAGAGCTGATCATCCCTTGCAAGGAATGAGGAAAGAAGCACAGCCTCGCAGCTAGAAAGCTTCACTGGGAAGTCCATTCTGGGGCTCACTTCACATCTGCCTGAACAGGACTGTACTCAGGCCATGTGAACGAAGGAAAAGAGCCCAGCGCTGGGATTCAGGGGGCCTGGGTTTTATTGCTGATCACTTACTGACTAGCTTTGTGACCTTAGGCAGATCATTAGAACTTTCTGCACCTCAGTTTCCACACAGAGGGTGGAACTAGATAATGAATACGGACTCTTACATTTCAAGCCTCCATGATTCCGTGGTTCACATGTAGGTCATAGACTACCTTCCACTCTTGCTTCTCTGTATAACTTTGGGCAAGTTTTTTATTCCACCTAGCACCTCAGTTTCCCCACCTGTAAAATTGAAATCATACTAGTAATGTCAAAATCATACTAGATTTACAGTATTTTGAGAACTTAGAGATGAAAGGTATTATGCCAAGGTTAGGTACTGTCAAAGCCTTAAAGGCAATTATAGTTATTTAACTTTTCAGCATCTTGTTTGAGATTGAGAAATGAGTCCCCGTCATTTTCACTTGAGGAAACATTATTTGTTTTTTATCTTGTCACAGTTTTGACCTGCTCGCTCAAATCCACTCTGGTCAGTTTGAATTGGTATGCTTGTCCTCTTCACTTCCTCTTGTAAACTCTCCTGTCATGGTGCCCGGCTTCTGTAGAGGAGCCCTGGGATCCATGGACCTGGTGTTCCAGAGACCTGGCTTCTAGTTCTGGCTCTGCCATTAACAACCTGTGTGACCCTGAGCAAGTCAAGTCATCTGTTTGAGCCCTAGTGTCCTGGTCTTCAAATGACAAGAGGGTTAGGACAGATGACTTCAGTGGTACCTCCTAGTGCTAGAGTATAACTTTAGAAAATGCTTAAGGAAATGGAGAAGAGAATGAAGCACAAATAATATACAAGGAGTGCTCAGTCCTACAAACCCATCGGAGTTGAATTTACAATAACCAAAATTGTGGTGCTTAGAGTAACTTACTATACAATCCTTTGTAGCAGTGTTCAAACTTTCCTTCCTAAAATATTATTAGTGTGTTGCAGTGTCAATTATATGCGTGTGATGCAAATCCCAGCTATGAGACTACATGCTGCACTGACCTGTAGAAATGGAATGAGAAGGAAAAAGGGAACTGAAGTCTTGGGATTTATACATGGCATCTTGCAGTTTGGATTCAGGCTTACTTGTATTTAAAGCAAATAAGTTGTACTTAAAATGGAAAACAACCTTGTTGATCTTTGAATATCTGTGGTGGAGAGTAGCTCCAGTTGGGTTTCTCTCTCAGGGGCCATCTCCCCCCGGTCTGCAGAGTTGGTGTGTGCTCCCAGCCACTCACTGCCTTTTGTGTCTTTCACAAGTTCTGCCACGCACCAAACACAGGCTTGGCGGTTTCCTTTGGGTTTTCTAGAGTTATTCTTACTAGTGAGGCAGAAAGACCTCTCTTCCCAGCTACATTTTTGGCCCTAGGTTGGAGTCTCTGAATGTGGTTTTCTTCCCCCGCTGTTAGACCAAGTGCCCCTCTAAATTCTCTATACTTGCTGGAGGTGTTGAACTGCTCCCCCAAAACATGCAGCCCTAGTTTCCCTGCAATAGGGAGTCACGGTTGCTCTGGGCTGGATCTGCACCTTCAGCTAGAATGCACTGCTCAGCAGTCTCTCCAGGGTTGATCAGAAAATCTCCATGACACCAAATCAGAGTTTGCAGCGGTGTCTGCCGGTGCTGCCCCTCCCCCTCTCTTCCTGCTCCCCTGCAGATGCCACCAGGAAAAGGCCTTATTACCGCTTGTTCTAGTGTCAAATCCTACCTGACAGAGGACCTCCACCACCCCTGAATTTCATTCTAGAAGTTCTATCCAGTGACGTAGTAATTCATTTGATGTTTTCTTCTGGCTTGATTTCTTCTTTGGGAAAATCCAGATACCAAAGAAGGTCTCAGATGTTTTTGGGGTGGAAGAGATTTCTTTGGTTCATGATTAAAGGTATCCATCTCTTAAAAGTCAGTGCTTAAAAGTTGAAATCACGGTGTTTTACAGCAATGGTGTCAAGCCTGTCACTTGATGGCACCACCTTAAGAGTAAAAGTCCTGAGGACATGGTGAATTGTTAAGCAGGTAGAATCATAAAAACTATTTTCACTCAATATAACTGAATTGGAATATAGAAACATTGGCAGTTGGAGGAAGGTAGAGAATTGTGTTGCTTTGGACCCATTTGGTTGTAAGTGACAGAGACTCCAAACTCATAGGACTTAAGGAAAGAAGTGGTCGTGATAGACTCCTGTAACCAAATCACAGCAAGGTGACCATGGAGCTGGCCTCAGTGTCATCCAGATCCAGGGACTGAAGCAGTACCAGGAATCTGTCTTCTCCTGCCCTTCTCTCACCTCGGCTTCTGCCTCAGGCCTGGCCTCTTGCTCACCAGCTCTTTCACTCGCTAGGGGACAGGAGGACGGACAGCTCTAGGGCCACATCATTATGGCTAGAGTTCCAAAGGGAAAAGATAAATATCCCTGCCAGCTGCTATATGGAAAATCTCTGAGGAAGCCTTGGGTTGGTCCTACCTGGGTCACATGCTCACCACTGGCTCGTCCCTGTGGTCAGGTGTGGGAAGTGATCTGAGTTGCTCCCACACCTGAATTACAGGACAAGTGATTGTTGGGGTGGGAGCAGGTGCTATTCTGATAGAAGGAGGAAACGGTTCTGGAAAGCCCAAAACAACAGTCACACACAGAAGCAAGCACGTAACTTAGCCTGTGACCTTGCTGCGAACCATAGAATCACGGAGGTTTGAAATGTATGGGTCCGTAATAATTATCTGGTTCCGTCCTCCAAGTGTGGAAACAGGTGCAGAAAGGTCTAATGATCTACTTAAGGCTACAAACAGCAGATCACTGCTATATACAGTTAAGGACTGTTTGCAGGGTTCCTCTACAGCTGGAGCTTAATTTCCAGCTAAATGTTTCATCTAAAATGCATACTTGGCAGATTTGAGTTTCTGCCAAAAACTCAAGAAGTCACAGAAGTGTAAAGCAGACAATAGGGTAGTTAGCATTTACTGGACATTTGTTGTCTCACCTGTAGAGAGATGGCTATTATCTGGCAGCAGGAATCATTTAGCTAATAAAATCTCAGAATCTTGAATTAAAAAACAAAACAGAAATATAGGTGAATCATTTAGAAAAAGTAAGCTGAAGTATTTAAATTATGTAATAATAAAAACCCTTTATTAACACTGACATTACCTCAGTAGTTTAGATTTATTTCATAGTTATCCTTTATGTGATATAATTGAAAATAGTGTCTCTAGTAAATAATTAAGCTTACAAGTTGTATTTTCTGTGCAGTTATTTTTTTAACAAGGTTATTTCTAACCTGTGGACTCTGTCTGAACAAATGGGTTTTGTATGGTTTATTTGGTTTTATCAAATAAGCTAAAATGTTGAAAACTTATGGTTTTGAGATTCTAAGTGTCTTGCATTTAAATCAGAAATTCAGGCTCATTATTGGAATATTTTGAGCTAGACAGAACTTTAAATTCTGAATTTAAATTCTGGATCTGCCATTTATTAGCTCTGTGACTTGGGCAATATTACCAAGTTTTTGTCTATAATATGGACGTAATAAGAGCTATCTCTTAGGCACAATGGAGAACTCGATGAGATCGGCTATGAAAAGGTGCCTGTTAATGTATTAGGCCTCAATAAATGTCCTAGTCAGGAAAAAAGCCTTTAGTTACATGCAAATCCCATGCAAAGAGTTATGTTTAGGAAAAACTAGTCTCTTAATCAGACATTAGCCAAAGTTTGAGCTAATGTATGAAGACAGCATCTAATAATCTTTTGTACGAAGCGAGTAAAGTACAATCTTAAGACGTATATTGATACTTTTTAATAGTGTACTGAATTTGCTCAAAATAAATCAACTGTATATAAAGTTATCCTGAAACAATTAATAATAATAATGAGATAATATGCAACAGCTACAAACACTAAAAAAGTAACAAGTATGGGCAAATAGGTACTATTGTTGTTGTTATTATTGATGATGATAATACTGTTAAAAGGAAAAAATCAAGTAGAAACAAGGTGAAGCACGTTTCAAGTTGTAAACTATCCTAATTCCATAGGCAGAGTAACAGAAGGTGGAAACATACATGATGTGAAAAATTGGAACAGGTAACTCTCGTATTTATAGATCAGGTTGATCAGGGCAACCTCCTGAATCTGTCTTTGCCAAGGCAGTGTTGGTGATGATAAACCCTTCCCTGGAGTGCCTGAGGCACACTTGGGTGAAATGGCTTGATTGGCAGATGGAAACGGGGCTCGTAGAGTTCAGAAAAGCCCGGTTCAGGGCATCATCTGCTACAGTTGCTAGTGAAAACCAGCCTTAAAGCCAGTCACTGCCCCTCTCAAGGGGTGGTACTCAGCAATCGTAAAGTTGGAAATAACTTGCTACTGATTACTGTTCAGGGCCCCAGACTGGAGAAGCTTTCTCCACCTGAAATGTGGATTGTCAAGACACCCTTTATGATCCCGAAAGACAGAAACAAATAGGGGACAGTGACAGACCCCTTGCCCTATCATATAAAGTCAAATAATACTTCAAGAAAGAGGAAGGCGACATCCTAGGTCAGGATGACAAGGAAGGGTAAGATTTTCTTGAGAACTAACAGGATATCAAATACGGAAAACTGTTTATAATAGTCATAGGAATTACACTGGGGAAGTGGGGCAGTAGAGAAGTGTGGAGGCTAAGGGTCAGATGCCTTCCTCCAGAGAGAAGTGGCGCCCTGCCCCTTTCACTTCCTTCTGTTTGTGCTTCAGTTGTATTTGCTCATTCGTGGCCAGTGAGCAGAGATTTCGTAAGAATGGTGTTGCTCTCACTTTTTAGTGCCATGTTACTTGAAGCAGTTAATATGTTTATGGATAATGTCTCATTACCACCTTTTAAGTCACATTCCAGGCCCCCTGCGTCACTTTGATAATAACACACCGGTCGGCATGACTCAGAGCCCGCACCCTCTAGTCTGTCACAGACTGCTCTTCAAACAGCCTCCACGGCCATCTGCCCCTGTGCTGGTATCGATGAGCCATAAAACACGGTGGTGTCTCGAGCTATGTTCCCCTCCCCATGCCTCACCGGCCCCCCTTTCTTCTGGCCTGGCACCGAGTCAAGCCTCGGGAGGCCTTCGCAGCTCCCAGGACTGTCTGGCCGGGATTCCGCCTTCAAGATGTTGGCCCAACATGTGGCCCAGGAGCCAGACGGGGTGAGGACCTGGTGTGAGTCAAAGCCACCCCCTTGGCTTCAGTGCTCGGTTTAGAAGTTTTATTACATGGGAACGGTGTGGCTCAGGCGGTTGACAGAGGGATGGTTTTAGGATGGTTTCAGGGTCTTGGTGCTGGGGGTCTCCCTACTTTGGCTGGAATCCAGCCCTGAAGGGTAATGGCCAGATGTTATTAGCAGCTGCAGGAGGCTGCGTGAAGGGGATGTGAAAAGACGCTGGAGGCTCCATCCTGGTGAACAAGTGTGGTCCCATGTCTAATAATGCTCTCACACACATCAGGTGCAGCAGAGAAGCCAGAAATACAATTGCTTTGGAAACCATAGATCCTTTTTCCCAGAGTAGAGTCCACATTATGGAAAGGAATTAGGAGAAAGAAAGAAATAAAACAATTTAGTGCAAGTTTAAATATATTTATCAATAAGCTAAATTCCGTAAGTCAACTTGGGAAGTAAATTTGAATCAACTACTGTTGGAATTTAAATCTCCTGGTGATATTACTAGTTTCAAAGTATTACTTTTGTATTATCACCAAAACTTGATAAATCTCTAATTTGTTATGCAAAAATCACAGAACGTTCTGAAAACCACAAGTTACTTGATGAACTTTGGTCTTGACATATACCTGGCCAGGTGTATATGTGTGAATGTTCTGAGAGGCTTTCTGTAACCATGCCCATTGTATCAATAATGTCCACTTCTGATTTACTTTTATAAAAGACAGAATATCTGATCCATTATGTATTATTTTTAGGCAACTTCTAATAATAATGACCTAAAAGGATGTATCTGTATGTTTCTTAAAGTGCTAAGTCTATCATAATATTGATATTATTATTGTTTTACTGCTTATCATGAGACATTAAAATTTTCACTGGTCATTTTCACAGCCTTGTTTTCTCTGCAAGAACTCCTTTTATTCAAGAGCAGCTAAAGTATAGAGAAATGTTGAAGAATATATTCTAAATATCAACAGTAGTTATCTGTAAAATAAGCTGGAGATTACAAATGACTTTTCTTTTGTCCTCTTTTCGCATGTTCCAAATATTTCCGCAATTAGAATGTTTATATTTGTTGAGTGCTTTCTCTACATCAGGCTCTGTGCTAAGTCTTTTATGATCATCATTACATAATATCTTCACAATAACCCCAAAAGAGAGGTCTTATTATAATCCTCACTTTACACATGAAGAAACTAAAGTTTAAAGAGTTTAAATAACTTGTCCTAGGTCTCATAAGTGGAAGGGCCAGAATTCAAACTCATGTATATCTGATTCTAGAACTTGGGTTATTAACCAGTGTGCTAAACTTCATTGCTTTTGTAATCAGAAACACACACACACACAATTTTTATTTTAAAAATAAACAATAAACCCCACTGCCACATTTAGCATATAACTTGCATGAAAGTTAATAAATGTACAACCAAATTTCCAGGCACATCTACTAAGGTTACAGTCTGACAGCTGATTAAGAAAAAACTTAAGATTTACTTAAATTGAGACTCACCATTTTTAGTCAGCTTAAAAGTGTTTTTTGATCATGATGTCTACTTCTATGAAATTTAGAAACACATTAGAAAAAGAGAGGAAATAGGCATAGAAATTATTCAAATAACGAAAAATAAATCTTTAAGAAAGGACAATGTAAATTGGGTTGTTTTTGCTTTTTGTTGTTTATTTGTTTTGTTTTTTGCCTGAAGAAGGAAAGCCTGCAGGAAGATTAAACTGCAGTTTTGAAATAAAGGAAGAACTATGGTGTGGTTAGTGGGAGCAGCTGTTCTCCAATCTCAAACCATATCTGGAATATGATGTTTAGTTCTGGGTACCACATTTTAAGAGAGACCTTGATCAATTGGAGTGTGTCAGATAGGGATGAACATAATGGGATGTACCTAGAAACAACCACATAGAAGTTACAGTTGCCAGAACTCTGGTTTTCCAGGGAAAAGACTCGAGGGAGACGAAAAATCTGGGTTTGAAGCTATGAAAGTGTGTCACGTTGAAGAGGGATTAGGCTTGTTCTGTATCACACCAGAGGGCAGGACTAAGGCCTTGAGGCCGGGTGTCAATTCAATATAAAAAGAAATTCAAAACCTAATAAAATGGCGGACAAGTGAACTAATGAGGGTCCCTGGGACTTAAACTGAAAGAAGAATGTCTGAATAGTCTTATTAGGGTAAGCCTGGTAGAACTACCAGTTGAGGTGGTAGAACTTTCCCAGTCAATTTTAAAGAAATGAGTGGCAACTTCTTTTAGGGAATGACTTGAGGGTTCTTTTACTGGAAACTAGTAATACATCTTATATAAACTTTTTGTCCTCTTCTGCTACACACCTATATTCTTTTGTTCAATAAACGTCTCCAAAATTATATGACATTGTGCTGCCCTCTGGAAATTTGCTTTTAAGCATAGAAAAATTTCCCTTTTCATAATTGTTTATTCAACACAACTCACCAAGGGAAAATGGAGGGGGGAACCCCACAAATCTCTTAAAAAAGTAGATAACTTTTTAGACCAACATGAACAGAGAGTATGAGATCTAGACCTATTCTCAGCTAAAATTTTAACGTCCCATGTGACCTTGAGTAAGATAATTTACTTCAGTTCTCTGTGCCTCAGTTCCTTCCTCAGTAAAATGGATATAATAACTCTTGCCTCATGGCTCTTATGGGAATTGGTGAGCTAATATTTGCTCAGTTCTTTGAGGTCCTTGGATGAAATGTGTTACATAAATGCTAGGTATCATTATTAACATTTGATGACCATATCTATACTTACAATACCAAGTGTCCTAAGAAACGAAAGCTGTTACAGGCCACAGAAGAGCTTTCAAAGGCTGTTCACAAATGTCTATGAAGACATAAGCTAGAATTATCGAGAGAGTTTTGTGTCTTATTGTCAGCTTAAAAATTGCAGTCCCTTGGATTCAACCTGATATTTAGCTGTAGATTTAAGGGATGCTTTAAAAAGCATTTGTGCTGTCTTTTGAACTAGTTTTTATGACTACTTTTAAACTAGTGGTAATTTTGGAATCTTCAAATTATTTCATTTTTCTTATCTAAGTATAGTCTCAGTGGAACCTTCTCAATACTTACATATGCTAAATGTGGTAGTTTTTAATCTTGTTTTTTTTCTCTCTTATGAACAGAACAGCAACTTTTGTCCTTAATGTAGGAAGAACACATAAGAATGGCTGTCAACCATGGTGGAGAAATAGAGATGGTATTGCTTTGTCCTCTCATGGCTCACGGTTGCACCATCCTGCTTGAGTCTTCTCACTCCACTCCTTGGATTTATCAGAAATGGCAGAAGTTAATGGGGAGTGAGGAAGGGGGAGGCCCTTCTTTGATCTCAGATGACAAACTTCAAAGATAAACATTTAAAGAGAAGGAAAAACAAGTATAGAAAAAGGAACAACAATGAGACATTGAACAGCTCAGTCGTCACCCGTATCTTCTTCAAGAGGACTGGTAGACAAGTCCTTCGAATGGAAAGGCAAATCTCCCAGTAGAAAACCAGGCAATAGTTATGAACACACATGTCAAGAAAGAAGTCTGGGGACTTCCCTGGTGGCACAGTGGTTAAGAATCCGCCTGCCAATGCAGGGGACACGGGTTTGATCCCTGGTCCGGGACGATCCCACATGCTGCAGAGCAACAAAGCCTGTGTGCCACAGCTACTGAGCCTGCGCTCTAGAGCCCGAGAGCCACAACTACTGAGCCCACGTGCCACAACTACTGAAGCCCGCGCGCCTAGAGCCCGTGCTTTACAAAAAGAGAAGCCACTGCAATGAGAAGTCCATGCACCACGACAAAGAGTAGCCCCCGCTCGCCACAATTAGAGAAAGCCCTCACACAACAACGAAGACCCAACGCAGCCAAAAATAAAGAAAGAAAGGAAGGAAGGAAGGAAGGAAGGAAGAAAGAAAGAAAGAAAGAAAGAAAGAAAGAAAGAAAGAAAGAAAGAAAGTCTGATTGATCAATAAATATGAAAAGATGCCCAGGGAAATGCAAATGAAGCAGTGAAGAGACACTTTCACACTTTAGGTTGCAAAACATTTTTATTTAAAGAATACTACATGTGGAGAAGAGAGTGAAGCAACACTGCTGTTGGGAGTATACAGAGATACAACCCCTGGAGAATAATTGAACACTATCTAGTAAAGCTGAAGATGTATATACACAAATGCTCAACCTTTCGCTTCCAGGCTTACGCTCTAGAGAAACTCTGTACATGTGTACGAGGAACTGTGAACAAGAATGTTCATAGCACCATTTGTTTGTAATGGTAAGAATCTACCTAAACAGTGGAAACAATCCAAATGTCCCTCAAAAGGAGGCCAATGAAGAAACGGTGGTTTATTCATATAATGGCATACTAGGCACTAGACAGCAGTGCAATTGAATGAACTAGAGCTACAAGTATCTCTCTGGATCTCTATGGGGAACTCTCAAAAAACATAATGTTCAGGACAAAAGGGAAAAAAGACATAGACGCATACAGGAAAAATATCATTTATGTAACTTTTAAAAATATTCAAAAGAAGATGACTGGTGGTTAGTATTATAGAGAAATTCAAACTCTTATCTGTGTGTGGAGTCTGAATTCCCAGTGTTGACAGTTTCTCTTAAGTATTTCAGCACTTTCTTCAAACTTTGGCCCTGCTAGTGCCAAGTAATTGCTACAACTGAGATTTCTGTAAAATTCACGAATCCCCATGCCCCTCCAAAAAATATTTGTTCTAACCCAGAGCTATCCAAAAGAAACATAATGTGAGCCACATATGTAATTTAAAATTTTCTAGTAGCCATATTATAAAAAATTAAACATAAATGGGTTAAATTAATTTTGATAATAGATTTTTTAACTAAACATATTCAAAATATACTATAGGTAAATAAGATATTTTAAATATTTTTACACTAAGTCTTTAAAATCCGGTGTGCATTTTATACCCAGAGTGCATCTCTATTTGGATGAAAATTTTCATTAGAAATATTTGCTCTGGGACTTCCCTGGTGGTCCAGTGGGTAAGACTCTGAGCTCCCAATGCAGGGGGGCATCCCTGGTTGGGGAAATAGATCCCACATGCCTGCCACGACTAAGAGCCTGCATACCGCGACCAAGAAGTCCTCATGCCGCAACTAAGATCCCGAGTGCCACAACTGGGATCCGGCGCAGCCTAAATAAATAAATAAATATTAGAGAAAGAAAGAAAGAAAGAAATATTTGCTCTGCATTTAGATTTCATAAAATTTAAAGTTGTAAAGATAGATTCACAATAACCCAACTTATCTCAAACATACATAAATTTTTCTAAAAACTGCATCAAGTATTGGTATTCAAATTTAAATTTTAATTAATTAAAATTAAATAAAATGACAAATTCAGTTCCTTAGTCTCACTGACCGCATTTCAAGAGCTCACCAGTCACATGTGGCTCTTGGCTACCATACTGGACACAGCAGGTTTAACCTATGCTACTAGGAAACTATGTCCACCTACCTTTCCTCTCTGGGATTCCTCTTTTCATATGATTGAAATCAAACTGAAAAAGTATAGAGTGGCCTTGCTGGACAAAAGTAGCCACACAGAACCACCTGCAGTGAAAGATGTGTATTGACCAGTAAGAGTCAAGGCCATTTAATGACAGGAGTCTAGTCTGATTATATGTTCAGCCACCTACTTCCTTGCCCTCTCCACTGCCTGTTATAGCTCTGGTCTCCCACTAGGCAAAGCTGGGGTTCCATCTGTTTCTGGGTGTCTGTTATAAATTGTGAAGTTCCCGAAGCGTGAGCCATTCAGCTACTATAACACCAGCCCCCTTCTAAGTTTGGTGCTTGGTTGTCCTCTGGGACTCCTTGGAAATTTCTAGATTGGATAATTAAACACAAGAATCTAAAGAAACTCATCTGAGAAGAAATATGCAGAGGCTCACACAGGAGAGAAGGTAGGAATTCAGAGGCTATAATGGTACAGCAAAACGAGAGGTGGGCAGAGAAAAAAAGGACGTTGGAGTATTCAAACTGAAAGAGAATCTGTGAAATTTAGTTACTTGCCAGTGGGGTACAATTTGGCAGAAAAGGGTGGGAATCACTGAGATAGAGCCTCAGAACCGGAAAGTCAAACTGATGAGAACCTGAAGTGAAATAGAGCTGTATTGTCCTTCTGACTTTGCCATGTGGAGTCCTCAGCAGCCAGCAGCATGCCTGGTTAGGAGACAGCAAACAGTGTGCCAGTGGTTCAAATGGAGGCATACTTGAATTTTAAATGAAAGGCTATCAGACTCTACAGTATCCTAAAGTACCCTCACATTTTTATTATGCTTAATGCCAGCCTATGAGCACAATACATCCACTCACACGCGCTCACAGAGCTGTAGCAAGGGCAGAGAATGGTTCCTTACGAAAACAATAGCAACAAAGCCTTGGAAACTATTGATAGTTAATAAGCTAGGCACCAGCAATTAATATGTGCAGAGATGGGGCGCCTACTGTTCTCCGAGTCATAGCTCATTTAAAATATTCACCCTGTAATTTATGAGTGATATTTAATACCTCAGTGACCATAAACCTCCATGTTTTATTACCACTGCTTAGCATACCTTTGATGTGCTGCCCAGCGCTACACAATCCAAAACAAATTACTTTCAGGAAGCTGGATATTATATAAATGCAGGAAAGTCATAAATAATGCACAGGAGGAACATTTTCGGTGGGTTCTGACATGCCACAATGGGTCTCTGTGAGTGTGACCGCTCAGGCATCTCACTGGCCCGGGGCGGGGGGCGGGGGCAGGAGGGTTGTCCGTCTGAGGAGCGTTTGTCAGACAGGCTGGGGATGCTAACTTCCAGGCACCACTGACACTGCTGTTTAAACCTATAGCAGAGGCAGATGTGAATCGAATGAGGACCATTTAGGAGGCTATGATCTTCTTAATGAGCTACAGACGTATAAGGAATGGCCCTTTCATTCGTGTTTTCGGTGGGCTTTTGACGATCTTCTTCCCTGCTGTCACACAGACATGTGTCGGCTCCCTCTCCCATTCTCCACAGCAGCTGTTCAAAACTCTCCACTCTCCTCGGGGCCCTGAACCCCCATACCTGCTGTCTTGGAAGATGAGAGAATCTACCACCTCACTGAGGAAATCGAGGTCATCAGGAAAGAACGCCTCCATCTTCCCTCTCCAGCACATCCACGTTTTCCTCCATCCTCAGTACTACTTTTATCTTGAACAGGACAATTCTTTCCAAAGGCAAAACCCCTGTGTCTTTGATCGCACCCCCTCCTCTCTCCTCTGGCACCATGACCTATAAATTATCCCCTTGCCTCTTTAGTCTTCTCTCCCTCTCCACTCGTTCCTTGCTTTTGGTGCTCAAATAGGATCCAATATACTGCATCCCACAAATGAACCAGCAAGCAAAATAAAATCTTCTCCGTGACCACATTCCCTTATTTCTGAAGATGCACTTTTCTCTCTCTCTGCCCCACGTCCAGCTTCTTGAAAAGTGGTTGCCTTTGCCCAATTCAGACCTTGCCATCATTGTCAAGCAGATTCTGTTCTCAACAATCTACTAAGAATTTTCTGGTGGTTTTCTACGTGCCATGACCTCCTGCAGATCCTCTGCAGGGTTGGATGTAGTGACCCCCTCCCTACCCCGCCCCTGAAACTTTATCTCCCAGGCTTGTGTGTCCATAGTTGTTCAGTATCCCCACCTCCTCCCCCGGGTCTCTTGTTGGCTCTGCTTCCACTGCCCATCCCTAGTTCTCTTCTCTTCTCTGTACACCCTTTCTGGGTGAGCTCATCTTCTTCACCGCCTTCAACCATCCTTCGGACACCAGTGGCTCCCAGTCCTATCTCTGAACCTCAACTCCCTAAGCTCCACCAGCTTCCCATTGGACAATCCACCTGATGCCTCACAGGTCAGCTTTCCAAAATATGTTATAATGAAGGATAGACAGGTGCTAAAATATATAGCTAGGTGCCAAAATATCACCACCAACCACTTGCTAATTGCAAAGGGGAAAATGTATCTTTACAATGGAGAGATGTGATGGCCACCACCTTAACTAATCTAGTGACCAAATGTAGTATTGTTTCACAATTAGTATCCCACATTATACACTTGCTGATGGGATAAAATATAAAATACATGGGATTACCTGTAAATTATTCTTGCCAAAAACGTTTAACCTGAATGTTATCAAGACTTTAGACTCAGCTTCTTGTTATATGAAACACTGGGGGAAGACGATCAAGTTAAATGATACCACAGGGTAACAGTCAGGCAGATCCAGATTGTGAGACCTCCCTAAGACAACCACCTGGTCTCTCCAAAATGACAATAAATAATAATGGTCGATATCACTTAGAAAATGGAGAATGTTCTAGAATAAAAGAGCTAAAGACAGATAACCAAATGCAATGCATGAAACTTGATTGAGCCTGCTTTAAACAACAAGCTATAAAAGGTATTTTGGGTATAATGTTGAAAATTTGAACATGGGCTTTAAATTAGATAATATTAGAGAAATAGTGTAAATTTTCTTAAATGTGGTAATGGTATTGTACTTACGAAGGAGAATGTTCTTATTCTTGGGAGATAAATGTTGAATTCAGGGATAAATTTTCATGATGCCTGAAACTTACTTTCAGATGTTTCTGCAAAAACGAACGTGTGTGTGTATATAAATGTGTATAAATCAAATGTGGCAAAGTATTAATAACTTTTTAATTTAGATGACAAGAGTATGAGTATTCAATTTACCTTATCAATATTCTTGCATGTTCTAAAATTTTCATTTAAAAATCTAGGAAAAATAGTCAAAAAATGTAAAGATACATTTAAAACTTTTCTTCAATCTCCCACCTACTCCTTCTTTGCTATTCACTGCTCACCAAGTACATGAAGCTAAATATCCCGGCATCATCTGTAATTTCTCCCTTCCTCCTCACATCTCCCGTCTCCCTCCACCCTATCAGCTGGAATCTCTCCAGCTGCTGCTGCTGGTGATGCTGCCTCATCAGGCCTCCATCATGAGTCACCTGGATCCCCATCACCTGGGCTCAAGCCCCTCTCCCCTCATCAGTCCATTCTCCCCATTCACTCCCCTGATGAAACCTGGTGACAGGTCCCCACTGCCTGCAAAATAAGATCAAACTCTCTTAAAAATAAATATTAAAGGATAACACTGAAGTGGAATCTGGAGCTAAGAACGTGGAGGAGGGCAAATTGACATCCAGAGATACCGTCAGGCTTTTGACTTTTAATCTAGAGTTCTGATCCTATGCTGCCTCACTCCAGGCTTCACCTTTGTGCTGGGATAGCAAAGAAGATGGGCCTAAGAAAAAGTACGGTGCTCCCTGTGGAGCCCTAAGCTGTCTGCCTGGAGAAAGAGTTCACTTACAGATCAGCAAAGTAGGGTAGAGTTGGAAGGCCTGTAAAAGAGAGTCTTTTAAATATCACAACCATGGCCTCAGAGGCTCAATGAAAGACTCACTTTATCAACTCCAGAAGGGGTTTATAACACTTTGCTGAGGAAGCTGAGGGGAAGCAGACATTCTCATACGTCGTTAGCAGAGTGTAAATTGGTATAGTCCCTACGGAGGGCAATTTGGCAACATCTAAATGAGTATATCCTTAGATCCTGGCGATGTCACTTCAGAAAGTGTCCCACAGATATACTTACACTAATGCAAAATGATGTATGGGGTATGTAATGTCGCCATGTCATTCATTGTAGCATTGTTTGAATTGGCAAAATATTGAAATAAGCCAAAATCCACCAATTAGGAACTAATTAAATAATGACACATTAACCTAAAGAAATACTATGCAGCTAATATAATGAACAAGGAAGATCTCTATGCACAAATATCTACCAGATATATCGTGACATGAAAAATGTAAGGTGCATCAGGGTGTGTATAGTACTCTAAGGGTTCAAGAACTAAAAAATCAAAAAGGACGCACAAAGATAATGCAGCAATATTAACTGCAAAAAGTGCCCATCATTTCTAAGGTTAGGAAAACACAGGGAGGACATAGGGTTATCAGAACCTAGAAACTTTCAGGGACATTCCATGGAACTGGGACTCGGACATCTGAAAAGAGGCACCGGCTGGATGGGGCTGTTGTCTCTGTGGAAGAGGGGGCGGCACAGACACTGAGACTGATTCTGAGAGCGCAGGTACAAGCCTGAGTTGGGAGCCAATTGCACTGCCATGCTCCCCTCTTCCTGCCTTCCTGTCTTCCTCGAGTTTTCTCTATTGGCTGATTCTCACAGGGAACCAGCTGACAAAGGAAAAACGTAGTTTCCAGAGTCCCCGAGCAGAGTAGAGAAGGATGGATTTGAAGCTGAGAGGCAATAGCTTAGTGATTAGCACCCTCGATTCAGTAAGGATGGCCAATTTGGGCGCAGGATCGTCCGTGGGACTGTTGTTGGAATTGGTGCATTTGTAAGCGATGGTGGACTCCCCACAATGCTCTGGAGCTGCCCCTTCCCCCCAAAAGCCCGGGGTTAGCTCCGGCACCAAGAGTGAGGTTTACACTCACACCAGTTGATTATGTATCTTCTGTGGGCCAGAGCTTTGGTGGACTTTTTTGTGTATGGTTCTTTATCCTTCCGATATCACTTGTGATGAATAACATTGTGGTCACTTTACAAATGAGAAAGTTGATTGAGAAAAAGAAATACTTCTAAGTAGAGGAGTTCCTTCCCCCTCCCCCTCCCTGTATTTCTCCCTCCTACTCATTCTGTCAGATGATGGAGGGTTAGTTGAACTAAAGAATGAGTGGTTTTAGCCACTCACCTGAAAACACCCCTTGGGCTTACTGGGGATGGATGAGGTAGTGGCCATGCCCTGACTGGACCATGGCACCGTCGTAGGGGAAACAATCCTTTAATCTTCAAGCACCTGGCCCTGGGGAGGCTGACTTCTCCAATGCCTGCCTGTCTGTGCTCTCCAGTTTCCTCTTTTCCACATCCATCTTCAGGTGCCCGGTCCTGAAATATGGCTCAGCAGGCAAATGAGCTTTGCAACAGGAAAGACAACAGTTGACACAACTCCTTGAGTCAACAGTTGTGGCTGAAAGCAAATAGGAAGACAGCCCTGTGGTGTGATTCCAAAGGAAGTGCTTAGAGGAGTGGGTTTCACGTGTCTTCCCGAAAAGGCAGACTTTGTGTATCACAAGTTCCTAAAACGTGTTTGTTAATCGCATCTTTGCTTTGCAGCTCTTCCCTGCCCAGTGTTTTCAGAGAACATCTTCTCACACACTTCTCCCCGTGATGGTGATTGGAGGGAAGGCTGATTTAAGTGTGTGTCCTCTTATCTTGAGGCCATACTCCACAAAGGAAATTCTTAAAAATCAAAAACAAACTTAGTTACACAAAAGCTATGATGCCAAATGACTAGCAAGCAGCTCTTAACTGGGTTTTATAAATAGAGTGGAAAGAATATCTTCACAAAACAGATAAACAATAATAAATTAACCAAGATATAAACTTTGCCTTTCAAGTGGCTCACTTGAATACGTAAACAGCAGTTGTGCCCTCTTCAAGAAATCTTATCGTAAGAAAATTCAGACTTACAAAATAACCAAATGAACCAGTAATTATTTGCTATACCAAGGAATCTCAGCAAAATAACCGTAAGGATGTTTTCCGTTGTTTCCCCAAAAGGAGCCTCTTTCCCCAAATCCTTTTCCATTCAGGGACTTCCCTGGTGGTCCAGTGGTTAAGAATCCACCTTCCAATGCAGGGGACAGGGGTTCGATCCCTGGTCAGGGAACTAATATCTCACACGCCGCAGGGCAACTAAGCCTGGGCGCTCTGGAGCCTGAGCGCCACAAAGGAAAGATCCCGTGTGCCGCAACTAAGACCTGACACGGCCAAATAAAGAAATAAATAATTTTAAAAAGAGAGAGATAAGTCCATTTTGTGAAGTGAAGGGCGCCAATACTCACTATAAGGGGTTTTTATTTTGCCAGTGAAGGCTCTGTCTGAATCCCAGTATTGAGCTCAGTCTCTAGGTCTATTTCTTACTTTAGTTTCACTATTCTCTGCTTCCTGTGGAAGCCTAGACCAATTCAAGGAATGCTTCAGTGACTTCTGGGAAGTTCTCCAAGCCTCTCTCCCATGATCCACCGTCCCGTGCTGCTCTCCCGAATCTTGCCATTCTTGAGATGTCTCTGAATGACCACAGTCAGAGTGGACATAACTAACTACCCCTTGATTATACAGGTTAAACGTGAGTAACTCCACTTACCACCTAGCATGTCTAAGGCAGCCCGAATTGTTTCACTTTCAATTGCAATGTTCCTTTGGACAGGAACTAAAACATTTGAACTTGTGAAAAACTGGAATCACCTTTTTCCCCTTAGTATACTTGCACCCCCATTCTCTCTTTCTCATAACATTTTTATATGAAAATGTATGTATTGAGAGGTTACCACAGATTTCTCTGACTTTTATTCAAACCCGCAAGCCTCAATATTGGGCAAAAAAATCTAGGAAATTAGATAGTCTTGGTAGAGTTCTTTTTTTTTTAATTAATTAATTATTTTTGGCTGCGTTGGGTCGTCGTCGCTGCACGTGGACTTTTTCTCTTCGTTGCGGTGCGCAGGCTTCTCATTGCAGTGGCTTCTCTTGTTGTGGCTCACGGGCTTCAGTAGTTGTGGCGCCCGGGCTTCGTTGCTCCGGGGCATGTGGGATCTTCCCGGACCAGGGAATCAAACCCGTGTCCCCCGCATTGGCAGGCAGATTCTTAACCACTGCGCCACCAGGGATGTCCCAGTCTCGGTAGATTTCTAAACCTTCAGATTTCCAAACAGGCTAGAAATTCCATCGGGAAAAATCCTTTTGTGTGATATGATGGTTCTGATGCCACTCTTAAGCCACCCTTTAAGAGGGTTAAGGTTTGAAAAAGCCACAGTCAAAAATGTTAACTAAATAGATTAGACTTTTACAAATTGTAGTAGTGTTTGAATTGTGTTAAAGATTTGTGTTGTCCTTTATTTTACTTTAAATTATTCCCCCTCCCCCAAATAATAATGGGTTTGTCCAGTAAATGTAGGTGCTTCATGCCATTGTCTGTTGATATGAAACAGCTGGGGAGCCAGTGAAGTCCAGTGGAAAAGATCAGCTTGTTCTACTTCATGGAAATGCTCAGTAAGATGGTCAAGTATATACTTGCTACCATCTACTTGTGACAAGGGACAGACAAATGCCCATTTTAAATGGTTTTAATGTAATCTTTTCTACATTTACAATTTCCCCATTTGTTTCTCTCTCTCTCTTTCTCTCTCTGTATATGTATGCATACATGTGTATATATGTGTATTTAGCAAAGTTTAAATTTCCTGAGAAGTACTGTTGAAGGGAGTCCTATTATTAATCTGCAAGTGGAAATTTGATCATTTAAAAGTAAGGTAATCTCTCTCCTAAGACCTGAGTGGGCCCTGTCCAAGTCTGAGGAGACATCCAGACCACCCAAAAGCAACTATAATGCCAATATATTTTGAATATGAATGTAAAGTAAATGTTAGCTTTCCCATGATTCCAGCTAAGCACAATAAACAAGTGAGTCCAGAAAAATCAGAGGAGATTTAACAAATTTGCTTTGATGCTATTAACAGTCAAAGATATCAGACTCAGTTCCCATATGAACAATTATGTATTCTGCTTCTCCCAACTCAGGTCTAACCACACAGGATGTTAGAAAGGCCCTCAGTTGTCTTCTCAACGTAGGCAGAACCAGTTCGCCAATGGCAACCAAGATGCATCTCTCTGCAAGTAGGCAGGGCTCCACAGCTGGGCAAGAGTTCTCATCCTGATCTACCTCGCATACATTAATCTGCCTCAACTATCTATTTTTCCACTTTGTCTAAATGAGCTATTACCTCCTGTGTAGAGACCATATTCATTCCCTGTTTGCCCCAACTATGTAGGACCTATTGAAAAATGTAGACCCTGGGCTTCCCTGGTGGCGCAGTGGTTGAGAATCTGCCTGCCAATGCAGGGGACACGGGTTCGAGCCCTGGTCTGGGAAGATCCCACATGCCGCGGAGCAACTAGGCCCGTGAGCCACAAATACTGAGCCTGCGATTCTGGAGCCTGTGCTCCGCAACAAGAGAGGCCGTGATAGTGAGAGGCCCGCGCACCGCGATGAAGAGTGGCCCCCACTTGCCGCAACTAGAGAAAACCCTCGCACAGAAATGAAGACCCAGCACAGCCATAAATAAATAAATAAAATTAAATTAAAAAAAAAATGTAGACCCTGTGAGAGCCCAAACAATATAATATTTGACTCAAATGAACCAGAGTATCAATAAACTATGGAGACACAAATTAGAAGATTGAAGGAAACATGAACAATAGCAGGAAGACTATAAAGAAGTGAAGGTAAGTTCTCCTTTTTTTAAAAAAAAAAAGGGAGTTGATTTCTCATGGTGTCAAGCCAGTGAGTAGGGGTTCTGGGACAGAAGTCAGAGACTGCAAGGCACACAGAGGCAGCATAATGAATGAAAAGCAATCTGGATGGAAACCGTGGTGAGCTGGAAAACAAATGCTTTGTCCAAATGCGGGAGGAGCTAGTATACTCCAGCCTATTGATGTCTGCAGGAATACAGAAGCAATGGAGTGAACTGTTCTTCAGGAGAAGCCAGAGTCCAAAAAATTATGAGGACTATCCCAGTTTTTAAATGTTACAGCTAAATTTAAGAAACATCTAAACACCAGGCAAGCCGAACAAAACACTCTGTGGGCTGCCAGTGTGCAATCACTGTTCTATGGGATGGACATCTTGGGAGAGGCAAGGACAGATGGGCAACATGTCAGAGTAGGGAGGCAAGCACAGAATGAGTGGTTAGACTCTACAGCCGTTAGGGTCCTTTCTAACTCTCGTCTAGGACTGATAAACCCACACTTAGGGTCAAATTTGCTGATGACCACTGATTCTCTTCCCTACCCCGGCAACACACGAGCTATACTCCCACAGTACTGAGTAGCACAAGCGCTTCAATTTGTCCCTTGATTTTTCAATTCAAGAATTTCTTATTGGTCTCCAAGGAAGCCCATGAGAACAAAATTAAAATTAAGCCAAATGTTTTTTGATATTTATCAAATACCAGATGTATATCTTTGTCTTCCATAGAAGAAACTCAGAAAATTATACTTACAGGCTTTCAGTAATGGAAATCATTTACCCGAAATGATTTTTCTCTATGTATCAATGCATGGCTGACAATTGGGACTTTATAAGTGAATGGAGTCACAAAATTGGTACTAGGGTGGGCCTGGCTGAATGCTTTACCAGGTATCACTTACAAAGCAGTAAGTCCCAAACCCTTCCTAGACACCTAGAACCAAATTAAATCTGAAGAACAACAACAAAAATAATGTTACTATTTTAAGATCAGGTGTTTATGGAATCAAAAGACCAAGACAGAAGACCACAAGAAAGAGAAAGTTGTGACCCATCATCTTTTTCATGAACCATGACCAGTGCTTTCTTTCTCAGTGCACCACTCACCGGTCCTCTGATATTCAAAATCCCCATGGCTCTGGCCTAGCAGAGAGGAGACTACCTTTCTCATCACCGTCATGGGTCATATGCGTTCTTCTGAATATGGGCAGAGAGGCAGAATGTGGTTCAGAAAAGAGATACAGGTAGTTGCCCAGAGACCTTCAAATTATGAGACCTGGGACATTTGTCCTGGCCTGTTCTAAGGCCTCTTTACACCCTGGGCCACATAGATATACTTTCTGTATTGGTAGTGGTAATTCATATATTGAGAAACACATTGTTTTTTCCTTTTACTAGAAAAGAGCTCTTTTTTTTTTTTTTCAGTATTCATTTGTGTTTTAAATTGGCTTTGCTATTCTTGGGTGTGAAATGGTATATCATCCTTTCATTCTTTTACTGAATAAATACTTTGAGCGCTGGAAATATAGTCGAGCTAAACTAAACTGGGAAAATCCTTGCCCTTAAGGGGCTTACATTCAAGTGACTGACACGGTGCTATTATTTTGTGTCACAGAAAGCTTGTCCTGAATTTCAAGCTTCAGTGGAATATTTCCGGTTGGTGACTCTGTTGTAAAGAGCAAAGAAAAATATATTTTCCTATTTCATGGTGTTAGCATCTAGACTTCCACGGGGTCCCTAAAGGAAGTCAGATTTGAAGGGACAAGTTCTTATTGTTGGAATCTTGGGAAGGCAAAGTGATTGATGCTCTCACAAGCTTCCTGTGGGAGTTCAGGGACTGGATATGTTGAGAATCTGGCAAAACTAAGGTCAATTATCTTCTAAATTGATTCAAATATTTGTAGCAAGCCCTTCTGTGCAAATTTTCATAACTCCTTTATGGTAATTAGTTTCATGGAATATTGCCAAATGGCATATTTTTCCTACTCCGAGCCCCTTTCTAAGCACTCCTGGGAATGTCTGAAATATGAGATAAGCATTGTTAACCCAAAGTTTTATTAAAAAGTTTAATTAACACAAATGCCAAATGACACATTGATCGCTATTAAGAAGGTAGACTGCATGTAAATCTGTGAACTACCAAGGAACTATAAAACTCATTTCCCCAACAACCACAGAGCTTTATTTCTCTTCCTGAGCGGGCAGGAGAGCCCTTGGGATGCTGGGCCCCATCGTTCAGCCTCTGGGATTCTCAGGACCACACTGTTTAGTGAAGCCTGGTAGTGGTAGGGAATGTTTCTTTAAAAAATTATTTTTTGTATTGAAGTATAGTTGATTTACAATATCATGTAGTTTCAGGTGTACAGCACAGCGATTCAGAGATATATATAAATATATATATATATTTATATATATATATATATATATATATATATATATATATATATATATATATATATATATTCTTTTTCAGATTCTTTTCCTTTATAGGTAATTACATAATATTGAGTAGAGTTCCCTGTGCTGTACAGTGGGTCCTTGTTGGTTATCTATTTTATATATAGTAGCATGTATATGTTAATCCCAGCCTCCTAATTTATCTCTCCCTCCACTCCCCTTTCCCTTTTGGTAACCATAAGTTTGTGTTCTGTGTCTGTGAGTCTCTTTCTGTTTTGGAAATAAGTTCATTTGTGTCTTTTTTTTTTCATATGATATCACTTATATGTGGAATCTAAAGAAAAAAGGGAATTCTTAACTGGGTCTCTGTCAAACCCCCTCCTCTCCCCTGGGACAGGCCCTACCCTGCCGGACCTCTGGCTTTTGATCTCTTTTAAGCTCCCTGCCGGGAAACCACGGCCTCAGAGGAACTCCTTGCTCATCTGAACCTCCTTCCCACCTGAGAAATTCACATTTACAAATCCTCTCTTAAGCCTCCAGAGCATGGAGAATTATTTAACTTTTTTTTTTTCTAGCTTTTCCTCCACTAGAACTTGAGTTCTTCAAGGGCAGAAACCATGTTTCCATGCACCCTTGCATCCTCAGCATCTAACAGTGCCTGGCACATAATAGGCGCTCATTTATAGAATGAAAAAAAAAAAACGAAGGCATCTTCTTATTTCCCATCTTCTCTTTTCTGTTTTAAAAAATATATTTTTGGAGAGAATCTTCCTTTTCCATTGTCTTCTGAGGGCCTCTATGCTCCCTCAGCCCTCCAACCCTTCTTTAGACGATTTCTTCTATTATAATGTTAAATAAAAATATCCTTGCTACTCAACCTGTAATAGGCAGAGTAACTGAAGGAAAGGCCTGCAAAGATGTTCTGGAATTTTAGGTGATAGTAAAATTAATAGCAGAGTCCACTGCACATTGCTGAGCAATTCCAGCTTGATCAGTGATCAGAAGGAAATAATAATATATTTACAAACACTAGCAGAGAGGAATAGAGAAAGTGAATATGTACCAAAAAAAGTGTAGTGAAAGGAAGGAAGTGGAAAGAACAGAAATCAGAAGAGCTTGCAGTAACTGCATCAGTGAACTATTGCCATGAAAGTGCTGCCTAGCAAGGAGCAGTGGCATACAACATCAGTATTTATTTTTGCCTCTACGGCTCTGGGTCTGCTGGGTGGTTATGCTGAGCTGGGCCAGACACGGCTGAGAGCGGCTGCACTGGATCATGTATCTGCAGTCGACGGGTGCATCAGCCAGGGGCGGGCTGCTCTCTGATGGCTTCAACCTCCAGGGAGCTCTATTCTATGTGTTACCTCATCCCCCAGCACTACAGTAGCCTAGGCTTGTTTATAAGGAGGTAGAAGAAGACATCTGAGAGAGAGCATGTGAGAGAGAGAGAGAGAGAGAGAGAGAGTGTGTGTGTGTGTGTGTGTGTGTGTGAGAGAGAGAGAGAGAGAGAGAGCGAGAGGACAGCAGAAGCACACAAAGCTTCATGGAGCCTAGGCTCAACCCAGCACACTGTCACTTCCCCTCACTTTATTGCCCAAAGCACGTTTCAAGGCCAGCATAAAGTGAGAGAGTAGCATGGACATATATACACTACCAAATGTAAAACAGATAGCTAGTGGGAAGCAGCCGCATAGCACAGGGAGATCAGCTCGGTGCTTTGTGACCACCTAGAGGGGTGGGATAGGGAGGGTGGGAGGGATATGCAAGAGGGAGGGGATATGGGGATATATGTATCCGTATAGCTGATTCACTTTGTTATACAGCAGAAACTAACACAACATTGTAAAGCAATTATACTCCAATAAAGATGTTAAACAATAAAAATAAAAAATAAAGAAACAAAAAAGAAAAAGTCCAGCATAGATGCAAGAGATGGAGAAATACACTCCATCTCTTGATGGGAGGAGCTAAAACCTCACTTTACAAAGGCTATGGATACAGAGAGGGCTGGAGAATTGGGGTCATTTTTGCCATCAAACCATCACAGTTACCTCAGTCCCCACCTCCGTTTATGAGTAGCAAGGCACACATACAACTGCCTTACTTTGAGGTCCTCTGGAAGCTGATCCTGAGGCAAGGATCCAAGTGCAAGTAGTTTATTTGGATAGCAATGCTAGGAAACACTGGTAGGGTAGTGGGGAAATGAGAGAGGGAAGGAAAGAACCTTCTTTTGTTGACAAGCAAGTTCCTGCTATGGATAACTGAAGCTTATTTTTGCTGAGGACCTCAATGTCGGCATAGAAGATATGCCTTAGAGTGGTCCCACCTGAAGGATGAGGGAGCTGGGATATTTACAGACTGGCTCCTCTCAGTCATTCGTTGACAGCTGCTCGTGGGAAAGTGGAGCACTCGTGCACGGACACTTTGGACCTGCTGCAGGAGCAGAACGAGCTTCAAGATCAACCAGAAAAAGTCTTCAGGTGAAGAACCATCAACTTAGAAGCTGGGCAATATGCACTGAAGTGGTAAAGCCAAGAAGATGTGATAGGGCACCAACAGTGTCCATCATAACTCCCGACAGCTGCTGATTGCAGTGAAGTCTGCCCAAGGCTATGGTGTAGAGAAGTGGAAAGATTATGGGTAAATCCAGTTTTTAGCCATGAACAAATTCCCTGACATCTCTGAACCTCATTTTCTTCAATGATAGGTACTTCATAGGCATTTTATGAAGATAAAATTGAGGTAAGGTGTTTACAGTGGTTGGTAAATGAATGCTCAATGAGAATATCAAGATATTTTTGTTCCCATTCATTCATTATTCAATAATTTGAATGGAAACAAACACATCCTTTGAAATATTTGCTTGGGCCCCCTGTGTTTTACACTTTGACCCTTCTTTGGCATCTACGACAGGCTCCCAACAGCAAAGGACAGAATGGAACTTGGAAGTTCAAGAAATGGTAGCATCTTTACATAGCTTGATAACACAGTTAAGTGTTCCCACATGCAACTTTTCTTCCTCAGTGAAACCAATCAAATGCCCGCAATAGAAAAGTGCTCCCTCCTGGATGGAAACAGAATTGAATGTGCACCATCAGCAGTCAGTGCATATTTAATTATACTTTGGGTCTTCGTTGGGTTTTCGCTGCTGCATGCGGGCTTTCTCTAGTTGCAGCAAGCAGGGCCTTCTCTTGTTGCTTTGCTCTGAGGCCACTCCTTCCTCAGCCTTTCTGGAAGACATAGAGACCAATGTTTATCTTGTTTGTTGACCTTTCGTAATTGGTCCAAGTTTAATGAAATAAAAATATTAAAATAGAATTCCCTTTGTCTTTGAAGTCTGTGTTTTAGAGTTTTTGCTTCTTTCAAGAAGCCCAGGGCTGCCCTGGGTGTGAGGACAAGGGACCAAATGAATGCACACTGCTCGTGCTATAGGGAGAGGGCAAGGCTGGAGCACTGGGCAGGCCCGTTCTCAGATGTGCATCTACTGCTTACTCCACTAACTACCCAGAGGCTTCGTTTGACTGGATAAACTTCACCAGCATGCTTGAAGACACTAATTTGGTTTCCACTGGAGGACTAGAAAAAAGATTTTTCACAGTATCAAAATCTTTAAGAGACTTGAAGAGATTATTTGGGTCATTATATCCCCTCTAGGCGAGTCCTCCTGGAAGCCATCTGTATTAGATGGGAACCGCCTCTACTGAAGGGCCAGGGGACTCGCTGAGTGTCCTGAGGGCAACACTGTGGGGGAACTGTCTCTTTGGTATGAAAAAATCCCCTCCGTTATTCCATAATAAAAAAAAATCCTTTTTTTTTTCCTGTCTTTGATAAAAAGAGTACCATCTTCTCCATAAAATCTATTGTATTTTCTGAAAATTTTTTTCATATGTTCACAGCATTCTCTTACAACATTTCCTCAAAGCTCTACTTTTTCTATTAGTATTTTTTTTATTGGAGTACAGTCGATTTATTTATTTTCATAAATTTAATTACTTATTTATTGATTTTTGGCTGCATTGGGTCTTCGTTGCTGCACGTGGGCTTTCTCGAGTTGCAGCAAGCGGGGGCTTCTCTTGTTGTGGAGCATGGGCTCTAGGCGAGCGGGCTTCAGTAGTTGTGGCTCATGGGCTCTAGAACACAGGCTCAGTAGTTGTGGTGCACAGGCTTAGTTGATCCACGGCATGTGGGATCTTCCCGGACCAGGGATCAAACCTGTGTCCCCTGCATTGCAAGGAGGATTCTTAACCACTGCGCCACCAGGGAAGCCCTCTCTATTAGTATTTTAATGTAGCTCTTTCAAAATTTGCTTCAAGTACTTGGTAAACTTTTAATTTTTTAATTTTTTTTAAATTTTGGGCATGTGGGATCTTAGTTCCCTGACCAGGGGTCAAACCTGTGCCCCCTCCAGTGGAAGCGCAGAGTCTTAACCACTGGACCACCAGGGAAGTCCCTGTAAACTTTTTAAACTGTGAAGTCCAACTCTGGACCTCAGGGACACCTTGTGTGTAAACGAAAGTACATGCATGTCAGGGCACTAACTTTTCCAGGGTTGATTTTTTTTTTTTTTTTTTTGATAGAGTTAAGAGGGAAGTTCTTCTCGGCCTCTTTACACTCCCCTTTACAACCTATCCCCACCAACACCACTGAGAACAAGAATGTCTTTAGCAGAGAAGAAAGCCCTTCTTCCACCCCATTATTATTACTATTAGAGATCAGACAGAGTGCGCATGTTCCAAGGAGCGATAATGCCAGAGTTTTGAAATCACATAGACATACAGATGATGGACAGCAAGTATCTTCCAGTTAGTTTTTATTGAGTGGTTGCATACCAGGGTACCTCTGGTAAGGAAAAGGAAAGAGCACAGAAGGGTGTTTGTCATTCTTAGAGGCCATTCTATATCTTTTAAACACCCTTCCTATGTTTTAGAAATTTCTCATGATATCTGTCTTGCTTTCTTGGTATTGAAAAAAATCAGTGTCCCAGCAATGCTTGCAGCTGCGCATAATCTTGCACAGTGTCAAGATTTCCACTCAGAAAAGAACACTGTGAGAAAGGACCCCACTCAGCAAAGTTGGTAGTGAAGGCATTTGTGGGGTGGGGATGGGGGTGGGCTTAGGTGCTAACAAAACTTCCAGGGCTCCAGCCGCAGATCCTCAGGGTGAACTGCCCTGTCTGGCCCTCCAAAGGCAACGGCAAGGGCCTCACAGAAATAATCACAGGGTAAGGTTTGGGCACAACTCCTACCTGCAACCTATCCCTTCATAATTTAATTTTCTGCTTAGACTAGCTGCTGTGTGTCCAATTTACATCTGGAGAGATTGACTGATACAATATTGTTTCAACAGTAGCATTCCACTGTGGACTTGCTTCCATTCCGCTAATACTCAATGAACTTTTCGTTCTGTTGAAATTCCTACCAGACTCTTCAAAAATACCACAGCCATTTCCCTGTGGAGACAAACCCATGAGATCTGGGCATTGAAGTGGCCCTTTTAAGAACTATAAATAATTCTCTCTGATATATCACTTTCTGGGTTTGAAGGATTAACACAACAGAGAAAGGACCAAAAAAAAAAAAAAGTCCAAGTTTTGAATACTAAGTTAGATAGTGTGACCTAAATCACAGGCTGGGTTCCCATAAGTTTTCTGCAGTTTGAGAGAGAGGTCTGATGACAACAGGGTGTGTAGCAGTACAGCTGGTGCCTCCAGAAATTCTGCTAAAACAGTGGCTTTCAACCTCAGCTGCACATTAGAATCATCTGGAAAATTTTTGAAATGCCAATGTTTGGGCCCACCCTTAGGGATTATGTTTCAATTGGTCTGGACTGGGGTCTGGGCATCTATATCTTTAAAAAACTTGCCAAACTAATTCTAAGACCATGGTTGAGACCTCTATATTAGTGTGAATTCAAGTCATACATATAAGCTGGAATTCTTTGGCGATACTACTCGCCACATCCTGATATAGATGTGCCTCAGCTTATACAATAGGTATGTTTATACATGAGAATATACATCCAATGATATGCTAATTGCCACTGGGAATGGCAAAACCAAAAACAATAACCCATTCGGTAGCATCCGCCGTAATATAAGGGGCGCTGCTCACCTGAGCTGCCCAGTATGCTCGCCAGGGAAGTGAAGTCGTATGTTGACTGAATCCACCTGGTTCAGATAAGCCTTCTCAATGATACCTGCAGAACTTCATTTAACACAGGACTTTTTTTTTAAAATAAATTTATTTATTTGTTTTTGGCTGCTCTGGGTCTTCGTTGCTGCACGTGGGCTTTCTCTTGTTGCGGCGAGCGGGGGCTACTCTTCGTTGCGGTGCGCGGGCTTCTCACTGCGGTGGCTTCTCTTGTTGTGGAGCACGGGGTCGAGGCGCACGGGCTTCAGTAGTTGCAGCGCGTGGGCTCAGTAGTTGTGGCTTGCGTGCTCTAGAGCGCAGGCTCAGTAGTTGTGGCTCACGGGCTTAGTTGCTCCGCGACATGTGGGATCTTCCTGGACCAGGGCTCGAACCCGTGTCCCCTGCGTTGGCAGGTGGATTCTTAACCACTGCGCCACCAGGGAAGTCCCTTAACACAGGACTTTATACAATAAACAGGAGAGTTAGTGAGAAGTGACTCTGTGGAATGCATTTGATATCTCTTAGTAAATAGTTAATGTAAACACACACACACGCACACACACACACACACACACATGGGAATAATTGAAATTAGCTACCAGTATGAACTAGAACAGTAATGAGTTGTGGGGAAGATTAAGGCATTGGGTTAGCTTGGAGTCTTGCCCAAGAGGCCAGCAGAGAGAGGTTCTGAGGAAATAAATGGTTGCCAGAGCAGCAGGGGGATATCCCAGGAATGGAAGACCAGAAGGCAAAATGGCCCCAATGGAGATGATTCTAATAGCAAAGTCAGAGAAGTCAAGAGACTAGAATCAGGTAGTACGTGCACATAATGCCAAATAAATCAGTTCAAGTAGACACAGGCACAGAAATGAATGCAAGAATGAGAAGCAAGTAACTGAAATAAGGCAGGCTGGGCTGAAACAACATAGGTGCCAGGCAAGAACTGGGGCCAGTTAGCCAGAAAGGGAGAAGCCGAGATCTGGAAGGAGGCAAGAATAAGGGAAATATAAATGGATTGACTTTATCCAAATCAAACCCCAAAGCTTGTGTAACCCAACAGGAGGGTGCTGCATGCCCCAGGCCCCTGCAGTCCCTGCCCCAGGGGCAGCTTCTGAGCCCTCTCCCTGGGGCTGCTGACCAGGCCCCTCACCAAGAGCGGCGTAGGCCATCTTGCTCCTGGCCTGGGCCCAGGTGCTTTATAACGTTGCCTGGCTCTCCGTTCTCTTCTTCCCAGCCCAGCCCACTCTGTCTTCTCATCTGGGTACACATCCGTCAGTCACTCCCAGTACCAAAGAGGACATGGAAATGACAGAGCGTTCTCAGGCTCTTGTCTTCAATTGCTTAAAGCTTAGTCTTTCATGCTTTCACTACACAGGCTACAGTCACTTATATTCTTGTTTGCTATGTTAGAAATCAGTGACATGTAGCTTGTTTTTAAAAAACATTATGAAAATGTTGACAAGACATAGGAAGAAAACTATACATTTTCATTAAAAGACATAAAAGAAAATCTGGCAAAGACTTTCTTGGTGAAGAAGATATGATATTACAAAGATTCATGGAGGCAAATAGACTAATGAAACAGAAGCAAAAATCTACAGGCAGACTTATGTGCATATGGAAGGTTCGTATATGATAAATGTGGCATTTCTGATCAGTGCCAAAAAGAGAGTTTACTTGAAGTGTTAGGACAAATACTCATCCAGTTGCAGAAAAGTAGTTAGATCCCTGCCTTAAGCTCAGATCAGCCACTGTGGACAAAGAGAGGCCTGTCCTGGGAGACCTGCAAGGTCACTGTGTACCGGCACCAGCCTGCATTGTCGGGACACCTGCTACTGAAACGGGCAGAAAGGGGTAGTGAGATTAATCCAAAATTGGGGCTTCTGCCACTTTAGTACCAAGGACTGGACTCACTGAGGATGGCCTCAGAGAATTTAGAGGAGTGCTCAGAGAAAAATACACACCTGACCTAGGGAACTGGTCAATTTTCCCACAGAAACATCCTTATGACATCTAGAAATGTCGGTTTAGGTTATTTTAAGGGCTCCTTAATGATTATTGAAAAAAATGCTATAGACCAGGGGTCAGCAAACTACCACCTGCAGGTCAAATCTCACCCTCAGATTTGTAAACAAGTTCACTGGAATGCAGCCATGCTCAGTTGTTTAAGTATCGGCTATGGCTGCTTTTGAACTACAACCACAGACCTTGAGTAGCTGCAAGAAAGAACCTATGACCTGCAAAGCCAAAAATATTTACTCTGTCTCCCTTTACAGAAGTGTGCTGACCTCACATATAGACCAAATGTTTCAAAAACTAACATCATAGCAAAAAAGCAAGGAAGCTGGTAGAAAGAGCTCTGAGTTGGGAAAGAGAAATGATCTGGTCTCTAGAATCAGATCTGCTCCCATCAACTAGCCCAATGGCCAAGCGCAAACTTGGCTTTAACCTCCTCAGGCCTCAGTTTTCTTCATTTCTAATAATGGCATTAGAATAAGATTCTTTTGACATCTGAAGACTATAACTTTAGAATGATCCCAATGAGTTGGAAATCTATGTGAAATTCACTGCATGCGCTTACATGTCATTTAAAAAAAAACACAGATCTTCTAATAACAAAACTGTTTTGTAAGATTATTGTGAAGGAAAGAAAAGAATTTAGAAGACAGAAATCCTCAAATTGGAGGACGGATGAGAAATAAAATTGCACCTCACGTTTTTTAAGGCTTTGATTTTAACTCTTCACACACATCAGTAATCTGACTCTTTGCCACAGAGAGACAATTGCATGTATTTGCACTTTTTTCCTGTGTGTGAGAATTTAATTTTTTTACAACCCGCTGTGTTTTTCAGGCCCTTTAACTAATAGGCTTTTATCACCTTATGATTGCCTGATTTTCTCTTAATTACTTCATGGCAATACAATTTATTTTGATCACTCCCACCCTGCGGTTTTACTTTCTAATGAGGACTTCATGAATGTATGTGTACAACGATGCATCAGCTTAATTTTTCAATCCATCTTCTTCCCTGTAAATGGAGAGTGGAGCTGGAGTATGGCACAAGAGCCTGAGGGGGCCCTTCCTGCTTCCCACGTGGGGAAAGGTCTGCACGTGGAGTTTCCATTCTCCCGACAAGCCTCGGCCCCTGGGCCCTGGTGTCGTGGAGGACTTTTTAGTCACCTCTGCCTGGCTTTTTGAGGCGTTTACATATACACACGTTGTGTACCAGGGGGACAACCTGGCTCGAGGCCATTTGGAGGCGCAAAGTCCCGCCTGGTCTGTGATTTGGACTTTATCTCCCCATACACAGTGTTTATTAGATTTTTAATTCGGATAAGTGGAAGAGTTCATTGTTTTGAAACCAACCTGAGTAAGTTCAGAACTGATTTTCAAAACAACCATTTTCTTTCCTTCATAAATTCTACAGTTAAGGTTTCTAACAAGCCATTTTATAAATATAAACACATTTGGGTTCGCTCGGTTCAGCTCAACATGAATGCGTCATGCATCTCTAGTTATTGACTGTGTGCAGTTCCCAGAGTTGAAGATACACAAAGATCACAGACGCTGAAATCCACCAAGTTGGGGATTTCAGATTACCATCCACTGTTATTTGTAAAGTATCTTAATGATTTGATAATAGCTACCATTCCTTGAGAGTCCACCTTGTGTCAGGTACTTTATACACTGTTTCATTAAATCTTCAAGCAGATTTAATAAGATGATAAGCTTTATTCCCATTTATGAACTGCATTGACCAAGGGTCAACATATGGCAGAGCTGGGGTTTGTGACCCCAAAACCCTGCTCTTACAAGGGTCCATTTGGTCTTTCTTTCAAAGTACTTTCTCCTTTATTACCTCATCTGATCCTATAGCAACCCTGCTTAAGGGGCAGGGCGGGCATCCTGATCTCCCTTTTATAGACAAAAACTGGGGAATAAGTCTTATTCCCCAGGCTTATAAGGGATAGAGTCAGAGAAACCAGGCTTCCTTTTCCCTGACCTAGTGTTCATTCCATAAATACATTAAAACAAAACAAAACAAAAACCATGCAATCAAAGTGGAAAGTTTAGTGAAAAATGTACTTGCAGACAAGTCAGAGGACCTGTGCTCTCCCAAATCTTAACTCAGCAACCAACAGGTGATGGGAGTCTCCTGGACCCATGACCAGTAATCAGTTCTATGGTCTTAGACAAGTGGCTTAACTTCTTAAGGGCTCCTCATCCTCACCTGTCAAAATGATGAGGCTGAAGTAGGTGGTCCCTGAGGTTCCTTCCAGATCTGGGGGCCTGTGAGTCTGTGACCCACGACCAGTGTGGAATGACCATGACCAACGTGGCCTGGAGGCAAAAACTATTTGCTTAGATCATACCATTATGCAGAGAGAACACAGGGAAAAGTGTTATTTAAATTTACAGTCAGAATGGTGGTTGGACCATTGGGACCGCACTTGCAATTATCTAATGAATTTGGGCTGTACAGACAAATAGTTCATATAACTCACTGAAGAAGTTTACTGCGAGGGTAAAATGAGAGAGCAGATGCCCTTTTGAATGGGCAACATGCTGCTTTAAGAGCTAAAGAATTACATGTAGTTTTAATATGCAAAAACAGAATATATATGTCAGCCCCTGATTTGTCCTATCTGTAATGCCACAACTTTACAATGAAGACCCTTATTCTCTTTAACTCCTTTCTCTTGATCATATTCAAGTGTCATGCAATATTTTCCACCACCTCTACAACAGGGGATGGAGAAGGTTCACAGATGAAGGTTCTGGATTACTTTCTCAGCTTAGGCACAACTATAATAACCGCTAACAGTTAGTTGAGCACTTAGTATATGCTAGTCCGTCCACTTAGCTCACTCCATCTAATCTCCACAATCCCGGCAAGTCAGCACCTTTTTCATAATGAGGTCACTAAAGCTTCAAACTGGAGAGTTTGAGTAACCTTCCCACCATCACACAGGCCAGCAAACTGTAAAACTGGAATTCGAACCCAGGGAGTTTGCCCCTGGAGCACATGCTTGTAAGTGGGGTAGGCACCCTGCTAGTGGCTCTGGGGAACACTGTGCACCAAGCCCTAGGGAAGAGCATGGGACACGACAAGCACGTGGGCCCTGGTCTCAAGGTGCTTACAGGCTAGTGGGGAAAAAGACCGACTCAGGTCATTATAAGCAGAATGATTGTGATGAAGGGGAAGCATGGGTGGGAGACTTGCGGTTTAACGGGCTGGGGGTGAGCGGGAGGGGAGCAGTGAGAGCAGAAAACGGAGCAAGCTGTGTGGGAGAAGACAAAGAAACCACCCCCCTCAGCAGGCCCACAAAGTGATGGGCAGTGGGGAGCAGCAGAGAGACGCCCGCTAAAGGCTCCAGGCTACAGCAGCGCCACCTGGAGGGCAGGAGGTTAGTTCGCCTAGGGGCCCAGAGGGCATCACTTTGCCATCACTGAGCTCCCCACTGATGACCCAGAGTGTGCAGGAAAAGACCAAGTAATATTTAATGGGTACAATTTAAAAAGTACTAGCACATTTTAGGAAAATAATCGTGGTTGGCATTTACTGTCACCATCAGGTGCCTGGCACTGTTCTAAGCACTAAACATGCGTTAAGAACTCTGAGTCCCAGGTACCATGAAAACCCTCAGGTGACACAGGAGAAACTGAAGCTCAGAGAAGCGTCTCAACAGTTTCCTGGCTGGTGACTGACAGAGCTGGGATTGGAACCCGGGCAGTCTGACCCACAGCCTTCCCTGTTAACTAACCGATTTGTGTAAAGTTTTCATTCAGCGAGGATGCCTACATGCCCCACAGAGTAAACCTTTCTGGATACCTAAGCAATTCATTTATTAATACTCTGAATTGATGATTTCGAAACCCCATTTACAAAACCAACAGGTCACACACGGATGAAATTGTTTCTGACTTCATCAAACGCATACATGTTCTCAGACACCAATAAAGTCACTCCAACCTTCACCACTGCAGTTTAGACAGATTTAAAGGAAGCAATCATATAGTAATATTAGGAATACGTTGGTGTAGCAGCAATAATACCATATTATTGCTGAAAAGAAGTGAAATATCTATTTCCTGTGAAACACGGATCCTTTAATATATCCTCAGTTTGTAAATCTGTGGTTGAAGAACAGTGAAATACAATACTAACTACCACATTAAAACAAAACCATAATGACCGGCGTTTGATTCCTAGAAGAAAGTGGTGCTGTTATCAGTCAGAAATGATAAATAATGCAAAGAGAAAGCTTTGAGATTCTAACCCTTCCAGTCACAGGCTCAGATCTGAAGCAGTAAAACGGGCCCCCCGGTTTGCCCCACCGAGCTGTGGGATAATGAGTCTGGCTTGCCGCCACAGCTGTGGGTTACCCCAGTCCCCAAACCCACGAGTCACCACCACAGCTTCTCTCCTGCCTCGAGGCAACCCTCAATTTCAGAAGGGCACAGAATCAAACAGAAAGCAATTAGTGTGGCAGAACCTTGAAAAGAAACCAATAGTCAGGATCTAGAGTTTTTTTACAGAAAGCCAGGATTTCCTTATTTGCAGAGAGAAACAACAAGAACAATTAAAAGTTTCAAATCGTGTACAATTACTTTCAAGTCGAGTTTGGTGAAACATAAATAAATTTCATATCAGAGCTTCAGCCCAAGTCCGGGGCTGTTTGTTTGTTTTAGGGAACACTGCTTTCATCTTTGTGGAGGATGTCATAAAAGCACATTTCAAAAAATTACCATTGGCACCGAGTTCCCTATTTGATTACATGTTGGCACACAGCCCTGCCAGGAATATAGAGCCCCTATCTTGGTCCCTCTGATTGGAAGATAATCAGAAGCACTACCTACCTCTCACCACTCCCACCCACTACGCTGCAACGAGCATAAATTGTGGAAGCTACAAGAAATAACTGAAATTATTGAAGAAAGTCGGTACTTTCCATTTTACTTTACCTCGGGCAAATTCATCAGGCACCCCCCCTTGATGCAACACTAAGAGCTCTACTGAGTCAGAAGCACCAGATACCAATTACAAGCTGAGAACTAAGTGCCATAATTAACGAGACATACACTTTAAGCTAAAACAAGTAAAAAATGTTGCTGGATAAAGAAGAAAGTAAAGTAAAACTCCATAATTATAATAAATTGGTGTACAGTGGATAGATTTCTCCACCTATCAAACAGCAAAGATGATTATGTCTTTGGGAGACTAGTCAAGTGTTTTGCAATTAACATTTAACTCTGATAAAGATCTCACTTTAACAAATATACAAGTCAATTTTACACTTGAACCTCAGAGATTTATGCATATCAGTGGTGCCCATCCCATACCAATTTCAAATGGACTCTTACAAGATTATATATCCTTTTCATAATCACCATTTGGATTAAATGTCTTATGCGTATTTTTTCTGACATACAGCTTCCTGGTTTCCTTTGTTCCTTGCAGATGAGTTGATGGCTAAATGCATTTGATATTTCTTATATGCTCTTTTGTGCTTTCCCTGGAAATCTTTTAATTTCAACAAATTTCTTTTTGGAAATCAATTCTATAGGCATTGACTCTTCATCGAGGGCAATACTTATTTTCCTCTTTAGCAGACTTCTAGAATATGCGTAGAAAATATTGTCACACTCACATCCTTGAGGGTTTGTTTTTCTTTGTCTTAGTAAGACTGGTGAGTACATCTGCGGGAAGATGAGAAGGAGGAGGAGACAGAGAGAGAGAGAGAGAAATATAGAACCATTCTCTGATCATTTTAAGAGCTTCTGCCTGCATCAGGACAATATGAAAAGGGGAAAAGAGACCGATAGGCGAAGGGCTTTGTGATCATAAAATGAATGTGTCAAGGTTAAAGTATTCCTCTAATCCCAGACTGCAGGAGGAAAGCTACTGCTAATAAAGTCCTTCCATGCAGTTTTATTCACCAGCTTGCTCTTGACAAATGGAAACAGGAGTGCAGTCTGGAGGCCAATTACAAATCACTCTTCTGATTCCTTTAATCCCTATGTTTCCATTTTTGATCAAAATAATTTTTTTTTTAGACAGTGAAAGGAAAGAACTTATAAATAGTCTAAATCTTCAGCTTAATAGAAAGGTCTTAGCTAGAGTTGTTTCTCCCCCTCAACCTTTTAAGCCTCTTGCTGACCCCTTCCACAGCTGCCTCATGATGCTGGGAAGTAAAGTCAAGGCAGTGATGTGAGCACAGTAATGCCTGCATTTTCCATGTGACTGATGAGGTCACCAAATGACCAAAACCCAAAAAAGCAAGACCTTGCTCTTCAACCATGAACAAAATTGGACGAAACCATCTATTACTGTCACTCTCTCCAGGGGTGATGGTGACAGTAACTAACATCTACTCAGTATTTATGTGCCAGGCTCTGTGCTAAACGCATTTGCTCACTCTCAGAGCAGCCCTAGAGGGTAAGTGCTATACAGTATTTTCAGGGAGAACTAGCTTGAAGTTAACTAGCTGAAGGCCATACAGCCAGAACATGGTGGAGCACAGCCTTGAGATCTTGGGCAATGCATTGCAAGGCCTAAGATTTCCAGAGCTGCCTTAATATCTTTGAGCCTCTCAGGGTCCCAAAGGCCTAACCATGATGTCCCCCGGCTCTCATTAGATACGCCTACCCCCGACCTAGTAGGAAAGGCTCTGCACCTGGTTAGTTTCCCTATTAGATGCACCAGACACACCCCACCTGTTCTTCAACCCAACGGGATTTACCACCCTGCCAGCTTACTAAATTAGTCAAACAAGCCGATCACATCCTCCTGTGGGAGTCAGGGGGCACCACACCCTCTTGTTATTACAAAGCCTCCATCCCACAGCCCCTTCTTGTTCACTCTGGTCCCAAGTGCAACTCCCATGTGGCCCTGTATGGCATTCAGTGTCCTCCTGCCCCAGGCTGGGAGTATATGTGGCTAAGGAACTGTTGTCAATTTCATCTGTCCGGTGCTGGGTGTCATGTGTTCCACCATCTCATACTATTTAGCACAGAGGATCCCTCTTTCACCAACAGTGAACAGGAGGTGGTCAGAACAGGCAAGTGACTTGAATCCCTGAGACCTTAATCAGTGTGTGTACTGTCCCTTTGGACTCAGTTGGAAAGAAGGACGGCCTCTGAACAGGGAGGTTCTCTGACAGCAAGCTCAACCTCTCTTTCCCCAGCTGTGTTCTCTCCTTCGCCCCTACCCTGCTGCCAGGGTGTGTTGCTTGGGTACAGATTCAGCATCCATGAGGCAAGGAGGCCCTCAGGAGGGCTGATGGATGGCTGATCAGTCCTGATGGGATGAGAGCTGGGGCTACGGAATGGAAGCCAAAAGCTCTGAACCAACTGTACCATGAGGCCAGATGCTGTTTTCAAATAAACAAGGTCATTTCTCTTGGGCAGATCTATCACCATGCTGAGGGATCCACAGTGAGTGACACCCTCCCTTGCTCTTATCAGGAGAAAGAAACCACCACAATATAGAGAATGATGCTCACAGGTGAGCCTCAAGTTTTCACCCATGTGGGTGACTTTAGGGCCTAACAGCTGAGTTGAATCCCTGGTATGTCCCAGACTGTGTGGCTGTGATCAAAGCCAAGACTTGGAGAGTTAAGTGGTGAAAAGAACACGATCCAGGTTCAAGTCTCAGCCTGAGCATTCACTAGCTACACGAACTGCCGGTTACTTAATGTTTCTGAGCCTCAGTTACTTCATCTGTAAAGTAGATGAGGTATCTTACAAGGCTGCTATGAAGATTAAGTAGGAAAGTGAAGGTCAGGGACCCAGCACAGAGTGAGGCTACAACAAGGGGAGAAATCAGGAGATCCCCTCACTCCTTTTTCGGCTCCTTTCCAGGTTCTACCTAAGACTGTCCTTGGCTGAGTGGACACTAGACAGCAATGTTAATACATGGGAGTGATCAAGCTCTAAGGTTCAGGTGGGTTCAGTCTGGAAGGGGAAATTCTCTCCCTCTCATAAGTTTTGGCCAATGTCTATGTCACAATACTTCTTTTTCTAAAATTAAACTTAGGGCTAGAGGAGTTGTTTTGTTTTGTGATGATGTGTTTTTGGTGGTTGCTATTTTATTTGTATTTAACGGGTTCTATTTGTTTTTGTTAGTTTGAAAGAGGGATTATTTGTTTTCAGTCGGAGGCTGTCTTTGGGTTGAAAGGCAGCCCCAACTTTTTGAAGGTCTCAGAGAAGCATATTGATGGGTCATTTGCATATCTTACCATGTTGTGCCACCTTTTTAACAATGGCGTGACCTTGAGCCCATCAACATTTTCTTAGCCCTCACTTTGCTCAATTATTGGGTTAAATATACTGTACGTTCAATACCAGTTCCCTATTGATAGTATTAATTGTCTCAGATTTATAAGGAATGCTTCTCTACCGTGTTACAATGTGGATTTAGAGTGTTTGATTTCTAAGTATTGGGGTTTCTGATTGTGAACTTTTTGCCTTCAGGAACTTGGTTTCCACAGGCAAAAGTTCCCCAACTCGCTCCCATTCCCCACTTCCACAGGGTATTCAACCCGCCTTACTAAATTCAAACTGACAGTACATTTACTTAATCTTTCATCTTGCCCAGATTCTTGATGAAGGTTGGAATTCCTTTGGAAGGACATTCCAGTTGGCTGCTGTCTCTTGATAGCATTAGGGAAGTTCTAAGTGTTTGGAGACCATCCAAAGTTTCATGGTGGTAGCAGGACTCACACAACCTTTCTCCCTGCTGCTTTGGAATAACATAGGCACTACCGGTGAATCACCCCAGCAGCTCTGAGAAGCCAAGTCTATGTAGCCAAATCAGGATCAGGCCATTTCCTCAGAACAGGGTACGCCTCAACAAGAAGAGCAGGTGAGGTGAGTACCTCTGAAACAACTCCCAGACAAAAAGCATGGCCTTCTGGGTTCCCTCTACCGTTTCTCTGAGTATTTCTCTTGGCATCACCGGGGGGAATTGGGACTGTTTTCTTTAAACAGAATACTCCCTGGAGTTCTGAACTCTCCCCCTACCCCCTTCTCTCTTGCAGACATGTCCTTTCCACACCATAGCCACTGAACTAGAACATATCATCAGTTCAGGTGTACAAACTGTTTATACCACAAGTTGAGAGAATCTCAAAGTCCAGGTGACACAGAGATTAGGTGAGTTACAAGCACAAAGCCTCACATTACTCAACTAGCTTGGCACAAGTTTAAAGCATTTGGTTCCACTCAACAAACATTAAACAGCCCCTCACTGTTTCCCTCTCCCAATTGTCCCTCCCCCCATCTCAAACTCTAGTGCTTTGTATTCACTATCCTGTCTTTATTCTTGCTGAGGTTTTTAGTCTTTCCTCCAAGGTTATATTTTGTTTCCTGGAAAAACAAGGGTATGTTCTGTGTGGTCAACACATCAGTCCACTTCAGAGCAAACCCTTCTCTTCTTCTGGAAGACCTCATGGACCCTGACTCTACCTTCTGAAATTGCTCACAGGTCTCTCATTTGTTGGAACAAATCTGGTTATGGAACCAAATTCATTTGCCCTACACACAGTGAGCCAAATGCTGAGATGCGGAGGTTCACAGCAGAGAGAGGGTTCTCTCATGAGGCAGTCAAGCAAGTCTCAGATCTGCCTCCTCAAAAGTGAGGGCTTGGGATATTTATGGGATACAGAAGCACAGTGGTCTGAGCCTTAGGGAAAGGTGACTGGAGGGAAGAAAAAGGTGAAGTCATTAGTGTTCTGTGCAGGTGTATCTGAGTCACATGTTTCCTCACGGGACACGTGTTCAGAAAGTGACAGCATTAGCATGATCTGAGGGTGGAGTTTTAGCCCTCTGACATCAAAAGGTCATCATTGGACATTTTCACAGGCCCAGCTGGTGGGTCAGTGGTCCTAACCAGTCTTAACTGGCTGGAACTTGAGCTGGACAAGAGCTGACTCCAAGTTGCTGAAAAACAACTTAAGCAATGGTTACTAAAGTGACCCATACGTCAGAGGTGTTATCTATAGGGGGTAGTTAAAGGAGTCTTGTGACATATTGTCTAAGCTACGTGAAGCTTGGAGGGTATTCAATTTGCAGGAACAATTAACTTGAGCTTAGTCAGTGAAGGCTGGTCACAGGATATTATTTATTAAACAAGTTATAGTTTAAGGGATCTAACTGATGACTACCCTCGGTTTCAGGATTCAGAAAAGCCTCTCTATCTCTACTGAGCTCAGACTCAGTCTTGATTATCCTGGATCTTCCCAGCCCACTCTGTTTACTCTTTTTCTTATTCCATGGTCCTATGAAAAGCCCCCAGTTTCCACCCTTATCCCCTGCATTAGCAGGTAACCCTCTATTTCCATGTACTTGAGTTATTGACTGCCTTCCATGGCCCCATCCTGCCCTGACGTGTCCTAACAAGGCTGTGTATCTCACAGCCTTTACAGACTTAGACCTCCACACATCCCAGCTTCCCGTCAATCTGGGTCCCCTGAAGACTTCTGAAGAAGTAAGAATTAAGAGTTTTACTACAGAATACAGAGGAGAGGGACATGAAAATATCTAATTCTAACAAAATTTAGAGAGCAAGCAAATGATCCATCCGTTCATTTATTCACTCCTTCACTTATTCATTCTGCTCTATGTCAGATCCATGCCAGGCCCTGAGAGAGAAAAGGTGCCCAGGAACTCAAGTCCAGTAAGGGAGACAGACAGACTTTGGGTTCAACCATGTGGTAAGTGCCCCTGTAGAGGGAGGAGCACCATGTTCCCAGTAGGGAGAAGAAGGAATTCTGTCTAAAAAGGGACATTTAAGGAGATCTTTTTTTAGAAAGCAGGAAAAAAATAGGCATGTTATTAGTGTATGATGAGAAAGGGAGGGGTGAAATTATACATACGATCTTTTTATTCTTCTCAAAAGTTTTCCTACATGTCCACATGCATTACTTTGTAATTGAGAAAAAAAGCATTGTTTACAAATTAAGATTAAGGTCAACCCTTAATCACCGTTAATGCCATGGGGAGAGGCTGGGTTTTGGTTTCCCGCTCTATTATGTCTTTACATTCCTCAATAGTCATTCATTTATTTATCCTTTCCTTTATCACCTGTTTTCTGTCATTTCCTTTCATGTCTGTGGCTAATTTGGTTAATATTTGCTGAGCATTCATGTGTTCTTCTCTACTTCCCAGATTCTCTCAGAGTTGGACTGGGGCAGTATGACTGTGAATAGAAATAACATGTCATGTCCAAGGTGAGTCACTTAAAAGCCAGAGTGCCTTCCCCTTCTCTTTCTTACCCAGCAGCCTTGGAAGCCATGTGTACAGAGAACATACCATGAAGTGATAAGAACCTGGATTCCTGGGTTTCTGGGAAAAGAAGAGTCACCTCCAACTGACTTTGGACTTGGTGTAAGGGAGAAACAAGCTTTCGCTCTGTGGAGCCCTGTGACTTGGGGGTTCAGTTGTTACCACAGCATTTTCTAGCCTAACCTGACTAATTTGAATGAGTCTATCTCCACTGCCTTCAGAATATAAAGTATATTTCTGTAAAAATTTTGTAAGGCTAGTATCTTAGTAAGATATAAAATTCTTCTTTCACCCTTTCCTTCTTACTGCATTTTGTTTGCTCCTTTTCTATTTAAATGGGTTTGAGTTTGTTGTTCTCACCAAGTCAGTCAGTCAACCAAGATGCAGATGTTAATTTACTTGTGCAAATATGTGCCAGCAAATACGTGTACCCCACCCTGAACTGCTGCTCCAAGTAAAACCTCACAAAGATCTTTTAGGTCAATTCCCTCTGCCCACATGAACCCAGGGTCCTTGTATGCTGTGAAGTACCATTCCTCAGCCCCACCCAAGTGAGAAGTCTCCTGGGTGAAGACTATAGAATGCAGTTCAGCCCCAGAATATACTCCTGCAAGGAGGATTGCCCAAGTATGACAGATCAGAGACGGTAGGTGACAAGATTTTGCACTCATGCCTATTCCCTGCCTGCTCCTGCCCCATCCTGTTCCTTACACCAGCATGGCACTGAAATTCCCTTAAGCTAATTGAAATGCCGTTAAGACTCTCTATTGTTATTGATCCCAATGCTGCATAGTTTCTCTATGGATATTTTATTCATCCACATTTTTCAAATGTATGTCTGCGTATAGGTATGTATGTATATATGTAAATACTTTTTACAATAAGTTTCTTTGTCATCAAAGAATAAATTAAGTCATCTCATTGACCTTGCTAAATAATTTGCTGCAATGTACAGGATTTTACCAGATAATACCTACCACCTTATAACATCAGGACTTACCCTCTGAGTTTATATTATATAAATGCTTTATTTGCCTTTGAGCAGTCATAATAAATCATATCATACAATTAAATACTCATCACTGTTCAATAAAGGAGTCATATTTTCCATTTTACCTGCTCTTGCCCAGTTTCCAGCATGATCTAGTGCTTAAAACTCAAGGGGGGGGGGCGGAGGGATAAACTGGGAGATTGGGATTGACATATACACACTACTATATATAAAATAGATAACTAATAAGGACCTACTGTAGAGCACAGGGAACTCTACTCAATACTCTGTAATGGTCTATATGGGAAAAGGATCTAAAAAAGAGTGGAAATATGTATTTGTATAACTGATTCACTTTGCTGTACAGCAGAAACTAACACAACATTGTAAATCAACTCTACTCCAATAAAAATTAATTTTAAAAAAGCTCAAGGGGAAAGTAATTCATGACTCTAAATGTATGACAAACTATTCATGAGCTACTCCTTGAAGATATTTTCCTCCAATCAAAAGTTATTTAAATCAAGGGAAAACCCTTTGACAAACTCTTCCCTCATATATTTAACTTCTGTCACAGGGCTTACTCATTTTGTTCTCTTTTGGCCATTAAGTTTTCCTCTAGTTTTCCCTTTAAAGCACATTAGTTTCTATAGAAACAAGAATGTCACTAATTTGAGAAAAGCTTAGAAACATCCAGACAAAATGTAGTATACAGTAAATTCCTACAATGTTTTGAAATGTAGCTCCTGGTTTGGTTTGGTTAATCAAAGGATATCTAGAAGGTCATTGTCACTACATCTCTGATATACATTTATTTGACAGACTACACACTCACATTTGGGCCTATCCCTAACCTATTTTATATGATCCTGATGAAATATTTCCTGAGGCCTAAACCCTTCCTTAAATTTTGCTGCATTGCTTATTTTGGAAAAGTGGCAGCTGAATTAAAGGAATTGTTTACTTCTACAGCAAAATGCAACTGTTGGTATTCTGGCCTCATCTGTATTTGTTTTATTAGCCTCAAAATATTTTTTAAAAGATTCAGAGATTAGCTCTAAGGAGCCTCAAATCAGAGCCTGTCAGAGGTGAGCGACAAGAATACAGAAGAGAGAATGCGGAGATGTCTTGACCAACTATCTCTCTCTACGGCTTTTGAACAAATGAAAATGATACCTCCCATCCAATCTCTAGTGGAATGACAGTTCCCTGAAGCTCAGATCTAGGATGCCTCTGGGTCCTAAGTAAACTCCCTTAGCTGATCTGAAGCAGAAGACCCTGTGTTACTCTAAATGATAATTTATGTGCAATCTGCCTTTATTGCTATTTGCTAAGCAAGGTTATAATTTATTCATTCATTTGCCAAACATTTACCAAGTGTTTACTATGTATCAGTAACTGTTCTAGGTGTTGGGAATACAGCAATGATTAAAAGAGATTAAACTCCCCAACCCCAGGACTTCCCTGGTGGTCCGATGGTTAAGAATCCGCCTTCCAATACAGGGGACGCGGATTCGATGCATTTTCCATTTTTGCAAATGGAAAAAATCAGGGGAACTAAGATCCCACATGCCGCGGGATAACTAAGCCCGTGTGCCGCAACTACTGAGCCCATGCACCACAACTAGAGAGAAGCCCATGTGCCGCAACGAAGAGGCCATGCACCTCTTCGTTGATCTTCGCATGAAGATCCCAACACAGCCAAAAATAAAAACAAATAAATAAATATTTTAAAAATATAAAAACTAAAATAAAATCCCCAATCCCAAAGAGCTTACAATACTGCATATATATTCCTGGATAAAATAAGTAAAATAAAATATATGTTATGTATATGGTGGTACTTGTTATGGATGAAAATTAAGAAGGGAAGGTGTTAGAGAATGTTGCAAGGGAGGTTGTAACTTTAGATAGAATGGTTAGGGTACTTACCTTTATTATGTAACATCCTTCAGGGTTAAAAGGTTACCAGGGTTTGTATCCAGAAGAACCTCTATATACATATTCAATTGTGTTTCACCAAATCTACTACCAAAATATTTCATATAAATTGATGGCTTTCTCTAGTTTTGATTTTTCTAATTTTTCTAGTTTTAATTCTTGTTGAAGTATAGATAAAACAAAGCTATTTTCAGTCTTTATAAAAAGTTTCAATATGGTATAGCTGATGAATCATTCACTCATTGTACAAACTTATTGAGTACCTACTATGTGGCAGACATCATTACAATATATTGATGAGGATACTTTCAGTTGCATATAAAAATAAACGTGAGTCAAAATAGCTTAGAAATAAAAGAGATGTTTTGGCTCATATAACTGAAAAGTGCAGAGATGGAGCTAGTTTCTGGCTGGGCTTGATCCGGTAGCACAATGATGTCAAACAAGGAACCTATTCTCTTGCCATCTATTTTTCTGCTCTGTTTTCTGTTGTTTCTGCATCATCCCGTACTGGTCCAATGATGGCTGCCAGCTGCTCCCAGAGAGAGTTTCATTGCCCCATAATTCCCAGCAAAATTTGGAGAATCATTGTGATTGGGCCAGCTTGGGTCACGTGTTCACTTTTGAGCCAATACTGTGACCAGAAGAAGAAATACAGTGACTGGCTTAGCCCAGGTCATGTGTGTCCCCCCTGGAACCACAGCTGTAGTTAGCCTCTCTGGAACCACATGCTCTACAAATGGAAAATGGATCTTGTTGAGAAGAAAGAATTTGGGAATAAATGCCAAGAATATAGTGTTCATTACATCTGAATTCAGGACTTAAAGATGAATGAAATTGGCATCATTCCTGCCTTCAAATAATTTTTTTCTAATTGTTCCTAAATTTTTCCAAACCATTTATTCATGTGACTCTTTTCCTTCTTCTTATTCATTTTTGAACCCAATAGAAATATAGTTTGAGATGGGTAATAAATATTTAATAAATACATAAATAAGAGAATATTCATCTGGTGTGTCTTCCTGTCCAGAATCTAAGATATATATGCAGCTAGCTCCATGTGACCTGGTTCTCTGAAGCCTACGCTATGTGGCTCTAAGAAAGCAGTGGATCATCATCAGGGAAATACAAATCAAAACCACAGCACGATTATCACCTCAAGCCCAATAGAATGGCTATTATCAAAAAGATGAGCCATAACAAGTGTTAACTAGGATGTGGAAAAAAGGGGATCCCTGTGCATTGTTGGTGGGCACGTAAATTGGTATAGCCACTATGGAAAACAGTATGGGGGTTCCTCAAAAAATTAAAACTAGAGGGATTTCCCTGGTGGCTCAGTGGTTAAGAATCCATCTGCCAATGCAGGCGACACGGGTTTGAGCTCTGATCCAGGAAGATCCCACATGCCATGGAGCAACTAAGCCTGTGTGCCACAACTACTGAGCCTGCATGCCACAACTACTGAAGCCCACGAGCCTAGAGCCTGTACTCCACAACAAGAGAAGCCACTGCAATGAGAAGACCGCGCACCGAAATGAAGAGTAACCCCCGCTCACTGCAACTACAGAAAGCCCATGCAGCAATGAAGACCCAGCACAGCCAAAAATAAATAAATAAATAATAAATTTATTTTTAAAAATTAAAAATAGAGCTATCATATAATCCAGCAATTTCATTTTTGGGTATTTATTCAAATAAAACAAAAGCACTAATTTGAAAAGGTATATATCCCCATGTTCATTGCAACATTATTTACAATAGCCAATATATGGAAACAACATAAGTGTCCATTAATGGATGAATGGGTAAATGTATATATATAATTCATGTGTGTATACACACATGCACTTTGCACACATACACACCACATACAATGGAATATTATTCAGCCATAAAAGAATGAAATCTTGCCATTTGTGATAACATAAGTGGACCTCAAGTGCATTGTTCTAAGTGAAATAAGTCAAAGAAAGACAAATACTGTATGATCTCACTTACATGTGGAATCTAAAACAAAACAAAAATAACCAAGTTCATAGATACAGAGAAGAGATTGGTGGTTGCCAGAAGTAGGAGGGGTAGGGTGGGAAAAATAGGTGAAGGGGGTCAAAAGGTAAAACATCCAGTTATAAAATAAATAAGTCCTGGAAATGTAATGTACAGAATAGGGACTATAGGTAATAACACTGTATTGCATATTTGAAAATTGCTAGGAGAGTAGATCTTAAAAGTCTCATCACAAAACAACAAGGACCTCCTGTGTAGCACATATTCAGTATCTTGTAATAACCTATAATGGAAAAGAATCTGAAAAAGAATAGATAAATATATGTATAATATATATGTGTGTGTGTATAACTGAATCACTTTGTTGTACACCTGAAACATTGTAAATCAACTATACTTCAATTTTTAAAAAGTTCTCATCACAAGGAAACAAAGTTTGTAACCGTGTAAGGGGACAGATGTTAACTAGACTTATTACAGTGATCATTTCCCAATGTGTACAAATATCAAATCATTATGTTGTATACCTGAGACTAATATAATGTTATATGTCAATTACAGCTCAATTTAAAAAATTAATTAATTAATCCCCCCCCCCCAAAAAAAAGCAATGCCTTTAAGATGCCACCTCTTCCCATCTTGGACTAAAGAAGGAAGACCCTTCTCTAGCTGGGAACATTCAACTGGGAGTTGACTCTAGAAACTACATAGGAGATTCTACTGGAGTCCTTAACACTTTTTTAGCAAAACAGGAATTGGGGCTGGCCCACGAACCACAGCAGACCAGGAACAACTGAGGATTCTCTGTTTTGTATAGCCTTAAGTTAGCTGCATTGGCCTTGCAGAGAAAAGTCTGATCCCCTGAGGTTGTAGTACAAAAAGAACTAGGAAAACTCAGAAGGGTGATGGAAACTGGGGAGTGGTGACAGGCCAGAAACAAGCCAATAATCACATGCAATCACTTGAGGTAGAAGAGACAGGGAAATTGCAAGAAATGGCTGCAAACAGTGAAATTGTGGATATCAGGCAGAATCCTATGGAGAGTCCCAGGACAGTATGGGGGGCTGTGTCTGTGACATCCTCCCATTGCCAAGTGCAATGACATTGCCTTCAGTGGTCACACAGCAAATGTAGAGGGAATAACCTAGGTTAATCAAACTATTAGTTTTATTGTTATTGAGGGACTGGACCTCGAAACCCACAACTGGTTGCTCAATGTAAAAAAAAAAAACCTTACCTCCTGCCACTCCATAAATAATCACCACCCATGTGAAACTAAACAGGAAATGAAAAAGCTTGGTTCATCCCTGGAGAGACGCCACGGATATGCATTTTCAGAGCTGCCGTTGCAACATGGATCATTGACTCGTGGCCAGGTGCTCTGGTTGGTTACCATGCCCTCGGGGACAGAAAATAAGGTACAGTACCTGACTATGAACTGCCTTTTAGCACTTAACAAGCTGAATGGAATCCATGTGGGAGGTAAACTGTTGTCCCTGAGCAGCTTTCAGCATCCTATCTGATGTCTGCTTTAGTTTTGTATCATGTTTTCCAAGCTGAACACTGTTTTAGTGTGGATTTGGTGGGAATCTTCTCCCACTAAATCATGGGCCAATTTTTCCTCCTACAGGTACATTCTTTGACTTTGATGTATCAATGAATATATTTGTCTTGTGTGAAACATTATTTCCATTTGACAAGTTCTTCTTCCTTCCTAGTTCCCTTTCAAATAATAACAGCAGTTACCAGGTATTTAGTGTTTTCTATGTGTCAGATCCTGTCCTAAACTCTTTACATGGATTATCTTGTTTTATTCTTACTAAAGCTCGAATAACCAAGAGATATGATCCTCATTTTTCAAATGAGGGAACTAAGTTTGAGAGTTTAAGTGACTTGCCCAATGTCATGTCACTAAGAAATATTTGCCTTGAGATCTTTGTGACTTAAAATCTACAAATTTGAGAGAGTGGAGTACTTCCTAAAAGGCTGCCTGCGTGGAATCATTGTTTCTTTTACTCCTAACACCTGGAGTTTGCTTTTTTTTCCTGAGGCAAGTGGCAGCTGTGTTGACTCACCCCCACCTGCCATTCCATCACTTATTTGTGTTATCAATACCCCCAAATTGCCCCATCTGAACTCTGGGCCCAGATATCCAGTGCATAAGGAGCCAGCTGTGCTGTTTGCTAGGTGCCCTCTTCATTGCTACTCTGTTTGGAATCAGTCAGTATAATACTTGGCTGATGACTTTGACCGAGATCTTTGAGTGCCTTTGCTAATTCAGCTCTTGCCAGAGTATTCTAACTGCCCACCCGTGGAATTCTTGGCTCCTAGAAATAATTTAGAATGTCTAGAAAGTGCAAGTTCCACATGTTATATTAAAGTGCCACATGTTATATTAAAGACCCTCATCCGTGGAACATTAACATCCATGAACTTTGTTCAAGCTCTCCTTCACTCTTTATGTACTCAGGGGTAGTAGCCATTGAGACGAGGCTATGCCCCCCTTCTTATCATCCAAACATGCTTAATGTCACACTTATAATGATAAATGAACATCGATAAGACTACACATTTCCATGAAATTTTATGAGGTAAGTTATTGTGTGGAGTCAGGAGAATATAGTCACAATATGCAGTTAAGTGAAATAAAGTAAGACAGAACAGTAAGTAAAGTAAGTTCCCATTTTAAAAAATGTGTTTATTTACATGTGTGAATATGGGAAAAATAACTGGAAGTATTTGGAATACTGACTTGTATGTGCCTCTCTACATAGTTTTTCTAGAGTATTGTGTTCATATTGTTTTTTTTTAAGCGTTGCATTTACAGTCTGGGACAAAAACTGGCCTCTAAGTTTATCATTTAGAACTACTAGTGCTCCAGCTTTTGGATATTATCTTTAAAAAGTATAGTTTGTTGCAGTTGAGTTCTACTCTTTCTTTTTTGTTTTTTTGTTGGTGTCATCAATGTTTTTAGATGTTTTGTAATTCTAAGAAACTCTTTCAATCCTGAAGAGTAAAAAACACCCCCCCAAAATAAACCAAGAGCTTCTTTCAATGTGCTGGAACTGTTCTTGAAACAGATTAATGTTCTAGAAGATGAGCAAGGAATTTGGCTTCTGGCCACATGACTGATTGGGAGATCCACGATACTCTCCTGCTACAGACCACCTAAGTCCAGAAACAGACAGACCTGGAGTGACCAGGAGCTGTGGAGTACGGGTAGCGCTGGGGAAAAGGATGGGTCTAGGCTGTGTTTTGAATGTTAGAAGTGTATGTAGGCTTTAATGGTCAGATCACATACACAGAGGATAAAATGATTTCGATTTCTTCACATTGACTACCAGGCCAACAAGTAACAAAGCTCTGAAAAGGTTTCTTGTAAAGAGTTTCAGCATTCAAATCTTTTAGAAATACTATATGTGAAACGATTGTATACATTATAATTTACTTTTAATTTCATATTGGCACATTGTCTATTCAACAAATATTTTTTGAATACATACCAAGTGCCAGGCTCTCTGCAAAGCAGTGAACAAAACAGACAAGGTCCCTACCTTCACAGGCTTATAGTTTAGACCTGTGCTGATCAATAAATATGGTAGTTACTGGGCATGTATGGCTACTGATCACTTTAATATGTGGCTAGTCCAAATTGAAATGTCCTGTAAGTATAAAATGCATACTGGATTTTAAACAATTGATATGGAAAAAAGTTATATATCTCAACTTTTTATATTGACTACATGTTGAAATGATAATAGTTTGGCTATATTGGGGGAAAGAAAATATATTAAAATTCACTTCATCTGTTTCTCTTTACTTTTTTAATGTGGTGACTAGAAAAATTTTAATTACACATTCAACTTACGTTATATTTCCGTTGGACAACGCTGGTCTAGACCAAGGGTTCTCAAAACCCCCTGTGCTCATAATTATATGAGAAGCTTTAAAAATACAGATCCCCAGACTCTACCCCCTAGAGATTCTTATTCTGTCTGGGCTGGGGCTCTAGTGCTGACATTTCTTTTTAAAGCTCCAAGTGAGACAATGTGCAGCTGTTCCAGGGGCTGAAAGAGACACAGAGTCTACTACGCCTCTGCCCCAGCCATCTGGGAGATAACCACCTTGCCACTCTCTGATGACCATCTTCCCTGTTTGTGGTAGTTTTAAAATATGTCCATAAATTGATACCTCTCTCTTCAAGAGGTGGAGCTTACTTTCCCTCTTCTGTGTGAACAGGACTTAGTGACTGACTGCTAACAAATGTGGCCAAAGTGACGATATGTGACTTGAAACTAGGTTGTAAAAGGTATTGCGGCTTCCTCCTCCCTCTCTCTGTTTCTGTCTCTGTCTCTGTCTTTCTCTCTCATCACTTATCCTGGGAGAAGCTTGCTGCCATGTTGTGAGGGCACTCAAGCAGCCCTACAGAGAGGTCCACAGGGTGAAGAACAAAGGCCTTCTGCCGACAGCCAATAGAAACTTGCCAGGTAGATGTGTGAACCACCTTGGAAGGATCATTTAACCCCAGCTAGACCTTCAGATGACTGCAGCCCTGACTGACGTCTTGACTGTAAACTCAAGAGAAACTCTGAGCCAGAACTACCCCGCTAAATCACTCCCAAATTTTTGACCCACATAGGCTGAATGAGATAATACATGTTTCTTGTTTTAAGTTACTAAGCTTTAGGGTAATTTTAGTACAGCAATAAATACCTAACATGCTGTGGCACTGGGCCTCCCTGCTCCTCACCATTGCCTCACCAGGGCCATTTGCCAATGTGAGTGGCCCCAGCAGCTCAGAACCATTTGAGAAAGTGCTGCAGGGCACTCCCTTTCAAGGTGAGCATCCAGTGACCACAGACAACCTGCTTGAGCACCCAGAGAGGCACCTCGGTGCTGGCACCAGTGATCACACGGCCCAGCTGCCTGGGAGCCACAGACAAAGCTGTAGCTTTGATGCCTTGCTGGTGGTTACACAGCATGGCACTTGGTGAAAATATACCAGGACAACTTTCTGTGTCCTTGGACCTTTGCTATGGGCATGAAATTTACTGTGTCTCTACCTTCCTCCCCAACCTGCTTTCACATTCCTCAGTCTCCATCCTAAAACAAAATTCACCTTCGAAAACAGGGCTGCTTAGAAACACGCACACATCGTGCCCATTTCTACTCCTGACTGCAGTCTCCTCTGCCCCAGCCCTTTCTCACTCCCACCTATGTTCTCAGACCCACAGCTACACTTGCCTACGATTACGGTCTTTCCCCTACTTCTGGTATTATTATACATCTCCACTTCCTTTTGCCTCCCCCCAGTAATCCCACCGTCCACATCCCCTACAGTCCCTGGCACAAAGACAGTCCTCTGGAGGAAAGAGTACAATGCACACTTCTACACAGGCTTTTCTCCCTGGAGGAAACAATAAGGAAAGTGTCTTTGTCAAGTGTAGAAAGAACTATTGTAGATTTGTGGTCTTGGTCAAGAAATTCTGCTCTAGTTGGTTTGGTAATAATAACAACAGTAAAGTAATAATGCTTAACTTCCTTTTTTAACACCATTATTTTATGTTAAATTCCTTCAACTTGAAGTTCTTTAAGATTTATAAGGTAAAAAGTTAGTTTCAACTCACTGGATCCCCCAAGTTACTCTAAAATGAACACCTAAGTATCAACATTAATCAAATGCCTCGTGCTCTTTTGCAGTGCAAAAGTGGAAACAAAGATTACTTTATTCCTAAACTTTTTTTTTTTTCCTCCATGTTTTTGCCTGGCTTGAAATCAGACTCGGTGTTCTATAAAGGAGCGATTAAGTACAGACTTCTGTTTTAACAGGATGTACTTAAGGCAGCCAAAAGCATTCTCCCTGCATTAAGTTGAAAGGTCTAAATCAGAAAGAAAAATTGATTTCTTGTATTGACATACGTGTCACTTATTGTTACAAGGACCTATCCATGTAAGTGTAGGACAATTCAGCCTTGCATGAATATTCAGGTTCCAACGCAAGGGCATCTGACTCCAGGCTGCTTGTGTCTGAGTCTTCCACTTTGCTGTCAGAGGTGAATTCACATTTCTGCCCCCGAAAACACACACTTTTTAAGTGTTCTTCTACCTGGTGCCTCCCTCCTACTGTCTTCCACCCCAAATATATAATCGGTGTATTTCAAAAGGTGCCTTGTTATAGACAGGATAACTGAACGCCCACCAGCTTGCATTCTGTGCTACAAGGCTTCACTCCCTATAATAACAGACAAAGGAGAAGTCTGCTAATGATGTTTACCCACCTCGGCTTGTGTTTGTCTAATGTTTAAAGAATGGTTTTGTTATCTTTAGACATTCCTGAACAATCGCTCTCTCGGAACATCAAGCACACGGAACAGAGAGGTGAGGGTCAGGATGGGGGAGGGAGACGAGACAGCGAGGCTTCCTGGTCCAGCCCTCCCTGCTAGTTCAGCGCCATCTAGTGGGAGATTCCAAAGCGACTTCAGGGATGAGAAAGCTCAGCGTGGTCCTCAATTCAAGGAAGACCTTATATCCATCCTCACACATGGCATACAATCACTGTACATCTTGTGTGGCTTATACACATTTTGAATTATACACAACAAATATTTGACCTTACTGTTTAGTCTTACTTTGTCTCTAACCTGATACCGTTGACTCCTTAACTCTCTCTTGATGTGCAGGCAGGGAATGCAAATAATATTAAGATAATCAAAGCAAGCAGTGCCTGGGGAAAAAATCACAGAGAGCATTCCAGAGTTACACAAAATAAAATAAAAATGTTCTAATATGGCTCTTTATTATAGTTTTATTATCTTTAAAACCACATTATTGTAAAATAAACTTACAAGTAAATTTTCTAGATAATTGACATTTTAAGCACCATGATGCTTAATGATATTATTTTCAGAGGAATACTGAAGAAAATTAAACGTTTCTTCATGACCCAGGGTTGTTTATTATGAACACCATTTACTACACAAAGTCCTCAGGAACAATTGTAACATGTGGGACTGTTTGCCCCACGCAAAATGGCCCCTATTCCTGTTAAGTTCTTTTGTCCTCTTTTCATAGATTTTCTTCCCACTTACTTACAGCAATTCTACATTCTTGTAGCACCCTGCTGCACCACATTTCTTAATTGCTTACTTATTTTAAGCTTAATGGTAGGTAATCATATAGCTAAATTTAGTAGAAGTGTATCTAAATTAAGAGTGAGACCCTCTATGACTCATCTTTGGGTAAAATGTACCTCTCCTAATTAATAGAATCTGTAACAACACTTTTGACTGTCTTTTTCCACATTATCCTGAGCTGTCAGATGTCTTCCAGAAAACTGAGGTGGCTGAATGAGTCACATTCAAATAAGTTAAGAGCAACAGATTGTGGTATACTATTGGTTAAGGGAAATTTACCAAAATATATATTCACATAGAAAAAAGGTCCAATTCAACTGGTACAACGACCTAAGGAAATAGCATATTAGATGCTTTCAGTAGTCCTATTGTGTCGATGAAATGAAATGTCATGTCAATGAAATGTTAGTCTGTTCATGACTAATTTTTGAACTGTTTCCTTTTTGAAACCAAGTGTTTAAGTGAGAGCTAACTGGACATTCTTTCTACTTAGTCTCAGATTCCTTTTGATGGGACAGTGTAGCAGCTGACATAAGCTGAGAAGATAGTTACTTATTATCCATGACATTCTAATCCAGTTCTAAGATGCCAAATGGCCCCCTGGACGATGAGAATAGTTGTATGTTGCCTCTACTTGTAGGTTAGAACATTGGTTAAAACGTGTTAAGAGACCAAGATCATGACTGTGACTCCCCTCCCCAGGAGCAGGTCCCATTCTGTGAGGTCTAATGTTTATATCACTTGGAGAGCTCTCTTTAAGAAAGAGAGTACAACATTGCAATTAGGTAAGGAAGTAATTATTTAAGAATACTTTCAAAGAGGTGATAAATACTATAAATATCACAAAATACAAATGAACAGAATGTTTTTATTAATTAACTACCTGACACTTCTACAATATTTTTTTCTACCCTCTTAACTGCATACATTTTGATTACCTCTTTGAATGACAGTTTTGTTGTACACTTTTTAATAAAAACAATGAAGTATACCTTAGTCTTTCCTCTAGCATAGGAGATTTTGGCTTGGCAAAAATTTAGAAACAATGGGAATAAGGATGCTCTCTGTGAATGAAAATGTGGAATCTCTACTGATGGATGAGCTTCACCATTTGAAGTGAGTAAACCAAGAGGATATCAGTTAATGTGGGAGGATCCAACTGGGGTTATTTTGGAAATGGTTTTGGTACCTTCAATAAAAGGAGGCAACGTAGCCCAGTTTTTAAGAGCTTGGGCCACTTTTAACTGTGTGGCATTGGCAACAATCTCTCTGCACTGCAGTTTACTAATATCTAACTCATGAAGTTGTTGGGAGGATTAAATGAGAACGTAAATGTAACATACTTAATGCAGGGCTTGTTTTGTTGTTGTTTAACTTTGTTTCTGAATTGTTTTGCCTTGAATATTAACAGTGGTAAAAAAAAATTAAAGTAAAAAAAAAAACTTCCCCAAGTGATGCTGACCCACAGTCAAGATTGGAAACTACCACATGTACCAGGAATTCAGTTATTTTGATGGGAGATGACTTGAAGGTGAGGTGAGAGAGAAAACAGTAAAATAATTCCTTACACAGTGAAGAAGAAATATATTCATTTTAAACCAGGCTTTACTGCCACAAAAATGATGGATTTAAAGACTCATTCATGGGCTTCCCTGGTGGCGCAGTGGTTGAGAATCTGCCTGCCAATGCAGGGGACACGGGTTCGAGCCCTGGTCTGGGAAGATCCCACATGCCGCGGAGCAACTGGGCCTGTGAGCCACAACTACTGAGCCTGCGCGTCTGGAGCCTGTGCTCCGCAACAAGAGAGGTCGCGATAGTGAGAGGCCCGCGCACTGTGATGAAGAGTGGCCCCCGCTTGCCGCAACTGGAGAAAGCCCACGCACAGAAACGAAGACCCAACACAGCCATAAATAAATAAATAATAATAAATAAAAACTCATTCAATTATGCTTCCAAATCTCAAAAAAAAAAAAGATTTAAAAAATGATTTAGATCAACAATATTAAAATCAAGTCAAATGTATCTGGAAATTGCCAAATTTCTAGTACGCCAAGGCTGAAGTTTTTCACTATAAAATGCGCTTTTAAGGGGCCTTGAATGTGAGGCAGCACCCAGTGTTTTGTTCTCTCTATAGGACAGGCTTGGGTGTCCGGCAGATCCATTTCTGGGTCTGAGTTTTGCCACTCACTCTCCATGTGACTTTGGGGAATGATTAACCTCTCCAGAGTGGTTTACTTTTCTATAAAATAAGAATATTAATTGGATCTGCCATATACCTTTGCTACAAGGCTTGAACAAGAGTGAATGGCATGCTTTTAGCACAGTTCTGACACATTCTGGCACTTAATATAAGTTAGCTATTATTATCATTATCATTTTTATCATTCTTGTTCAGTTGGGAGTGTGAAGTTTTTATTTTGGCTTTTGTTTTTTGGTTTATGATAGTTTTATTTCCCCTAAGAGCTATATTGGGTTCATATATTATCTTTTGGGGTTTTCTCATTTATAACTCAACACTCTGAGGCACTGACAGAGATTTAAATACCCAGAGTGCTTAACAAAAGGTAGAATGCATAGGCAGGTGTGTGTATGTGTGTGCATCTTCTGCTTTCTTCCATTCAATATAGCTTTAAAATTGTACTTACATATGTAAGTGGCCAGAAAAATAATGAAAATGGCATAGAAATAAAAAATTAACTTCTGGAACGTTTCTCAGAATAGTCTACTTTGGAAGTGGCCATGTATTTCTATAACATATTCCAAGATGCACCTTATTAACTTGTACTTAGCTTCCTGGTGACTTGAGCTCCTTATAGGTGAAGTGGGAATAAGAAGATTGACTTAATAAGATTTACAGAGTGTCATTCATTCGATATGTTTATTAGGTGACGCAATGAAGGAGGCAGGCATGATTCCAGCCCTCGTGGAGCTTACAGTCTAATGGGAATAGCAGAGGTTGAGTAGGGTAATGAGTGTTATGAAGGAAGAATGCAGAGGGCAATGAGAGCATGCAACAGGCTAGTGTCATCTAGTCAAGAAAGTGGCATTTGCATTTGTAGGAGTTAAAGGTTATTTTGGAAAGAGGATTAGAGAGCAGGATAAAAATTGTTTACACAGAGTAATTCAGCCATTCATTAATGTATAATACTTATTCAACAAATAACCAACAAGACGGACAAATCCCTGCCTTCATGGAGCTTACATTCTAATATATATATAATATATAGCACTCAGCGCGATGCCTAGTACACAGTAGGCACTTAGCCAAAGTTAAGGTACCCTTCCATAAGCCTCATGTATTCACACCCATTACTTTGCACTCGTCAAGCCTTATCGGGGCTATTCCAGCAGCAGACCCCACTCAGCCCATCTGCTGCACAGCCATCAAAGTTATCATCCAAAGACACTTATCGTTTCATGCTCTACAGGGCTATGTCTGTTTTTGGAGCATTTATTGGAGGAAATTTCATCCAGCTGTTCCACAGAACCCTAAAAATGAGATCTGTTTCTTTGTGGATCGGTTACTGTTGGCCACCCTACACCCTGTATTTGGAACACCCACTATGAGAAGGATAGAAGTTTTCTGAGCTTTGGGGGTTGGTCTTATAATAGCAAACTGAAATATCATGTGTTAGCCCTGTCAGAGCTGAAAATACATTTCCAACTTGAAATGTCTGGACCAAAGGTTTGATAACCATCTATGGGGTCAATAGGTTTCCATATGGGGTGCCAAATGATTGCAACAGATAGATAACCCAGGATCAGGCTGAATCAGTGGGAGCACACAATACAGAAATAGAGGCAGTGAGCTTGACCACAGTGGTAGCTGGCTAAAGCAGCCAAATTAAGTCTTCTAATCTCTAGAGTATCTTCAGCCTTTATCAGGGCAGTTTTATAACCTAGAGACTATTATTTAATGTGTAATTTTATTTTTTACTTCTAGTATTCAGTGGCTGTTTCAGTGCATAGAAAGGGAATTTTTAAATCAAATTGCTTCAAAAGTAGGTTTCATTAGGTTGCCAGAGAAGCATCGCCTTGTACATGATTTTGTTTCTAATTTGGCTTTCCACCAAATCATTGTTATACAACAATTCTCCGTGCAACTGAGGTTGTGTGTTTATGTGTGTGTGTGTGTTTAAAAAAAAATCCCCAGCATAGCCTTTGAAAATCATATCCACTTAAATATCTAGTTTTTAAAATGTAGTCCTTTTCTTTTTGCTTGTTATTACTGTAGTTGAAAACATATTATTTGGGGACAAGGAAAAATGAAGCTTAAAAAATATAGGGTTCTTCAAATCTCCAATTTCTTCATGGAAATTGACCTGTGATATATCTTCAGCAAATATAACATTTAGAAAAAGAACAATTTTTTTCTTCTATCTCTGTTAGGATTCTATTGGTTGCAAGTGACAGAAAAGAAAAATGACATTAGTCTAAACAAATAAAGATTTATTTGCTCACATAACTGAAGGGTCCAAATTGAGCCAAGATTCATATTTCTTTCTCTGTTTCTTTCTCCTTTCTCAGAGCCCAAGTGATCATAATAATGCTTCCAACAGCTTCTGGGCTACATCTTTCCAGCTTCTAATTCAGAAGAAAAGAGCAAATATTTTTCTCCCAGCATTCTTAGCATGCTTTCTGTGGTTTGTTCTGATTGAACCCACGTGAGTCACGTGACTGTCCTTGAATCAGTCTCTGTGGTCAGAGAAATGCAGTGTGGTGATTGGCTCATGGCAGAGTCGTATGCTTTACTCCTGGGGCTGGATGCAGAACCCTATACAGACCACCTGAGAACAAGGTGGAGGAGGAGAAGATTGACACTCAAAGCCAAGGCTATCGCTGGAAGGAGGGGAAATGGATGCTAGAGAGATAAACAACTAATATTCACTTCAACTTAAATCTCACTTCTCACCAAGTCCCATTTAGTGCTTTCTCTCCATTTATGTCACCAGTCCCTCCTTCTCTCTCTCTGTCTCTCTCTCCCCACTTCATGTACCATTCCTAAACCAGGGATACCTTCCTGGGGAAAGGGAGGATGCCTACTCCTATTCCTTCCCTGCTTCTTAAAAACAATTTTAAGCCTCCCATTGCCTGCAGAGTGCTTCTCAATCTGGGGTACATACCCCCAAATGTTATGGAAGTATGCTGGAGGACTAAAACATAGAATAAACTGGAGATGTCTTCCTTGGCCATCACTTTCACTTGAAGACTTAGAAAAATATACCAGGTCTATATTATCAAATATAAATATATTACGGAGTAGGATTGTAAAACTCACATGAATTCAGATAAACCACAAGACTTCAAATAAATGCTATGCCTTCAGTTGCATGTTTAGTGCAATGTCCCATGTTAACCTCGTACACAAGTTAACTTGCTTACAAGATAAAACCCAAAATTCTTAGCTTGGCCCACCAGATTATATGCAATCAGACACCAGTCTCTGTAGCCTCATCTCCTACTCTCTTCTCACAAATATCTTCTGCCCCCTGAACTTTTCACTGTTTTCCAAATGTTTAATATGATTACGTTTATTCATATTACATTCTTTGTCAAAGATGTCCTTTCCTGCTCCACTTCTACACCAAGAAAACTTTTATTCACTCTTCAGTACCCTATTCAATCCAATATTATTCTATCCAATATTTTTTCCACACTAAAGCACGTCATAACCAAGTATTAGTCCCTTTGTGAAATTTTTCCTTTTTGGCAATGAGCCACCTCTCAATTTTTGACTCCTAGAATGTTTTATTTATGCCACTGTTATAACACATAGTACATTATACGGAAGTTGGGTTATTAGGGGATGTGTCTCTCTCTTCCTGTCAGACTCTGGTCTCTCTGATAATCCCAGCATCTAACACATGACTGGCAATCAGTATATATTGACTGAACACCCTACAGACTGATATTATGCCTCATTCTTATTTGTACTTGCAATGTCTAATATAAGACCAAAGGAGATGCTCAAACATATATTGAATGAATACCAAATATTAAGATTTCCAACATTTAATACCAGATCCCAGAGATGCTTTAAGCTTCTTTCCTGAAATTAAGGGAATGGGGAAAGATATAGATCAGAGAAAAATGAGTAGTAATTGCAATGGCCCAAGTTCTTGGGCAAAATCAGGGGCCAAGGGCAACCACTTATTGGGCCCTTTACTCTGTGCAACCCAAGTAATGGAGCCAATCCCTAATAGAGAGGACAGCTTGAGAGCAGTGGCTTAGCATTAGTGCAGATACCTTTGGCTTCAAGCAAAAGAAAACCTCAACTTAGCAATTTAAGCAATAAAGAATATTTAAGTAGGATGTTAAGTAGAGTACAAGTACCAGGGTTAGTATCTAGGTTACTTCCATCTTTCCTTTCTGCCAACCACAGCATCTTGGCTTTGTCCTTGCCTAGCTCTCTTCCTGGTTGCAAGATGACTCCAGAGCTTTCTGTCATGCAGGCATGGCAATGTCTGGAAGAAGAGGACTATCTCTCCTTCAGAATTCTTTTAATAATAATAAAAAACTGTTCCCAGATTTCTCCTCACATCTCACTGGGTAGAAAGCTCATACCCAGAGGAATGGACCATCAGGATTGGCTAAAGCCAGTCACTTTTTAATTAGGAATGGATGCCAGTAAAGTATGTGTGAACATCTGAACAAAAGTTGGGTTTGGGTTGCAAAGAAAAAAGAGAATTTACTGTAGGGCAGGTGATTAACAGGGTCATCTATACACTCTTTTGTCATTTGCTGGTGGAAATAATTGTTGGAGCAATGAAAGAGTTGCAGCCCAAAGGTAGGTAAGATCCTGCCGTAAGGAAATTCTAGTTTAGGAAGGCAGTTATCCACATTTTAAAAATCATGTCTTAATACTCTATGGAGAAAGTAAGAAGTGAAAGTTTGTATATTTTATAATTATAACCGTATAGATTTTAAAATTTGCTTAAGAAAAAAGATTGGAAAGAAATAGTCCAAAATGGTGGTGTGTTGGGTGGTTTGATGTAGGGTGATTTTTTTGTTTGTTTGTTTATTTGTTTCAAAGTTTTGTAATGTGATTATATTACTTTATACTGATATTTCTATTTTGTAATAGACAAAAAGAAATTATAAGATTAATATAAATTTAGCATAATCTTATTATTTCTCTCTTTGTCTCTTTGTTATTTAATCCCATTGAAGAGAACACAGTATATTCTAGTGTCAGAATATGTTCTCAGAAGCAGGCAGTTTTTAAATGATTTTATTTCTAAATTACTCAAAAACTTCACACATTGCCTCTCACCCCTCCCTTACTAATGACAATTTGTTTCCTTCTCCTACACTTCTTTAAAAAATTAAAGCAATATCCCAATATAAAATGTGAACCAAGACTTTCTCCTATTGTCCTTTAAAAATCTTCTGAAACCCTATAATAATAGCCTTGGGTGCTAGTGCTGACTTACGGTCAATGTCTGACTAAATCTGACAATTGTATGTAAATGTAACTTTTTATTGGTTGTGCAAGGTTTTATTTGGAGCAAAGAAATTTATTTTTCTTTTCTTTTTTTCTGATTGCATTTTGTTTCCTTCTCTTCCAGGTCTGAGCCATGTCTTTTTCCTTTTTCTGAGTTCCTCCCTCATTATGTCTATGTGTCAACCAGGTCAACATCTCTGATAGGATTCATTCTTGGATTCCTCACCACCGCCATTTGTACATACTTCTCATCATTTCCTTCTATAACATTCAGAATCATGCTGGAGCTCCAGGGGAGAAAATACCTCTTCAAATGCGACCAGAAGAGGCCATCTGTCATTAGAAAGGACTCTCGCCCCTAAGAAAAGACCTTGACCTCTTGGGCTTATTCTACCCTCTTGGGTATGGTTGTGTCTTTACTGAACCCAAAGAGATTATTTAAATCTCTTTATTTGTGGCAAGTCATACAGGGAGAGGGTGAATGATCGTTAGGTTAATTTTCCATCACATTTTTGGCAGGGGGAACTTGGTTTCCTCTTGCATCAAGGGAGGAAGCTTGTGAGACTACCATCATTTCATGTGGTGTTGAGCAGCCAGAGACAGTCAAAGTTTGAAAGCAACTGCTCATAAGACCTGGGTGCACCTTCATCTGGTCTCCAGGATACCAACCACCCTCTTGGATCTCTTCCTTTTCTACTGGCCACTCCTACAAAGTCTCCTTTGCTGGTCCCTCTTCATGTTCCCAATCTCTAAACATCGGAGCCCCTGAGATTTCAGTCATTGGGCCTCTTCTCTACTGTATCTACATAACATTCCCTCTCTGATTTCATCCTCTCCCCTGGCTTTAAACATCACCTGAAAGCAGATGTTCCCAAATTTCTATCTCTAGCCTGGACCACTTTCTAAACTCCAAACACCTCCCCTTGGATGTCTAATAAATATCTAAAACTAAACATGTCCAAAAGTGAACTCCTGATTTTCCTCCCTAAATGTGCTTTACCTACAATTTTAGCCATCTTAATAAATGACAAATTGACTCTCAGTTGTTCAAGCAAAAGCTTGGAGTCATCTTTTTTTTTTTTTTTTTCCACTTGACTGTTACTGAAATGATGCTTTTTTTTTTTATTAAAGAAATTCACGTTCTTTTATTTATTTATTTATTTATTTATTTATGACTGTGTTGAGTCTTCATTTCTGTGCTAGGGCTTTCTCTAGTTGCGGCAAGTGGGGACCACTCTTCATCGCGGTGCGCGGGCCTCTCACTATCGCGGCCTCTCTTGTTGTGGAGCACAGGCTCCAGACGCACAGGCTCAGTAGTTGTGGCTCACGGGCCTAGTTGCTCCGCGGCATGTGGGATCTTCCCAGACCAGGGCTCGAACCCGTGTCCCCTGCATTGGCAGGCAGATTCTCAACCACTGCGCCACCAGGGAAGCCCCTGGAGTCATCTTGAATCTTCTCTGTCACATTCAACGTCCAGTCCATCAGCAAACCCTTTTTGCCTCTACCTTTAATATCTACTCATAATCTTATCACTTCTTATCACCTCCACCACTGCCTTAAGGGCAAGCTACATCTTACCTTTCCTAGATTATCAGAATAGCTGCCTAACTAGTCTCTGATTTTCTTCCTTACCTTCTATAGTATATTCTCCACCAAGGAAACTATCTCCTTAAAATGTGAATCAGATCATGTCACCTCTCTGTTCATAACCTTCGAAAACATCCCATCTCACTCATGAAAATAAACTCCAACGTCCTTACCAAGGTACCAAGGCCTAGAAAACCTCATATGATTTGTCCCTTGCTACTATTCTTATTCCGCTAGTCCCCTCCTCACGTACCCCACTCCAGTCAGGGTTAACTTATCCATTAGGCAGTAGGCACAGTGCTGAAGGCCCACAGTACTTTCAGGACAAAAACTTTTCATTTCTTTTAAAAACAGAAGAAAAAAAATTTAGGTTAAAGACAATATTTTAACATATAATGTTAATATATTTGTCTTTGTAGCAACAGAATCATAGAATATAATTTTTAGTTTTTGTTTGGTTGGTTGGTTGGGGTTTTTTGTTTTTGTTTTTTTGTTTTTTGTTTTTATGAAAGAAGGGACCCACAAAGGCAAAGGTGCTTAGGAACCATGAAAATACTGAGACCTTGGGCGAAGTCTAGGCTGAATCCAGGCTGAGCTGGGAAAGTCTTACTATTTCATAAAGTGGGAAAGCTAAGGAATTGTTCCCTCCTTTTTGGTTTTGCATCTCTCACTGAATCCCACCGGTCATTGTTCAGTGACTGTTTTCCTTTCTTGTGCTCAGCTCTTTCCCAAATGAGTACGGAACCCCACTTCACACAAACAACAAAGACCTACTATCAACTAAATGGATTCCTACCTTTAGGTCTTGAGACAGGGCTACCCATACCTTCCTTAAGTACTTCCACTCACCCTCTGGATGCAGTGAGAAAAAAACAAAAGGAAATTACCCAAAGAGGGGAGAACCAAAGAGGGGAGATCATCAGACTTGGAGCTCAGCCTACTGTTGCCTATTTAGCTGTAAAAGAAAGTATTTCTTACTATTATGTGTGCCCAAATTCCTTTAATTAAGAAAACAGAACTTATATATTCAACCTTAACATTTAAGTGACTATTTTTGGTCTTTCCTTTTATAAAGCTTTTTTATCCTCTTGTATCTCAATGAAGGCGAAAGCTTCACCTTTAATTTTTTCCTCCAATAATTACAGCTTTTAAAGATGGGTAAGTTGGGACTTCTCTGGTGGCACAGTGGTTAAGAATCTGCCTGCCAATGCAGGGGTCATGGGTTCGATCCCTGGTCTGGGAGGATCCCAAATACCACGGAGCAACTAAGCCCGAGCGCCAAAACTATTGAGCCTGCGCTCTACAGCCCGTGAGCCACAGCTACTGAGCCCGCGCACCTAGAGCCTGTGCTCCGCAATAAGAGAAGCCACCGCAATGAGAAGCCCGCACACCGCAACGAAGAGTAGCCCCCACTCGCCGCAAGTAGAGAAAGCCCGCGCACAGCAACGAAGACCCAATGCAGCCAAAAATAAATAAATATTAAAAATATATATATATATGGGTAAGTTATAGGTTATTGCTATTACAACCTGGAAATTACCTATAAATCTAGTCAGACCAGTACTTTTACAGTGATCAGAGAAATGGCTAAAACACCCTCTCTGCATTAACTAAGAAGAAAAATTTTGGTAGAGAGTTCTAAGAGCATTCATAAATTGGTTTTGTGAAGTCGGTTTTATTTGTAATATGCACACATGAAAATTTACCCATGGTGCATAGTCTCAAATCAACCCTAACTTAACCTTTTACTTCCCTTTTAATTTTCTATAAAAATAAGTTCTTTCTAGAATGCGTTTTACTACTGGTCTACTTACTTACTTGCTTTTCCATCCACTGCAACGTTTTGAAATGGATTACAAAAAGATACTTGGATATCTAGCACTGAAAACCATTGGAAATAGAATATTGATTCCTGGAGCATGTTCCTATCTGGATGCACATGAATGAGACAATCGAACTCTCAAAGTTCTTTTCATGCCCTTAATTCGATGAAGCAATTCAGAAAGTAACACATTAATATTTCATGGCTCATTTGCCTGTATCCCCTTTCTGACCAAGTTTCCTCCTAACTAATACCAGTTCAAACAGGTGAAACTTCAGGCTAGTGGTTTCTCAACCCTGACTGCACAATAGAATCATCTGAGGAGATTTAGAAAAGTGCTGATGATCTGGCCCCGCCCTAGAGGCTTTGATTCAGTGTATGTGTTTCAAGTATAGATGCACAGCTTCGTTATCTGGTTACCATGTCATCAAAGCAGATTAAAAAGGAGGGGAAAAGTTATTTTCCTTCTGCTTGACTATCTTCACAGCTAGCAAATTATTTTTTACCCCAGAAAGAAAATTGGTACCAAAATTTTTTTTACTTTTAGTAAATAAAGCATGTTAACTCTCAAGAGATGGTTAGCCCTTTAAACAGCATGGCAATGCACACAAAGACAGTTGGGTGGGTCTGCGTGGCCTTCATATAAATGTCAATTTTGGGTCCCAAAATAAATATTTTTAATATTGTCTCATTCTGGACTGTTTAAATGGGCACTATATTGGCTTGTCTGCATTTCCTAATGTAATAGCATGAAAGTTTCCAGCAGCTCCTTCTGGTTTTTTACTAGACATTAATTCTTCATTACATATATTCCCCCTCTGAAAGATTACATCAGTAAACGGTTACAAGCAATACTGATCAGCACAGTATTCTTGAGGGGTTAAGACCCAAATCTTTGTTAAAGAAAATCCTGCAGTTTTCCACATAGATATGAGCTGAACCTGGCCCTGTGTCCCTGGTTCCTTCCTGGTCTCCAACAATATAGGTTTAATACATCCTGCTACCATTTTCCAGGAATTCTCAGAATCATTAATGGATTGATTGTTCTGTTCATCTTAGTTCTCAGAAAGAAGTAGACAGGGCAGAGGAAGAAAAGTATAGCTCCTTTTTCTTGCCATCATATTCTTTTTCCAGTCCTGCTAATGGAAAGGAAGAAAGCAGTCCCCTGAGAAACTTTTTTGCCCCTGTGCCCTTTTGGGGCCAAGGCTAGGAATCCAGTGAGTCAACAACACTAATCCCAATCCATGCCACCCCTGGTCAAACCCTTAGTTCCTGGGTTTCAACACAGAGTACGATAGCATAGAAAGTCTTTCTAACCCAAATAAGAACATTTTAAGAGATGGTTTAGGTGGGGTGGAGAGGAGAGAGGAAAAAATGGAGTAAAAAAACCTCTGTAAAATTTTTTTCTTATGAATCTGGATTTTTAAAATTATACCACAGCATTTTTCTCCTTTTGGCCCTCTCTTCTCCCAGTTGGTATAAAATAAGCAACAAGACCCTCCTTTGTAGTCTCTCTCTTCTGTGTGCAGCCCTTGGTTTGTGAGAGGAAGTTTTAACCCTCTATGAGGTGAATGCCAGGAATCGGTCTAGGATGATTTACCAGAAGCCAGTCAGGAAACTGACATGTGGTGCCTGTTTGTAAAGGAAGAAGTACAGAGCCAGGGTGTTTTATGTCACTGTTGGGACCCACACTGACCTCTGATATAGAAACAGGTAGTACTATTATTCCAATATCACACTTTCAAATGAGACATTGAACCTCACATCTGACCACTCCCATATCCCTCAAGCACAATAAAGAGTCAACATTGGTTTAATACAGACCCACTAACTCTTAACAGTGCTAAAGAAGCTCTCCCAGTCTCCCCCTCCTCTGGGTTCCCTTGCAAGCACAGACAAGCTCAGTTGCTTTCTTATGGTCACCTAGTGACACAGGCTTAGAACCAAGTATCTCCTTTGGTCATCTCAGTGCTAATTCATTCCCCAAACGACTCCTTTTTCTGGGAAACAGACATTTTAAAGTGTAAGCTACTAGAAGCCAGAGACTATGTGTTTTAACCTGAATAGTAAAATGCCCAAGTCAAAGCAATGGAAAATACCAACCTGGGAGACATCAGCCCTGGAATCTTGGCTTGACTGTGCTATTCGCCCTAGCAAATCATTTGGTGAAAGGAGGGCATTGGATTATATGAAACTGAAGGTCTTTTTAGTTTATGGTTGTGCACTGAGGAAATATTCATCAATGGATGTGAACTGCCAAACACCACTCACAAGCCTTTCCATCATGGCATCTCTGTCTCCCCGTTTTCCCTCTGACCTGCCCAGTCAAGCTGCTCTGCTTTGACGGACCCCACCCAGTTCAGAAACTATAACTGACCCTATTTTCTTTGCCTCTTTTCAAGGCTATGTGACTTAATCACTACTGTGTGTTTTGGTTATGTTTTCTCACTCTTGAGTGATCAAAACACTTGTCATCTTCTATGTTTACATCCAGAAAGCCCAGCAATGGTGAACAGACATAGAGAAAGGAGTATTCTTCTTGAGGGAAGGGATACAATGGGGCTGTTGTATTTCTCCATCCGTGTTTTCAGAGCCCTTGAGTGAGCAACATGCTTGTTATTTAAAAGGTTATGATATTCAGAGAGAAAAAAATATCGTCAAGGTACAGTAGCTGCACTGGTTTTTGCTCCAAAGGCAGGAAATTGCTTGGCCAACCTGAAAATAAAATATGCTTCTCCTAAGCAGCTAAGCTTGTTAGACTTGCAGTCTGGTGGCAGGAACAGCATTGCATGCATAATGTGGACGCGCCAATGCTTGTTCTTTTTCTAGAAATTTAAAAAAAAAAATCTTTCTCCTATTTTTTAATTCCACAAAAAGATTCCAAAATACAAAAAAGATTTTGCTCCTATGTTTCAACCATCTTTATTCCTCAGATTTATTATTGTTGTTGTTGTTGTTTTTTTCCCAACAGACATTACCACCCTCAGGGAGAGGAAAGCTCTCAGTCCATCAACTTTCTGATGCCTGGGGAACCTACTTTCTCCAGAGAAGAGTCTAAATGGGTCACTTCCCTCTTCTGGCCTCACTGCAAATGCTACCCACGCTTGCCCCATCCTATTTTCAGAATTGAATGACCAACTCAATTCTGTGAGGCCTTGACCACATCCAGCTAAGGTCACAGTTGGTTCTTAAAAGCAGTGGTCTTTTTTTCCCCAAAAGGCTAGTTTTTATCCCTCCCTCCGCCCTTGCTCCCTTTTCCTTTTTCCTCTCCTTCTTCAATAGTGCTGTGTTATGAAGGGTCTGGCCACACACAGAGAATATTACAGGAATAAAACCTGGGAAAGAGCACACAGTTATGAAATATTAAACTTAAACTTCTCTTTATTTTGCTCCCCCAATTCTCCTCCCCCTCCAGGAAAACATGAACCCTGACAGATTTGCGGTTCGTGTTATCTTCAGCTGTAAAAGGCAGCTGAACCAACAGAGCAGCCTTCTCTGTTTCCTGCTGCCTAGAGGTTTCAAAAGGCGCTACTGTAAAGGAACAGTTCCCTCTTTGGCTTTATGGACAACTTTCTTAGAGGGAAGAGATTAAACTAGAAGCAGCCAGATGAAGAACTCTGTACATTGGAGAGTTCTATACAAACGAAATCTGTGAACATCAGGTGTTATTCCACGCCAATTAAAGAGACATGGTAAAGGACAGGAAAGGAAGAATGTTAGTGCCAGAACAGGCACTCTGTTTTTTCAGTAGAGATTTTTTTTTTTTTTAAAGATAAAGAAGAAAGAAAGTTCAAGGATCTGTCCATTTCTTCAGTCTGCTCCAACCTAGGAACTTCAGTGGGAATTTGGCCTGAGGAAAGATTGCCACATTAGACATTGATTCAGCTAAAGCCAATCCATTTCAAGGTGTCACCCATTAATTTATTGACTGCAAATAGGAATTTTGCCCAAGGCCAGAACTCACAATTGGTCCCAGTTGACCTGAAATAGATTTCCACAAGTGGCTGGGGAAAGGGAGTCTGTCTTTAGGATGTCTCTCCTTGGTCCACTCTTTTCTTTCTTTATTCCCTCTCCTGCTCCATCACACTGATCACACAGCATTCAAAGAGCTTCATTAGTCGATGGTGTGCAAACAGCTGCTCAGAGGATTTGCAGCTGGATTGATCCTGACGTTGCCAATCCAGATATCACAGGGCAGAAATAACTATGCTTTCCACTCTTGACATCATTCCCTTTTCTTTCTTTCTCATCTCGTGTATTCATTAAACGTTCATTTAGTAAAAGAAAAGACAACATTCCTACAGAGTGGCTCTTTGCATTTTAATGAAAGTCTTGGTTTATACATGTTTCCATATAAATACAAAATGTTTTATTTCTGAAATACATATTTAACATACAAGCTGCAAAATTGAGAAAGAATATTAAATTAGTATTTTGGGGGATGATGCCATGTGTAGCATTCTTAATCAATAGTTAATCATTGAGACTGGAAAACTAATAGTTGTTTTATGTAGCTGGGAAATGGGTAAACGTTTTGCTAAGATTAAAGAATAACTCTTCCCTCCCCTCCAATTTTCAGGCAAGTTTTAAGACCCTCTGCGGCATGTAGCTGAACTCCAGCTGGTCTTGTAAGACCTGGAGACCCAGAGGCTAGAAACCAAATTATTTCTACCTTAGAGAAACGAACAATCACATAGGTGCACAAGGAAGCTTGTATAAGGATAGTTTTTGCAGCATTTATTTACAGAAGCTAAAAACAAACAACCGGAAAGCCTCATAATTGCAAACCATAGGAGAACGGCTAAATAAACTATGACTTATCACACAGATACTACACAGAACACTACAACACAGTTAAAAAGAATGAGATGGAACTCAGTACTAATAAGGACCCATCTCTAACATAGCAATAAAAAAAAAAAAAAAAAACTGATAAAAGACTCCCTTGGGGCTTCCCTGGTGGCGCAGTGGTTGAGAATCCGCCTGCCAATGCAGGGGACACAGGTTCGAGCCCTGGTCCGGGAAGATCCCACATGCCGCAGAGCAGCTAAGCCCGTGCACCACAACTACTGAGCCTGCGCTCTAGAGCTAGTGAGCCACAGCTACTGAAGCCCGCGCCTAGAGCCCGTGCTCCACAAGAGAAGCCGTCGCAATGAGAAGCCCGCGCACTGCAACGAGGAGTAGCCCCCACTCGCCACAACTAGAGAAAGCCCGCGCGCAGCAACGAAGACCCAATGCAGCCAAAAATAAATAAATAAATATTTTTTTTAAAAAAGCTGAGATTATTTTTTAAAAAAAGAAAAAAGACTCCCTTGGGAGATACTGGGGCAGAATTGGGATTAAAAATGGTGGTGAAAGGAGAGTTTAGCCCTCTATGTAATGTTTTCATTTTTTACAAAGGAATTGTATCCATATATTATTTATATAGTTCAAATTTAAGTCCTTTTAAATAATCACAGTATTATGAGGTTAAAACATTTATTTCTTGCATTGCTCTATTTAGCCAACCCTTAATATTGCCCTGAAAACCAGCTATTCTGCGGCTTATTTACTCTTGAGGTTCTCTTCTAGCAGAGCAATGGGAGAGGGAGGGTAAACAAAGCAGAATTTGAACTAAATCTCAACACGGAATAACACATCAGTTATCTCCCCTCTCCACTCTTTCTTGGACCTGAGCCCACTACTTTTCAGTGGGCACCCACCTATTCTGAGAGAAACAGAATCCTAGAATTGTGCGGCCCTATAAGCCTTAGCTTTGACCCTCCTTGTTTTAAGGTGAGGGTACTGGTTTGCTCAAGTTAGGATCCATTACTCCCAATGACTAATCGCGTTCTCTACAACCGCATTTTAGAGCCCTCCCTTGGGAGTGAGGTAGGGGCGGGGGATGGTCTTCTCTGTCCACCTCTGCAAACTCCTCCTACTAATTTCAGCAGCGGAAAGCTGTTGCTTTTTCAGAGCTGTTTATTTCCATTCTCTGGGGGACTGGTCTCTTTAACTGCATTTTCAGTGTTCCAGTTCTACAGAAGTCAGTTTCTTCAGTTTCTCTCTCTCTTTTCTTTTCTCTGTCTCTCAATCTTTTTCTCTGCCTCTCTGTATTTCTGTCCTTTTCCAATCTCATTCCCTTTCTCACTATTCTCTTTATTTTCTGAAAAGATGTTCTATAAACTAAATTTCTAAATTTTTAAACTAAACTAAGATGTTCTATAAACTAAAAGATGTTCTATAAACTAAATTTTTTGTGATGATAAATTTCAGTAATAATACTGATTTTTTAAAAAAGTTACGACCTGAAGGTAGATTCAGTTTTAATGAAGTGCTCTTCTTGTACCTTGCTTTTATGTTGCTCCTTTTTATCTCTTCATCAAGGAAACTGTATTCCATCAAGCCTCAGGGTATGATAAATAACTTACAAGGATGCACGATTGTACATTACTCTCTTGACAGGGTGACTCACAACATTGATAGGTATTATCTACATTCTTTAAATGGTTTCCTGCAGGGGTAAACCCATGCACACCCAGAAATACAAAAGCACATGCGAGGATAAAATGTCTAGAGATGACTTGTTTGGCCCATCATTACTTCCTTGCCAAAGGTTGCTTAGAAAACGCCACTACATTCAAAAAGGCATAAGTAACTGAGAGACAGACGTCAGGGTTCTCCCTGGATCTGGAGCCTTCCAGGATGGCCCATCTCTCTGGGTGTCCAGCCCTTCATGAGACCCAAGAACAAAGGGTGGTGGTCGTGCTGGCTGGGAGAGCCATGAATGCACAGACTGTGTCTTCCTGGCCGTGCTTAAGAAACCTTTCTGCCAAGTGCTTTTCCCAAAAAATGGGAGTTCCATAAAGTGACATTTCTCCCTTTGAACTTGAGCCTTTTGGCATTTTCATTTACATCTGCTTAAACAGACATAGGACAGGGCTTATCAGTCCAGCACTTGCTGGGGCCTTCTAAACCATGAAAGGAAGCTCTGGTAAAATTACGACTTATAATTTTATACCTGACAGGCTGTGACCTGTAGAAAGCTCTGAGTTCTGGCAGAAACACAAAATCAATTGAGTTTCATCTAAACCATCCTTTGGCTTTCAAGACCCTTTGATAAATCTCAGATGGAAATTCTTCAGTCCCATAGAAGCTCAGGAGGGCAACCGTACACTTTGATTTTTGACTTTATCATGTAATTGAGGTGGCGTTTTTATTGATCAGTTGCTCACTGGCTCAGTGGGTTTATTAATCTGCTTTTCTAGTCAAATAACTTGATAGGACTTCATTTAAAAATGATTGTAGTGTCTGCAACTGGGCTCCCCTTGGACAGCGACCATTAGTTACTGAAGTCATCATCTTATTACAAAGCACACACACAAGCAGGACAAAGATCCAGTCAAGCTGGGAAAACTGGGGACCTTAACATCAACTTCCTGAATTACTACTGCACCAATTGGCTTCTTTGCCTGGGGGGGAAGGAGGAGGGAGAAAATTAATCCACTCTCCACACTCCAGCAAGAGTATTTGTATTTCTAAAATACAAATCCTATCATGCCTAGACCCTGCATGAAACCCACTGCTCTTGGTATAAAGAACAAAAGACTCAATTGGGCGATTGGGATTGACATGTATACATTGATGTGTATAAAATTGATGACTGATTAAAAAACAAAAAAACAAAAGCCTCACCCTAGCCTACAAGATCTTCCAAGCTCTGCTTACCTTTCTAGGTTCACCTCCTGCCCCTCACACTGAAAGCCCTGCCACCTGATCTCTTTACAGCTGAAGGAATTCACCAGCCTCCCTCTTACTTCCCTGCTTTTAAACATGACAGGGCTTCTGCTCGGAATACTCTCCCCCTACTCTTCAACTGGTTAATCCTTACTTGCCTTTCAGGGCAGTTTAACTATCACTTCCTCCAGGCTCTTCAGGAGTTTATGGTATTTAACACACAATTTTGAAATTTCCTCTGTCTTTGTCATTAGATTGTAAATTCTTTAAAAACAGGGATCATGTCTTAGACACCAGTGTTTAGCTCCATTGAAGTATATTTCATAATATTTACACATTTCTGTCCCTCCAGAGTACGTATCCCTCTCTGGAAACATGTTGTATGATGTTTGTCTTCCCAGCCAGGGAAACCTCCATGAGAGCTTATCTGCCTCATTCACAACATGCAGGAAGCTTGGGACATATAGTAGGCATTTGGTAAATATTTGCTTAATTAATTGCGTCTGCAGAGCCTAGAGCAGAGTCTGTCAGGTACTCAGAATTCATCGAATCTAAAGCACCACTGATGGTGAGATGCATCACTATTTTATGTACCATTAGGAAATGGGAAAAAAGCCTCCAAAAAATGATGGCATAATGCCTATTAAAATGATGACACTATGCTTTCCTATTACTTAGACACTTTCTATTTAGTATAAGAGAATTATTTGCTCATAGATATTTATCATATCTCTCTTACATGTGTGAAAAGGAAAATATAAGCAAAATAAATCCTAAACTTCTTCATATTCAGAGTCCAGCTCTGCTGAATTACCTTTTAAATTCAGAGTGGTCAGTGTCCATGACTTTTCCCACAGTATCATCCGTGCCATCCCTAGTGTTGGTATGGCACCATTTCTTAAAAGAGTGCTTCACTATTATCTCTGGGATTTTCTTTCGAACCACTGGCACCCACCATTTTGCAAGTTTTGGGGCTAGTGCCTCACTGATCTTACCAAGTGTTAGATTTCAAACGACCACAATTCATGTGCCTTCCGCGAATGGCCCTTAAAAAGTCAGCTGACAGAAATAGGAAGGGACTCAGTTATCCAACTGTGCCACCGAGAATGGTTAGCCAAGTGGGAATTCCCTGGCAGTCCAGTGGTTAGGACTTCACGCTTTCCCTGCAAAGGACTCAGGTTCAATCCCTGGTCAGGGAACTAAGATCCCACAAGCCTTGGCATGGCAAAAAAAAAGTGAATAAATATCTGACTTATAATTGATGCAATGTAATAGTATGTGTTTAATAAATATTGTTGAATAAGTGAGATTGGTAGAGAATAGCATATAGAAAAATTACAGAAAAATAATTCTAGGAAGTTAATCCTCAAGGTATGAATAATTTCGTATTCAAATTCTACTCTCATTCACTGAAAAGATACTATGTGCTAACCCCGGTGCTTGGTTCATTTGTATACATCATCTCATTTAATTTAACAGTATATACATAATTTCCAGGTGTTATAGTCAGTTCCCAGAGTGAAACAGATCTCCTTTTTTTTTTTTTTTTTTAAACAGATCTACTTTGTCTGTCATTCTGTCTCCAGAATTCTTCATTGACCTGGAAATTACTCACATCAATATCACAATGAAAACTGATTTTCGTAATTTTGCAATCAGAAAAGATCTTCATAATCATCAATGAAATTGAGTTCAGCATAGTTTTATTGTCAAAGATATTCTATAATACTTCCTGAGGACTGGTAACCTATGTCATGCATATTCTTTTTCATTAAAATATTTAATTAACTTGAAGTTCCCATATGGTTTTAAAAATCAACTGTTAAATTGTAAAGCAAAGACTCATGTTCTTGACTCAAAGATGGAACAAATAGCTAGAAAAGTTAATTCCAGCCTTGGTTTGAAAAAGTCTGGAATGCCGCAAATACTTTCAAAGGGTACCTTGAAATTGTCAAAACAATTATTGAAACAAAATCAAATCTAATTCTCTCTAATTTAAAAATATAGGCATGCTATATGGGGTAGGAATTAGGAGACTGGGTATTGTACTCCAAAGGCTGTGAATTACTCAGTTGGGTAAAACCTCCACCCACATCAATTTGAGAGCAATTCCATAAAACTAGGGGTGCGTGTATGCATGTGTGTGTGTGTGTGTGTGTGTGTGTGTGTTTTACCAAAAATAACCAATTAATGGATCAGAGTTATTCAAAGCTCATCTGATGATGAATCTTTGAGCAGAGAAGTTGTCCCAGGTTATCTATTAATCCCCATTTCCTTCTAGCCACAGAGCCTTGGCCCCACCAAGCTACCCAGAGGCAGCTCTGATCTACATGCAGTCGAAGTATCCCAGCCACATCATTCTCCAGCCTTATTTGAAATGTGGGTGGTTGACATCTGAGGAAGAAGTGAAGAAAAGTTCCATGGTGGGCCTGACGGTACAGAGGCTAATTTCTAAGGGGCAGAGTAATAAAATGTCATTCACCCACACAAGCCCCTGTGGTTTTCAAAGCAGGAGCCAGTGTGTTTTCTGCCACAATCTCAGAAGGGCAATTCGTGGAGGGGGAAATGGGCGGGGAGGTCTGAAACCTTGCCAATGTGTGACTGTTCCTGCTACAAAGATCAGTTGTTAGCTCACTTCCCTGGTCACTGGGGATAATGTGGATGGCGGTCTAGTCCTATGGTGAGGGTGATGCTTTGGGATTTCTCTGTTTGTTTGTTTGTTTATAATATTAGAGTGGGCAGCTCTCAATCTGAGAGCCAGGCTAATTTACATAGCTGCACAAAGCCCTGCATTTGCAATTAGTTCCCAGCTGAAATGGAAATATCCCTACTAATTACATGAGCAGGACTTTCTGACTGGGGTTGGAGATTAGAGGGATTTATTCACCTGTGGAAAGGCCAAGGCAGAAGAAGCCCACCCCTTCCAGAGAAGGAAGGAATCTACATAAGGGGGAAGAGAAAAGGGAGAGTGGAGTCCAGGCTGGGACTCAAATTACAATTTGTAATTTCTTTTAAGGAAGAAGTGCCTGATGTAATAGGTTAAATGACATGAAATTGCTGATAACCAACAATTTAGACCTATAAGACAGAGAGTGACTAGTCAAGGGGTAGAAAATTTCAGTTATGCAAGGTGAATAAGTTCTGGAGATCTGCTGTACAATCTAGTGCCTATAGAGAGCAATCCTGTACTGTACACTTAACAGTCTACTAGGAGGGCCAATCTCATGTTGTGTTCTTACCATAATAAAATTTAAAAACAAAAAACAGATTTGACCTAATACCTATCTCTCAGGGGCCCTTTGCTAGTGTGTAGAAAATCTCAACTCAAGCTAGACAGGCAAAGAAGGCAGAGAAGACAACCCTTTCTTTCCATCCCTCCTGCCTTTCTCCTGTCCGTCTCCTTTCCTTTCTCCCTTTCCTGTACTCTTCTAGTTCTCTCTCTCTTCCTCTCTCTCTTTCCCCTCCCCTCTCCCTCTCCTCTATCTCTCCCTAATTTCTAGGAATTTTCTTATGGAACCAAAGGAAGGTTAGTCATCTCCAGTCCTAGGGCCCCCAAAGGACCTTGGACTGTCCCAGGTACTCACCCTGCTCCTCCCACCCCTCAGCGCCATCTCTGCTGTCCTTCTCTAGAACATAGACGGGTTCTAGATGGGATCAGCAAAGTACAGGTGAACTCAGATCAGGGATACCCTGAAGCTCTCTGGGGGCTGGGGCAGGAGGCAAGGCCCAGAGAAGCATCAATTTCTGAAGCTCTCTTGTTCTTCCCATACTCCTCCTCCAATCTTCGTTCCTCGGATCTTTATATGGTCAGGAGGGTAAGACAGAGGAGAAAAGCTGATTCTATTTGCTTATCCTTTACAATGTTTCCTACCAAGAATTTGCTTTTTCCCCCTTCTGATTCCATCACTAACAACTCCTTAAAGAAATGGATGCCTTCCGATCTAGCTCCCAAATACGGAAGTCACCAGGTAAATAAGGTAAATAAGACCATGGCATAGAGAACATCGGTTCTAGCCTCACCTGTCACCCACTGCAAATACTAATTAAACTCATTAGGACCAAACTGCAGAGTCGGCTATCATGGGGGATGAGGCAGTATGTTATCAGTACAAATATTGAAAAACATAGGGCCCTATTCCCAAGGGAGTAGAGTTTAGTGGAGAAAAGTCATGCACATAAATGATATAAGAAAATGAACATAAATGAGGAGGAGGGATAGAGAAGTAGCTAGTATCCAGATGCCCCTTTGTGATGAAAAGAGCTTTACTTTTTTTTTAAAATAGTTATTTATTTGGTTGCACCGGGTCTTAGTTGCGTCAGGCAGGCTCCTTAGTTGTGGCATGTATGTAGGATCTAGATCCCTGACCAGGAATTGAACCCAGGCCCCCTGCATTGGGAGCTCGGGGTCTTAACCACTGTGCCACCAGGGAAGTCCCAAAAGGAGCTTTAAATCTACACCGTGGTCTCAGCTGATGGTGGATTATCCACTCTGGTCTGTGGCCTGTTGAGAAGGTTGGGTGACTTCTGTTAAAACCCGGGCCAGAAGTGGGGTTAAACATTTTGACTTAGAGAAGTCTGCAGGGCCTGGAGGAAGAGGCCACGGGCAGGCCGGGTGGGAGAATGAAGGACTGACCGAGCTCTCATACGGCACAGCTATGAAGGGAGAAGCAGACTCCAGGGATTTGGCCCAAGGTTTTAGTTTATTTGAAGATGTCAAAGAACCTTTGTTATGTTACTGCTGTTCAGAAATTTGGGGAGAAGAAACTGAAAAAGAGGGCCATTATCTGGCTTCCGCAGACAGAGTAACAAAGGCAAAATGGTTAACTTCTTAAAATACATTACGTGTATCATCAGTGGAACAAGGGCTGAGAGGAGAAAGCACGGAGTCCATTTTGTGCCAACTTTAGTTTGGGCTTAAATGGTGAGGCTGGAAGAGAGAGGTGGAGCTGGGAGTGGTAAAGCATTAAATAACCAACCATGACTAATCTCTGAGTTTAGCCTGAATGAATTCACTCTGCAAACATAACTGTCATCAAATGTAGCTTATGGAAGGCTCCCGAATGGGCTGCGTGTCACAACATATAACTACAAATCCGTGCTTTGTCTGCAAAGTCATAAACAACTGTGTCTGAGGTGTAGCATTCGGTATGGTCGGGTGACACGGAATGGTTGCCCCAGGTGAGTTCAGTTTTGATGAAAGCAGATGAAGGTGAGCATTTTATTTACTGTGCTGTTGAAAGTGAATCTGTGTAGTCAAAGGCTTTTTTGGGGGGGCAGGGGGCGGGCAGGGGTTGTTGTTATGTTTAATTCAAAGAACATGCTGCAACAGAATATAGCTACCTCGTAGGACAGACCTGGATTCATAGTCTAGTTTTGTATTGAGCTAGCAACATGAGGCACAATTACTTTATCTTAAAATGAAGCCCCTTCCAGCCCTAGAGTGCTGTGATTACATTACTTGGTTACTGTGGAGAGCCTGGTAGGCACTTTCCTCTGAGAAGATGGAGAAGCAGCTGGGAAAAAATGTAAGACACCATTAAATCTACTTACCATTGCATGTTGGAAAGAAAAATAATGAATTAAGTAGGGATTCTGTCAATTTCTTTCCTATTCCATTCTTCACACTAATCCCGGCTTTCAAAACAAGTGTATAGGGACTTCCCTGGTGGCACAGTGGTTAAGAATCCGCCTGCCAATGCAGGGGACACGGGTTCAAGCCCTGGTCCAGGAAGGTCCCACATGCCTTGGAGCAACTAAGCCCGTGCGCCACAACTACTGAGCCTGCGTGCCACAATTACTGAAGCCTCTGTGCCTAGAGCCCGTGCTCCGCAGCAAGAGAAGCCACCGCAATGAGAAGCCCGTGCACCGCGACCAAGGGTAGCCCCTGCTCGCCGCAACTAGAAAAAGCCTGAGCGCAGCAACGAAGACCCAACGCAGCCCCAAAAAATAAATAATTAATTAAATAAATAAATTTATATTAAAAAAAACAAGTGTATATATTATGTAAAAGACTACTGTATAGGGGTGAGCCATAGAACATTCAAACTTAGTACTTCCCCACTGAGCCCATGCACTGAAGAGGGCACACAGTTGGAAGTTTTGACACGTGTGGAATTTTGAAAATGGGCTCTGTATTTAAGAGAGACCTATATATATATTACCTATATTCGAGCTTGGTCTACACCAGGGTTTCTGGACCTCAGCACAACTGCCGTTTCGGAATGGGTCATTCTTGGTTGTAAGGGCTGTGCTGTGCATCGTTGGATGTTTAGCAGTATCCCTGGCCTCTACTCGCTAGTTGCCAGGAGCAAACTGCTACCCCTCCAGGTACTGGCAAATGTCCTCTGGGAGACAGCCTCCACCCCCTCGGTTAAAAATCAGGGGTCTGGACAAAATGATGAGGTCGATTTTGATGTTTGCTTTTGATGGGTCTGCCCCTGCCACATTTCCGGCACCCTCCCTCAGCCGTTTCGTTATTCATCCATTCAACAGATGTTTATTAAATGACAACTAGGTGGCAGGCACTGTACTAAGATAGTAATAAACAGTGAACAAGAGGATAAGCAGTGAACAAGAAGGAGTGGTCCTGACGGTCACAGCATTCACAATTCTGTAGGGGAAACAATGTGAAAAAATAATCATAAATAAAATAATAGGTAGTGTGAAACAGAAGTTCAGGGAACCTGCACAAGAATTATAGCCACTGCTTCCCCAAATCCTGTTAATATTGCAGTGAATGGTTTAGAAAGACATAAACCTACAAAGGGATGGTAAAGGAGGAGAACAATAAAAATTGTGAAAACAATGAGTTAGATGGATGAGATGAACTTAGTGAACTTAGAGGAAGTAGAAACCTAAGACCCACAACAAAACATACCCTTCTGATGCTTAAAAATACTGGGCTCAGAGAGGAAAACCTAAACTTCCACAGAGGGAAAGAAAAAGCAAAACAGATCACATGTAAAGTTATATGAATCAGGGGCTTCCCTGGTGGCGCAGTGGTTAAGAATCCGCCTGCCAGTGTAGGGGACACGGGTTTGAGCCCTAGTCCGGGAAGATCCCACATGCCACAGAGCAACTAAGCCCGTGAGCCACAACTACTGAGCCTACGCTCTAGAGCGCACGAGCCACAACTACTGAGCGCACGTGCCACAACTACTGAAGTCCGCACGCCTAGAGCCCGAGCTCCACAACAAAAGAAGCCACCGCAATGAGAAGCCCACGCACCGCAACAAAGAGTAGCCCCCGCTTGCCACAACTAGAGAAAAGCCCACGCGCAGCAACGAAGACCCAACGCAGCCAAAAATAGATAAATAAAATAAATAAAACAAAACAAATTATATGAATCAGAATGGCATCAGACTTCTCAATAGCAGCACTCAAAGCTGGAAGACAACAGAGCAATACCTTCAAAGTTCTGAGGGAAAATTCTTCCAACCAGAAACTCTACACCCAACCAAATTATTAAATAAGTAATAAATAGAATAAAGATGTTCAAGATATTCGAGGTCTCAAATTACTTCTCATATGTTCCAGCTGTATACCACTGCATAACAAACTACCTCAAAACTCAGTGGCTTAAAACAACTCCATCTCACGTTTCCAAGAATTCGAACAGAGCACAGAGGGGACGGACTGCGGCTGCTCCTCAGTGTGTGCGATCTCCGAGGCGAGGACCAGAACAGCTGGGAGCGAGCCAGGCATTCCTCTCTCTCTTCCTACACGGCCGGCCTCTCACATGCTGAGCTTGGGCTCCCTCACAGCAGTACGACTTCAGCTCAGCTGGACTTCTTGCATTGCTCCAAGACAACAAGACAGAAGTTGCCAGTCCTCTTAAAGACCAGGACTAGACCTGTCATCCTCTATTAGCCAAAGCAGCTGCAGGCCAATCCAGATTCAAGGGGAGGAGAAATATACCCCCCTCTCAATGCACGAAACCAGTTCTTAAATAGATCAAGAGGTGGTCTGTTGCCAGCAAGATTGAGATTGAGTTGAAGAAAAAAGGAACTACGTGAAAAGATAAAAGGATCTACCTTTACACCTGCTAAAAAGAAACCAAATGGATGAAGCTTGTGTGACAAGACCAGACCACACCAAGGAAAGAATTTGGATTGCGTTTATTTGAAATGACAGGGAAAGAACATGATCTGAATCACATTTTTAAAAAATCACTCTGCTGTGTAGAGAATGACTGGCAAGGGAGCTAGCATGGAAACAGGGAGACCAGTTGGATGGTCACTCCAGTCAGTGACTTGGGCCAAGAGAGAAAGTTAGAGAATAAGAGAAATGGTTGAATTTGAGATAGATTTTGGAGGGTGAGCCGAATAGATTTGGTGATGGATTAAACATAGGAATAAGAGAAAAAGGAGGAATCAAGGATAATTTCTAGGTTTTTAGCCTGAACGACTACATAGATATTGATGTCATTTACTGAAATGGTAAAGAAAGGAACAGATTTGGGAAGGGAATCAAAAATTTAGGTTTGAAATGATTAGTTCTTAGATTTCATATCAGGGAGGAGGTTGGATATATAAGTTTGGAGCTCAGTGAAGCTGATGAAATTAAATTGGAAATCATCATCATTCAGGTGGTGTGTAAAGCCCTGGAAATGGATGAGATTGCCTAGAATGAGGTATTGATAGAAAAGAACAAAGAAACTAAGCCTTTGGAATGCTCAAAAATTTAGTGGTTAAGCAAAGAAAGAACATCCAAAAGGAGGAAAACAAAAGCTGTCAATGGTATAGAGAAAAATCAAAACATGGTATCAGGGAAGCCAAGAGAGTTTTAAGAATGAGAGAAAGGTTAACTATGTGCTGATTGGTCAGTTAGATGGTGTCAAAAAAATGTCACCATTGTCTTCGGCTAGCTGGTATCACTACAAATCCTGGTGAGCATGGAAGCTATAGTAGAGTGGATTAAGGAGGAATGGGATGTGAGGGGTTAGAAAAAATAGGATTTGAAGAAGTAGGTAAAGATAGAACAAGGAGCCACGGTTCCTTAGGAAAAAAGGATCAAATAATTCTCACTCTTTTTTTGGAGAGATACAGAAGTAGGAAAATATATCAAGGTGACTTGTGGTGACTTGATCCAAAAGTTATTGTAGTAGGGGTGAGATAGGACCAGTGGCTAGCCCTGGCCTGAGACAGAGGTAAGTGTGATGGTACTTCTGGATGCTGAATGGGGCACTGAATAAGTCCTGATCTACCCAACCTAGATTTACCTTGCACCCTTATCAAGAGTGTGGGTGTGAAGCAAAAAGATCTGGTTGCTAAGAACTGTAACAATAAGGGCTGAGCTAGATTCTGGCCAGAAATTCTCCTTGACAGGGCATAACCCAAGAAAAAAAATCTCTTTCCCTTGGACAATTTCTGTGAATGAAAAAGGCTTGTCTCTACCCCCTTAGTCTTAGTCACAGTTAGGACTTAGTCTTACCTGTCCTGGTCCTGACTTAACCTCCAGAAATAGCCAGAGAGAACTAACCATAGAGTATTAGCGATTCCATACCAGCCAGGTTTCTGCTACCACCAGCACAGTGGTAATTAACAAAATCAAACCTATTAGCTTCAACTTGAGATTTATTAGCAGCCAGTGTAAGAGTTTTAACCCAGAGAGCCCTGGCCACTTGGGCTGGGAAAATTCTTCACTGAACTTGGCAGTAGGAAGTAAATCAGCCTATTCCTAAAAAGTCTTATTACTGGGCCACTCTGGGGAGAAGGAACGTATCCCAGCTTCTGCTCTTCAGAGACAGTCGCCAAGGCCGACACCCCTGCACTATAGTCAGCACACAACTGGACCTACTCCTCAAGTTCCTCACGTGAACTCGGGGATACCTGATGGAGAAAGAAGCAGCAACGGGGCCTGTGGAGGGATATATGCTGGCCTTCCAGATTTCATGATCACTGATGCGTTATTTGAGCATAAATCGGGCAAGAAGATATGGCAGTTACACTTGGTTTATTGTGGCTTGGTCACTTTCTCTATTTCCTTTACTTCTATTTTTTTTTCTTATTCCTTGATCTATTTTCAATTCTAAGGATAGATAGTATCATCTAAAATGAGACTCTCTTCCTAATCCGTTTCAAGTCAAATTCATTTCTGCAATAATTATGTAAGGGATATTTCTGAGCATGATTAGTGGCACATACGCAGGGTTCACTATAAGTTGGTTTCTGGAATCTAGCTAAATTGGTGGAATGACTTATAGTACACAGTCCATGAGTGCTAATGGAATTGGAGTCATGGCTGCTTGTTGTCACAATGGATGTCATATATCATGCTTTTTTCTTTCTCTAACATCTTTTTTAAAAAAATATTTATTTAATTATTTAGGCGGCATCGGGTCTTAGTTGCAGCATGCGGACTCTTAGTTGTGGCATGTGGGCTTCTTAGTTGCGGCATGCATGTGGGATCTAGTTCCCCAACCAGGGGTCAAACCAAGGCCCTCTGCATTGGGAGCACGGAGTCTTACCCACTGGATCACCAGGGAAGTCCTCTAACATCTTTTTTGAGGTATTACTTACATACCATAAAACTCACCCATTTTAAATGTACAATTCAATGATTTTTTAGTAAATATATAGAGTTATGTAACCATCACCACAATCCAGTATTAGAACATCTCTCACTCTGTAAATAGCCCTCCTACCCATGTACATTCCAACCCAAGTCCAGACAACTGCTAATCTCTTTCCTATCTCTATAGATTTGCCTTTTCTGGACATTTCATATAAATGGAATCATAAGACACATAGAGTTTTGCATCTGGCTTCTTTCACTTAACATAACACTTTTGAGGTTCATCCATGTTTTGGAAAGTTCCTTCTTATTACTAAATAGCATTCCATTGTATGGATATACCACATATTGTTTATCCACTCACCAGTTCATGGACATTTCATGTTGTTTTTAAAAATCCTTTCCTGAGTGTATTTGGCTCATATGTATCATAAAATTATCTTGCAAACAGCCTATGTGTCCTACCTGTCTAAATAAGGGCGTTAGAAGCACTTCCTCGGGGAGACTGTCTGCATCCCAGCAAAGCTGTGCTAAGGGCTTATGGTAACTGCCCCAGCATGCTGCTGTGATGCAGGCCGTGGATAGGTAAGTGAGCAATAGTGCAGTTCTAAGTACTAATCCTCTCTCCTTTTGTGGATGTGAGGACAGGGAAATGAGACTAAATCTGAAAATCCACACGGTGTCTTACAGATCTTATAATGAATTCTATTGAATTCTCCTGGGGAAAAAAAATAAAGAAAATCAGAGGCAGCATCAAGATTCTAAGTCCTAAACAACAAAGGAAGAAAAGGTTTTGCCTGACCTGGAAGGATAGGCATGCTGAAGGAAAGCAGAGTTTTTCGCTCTGAGTTAACAGATCGCCAAAAGTCTTATGCCTGGTCTTGAGGCACCAGCTGGTCCTTTGTGGGAAGGAAGAAAAACTCTGTGGTGTTATTCAATGGTACCTCCAGACCAGTCCCTGGGGAAATTGTTCCAAGTTCCTTAAATGGTGGGACTGGCAAAACTGAAAGAGTAAGACTACCTCTCGGGGGACTAAAATATCTGTGGCCACTAAACTAAAATATTGGGTCAGAGCACCCAAGATTTCCAAAGAGCGGTGTCCACTTTGACTGAGAGGATGACTCCTCCAGCGGGAGTGGGCCACTGGCTAGGATGGTGGTGGTGGAGAGCAGAGAGCTGACCCCCAAGCAGACAGCAGCAGTGGAAGGAGAGGGCGTGAGCACATAACAACGGCAGGAAAGCTATAACCACCGGTGAGGGCCATGTGGAAAGGGAGATGCCTCAGTGGTTTAGAACTGTATGATGCAATTCAGTGGGGGCCAATTGTTTTCCAAAGCTGTGTGGTATAATTCGGGCATCGCAAACACACCACGTGCTTTCCTGCCTCTGTGTCCTGAGGCTGTAAGTGCTGCCTGGAATATTCTTTCTTGGGCTGTAATAGTAGGACCAACGTTTCCTATTCTTCAGGTCTGAGCTAGAGGGTATCTTATCAGTAAGTCAAACCCTATTTAAAGACCCCCAGTGATGGTCTGTCACAGTCCCCTGTCTTTTTCCGTGAGAGTACTGCGCTGCACTGGGTCTAAGATATACCTCCCCTCCATCCTCCCCCCACCCCACCCACCTTTTAACATCTCTGAAATTGGGATAAATCATAAATCATGGTCTTTTCTTTTTAAGCAATTAAAAAAAAAATAATGGTGTATCTTATAACCAGCAGCATCTCTATTCAATGAAACACAGTATTCTTTATACTCCGTGAGTGTTGATTTATTTGTATGTTTATTGTTTGTCTACCCTACAAGACTATAGGCTTTTTTGGAGCAAGGATCGCATCTGACTTGCTTACCCAGCATGTAGTACAATTCTTGCCTCACCTTATGTGCTTAACAATGATTAATTGAATGAATGGATGGACCTTAGAATAGGGTTGTATGAATCTCAGCCAGAAAATCCATTGTACACAATACTATGTATAATGAAGTGACATGATAAGCTTTTTGGACAAAATCAGCATATATTCTCGCTGTCAGATTCACATGTACCCAAGGTCTTATCTCGAAGTCTGAGCTGTTAGGTACTGGGTTTAAGCAGAACCTTCCATACAAGCAGATACCAGAAAACAAAGCACACATCTGTCCAACCAGAACTGTCTAACTTTTTGCATTATACATTTCTCAGAAAACAGTTTTGAAGAGGAGATATTATTAGAAAGTATTTATGAAGCCTCTCTCAGTGTAATACCCCGGTGCTTTGACAAGTATGCTATTTTTGCATGTGAAAAAAAACTCATTGTCATACATTCTGAGCAGTTTCTCCTGCTTAATAGCACAGTTAACTCCAATCCTATGTTTATAACCTCTTAATCTGTTTCCATGGAGACAATAGATTTGGCCTTATCTATTCATTTGATCCTGACTTAAAGAAGTAGAAAAACCAGGGGAGTCACTCTTGGCTAAAATAATTTAGTAATAAGCAAATATTTTAGGAAACGTCATTTAGAAACATAGGAAACGTAAATGGATTTCAATGCATGGTTGATCTATTTGAAAATTTTCCTCTGAATGAAAGTCCTTCTTTAAGACTGATGCAAGGCTCTGGATAAATCTCATTATTATGAAAGTCCCCAATAGTGAGAATTTAAATACAAAATTATGCAAAATGAGAAAAATGGGTCATTTCTGCCACTGCTTCGTTCTGAGGTTTTGGAATGAAACAGAACCGAAAATAAAATCATCTCAACTCCACAGTATACCTTGTCTCCCTGGTAGCATTCAGATGGTGGCTCTGACGCAACTTGGAATGATGGCCATAGAACTGGATTCTGATCTTGGACAAATCATACTGCTCTGGACCTCATCATTCCTGCTTCTGGGAGTCTGACTTGCGAAGGCCCAGCTCAACTGTTATCTCTTCTAAGAAACTTTCCAGACTTCCCTGGTCAGAATCAATACCTCCTTCCTCTCCTGGACACCCCTAACATTTTGTTTCTTCTTCCTTTGTAGAATGACACAGTCCTGTGATATAGTTGGGTGTCCAGGTGCACCTCATTTATTACACTTCACTTTATCACACTTTGCAGATACTGCATATTTCACAAATTAAAGGTTTGTGGCAACTCTACATCAAGCAAGTCTATCAGCTCCATCTTTCCAACATCATTTGCTCTTTGTGTCTCTATGTCACATTTTGGTGATTCTCGAAATATTTCAAACTTTGTCATTATTATTATATTTGTTATGGTGATCTGTGATCAGTGATCATTGATGTTACTATTGTAATTGTTTTGGGACACCATGAACTATGCCCATATAGGACAGAGAACTTAATTGATAAATGTTGTGTGTGTTCTCACGGCTCCACCAACCAGCTGTTCCTCTATCTCTTTCCCTCTCTTCAGGCCTCCCTATTCCCTGAGATGCAACAATATTGAAATTAGGTCAGTTAATAGCCCTAGAATGACCTCTAAGTGTTCAAGTGAAAGGAAGAGTCGCCCATCTCTCAATTTAAATCAAAAGCTAGAAATGATTAAGCTTAGTGAGGAAAGCATGTTGAAAGCCAAGACAGGCCAAAAGCTAGGCCTCTTGCACCAAATAGTTAGCCAAGTTATGAATGCAAAGGAAAAGTTCTTGAAGGAAATTAAAAATGCTACTCCAGTGAACACATGAATGATAAGCAAGCAAAACAGCCTTATTGCTGATATGCAGAAAGATTTAGTGGTCTGGATAAATATCAAACCAGTCACAACATTACATTAAACCAGAGCCTAATCCAGAGCAAGGCCCTAACTCTATTCAATTCTGTAAAGACTGAGGGAGGTGAGGAAACTGCAGAAGAGAAGTTTGTAGTGAGCAGAGGTTGATTCATGAGGTTTAAGGAAAGAAGCCATCTCCATAACAGGAAAGTGCAAGGTGAAGCAGCAAGTGCTGATGTAGAAGCTGCAGTGAGTTACCAGAAGATTTAGCTACACTCATTAATGAAGGCAGCTACACAAAATAGATTTTCAACATAGACAAAACAGCCTTCTATTGGAAGAAGATGCCATCTAGGACTTTCATAGATAGCAAGGAGAAGTCAATGCCTGGCTTCAAAGCTTCAAAAGGCAGGCTGACTCTCTTGTTAGGGGCTAGTGCAGCTGTAGACTTTAAGTTGAAGCTGATGCTCATTTACCATTCCAAAAATCATAGGGCCTTTAGGAATGATGCTAAATTTGGACTTCCCTGGTGGCACAGTGGTTAAGAATCCGCCTGCCAATGCAGGGGACACGGGTTCGAGCCCTGGTCCGGGAAGATCCCACATGCCGTGGAACAACTAAGCCCATGCGCCACAGCTATTGAGCCTGTGCTCTAGAGCTCATGAGCCACAACTACTGAGCCGCGTGCTGCAACTACTGAAGCCCGCGCGCCTAGAGCCCGTGCTCTGCAACAAGAAAAGCCACCACAATGAGAAGCCCGTGCACCGCAATGAAGAGTAGTCCACGCTCGCTGCAACTAGAGAAAGCCCGTGCAGCAACGAAGACCCAACTCAGCCAAAAATTAAAAAAATAAATTAAAAATATATATTAAAAAAAGCAGATGAGAAACTTAAAAAAAAAAAAGAGAATGATGCTAAATTTACTCTGCCTGTGCCCTATAAATGGAACAACAAAGGATGGATGACAGCACATCTGTTTGCAACATGGTTTACTGAATATTTTAAGCCCACTGTTGAGATCCACTGCACAGAAGAAAAGATTCCTTTCAAAATATGACTGCTCACTGACAATGCACCTGGTCACCCCAGAGCTCTGATGAAGATGTACGAGATGAATGTTGTTTTCATGCCTGCTAACACAACATCCATTCTGTAGCCCATAGATCAAGGAGTAATTTCAAATTTCAAGTCTCATCATTTGAAAAATACATTTCATAAGGCTGTAGCTGCCAAAGACAGTGATTCCTCTGATGGACATGGGCAAAGTCAATTGAAAACCTTCTAAAAAGGATTCACCAATCTAGATGCAATTAAGAACATTTGTGAGTCACAGGAAGAGGTCAAAATATCAACATAAACAGTTTGGAAGAAGTTGATTCCAGCCCTCATGGATGACTTTGAGGGGTTCAAGACTTCAGTGGAAGAATGAACTGCAGATGTGGTGGAAACAGGAAGAGAACTAGATTTATAAGCGGAGCCTGAAGATGTAACCAAATTGCTGCAATCTCATGATAAAACGTGAATGGATTAGGAGTTGCTGCTTATAGATGAGCAAACAAAGTAGTTTCTCGAGGTAGAATCTACTCCTGGTGAAGATGCCGTGAAGATCGTTGAAATCACAACGAAGGATTTAGAATATTACATAAACTTGATTGATAAAGCAGTGGCAGGGCTTGAGAGGACTGACTCCAATTTTTTAAAGAAATTCTGTGGGTAAAATGCTATCAGGCAGCATTACATGCTACAGAGAAATCGTTCATGGAAGGCAGAGTCAATCGATGGGGCAAACTTCATTGTTGTCTTATTTTAAGAAATTGCCGCAGACACCCTACCCTTCAGCCACCGTCACCCTCATCAGTCAGCAGCCCTCAACACCGAGGCAAGACCCTCCACCAGCAAACATATAATGACTCACTGAAGGCTGAGATAAACGTTAGCATTTTTTAGCAGTCAAGTATTTTTAAATTAAGGTATGTACACTGTTTTGTTTTTTTTTAACATCTTTATTGGAGTATAATTGCTTTACAATGGTGTGTTAGTTTCTGCTTTATAACAAAGTGAATCAGCTATGCATACACATATACATATATCCCCATTACACTGTTTTTTTAGACATATGCTATAACACACTTAATAGGCTACAGTATAGTGTCAACATAACTTTTATATGCACTGGGAGATAAAAAAAATTTGTGTGACTCACTTTCTAGAGATATTCGCTTTATTGCAGTGGTCTGGAACTGAACCCGCAGTACCTCCGAGGTATTCCTGTATATCTGTTTGTCTGCCTCAGAAAGGTGAACTCCTGGAGAGGCAGGACTAACTTGATTCACCTTGGGTCTTGCACACGGAGAGTGTTTCATACCTTTGCCACGTCAAATTGAATGGTCTTATGAGATCAGTCTTTGCTTACTATTCAGTTTATGTTCCAAGGTACTTTGCTTTTGTTTTATGTACTAAAATGCCAGATTAGAAAAAACACCCTGCTCAGCTCAAACCCCCATGGGACTCTGCGTGTGACCTAGAACAAAGAGCTGGGCTGAGCACCGCTCAGCTCAGAAACTACCTCTAGCAGTTCGTTCCAAGTTCACGTCCTGAGATATGGTTGGCTGGGGCTTCACTGGGCCCTGGGAGGAGAGCGGTTCCTACAGGGTCCTGCAGATGAAAATTGATTCCCTTTGGTTCTGAGCCCAGAGGCCGATGCCCTCCATAGACCACACAGCCATTAGAGTCTCAGGCATATCTGCGCGGTCTAATACTGGCTCTAATGCTCATTTTCTGGGTGATGATGTGTGGGTCCCTTCAGCCTCTTGATCATCAGCTCCTTGGTCTCGAAAATGGAAAACCTATTATTAAAGTTGCTCTACGCCATGGACTGATGTGAAAACTGATACAAAGCATTCACAGGCACTCTAAAAAGGTTCAGTGCTAAGCATAGTGAAACCGACGTAGCCAGAGGCCTCAGGCCTGCGCCGGATGGAACTGGCCTTTGTCACTCTTTCCCATACTGCTCCCAGGTGATGAAGGTCTGGCTGAACATTCTGCCAGGGCCCACCCATCAGTGTTCCCAGAGGGAGCTGCAGGGTCCAGCCTGGTACATGCTGGAAAACCCCTGAGAAAGACGGGACCCACGCAGAGGGGCAGTGCCCATGCTGGCCCAAAAGATGAGTTCATGAAAGCTCCCAGCTGTAAGCATTGCTTTGCGTTTATCAGTGCTTCTGAGCGGCAGCTATTCATTTGTGATATGAAACTCGTATAATAAAATTCTTTTTATTTTAGCAAATTTTTGGCTTCAGGATTTCAGTCTTATACCTACATAATGCCTAAACTGCGGGCCAGTGGAAGCATTTCCTCGGAAAATCAATCCAACCGCGTCGTTTGATGTTGTTTAGCCACACCAGCTGACTGCAGTTTTCAACTCCTAGCCAGTTGCTCTGGCATTGCTTAGATGAAGCCCAAATTAATTTCGTTCTCGGTCACTTTTCATAAAATCGAAAATCTGAAAGTTCAGCCCTGGCCACCTCACAAAATGGGCAGTCTTGTTCTTGACCTCATTAACAAAGGGCTCTCCTTCCAACTCACACCAACCTGGGGGAGGAAATAAACCAGACAGCCCGAATGACGACAGAGAGGGATGAAATAACCCCTCCTTGGGACAATGCCTTTTCCTGTTTCTGGAGGCTCCTCCTATTCCCACACTGGTTTCTGTATCCGTTACTCTACCAGGATCCTCTTTCACATCAAAGTGTCCCTCCTTGGGCTTCACAAGTAGGGGCATAACCTTAGTTTCTACAGGAAGGAATTTTCATCCCAAAGGAAAGGGGAAAACCATGTGTTTGGTTGCTATAAAATTACACGCCACTTTCCTTGTTTTTCATTTTATAATCATGCACACAAAAAGTATAGGCAGGTCTCTAGCTACTACGGGCCAGACATTCAGCTCCTAGAATCCCATAGTTAAGTTGAAAGTATTAAAAAATATTAAAACTCCAGCCATCCAGTCTTCATTAGCAATATTAAATGCCTGAGTCAGGAAAAGTTTTAGTAGAGGATATGATTCTTTTCTACTTCAAAAGCACATAAAAGAGCATAAGTTGGACAGATTTGAAGGAAGAGAGGTTGAAGAATACCATGCATTCCATCTCAGACTAGACTACTGGGACCCTCTTGGGAGGTCTGCATTTAAATCCAATTTTGAACTGCTACATATTATTGATGATGGTAGAGCACTAAAACTTTTCCAAGGCTGTCGTTTGTGTCATTATCAAAAGCACTTATTTAGCAACTAACAAATCTTATGCATGGCAGATGTTTGAAAAAGCATGTCCCTGCCTTTCTGGCGCCTCTGATCTAAAACAGTGCAGATATCCTTGGGGACATGGGGTAAATATCAAAACCTTGGGCAGGAGAGAGCATGTCCTATAATATTTTTTTTAATGTATTATTTGCGGGGGGATAGGAAAAGTGATGCTCAACAAAGTTTTACCTGGTGGGATATGCAGAAAACAGTTTGTTGTCTTTGGGGCAGGACCCCTTTGAACAGTATCCACATTTGGGGGATGGGAGGTATTGATGAAAAGATAGCATAGGTTTCAAAAAGTGAACACTATTCTAAAGGTGTTGATTCATTAATTCATCCACTTGCTCATTCAGAATTTATCAAGTGCTTCCTGGATGCCCAGATGTGTAGCTGGCACTGTGAAAGGTATAAAACAAGTAGACTCACCCATGCCTCAAAAAACTCATACACACTCAGGAGTGCACGATGGTACAATGTTAAAGCAATGTGGAAGGAAGTGAGTTGTCCCAATGCAGATAAACACAATTGGTATTTTGGAGGCAGAGTTAGAATGATTTGCGATCTGCCAGGCCCCATGTGCTTTAACACTGTTACCTTATTACACCTCACAATCGCTTGCCTGGAAGGTGTTAACAACTCATTTCATAGATGAGGAAACTAAAGCTCAGTGAGTTGAAGTAATTTGCCCAAAGTTACACAGTAAGTAGCAGAGCCAGGAGTTAAATCCAGGGCTGCTTAAGGCCAGAGCTCATGAATTTCCTCCTTCCCCACGCACCCTCCACTCTATGCTCCAAGCTTCAGAGAAAAATGTATGTATGTATGTAAGCCCCCGGCTGACTGCAGGACAAATATTCCTTTAACAAGGTCTGCCTGTTCAGCCTCTCCAGGGATACATCAGAGTATTTTTCAAATACAGTTTTCCCATTTCCTTTGCTCACCCAGTTTCTTTATTTCTGTACTATTCTTATAAAAGTAGCCATGGTTTATATTTGAAATTGAGTGTATATTGCTAGCTGGAGCACTTACGAGGGACAATGTTATGTAAATCCTAACACAGTTATGAATTAGACGTGAGATACTTATACAAAATTTTGCAAAATAAAATAATATTTAAAGAGATATGCCTGTATTTTTACCATTCTGATGTAAACCTATACTATATTCTGACTATTTATAAAGTTATTTCCTTAGATGTTTTCTATTTTTTTCCCCATCCTGTCATTCTTATTCCCCCGGTAATCTCTATATATCTAAGGAAGAGGAAGCAAGAAGTTGTACCACCTGTGTTTACTAATTATTGTGTTAGTCCTGGGTACTTTTTTTTTTTTAATTTATTTAATTTATTTTTATTTTTGGCTGTGTTGGGTCTTCGCTGCTGCGCGTGGGCTTTCTCTAGTTGCAGTGAGCGGGGGGGCTACTCTTTGTTGCGGTGCACGGGCTTCTCATTGCGGTGGCTTCTCTTGTTGCGGAGCACGGGCTCTAGGTGCACAGGTTTCAGTAGTTGTGGTACGTGGGCTCAGTAGCTGTGGCTCGTGGGCTCTAGAGCACAGGCTCAGTAGTTGTGGTGCACGGGCTTAGCTGCTCCACAGCATGTGGGATCTTCCCAGACCAGGGCTCAAACCCGTGTCCCCTGCATTGGCAGGCGGATTCTTAACCACTGCCCCACCAGGGAAGTCCCAGTCCTGGGTACTTTGTTAGAATGCTGGTTATCTCTCAAGCAGCTACCCCTACCTTTTCCTTAGAACTGGCAACAATTTAAATTCAAACATCTTCACGACAGGCAATTTTATTTCATGTGGCACACCAGAGGAGGGAGTTGGTTTGGGTGTGTTTGGTTTGGGGCTTTTTTTTTTCCTTTCCATTTTTGGTAGGAGGTTGTGCTTCAGAAAAGTATGCTCAGTTGGCCTATACCATTGGAAAACTTTCTTGAGTTGCTCTACCCATATGCCACAAGCCTGAACCCAACAGATACCAGCTCCAAGAAAAAGCAGGGCGTTCTATCTCTGACTGATTCCATTTTTGGATTCTCTTTTGACTCTGCCAATAAGTTCCAGAGCCAATAAGTTCCAGATGTGATGTGTTGGTTTTTCAGATGCAAGTTACCTGTCCACTGGGAGCTAAAGAGAGCACTGGTTTGGGCCACCCACAACTGACAGATGGCAGTGACTTTGGTCACTGACGATGTTGGCTGGACTCGACTCAACTTAGGAGAGAAAGAAACCATAATACCCCTTAACAATTTCCTTTACTCCAGCCAGTCATTCTACTAAAGAAAAGAAGATTCGAAAAGTCAAGACTCTGCACCACATGTGCCACATTAACATCTGGACAAGGGCTTGAGGGACTCTCCCTGGAAGCAGAGAAGAAAAGGAAAAACTCCTCTAGGTCGCAGTTGCTCTCTAACTCAGCAGGGCAGCGTCCTTGACTGGGGGTGGAGTGGAGTCGGGTGGGGCTCCTGGTTTGCTGAGAACAGCCAGCAGTGGTTTGGCTGGTTGGTTATACAAATTAAAACTAATTTGCATTGCATCTAAAAAAATTGGTAAATACAAGGTGCCTATTATATATACAGAGTATCACTGAAAGGCTATAAATGTATAATAAAATTTTAATATACATGACATTTTTCATGAAAAAATGTTTGGAAAAAGTTTCTGTGTTCTGGATTTAGTTTCCTTCGAGAAAAAATATAAATCGAGATAGTCACAGGTATCATGCCCAGTCAGACCACGGCCTATGTGAAGGCTGATTCAGACCAGCCAAAGTGCAAGAGCAGATTTAAAATTGGATTTTCTTAAAGTTCTTCAATAAAAAAGGGATATTAGGACACCTTTACATCTTATAGTGCTTCTTTTTTTTTTTTTTTTCTGAATTCCCTGTTTTTTTTTTGTTTGGAAAATATTTTAATGTTAATATAGTGAAATTAACTAATTCCATAGGCTTTGGAGTCTTAAAGACCCAGGGTCAAATACAATTGAATTTTGGCACATGATTCAACATCTCGAAGCCCCAGTTTCCTTACTTGTGGAATAGAATGCCTATCTTACAGAGTTGTGAGAATTCAGTGAGATCATGTATAACTATCACTTAGCACATTTCCTATTAGATGGGAAGCACTCAATAACTGTCAGATAGGAATATAATCATAGCTGTTCTATTCCAGCTGCTTTCACTCCAGCCCATGTTCACAGTACTATCTTCTAACTCCTGACATGTGCGTTTTATGGGCAGCAGACTGAACGGTCAAGAGCATGGGCTCTGAAGTCCCACTGCCTGGGCTCCATTCCTGTCTCCTCTATTTACCAGCCCTTTGACTTAGGACAAGTGACTTCATCTCTCTGTGCTTTGGTCTCCTCACCTTTAAAATAGGGATAATGGTACCTAATTCCTGAACTTATTGTGAAATAACTCAAATCCTTCCTAACTGGCAACCGAGCCAGCTCTATCCCAATCTTGTCCTACCTGCCTGTTCCAGCTGATCTCCCACTGTTCCCCTAAACATAATCTCGAGCAAACACTGCTGATTTCCTCTACCAGCCACGAATTGCAGGGAGGTGGGCCTCAACCCTAGCCATAGGGAGTAAGTCATTGCTCCTTTAGACCAGTCATGGTGTACTCATTCCTCTTGCCATTGACTGAGGTGTGGATATACAATCGAATTTTGACCAATTAGATGTGAGAGCAAGCCTTTAGGGAGGAGAGAAGTATCTGAGAAAGATTTTCTTCAATGCTAACAATAGACAGGAAGAAACAAGTCTCTCTGCTCCCTTGGGATATTGTGGCATTTGCATGTGAGGCCTGGAGTTGCTGCAGCCATCTTACACCCATGAGGGGAACTAAGCCAAAGCTCTGAGGATGACTGAGATGCGCTGGTGTGCTGAATTAACCAATCTGTACCATGCTAGCTATAGAATCCTTGTTATGTAAGAGAATACATATATATTTGCTTGGGCTTTTCTGTTACTTGCAGCCATAAGTAGCCTAACACAGCAGTCCCCAACCTTTTTGGCACCAGGGACCAGTTTCGTGGAAGACAATATTTCCAAGGATGGGGGGGTTGGGGGGGGGGCGGTGTTCAGGCGGTATTGCAAGTGATGGGGAGCGATGGGGAGCGGCAGGTGAAGCTTCGCTTGCTTGCCCGCCGCTCACCTCCTGCTGTGCGGCCTGGTTCCTAACAGGCGGCGGACCGATACCGGCCCATGGCCCAGGGGTTGGGGACCCCAGCCTAACAGATACACAAGAAATCCTCCACCACAAAAAAGGCCAAGATATAATACTTAACCCCCAAAAATGCACATATCATAAATATACTGCCAATTGAATTTTCACAAACTAAATATACCTATGTAACCAGCATTGAAATAAAAATTCAACTTCATTAATCTTTTAATGAAGAAATAAAATGAAAACTTTTTTACCTAACAAATTGGCAAAGATGAAAGATTGATATTCTTTCCCTTGATTTGGTTGTAGAGAAGTGTAGTCTCATTTCACTGTTGGTGAGTGTATAATTTGGCAATATGTGTCAAAATTTTTAACATTTACTTTTTGACCCAGCAATTTAACTTCTAGGAATTTATCCTAAGGAAATAATCAAACAGATGTGCAAAGAGACGTAAAAATCTTCATTGCTGGTGTTTCACAGAAAATATTTGCAAATAATCCAGGTAGCCATCAATAGAGAATTGGTTGAATAAATTTTTGTCTATCTTTAAAAAGATGAGATCTTTATGAATTGACACAGAAAGCTCCCATGATACACTGTTTAATAAAGTCAGCATGTTGTCAAATACTAAGTACAGTATGAGCCCATTTATAGTATGTAAGGAAAACAGTGGTTATCTCTGCGGGATGAAAGCACTGACAACATCTACTTGGTACACCGTTGTACTGTTCCACTTTTTGAATCAATAGGCACATGTTATCATTTTCATCAGAAGTCACCCTGGAATTGCTGAGAACAAACACTCTGCAGGGCACTGGAAGGACCACCCCAATATACCAGTCCTCTCCTTCTGAATACCGCCTGCCTGTAAGGCAGTGGTTCTCACTGGGTTGTCCCTGTACCACTGACTAGATACAGATGTGGTTTAGGCAAGATGTTGGGCTTTCATAGCAACCACAAAGAATTTACTGTAATGGGAGCTTCTATATTCTTATAACTGTGAGAGGAATAATTTTTAAATTTCTATAAGAATTCCAAATATGTGACATCTGGAAAAGGCAAAGCTATGGAGATCAGTGGTTGCTGGGGGTTAGGGTTGGGGGTGGGGAATCAATAGGTGGAGCACAAAAGTTTTTGTTTTTTTTTTTTGCACTAATCCCATTCATTTTATTTTATTTTATTTTATTTTATTTATTTATTTTTGGCTGCATTGGGTCTTCGTTGTTGGGTCTTCATTGCTACATGTGGGCTTTCTCTAGTTGCGGCGAGCGGGGGTTACTCTTCGTTGCGGTGTGCGGGCTTCTCATTGTGGTGGCTTCTCTTGTTGCAGAGCTCGGGCTCTAGGCGCGCAGGCTTCAGTAGTTGTGGCACGCGGGCTCAGTAGTTGTGGCGCACGGGCTTAGTTGCTCCACGGCATGTGGGATCTTCCTGGACCAGGGCTCAAACCTGTGTCCCCTGCATTTGCAGGTGGATTCTCAACCACTGCACCACCAGGGAAGTCCCCAGCACAGAAGATTTTTAGGGCAGTGAAAATACTCTGGATAATGCTATGATGATGCAAACATGTAGTTATGCATTTGTCCAAACCTACAGAATGTACAACACCAAGAGCAAACCCTAATGTAAAGCGTAGACTTTGGGTGATAATGATGGTTCACTGTAGGGTCATTGATAGTTACAAATAGACCATTCTGGTGGGGGATGTGTGGCACGGGAGGTTTATAGGAACTCTGTATTTTCCACTCAATTTTTCTGTGAACCTAAAACTGCTCTAAAATTTAAGTCTATTTTTTAAATTCAATATATGTATATATTTCAAAATGATCACCACAATAAGTCGAATTAACATCCGTCACTACACATAGTCTCTATTTGTTTTCTTGTGATGAGAGGATATCTCTCTTAGCAACTTTCAAATATGCAATACAGTATGATTAACTGTAATCACCATGCTGTACGTTACATCTCCGTGACTTATTTATTTTATAACTGAAGTTGTACCTTTTGACCCCCTTCACTCACTGCCCACCCTACCCCCCCACCCCCCCGCCGGCAACCACCAATCTGTTCTCTGTAACTGAATTTGTTTTTGTTTTGTTTAGATTCCACATATAAATGTGATCATATGGTATCTGTCTTTGTCTGACTTATTTCATTCAGCATAATGCCTTCAAGGTCCATCCATGTTGTCACAAATGGCAGGACTTCCTTCTTTTATGGCTGAATAATATTCCATACATACCACATTTTCTTTATCCATTCATCCATCAATGGACACTAAGGTCTTTTCCATGTCTTGGCTATTGTAAATAATGCTGCAGTGAACATGGAGGTGCAGATATCTTTTCGAGTTAGTGTCTTCCTTTCCTTTGGATATATTCCCAGAAGTAGAATTGCTGGATTATATACTAGTTCTATTTTTAATTTTTTGTGGAGCCTCCATACTGTTCTCCACAGTGGCTGCACCAATTTACATTCCCACCAACAGTGCACAAGGGTTCTCTTTTCCCCACAGCTTCACCAGTACTTGTTATTTGTTGTCTTTTTGATAATAGCCTTTCTAACAGATATCTCACTGTGGTTTTGATTTGCATTTTCCTGATGATTAGTGATGATGAGTACCTCTTCATGTACCTGTTGGCCATCTGTATGTCTTCGTTAGAACAATGTCTATTCAGATCCTCTGCTTATTTTTTAATTGAATTTTTTTTTTTTTTTTGCTATTGAGTTGAATGAGTTCTTTATATATTTTGGATATTAACCCCTCTAAAGCCTATTTTTAAAAAAATCCTATAAGCATAAAAATATTCTTGGGAAATGGGGTCATTTATTTCTCTCATTGTGAGAAAAATTGACTGGTGTGAGCTAAAACTGGAAAGTTTCAAAACTGCTGGCTTATTAGAGCCTGTTTCTGAATGCCCACTGACCAAAGGAGCCTAAGCAACGCCTTATTCTTCTCACACTTAGAACATTTATCTGCCCAAGGGTGTTTCATATTTAGAGGTAAGTTTTCACCCAAAGCATTGCAGGCATAGATGAAATCAAATAGAGATGGTTTCAATCACTTGCAGTGCTTAAAATATTTATAATCCTTTCTATAGCCAGAGGCAGCAGGCTAATTATTTACCAAGCAAGTGGAAATGATGTCCCCAGGGATATGTCAGAACTGATACATCAATTGGGAGAAAGATTCGTAGTTGGAATTCAGGGAGTCTCAAAAGCATCTTGGAGTGACTCTATTTTAGCCTCACATAAGAACTGGACCAATCGTGCTACAAATGACACATTTGCTGCTGAAAAGATCAAACGGTCATGAGAGGGCTTCTGTAGCGAGTCCTCACGTTGATTTTCTGAGCATCTCTAACGAGGTACAGTGAGAGAAATCCATGCTCTCTGGGGCTAGAAGGTCCCAAAATGGAAAGGCTCTCTCGATTCCAGCAGAGAGATTTAATGGAGGTGGAGATTACTGGGGCGCCACAGAAGGCTTTCAATTTCCCAGCCGAAAAGCTTTTTATTGCTAACGATGGTGATTTCATGGGTTCTGCTAATTAGAAGACCAATTAAGGCTTACTTTAAAAATTTTCAGACAACCCAGTAACATCTAGACTTGAAAATGAAGCTCCCTCTTGTCTCACCCCTCCAAAGATAACAACAGTAACAACATGTTTATATTCTTCCAGAATCTTTTCTATGCATGTCATGAGCATATATTAGTATTGGCTATATATTTAGATATCACATTACAATGTTGTTGGTCATTCCCAGCTCTTCTTGAAATGTTCACTTAATGTCAGAGAGGTTTGGAGATGTGATGCAGAGACCAACCGCCTGGACTGAGACTGCCCAGTGCTGGAAGTTCTAATTTCCACCTCACATCAGTAATGATAATACTTCCTAAACACTGCCATCTGTGCTTTCTAAGTGTGTGAAATCTCACCTGTGAGCATTCTTCAAGCCTGAAACCTAGAAGTTATCCTTAACAATATCCTCTCCCTCACCACCATGTTCCATCCACAACTGCATCCAGCCAATTTGATCTCCTTCCCTGCTCACGTCTCTCCATTTTCAACATCAGTACTTTGGTCCAAGTCATCAAAATCTCCCATCTGAACTGCTGCAGTAGCCTCCTTGTGACCTTGCCCTCTTTCAATCCATTTTCCACAAAACAGCTAGAGTGATCTTTTTAAATACATAAATCTAATCCACTTAAACATCCATTTATCAAGGGCTTTGCATTGCACATGCAACAAAATCCTTGCACAATGTTGCCATCAGTCATTGCACGATGGAACTCTGCCTCCCTGCCCAGCCTCGGCCACTCTCCTCTCACCTCCCAGGCTCCAGCCACTCTGACTTTCAGTTCCTGGAGTGTCCGTGCTCCCTCATGGCTCAGATACACGGATCCTGCTGTTCTCTCTGCCTGGAATCTTCTTCCTCAAACCTCCCTACTTCACCTAGTTAACTCCTATTCAGTCTTAAGATCCCCGCTCTAACACCACTTTGTCAAGATAAGTTTTTACTGTATGTCTGTGTGATTGTTTGGTTAATGTCTCTGTTGCCCACTAGACTGTAAGCTGCGTGCAGGCAGGTCAGTTTTAGTACCTCTTTTCCCCAGAAACTAACAAAGTGTCCGCAGCATGGCAGGAACTGAAATATTTGCCGAGTCAATTTACTTCCCTGTGAAAGATCTTAATTTGCTAACAATTAAAGAACCAGTGCAAGTGAAGCTGCTGGACAGAGTCCCAGCTGGGGAAACGTTGACCATGTCCTCTGGTAAAAGAGCCAGAAAGTGGGATTTTCTCTCCACTTCCAACACTACCCAGGCACCAAACCCCGGCTTCAGGGTGCCCTATTCAGCTTGGCCATGTCTGGATCTGCAGACATGAGATTACACATAGGGACAACAGTACTGATTCCTCCTTTTTCAAGATAACTTTTCAAAGGTTTTTTAAATTAATTAATTAATTTTTAATAACTAATTGACCTGGGGAAATAAAACAAATCCACCGATAATTACTTTTCCATCCTTTGGCGCCCTCTATTGACGGTAAACTCAATTGCAGAGAAATTATACCAAGTTCTTTCCTAGGTGGGAGAGTTAGGAGGAGGGTAATTGCAGGTCTTTCTACAAATACAGATTCTGGGTGAATTTACAGTCTTCGGGAAAATCCGACTACTCTTTCATCAAAAGTGGTGTTTATGGGTTCATGCATCTGAACTTTTTTGACACATCTTTGGGCATCTGCATCCCGTCAACATTAGAACTCTAAGCAAAATTGTGATAGAATTTCTAAGTCTCAAACAGCAGTAAGAAAGAAAGAAGCATCTTTACTTGTGCAGAAAATATGATCTACACAGAGCTGGCAGATTATCTTTTTGTTTTTTCTGCCTGGGCAAAAATCAGACTTATACTGGAAACAAGGACAAAGCAAATATTAAAATATGACATTTATTTTTAAATTTATTTTAATTATTTTAGGTTTTAAATTAAATAGTTATTTAATTTCAATTTTAATTAACTTTAATTTTTTCCAGGTAATGTTAGTTCCAAACTCATGTTAGTTAGTTCTTTTCCAAACATATGACCCACTTCTCATAGAAAAGTGGATGAATCAGTAAAAAAAAAAAACAAAAAAAACACATCAATTTCATATATGATTTTAATCAGAAGCATAACTGTGGAGGTAGGAACTTATTTTTTTTAAGTATTAAAATAGAAGCAAACAAAACTATAAGAAAACACCCTAAGATGAATTAATTATATGTGCTTATCTGTTTTCACAGTTTTTAGAAGGAGACACATGTGGAGCAGAACCCAAGAACCTGAAGGTCAGTCACTTAAAATTTTTCAATGGTCAGCCAATAGAACTGTCCTATTTTTTTCCTATGAAGTGGTCAGTGAAAATAAACAAAAGAATGATGAATCTCTATATTAGAATCTACAGTTCAGTTTTGTATACCTGAAGTACATTTGGATACTGAGGCAGTATCTGGAAAGCTGGGGCCAAAACAGTCCCTAAAAAGAGTATAGGCTGCCAGGTCAGCCAGACCTGGTATCATCTGGTCTGCCATTTCCTTGTGGCTTGACTTTCTGCAAATACTTTAACTCCTCTCATTCTTAGTTTCCTCATCTATCAACTGGAGAGAGTAACATGGAGATAGCTGTTGTGAGGATTAAATAAAATAATGTATGTCAAGTATCTAGCACAAAGCAATCCAATAGAAATATAATGCAAGCCACATGTGTCACTTAAAATTTTCCAGTAGCTATGCTAAAGACAGTAAAAAGAAACAAATGAGTGTCATTTTAATTTTATATTTTATTTAACCCAACGTAACCCAATTGAAATATTATCATTTTGGGACTTCCCTGGCAGTCCAGTGGTTAAGACTCCATGCTTCCACTTCAGGGGGCACGTGTTCCACCCCTAGTAGGGGAACTAAGATCCCACATGCCCCACGGCATGGCCAAAAAATAAATTTAAAAATAAAGAAAGAAATATTATCATTTCAACATGTAAGCAACATAAAAAATTATTAGCAATTTATTTTGCAAGCTTAAAAAAAACACCCAACAATTTATTTTACACTCTTTTTATCATGATAGGTAGGTCTTCAAAATCCGGTGTTTATCTTATACTGACAGCACATCTCAATTCAGACACCAAATTTTCAATGATTATTGTGAAATGTGGTTCTACCAAAGCAATGAAGTTGTCTTTAATGGAAGGATATTGTATACTGTTTCAGTTTTTAAATTAAAGTTAAATAAAATTAAGTAAACTCTGAAATTCAGTATCTCCATGTCTCTTGCCGCATTTCTGGCTCCCACTATCCCTGTGAGACTAGTAGCTAACTGTGATAGATGATTTCATGTGTCAACTTGACTGGCCAGTGGGTGGCCCAGATTAAACACTATTTCTGGGTGTGTCTGCGGGAGTGATTCTGGATGACATTAGCATCTGAATCAGCGCACTCACTAAAGTAGATTGCTCTCTCCAGTGTGGGTGGACATCCTCCAATCTGTTGAGGGCCTGAAGAGAACAAAAAGGCAGAGGAAGGAGAAATCCACCTCTTTTTTTCCTGCCTTACTGCTGAGCTGGGACATCTGATATCTTTTCTTGCCCTTAGACTGGGATTTATACCATTGCCTTCCCCGGTTCTCAGGCCTTTGGACTTGGACTGAGTTACGCCATGAGCTTTCCTGGGTCTCCAGCTTGCAGATGGCAGATCCTAAGACTTCTTAGTCTCTGTAATGGTGTGAGCCAATTCCTCATAATTTCATAATTAATAAATGAATGAGTGAATAAATAACGCAGGTTCTGTTTCTCTAGAGAACCCTGGCTAATACTAAATACTAAGTCATCTTTATCCTGGCTCTGCCACCAAGTGACCTTTATCAAATCGCTGACCTCTCTGGACCTCACTTTCCTTATCTGTAAAATAAGGGTGTTGAACTCCATGATCTTTGAGACCCTGTCTAATCTATAATTTTATACTTGTAAATCCTCCCCCGCATGCCCCTTGGGCTCACCCAGTTTCCAGAAAGGAAAGCAGAAACTTCCTGTTTTTCCCTACACTATCAATTCTGTTCTACAGTCTTTTATGGAGCGTCAACTGTGCGCGAAGACCTGAAGACACACAGACAAATATGGTACTGGCCCTGCCCTCTAGAAGCTGACAGTTGAATGATGTAATCCACTGTAACACATCTAAGACAAGCTCTGTTCAAGCTATAAACAACTGCTGTGGTAACACATTGGACAGTGCAATAATCCCACAGAGCTCACAGAATGATTGTTTTAGTTTAGCAAACTAAGTGAAAAATCAGTTAAGCCATGTGTTTGGCATCACCCAACAAAATAACTAGTATATTGGATTTTCTTCTCTTTTTGAACCTACGCTCTAGGTTTCACTTGGCCGTAGCCTAAATATCTGAGGAGAATACAAATGGTGCTAAAACACATATGTCCTGTTCTGAAATGTGCTTTATTAGGTCTATCTGGTCTAGGAGATGTGTCCTGATCTGCTCCCCGTGGACTCTCCTGTGAACAGCAAGTCTCTTGCCAACATTTGCCAAGAAGATACCAACCTGCAAATTGAAAGTCTGCATAAAGCAATTTCAGGCTGAGGCAAAGCATTCAGAGCCCCCTCCACTGGCTTAGCTGGTAGTATCTCTTTCAACTCACCTGGTCTAAATGTTGCCCATGGTCCATAAAATAATAGTCCATTTCAACCTCAGCGACTGAGACCTATGATTCACCTTTTCTACTTCGACTTTTTGCAAACTGGAACCCGTGCTGGTTCCATTTGCTAATGGTGGCTACAGACTTGTCCCTCCAAATTCCTGCATTGATGGACAAAGACGTAGCTATAAATTTCACTGAACACTGATATATAAAGTTATTTAGTGTTTCTTAGGACTCTGAAGCATTTATTTCTGCCCCACATAGAAGCTATTCTCTGCAATGAAACGGGAAGACCTCAAAAGAAAGCATTTGATGATCTAGCTGGTAAAAACATAGAAATGATTAAAACAGAGGCAAAGAATCCACATGTTGCTATTACCTTAATGATTAAAACATGCAACTCATTAATTTAATCTGACAGTGAGCCCTTTTGTGGGTAGACAACTCATATGTAATGTCTTACTCCAGCTGAAGAGACTTGTCCCATGCCAAGCCTGGCTCCCCATTTCTTTTATTACTGAGAAGCCATCGGTACAATCCAAAATGATTAAAGCCATAGAGACTGAATTGCAGACAAAGAACTTCAGATTGGATCAGGGATGGGAAAATAAAACTCCAACCAAGTACAGGGCTCAAGGGACTTATGATCAAAACATTCAAGTTTTTTTTACAAACTGGAAAATTCAACTTCCTAGTTTATAACATGTGAGAAAAAAATAACTGACATAGTCTATTAATACATTAATACTTTTTTTCTGTGAGAGGAGTTCCTCCAGGTTCCCTAAAAAAGGACGCTTAAAATCATAAAAGTATTATACACAAAATGTCAGAAGTGTAAGAAAGCTCATGAAACAAAGATTCCTGGGTCCAGTTCTCCTTGTCCAAAGATACTTACTGTATGAACCTGGAGAAATTTTTGAACTTGATTATTGGGATAATGATTAGTAAAATAGCACCTAAAACATTTAACCACAAAACAAAACAGACCAGAAAAATTAACATCCCACAAAAATTACAGAAAAATAAATGACAAAAAAATCTTCAAATCACCTCCATATAACTAACCCATAAAAAAGAAATTTTCCTCATTATAACTATTCCTTTGCACAAAACAAAAATAATTCAAACCTCTGCTATCACTCAAAAAAAGCAAAGAAAGTCTTTTTCTATTGCTAACACTCTGCACCAAATTTTTAAAATCCATCGTAAACCACTTCTCAGTCACCAGCCCTAAGTTTCGTTCTTTTTCTTAAGTTATGACTAACGTATTAAAGCAAAGTGTACCCTTAGGTGATCTTAGGTTCCCTACAAAGGAGATTCCTGTTCCCTCTGATATACATCTTTCACATCCCATCCATTTCTATGGGACCCTCTTGACCTAGCTCATGAAACAGATCAGCTGAGGGGCACAAGTCTTAGGATACTTTTTGGTGCTTCTTAAAAACAAAAATGTTTCATGTTGAGGTAGGTCTTATTTTAACCAAATGGGAAATTTCATTCTGATATTCTGCTGTTAGACAGCCAGTTCTTTCAATGGAAAGACAATCATGACAAATGCTATGTGAATTTTCCCACTTGACTATAGACAGGTTCTTCTTAAATCAAAATAAGTTTATCTTCGGTAATAAAAATACTCAAAGAAAAACTCTTAAATGGACTGTGTCTAAAGCAACCCACTCTGGCTGTATTGCCTATGAAGACAAGGAGAGTCACTAAATGGTGATGCCACAATAATTCATTTTTTATTTGTATACATGGGGTCTATTTCTGGTTGATATTTCCTCTGGCTTGGCAGAATTGGTATTGATGCCTAAGAGTAATGTTTAAGGCAAAAATCTTGATATATTAGATAAATCCTTTCATTTAAATTCCTCTTTGTGACCTGCTGTTTAACAGGTTTACAATGCATTATATCATGCTCCAATATTAGGACTTTTAGTTTGGGGCTAACAGAAATAGTTCAGCTAATGAAAATAATAACTTTTTCATGCTGTACTACATAGTAATTTAAAGTATTTCAATTAAACAAACTGTCTCATTAGAGCTCCTTGATGATGCTTTGATATGGTCAGAAATCCCAAGGATGCTATTGGGATGCACTCTATCATATGCACATGCTAAAGAAGGTTACCATATGCCAAACATTTTAGAGCACTCAAATGACCTACTTTAAAAGCGTTTGAAGCCATTTTCTGGTGTAGACCCAGAACAAATTACCCTTGTCTAATAAGTAGCTTCCAATTTGTGTTCCAAAAGGCATCCAAGTTCTCCCACTGGGATTTATTTTTTAAATTCCATTTCTTTCTCCTATCACAGGATAAGATTATTTGAAAGCACATTTGTTCATAAAGTATCAATACTTGTCCTGTTACTACTTTGCTTTTCACAGGATAGTCTAATAATGAATATTATAATAAATAATTGACTGTTTTATATCATATCCACTATCATTTTCCCCACAGAGATTCTAAACTCCCTTGGACAGTTGTCTAGGAAACAAAAGATTAAGTACAAAAATAAACTAAATTGGTTAAAGTATCCTTGAGATACTCAAGATAAATTAAATGTTGTTACTTTAAGTTGAATATTCAAATGCCTTCAGAGAAGCTTAAGGTTTAAACAAATTTTTAAATTCTGTTAATTTTACTGTTGAAAACAGATGAAAAAAATAAAATCATGATGTTCTTAACATAAGCAAGAAGCTCACTTGTAAACTTTTTATGTCACGTAAACTACTCGCTTCCTGAGTTTAAATACCTGTTAATTTTAATTTAAATATCAGACAGGGCTTCCCTCGTGGTGCAGTGGTTGAGAGTCCGCCTGCCAATGCAGGAGACACTGGTTTGAGCCCTGGTCCGGGAAGATCCCACATGCTGCAGAGCAACTAATAAGCCCGTGGGCCACAACTACTGAAGCCCGCGTGCCTGGAGCCCGTGCTCTGCAACAAGAGAAGCCACCACAATGAGAGGCTGGCGCACGGCAACAAAGAGTAGCCCCCGTTCGCCACAGCTAGAGAGGGCTCGCTCGCAGCAGCAAAGATCCAACACAGCCAAAAATAAATAAATAAATATATTAAATAAATAAATATCAGACAAACCAGTTGTTGGACATGATAACAAATAACATAATCATCAATGTACTGAATTTTCAATTAGTTCTTTTGGTACTGTATGCTAGAGCAACAGGAAAAGTATAGATTTTGAGATCTCAATTCAAATCCAAATTAACCTGTAAAAGTGATGCAGTTTCATTTACTCAGGCCTGCTAATTATCACACTATTTTTTTAATCTAGTTTGCATAAACCATTTCTTTGTTAGGGTAAGTACTGCTGGCTGCCATAACAGACACCAAGATCTCAGTAGCTTAACAGAATAAAAGTTTCTCTCTCATACACAATGTCCAATGTGGTTGTTTCATCTGTGGCTTCAAAATAACCAGGGTCTCAGAGTCCTCTCTTGGATCATATACTCAGAGGATAGACGTCAGAGAGGCTATGAGGAGTATAGCAGGAGTTTTGGGGGAGGAGAGTCTAGGCCTAGAAGTAATGTGCCTCGCTTCCACCCACATTACATTGGTCACAACTCAGTTACATGGTCACAACTAAGTACTGGGGAGGCTGGCAAATGTAGGCTGGCTGTCTGCACAGTAGGTAAGAAGTGGGTTTTGGTGAACACATAGAAATCTTGTCACAAGTCTCTATAGCCTCGGCAAGAACTTGCTAAAAGGAATATAATCACATCATTGTTCTTATAACAAGAGAGATCATCATTTGGTCTTTAAAGTGAATAGTAGATATAAAGTCTATGTAGTAACACTTAAAGTACTATTCTAACTAAAAGGTATTAAGTAACCAGTAACCATTTACAGAACATGATGTTTAATCACCATCGTCTCAGGTGCCTCTTCAAAGCACATGGATTCAGTTTTTCCTTGCAGTTCTCTGAATCTCTGAAGTACTTTTCTTCTCACCAGGCTGTAAAAAAATGGCAGACATGGTAACTTTCACTTAACTTTAATCCTGAGAGCTGGAGTAAATCCAAATAATATCACCCAAATATTTTCTCCTGGCCTGCGTAACCCAAATCAATACACCACACGAACCAATTTGAAGCTGAAGCTGTGTGTGTGTTAAGCTATGTATTTCTGAGAGCCTGAACCTAGACAAAGCCTCAACAGAACATCCAAATAGTCTCTCAACTGATATTTCATGCGGTTTAAGTTTCTGCCAGAGGTCGGATTTCATGAGTCCTTGTTAATTACCAAGCTTTCCAAACTTTCTGCACTGACCTCTGATGCAAAAGGAAATCCACCCCTTTGTATAACTGGTCTCTGAAGCAAAAATTAAGCAGAAAATTGAGGCAAGGACCCAGGAAATTCAGGCAAATCCTCACAGCTTGATATGTGTCTTTTAAATATCACAACCCCAGAGCAAGACAGCAAATAATTGATAGGCAATGCAGAGAAGAGTAACTGACAGGATTGAAACCCTGCAGGGACTGACCTAGAAAGAGAGATAAAAGGCACTGAGAGAGACTGGTTGCTTCAGCTTAACACTGTCCTGAGAGGTAGATGTTGCTGAGATCTGGCCCTGCCTAATCCCTTGATGGCTTCAAACAGATCGCTCAACATTTTTATTTTAGTAACTCTTACTTTTTCAAATGGGGATAGTAAGAAGTGGGTTCAATTTCATCTCTGGGCTGAGGTGCATTCAGAAGGCATCCATCTGATTTGTTTTTTCTCTAGGAGGCAATCCTCCACCAAAGCCTTCAGGGGAGAGTCCTCTGGGACTGAATGAAAGTTACTTAACCTCATTGGCCTCAATTTTCTCTTCTGCAAAATGGGAGTTTAAAATACCTTCCTTGTGGGTTTGGATGAGGATAAAATAAATGTATAAAGTCACTGAACAAAAGGCCTCACAAAAAAAAAGAACTCAATAAATGATAGCTATTGTTATTATAAAAAGAAAGTTTAGGGGCTTCCCTGGTGGCGCAGTGGTTGAGAGTCTGCCTGCCAGTGCGACGAGCCCTGGTGTGGGGGGATCCCACATGCCGCGGAGCGGCTGGGCCCGTGAGCCACAATTGCTGACCCTGCGCGTCTGGAGCCTGTGCTCCGCAACAAGAGAGGCCGCGATGGTAAGAGGCCCACGCACCGTGATGAAGAGTGGCCCCCGCTTGCCGCAACTGGAGAAAGCCCTCTCACAGAAACGAAGACCCAACACAGCCATAAATAAATAAATATTAAAAAAAAAAAAAGTTTATACCAGCTGCCAATGAACTTCTGCATTATCTAATAATCCTTCAAACTGGTAAACTATTATTTGAAGCCTAAAACACTCTGTATTTAATTTAATCTTAATTCCATTCATTTTAGGCTATGTTTTAGAGAATTACACAATGTAGTCTATGTGGCTTAATGTAGTTTCAAGTTTTTTGAAAACTCTGGGGATTCAGGAAAATGGTAAGGTTGAAACAGATGGTACCACCTAGACCCAAGTTCATCCACACAGAAGCTCAGTAGGAATTTATGGCGAAACAGTTCTTGACTCAGGCCAGCAAGCACGGCAAATGGGTGGCAGTTGTAAGACCCAGCTCATCTCCAAAATCTACATCCACATCTACTAATGAACATCTAGATCACTGAATTCTTCTAAAAGAGGCCAGATTATTCCATAAACTCCTTTTCAAAAATACTTCAGACAGTTGCCCCTGTTGATCTATCAGCCACTGCTAATCTATTTCCATTCATGGGCTATCACAGTGAGTGGAGCATGTTTTAAGTGGGAAGGAAGCCTTGAAGAACAAACTGATTTTGACTTCTTATTTTGGTTTTCTGTGTCTAGAGACCAAAACAAAACAAAGCAAAGCAAAACATGATTAAAGCCAATTCTTGATCATCTGTGATAATAGAGAGTATGGCATAGCATGAACAAATCAAATTAACAAATCTCAAAAGCCTACATTAGAAATGAAGACTTAAAAGAAAATTATGTCTAAATATAAGATATCATAGGAACACAAGAATCTTAAGTTTCACTTAAAAAAAAAAAAAATCCATGGTAGGCAACCATGGGTCAAGAGCTGTTGACAAGTAACTAAGTCTGCAGATTTTATTTGCACCTCTTCTGCCCTTCACTGTAAGTAGACTAGTAGATGGGGTAAGGTATCCGAATAGGGCAAGAGGCAGAAAGGAACAGAGACAACTGAGCTGGGAAACCAGACATATTGATCAGTTCTTGAATAATCCATATCTGCAAGGCTATGACATTTTTGGTGATTAACATAAAAACAGTCTCAGTGCTAAGAGGGGAGAAAAGGTTAAGTAATAGTATGGAAAGCCTTCAGGAAAAAGCTAAATGTATTTCAAAGAAAAAAAAAATCTATGTATTAGAAAACAACGTATCTCCATAGCAATTTTGTTAAGTTCTTGGGTAAAAGACAAGATCATCTGTGTTGACCCTGGGTAAAGATGCCATCTGTTGGGCCACTACCATTGAGAGAAGCAGAATAGCACAGCAGTGGACGGGCTCAAGTCTGGGTTCAATTCCAGTTCTGCAACTTTCCAGCTTTGTAACCTTGGCCAAGTTAGTTGCATGACTTCTCTGTGCTGCCTCGGTTCTCTTCTCTATAAAGTGGGGGTGATAATAGAACCATCTCACAATGTTCTGAAAAGGTTTAGGTGAGTAAATATATCTAATATCTAGAACAGTTTTTGACATGTAATAGGTACTATATTTGAGTATTTGCTGCTGTTCTTAGTTGTTACAACCTGTTAAAGATCAAACCTCAAAGGAATAATACTTTTTTAAAATAGTGGGATGTACTATTGAATTTTGTTATCATGTGTTTATTTTTAGACACTTTAGAGAGTGTATTAGATTTCTATTGTTGCTGTAACCGATTTACACAAAGTTAGTTGTTTAAACAACATACATTTATTATCTTACAGTGCTGGACGTCAGAAGTCCAAAATGAGTCTCACTAGGCTAAAATCAGGATGTTGGCAGGGCACTGCCTTTCTGAGGGCTTTAGGGAAAAATCTGTTTTCTTGCCTTTTCAGTTTCTAGAGGCTGCCCACATACCTTGGCTGGTGACCCCCTTCTATTGTCAAAGCCAGCAATGTCCAATCAAGTCTTTCTCACATTAGATCACCCTGACACTGACTCTTCCACCTCCTACTTTAACATTTCAAGACCTTTGTTATCACATTGAACTCATCCTGATAATCCAGGATAATCTCCCTATTTTAAACAGCTGATTAGCAACCTTAATTCCATCTGCAACCCTAATTCTCTTTGCCATATAACAAAACACGTTCATAGGTTCTAAGGTTTAGAGTGTAGACATTTGAGGGGGGGCATTGTTCCACCTATGACAGTGAGGAATAGCAATCTATCTGAAACACTGGAATGACTTATATAGTCGGCATGGTAAAGTAAGAAGATAAGAGATATGCGTTCAAGCCTGTGTTCGATTATTAACTAGTTTTATGACCTCCATTAATTTTTAGTCACTTGAACTCTGGGCATGTGCAGTAAGAGTGGTGTTGCACTGCCAAAGTCTGCACCCTTACCTAGGTATTCACTTCAAAAACTGTAATTTGATAACAAGGAGCACAGAGCAGAGAAGTATGAGATCATTACCTCTAGTGGGAAAACAACTCAAAAATGCTTGAGTGACAGATGATGGCCATAAACTGTCTCTTTTACTTGTGAAAAGTAGCATATCTGCAAGCTTTGGCTGACTGTTAACCTTGAGACAGCCTCTAGTTCCAACTGGGAAACAACAAAGATCTTGCTGGCTTTCTGATCCAGTCTGTTTTGAGTTCTCATGTACTTACCCAGATAGTTTTAGCCAGTGGTAACCTGTTGTCTTCAGAAGTTCATCATTTACAGAATCTTGGAAGGCAATTCAAGTGTTCCCTGCTCCTCTTCCCAGGCAAGAACAGCTGTGTAATAGCAAATCCATCAGGCTTTGGATGGACCTCCAGGGTTGGCCTATCTTTCCTAGCAAATTTGGGCCTTCTCTCTCCTCTTTGTTCCCCATGGCTATCTATGACTAAGGGGTGGGTTCAGAGCTGTGTGGTCCAGTAGGGATATTTCGAGCTAATAATATCCATTGTGCTTGGAAACTTACATTTGTATGTACCACAAGAAAGTTCCTGGGTAGAATTTGCTTGTCTGTGTTAAAAACATCAGCAGAGAGAGAGGTTGTGTCTAAAATATGGTGTGGAGCAGCGAGGCAACTAAGAGTCTGAGATGAGTGACTTACCTTTATCGTTTAAGGTCTGACCTTAAAAATATCATGAAGACAGAAACCAAGAAACAAATGTCACATAGTTAATCTTCATTCCCAAGCAAATTAAATCTTCTTCTTTACCTTTCCTTTATCAGAGTGGTTCATTAACAAAAACTCTGCAATTAAAGAAAAATTAATGCTTTCTCTAAGTTTGTCATGTGAAATCATTTATTATATCATTTAGATTTGATTTCCTAGGGTGGAAATATTTGGTTGTGCTGACAATGCATCAAGCATATACACACCAGGGCCAGTGGTAGGTCTCTGTGTTTAAGTGATTTTAGTAGATGTGGCTTTTGTCCTCCAGAAGCATGAAATCTGTTTTCGTTTGGTTTGTATGCTAATATCCAGCAAATCCTTCTCTTTTTTCCTTGCATTTAGAAACTGTTGATGCAATTTGATTTGATGGCTGGGTCTCTTTCAGTGTTGTATATATTTTTACTTAATGATACAAAAAGTTGATTGATTAATCAGACTGCTTGAATGTTAGACTGAATAACTATTACCATTTTTTTTTTTTTTTTTTTTTTTTTTTTTTTTTTTTTTTTTTTTTTTAAATTTATTTATTTATGGCTGTGTTGGGTCTTCGCCTCTGTGCGAGGGCCTTCTCTAGTTGTGGCAAGCGGGAGCCACTCTTCATCGCGGTGCGCGGGCCTCTCACCATCGCGGCCTCTCTTGTTGTGGAGCACAGGCTCCAGACGCGCAGGCTCAGTAATTGTGGCTCACGGGCCCAGTTGCTCCGTGGCATGTGGGATCTTCCCAGACCAGGGCTCGAACCCGTGTCCCCTGCATTGGCAGGCAGACTCTCAACCACTGCGCCACCAGGGAAGCCCACTATTACCATTTTTAATCATTAAGGTTCACTTGTCCAGAAAATCCTTTTTGCTTCAACCCTTATAAATAGAATCATTCAAAAAATATATTGGTTGATCTTGGTTTGGTTTCTTAAAATGGGAGGTATAATTTTTGTTTAGTGTGTTACTGCTATATTAAGGATATTGCAGGGTATGGGAACCAGATTCTAAACAAGTTTGGAAATTGTACAGCATGGATTGAAGATTGGGATGGATATGTACTAACGTTAGAACTTGCCACTGTAGCTATTACTTTTTATTAAATGACCGATACTGCATCCTTTTTCCTAAAAGCCAAATGAAGAAGCTAATTCCAGTTAATTTATGGTTTCATTTCACTGAGTTCCACTTAAATGAGATATTATTATAACATGGTCAATTATTATAAATAATGAGATTTATTTGGGGCAAAGTTAACACTTGCAAGCAGGAAGAAAATTAATGTCTTCAAAACTTGAAAGATAAGGCTTCTTAGAACTTATTTTTCTGCATGCCACACAGGTCTACCTGTTTCCAGTGAAACCTAATTCCAAGCACCTCTTTTCATCTCCAAGAACTCTGGCTCTGATTGTGTCTTTGCTTTGGTGACACGTTGGTGGCTTCTTTTGCTCAGAACTTGTCCAAAAAAATGCGGACCATCCTGATGAGCTCAGTCTCTCTCATCCATCCGTAGGTCAAGTCTCCCTCTCCGAAGAGTTCTTCTGATCCTTATGTCTCCTGCCCAAGGTGGTGGGCTTGGCTTTGAAGCAGGACTTAATTTTGCTTCATTCTGAATTTAAAATTTTTCTCAGGTAGTGAAAAGCCACCGAAGAATGGTTTAATGCATAAGGAAAAACAAATTTAGAGGGGAGGGGGTTGGGGGAGGGATGGAGTGGGAGGTTGGGGTGAGCAGATGTGAGCTATTATATATGGAATGCATAAACAACAAGGTCCTACTGTATAGCACAGGAACTATATTCAGTATCCTATGATAAACCATATTGGAAAAGGATATTAAAAAAAAGTATATATATGTATAACTGAATTCCTTTGCTGTACAGCAGAAATTAACACAACATTATAAATCAACTATACTTGAATTTTTAAAAAAAGGAAAAAACAAATTAAGGGAAATGATCCGTCTGCTTGTAAATAATAGGTTCTCGTATATGAGGTAGCTAATTCTACACAATATCAGGCACTCCTTTAGTAAAAGCAAGAGAAATGAAAACATCCTAGGATTTCTTTGTCATGCTTAAAAGTCTCCCCCGCTCCGATCGCCTAGTTTTTTAGAAGGGGTATTTGTTCTCTTTTATAATCTGGAAATGCATGTGCCTAATTGAAGTAAGATGTACTCCTTAAATGATGAAAATAAAAAGTGATCAAAATAGATTTTTGTTATCCTTTGGGCATTGGGAGTTTAAATGCAAACTGCATGGCTTGTAGTGTAGGGAATTAATTATTGGTAATTGAAGTTGCAAGCTTAATTCCCTGCTTGCTTCAATGAAAATGAATCCTTTTATTTAATACTGAAATAAGCACCACTAACCTCATGATCTTGGACAGCACACATATTCAGCTATTGAGCAATAGTGAATGCTAAAAAAAGCTTTATCTTTTATTTATTTTTTTAAAAAGCTTTATCTTTTAAACACTGAATTGTGATTAAAACAAAACAAAACAAAAACACTGGGAGGTAGACACATTAGCAGATAACATAATAGATGGTGTTGGGTATTCTTAATAGATCCTGTTCGTGTTCACCCATTAGAAAACCCATTTTGTAGTCTAATAAAAGTCTAAACCATTAAAAATATATATACATATATACTTTTTGAAAACTTGTCCTCAGTAAAATGTTTTCATTGAAATGTATTGTCATATTGAAGCTGGATGACCATTTAAACTGTTGAGCAAGTAAACTCCCTGCCTGATGTTTCTGCTGTAAGCGGTTATTTTCTTTCTGAGGGAATATTGCAGCCGAACATGATGTGGACTTGGCTTTCTGCCCAGCCTCATCTCTGATCTCTCTCTGTCTCTGTCTCCCTCTGTCACTCGGTTCTGGCCATCCAGGAGTGCCCCTGGGAATTTATTTACACTTACTGTTACTTAGGTCTGGTACTGCTTTCCCGGGCTCCCTACATCTGCTCTTTGCCTAAGCAAGCATCTTTTACTCCTTTCAGATATCAGCTCAAATACTACACTTGAGATTGGCGGGAGTCCTCCTCTTTTATATTCTTATCGCAGTAAGTCATGTTGTAGTCACTTGTCTCACGCTTGTCCCTTCTGCCAGAGCATAGTTTCAAGAAGGCAGGGACAGTGTCTGCCTTGTTCATAGCTAGAGCTCCAGAAACAAGTTCAGAGCCCCACACACGCTGAGGATCAAGAAACATGTTTGAGGGAAGGAAGGAGAGGATAAAGGGATAAAAGGAAGACAGCTAAATGTTTTTTTTTTTTTTTTTTTTTTTTTTTTTTTTTGAAGACAGTAGGCAAGTTGATTTTTTTTTTTTTAAACTTTTTTTTTTTTTTTTTTTTTTTTTTTAATTTATTTATTTATTTATTTATTTTTTTTTTTTGACTGTGTTGGGTCTTCGTTTCTGTGCGAGGGCTTTCTCTAGTTGTGGCAAGCGGGGGCCACTCTTCATCGCGGTGCGCAGGCCTCTCACCGTTGCGGCCTCTCTTGTTGCGGAGCACAGGCTCCAGACGCGCAGGCTCAGCAATCGTGGCTCACGGGCCCAGCTGCTCCGCGGCATGTGGGATCTTCCCAGACCAGGGCTCGAACCCGTGTGCCCTGCATTGGCAGGCAGATTCTCAACCACTGCGCCACCAGGGAAGCCCAAGACAGCTAAATGTTATTTAAGGTCAGCCAGAGAGGTCGTTGGCAAATTTCCCATTTTACAGTCCGGAAGTATCCATAACAGTTATAATACAATTAATGATTTCTTTTTCTCATTTCTATGGGAAATGAATGGAATCAATATTTTCCAACTTTTTATTTATTATTGTACTACATACTAAGCCCCGAGTGCCACTTCCCAGAAGACAATTTATCCATATTTCAATAATTAACACGTAATTGTGTGATAAGTAACACAAGAAAAGCTTCTTGTTCAGAAATTAAACTTGCGTGCTATTTAATGTGTTTATTAGAGGAAAATTGGACACTGTATTTTCCTCAACTGAGTCAGAATAGTTTGAATTTGCTATCAGAGGAACCAACCATTTCTGACCTAGGAGAGGTAATAAGACGGATGCCTCTGTTCCTTAAGTAACCAGCTACCGTGTGCAACGAATTTAGTCACGGGTTGTGGAAAAAGCCCTATGAGTCGGCTTCAAGGACCAAAATGTGGTTGCTCAGACTGTTCAAACTTTCAAAACTAGTTTTCTCAACAGCAGAGAGCTTAAATGAATACGTACTTGTTCGATCTAAATATTGTTTCACATTGTCACGGGAAGAGAATAAAGGAGACGGAAGAACCCCTTGATTGGTCTTTATCTCAATAACCTGCAACTTCTGCCTCAGTGCTTATTTTAAAAGAAGCAAAAGTGACGTAAATGGTTTTCTGGGTGAAGATGGTAGAGTAAACCATACCCCTAATTTCACTTCTCTGAAAAATTCCACTAAAACTAGAGTAAAGAGTTTCTTTAAAAGGCCTAAACCCACATGAACGTGAAGACAAGAGAAAATAAGCACAGTGAAACTTTGGAATCTAGGAAGCAGATTGACAACTGGCAGCACTCCGTACCTCTGCTTGGTTTCAAAGGTATAAAGGGGAGGCTGAAATAACTAGGTAGCTACAAAAGGGAGGACTCGGTGAAAGTGGTTCCACCAGGCTAGCTCTCTATCTCTGCTCACATTGCACACTGCTATATTTTAATGTATATGGCAGTTATATTAAATTATACACATATAAACCACATAGTATATAGTTTATTCTCAGAAGTAGGTACAGAAGGCCTCTGGATTATGAGACATTACACATAATTGAAGGTATGTTATTATTATCATACCAAACACAGAGAGATGTCATGACTGAATGCTGAGCACCAACAACATCCATCTCTTCCCTGACTTGGCTCCCAGAATGCCAGCAGCATGACCATTTCCCTCTAGGCGAGAGAGTGGAAGATTCATTTCTGCTAAACATAACCAACCGAAGAGGAAAGATTTGAAAATACTGACATCAGGAGTTCACCAACAAACAGCCCATTCACATCACCTGACAGTGTAATTCAAAGGAAACAAGCCTCACAAAAGTACTCAGAGCAACCAATTATATTTCAGCCCTTCATTCTTTTTTTTTTTTTTCCAATCCCAATCTCCCAGTTCAGCCCACCACCACCACCATCCCCCCGCCACCACTCTCTCCCCTTGGTGTCCATACGTTTCTTCTCTACATCTGGGTCTCTATTTCTGCCCTGAAAACCAGTTCATCTGTACCATTTTCGAGGTTCCACATACATGCGTTAATATACAGCATTTATTTTTCTCTTTCTTACTTCACTCTGTATGAGTCTCTAGGTCCATCCACATCGCTACAAATGACCCAATTTCGCTCCTTTTTATGGCTGAGTAATATTCCATTGTATATATGTACCATATCTTCTTTATCCATTCATCTGTCGATGGGCATTTAGGTTGCTTCCATGACCTGGCTATTGTAAATAGTGCTGCAATGAACATTGGGGTGCATGTGTCTTTTTGAATTATGGTTTTCTCTGGGTATATGCCCAGTAGTGGGATTGCTGGGTCATATGGTAATCCTATTTTTAGTTTTTTAAGGAACCTCCATACTGTTCTCCATAGTGGCTGTATCAATTTACATTCCCACCAACAGTGCAAGAGGGTTCCCTTTTCTCCACACCCTCTCCAGCATTTGTTGTTTGTAGATTTTCTGATGATGCCCATTCTAACCGGTGTGAGGTGATACCTCATTGTAGTTTTGATTTCCATTTCTCTAATAATTAGTGATGTTGAGCAGCTTTTCATGTGCTTCTTGGCCATCTGTATGTCTTTGGAGAAATGTCTATTTAGGTCTTCTGCCCATTTTTGGATTGGGTTGTTTGTTTTTGTAATATTGAGCTGCATGTGCTATTTATATTTTTGGAGATTAATCCTTTGTCCATTGATTCGTTTGCAAATATTTTCTCCCATTCTGAGGGTTGTCTTTTCGTCTTGTTTATGGTTTCCTTTGCTGTGCAAAAGCTTTGAAGTTTCATTATGTCCCATTTGTTTATTTTTGTTTTATTTCCATTACTCTAGGAGATGGATCAAAAAATATCTTGCTGTGATTTATGTCAAAGAGTGTTCATCCTATGTTTTCCTCTAAGACTTTTATAGTGTCTGGTCTTACATTTAGGTCTCTAATCCATTTTGAGTTTATTTTTGTGTATGGTGTTAGGGAGTATTCTACTTTCATTCTTTTATATGTAGCTGTCCAGTTTTCCCAGCACCACTTATTGAAGAGACTGTCTTTTCTCCATTGTATATCCTTGCCTCCTTTATCATAGATTAGTCGACCATAGGTGCATGGGTTTATCTCTGGGCTTTCTATCTTGTTCCATTGATCTATATTTCTGTTTTTGTGCCAGGACCATATTGTCTTGATTACTGTAGCTTTGTAGTATATTCTTAAGACAGGGAGTCTGATTCCTCCAGCTCCGTTTTTTTCCCTCAAGACTGCTTTGGCTACTCGGGGTCTTTTGTATCTCCATACAAATTTTAAGATTTTTTGTTCTAGTTCTGTAAAAAATGCCACTGGTAATTTGATAGAGATTGCATTGAATCTGTAGATTGCTTTGGGTAGTATAGTCATTTTCACAATATTGACTCTTCCAATCCAAGAACATGGTATATCTCTCCATCTGTTGGTATCATCTTTAATTTCTTTCATCAGTGTCTTATAGTTTTCTGCATACAGGTCTTTTGTCTCCCTAGGTAGGTTTATTCCTAGATATTTTAATCTTTTTGTTGCAATGGTAAATGGGAGTGTTTCCTTAATTTCTCTTTCAGATTTTTCATCATTAGTGTATAGGAATGCAAGAGATTTCTGTGCATTAATTTTGTATCCTGCAACTTTACCAAATTCACTGATTAGCTCTAGTAGTTTTCTGGTGGTATCTTTACGATTCTCTGTGTAAAGTATCATGTCATCTGCAAACAGTGACAGTTTTACTTCTTCTTTTTCAATTTGTATTCCTTTTATTTCTTTTTCTTCTCCAATAGCCGTGGCTAGGACTTCTAAAACTATGTTGAATAACAGTGGTGAGAGTAGACATCCTTGTCTTGTTCCTGATCTTAGAGGAAATGCTTTCAGTTTTTCACCATTGAGAATGATGTTTGCTGTGGGTTTGTCATATACGGCTTTATTATGTTGAAGTAGGTTCCCTCTATGTCCACTTTCTGGAGAGTTTTTATCATAAATGGGTGTTGAATTTTGTCAAAAGCTTTTTCTGCATCTATTGAGATGATCATATGGTTTTTATTCTTCAGTTTCTTAATATGGTGTATCATGTTGATTGATTTGCATATATTGAAGAATCCTTGCATCTCTGGGATAAATCCCACTTGATCATGGTGTATGATCCTTTTAATGTGTTGTTGGATTCTGTTTGCTAGTATTTTCTTGAGGATTTTTGCGTCTATATTCATCAGTGATATTGGTCTGTAATTTTCTTTTTTTGTAGTATCTTTGTCTGGTTTTGGTATCAGGGTGATGGTGGCCTCATACAATGAGTTTGGGAGTTTTCCTTCCTCTGTAATGTTATGGAAGAGTTTGAGAAGGATGGGTGTTAGCTCCTCTCCAAATGTTTGATAGAATTCACCTGTGAAGCCATCTGATCCTGGACTTTTGTTTGTTGGAAGATTTTAAATCATAGTTTCAATTTCATTAATTGTGATTGGTCTGTTCATATTTTCTATTTCTTCCTGGTTCAGTCTTGGAAGGTTATACCTTTCTAGGAATTTGTCCATTTCTTCCAGGTTGTCCATTTTATTGGCATAGAGTTGCTTGTAGTAGTCTCTTAGGATGCTTTGTATTTCTGCAGTGTCTGTTGTAACTTCTCCTTTTTCATTTCGAATTTTATTGATTTGAGTCCTCTCCTTCTTTTTCTTGATGAGTCTGGCTAATGGTTTATCAATTTTGCTTATCTTCTCAAAGAACCAGCTTTTAATTTTATTGATCTTTGCTATTGTTTTCTTTGTTTCTATTTCATTTATTTCTGCTCTGATCTTGATGATTTCTTTCTTCTGCTAACTTTGGGTTTTGTTTGTTCTTCTTTCTCTAGTTCCTTTAGTTGTAACGTTAGATTGTTTACTTGAGATTTTTCTTGTTTCTTGAGGTAGGCTTGTATAGCTATGAACTTCCCTTTTAGAATTGCTTTTGCTGCATCCCATAGGTTTTGGATCATCGTGTTTTAATTGTCTTTTGTCTCTAGGTATTTTTTGATTTCCTCTTTGATTTCTTCAGTGATCTCTTTGTTTTTTAGTAACGTATTGTTTAGCCTACATGTGTTTGGGTTTTTTACATTTTTTTCCCTGTAATTCATTTCTAATCTCATAGCAATGTGGTCCAAAAAGATGCTTGATATGATTTCAATTTTCTTAAATTTACTGAGGCTTGATTTGTGACCCAAGATGTGATCTATCCTGGAGAATGTTCTGTGCACACTTGAGAAGAAAGTGTAATCTGCTGGTTTTGGATGGAATGTCCTATAAATATCAATTCAATCTATCTGGTCTACTGTGTCATTTAAAGCTTCTGTTTCCTTATTTATTTTCATTTTGGATGATCTGTCCATTGGTGTAAGTGAGGTGTTAACGTCCCCCACTATTATTGCATTACTGTCAATTTCCTCTTTTATAGCTGTTAGCAGTTACCTTATGTGTTTAGGTGCTCCTATATTGGGTGTATATATATTTATAATTGTTATATATTCTTCTTTGATTGATCCCTTGATCATTATGTAGTGTTCTTCCTTATCTCTTGTAACAGTCTTTATTTTAAAGTCTATTTTATCTGATATGAGTATTGCTACTCCAGCTTTCTTTTGATTTCCATTTGCATGGAATATCTTTTTCCATCCCCTCACTCTCAGTTTGTATGTGTCCCTAGGTCTGAAGTGGGTCTCCTGTAGACAGCATATAGATAGATGGGTCTTCTTTTTGTATCCATTCAGCAAGCCTGTGTCTTTTGGTTGGAGCCTTTAATCCATTCACATTTAAGGTAATTATTGATATGTATGTTCGTATTACCATTTTCTTAATTATTTTGGGTTTGTTATTGTAGGTCCTTTTCTTCTCTTGTGTTTCCCACTTAGAGAAGTTCCTTTAGCATTTGTTGTAGAGCTGGTTTGGTGGTGCTGAATTCTCTTAGCTTTTGCTTGTCTGTAAAGCTTTTCATTTCTCCATTGAATCTGAATGAGATCCTTGCTGGGTAGAGTAATCTTGGTTGTAGGTTCTTCCCTTTCATCACTTTAAGTATATCATGCCACTCCCTTCTGGCTTGTAGAGTTTCTACTGAGAAATCAGCTGTTAACCTTATGGGAGTTCCCTTGTATGTTATTTGTCGTTTTTCCCTTGCTGCTTTCAATAATTTTCTTTGTCTTTATTTTTTGCCAATTTGATTACTATGTGTCTTGGTGTGTTTCTCCTTGGGTTTATCCTGTAAGGGACTCTCTGCACTTCCTGGACTTGGGTGGCTATTTCCCTTCCCATGTTAGGGAAGTTTTTGACTATAATCTCTTCAAATATTTCCTCAGGTCCTTTCTCTCTCTCTTCTCCTTCTGGGACCCCTATAATGCAAACGTTGTTGCGTTTAATGTTGTCCCAGAGGTCTCTTAGGCTGCCTTCATATCTTTTCATTCTTTTTTCTTTATTCTGTTCCACAGCATTGAATTCCACCATTCTGTCTTCCAGGTCACTTATCCGTTCTTCTGCCTCAGTTTTTCTGCTATTGATTCCTTCTAGCGTAGTTTTCATTTCAGTTATTGTGTTTTTCAGCTCTGTTTCTTTGTTCTTTAATTCTTCTAGATCTTCGTTAAACATTTCTTGCATCTTCTTGATCTTTGCCTCCATTCTTTTTCTGAGGTCCTGGATCATCTTCACTATCATTATTCTGAATTCTTTTTCTGGAAGGTTGCCTATCTCCACTTCATTTAGTTGTTTTTCTGGGGTTTTATCTTGTTCCTTCATCTGGTACATAGTCCTCTGCCTTTTCATCTTGTCTGTCTTTCTGTGAATGTGGTTTTTTTCCACAGGCTACAGGATTGTAGTTCTTCTTGCTTCTGCTGTCTGCCCTCTGGTGGATGAGGCTATCTAAGAGGCTTGTGGAAGTTTCCTGATGGGAGGGACTGATGGTGGATAGAGCTGGCTGTTGCTCTGGTGGGCAGAGCACAGTCAGCCCTTCATTCTTGATCATGAACCTATAAGAGAGGACTATAGAGACTATAGAGAGAGAAGAACACTATAGAGAGAGAAGAACACTTCAACGAAACTACTAGTATCTTCTGAGAAATCAGAAGAAAAGATTACCCTTGTGAAAACTTAAAAAAAGAAAACGAAAGCGCTACATAAAAGGAAAATTCAGAGAGTAAAAGAGCTCTTGAAAATTACAAAATAGCTGAAATTTTAAAAATTTCAATTGAAGAATTGGAAGATAAAGTTGAAGAAAGATCTGAGAAAGCAGAGCAATAAGACAAAGGAGAAAGGAAAATAGGAGAAAAGATATAAGAAAAATAAAAGGGGCCAACCTGAGGGTTCAACATCTTAATAATGGATATATTTTTCCTAGAAAAGAGCACAGATAAAACAAAGTGGAAAAATCATCAATAAAATAAGTCAACAAAAATTTCTCAGAACTAAATACATGAGTTGCCAGGTGAAAAGGGCCCACTGAGTGCCCCCCGCCAAAAACAGTAGACTGGAGTAGATCTATATCAAGGAACATCATTGTGAAATTTCAGAACACGGGGGACCAAGAGAAGATCCTATAAGTTTTCAGAGAGAAAAACAGGTTGCATACAAGGGATCAGGAATCAATATAACTTCAGACATCTCAATTGTAATAAGACAAGGGAGAAAGACCTTCCAAAATCCTGAGGAAAAGTATTCCTACTTCAATTCTAGATTCAGCCAAACTATCAACTACATATGAGGGAACAAAGATGTTTTCAGGTATGCAAGATTTCAAAAACTTAATTCCTATGTACTTTTTCTCAAGAAGATAGTGAGGATATGCTCCCTCCAAAATAAAAAAGTCAAGAAAGGGGAAGACGTGTTGTGCTGAAGAGTTTGTTTCTGCACTCTAACCTGTCAGTGAGGCTGACCTGTATGCCCTATGGCTGTGTTCAGCCAGAGAGTCACTAGCAAGAAACCTGGAAGATAGGAGGGCAAAGACAGGTTAGGGCCCTGATGGGATTAAGACACCTACAAGGTAACCACAGCACCCATTCTATCACCCATTTCTCATGGGTTGAAAATTAAATTTGTGGTGCAGATATTTTTTACTCTTTTACAGCCATCAAAGAATTTCAACTATATAAAAAAATGTGTTTCTAACATGACACATGGTGGTCCATCTCTATTAGGTTAAAAATCCACATTTATTGGAACTTTTATAAAAGAGACTTCTGTTTCCCTTACTGCTTCATTCAAAGTATTGAGATTGAAAGTATTTGTGTTCAGGTTTCTGAAGCAGACTCTATGAAAAGTGCTATGGGTGCAGCTGTTTAAAAATCATTTGGAATATATGTACAAATGCTGTGAACCACTGCCAACTTATGGAACTTGTTCAAAGAAGTAGAAGACAATGATTTTAGTGATTTTGTCAGTGCTCATTGCCAATGCCCATTGATAACAGTCATGGAAGGAATTAAGTCCAACTTAAGATTTTCCTGAAATGAAAGGGATGTATGTTAAATATTTGATAATCAAAGACAGAAAATAATGGTGTGATTTTCATTTTCTTACAGGTATCAAACTACATATGAACAAACTAAATTTAAAACTCCAAAAAGAGGTAATTTTGACCTAAATAGACAGGTACAAGAATTTATGTTGCGATTGAAACTCTTTATACTACAAATCAATAATAATGACTTTACACATTTTTCTAACATGAATCAAAGTGCAGGAGATTCTAATTGTAATCAATGGCATTATTTGATTGTAAAAAGAAAAAAACACAAGAAAAATTTGAAGACTGTTTTGTTAATATTGGTAAGTTTAGAGTTGCTTTTCAAATACAATACCCTTTTGAACTCAACATTTAATACTAAGTGACACAAGAGTTAGTGAATGTACTTACTTTGAATTAATTTAGTTTTAAAATTGATATGCTTTTGCTTCAAAGTCAAATCAATTCTTCTAAAAAAGATGAACAAGTTTTGTCAACATGGATATATATTAAAGGAAAATATTTTGGGGGATTTAATATATTTATTGGAAAATTTTTAAGTATGTTGGAACAACTGGGGCATATTAGTCTACTTTTTATGAAAATAAATATTTCCAATGAAAATTTATTGTCTAAATTGAAATCTGCTGTTAAGCGTAAAACATATACCAGATTACAAGTACTTAGTATAAAATTTTTTTTAAACATCTCATTGAGATTAGGAACCAAGATGGCAGGGTAGAAGGACGTGCTCTCACTCTCTCTTGCAAGAACACCAGAATTACAACTAGCTGCTGGACAATCATTGACAGGAAGACACTGGAACTCACCAAAAAAGATACCCCACATCCAAAGACAAAGGAGAAGCCACAATGAGATGGTAGGAGGGGCACAATCACAGTAAAATCAAATCCCATAGCTGCTGTGTGGGTGACTCACAGACTGGAGAACACTTATACCACAGAAGTCCACCCACTGGGGTGAAGGTTCTGAGCCCCACGTCAGGTTCCCAACCTGGCGGTCCGGCAAGGGGAGGAGGAATTCCTAGAGAATCAGACTTTGAAGGCTAGTAGGATTTGATTGTAGGACTTTGACAGGACTGAGGGAAACAGACTCCACTCCTGGAGGGCACAAAGTAGTGTGTGCATCGGGACACAGGGGAAGGAGCAGTGACCCCAGGGGAGACTGAACCACACCTACCTGCTAGTGTCGGAGGGTCTCCTGGAGAGGCGGGCGGTGGCTGTGGCTCACCGTGGGGACAAGGACACTGGCAGCAGAAGTTCTGGGAGTACTCCTTGGCGTGAGCCCTCCCAGAGTCCGCCATTGGCCTCATCAAAGAGCCGAGGTAAGCTCCAGTGTTGGGTTGCCTCAGGCCAAACAACCAACAGGGGGAGAAGCCAGTCCCACCCATCAGCAGTCAAGCGGATTAAAGTTTTACTGAGCTCTGCCCACCAGAGCAACAGTCAGCTCTACCCACCACCAGTCTCTCCCATCAGGAAACTTGCACAAGCCTCTTAGATAGCCTCATCCACCAGAGGGCAGACAGCAGAAGAAAGAAGAACTACAATCCTGCAGCCTGTGCAACAAAAACCACCAATTCAACCAATTCACAGAAAGACAGACAAGATGAAAAGGCAGAGGGCTATGTACCAGATGAAGGAACAAGATAAAACCCCAGAACAGCAACTAAATGAAGTGGAGATAGGCAACCTTCCAGAAAAAGAAATCAGAATAATGATAGTGAAGATGATCCAGGACCTCGGAAAAGAATGGAGGCAAAGATCAAGAAGATGCAAGAAATGTTTAACAAAGACCTAGAAGAATTAAAGAACAAACAAACAGAGATGAACAATAAAATAACTGGAATGAAAACAACACCAGAAGGAATCAATAGCAGAATAACTGAGGCAGAGATGAACAATACAATAACTGAAATGAAAACTACACTAGAAGGAATCAATAGCAAAATAACTGAGGCAGAAGAACGGATAAGTGACCTGGAAGACAGAATGGTGGAATTCAATGCTGGGGAACAGAAAAAAGAAAAAAGAATGAAAAGAAATGAAGACAGCCTAAGAGACCTCTGGGACCACATTAAATGCAACAACATTTGCATTATAGGGGTCCCAGAAGGAGAAGAGAGAGAGAAAGGACCTGAGGAAATATTTGAAGAGATTATAGTCAAAAACTTCCCTAACATGGGAAGGGAAATAGCCACCCAAGTCCAGGAAGCACAGAGAGTCCCATACAGGATAAACCCAAGGAGAAACACACCAAGACACACAGTAATCAAATTGGCAAAAATTAAAGACAAAGAAAAATTATTGAAAGCAGCAAGGGAAAAACGACAAATAACATACAAGGGAACTCCCATAAGGTTAACAGCTGATTTCTCAGCAGAAATTCTACAAGCCAGAAGGGAGTGGCATGATATACTTAAAGTGATGAAAGGGAAGAACCTACAACCAAGATTACTCTACCCAGCAAGGATCTCATTCAGATTCAATGGAGAAATGAAAAGCTTTACAGACAAGCAAAAGCTAAGAGAATTCAGCACCACCAAGCCAGCTCTACAACAAATGCTAAAGGAACTTCTCTAAGTGGGAAACACAAGAGAAGAAAAGGACCTACAAAAACAAACCAAAAGCAATTAAGAAAATGGTCATAGGAACATACATATCAATAACTACCTTAAACGTGAATGGATTAAATGCTCCAACCAAAAGACACAGGCTTGCTGAATGGATACAAAAAGAAGACCCATCTATCTATATGCTGTCTACAGGAGACCCACTTCAGACCTAGGGACACATACAAACTGAGAGTGAGGGGATGGAAAAAGATATTCCATGCAAACGGAAATCAAAAGAAAGTTGGAGTAGCAATACTCATATCAGATAAAATAGACTTTAAAATAAAGAATGTTACAAGAGACAAGGAAGGACACTACATAATGATCAAGGGCTCAATCCAAGAAGAAGATATAACAATTATAAATATATATGCACCCAACATAGGAACACCTCAATACATAAGGCAACTGCTAACAGCTATAAAAGAGGAAATTGACAGTAATGCAATAATAGTGGGGGACGTTAACACCTCACTTACACCAATGGACAGATCATCCAAAATGAAAATAAATAAGGAAACAGAAGCTTTAAATGACACAGTAGACCAGATAGATTGAATTGATATTTATAGGACATTCCATCCAAAACCAGCAGATTACACTTTCTTCTCAAGTGTGCACAGAACATTCTCCAGGATAGATCACATCTTGGGTCACAAATCAAGCCACAGTAAATTTAAGAAAATTGAAATCATATCAAGCATCTTTTTGGACCACATTGCTATGAGATTAGAAATGAATTACAGGGAAAAAAATGTAAAAAACACAAACACATGGAGGCTAAACAATACGTTACTAAATAACAAAGAGATCACTGAAGAAATCAAAGAGAAATCAAAAAATACCTAGAGACAAAAGACAATGAAAACATGATGATCCAAAACCTATGGGATGCAGCAAAAGCAGTTCTAAGAGGGAAGTTTATAGCTATACAAGCTTACCTCAAGAAACAAGAAAAATCTCAAGTAAACAATCTAACCTTACACCTAAAGGAACTAGAGAAAGAAGAACAAACAAAACCCAAAGTTAGCAGAAGAAAGAAATCATCAAGATCAGAGCAGAAATAAATGAAATTGAAACAAAGAAAACAATAGCAAGGATCAATAAAACTAAAAGCTGGTTCTTTGAGAAGATAAACAAAATTGATTAGAGCATTTGCCAGACTCATCAAGAAAAAGAGGGAGAGGACTCAAACCAATAAAATTCGAAATGAAAAAGGAGAAGTTACAACAGACACTGCAGAAATACAAAGCATCCTAAGAGACTACTACAAGCAACTCTATGCCAATAAAATGGACAACCTGGAAGAAATGGACAAATTCCTAGAAAGGTATAACCTTCCAAGACTGAACCAGGAAGAAATAGAAAATATGAACAGACCAATCACAATTAATGAAATTGAAACTGTGATTAAAAATCTTCCAACAAACAAAAGTCCAGGATCAGATGGCTTCACAGGTGAATTGTATAAAACATTTGGAGAGGAGCTAACACCCATCCTTCTCAAACTCTTCCAAAACATTGCAGAGGAAGGAACGCTCCCAAACTCATTGTATGAGGCCACCATCACCCTGATACCAAAACCAAACAAAGATACTACAAAACAAGAAAATTACAGACCAATATCACTGATGAATATAGATGCAAAAATCCTCAACAAAATACTAGCAAACAGAATCCAACAGCACATTAAAAGGATCATACACCATGATCAAGTGGGATTTATCCCAGGGATGCAAGGATTCTTCAATATATGTAAATCAATCAATGTGATACACCATATTAAGAAATTGAAGAATAAAAACCATATGATCATCTCAATAGATGCAGAAAAAGCTTTTGACAAAATTCAACACCCATTTATGATAAAAACTCTCCAGAAAGTGGGCATAGAGGGAAACTACCTCAACATAATAAAGCCCATATATGACAAACCCACAGCAAACATTATTCTCAATGGTGAAAAACTGAAAGCATTTCCTCTAAGATCAGGAACAAGACAAGGATGTCCACTCTCAACACTATTATTCAACATAGTTTTGGAAGTCCTAGCCATGGCAATCAGGGAAGAAAAAGAAATAAAAGGAATACAAATTGGAAAAGAAGAAGTAAAACTGTCACTGTATGCAGATGACATGATACTATATACATAGAGAATCCTAAAGATGCCACCAGAAAACTACTAGAGCTAATCAATGAATTTGGTAAAGTTGCAGGATACAAAATTAATGCACAGAAATCTCTTGCATTCCTATACACTAATGATGAAAAATCTGAAAGAGAAATTAAGGAAACACTCCCATTTACCATTGCAACCAAAAGATTAAAATATCTAGGAATAAACCTACCTAGGGAGACAAAAGACCTGTATGCAGAAAACTATAAGACACTGATGAAAGAAATTAAAGATGATACCAACAGATGGAGAGATATACCATGTTCTTGGATTGGAAGAGTCAATATTGTGAAAATGACTATACTATCCAAAGCAATCTACAGATTCAATGCAATCCCTATCAAATTATCAGTGGCAGTTTTTATGGAACTAGAACAAAATATCTTAAAATTTGGATGGAGACACAAAAGACCCCTAATAGCCAAAGCAGTCTTGAGGGAAAAAAACAGAGCTGGAGGAATCAGACTCCCTGACTTCAGACTATACTACAAAGCTATAGTAATCAAGACAATATGGTACTGGCACAAAAAGAGAAACATAGATCAGTGGAACAAGATTGAAAGCCCAGAGATAAACCCATGCACCTATGGTCAACTAATCTATGACAAAGGAGGCAAGGATATACAATGGAGAAAAGACAGTCTCTTCAATAAGTGGTGCTGGGAAAACTGGACAGCTTCATGTAAAAGAATGAAATTAGAACACTCCCTAACACTATACACAAATATAAACTCAAAATGGATTAGAGACCTAAATGTAAGACCAGACACTATAAAACCCTTGAGGAAAACATAGGAAGAACACTTTGACATAAATCACAGCAAGATCTTTTTGGATCCATCTCCTAGAGTAATGGAAATAAAACAAAAATAAACAAATGGGACATAATGAAACTTCAAAGCTTTTGCACAGCAAAGGAAACCATAAACAAGACAAAAAGACAACCCTCAGAATGGGAGAAAATATTTGCAAGTGAATCAATGGACAAATGATTAATCTCCAAAATACATAAACAGATCATGCAGCTCAATATTACAAAAACAAACAACCCAATCCAAAAATGGGCAGAAGACCTAAATAGACATTTCTCCAAAGAAGACATACAGATGGCCAAGAAGCACATGAAAAGCTGCTCAACATCACTAATTATTAGAGAAATGGAAATCAAAACTACAATGAGGTATCACCTCACACCGGTTAGAATGGGTATCATCAGAAAATCTACAAACAACAAATGCTGGAGAGGGTGTGGAGAAAAGGGAACCCTCTTGCACTGTTGGTGGGAATGTAAATTGATACAGCCACTATGGAGAACAGTATGGAGGTTCCTTAAAAAACTAAAAATAGGATTACCATATGATCCAGCAATCCCACTACTGGGCATATATCCAGAGAAAACAACAATTCAAAAAGACACATGCACCCCAATGTTCATTGCAGCACTATTTACAATAGCCAGGTCATGGAAGCAACCTAAATGCCCATCAACAGATGAATGGATAAAGAAGATATGGTACATATATACAATGGTATATTACTCAGCCATAAAAAGGAACGAAATTGGGTCATTTGTAGAGACGCGGATGGATCTAGAGACCGTCATACAGAGTGAAGTAAGTCAGAAAGAGAAAAACAAAAATCATATATTAACGCATGTATGTGGAACCTAGAAAAGTGGTACAGATGAACCAGTCTGCAGGGCAGAAATTGAGACACAGATGTAGAGAAAAACGTATGTTCACCAAGGGGAGAAAGCAGCAGGGGCGGTGGTGGTGGTGGTGGTATGAATTGGGTGAATGGGATTGACATGTATACACTGATGTGTATAAAACTGATGACTAATGAGGACCTGCTGTATGAAAAAAATAAATAAAATAAATTTTAAAAATTAAAAAAAAATCTCATTAATAATTTTCTTTATGGAATTCATGTTAAAATGCTAATATTTTGGGTATATTGGGTAAAATATATTATTAAAAGTAATTTCACTTTTTTATTTTTTAATGTGATTACTAGAATATTTTAAGTAATATATGAGGCTCGCATTATATTTTTAGTGGACAGCATTTATCTAGATATTAATCCTTTGTTAGTTTTCAACGTTGCAACTATTCTCTCTATCCATTAACTTTGTTTTTGGTGTCCTTCACTGAACAAAAAGCCTTAATTCTGATGTAGTTAAATCACCAATTTTTCATTCATGATTTGTGCTTTCATGGTTTAATAAACTTCACAAAGATATTCTTCTTTTTCTTCTACTGGCTCTGTATTTTTACCTTTCTTACTTAGGGTTTTAATCCATTTAGAGTTCATCTTTGTATAGTGTTAAGTCAGAAGTTCAGCTTTTTCTCCCGGTGAAGAGCCAATTTTCTTAATATCATATACCACAACAAGGCATCCTTGTCCATTTTTTATGGTACATTTATATCAAATTCCCATAAACACAGATTTATTTCTGAACTCTACATTCTGTTCCATTGGTCTGTTTCTACCCCAAAACCATACTGTAATATTTCTTAATAACTAATAATTTGAATCACTCCTCATTCCTATGCTGATATCGGTTATAAACATCCCACCAAATGAGTTTCTATATTCTCCCTCTGCTTTGTCTAGTCAGCTATAGGTTTTGACCTTTTAAATATTATTAATACATACTGCCATTAGAACTCCCTTTGACTGCCTTTTTTTTTTTAACATCTTTGTTAGCGTATAATTGCTTTACAATGGTGTGTTAGTTTCTGCTTTATAACAAAGTGTGACTGCCTTTTCTTTAAGGAGGTTGTTCTCAGTGAGTGTTTTAGAACTGCTAATGAGTAAAAATCTGCCTATCCACTTTAGACAGAGTTATCTGGTCTCATGAGCTGAACACATTGGATAATACTTGAACAACATAACCCAGAACCCACAAAAATAACCCTCTCAGTGTAAGACTTGTATAGGGGCTTGATCAATATGAATGACTGGATTTTTAGGAATATCCTCCAGACTTCACTATTTCAAGTGGTGCACCTCCCAGCTATTTGAAACTGTGGTTCCAAAGGTCAGTGAAAACAATCTATGACCAATGAGTAAATTCAAAATTATTTCATTCACTGATAGACCATTCTGAGGCATGGAGCAGCTAGGGCTCATAATTCCTTATAAAGAATCTTCCATATGCTGGACATTGGAGTTTCAAATATAAATTAAATGCATTTTATTTATACGTTTATATCTTGCTTCTTTCCCCAGAGAGAACTTAAAGAAAATAAAATTAATAAAATAACAACCTTCCCTTTAAGGAGTTCACCATCTAGCACGGAAAACATGTCAAAACTATTACCTTAATACAGAGTAGAAGTATTACAATACACATATATCACTAACAAAGTAAGGGATATTTAATACGTAAGGGGAAGAGATTACGGTATCACATTTGATCTGAAGATTAAAAAATAGTCAGTGAAAATTTTAACTTTAAAATGGAGTGTTCTTGGGGCCATATCTTGATCAAGTGATCAAACTCAGCATCACTAATAGTGGAATAACCAGAGATAATGTGTCTCCTGATATGATGAGAAATACACAACATCACCTAAGAAACAGTCTTGCTAAAAATGTTTAGCATGAATCTAATCAAACCTCTAGACCTTTCAGTTTACCAAAAATATAGGAGATAGAGGAATGCCATGATAAAAAACTAGTGCACTATTCTATATGAAAAGTAACTAAAGAAACCCACCAACCAAATACGAGTGAACAACTTTATTTGATCTTGTTTTTTAAAAAAGATATAAAAGACATTCTTGAAACAATTGGATTAATTCAGTACGGAATTACTATTAATTTTCTGAGGCATAATAATGGAATTGTGTTATACAGGAGTCTCTCTTTATTCTTAGGAGTTGCATGGTGATTGTTTAGCAGGGAATTTCATGATGTCAAATTTATTCTGAAAAAATATAACGCAAATACAGCAAAACGTTAACAATTATTGCCTCCAAGCAGAGGAGGTGTTTCATTTTATAGTTCTTTTAACTTTGATGTATGTGGAATTTTTTTCATAACAAAACTTAGAATAACTTGATTCTCTCCTTTGGGTGATATTAATGTTTTAAAAAAATAAAGAAAGAGTAGGCATTAAGCAAGCAGAGAAGGGGAGGAGCGAGGATGACATCCTAGGCGTATGGGATAGCTTGCGTGAAGGCACAAAGGTAATATGCTTGTGTATTAAGAGACTAGGGAGTTGTCCCTGAGAATGTATAAAATTCAGATCTGAATCACCATGTGGACGATGAGCAAACCTCTACTGAACACCTGCTACTGTAACTGTCTTTCATATCACTTAGAGTTCTTTGGCTGCCAGTGATAAAAATCAGTTGAAGTAAAAGCTGAACAGCCAGGACTTAAGAAGAGCTAGAATGAACACAGCTCTGGGATATAGGATCAATAACCAGTCTTCCCAAGGAGAATGGACCGGCTCTAATCCTCTTCCCTTTTTGGGTTTCTCTACTTATGAGCCAATCCGTAGGAGACAGAGTAAGATCTAGACCCAAGCAAGTCCTCTTAACATGGGCACTAAGGGATCAGTCTCTTACTAGGTGGCATTCTTGCTCACCTAAATTCAATTCTATTGAATTCTATCTTCTATTTTCTGGGCAACCCTTGAAGCCGTCTTCTCTCTTTGCTTGTTAGCCAGAGTTGGCTTGCCACCAAAGAACTACAATACAATTTTGTCTCTTTTTTATTTGTAGTTAGACTCCTGAACATTTCCCCATCATACACTCCGTGACACAATTTCTTGTGGTTTATTTTTGTCTGAATCTTTATGGTAGATATGAAATTCGGAGGTTGAAGTTAAAAAAATATTTTTCCCTCTACATTTGGGAAGGGATAGGGGTTAAGGATGGAAAGTACCGCATAGGGAAAAAGAAGTACATTAATGGCAATAATGTAAGATTGAAGATATCACATGGTAAGAAAGGGGTAAAACTAAAATATGAGAGAAGCATTTGAAGGAGAACTCATGTCTTGTTGAGTGAGAGAAGGTTAGAATAGCCAACACTGGGGATATGATATTTGAAATACAACTTGAGGCACTGGTAGAATTCTCAAAGGCATTTCAGGAAGAAGAAATAGCATAAACCAAAGCATGGAGCTGGGGAATGTAGGATATGCCCAGGAGGCAGGTTGTGATCTTATTAGGAAGAACTTGCATGCCAGGCTAAGGAATCTGCGTTTAATTGTAGGTATTGGAAATCACTTAAGGTGTCTGAATGAGAGAGTTACATGGTTAAAAGCAATGTTTTTAAAGAAAATGAGTTTGTCAGAGTTTTGTAGGACCTTGCTGCTCAAAGTCTGGTCAAGGACCAGCAGCATGATTTCACCTGGGAACCTATGCAGAATCTCAGCCTCCCTTCCCAGAGCCAGCGAATCTAAACCTATAGAGTAGCAAGAACCCCTCAAGTGCTCTACTCGCACATTAAACTTTGAGAAGCACTGATGTCAAATACAGTGGAAGAGGAAGATTTGACTTGAGACCAGTTGGAAGACTAGGCCAGAGAGAGATGAACAAAGGTGAGAGAAGCGGACACACCAAGACTAATGAGATTGGCCAAAAAGGGAGAAGGCACGATGGCACAGAGCTTTTAGGCTGCCTCACTCATTTTCCTAATAGATTAATCCTCTTACCTTATTCATTAAAGTCATTGTTTCCTTTTAATACATTTTTCTTCTATTTGTTCTTTCTATTCATTAGCAAGCACTCCTTCTTTCTAATTGTTTCATAGGCCATAAAACCAATGAGAAATTTTCTTGAGCCTAGTTTGTAAGGGATGCAGGTTGCAACTACTGCTGTGCCACATGCTGGAACAAAAAAAACAAAAATCGCATAAAGAGATTAGAAGGGAGAAATAAGAAGAGTGAAAATATCTCCTATTGTATTTCAGGGTTCTCTTCCCTTCTGTGTTTAATATGAATCAAACAGGTGTACATTCAGAGCGTGCAAGTGTGTCTTCATGAGCTTTTAATCATCAGCTTCAAGAAAATTCAGATCTCTCCGAAAGAGGGAAAAATAAACAGCTGAGCAGTGTGACTCATTTACACTTCAAATATACTTTGAATTGGTTATTCCTCAATTAATCAAATAGCTGGTGTATCCCTAAAGTAGTATAAAGTGACACGCTGTGTGAAATCAATTTTTCTTTCCAAAATCATTAAATCCAGTAGCCTGTGACTACATCCCTGCTAATCCTGGTACCAATCCTTTCATCCTCCATTAACTTTGGCACGCCTAACAGGCTGTCAAGAATAATTTCCCAGGACGTAAATAATTCAGAAATTAAAAATTAATAAATAATAACAGAGAACTACTGGGAGATGGGCTGGGTCAATTAGTGCTTTCTGCATTCTGTTTCTTCGCAGCAGGGGGCGGGCAGCCACATTCGTTACTTGAATCTTTCCCTCAATTCTGAGGTCTGATTTACAGCTCTTCATTACTGGATCCAGTCAGACACAATTACCTCCATCACTATCTCAGTTCCTAACTTCAAAGAAACGAACGTTTTCTTGTCTGCTTTTTTTCTCCTTGCAGCAGGCTCAGCTTGACATCCCTGGAATTTCTTCCACGCAGACTAATTAATAAGTCTTTGACTTATCGTATTCACTTCTCTTCTTTGATGTGCTACCTTAGTCCATCATCCCATTTAATTAGAATTTCAGTGATAACTTTACTTATCTTGTGGCGAGATGTAAATTCAAATAATAGGATTTTAATTCTCTTTTTTTATGGGGTTATGACATTTTGCAAGAAAAAGTTTCAACACAAACATGATATTATGTATTCTCTATGCAAGGGTAGAGGAGCATTCTGCAAAACTATTTTCCTCTTGCTACAAAATAGTATTGCTGTTAAGCAAGCAATAATGGAAATGCACTGGATTTTTCTATAGCATCGTTTCATCAAGTCCTTTACAGAGAAAAAAATTACCTTGATTTGCATAAATAATTGGAACAAGGTACAGGTCATGTTGCCAGTAAAGGCACTGGCTATGTTTTGAAGAAAAAAGTATCTCCAGAAAGTCAAGGCTTTGATATACCAACCCTGTTAACTCTTTTTGCCCTTGCCTGTCAATCCATGCTAATTTCCATTTTAGTAAATTCTCTACCAGTTTCTTTAGACTTCTTCCCTAATATACCACAAGGAAATAAAAAGGTTCTCCCAAGAACTGAACAGACATTAGCAAAGCACAAGATATAACACTGATGTGCAAAATTGGTTAATAAGGGAAATCAGAAAGCAGCATTTCATTTCTAGAAAACAATACTAAGACCAATATTTATTGGTGTACCACTGTGTACCAGCCTCAGTCTCATGCATTACGTCTGTTAATTCTTCCAGCATACCCATAATAAAGGATTATTATTCCCATATTACAGACAAGGAGACAGTGTCAGTGAGGTTAACCTGGCCTTCCTAATGTCACAAAGGTAGCATATGAGGATGAAGAAATACAGAAGGCATAAGAAGAATAACGTTTAAGTCTTTGAGCATAGCATTTAAAGCCCTCCATGATCTGACTTCATACTGCCTGCCAAACTCATGTTCTTTCTATTCTATTACATAAACTCATCCAAAATACATCTCCAGGCATTAACCCAGTGCCAGATTCTAGCATTATACCTTATTAATACATCATCGATGGTTGCTTTAATGCTTATAGACATTGGCTGAAATTCAGTCATTGTAGTTATAAATAGTAATCTCAATATCATAAATATATTATTTTAAAATAGCGAGTACAAACAGAAAAGCACATATATATGCAAGTTTTAGAATAAGAAAATAATCTTTTCTCACATTTTCTTGTACTGTTTTTTCCCAGGAGTAAAACGATTAGCTTTTTTGTTTGTGGCTTAAAAAAAACAGTTACTAACAATAGGAACATCAATGGGAATTAGTTTATCCTTGATCTCTCAATCTTTCCCCTCCACTATGCTCAGTAACAATGCCCAGTAAGACAACAAACAGAGGTTACGGTGACCAATAGAAATTTATTTCATTAGTTAGACCTGAAACCACTGCATTAATGCCATTTTGAAGCTAACCTTTCAGGGATTTAATACAGTTGTTCTTTAACAATAGAACTTGGTTCATTTACTGCTTAAGACATGATTATTTAAATTAAAGTTAATTGGTTTCCTTACTCTCCTTTAGGGCTTTAGGCTCAGAACATTTCTATTAGAAAAATCTAATTTGTCTCAAGTTCCTATTTCTAAATTTTAGAGTGGTTAAAATGCTCTCATATTTTAACTCTTTTTAGCAAAAATTATGTCTAAATTACAGCTCAAACTGGCAAAGCAATTAAAGATGCAGGTGACGCAATTAACAAAAGCGGTCAATAGTAGTTCAGAAGACTTGGAGCTACAGTGTAAGTTGAGCAGTCGTCTCTGCCAGGGTCTCTCACAGGTTGAGAAAAGCTTGAGGCTACTTTTCCTGAGGTTCCCAAGTATCAATTTAAAAATGAAGACATGCCAAAGCAAGATTACCAAGACCATGACATATTTTAAGTGTTTACATTGGACCAATTAATGTTTTAATACACAAAATATGGTGTAACAGAATTAGGCTATTCATAAATAATCACAGTACCAATAAAATGCATAAATTCATGGAGCACTATAGGCTGTGATACCCAGTAATGGGACAAAGTACACAAGTTCTACAATGAAAGTCTTTCAATCCCTTTCCTGTATCTCAATGACTGTAAATATAACCTCATCTCGGAATAATGTTAAATTCTTAACTTCAGGCTCTCTGGAACAGGAGGCTTGAGTTCAAATGCCCCTCTCACCATTCCTTGATAAGTTCCAATCTCATACATTCACTCAAAAATTATTTTGAGGGGCTTCCCTGGTGTTGCAGTGGTTGAGAATCCGCCTGCCAATGCAGGGGACACGGGTTCGAGCCCTGGTCTGGGAGGATCCCACATGCCGCGGAACAACTGGGCCCGTGAGCCACAACTACTGAGCCTGCGCATCTGGAACCTATGCTCCGCAACAAGAGAAGCCGCGATAGTGAGAGGCCCGCGCACCGCCATGAAGAGTGGCCCCCGCTTGCCTCAACTAGAGAAAGCCCTCGCACAGAAACGAAGACCCAACACAGCCAAAAATAAATAAATAAATTTAAAAAAAATTTATTTTGAGTGCTTACTACATGCCAGGAACCACTCTAGGCAATAAAAATATATCAGTTCAAAAAAAATTCTTTTTAAAAGGACGAAACTCCCTACCTCATGGAGCATATTTCTAATGGAGACAGATAACATATAATAAACACAATAAATAAATATATAGTATGTCGAAAATAAATGCAGGAAAAAATACAGAACAGGGTTGAGGGGATCTATAAGTGCCAGCGAACGATAGAAATGTACGATTTATCAATATATAGGATAGTTAGGATAGGCCTCGCCAAAAAGTGACCTTAAGCAAACAAGTGAAGGAAGTAAGTAAGAGTAAGCCATGCAGACATCTGGGGGAAGAGCATTCCAGGCAGAGGAATGGCCAGTGAAACAGAAACACCATGGTGCCTTTGTGCAAATTAGAAAAGGTGTTGCTTCCCCCTCCCACATGAATTGATCTGAGGAGAAAATTTTAATTAGCATCTTAAAGGATACTGAGAAGAAAATTAACAAATTCAACACCCCTTCCTGACATGGCAAAAAAATTAAATAGATTAAGAAATAATAATCAATGGCTATCTCCTTAACACAACTTAGCAGAGAAGCACTGGATGCTTTCCTGCTAAAGTCAGGCATATGCAAAAAAAAGTCCATTATCTACACTACTATTTAACGTTGTGTTTGAAGTATCAGCCAATGGAACTGGACAAGAGGTATAAGAATTAGAAAGGAAGAGGTAATATACCTGGATAATATACCTGGCCACCCCTCCAAAATAAATTTAAAAATTAAATACCAATAATAAGTAAGGTAGTAGAATATAAATTAATAAACAAAAATTCATAGACTTCCATAAAAAGAAAACAGTTAAATGGAGTAATGGAAAAGAGAATGCCATTTATATTAGCAGCAAAACAGATAAAATACCTAGAAATAAACTTAATTTAAAAAATGCAGAAAAACTATATCAATAAAGCTTTAAAAATAAAGATGAATAAACAGAAAGACAGTCCATGTTCTTGGATAGGATGACTCAACATCATAAAGAGGTCAATTCTCCCCAAGTTAACAGATAAAGTCAATGTATTAAAAATGTCAACAAGTTTTTGTCTGGAGCTAAACAAGTTGATTCTAAAATTTGTATGTGAGTAGACATGCAAGGCCTAAAATTATTTTAATTTTTCATATAAAATATCCTGAAATCAATAAAAAGCAATCAGCCACATGAGATGACAAGACAACAAAAACCAAGAGAAATATCACACAATAGAAAGCCATGCTTGGGGGATTCAGAGAATAGAGTTATCAGTCACAAAACATTAAATAATTCTGCTAAATATACTCAGGTACTCAAGGAAAGAAAAATCAAGGTTAAAAATTTCTGCATAGAATGAGAAATATAAAAAGAGAAATAAATGGAAAGCTTAGAACTGAACTGAAATTAAAAGCCCACTGGAGTTATACTGAAAAGAGAATTAATGAACTGGAAGACAGGTGAAAAGAAAACAGAACAAAGCATGGAAAAACAAAAGGATAGTAAATATTAAAGAGTGTAGGAAACTGTGGTATCTTTAAAATATGATCCTAAAATCATTGACACTCTATCCATCAAGAGGTGAGGATATATGTCCACTGCCTTTGAATCTGGGGGGCTCATAACAGCTTTGACCAACAGAATATGGTGGAAATAATGCTATGTAACTTCCAAGGCTAGATCATAGAAGGCCATGCAGCTTCTACTGGTTCTCTTAGACTGCTTGCTTTCTAGATGCTCCCTCTCAAGATACTCCCTCTCAGCTGCCATGTGTGAGAAGTCCAAGCCCCATGGAGAGGCCACGTAGAGGTGCTCTGATTGACAGTCTCAGGCTGAGCCTGGCCTTCGAGGTATCCCAACCCAGGAATTAACTAAAAAAGTGTTCAGATGATTCCAGCCTCCAGCTGTCCAAGTCACCCACAGTTGAAGCACCCCCAGTTATCCCGTAGCAAGGACAAACCATTCCCACTATGCCATGAAGAAATTCCTGACCCACGTAATCCATAAGCATAATAAAATGGTGTTATTTTATGCCACTAAGTTTGAGGTGGTTTGTTACAACAGCAACTGATAACCAGAAGAGGGGCCTAGAAATACAGTGATAAGAATACAGTACATAACTGGATATACTTAGTAAGTGTACCCAAAATTAACAAACAAAGAGCTAAAAGGAGAAAGATTAATAAAAACAAGTGAGGTTCTTTGAAATGTTTACTAAGATTGCCACACCTCTGGCAAGTCTGATCAAGAAAAAATGCAAACACAGAATGAAAGAGAAGAAAAGTCATGTTATAGAACTGGGTTATGTAGAACAAGGGAAAACTGTGACAGTGAGACTATTGTTCTTATCTGCTGGGGTGGAGGTGGGCACAGAAAAGTAGGTAAAGTACACTAAGTACACTACAGTGTGCTAAGGGCTCCCATCTTCTGTTATACTCAACTGCCCAGCAAAGTCTCTCCAGAAATAGTGAGAATATATTCCAAGTAAATGCATTCTTTTGTCAAGGTCAGGGGAGAAGCAGCTATGTGAGAGTCAGCAAAGGGAGGGATATAACCAGAGACTTCCATCTAGTGTGGTAACAAAGATGGCAGTGATGTGAGGCAAGATGGAATTAAAGGCCTCACAGTCTGAGACAGATCTCTGTATGGACGGGGCATTTGCCCTCAGTCACTTGCCTGCTTTCTCACCTCTATAATTGGACTGGAAAACCTGAAAGGGAACTTGAGTGGACACTGGGATACTCTATTCAAATCCTCTCTTCTGGGCCAAGGATATTAGTTGGGTCACTGGACATTGCTCGCAGCTTCAGGAAACCACGTCACCCATGGTCAGGGAGCAGGCAGACCAAAGACTGGCTGATGTGGGATGCAAAGGCCCAGCTTCCTTGCCAGTTTGGGACAACTATGAAGAGCCATCCCAATTCCAGAGCTCCCCGTTGGAACAGCTGAGGCCTCAGTTGTGACAACACTGTGGGTCTCCTGATCCTACGTTCCTCACTCCCTTACAGGTGTATTTTTTAAGAGCACTCCTCAGTACACCAGCATATAACTCTCAGTATGTTTCCAGGGAGCTTAATCTAAGATTAAAAATGTAAAGACCGTTTATAGCGGTCTTCCTTAGAGCCCAGGTAAAGTGTTTACTTTTTTGGATGTCATGAACTGCTTTGACCATATAATGAAAACTAAGGACCCTCTTCTCAGAAAAATACACAGAAGCACTTAATGTAAACTTTCACATGCTATTTTAGAGAGGTCTTTTTTTTTTCTTCCTCCTCATCTTTAAGGCCCTGTTAAAGCTTTACCACCCATGTGAAGCCTCAAGAAACTCTTTGTACATAATCATAAGATTAACCACCATTTATTGAGCACCCACTCGCTACAAGAGGGGTCCGCAACCGGCCGTGGACCGGTACCGGTCAGCGGCCCGTTAGGAACCGGGCGCACAGCAGGAGGTGAAGAGTGGGCAAGCAAGCAAAGCTTCATCTGCGGCTCCCCACCGCTCGCATTACCGCCTGAACCATCCCCCATATCCCCTCCCGCCCCCACCCCCACCCCCCAAAAAAAACTGTTCCACGAAACCGGTCCCTGGTGCCAAAAGGGTTGGGGACCACTGCTCTACAAGATACCGCGCTGAGTGCTTTAACTTCATGATGCTTTTGATCACGACATAACTCTGCAAGGTTACTAACAGCTTCCTGTTCGAGATGTAAGGACTCACCCAACATAACACAGCTAATAATTAGCAGATATTGGATTAAAATCCTAATTTGTAAAATTTGTGCTCTGAATGAAGGACAAGAAAAAAGAAGGGACGGTTAAGGACAGCAAGTCCTCAAAGGTCACCTAGTGATCAGGGTCAGCATTGGGCTTTAAACTCAGGCTTAACCCCAAAGGTGGCGCTCTTTAAGTCAAATATGTCTTAGCGCCCTTGAGAACGGAAAAAGGCTGGTTTTGTCCCACCTCCGCCCTCCGTAGATCCTTTGTCACTTATGTTTCTTTCTACAGCGATTCCCAAAAGACCTTTGCGTGGCGCTGTTGCGGAAGGCTGGGCGCATCCCGGCCCACACAGGGGTTGCACGTCGCTTGACTTACAACGCGACGGTGCTATGAATCCCCGCCCACCAAGGGGAGCTGCGTGGCTTCCGTACAACATGGCGGCGTTCTCGCCGCCACGCCCCTTCCTATGACGTACTTCCTATCATGCGCAGTGATATTTGACCCGTGAACTCGCGGGCGCTTTCTTCTTCCTCTTCCGGGGACAGTATTTAGAGGTATGGTTGCTTTTTCCTTGTCTTTATCGTTACTGCCTTTACAATCGGCCGCCATCCGGGGTGTTGCAGGAAACTGGGTCTCTCAGGCACAGTCTTTAGAGCTGGCGTGGGGGTAAGGGCTTAGGAGGAAGGTTGGTAGTGAGCAGTTCCCCGGACTTTAGCTTCAGACCCCCCTCGATCCCGACCTCCGCTCCGCAGCAGTGAGTGGCAGGAGCTCACCACCCCTGGCTTTGCCGCCTTTGCAGTCCGGCGTTCGAAGACAAATGAGTTGTGAGTTCCGGCTGGTGGAGACTGCGAAGTCGCCGGACGTTCTCATATCTTAACGGCCGTGCTTTAACGCCGCGCCTGTAGCTGTTCTCCAGGCTCTGGGAGGGTCGACGACCGGCATGGTCGGGTCATTTCAAAATGTGTTGTAAGACCAATAGCAAGGAAGATAAAAATGTTTTAATAGGGAGTTTTTTGTCTTGGTTTTGGAGAGGCAAACGGCTGATTGGGTCACTCGCACCGGCCTTCCGTGTGGGTTTTGGTGTCTGACAGTTCCAGTGTAATGAGAGTAAGGAGCTTGCAACAACAGATACAGGCTGTTGTCTTTCAAGTAACATACTGTGACGAAATGGTTACAAAATTTGGGGAAAATTAGGTTGATTCAAGTCTTGTTTATGTTTTATGGTATTTTGGGTAGTTCACTGAAAAAAGAAGAAAAACCAGTTGGATGCCATAATCCAGAGACACTTGATCCAGTACCAAAATTAGTATTAAATGGCACCTGACTTGTCCCGGATGCTGCTTTGGGGGCAAAACACTGAACCCTGGGCAGCCACTAGGTTGGGCAGAATGCCTGCTGTCGTTTAATCCTAATGACAGTTGTGTGAAATAGTCAAAAATTATATTTTACAAATAAGCAAGCTGGCCTATGGAGCTTTATAGTCTCAGTAAATGGTATAGCTAAGGATTCAACTTACACGTGGGTGTGCTCCTGTGCCCTTCCTTTAAAACCAGCGTTTCTCAAACTTGCCTGTTGGTAGCACTTTTCTGGATACTACTCCAAACAGAGTCAGACTCTTTGAGAGAAAAGCCTGGTAATCAAAATTTTAACCAAGTGCCACGTTTGATTACCGTCAGGAAAACAAACATCGCCCCTTAGCATTCTTCCCAATCACCCTTAAATATAAGTATAGCTGTCCCTCAGTATCCTGGGGGATTGTTGCAGGATCCCCGAGGATACCAAAATCGCTGATGTGCAAGTCACTTGTGTAAAATCCTCCCATATACTTTAAGTCATCTCTAGATTTCTTATAACACGTAATACAATGTAAATGAATATATAAATAGTTGTGGGCACGCAGCAAATTCGAGTTTTGCTTTTTAGAACTTTGTGAAGTTTTTTTTCCCTGAGTATTTTTGATCCGGGGTTCGTTGAATCTGCGGATGCAGAACCTGCGGGTACAAAGGGTCAGCTGTAGTTTATTTATTTATTTTGGTATACAAATGTGTTTATTTTAGGGGAATGTAATCGCCACTGCACAGTAGAACCTCAGAGAAAAGAGGATTTCCACTTTCCCCTTTGTTTTGCTGGGTCGGGGAGAAATGGTCAATAATCTTAAATAACCATCATATTCAGGATGGATCAATCTGCACTGGGTCCAGCCCTAGGTCCCAAAGACCAAGAGGATGCTAAGGGACTTCCGGTGGGGGCATAAAGGATCAATGTTCCCTGTTCCTTCCCCTGCTTAAATCACTGGCTTTAGCTCCCCTCCTCCAGGAAGCCCCCTGATTAAGCCAACCCAGGCAGCTAAAGCATCTTCTTTCTCCCTCCACCTCTGAGCTCTGGGCTGAGAGATTCTACTCTTTGTGGTTTGATTCAGTCTCCCCGGTTCATCCTCATGTAAATCATCAGCTGTGGTTTTAAAACATGGAATCCTTTTCATAAGATACCTTAAGATAAGGATATTCTATGTAAGAACGTAATGGGTAATGTGTAAACTCTGTGATGCTGTTTTGTTTTAAGGTTTGAATTTTTTCTACAATGCAGTTTTATTTTATCTTGATTTAGGCATTCAGGATGGTTCAGCGTTTGACATACCGTCGTAGGCTGTCCTACAATACAGCCTCTAACAAAACCAGGCTGTAAGTATTTCCAAAATTAATACACGTATTGTCATTTATTCTGCAAAATGTTGAGCTATTGTCTATTCTCTCACTTTCTAGGTCCCGAACCCCTGGTAATAGAATTGTTTACCTTTATACCAAGAAAGTTGGGAAAGCACCAAAATCTGCATGTGGCGTGTGCCCAGGCCGACTTCGAGGAGTAAGTGATCCTTTTGCTGTGAATAACATAAGGGTTGAGCTTTTGAGCATTAATTCCTTTGGTGAGTGAGTGAAGGAGAGGTCACCGCTAGGAGGGTTGAGAATTACTAAGCCTTCATGATGCATATCTGTGAAGAACATAGACTTTCTTTTAAAGCCTATGTGGCAAATACAGTGAAATGCCTTTCAGGTAGATCAGTGTACCATTTACCTTTGTAACCTAGATTAATGTTTATACTTAATACTCGTCAAAAACCTAGGACAATTTCTGTTTCTGTTAAAGCATCACAATAATCTCAGCGTTTTCTTTATACAGGTTCGTGCTGTGAGACCTAAAGTTCTTATGAGGTTGTCTAAAACGAAAAAACATGTTAGCCGGGCCTATGGTGGTTCCATGTGTGCTAAATGTGTCCGTGACAGGTAAATAACTATGAAATCACATGGGCTGTCTTACGTGTGTGTGTGTATGTTGCACTGCATGCTAATCATTATTAGAAGACTGGTGAAAAAATAACAAAAGTTGCATATTGTATCAGTAGAATCCTCCTTGACTAGGGATAATCGATGCTGAACAAACTAATAAATGATATTAGCTCCTATTCAGTTACGATGTTGGGACATCTTTATGCTAGATGTAGAAATTAAAAGGTTGGGTGTGGCAGGCAGGTAAGAAAGTATCAGGTTGATGGAGAGTGGAAGGTCTTAAAAGTGTAGGAACAAAATCGCCGTACGTAGTTCTAGTGTGGCTGGAGCAGAATGTTTTGGGAGATGATAGACAGGAAAGGTAGAAACATCGCAGGTAGTGAAGGGCCTCATAGGACAGGTTTTTTGGCTTGATTCTTTAAAATGTGGTAATTGATGGGGTTTGAGCAGGGCAGTGAAACCTTTGGTGTGCCAGAGACTAAATGTGCGGCAGGATGGATAGTGAAGTCATTCTTTCAACAAAGGATGAGTGCTTGGAACAGTTTGTCTACTTTGTGAAGGCTGACGAAATGGCACCTACATGAAGACCAAAGGCTGGATTGGGGGTGAATGGGGTTATTGGGAGATGACTGGGTCTTGTGGATGTGCAAGAGGATTAGTAGTGGCATAGGTAGGAATAGAAGCAGTGGAGTTTATAGTGATAATATTTGCTCAGCATTTTTATGATAAGCTCTGCCAAAAGTCCATCTGGGAGGTATTTTTTATTTATTTATTTTTTGGTGGAGAAACCAAGGCTTGTTGCTTAAAGTTACATAGATGGTAAGAGGATTCGTTCCAGGTTTTATTGAGGCTCTTGCTCTTAATTAACCCTACTGGCTACATTAAGTTTTCTCCAGAGACCTAAGTGGAAAGATTTGAGAGGTGATTGGTCTTTATAAGAGAAGAAGTTGGTTCAGAGGAGTGGTTTGCCTTCAGTTTATTCAGCTTGTTCTATAAAGTGGTCTGGCTAAGTCTCTACACCAAATCTGACATCAAACTTTGCAAGTTCATTCTACCTTTCAGGAGTTAATTTGTAAGGGGAGGTTAGGCATGTTACATTAATACAAAAACAAGCTAAATACAACTTCCATGAAATATAGGAAAACTTAACTATGGTTGAAGTTTGGAGGAGAAATGACTTTAAAGTAGCTGAGAATCTGGAAGTGGTATTCGAGGTGGAACCTGAATGACGGGTAAATTTTAGACAAGAGGTCGAGGGGGCATTGCAGGCAGGGAATGAACATAGTTTGATCTGGCACATTGAGGGTATAAAAGGAATGAGAAATGAAATTGGAAAGGTAACGTTGGAGATGAATGAGTCATGAGTTTCAAGCTAGAGGAGTTTGGCTTTTTACCAGTCTTTGGTTCCCAGACTTTGCTAAACATAACCACATGAGCACATTTGTTAAAAAATAAAATTCTCAGGCCCTAGCTTCTGGAGATTTGGGTATAGATCTATAGGGTAGCCTAAAGAATAGCATTTGCTGTGACACTGAGGGAGTCTGTGTAGTCTTTGTTCTGGGTAAGAGTGACATCAGCTCTATTTCTGTAATGTGATTACGTGCAGGACATTTGAAGTAGTCAGAAATCCCAGGCTTTTGAGGGTAGATTATTAGATAACCAGGGGTACCAGAAGGACACCTTAAGCTGAAAGGGTCTGTCCATAGAATTTTTTCAGCTCTTAAGTTTTAAATCTGTACTTGTATAGGTTTCGTTTACTTTTCTGGGTATCTTACCTGATTGCTTTACTTGATTCTTTTATGACACTTTCTTGTGTTAAATTGATTTTTTTAAAACTAACATTTTCTTTTCTAGGATCAAGCGCGCTTTCCTCATTGAGGAGCAGAAAATCGTTGTGAAAGTGTTGAAAGCACAAGCGCAGAGTCAGAAAGCTAAATAAAAAAATGAAGCTTCTTTGAGTAATAAAAAAATCAAAAAGCCTTGTTCTGTTATTTCTGTTGTGGTTTGTTAGTGTACACGTTTGGTTTCTGTAGTAACTAGAGGGTCCCCCAACACACACACACACACACACACACACACACACACACAATTTTTAGTTGATTACTTTTTCTAAAAGTAATTGGAGGTCAGTGATGGCTAAAATTTTTTGATGGTAGCTCTAGACAACATTAAAATATGGACCGTAATATATTTTCTCTTAGGAGCTATGTTATGTGTTCCTGTTAACTCTTAATAATGCAAAAGTATGTAAAGATTTTAATAATAGCTCCTTCTTTCAGTGCCTGGACTGTATCGAGCAGCCCTCCCAAGTATTCTACATAAGGTCTTCTGAATTGTCTTCCAGGACGATTTCTTCAGGCCACGTCAAGCTTATTTCCCATCTCAAGGGAAAGTAGAGAGCAGGTGCTGTTTTTACAAGCCAAGAATCTAGAAGCTGAAAGAGTATCTGAATTCTATAAAATTTGATCCTCTTCCATTTAGGCATTTACTGTTGCTGGCAGGATGAGACTTAAATGTCTTATGCAGAGGAGTGTTTCCTTGATTAGAATAAAAGTGCCCTTTCCGAAGGAAAAAGGCAGAAATCTTTCTGGCCTCTTAAAACCATTGTACCACAGCCAGCTAACTTGTTCTTGGTAGACAAAATTTTTAATTAACATTTTTGCAGAAGAGGAAAGGCAGCATAACTGGCTGGGTGGCACTTGGAACTCAGGGCAGTTAAAAATGTATTAATGGCGGTACTTAATGGCATCTCCATAGCACTTAACATCTTAATCGAGCAACAACCTCCCAACAACCCTTTCATACCTATTTCTGTTTTACAAGTGAGGGGATTGAGGTGCATAGGTTGTATGTGTTACCTAGAGCCATTTGTGTTGGTAGGATTTTTGCAAGTGGTGTCTTTAGTGATTTGAGACTGAATGACTGGGCACCCCCAGTAAACACTTTGGCACAAGAAATGATAGCTGAAGCCCTTTCTTGTCAAAGTTCAGTCTCAAGACATCCATCAGGCTTCCCTGAACACCTGCAAATCCCAAGAATTGTTAAGCAACCAGGATAATACAATTATCTTACGTGATGTTTAATCACTATTAAAATTTTTAATGGGGGTGCAATTGAAAAGCATTGGATTCGGAGGTAGATTAAACATTTCTCTGTGACCTAGGCTGATGTATACTGCATGGACATGTTTTGTGATCCTGTAGTATTGTGTTTGATATAAGGACTTAAAAGTTGGTACTTATAAAATTACACTCCCAAAAACAATATGCCTTATTTAAATTCAGTTACTTGATTGGCTTGTAGACTAAATCTACATTTTGAAAGTCTTGAGTTGAATATTTTAGTAACAGCTGTGGAGGAGAAAGCCTCCACTTGCCAGCCCAGCATGAGCTCTTGCCTGTCAGGACTCCTCTCTCCCTACTACGTGAAGTTCCGTGGAACAACTTGACTGAATACAGATGAACTGAGGACTATCAAGTTTCTGGAAAATAAGTGGGTTAACTTAGAAATTTGAGAAAGCTAAAGCATTAAAGTTTTGTACTTTTAAAAGGATTCTTCATAATGTTAGATGGGTTAACCTTTTCTAAATTTGAAATGTCACTTGTCTTAAAAAAAACTTTACAGACAATTTGGAAAGTAGGGGAAAATAGAATGAAATCACCTTCAGTTTCAGTATGCAGATAATCATTTTTAACAGTTTAATGTCTTTCCTCCCATTTTGTTTTCTAGGCATAAGGAAGACTTAATTTTTTAATTAATTTATTCTTTTTTTGGCCATGCCGCGCAGCATATGGGAGTTTAGTTCCCCGACCAGGGATAGAACCCGGGGCCCCAGCAGAGAGTGCCGCGTCCTAACCACTGGACCACCAGAGAATTGCCAAGGTAGACATTTTAAATAAAAATTGTAAGCATACTATATGTGTAAAAATTCAACCCTTCCTCCCCCCCTTAACCCCTGTGAGCATATTTTGAAAAATCAGTTTAGCGGCTACATATGTCATCAACTCTATGTGCCATAATTTAAATAGTCCCTTTCTTTTGAACATTTGGGCTATATCCAATTTTTCTCTATTTTAACACTTGTGAGCATTCCTATACAGCTGATTATTTCATTTATGCTGATTGTTTTTTTTAAATTCGTAAGCTGGTACTGAAGTACAGTACTTCAATAGTCAAGTTTAATTATTGGGGTTACAATGATGTTTCCTAAGAGTCTTAGCTCAGGTTGCTGTAACGAATTACCATACACTGGGTGATTTAAACATCAGACGTTTATTTCTCACATTTCTGGAGACTGGGAAGTCCAAAATCAAGGTGTTGGCAGATTGTTCTTGGTGAGGGCCCCCCAGCCTTCCTGGTTTGCAGATGGCTGCCTTCTGCAAGCTGTCTTTTGTCTTTCTCTTTTTTAAAAAATAAATTTATTTATTTATTGGTTTGCTTTTGGCTGCATTGGGTCTATGTTGCTACACGCGGGCTTTCTCTAGTGGCGAGCGAGGGCTACTCTTCATTGCAGTGCGTGGGCTTCTCATTGCGGTGGCTTCTCTTGTGGAACACGGGCTCTAGGCACGTGGGCTTCAGTAGTTGTGGCACGTGGGCTCAGTAGTTGTGGCGCACGGGCTCTAGAGCGCAGGCTCAGTAATTGTGGCGCACGGGCTGAGTTGCTACACAGCATGTGGGATCTTCCTGGACCAGGGCTCGAACCCGTGTCCCCTGCGCTGGCAGGTGGATACTTAACCACTGCGCCACCAGGGAAGTCCCTCTTTTGTCTCTTCTTACAAGGGCACTAATGCCATGATGAGGGCTCCTTCCTCCTAATTGCCTCCCAAAAGCCCCCACCTCCTAGTATCATCACACTGAGGACTCAAGTGTCAACTTACAAACTTGTGGGGAACACAGACATGCAGTCCATAAGACAGGATATGAAATGTGACTGATTGGTGACCATTTCTTCATCTAAGTTTAGCCACTAAGTTTTTGACCACAGACCACACGTCTTCATGCTCCCTCTGCTAAGGCCTCTCCTCTTCACCTTACCCTCTCACACTGCCCGGTCCAGTTCTCTCCTCCCACTCCACCACTCCCAGGAGTGCAGAGTTCATCTTGTGATGTGTAGACACAGGAGAGCAAAGATTGGTGGGAACATAGTACCAACTCTGTCCAAATGACCAAAATGGATTCTGCACTGTTCTGGGTTTTGATTTTATAAAAAAAATAAAGCTTTTATTGAATCCAGTTCTGTGTGTGTGACTTAAAGTATTCTTGACAGATTCCTAAAAAGACATGTGAATGTAGTCAGTGGTTTCTTTTTAAAGTCTAGTATTTCTCCTTCCATTGAATTGCTTATAAATTCTATTAGAAGGACTGGGGGGAAGGGGAGTTCTTTTGCCCTTAAAAGCAGAAAATCTCCATATGTTTAAATAAGTAAATCAAGTTTATTTTCAGCAGTGTAATAGTATACCTACAATTTTTACCCTAATGACTTGGAGCTTGGGCTCCCAGAGTTTTGATAGTCAGGGCTATGTCTAGCTTTAACTGTAAACTATCTTATCACACCAACTAAAACCAAAACCATATACAATTCTTGTGGAGTAAGATTGTGAAGTACGGCTGAAGATTATGATTTTTTCTCTGAGTCAGATTACTTATTGCTGGTAGTCCTATAATTATTATGTATAACCAAGAGCGTCCGTGGTGTGCGGATCCAGCTCATCCCGGATGTGAGAGTCAACTGTGTTCCGTGATGTCAGTTTGGTACCTTGAACTTCGCATGGTAGGAGTATTTATTCCTGGGAAATCAGCGAATGCTACAAAATCCTTTCCCTGCCTGCCCACCCCCCCAGGGAGCTTGATGTTTAATATTACCAGCAAGTCACTGGATATTCTTCAAATTACAGTCTATTATCACAATTTAGGCATGATGCTGTTGGTACCAGGAGCTCTCTCTATATATATCTGGTGCGTGTTTGATTATGATTTGCACTGAAAAATTTGTTGTAATAAATTCTTATTAATACTTTGAATCTATGAATATCCTGGAATTTGATTTTATAAAAGACAAAACGGAGATATTATTGAATCCAGTTCTGTGAATGTAGAGGAAAACAATTTAAAATCTTGCAAAAGTGAAAGTTTCATCTCTTTGAACAGTGATAAACATTGTACTCTACACCAGGAATAGAAAAGTTAAGACTATCTCCATGAGTTTCCTTTCTAAAGGAGAAGATCCACAATAATTCTGGATCAGGGACTTCCCTGGTGGTCCAGTGGATAAGACTCTGCGCTCCAAATGCAGGGGGCCCGGGTTCACATCCCTGGTCCGGGAACTAGATCCAGCCTGCATGCCGCAACTAAGAGTTTGCATGCCACAACTAAGAAGTCCGCATGCCACAACTAAGATCCTACATGCCGCAACCAAGACCCAGCACAGCCTAAATAAATAAATAAATATTTTTAAAAATAATAATTCTGGATGAAAAGATACTTTCTGGTTTCCAAAATATTAGCTAGTCAATACTTTTGAGTAAGTCTTAAATGTTTCTGGTTAATTTGAAGGATTATATAAATATTTTTGCCATACATTTACATTACTTTATAACTTGCTTTAGATTTCATTTATTCACTCAACAAATAGTTTTGAGAAACTACTATGCCAGATAAATATTAATATGACAGTTAACAAAGCAGAGTCTTCTCCTGTTCTCGTGGTATATGGGGGACCCTGTTAAATGAGGATACAAATATGTTTTTAATTGCACACATTGGGGTAAGAATTACAAAGGAGGAGTACACAGTGCTGTGAAACTGTGTAAGAAAGGAACCTCAATGGGAGTGAAGGCAGACTTTTCTGAGGAAGTCACATTTAAGCTCCGAGCAAGGAGATGTCAGCTGGATGCCAAGTAGGGAGAACATTCCAGACAAGAACCAACATGTACAAATGCCCTAAGAAACAACTTGTATTAAAAAAAAAAAAAAACCCACAAGGACTCAGAGGCAAAAAATATACAAATCAATTATCACTGCAAAGTAAAGGAGCTGTTACAGTGGAGGATTACTGGACTGAATGTCAATATTATGACATAGTATGAGTGTGTTTTGTGTTTGGTAATTGCAATCATTGTTGCTTTTGTTGTGGTCATCCATTTACAATGCTTGGTGTCAGTTTATTTATCTCTTGTAAAAATAAAATACAGTGTGTGTGTGTGAAAAAAAAAAAAAGAAAATACAGATAGGGATGACATCAATAAAAGATTTGAAGTCAGCACACACACACAAAAAATTGTAACATAGAGATGGAGTGCTGGAGCAATAAAGTGTACTATAATCCTTGCCAAGTGAAAAAAAAAAAAAAAGCAATACATGCATCTCAATTCACTCTCAGTATTTAGAGTCCAGTAATCTAATGTGTGTGAGCAAATTACTAATCACTAAGAAAGAGCATCCCTTTTAGCACATAGATTTAGTCCACCTATGCGGCCCCAGAGCCAAAAGATCTGTGCTACCTTTTCCTTCCTAAGGGAGACCAGTGAAAGAAAAGCTTTCCTAAACTGTTTACTTAGGAGCAAAGACATCCTTCTGCATTAGAGGATATTTAAATTATGCAATCCCCTAGATAATTTAGGCATCAACCTATTATTAAGGAGGAAAAGGATCAAAATTATTGACTCAATTCCCCTGATATTCATTCAGCTTCTATATTCCTTGGCCTGTGCAAATAGCCTCAGGACTATGCCCTCTTCTCTCTCTCTCTCTCTCCCTCTGTCTCTCTCTCTCTCTCTCTCTCTGGTTGGAAATAAGCTTACAACTTGACATGCCTACAAAACAAATGGTCTTAAAGAAAATTCAAATGTTTATTGCATCTTACCATAAGTTATGTAAAGACTTTGTAAACCATATGGTCTCTGTTGCAACTACTCAGCTCTCCTGATAGAGTGTGGAAGCAGAAGTAGACAATACCTATAGCTGATTCACTTTGTTACAAGGCAGAAACTAACACACCATTGTAAAGCAATTATACTCCAATAAAGATGTTAAAAAAAAAAGAAATAGACAATACCTAAATGAATGGTCATGGCTGTGTTCCAATAGAGCTTTATTTACAAAGCTGATGTTGGGTCACCTTTGGCCTGCAAGTTGTAGTTTGTGGACCTCCCTGCTCTAGATGACTCCTGCTTCCAGCTACAGCTACCAGCTGACCAACTGCATGAGAAACCTCAAGCAAGACCAGCAGCAAACTGCCTTGTTGAATCTAATCAACCCAAAGGACAGTGAGAAAAAATAAAATGGTTTTTTTATCCCACTGAATTTTGAGGAGGTTGGTTACGTAGCAATATACCACTGAAACTGGTACAGTGCAATAGTCTTGAAAAATTTTTTTTGCTTGCATATTCCTTAAAGAATTTTGAAAAGCTATGTAGACCCTTGCATATTTTTAGATTATCATCCAAAATTTTTTATTATAAATTTAAATCATTGCAAAGGATATAATTTCCAGCATAGTAAAGATATGAATAATTTTTTTAAAAAACTGTTCTATCACTTTTTAAATATATCAAATAGAAGCTACGTAGCAACCATTTAAAAAAAAAAAAGAAATAAGCTCTCTTAACAGTTGGAAGTTTTATAGTCTTCCTTTTTTTTGACTCATGTTACCATTCCATTTCCTCTGTGGAATTTTAAACTATGTTTTTATGTTGGAAGTGTTTTCCTGATTGGTAATTCCCACGGTTCTATTTCTAAGAAAGAAAAACCAAACGAGAGAGGCGTGGAGTCTTGCCACCCATTTGTCCTCTGGATAAAATAAGGCATCACTGCTTTTTCAACCCTGTTCTCTTTGCTCTACTCTTAAGGGACTCTCGCTCAAGAATGATTCATTTGACAATTTGGGGGAGATAAAAGAGGTGAGGACGTTAAATGACAACGGTCATCGTCTATATTCTACATTCTACATTACATCTGAGTTCAGGTCATCCCAGTGTGGGCCAGGATATCCTGCTCCAACGTCTACCATTTCCCTTATGTGTAAGACAGCGAAAGACACAAAGCCTCACCACTGCTGTGCTTCAGCCACTGGATGGGGCTCTGAGGGTGAATATGATAACACCGGTGCTTTCCAGGAGCTTATAGTTTAGCTGTTTAGTTCAACCACTTATGACTCTTGGTAATTAGTTTAAATCAGTTGTTCAAGCTGGAATGACACCTATGGGGCATTTTGTTGAGGCGCTGATGCTGCGTAATCTGTAATGTACAGGACAGTCCTGCTGAACAAGTCATCCTGAGTCCTGCATGACATTCCATACCCAACCAGATTTTCATGTAGGTGGGAAACCTGTTTACTATTATCTCAGCCTTGGTAAACACCATTTGAATATAAACAAAAGAGTATTTTTGCATGACTTTAATAAATACTAAAATTTCCAGGAATGCGCTATGTAAAACCAGGGAGATTATATTTTTCTTCTGAACATTATCTGGAGAAATTTAACATTTTGGAAAAAAGAAATAGCAAACCATAAAGTTTTGAACTTCTGCAAGGTAATCTAAATTCCCAATTTTTAGAATAAAGTATAAATGTATGGGTGAATGTATTGATATATATATATATATATATATATTTAAATTTATTTATTATTTATTTTTGGTGCATTGGGTCTTCGTTGCTGCGCGCGGGCTTTCTCCAGTTGTGGCGAGCAGGGCCACTCTTTGCTGCAGTGCACGGGAGTCTCATTGCGGTGGCTTCTCTTGTTGCAGAGCACGGGCTCCAGGTGAGCAGGTTTCAGTAGTTGCAGCACACAGGCCCAGCAGTTGTGGCTCGCGGGGCTCTAGAGCACGGTCTCAGTAGTTGTGGCGCACGGGCCTAGCTGCTCCGCAACATGTGGGATCTTCCCGGACCAGGGCTCAAACCCATGTTCCCTGCATTGGCAGGTGGACTCCCAACCACTGAGCCACCAGGGAAGGCCCTGATATATATATATTTTCTTAAATCTTTAGTGCTGGATATTGTTTTGACAAAGAATCTGATTAACAACAAATTAATTTGTGGCTTAATATATAAATCTATCATGTTCTGAAAAGAGCACCATGATTTCTAAATGCTTTGATTTCTGAACAAGTTACAGAACCCCTACTATGGGCAATCAGGAGACACCAAAGAGTTTTGTTGTTTTTTTTAAAATTTTATTTATTTATTTATTATACAGCAGGTTCTTATTAGTTATCTATTTTATACATATTAGTGTATATATGTCAATCCTAATCTCCCAATTCATCCCACCACCACCCCCCCACCCACTGTCCCCCCTTGGTTTGTTCTCTACATCTGTGTCTCTATTTCTGCCTTGCAAACCAGTTCATCTGTACCATTTCTCTAGATTCCACATATATGCGTTAATATACGGCATTTATTTTTCTCTTTCTGACTTACTTCATTCTGTATGACAGTCTCTAGGTCCATCCACGTCTCTACAAATGACCCAATTTCGTTCCTCTTTACGGCTGAGTAATATTCCATTGTATATATATACCACATCTTCTTTATCCATTTGTCTGTCGATGGGCATTTAGGTTGCTTCCATGACCTGGCTATTGTAAATAGAGCTGTAATGAACATTGGGGTGCATGTGTCTTTTTGAATTATGGTTTTCTCTGGGTATATGCCCCGTAGCAAAGGGTTTTAAGTATATTGGCATTTAGAAAGTTCTCTTTGATGGCATGAAGAATTAACATCAATTCATTCAACAAACATTAACTGTGCACTGGTGTGTGCCAGGCACTATGCTGGCACTTACCCTGGGGAGAATTTATGGAGTCTCCCATCTCCCTTCTTTGCCCCCTCTTTCCACGCATGTGGCTTGGTGTAGTGGACAAAGCATAGGCTCCACTACTGTTGTTATGTGGCCTTGAGAAGTTGCTTAAATTCTCTGATTCTCTGCTTTATGAACCCCCAAAATGGGTATAAAAATACTTATTTTCCAAGATTTATAAAGATTAAGTGTGCCTGGCCCCTAGCAGGTACTTAACAAGTGTTAGTTCTGGGTCCCTTTCCATCTCTCTTCAAAACCTAATCTCAGAACACGTCTGCCAACAGCCATTGTGTGAACAAGAGTCAGTGTTTTCCCTCTACAACTATTTACATTTTAGCTTTATGATTTCTGACAGTGGGTTGAAAGACTGACTTCCGCTAAAGGAATTTCAAGCAGGTGAAGCTGGTAGTTCAACCTGTTGGGAGTCAAGGATCATGCACACTATTAAATATAAATACAAAGCTAACAGGTAATCCCAAGGACACGGTCAACGGTGAAGAGCGAGTTAGGATTGCCACCTCTTTACAAATAGACATCAGGGGCTTGAAGGAGGATTGTCATATGAAACTTCCCTTTCTGTTTTAAAAATCTGAGCATTGCCATGTAGACAATGGTTCTCACACTCTAGAGTCACATAAGAATCTGCTGGGGAGATTTTTTTTTTTGGCTTAAAAAAAGAACAAAAATGTATTGTCTCACAGTTATGAAGCTAGAAAACTGAAATCAAGGTATTGGCAGGGCCCTGCTCCCTCTGGGACTCTGCACTGAACACTTCCTTGCCTTTTCCTCATTCCTAGTTGTTGCTGGCATTCCATGACATTCCTTGACTTGCAGCTGTGTCAGTCTAATCTCTGCCTCTGTCATCCAATGGCTGTCTTCACATAGTTCCTGTAAGAGTCTGCTGGGGAGATTTTTTAAATGCAGATGCCTGAGCCCCACGTAAGACTTCCTCAGTCAGAATCTCTGAAGGTCTGGCCAAGAACCTGCATTTTAACAAGATCACAGAGATGGATCTTGGCCTACCCTTTCACAAGGTATGGTAGAAAGTACAGCTGACCCTGAACAGCACAGGTTTGAACTGTGCAGGTCCACTTATTCATGGATTTTTTTTTTCAATAGTAAAAACTACAGTACTACAGGATCCGCAGTTGGTTGAATCTTCGGATGCAGAACCGCGGATACTGAGAGCTGACTATAAGTTGTTCTCGGATTTTTTACTGCAGGGAGGATTGACACCCCTACCCCCTGTGTTGTTCAGGAGTCAACTGTCTATACAATTTAGTGTTAGATGAATATGGGTTTAAATCTTAGAGTCCATCATTAACCACTTAGGTGACTGAGCAAGTTTCTTACTCCCTCTAGGTCTTAGTCACCTCACCTATAAAATGAAGGTAATACAACTTCAGAGGTTCTAACGGTTCAGTGAAATATCCTGTGTTATCCACACCACAGAATGCATGACCTTTTCCTGCTTCTGGTACAAAAACTGCCTTCTCATATACTTATGGAGAAACAAACACAGTGCATCAAGATGGTCATGATGGAGGCTTCTCATTTTGAATGATTAAAGACAAGTGATAATGTTGGAAATAAACCAAAAAGTCAAGTGATATCTTATCCTCCTCTATCATGTTTTACCGAGAATGATTTTTTTTCTCTTTGTAAGGAATTGCATACACACACACACACACACACCCTGCCTGAAAGTGCCAAGCTGTATTTGATTAGTTCTGGGCAGAAGCATGTTAGGGCATCTGAAAACCACAACTGGAGACATCTATTCTGATGGGCCTAATGCTCTGGGTATTTCCTTTCAACCCAACTTGGGGGGAAAGTACTTTGATATAATGTACATATGGAAATATTTTACAGCATTCTTAAAAAGTTAGATATTTTATTCGGTATATATATAAAACATACTTTTCTCTTCCATGTGTGCAAACATGGATAAATCAATGTCTTAAAGAGTCCCTTGTCATTCCCAAGCCAGAATTGTTTTGTTTTGTTTTGTTAAATCGACTTTATTGTGTCTGAAAGGGCCAAATTGACAGCCCTGGAGACAGTGGTCTTTTCTCCAGGCTTCTGGCATTCAGCAGGAGCAGCTGCTGATCAAATGTACCCCAAATACCATTCCTCTGGAAAGACCATTTCTGGAGGTGAGAAGACACTTTGATTTCTCATTCACTCTGAAAGGTGCTGGTGGGGCTGACGGTGGTGTGGTGAGTCACTTAGTCAGGCCTTTGGTTCTGAGGCCATTGCCGCATTTCACATGTGCAGCCAAACTGTAGTCTGGGTTCTGGTTCAAATTCTTTTGAAAAGATTAAAGTCTGTTGTTTTAAATGCCATTCCTAATCGTGGGATAAAACATTCCTAGGAAAATATTCTTCATCACAAGAATTTACTAATAGTGGTTACTTTCGGGGAAAACAACTAAGGAAGGGAAGGAGATGATAAGGGGGAGTTGGCATTTGATTTTCATATTTTTATCCTTTGTACTCTTTGAATTTTATAACTCTGAACAGGTGATCTTATTTTTTAAGAAATGGGAATCCTCTGTATGAGGGTGTTGTAGGCCACTGTTGTTATTTATTCTTTAAAAATTTCTGTATTGAAAAATAAACTTTTTTAAGTTTACTTTAAAAAGCTTCACTACAAATTCTTCTTTTTAAGATTTAATAACAAAAACTTGCCAGACAAATACACATTTCTTTTTCTGCTTTTATATGTCTGTATGATTTGCAAAGCAACTAAATAGAAAAGAAAATGTCCTGGGTTTGATATTTTATTCATCTGAAAATACTGCTTTCCACAAGATTTTTCTTTCATCATTAAACGAGTAAACTATCTGCATTTTAAAGGTAACCTTGACTGCGTGAGATCAGCCTTTTCCATTTGTGTAATGTTTCATTGCACTTATTTGATCACAGCATTGAGGCAAGTTTCTTTTAAATAAGTTTGCATTATGCTGGCAAATATAGTTTATAAATCTCAAGGTATTGAAAATACGTTTGGGCAAAGTTAAAATTATTCGGGACTGTGATTTTTATAAAAGAGAACTCCTGCCCTGCTGTGGCCACAGAAAGGAACTACATGTGGACAACTGTCAAAAAGCAAAGTTATTGAGTTGAATTGCAACAGCTTTGTAGGAAAGCTAAAAAATGCACAGATTTACAGTTATTTTCCTTTAATAAATTTAATGTAAAATGAGTGTGTATATATATTACTTATATTAATGAAGATTATACATATATAGTTAATTCTATATATTAATTAATTTTTAAAATAGTTTCTTTTCTTAAATTTAATTTATTTTTTTATACAGCAGGTTCTCATTAGTCATCAATTTTATACACATCAGTGTATACATGTCAATCCCAATCCCACAATTCATCCCACCACCACCACCTCCCCACTGCATTCCCCCCCTTGGTATCCATATGTTTTTTCTCTACTTCTGTGTCTCAATCTCCCTCTGCAAACTGGTTCATCTGTACCATTTTCTAGGTTCCACATATATGCGTTAATATACGATATTTGTTTTTCTCTTTCTTACTTACTTCACTCTGTATGACAGTCTATAGGTCCATCCACGTCTCTACAAATGACTCAATTTCGTTCCTTTTTATGGCTGAGTAATATCCCACTGTATATATGTACCACTGCTTCTTTATCCATTCATCTGTCGATGGGCATTTAGGTTGATTCCATGACCTGGCTATTGTAAATAGTGCTGCAATGAACATTGGGGTGCATGTGTCTTTTTGAATTATGGTTTTCTCTGGGTATATGCCCAGTAGTGGGATTGCTGGGTCATATGGTAATCCTATTTTTAGTTTTTTAAGGAACCTCCATACTGTTCTCCATAGTGGCTGTATCAATTTACATTCCCATCAACAGTGCAAGAGGGTTCCCTTTTCTCCACACCCTCTCCAGCATTTGTTGTTTGTAGATTTTCTGATGATACCCATTCTAACCGGTGTGAGGTGATACCTCATTGTAGTTTTGATTTGCATTTCTCTAACAGTTAGTGATGTTGAGAAGCTTTACATGTGCCTCTTGGCCATCTGTATGTCTTCTTTGGAGAAATGTCTATTTAGGTCTTCTGCCCATTTTTGGATTGGGTTGTTTGTTTTTGTAATATTGAGCTGCATGAGCTGTTTATATATATTTGGAGATTAATCCTTTGTCTGTTGATTCGTTTGCAAATATTTTCTCCCATTCTGAGGGTTGTCTTTTCGTCTTGTTTATGGTTTCCTTTGCTGTGCAAAAGCTTTGAAGTTTCATTAGGTCCCATTTGTTTATTTTTGTTTTTATTTCCATTACTCTGGGAGATGGATCAAAAAAGATCTTGCTGTGATTTATGTCAAAGAGTGTTCTTCCTATGTTTTCCTCTAAGAGTTTTATAGTGCCCGGTCTTACATTTAGGTCTCTAACCCATTTTGAGTTTATTTTTGTGTATGGTGTTAGGGAGTGTTCTACTTTCATTCTTTTATATGTAGCTGTCCAGTTTTCCCAGCACCACTTATTGAAGAGACTGTCTTTTCTCCATTGTATATCCTTGCCTCCTTTGTCATAGATTAGTTGACCATAGGAGAGTGGGTTTATCTCTGGGTTTTTTATCTTGTTCCATTGATCTATATTTCTGTTTTTGTGCCAGTACCATATTGTCTTGATTACTGTAGCTTTGTAGTATAGTCTGAAGTCAGGGAGTCGGATTCCTCCAGCTCCGTTTTTTTCCCTCAAGACTGCTTAGGCTATTCGGGGTCTTTTGTGTCTCCATACAAATTTTAAGATTTTTTTGTTCTAGTTCTGTAAAAATTGCCACTGGTAATTTGATAGGGATTGCATTGAATCTGTAGATTGCTTTGGTAGTATAGTCATTTTCACAGTATTGACTCTTCCAATCCAAGAACATGGTATATCTCTCCATCTGTTGGTTATCATCTTTAATTTCTTTCATCAGTGTCTTATAGTTTTCTGCATACAGGTCTTTTGTCTCCCTAGGTAGGTTTATTCCTAGGTATTTTATTCTTTTTGTTGCAATGGTAAATGGGAGTGTTTCCTTACTTTCTCTTTCAGATTTTTAATCATTAGTGTACAGTAAGGCAAGAAATTTCTGTGCATTAATTTTGTATCCTGCAACTTTACCAAATTCATTGATTAGCTCTAGTAGTTTTCTGGTGGCATCTTTAGGATCCTCTATGTATAGTATCATGTCATCTGCAAGCAGTGACAGTTTTACTTCTTCTTTTCCAATTTGTATTCCTTTTATTTCTTTTTCTTCTCTGATTGCCATGGCTAGGACTTCCAAAACTATGTTGAATAATAGTGGTGAGAGTGGACATCCTTGTCTCGTTCTTGATCTTAGAGGAAATGCTTTCAGTTTTTCACCGTTGAGAATGATGTTTGCTGTGGGTTTGTCTTATATGGCCTTTATTATGTTGAGGTAGGTTTCCTCTGTGCCCGCTTTCTGGAGAGTTTTTATCATAAATGGGTGTTGAATTTTGGCAAAAGCTTTTTCTGCATCTATTGAGATGATCATAGTGTTTTTATTCTTCATTTTGTTAATATGGTATATCACATTGATTGATTTGTGTATATTGAAGAATCCTTGCATCCCTGGGATAAATCCCACTTGATCATAGTGTATGATCCTTTTAATGTGTTGTTAGAGTCTGTTTGCTAGTATTTTGTTGAGGATTTTTGCATCTATATTCATCAGTGATATTGGTCTGTAATTTTCTTTGTAGTATCTTTGTTTGGTTTTAGTATCAGGGTGTTGGCCTCATAGAATGAGTTTGGGAGTGTTCCTTCCTCTGCAATTTTTTGGAAGAGGTTGAGAAGAATGGGTGTTAGCTCTTCTCTAAATGTTTGACAGAATTCACCTGTGAAGCCATCTGGTCCTGGACTTTTGTTTGTTGGAAGATTTTTAATCACAGTTTCAATTTCATTACTTGTGATTGGTCTGTTCCTATTTTCTATTTCTTTCTGGTTCATTGTGGAAGATTATACATTTCTAAGAATTTGTCCATTTCTTCCAGGTTGTCCATTTTATTGGCATATAGTTGTTTGTAGTAATCTCTTATAATCCTTTGTATTTCTGCAGTGTCAGTTGTGATTTCTCCTTTTTCATTTCTAATTTTATTGATTTGTGTCCTCTCCCTCTTTTTCTTGATCAGTCTGGCTAATGGTTTATCATTTTGTTTATCTTCTCAAAGAACCGTCTTTTAGTTTTTTTGATCTTTGCTATTGTTTTCTTTGTTTCTATTTCATTTATTTCTGCTCTGATCTTGATGATTTCTTTCCTTCTGCTAACTTTGGGTTTTGTTTGTTCTTCTTTGTCTAGTTCCTTTAGGTGTAAGGTTAGATTGTTTACTTGAGATTTTTCTTGTTTCCTGAGGTAGGCTTGTATAGCTATAAACTTCCCTCTTAGAACTGCTTTTGCTGCATCCCAAATGTTTTGGATCGTCGTGTTTTCATTGTCATTTGTCTCTAGGTATTTTTTGATTTCCTCTTTGATTTCTTCAGTGATCTCTTGGTTGTTTAGTAACATATTGTTTAGCCTCCATGTGTTTGTGTTTTTTACGGTTTTTTCCCGGTAATTCATTTATAATCTCATAGCATTGTGGTCAGAAAAGATGCTTGATATGATTTCAATTTTCTTAAATTTACTGAGACTTGATTTGTGACCCATGATATGATCTATCCTGGAGAATGTTCCGTGTGCACTTGAGAAGAAAGTATAATCTGCTGTGTTTGGATGGAATGTCCTATATATATCAATTAAATCTATCTGGTCTATTGTGTCATTTAAAGCTTCTGTTTCCTTATTAATTTTCTGTTTGGGTGATCTGTCCATTGGTGTAAGTGAGGTGTTAAAGTCCTCCACTATTATTGTGCTACTGTCGATTTCCTCTTTTAGAGCTGTTAGCAGTTGCCTTATGTATTGAGGTGCTCCTGTGTTGGGTGCATATATATTTATAATTGTTATATCTTCTTCTTGGATTGATCCCTTGATGATTATGTAGTATCCTTCGTTGTCTCTTGTAACATTCTTTATTTTAAAGTCTTTTATCTGATATGAATATTGCTACTCCAGCTTTCTTTTTTTTTTAAATAAATTTATTTATTTATTTATTTATTTATTTATTTATTTATTTATTTTTGGCTGTGTTGGGTCTTCGTTTCTGTGCGAGGGCTTTCTCTATTTGCGGCAAGCGGGGGCCACTCTTTATCGTGGTGGGCGGGCCTCTCACTATTGCGCCCTCTCTTGTTGCGGAGCACAGCCTCCAGACGCGCAGGCTCAGTAGTTGTGGCTCATGGGCCTAGTTGCTCCGCGGCATGTGGGATCTTCCCAGACCAGGGCTCGAACCCATGTCCCCTGCATTGGCAGGCAGATTCTCAACCACTGCGCCACCAGGGAAGCCTGTTTCCAGCTCTCTTTTGATTTCTATTTGCATGGAATATCTTTTTCCATCCCCTGACTTTCAGTCTGTGTGTGTCCCTAGGTCCCAAGTGGGTCTCTTGTAGACAGCATATAGATTGGTCTTGTTTTTGTATCCATTCAGCAAGCCTGTGTGTTTTGGTTTGAGCATTTAATCCATTCATGTTTATGGTAATTATCAATATGTTGTTCCTATTACCATTTTCTTAATTGTTTCGGGTTTGTTTTTGTAGGTCCGTTTCTTCTTTTGTGTTTCCCACTTAGAGAAGTTCCTTTAGCATTTGTTGTAGAGCTGGTTTGGTGGTGCTGAATTCTCTTAGCTTTTGCTTGTCTGTAAAGCTTTTGATTTCTCCATCGAATCTGAATGAGATCCTTGCCAGGTAGAGTAATCTTGGTTGTAGGTTCTTCCCTTTCATCACTTTAAGTATATCATGCCACTCCCTTCTGGCTTGTAGAGTTTCTGCTGAGAAATCAGCTGTTAACCTTATGGCAGTTCCCTTGTATGTTATTTGTCGTTTTTCCCTTGCTGCTTTCAATAATTTTTCTTTGTCTTTAATTTTTGCCAATTTGATTACTATGTGTCTAGGCGTGTTTCTCCTTGGGTTTATCCTGTATGGGACTTGCTATGCTTCCTGGACTTGGGTGGCTATTTCCTTTCCCATGTTAGGGAAGTTTTCAACTATAATCTCTTCTAATATTTTCTCAGGTCCTTTCTCTCTCTCTTCTCCTTCTGGGACCCCTATTATGTGAATGCTGTTGCGTTTATTGTGGCCCCAGAGGTGTCTTAGGCTGTCTTCATTTCTTTGCATTCTGTTTCCTTTATTCTGTTCCACAGCAGTGAATTCCACCATTCTGTCTTGCAGGTCACTTATGCGTTCTTCTGCCTCAGTTATTCTGCTATTGATTCATTCTAGTGTAGTTTTCATCTCAGTTATTGTATTGTTCATCTCTGTTTGTTTGTTCTTTAATTCTTCTAGGTCTTTGTTAAACATTTCTTGCATCTTCTCGATCTTTGCCTCCATTCTTTTTCCGAGGTCCTGGGTCATCTTCACTATCATTATTCTGAATTCTCTTTCTGGAAGATTGCCTATCTCCCTTTCATTTAGTTGTTTTTCTGGGGTTTTATCTTGTTCCTTCATCTGGTACATAGCCCTCTGCCTTTTCATCTTGTCTCTCTTTCTGTGAATGTGGTTTTTGTTGCACAGGCTGCAGGATTGTAGTTCTTCTTTCTTCTGCTGTCTGCCCTCTGGTGGATGAGGCTATCTTATATTAATTAATTTTTTAAAAAATCTGGATCCCTATGCTACATAGTAATCCACTCTTCACAGTGGCTGTCTCAAAGTCTTTGCCTCTCTCCTCGACCCAACAGTCACTCCAAGTGGCCTAATAATATCTGAAAATATGGAAACCACTAGCCATGAACTTCTGCAGCTCCCTTTCCCTCTTTGGCACCTCAAAACTTTAATGCACATAAAATTGTGGGCTTTGTAATCAGCAGACCAGGGCTCTGCCACTTTCGGATTATGTCAAGTTGAGCATGTTGTCAATGTCTGTAAACCTAAGTTTCCTCATTTGAAAAAATGGAATTAATAAACCAGTTGGATGGTTTAAAGAAGACAGCCTAATAGGACACTAAGTGTTTGTTTCTTTATGCCTTTAATCTTCTTTCTGCTCTCTTTCTTTAGAAGAATGCTCAAGGGGGACTTCCCTGGTGACACAGTGGTTAAGAATCCGCCTGCCATTGCAGGGGACACGGGTTCAATCCCTGGTCCAGGAATATCCCACATGCCGCGGAGCAACTAAGCCCACGAGCCACAACTACTGAGCCTGTGTTCTGCAACTACTGAAGCCCATGCACCTAGAGCCCATGCTCTGCAACAAGAGAAGCCACCGCAATGAGAAGGCCATGCACCACAATGAAGAGTAGCCCCAACTTGCTGCAACTAGAGAAAGCCCATGTGCAACAATGAAGACCCAATGCAGCCAAATATAAAAAATTGAAAAAAAAAAAAAAGAAGATGGCTCCAGGGACTTCCTTGGCAGTCCAGTGGTTAAGACTCTGTGCTCCCAATGCAGTGGCATGGGTTCAATCCCTGGTTGGGGGACTAAGATCCCACATGCTGCACATGGCCCAAAAAAAAAAAAAAAGGCTCAAATCTTTTCTAAGGTAAACTTCACCCTGCTGGGTTCCATCCACACCCTCTCACCATGGCCCTAATTTTGCTGTTACTTACCCCCCTCTCCTCCTTCTGCCCCCTTCAGTCCCTCCCTCTCCACAATTTTCTTCCCCTATCTTATACAAACGTGCCCAAGTCCCAGCATCTTTAAAAACCCCTCTCAGCTACCACCTCAGCCCTCCTCTTCCTTTCATAGCCAGCTGTGTTGGGAGGGATAAATCCTATATTAATTCACTACTATTATTTTTTTAATTCACGTTCACTTCCTCCCTCCGCAATCTGGCTTCTCCTGCCACCACGGTACTGAAATTAATGAATTAATTCACCAAACATTTATGGGCATTGATCATGATACCATGTTCTAGGACGGTGCCTGGTAATAGAGTCAGATCCACACTCAAGTCACCATAATACTGTGCACTTAATAAAATATTTACTGGACAAATGTTACCAATGACCAATTGTCAAATCCAGTGGCTTCTGTTCAGTTTCACTCCACGTGACTTGCTGGAAACTCCCCCCCTGAGCTTTCTCTGCTCCTGCTCTCCCATGGCCCTTTGATCTTGCTATATCTCCTTTGTAGTATCCTCTTAATCAGGTGGGTGATTCCCTAGGCATCGTCTTCAACTCTCTTCCCTCTCACCCTTTTAACTTTACTCTATGAACCTCCTATAATTATAGCCACATTCAGTGGGTGTGTGTGGGCACTTTTCTGGGAAGAGAGCTCCTAGCTTTTATCAGCTCCATAAGGAGATCCGTGATCCTTCCAAACAAAAGCCCTGCCTGCTCCATCTCATATTTTGGCAGTTCATCCACTGATACGACTCTCACTATCACCCAGATGCTGCTGACTCGTGGATCTCTAACTCTGGCCTCTTTCCCAATCCTACCAAGGTCCACTCCTGGAGGGTCCTTCTAGAACAATAGTTCTCACCAAGCAGATGGCATGACCTCAGCATCCTGTTCCTTGCATCTTCCTCCGAGAGGCCTTGTTGGGTTGGAGGTGATGGGCTGGGTGTGCACCTATAATCAAAGTCCCTGGGGGGATGCACTCCGACCTGGCTCTTGTATCCACCGAAGCCCTGAGTGACGCTGGCCATTTCCCCAGCCTCCTCCTCCGGCTCCAGGAAAGACCTTCTTCTTTGGTCCAGCTCTTGGACAAAGCTGCAGAGTTGCCTGGGGCCATAATTCACAGTTCACTTTCACCAGAGCCTTCTCTCTCCAGAGTAACCAGGCCTCATATCTATTTGTTGATCAAATTCAACTGCTTCCACCAGTGAAAGATCTTTTGTAATCTTTCCATCACCATCAACCTCCCTGCTCTCCTCATTCCCCCTGTCTATCGCAGACACTCATCGTCTCCCATATAGACTCCCACATGAAGGTCCTAAAAGTTCTCTCTGCCTCACATCTTCCTGCTATTCATCCATCTTCCAAACACACAACTATTTCATTTAAAAAATAATCCTTCAACAGTTTTTTTATTGCCTACATAATAAAATCTAAATGCATCATGAAAGACCCTCTACAATCAGGTTCCTCTTTCCTTTTTGAGTCATATCTCCAGCCATTCTTCCTTTACTCTCTGTTGTACACAACCACTCAGCTTCTTCTGGACTCTCCCACCTCTCTGCCTTTGCATAGGCTTGTCCTCATTCTTGAAAAGCTTTTTCCTGACTCTTAAGGAATCCAGCTCTTCCTTCAGTGCTCAGCTCAAAAGCGAGCTCCTCTGTAAACCTGCCTTTTCCTACTTGAGATAATGAATCACTCCAGGACTCTCAAAGCAATTGGTGCAAATCTCCAATAAGCATGCCCTTCTCAGACAGCTCTGCCATTAATTGCGTGTGTGTTTCTCCTCTGATTAGAATGACCGTTTCCTGGAGGCAGGAATCAGATACCCCCATTGCATAGAACAGCTGCTACACGCTCCACAAACGCTTGATGAATGAAGGAGGAAACAAATGGTGAACATTATCATGACCAGCACTACTGCTTGCCATTTTTGGTCCCCATCTCTCCTGAAGAGAAGGCAGATGCTTTCAGAGTATACCCACAATTTCCACAAAACAGATATTAAAATATGGGAGCTATGAGATAGAAAAGAAAGAAGATAGTAACGAATAAAAACAGTCCAAATTTTGCTTCTGATCCAACTTACTTCTCTCTAGTTAGCAGTAAATTTGTCGTCTTGATTGGCATTTTGAGATTTTTTTTCCAGTTTCTTAGAAAAAGCATCTTGGCTGCAATGTGAAGAGAACTGGGGCAAGAGATGATGTGAGTCTGGACTAATACGTTGTGGCGAAGATGGAGAGGCGGGAGCAAACTAAAGAAACATTGGGACTTCCCTGGTGGCGCAGTGGTTAAGAATCCACCTGCCAATGCAGGGGATGTGGGTTCGATCCCTGGCCCGGGAACTAAGATCCCACATGCCACGGAGCAACTAAGCCTGCGCACCACAACTACTGAAGCCCGAGTGCCTAGAGCCCGTGCTCTGCAACAAGGGAAGCCACCGCAATGAGAAGCCCACGCACCCCAACGAAGAGTAGCCCCCACTCGCCGCAACTAGAGAAAGCCCACACGCAGCAACGAAGGCCCAACGCAGCCAAAAATAAATAATAAATAAATAAATAACTTTATATTTAAAAAAAAAACTAGAGAAACATTAAGGAAGTGCAATTGTTAAGATGACACATTGAAGGATCAAAGAGATGGAAGAGCCAAGGTTCCATTTGTTCATTGATTCATTCAACTAATATTTAATGAGTCCTGCTATGTGTCAGCACTGTGAGAGGTGCAGGAAATTCAGTGGTGAAAAACATGTTGACCCTGACTTCAAGATGCTGAGTTTCTGATACTGCAGCTGACTATCTGATGGTGCATAGTAATAAACATCCAACCACTCTTACTTAGAATGGAAGCAAATTTGGGAAACATTATTTATCCCTTACAGAATACAGCAGTGAGCAATACCTGGGTAGAGAGGCAGATGTGCCAATGAAACACCAGAAAGAAGATATCTGCTGTGTTCCAACAAAACGCTATTAAAAGTTTGAATCCTAATTACAAAAGTAATACATGTTTATTATAGAAAAATTGGAAAATACATACAGTTTCAAAGAAGGGGAAAAGATCTATAATTTCATCACATAGCTATTAATAACCTTTATGTCCCTTCAGACTTTTTTCAACATATAATGCCCAGAAAATGCATACAATATCAACTGGGCCAATACCCTAAATACAATTTCGTGGTCTGATTTTCATAATTTTAAACTTATTATGAACATCTGTCCATTTCAGAAGATAAAATTCTACAGTATCATTTTTAATGGTTGTGTAGTATTCTACCATATGGATGCTTCATAATTCATTTAGTTAATGTGCTATTTTCAGTTGAATATTTTAAATGTTTCATAAGGAACTGATAATTAGGTGGAAATTTATCTCACTAGCTTAAAAAAAGTCTCAAAAATAATAGTGTCACTTGGGGCCCACACTAATTCAGAACTACACAGTAAAGGGATTCTGGGAAATATAGTTCCAGCTTAGCTAAATTGATATGATACAAATCCACCACAGTCTATCCCTTGTCAACTTGGCATCCATGTTTACCTTTTTGAACTGTATTTAACTTAATTTTCAAATAGGAGCAATAGTAACAATATGCTTCTTCCTAACATAATGCATCTATCCCTCATACAACTGTAACATGGTCTCTCCAAAGAGAAAAAAAGAAGTCCTTTTATCCATTTTGGGGTGATAATCATCTGTCTTCTAGATAAGTCATATTCCTTCTTTGATATCCAGTAACTTAAATACTGAGAGGTTAAATAACATCAGCAAATATTCTATAAATGGTAGGAGAATGGGAGGGAAAAAAGAGAAAAATGGTGAATATACATATAAATATATTCATATCAAAATAAAGAAAACTCTTCATAACTATTACAGTGCTTATTCCTACAACTGTTCACATGGGCATAGCTGGTATTTGTAACTACAGTCTGCCACTACTCATTCCATGGTCCCCTTGCCCTCAGCAAAAAACTTCAGCTAGTTGTGGTTTCTTGCCTGCCAGAGTGACCTAAACCTTAATTCGTGAAAGGTCTGAGCCATTAAGAACCCTGCCCCTATGGGGTTGTTAAGTTTTCCATAGACTTTAATCACAGAATACGGAGGTACTGAGAGGCACCTCAGGGGACCTCCCGCATTCTAGACACAATCCTCCTTACCGCCGTTTTGGGGTGGCAATATAATTGAATGTCAGGGTCAACCCGCCCTAGTCAATACAGTACCCCCTACTTGCCTTTTGAGTCAATGGCATGAGGACACTGAGGAGGCAAGGTGACAGTCTCATTTCTGTTTAATGGAACCGTTGAAGTGTCCCTTGGTGGAAGTATTCCTCCCTTAGGACTAAAACTTCTAGACTAGCAGAGCCCAAAGTTGTAGGGAATGGGAAGCAAAAAATTCACTAGTGGATCACTAGAAGTAACCATGAATGGAGTCATTCCCATCTTTGACACTTGATTCCTGGACTGGTGAATCCTGGCTCTAAGAGAAATAGCATCATATATCGATCACTTATTTACAGCACATGCTGCATCTTAGAAGACATTGTCCTAGTCCCAGAAGGTGCTGACATTAATCTGGCATCATAACTGACTTTTCAAAAGGCCATTCCACCATTCCACACAGCTGCTTCAAGGTGATGGTGCACACGATAAAACCAGTGAATTCCATGCACATGAGCCAAATGCCACAATTCATCTGCTGTCAAACAAGTTTCTTGGCCAGAAGCAATGCTGTGTGGTTTAACATGATGCTGAATAAGGCATTCCTCAAGTCCACACAATAGTGATTTTGGTAGCCGCGTTGTGAGCAAGGAAGGAAAATTTGTATCCAGTGTAAATATCTCTTTCAGTAAGAACCAAGTGCCTACTGGAAGTGTTCCTATGTAATTAACCCGCTAATAAGTGGGTGGCTCATCTTCCGGGAGAATGGTGCCCAACTGAGGCTCATTGTTGATTTCTACTGTTGGCAGGTTGGGCACTCAGCAGTGGCTCTAGCCAGATCAGCCTTGATGAGTGAAAGTCCATGCACAACCTGCATCCCTGCTGCCAGGGCCCTGTGTTTGTGGACTTGCTGGGCAAGGACAACAGTGACTGGGGAAAGAGGGTGACTGATGTCCACAGGATGAGTCTCTTATCCACCTGATTATGAATGTCATTCCCTACACAGGTTGCTCTTTGATGCATAGTCACATGGGGTACAAATATCTTCACACTTCATACCTATGCAGAGAGGTTTATCCATATGCCTCTCCTCCAGACTTCCTTAATAACTTTCCAATTGTATTCCTTCTAATTCCCTGGCCATCCATTCAGACAAATGATTAGCCACTGCCCACGAATCACTACAGACCTGCAACTCTGGCCATCACCCCTTCCAGGCAAAATGAACAACCAAGTGCAGTGCTAACATTCTGCCCATTGGGAAGATTTCCCCTCATCACTTGCTTCAAGGGAGGCTGTAGTGCAAAGCCATTTACTTTCAGATAGTGCCAGCACATTGTGCAGAACTATCTGTAAAACAGTCCCTAGTGTTTTCTTCTTCAGTTAACTGGTCATAGGGCACTCTCCATAATGCCATGTGTACAGGCTGAGAGAAGAGGCAATGTGGCAGGAATGTGGGTCATGTGGATCTAGAATGTTTCTCATGCAACTTACATGTACCTTCAGGACCTACTCAAGCCTGATCTCCTGCATAACACTTTCATTTGTTGATTGAGTGCTGCTGTGGGTACCCACATGTATAAGTTGATAGGTCAGACAATGCCAAATTGGTGATGGCTAGTGCAGGTTTTATGGTGACTTGTTGCCCATGGTCAATAGCTTAGTCTCCACTGACGCCCAGTGGCAAGCCAGAAGCTATTTCGCAAAGTAAATTATTTATCTGTGAAGGATGGCATAAGTTTATTCTAAAACTCTTAGCACTCCATACTGTGATGCACCTCAAGGGATGTGTCAAAAGCTTCATAGAGCATCCCTATCTGCCACAGACATCACAAATGATATTGGATCTGCTGAGTCATATGGCCCAAGTGACAGAGCAGTTTGCTTGGCTGGCTGGGCTTGTTGCATAGCCTTTGCCGATTCTGGGTCCTACTCAAAACTAGCAATTTATTGGATTACTCACTAAATAAATTGGAATAACATGACCAAATGAGGTATATGTTGCCTCCAAAATCCTAAGTAGTTCCCTAAGCATTCATTGTGCATCTTTCTTAGTGGAAGGAGGAATCAATGTAGCAACTATCCTTTACCTTGGAAGGAATATTTCACATGTTATAAATTACTAGACCCTTAGAAATTTCAATGAGAAGCCCCTGATGTTTTATTGTGATTGTTTTCCATTCTCTATCATGCGTGTATCTTACCAACGTATCTAGTGTTGTTGCTACTTAGATCACTAGGTCCAATCATCATATCATCAATGCAACGGCATATAGCCTACAAATGAAAAGGCAATAAAAAAAAGTTCCTGAAAATCAGATTAGGACATAGGGTTGGAAATTTGACATGGTCCTGAGATAGGGCTGTGAATGTGTATTGCTGACCCTGCCAGTTGAAAACAAACTTCTTCTGATGGCCTTTACCAATGTAGAGATCAAAAAGCATTTGACAGATCAATAGCCACCTAACAGGTGTCAGGGGATGTGACGTGCTCCAGCAATGCAGCCCCATGCGGAACAGCAGCTGCAATTGGAGGCACCGCATGATTAAGTTTACATTCATTCATTGCTCTTCTCCAAGATCCATCTTTCCTTAAAAGGGCCAAATTGGCTAACTGAATGGAACGTGGTAGGCATTCCCACTCTGCATCTTTCAAGTCCTTGATGGTGACATCAATCTCTGCAGTCACTTCTGATGTATTGTTTTGGAAGGTAAAGGCAGTTCTATTGGTTCCACTTAGCCTTTCCTACCATTAGAGCCCTCACTCTGTGGGTCAGAAACCAAGGTGGGGATTCTTCCAGACCTGAGTGCATTTACTCCAATTGTGCAGTCCAGAACTAATCCCAGGGGCCTCACTACCTCTGGAAGGAAAACGAAAATGAGAGCAGTGATGAAAGGAAATCGTTCCATGTGTGTCTCTGTTGTTACAATGGGCATGTACCTATGTTTTACTTGCAAATTTTGATTTTCAAAGTTTAAAACAATGACAGAAATAACAAAATCCACAATTCATATCACATTAGAAAGAGTTTGTATAGATCATGAGACATCATAGTGCCTCACACAGTGACTGGCATAAAGTTATCACTCAGTAAATACTTGTTGAGCTGGGGAAATAAACATACTCTTGCATATGCAGAACCCAGAGGGAAAGAGCGTAGTTCAAAGGGATTGTCACCTAAACTGCAAAATGTCTTTGGAAATAAATCTAGGATAAAATTGTGTATTATTATCTGACAAACACAAAGCTACTAATTTCCTCTCTAGTACATATTTAAATAAACTGAAGTCAAACTGAAGTCAGTAGTATTAATAGCCTTGGTAGCTCTGGTTTGTTTAGAATTTAGTTAAAAACTTATTTGTAGGGTTTCCCTTCTCTTTTGACTGGCAGAGCCATTCCTGACTTCAAGGCTTTTTAGTATGACTTTCTACATTAAACATGCTCCTTTTTTCCTTGAGTTTAGATTTGATTGTGCACAGTAAAAATTTGTCATTTTTGCTTTTATATGTAGCTTAAAATGATAGGCTCTACTGTACATAATGGTTTTTTCTTTTCTTTTTAAATTTTATATTATTTTTAGCTGTGTCGGGTCTTAGTTGTGGGGTCTTCGTTGCTGCATGCGGAAATTTTCGTTGCAGCGTGCAGGCTTCTCTCTAGTTGTGGCGTGCGGGTTTTCGCTCTCTAGTTGTGGTGCACGGGCTCCAGAGTGCGTGGGCTCTGTAGTTTGTGGCGCACGGGCTCAGTAGTTATGGCACGCCGGCTTAATTGCCCCACGGCATGTGGGATCTTACTTCCCGGACGAGGGATCGAACCCACGTCCCCTGCATTGGAAGGCAGATTCTTAACCACTGGATCACTAGGGAAGTCCCCATAAAGTTTTAAGTATTTGTTTCTTCCAACATTTGTCCTTTCTTCATTTACATACAATAGCCCCCCCCCCCCCCGCTGAATAAGATTCTGCTTATTTAAGGGCATGCTCTAATGCCCATGCTTATATTCATTATTTGTTTGGTTTTCAGTTACAAAGTTTATGTTGTGTTTAAACAAAACATTTTCTATAGTAAGATTGTTGGTTAGGACACAGATGGTAGCAGATGTGCAAATTTTACTCATGAAAGATTTCTTTCTTACCTGGCTTGTATAACATTACAAACTCAAGTTGGAAAATACTTGAAAGTTTAAGATGTTAAAAAAAATAATGAATTGGTTCCTGGAACAAACTTACCTTTCAGAACAGAGTAAAGAAGTAACAGTAATAATTCGATATATAGATGAACGTGATGTGTTCTGACTTGGCAGTTTTATTTTTTATTAGTAAACTTATATTTTTTAAAACTTCTGTGTTTTTTCTACAATGTATATGGAATTATTTAGCCCCAGAATATATAAGAGGAAGGATACTTATATAAACTTGTCTCATCTTAAACATCTTAAATCTGTTTTATATTTAGGGCAATTGCGTTTAGTTCTCATCCAATCACAGAATATACTTTTTGAGTTTGTTTTACTTCCCAAGCTTCAGTTTTGTCATATGTAAAGTGGTGACATTAGTAATTACCTAATAGAATTGTCATGAAAAGTAAACAAGAACTAACATAAATGACAACATAATATATCTGCCAAGAGGTGGTTAATTAATGTTAGTTTCTTGGACTTCCCTGGTGGCGCAGTGGTTAAAAATCTGCCTGCCAGTTCAGGGGACACGGGTTCGAGCCCTGGTCTGGGAAGATCCCACATGCCGCGGAGCAACTAGGCCCGTGAGCCACAACTACTGAGCCTGCGCTCTAGAGCTCGCGAGCCACAACTACTGAAGCCCGCGTGCCTAGAGCCCGTGCTCCGCAACAAGAGAAGCCACCTCAGTGAGAAGCCTGCGCACCGCAATGAATAGTAGACCCCGCTCGCCACAACTAGAGAAAGCCCACGCACAGCAACAAGGACCCAGCGCAGCCAAAAATAAAATAAAATAAATACATTAAAAAAAAGAATAATTAAAAAAATGTTAGTTTCCTTTCTGAAGATATAAAGGAAGCTTAAAAACTTTCTTTATAAATGTATTTATTTTATTTTATTTATTTTTGGCTGTATTGGGTCTTCGTTGCTGCACACGGGCTTTCTCTAGTTGGGGCGAGCGGGGGCTACTCTTCGTTGTGGTGCGCAAGCTTCTCATTGTGGTGGCTTCTCTTGTTGCGGAGCAAGGACTCTAGGTGCACAGGCTTCAGTAGTTGTGGCTCATGGGCTCCAGAGCACAGGCTCAGGAGTTGTGGCACACGCGGTTAGTTGCTCTGCGGCATGGGGGGGTCTTCCTGGACGAGGGCTCGAACCCGTGTCCCCTGCATTGGCAGGCGGATTCTTAACCACTGCGCCACCAGGGAAGTCCCAGGAAGCTTAAAAACTTTTAATTTCTATGTTTTTCCTTATTTTCTCAAGGCAACATATTTTTAATTGTTCCAAAGTTTTCCTTGTTTATATAACTATGGGAATTTCAGAAACATTCTGCTTTATAGTCCCCAGAAAAACTTCCTATGTGTAAATGCTGGCTCTGGTGTAAACACCCTTTATTACTGGTGTTATTAGTGACCCTCTCATAATCTAAGATTAACATCCCTCCCTTAATACACACTGAGTAAGACTCAGGGGGAGACTCTCACTATTAAACAATAAGAGCAGCAAGCCTCATCTGTATTTAGAGTTAGATGCTGCAATGTTTTATAAATATTTTTACTACTGTGGTATTTAAACAATTTCTCAGTAATCGAGTCACCAAAGTGAAGAACCAATGCATGCCATCCTGTAAAACACCATGAGCTCAGTAACAAAAAAACCCATAAAAATATTGGCTCAATTATAAAGGTATCAGTCTCTCCTGGATTTATATAATGTCACTTCGAACTCTTATTCCAAAAGAAAATAGGTATTAGCAGTATCTTAAGAGAGTATATAAAAAACAAAAACTAAACAAACAAAAAAAACTTTTTAGGCCATCTAGTCCATCCCAAAGACAAATTCTCCATCAAATATTTTCATCCACTTGGATTGTAAACATAGCCCAGGCAAGAGATGATGGTGGCTTCCACTAGGGTGGTAAATATGGAATGGAGAAAAGTGGATAAATTAAAGATATTTTTGATAGTACAACCAAAAAGATCTGCTAATAATTTGGATACGGAGGTTTAAAAAAGAGAGAAATCAGGACGATTTCAAGATTTTCGGCCTGAAAGATTTTAGCATTTGCGAAAATAGCAGAGGACACTGGTTATTTAAAATAGTATTTTGGTCACGTCAAGGTATCCGCTTTAGACATCCTGTGGAGACGTCCTCTTGACCTTTGCGATAGATCTAAACTAGATATGTATTTTTAATTTTATAATACATTAATTTAACAATTATTAGTAACAATTATTACTACTGCCACCACTGCTACATCAGGAAGTAAAAGCTCAGCAACGTAGGACTTTCTCAAGCTCTTGAAAAACCTGCTAGTAAAAAAGGCAGAGCTTTCCAAATGTCCCCATTCATCCTCTGGCTCTGGGAACTTACAGCGTCCTGCGTCCAATCAGCTTCCAAATCCCCAGCATCAGCAAGTGGGAGGGGCTCAGATCGATCCTGGTCCTTCTGCTGCTCCGGCTTGGCCACGTCTGAAGGCCTGCAGGTCCTTGAAGGTACAGAAATCACCTGTTTATTCATTGGCTATAACTGAGCTTCTTACTCAAATTTATGCTTCACAAGACTCAATAATACATACTTTTAAGTCACGTCACTTATCCGTTTTTATAGTTTCTTCTTTTCTTCCATGGGTGTAAACACTGCCTCCGAGCGTTGCGGACCTGCCGTTCCCTTCCCCGCGCACGCGCCGGGGGAAGAGCGGGCGGGCCTGTTCCCGGGGGGCGTGTGGGATTGGCGGCCGACCGCTGCCCCTGCCGCCACCAACATGGAGAGTTTGTATCGAGTCCCGTTCTTAGTGCTCGAATGTCCCAACCTGAAGCTGAAGAAGCCGCCCTGGGTGCATATGCCGTCGGCCATGACGGTGTACGCTCTGGTGGTGGTGTCTTACTTCCTCATCACCGGAGGTAACGGCCTGCCTGGGGCCCGAGGGGCGCTGAGGCGCGGGGAGCCGGCCCGCCGCGGGGGCGCGTGTGTTCCGCTCTCAGCCCGGGAAAGCATCGCTCTCCTCTCGATCTTTTCCGAGGGTGGAGGGAAACTCTGGGGTCCCGAGTATTAACGGCCCAAAGGTTTATTTGCCCTCACGCCCGGTTCTGTATCTTGAGGGGACTCCTTTCTCGCTCCCATTGCCTTCCGTCTCCTGACCTCTTAGCCAGGCGGTCCGAGCCGAATAATATATTTTTCAAGCCTAGATTGTGGCTCTTTTTATTGCATGCCGTGAGTTATTTGACAAAGGCCCTGGGAAAATCTCTTTTGGCCCATTCTACTTCCACGGTTGGTCAGGAGGGTTGGGACTTTTACCTTCTCTTTGTCTACGGTCCCTGGAACTTTGGAAGAGATTTGACAGCCTTTAGGTTTGTTAGCTCAAACCTAAGGGTTCGGTGTTGCTTTTGCCCCGATCAACAGTAAATATGAATGTAATCTTTCGAAACCACAGTTTTGATAAATATTTGAGATTGGAGATAGATTTGCAGAAGGTATCGCGTATTTGAGAGAGCGGAAGTTGAAAATGTAAAGAATAAGGAAAATAGCATTACCGTTGAACAACACTGCATTATCATTTTATCCTGTCCTTTGCAAAAGGGGCGTCGCTTTGTATAGTGGTGAGTTGGCAATCCGGCTACAGTCTTTTCATAGCTACCACCCTTTCAAGCCGCAGTTCCATGATTTACTCAACACTGCTACTGCACTTTTAGATTTTGGGAAGTGGGGTACTTGATTTGGAAATGATAAAACTAAAGCTCCACAGATTAGGGACAGCAAGAGCAGCTGGTTCTATTTTGAAGGGAATAGTCAGACATCTTCATTTTCATAGATGTGAGAATAGTTGGCGCTGAAGAGGGAAGTATCTGAAATTATGCAGGCTTAGTTCTAGGATGAACCTTTGGATTTACCCTCCTCCCAAATCTAGAATAGTGACAGTTAACTTATGTTCATTTAAATAAATTACGTTTAAAATATTTTTTATGTTGGTAAGATACTGTCCTAGCATTGCATTAGCATTCACATTTGCTCAGCACATTAATAGGTGCTGGATTGAATAAACAAAATTTAAAATGCATGTGGCATTTTTTTTTTTTTTTAGTAAGTCTTCATCTGCTAGAAATCTTTCCTGTAACCCTTACCTCCCTTGGAGCCAGGGCCTATGCTGGGAGCCTCACAGTTTTCATTCTGGCCACTTTTTCCATCTATGTTTGTAATGGGGAGATTCTTTGCCCTGATTTCTGGGGGAAAGTGAAAGGACACCTTTTAGTGGCCAAGGCCATGAGCTGTCTCATACAAGGAATCGGTTTTGCCACTGGAAAGGAGTCTTCTAGAAACTGAGTGTACCTTTATAAATAAACAATATTTATTGCTGAGAAATATTCATCAAATAATGTATTGAGTTCCTGTTAAGTTCCAGGCATTAGGTACTGGAGGCAACAATGAATGAAACAGATAAGGGCCCTGCCCTCCTGAAGCTTATAATGTCATTGGTTGAGATACGTTAAATATCACATAAATCTTTCTCCATTACGTTATTTTTTCCACTGCAAATTGCCATGAGTTCATTGAAGGAAAAGAACAAGAGATTATGCGAAAACAATCAGAGTTAGGAACATCATTTACATTAAAATGTGGTTTCTGAGGAAATGACATGTTAGCCAGAATTTGAAAGATTGATGGAAAGGGTATCTAGGCAGAGGGAAAAGTATGGACAAATGCGGGACTGAGAGACCAATTAGGTGGGTTTTGTAGTTGACTTAGAGTAGACAAGGTTGGTGACACTAGAGATGGAGGAATGTATAATGAAAGATATTTTGGAAGTAGATTCAGTGGATCTTGATGATTGATTGGATGTGGGGGGAGAATGACATGTGAAGGAATTTTCCTGGTGTCTAGTTTGAGCACCAAGTAGGTGGAAATGTCATTTTCTTTTTTTTTAAATTTTTTTTTTAAATTTATTTATTTATTTACTTATGGCTATGTTGGGTCTTTGTTTCTGTGCGAGGGCTTTCTCTAGTTGTGGCAAGTGGGGGCCACTCTTCATCGCGGTGCGCGGGCCTCTCACTATAGTGGCCTCTCTTGTTGCAGAGCACAGGCTCCAGACGCGCAGGCTCAGTAATTGTGGCTCACGGGCCCAGTTGCTCCGCGGCATGTGGGATCTTCCCAGACCAGGGCTCGAACCCGTGTCCCCTGCATTGGCAGGCAGATTCTCAACCACTGCGCCACCAGGGAAGCCCAATGTCATTTTCTGAGACTAAAGAAATGAAGTTTTTTTGGTTGGGAATGGTGAACCCAGAGGTCACTTTGGCATATATAATAGTTGGACATAACCAAATATAATTAGTTGGATCTGTCAAGTTTGCAGATAGGAGTCTAGAACTGAGAAAAGAGGTTTGTGTTGAAATTAGTCAATAACAAATGTTTTCTGAACTCCTCCCGTAAGCCAGATATTGAAGAACATAGAGTTTCTATTCTTAGGGAGCTTACATCTAATTTTAATAGTGCTAACGTGATCCGGTAGGTGTTGGCACATTGAGAATCATTAGCATAGTAAAGCCCTGGGAAGGGATAAGTTCAGTTGGAGAGAGAAGGTAGACAAAGAAGAGGATAGTGGATGGAGCCCTAAGGAACTCCGAACGTTTAGTGGTTTTATAGCAGAGGAGGCTCAGCTAGAGAGGTAGCAAGAAAACACGGACAGGAGTGTCACGGACCATGAGAAGCCATCTTTTTACCCCAAGAAAATGGATTTAGTAAACTGTATCAAGCACTGCTAGACCTCCTAATATGAGAACTGAAAAGTGTCCTTTGAATTTGACAACATGGAGGCCATTAGCCACCTGAGCAAGAGCAATATCAGTGGTGGCAGAAGCCAGATTGGAGTGAGCTGAAAAATGAAGGATAAGTGAGGAAGTGGAGACAGAGTTAACCTTTTTTTTTTTTTTTTTTCCTCCAGAAGGAAGCCTGGCCCCCTTTCAAAAAGGAAGCATAGAAGTAGAATGTTAACTAGGAGGATCTGGTGTCAAGGGAAAGTTGATGTAGGGAACAAGAGGTTGAAAATACAGGAAAGAGAAGAGGTAGCCCATGGAACAAAGTCTCTGAAATGGGGGACGGAGTCCTTATTATTGCAAAAGGGATCCCATGGTGATAGGAGGAGGGACTCTTCCTCTGTTGTAGCTGGAGGGAATTCCGGAGGTGAGGATGGATGCAGGTTCCAGTTTGTAGATTTGGTTTGGGGGGGCGGGGGTGAGTTAGGGAATTCCCAAGTGATCGTTTTGTTAGTCAAAGGTGAGGGAGACAGCCTTGCTGTGCTTAAGAAAAGCTGGAGGTGGGGATGATGGGAAACAGTGAAGATAAAGAGGAGACGTTGACAGTGGGAGATTTGAGAAACAGTGTTGATGGACTTTAGCGTAAATGATCATGATGACATTATGACATAATGATGGATATTAACATTAATGATTGTGAATCTCTAGTATTGCCAGTCTGCCTAATGGTGTGATTTTAAAACGTCTCATTTTACTTTTAAGCAAGAAAGTTTCTCTAGTTACCTCTTAATTTAAAGAAACAAATCCAAGTATATTTGGAACATTTTCTTGAACTAAAAATAGCCTTTAATGTTAAACCTGCTTTATTGTGGAGTCATTCTTGAGTTTGAAACAATACTGAATGAATTTCTTTTATGTTTTGCAAGTCATTTTAAAATACTGAGTTGAATTTCTGAAGATAAATTCTGGTTTATCTGAAGTTTAGGAGGTAAGCTGGGCCTCATTTGATTATAATAATACATCAAAGCAGTCCTGTTGAAATATAAATGAACCTTTAGAGACAGATAAAAACTCTAAATCTATTTTAAAATTAGGAATCTGATCTAATCTATGTTGTTGTCTTTCATTTAGGAATCATTTATGATGTTATCGTTGAACCTCCAAGTGTCGGCTCCATGACTGACGAACATGGGCATCAGAGACCAGTAGCTTTCTTGGCCTACAGGTAAAAGATATCATTTTGAATGATTTGGTGGTGGGAAGGAAGATTGCTGAGACATGCCTGCTTATTTAAAAATACAGTGCAACCTATTGGGTGCATCTGTATTTAGACAATAGCTGTTTTAAAATGCTAAATTCAGAGATTGCAGGAAGTGGACAAGAAAAAGAGTAGAAGTATATTATTTATGTATTCACTTATTAGGAAATAAAATATTTCACAATGATTGACATGATCACTTATTTAAAGGAGGGTATCAGTTTAAAATTCATTTATAGGCTGTTCTGGGGTCAGCAAACCACAGGTACCTGTTTATTTGTAAGTAAAGCTTTATTGGAATTAGGCACACCCATTTGTTTCTGTACTATCTATGGCTGCTTTCAAGCTACTGTGTTAAGTGTGATACAAGCCATATGGCCGGCAAGCCTAAGATATATACAATCTGGTCATTTAAGAAAAAATCTGTGGACCCCTGGATATACTATATTACATAGAAAAAATAATTTTTGAGACTTGGGAGTTCCATGTAGGCAATGAACACCAAAACAGCGTGGTTTGTTTCACCTGAGCAGTGCTTGTTGTATTGCCTTATACAATCCACTTGGTAACTGTCTACCTAAACATAGCTATATGTTTGTATTTACACTTAGTTTAGTGGTATTCCATGCATAGAATATTCCTGGAAAGATTACTGTGATTCTCTGTGGAGGGGATCTGGATGACAGGAGATCTTGATGGCAAGGAGACGTTTCACTGTCTCGTCATCTGAGTTTGAATTTTGAAACTGCTGCATGTATTGCGTTTTCAATTAAAACAATTAGTTTAGCAAAAATATATATACCTTCTTTATATGTGCCTATGTATAAATCATATCTTTAACAGAGAAATTTGCCTTTTGGGGTCCATGAGCTCTCAGAATTTGAAAGGTCTTCATCCCTAGAAAAATCAGATACGTGTATATACAAAAATTTAAGGGTTTATAGATTGCTGGACATCTTTGTGGGGTTCATGAAGCCTTAGTTAAGAACTTGCTTGCTTTTAAAAAGTTCACTTTGAAACAAGAGATTTATTAATTATTAAAACTCAGGAAACATTAACCAATTCAAAATTAATTTGAAATTGATAGTAGAAATTTAAATAACATAATTTTCAAAAACTAAAGTTCTGGGTAAAGGGTTCATGTACATATATTAGTTGGCTTTTTAAGATAATAATTAAAATATATGAGTATTGGGAATTCCCTGGTGGTCCATTTGTTAGGACTTTGTGCTCTCACTGCTGAGGGCCCAGGTTCAATCCCTGGTCGGGAATGAAAATCCCACAAGCTGTGCGGCGTGGCCAAAAAAAAAAAAAGATGTATATGTATGAGTATTGATTTTACATAGGCAGTTGTGTTAGTTGAAGTTTGAAAGCTTTTTTTGAGCTTAAGCTCCATGAAGACAAAGGTTTGTGTCTGTTTTGTTCATTGTTGTGTCCCCAGAACCTAAATAGTGCTTGATACATAATAGGCTCTCAATAAATATTTATTGAAATGAATAGCCAGAAATATGGTAAAATAGTTGTAAAGGTAATAATAAAAAATAAGCACAAAAATGTTTTAGCAGAAATAGGAATTTCAGTCTAAGGAAAAAGTTTTTTATTTTTCCGGGAATTTTCATTTATTGTTTGCTCTGGTCTTTCTTTTTCAGAGTAAATGGACAATATATTATGGAAGGACTCGCATCCAGCTTCCTGTTTACAATGGGAGGTTTAGGTTTCATAATCCTGGACCGATCCAATGCACCAAACATTCCCAAGCTCAATAGATTTCTCCTTTTATTCATTGGATTCGTCTGTGTCCTATTGAGTTTTTTCATGGCTAGAGTATTCATGAGAATGAAACTGCCGTAAGTTATTAAGTACTTTGTGTAATCAGCAACTTAACTTGCAAACTGGTAAAATAATTACCTGGATCACATAAAATCATAGGAGATTTAATTTAACCCTCATTTAAACAGATGAAAATTTCGAGAACCAGAGAAATTTGTGACTTGCTCAAGGTTATAGCTATAGTTAGTAGCAAAATTGAGACGAATAGGTCTTCCTGACTGTTATCTCCATACATGTTCATGAGAAAATCCCGTTATTTTGCTGTAGCATCAGTGACCACTGACTGGAGACATTTCTCTAAAGGGCTTTTTGGTTAATCTGTAACATATGGAATTCCCATAGTAATAATAACAGTAAGGAATACTTTTGAGCCATTAATTGCTGTTGCTCTTTGAATAGTGATATGAGGAAAACCCACTAAGCATTGGACAGGAAAGGAGAGTTACTGCCTCTCCAAAAAGATGGGGAAAGGATTTCATATATATATATTAGATTATTTTGATTCAGAAAACGAACACCATCTTTAGAACAAAAATAAATTGGTTTTATGGCAACTTTTATAATTCTGTTTGAGATCTTTCATTTTAAATGTAGATGAGTCTGATCACATTTCCCTATATTCTGATTTCACCTATGGATACATCAGTAACTACAGGAACTTTGGGCAAACATATCATACCAAGATTAGCTCTTAGAAAATTCATTTTTTAGGGAATTTGTTAAACATCAAGTGTCAGCTATACTGATTTCCTAAAACTGATATTTTCTGATTTTATTATGAGACAGTAAAAGGGAAAATAGGAATGTGTTTGAATTACACAAGTTCACTTGTTCTGTGGCTTAACCTGTCCGTATCTATAACACATCTGGGGTAGAATGGACAGACTTTCTGGAAAGTCACAAATACTTCTCCTGCACTCATGTTCCCATCTTAACCCTGCAGTGTGGGACAAGAGAGCAGTGCTCTTTGTCAGCTGAATATCTGTGTGGCCATGTGGCTCCATCAGACTGCCAATGGCTCTTATTTTTTGTCCTGGGAAGAACTGGGGACATTTGTTAAATTGTACGAGGACAGGGACTCCAGCCTCCTCTTTTTGTTCCTCTTTGTTCTACCCTTGTTGCCAGACGTATACCAATAGAAGAGTCTGAAGTTTTTCATAGCAAAACAGGAAAAGAGGAGGCTCCCAGAGAGGATAAAGAGGCTATTAAAAATTAATAATGAAAACAGAAAGAACCTTTGGAGGCATAGAGCAGAACAGAAGCAGTGAGCTGGTTTTGTCCATTGCACCAGATTTGTTCTCATTCTGCTTAAGCTTCCCATTCTTCCTTAAGGTTTTAGGTCTTCTCCTTAGGCTGTGTGTTTTTCTTTTAGCTTGAGCATTTGACTTTTAGGATAACAGAGCTATCTACTACTTACAAAAAGGTTTTGAAAAGTGTTTAATTCTCTGGATTGCTTCTGTCTTACATTTGCAATTATTTATGTAAACATTTGTCTTCTCCACATTCTATAGGCCAGTTTCCAAGATTGTTGACTAAGATAACAATAGGAAATAAGAAATAGAGTATACTCTCTGGGTTTTGGGTGTAAATTATATTTAGATATAGTCAAAGCAGAACAATAGCCTAAATAGAAAATTGCTGCTTTCTGTAACTTGCTGTGCAGCTAAATCTAAGATTTAAATTTTTAAGAGGAAGGACTTTATGATCCCCTCTTTGATGTGATTTCTCATCTACAGCTCCTAATGCCTGGTACCTTGAGTGTGGAGTGGGGAGAAACAATGGACAGTTTGGGAAAATAAGGGAAGCAACAGTGTTGCATTTTCTGGAATATTTGCAGGCCCCAAAAGAGATGATGAGTCAGGTCTGTGAGCCTGCATATTGCACATGATAGGGGCGTGGTTAGTACCACCAGCAAGAAAGGGATGTGTCTTCTTGCGCATACATTCTCTTTGAGGACCCATCATATATAAGCAGTTTGATATATAATAAATGGGACAGCAGCAACAACAAAAAGTAAAAAACATCAGTAACCATGAGTTTTTTCAGATCAAATAAGTTGCTAACATCTGAGATAAAGGTTGGCTATGCTATAAGATGCTTCATGATAACTTCCAGGGTTGCATGCTCACAAAGAATCTGATATCACCTTTAACAAGAGGTACCTTTAAAAAGGAGAAAACAATAGCAGTGAAATGGTATTACTAGCTTTATATTTTCTGATTTATGCTTTTTAAAAGACCTAATGTATTCTCTACTGATATAATTTTGCATATTAAAACGTGGCTTTATTTGATGCATAAACATAGGTCATATACTAATTACAAGGAAGCACAACATATAACTGTATCAAGAGATATGTGTCCAAAAGTGCATGTTCACCTATCAGTATACGCAGATGACAGGCAGCTGTCTCTAAAGAGTCCTCAGTACTTTTGTTTCATAGTGTGAGCCAGCTGTTGAGTAATTTCCACTGGTGCAAATATTAGTGGACACTTTCTTAAAATCTTGAACTTTTTTTTCTTGTGAAGCTTAGGTCTTTTTTTGTTCTTGCTGTTAGAATTATCTGACAAAGATTTTATTTTATTTTTTTGTAGGTTTAATCTTTTTAAAAACATTTTTATTCTGTATTGGAATATAGTTGACTTACAATGTTGTATTAGTTTCAGGTGTACAGGTGTAAAGTGATTCAGTTATATATGTCTATTCTTTTTCAGATTCTTTGCTTGTGAAGCTTAGGTCTTAAAGTATGCCTTTTGTGAAGTATCAGGCATTACAGTAGCAAATTTATGAGGCAGTCTTCAAAGTCGATATATACACTAAGAGACTTTTAATTTTTTATTCAATTTTGGGGGGAGAAGTGGAAGGGAGAAGTATTGGTTGTCTCAGAGTTGTGACAGTGGTTGTGTGAGGTGAAAGTTCTCTCTGTACCCAGAGTGTGGATTGGCCAGGCTGATAGAGCAGAAGGAAAGGGGTAGATGAGTTCTAAGGAGATCACATTGGCTACATGTAGACCCAAGACCCAAGGGAGTCAGTTGAGTCCAGGAGCTGGAAGGGAGGAAATTCTTGAGTGTCTACTCTGTGTCAGGCAACCCTTTGAAGTTTTTTGTCCCCACGTTAAAGATGAAGAAATTTGAGACACTGAACTAATAATAGCTAATGTTTGTCAAGTGCTTATTACCATGAATAGCAGTTACTGTATTAGTAGATTCTCTTATATAATCCTTAAAATCCTTTGACATAACTCCATTTTATAGATGAGGAAACTGAGTGACGTTTGCCCATTCGTGTTAGGCTTACCCAGTCGTGTTAGAGGCAGGATCAAAAGGAGAGAAGTTCTAAAGGCATCAGCGGGGACAGGGTGTATTCAACCCTTTCTTAATGTGGATAGTTTTACACAATCTTTCTATTTTTTTCCTTGATCCTGCAGCTCCTAAATAAGAGGTTGCAAGGATTTATTGCAAAAGAAAAAGTTTGGAACTTTATAAAGCAGACTTTTAATACTTCAATTTAAAGGGGATTTCAGGGCCCAACTTGTACATTTAGTAAAAGGATTTCCTATTTGAACAGTGTGAAGTTTGACTTGTTCAGCAGCTATAGCTAATGCCCCCTGCCTGCCATCAAGTCATTTCCTAAAGAAACAGGTGCAGGGCAGACGCTTCTGCACACTGCTTCCAGGGGGTACGAGGGCTCGCCTCCCAGGCGTGAACAGCTCCTGGTCCTCCTGCTTTCTCCTTTGGTAATATTAGGGTTTGCAGGAAATCTAAACCAGCTTCTTTCCATAAAAAGGTTTGTGATGTTTGTTGCAATTGTGAGAGTCCAAAGGAAATTGATTCTGGCTCTTTCTTTGACTTTTACATAACATTTTTTTCTCTTTACTTTTTTTTTTCTCATCCTCTGTTGTTTAGCATATTGGTTTGTAACTTTGTCCTTTGAGGGAGAAGGATAATGGAACCCAGACCCAGTATTGTATTTATTGGGGGGCAAGATTTGAAATAAGAACCATAATGAGGAATCACACAATTATATTTTCACATTGTCATTTGATTCATCATAAAATTTGTTTGGGACACTTTGAAATGTTGCTTCCTTTTCACTTTTTGTGTTTATAAATTTTATTTTTACAGGGGCTATCTGATGGGTTAGAGTGCCTTCTGAGAAGAAATCGGTGGATACTGAATTTGCTCCTGTTAATGAAGTTTTAAAGGCTGTACCAGTCCTCTGATATGAAATATGGAAAAGGATGAAAAGCAGCAGAAAAGAAACATCTAGTGAAAACATAGGAAATGTATTATAGCTTGGACTAGAATGTCTTCTTGGTATCAGAGACAAGCTTATCAGTATTTTTTCCTGCTGGCCTATACTGACATACCAACGATGTTAAGTGGCATTTTCTTCTTTTTTTTATTTCTTAAAGAAAATATACTTCATTTCTACAACTATAATATTGAATAAAGTGATTATTTTTTACAAACCCCTTAACATTTTTTGGAGATGACACTTCTGACCTTCAGAAATTAATGTGAAATCAGGAAGTGAGATCCCATAAGCTGAGAACTCTGGACAACTGATCAGCTTTACCTGTGGTGCTTTGCCTTTAAACAGAGTGTGTGACAGTGCATCATTTCAGATATGTATGTAAGACTGTTTCCTGAACAATAAGATGTATGAAAGGAGCAGAAATAAATAATTTTTCTAATTAACACCTTTTTAATTTGTTTTTTGATTAACTGGTTGTATTAATCTTTGGTCTATAATTATCCAGTCCCATCTTGTGACTGTCTTAAGCTACTGTTGGTAGCCTGAAGTCTCCAAGTGTAGTTGGCAGGATGCCTTGTGAGGTAGCAACTCCGTATCCCTATAAATATTCAAGCACAGGCTGTACATTTATGTCAGTGTTGTTTTAAATGTGATTGTGTTAGATGACATTTCCCTTCAGGCATTCATTTGCAGTAATTAACACAGGTTTGAGCACATAAAAACATCTGTAGACCAGTCTGGTCTTCCTCTAATTTCTTCTAGCCAGGTCTTTTGGTTCTCCCTTAACTGGCCATGGACTTCACTTCTCTAGGGCCTCTTTAATTCTTACCCCATGATCTCTAAGTTTACAGTAAAATTTTCTCTCAGGTGGGGTTTTTTCGTAATTCCAAGGCTGATCTAAATGTAGCTGTTCATTAAATTAAAAAGATTCATTTCTTTTTTCTTTTTTTTTTAAATTAATTAATTTATGGCTGTGTTGGGTCTTCGTTTCTGTGTGAGGGCTTTCTCTAGTTGCGGCAGGTGGGGACCACTCTTCGTCACGGTGCGCGGGCCTCTCATTATCACGGCCTCGCTTGTTGCGGAGCACAGGCTCCAGACGCGCAGGCTCAGTAGTTGTGGCTCACGGGCCTAGTTGCTCCGCGGCACGTGGGATCTTCCCACACCAGGGCTCGAACCCGTCTGCCCTGCATTAGCAGGCAGATTCTCAACCACTGCGCCACCAGGGAAGCTCAAGATTGATTTATTTATTCAAAAAGTTTTATATGCCAGGCAGCACTGAGGAGTATAGGGATGAGTAAGATAAGGGCTCTGTCCTCATAGAGCTTATGTCCTTGTAGGGAAGCCAAATTATCAAAAGATAAAATGTTTATAAAATTTCAGACACTGATAAATACCACAAACAAAAAGCAAGTTAATAGTCTGTACTATGGTGATGAGAGATGTGGGGAGAGGCGGTTACTATACTCCAGAGCTCTGAAAAAGGAACACAACACCTGTATGTATTCACCAGCTTTAAAGCCTTGATTTAACTTTAGTTATATTTTTCGTTATTTGGCCTTATTTTAAAACCTTAATTACACTAGATGGACAGAAGATAACACAAAGGTGTTGCAGTTTCAAGAGGTCTTTCCCTGAATGATTGAGCAGTGAGCAGTTCCTGTCAAGCACCACCAGATGGTGCTGTTAAAGTTTGGTGTGTTTTTCTATGTCACAACTATTTTGCTTTGGTTTGGTTTTTGTATTTATAGTAAAATAAAAGTACCTTGACTAGATACAATGAAATGTATTTAAATAATTTTGCTGGTAAAATTGCAATGTTTTATGTGAAGGAAAAAAAATCATACCTTGTACTAGACTTAAAGTGCTTTGTGGACACTAAGCCAAAATGTCACAGCCTGATAGAAAGCCTGCGAAGCATTATTAACAGCAGCAGCGGTTAAATAAATGAGAGAGTAACTTAACGGCCTAGATTAGAAACAAGCTAGTCTTTGATTTTATCACAGAATTCTCCAGGAGGTGGATGCTACAGTGGAGTTAGAAGTGCAAAACGGTTTCGTGGAGAGGAACTCCAGTGAGAGGGGAGGATGCACAATTAGCCCGGAGAAGCTGTCATCCTGTGATGTGCAGCTGGCAGAGTTGCTGTCTGCCCAATGGGGAGCTCCAGAGGGAAGAATGCCTGTCAGAAACATGTTGGGTGGAAATGGCTAGACCCTTGTACCGCTCACTGCCTTTTCAGATCTTTGGCCTGGTGCCATCTTGAGATGAGCATGATCTTGGCTAGAAAGCTGAGGTGAACCCTGACAAAGCTAACAACTGGAGGCCGTCAGCGAGCCCCTCTGATTGCAGCTAGGCAGCGAGTCCATCAAGGGCATCTGAGCAGCACATCTCTGTTTACCACAGGTTTATAAAGAAAATATCATAGGATTAAAATGAGAGGAAATCCTATATATCTTGCTTAAAAATGGAAGATTGTACTCTGATTGTTGTTTATTTGAATTGGGAAGTGTGAGGTAACTTAGGTTCTTAGTAAATAGTACATTCCTGAAGTATAAAGCTGGAATAAAGGTTATTTCCCCACTTCGCTAGTAAGTAAATGGAGATTCACTTGTTACAGAGCTTGAAATACAATCCAGGTCTTCTGCAAAGCAGACCAATTGTTTCCATTGTACTGCCATTTTCTGACACAGATCAGTCTTTGAAGGTAGTAATAAGTATACACTTATTTATAAAAGACATAATGCCAGATGTTGGGTTACATCGGTAAGAAAAACGCAACCCCTGTTCATGTGGAATTTATAATTTAGTGAATATACGATAACGGACCAATTCTCTTTGCTATAGGAACACGTGGGAGGAACACCTAAACCCAGACTCGGTGTGAGGGAAACCTTTAATTTGTTGTTGAAACAATGGCTACTCATCTGCCTAAATGTTTCAAGTACTAATACACTTTGCCCTAAATCTCTTTGACTTGTTTTTCTTATGTACTAAGACTCTTAATTACAAGTGAGAAACTCACTCAAGCTGTCTTAAGCAGACAGGATAAATTATTCGGATGCTGGAGTGTCATGATACTCAGGACAGGGTTGCTGAGCGTTGGGAGTACCAGGATTGGGAACATGGGGCTATAAGGACCCCACTGTTTACTTCTGATGCATTCTGTGGGTCTGCTTCATGCTCTCCTCTCTATGAAACTGGCCGCTTTCTATTACTCTAGTTCACAGTAGCAGGAATCATGGCCGCCAACCTATCTTGATCATTATACTTGACAGCTTCAGCAACTCTAGAGGAAATTTCCTCGACTCAATAATTTTTTAAGGGCACCTCCTTGAATGGAAACTCCTCCTCTTCCCGTGCCTTTGGCCACCCCTCCCTACCCTACCCCCCAGCCCTGCTGCACCAGTTGTCCAGCTCTCTTCGCAAGATTACCCAAAGGCCAGTTGTTGCCAAGTTTGTGGAATTACGTTCATATGATTTGTTACAAAGTATGTGAGACAATTCAAATCCTAATTTCATTACCTATGATGAGGTTTCCTTTAACTTCTGTTGAACCTGCTAGTGATGAGAATCTTTCTACCTCTAGAGGCAGCCCATTCCATCTTCATATGTCTTGGTCTTTTTCTAAAAATTTATTATTATTATTATTATTATTATTACTATTATTATTATTTGGCTGTGCCACGCAGCTTGTGGAATCTTAGTTCCCCAACCAGGGATCAAACCATGCCCTCAGCAGTGAAGGCGCTGAGTCCTAACCACTGCACTGCCAGGGAATTCCCTCTTTGTCTTTTAGAAAGCTATTTTCTGTTTTCTTTAGTTCATTGGTTTCAGGTCCTCGTGTCTATACTTAGACATATCTACCTGCACTACGTAATGACACCAAGCATTTCAAATAGTAAAACCCTCTCCTGAGCTTCCATTTTTTTCAGGCTTATCATTTCTAGTTTTTCAGCCTCAGATACATTGGTTCTGATTCCTTTACGATCACTCCTCTGTCCCTGCACTCTAAGTTGTCTATATTCCTTTAAAAATAAGTTCCCCGAAAGATTATGTACTGCGCTTGGGGTGCTCATACTAAAATTGATAGAGCCATTTTGGTGGCTACATCCTTCTCATAAGCCATGTTAATATCAGAGTCTCAGCAATGGTTACTATGGATCTAGATGGACGATACCATGAGTTATTAGGAGCTCAGACTTGGGATCAATCAGATTTGCTGTCATATTCCAGCGCTGCCAATTACCAGCTGTGTCTTCATGGACAAGTTACTTAGATTCTCTGAGCCTTTTTCCTCTAAGTAAAATGAAGGTAACAATACCTACCTCATAGGGAAGTTCCGAGAATTAAATGAGATAATGCACAGCCTCTGGAACGTATTAGGTGCTCCAGAAATGTTAGCTCTGAACTTGTCTTTAGCTCTTCTTCCCTTCACGCTCTGTAGTTTTATTTAATGCAAGGTTATACATTCTCCCCCAGGGATGGGAGTGGTGGAAATGTGCACACAGGCATGTGTGATAAATATAGTTGAAGCGTGGAATGTCTGCTTTTATTCTTATGTCCATTTAACAAAGTGTTTTTATGATTTATGTTGTCCATTGCAGGGTGGAAATGAGTTCTCTGGAGCACGTGGCATGACGCCACCCCGAGACTGGAGGCCAAGGAGCTGCCTTTGGTTAATGGACGGCACGGCCTCTTCATAAAGTCCATTTCTTCGGATGCCTCCTGTCGAGGATGAACCTTCACACATGCCATTAAGTGTTTATGTTGGCAGCTGCCCCACCTCAGAAAAAGAGTTTTCTCTTTATAGCAGCCTGTGGGCGCCAGTCTAAACACAGAGCACTCAAGGTTTGACCAGGTTAATAGGCTGGAACAGTTGTAATTCAGAGTCCTCAGAACTGCTGTACTATTTTAACTGAGATGATGGGAAATTACCTGACAATTTTAATATCTAACTATCTTTTCATATAATACTTTGTATTTGTATAATAACATATTTCAACTTTTAAAAGCTCCCTCACATCTATTACCTCATTTAATCCTAACAAGGGCCCCAACCATCTTCTGGGTCTCTTAGTGTCATAAAAAGGAATAGCAGGCTGAGTCAACAAGGAAGGTACAATACCATGCTGGGTACTTGACCCGTATTATTTCCAATCCTTACAGCAATTCAATCTAGTCAATATTGTTGTCTCTATTTCACAGGGATCAGCTGGGATTGAACTAAAGTGGGCCTAGCTCTAAAGCCCTTGTACTTTCTACTAGAACATCATAAACTTTTTGTCCTATATTCTAACTTAGTGTTTTTCAAAACGTCTGGACTATGAAAAAACACTCAGGTCATTAATTTAATGAAGTTGTAGTTTTGATCTCTTACATGCCTTTGTTGCCCCTATAAAGCCTGATTCGTGTCATTTTTCAAATTAACATTTTATTATATCATATGTAATATATTTAGAGGAATATATGAAACAGACATTTGGGAAGCATAATAAAATGAATAAAATCCTGCGAACCCATTCCCAGCATAGGAATGAATATGGCCAGTACCATGGGGACTCTCTTTGTATTCAGTCCTTATCCAATCATTCCCCCGCTTTCCTTCTAGAGGTATCCCCTGATCTGAATTTTCGGTTTATCACTTCTTTGCTTTTAAAAAACGAGTGTTACAACATTCGTATGACTATTCAATGTATTATTTAGTCTTGCTTGCTTTTGAGTTACTGCTTAACACATTGATAATTTAGTTCGTGTATGTTATTTTTTACTGTGATCATAATTTTAAAGATATTTTCAGTTTTATAAAATTTGATTGTCCTATCTTTCTGGTGGATTGAAGTTTTCATCATTATGTAGCAACCCTCTTCATATTTGATAGTGATTTTTTGTCTCAAAGTCTGTGTAGTCTCATGTAGCTTACTCAGCTCTCTGCAGCTTAGAATTGGCCCTGTATATTTTTCTATCATCTTCTTTCAACGCTTTCTTTGTTCTTATGTCTTAGGGGTGTCTGTGTATCATGAGGCATTATTTATTTGTGTTTTACTCTGACAATCTTTGTCTTTTAATGAGTGAGTTTAGTCTATTTTTAGGAATTGTGATTATTAGACATTTGGGCTTTTCTATATGTCCTCACTTTGTACTATTTGTCTCAATTTTTTAATGTTTCTTTTTCCTCTGCTCTCACCTGTTTTGGGTTGATAGAGTTTTTGTGTGTGTATTTTTTTAATCCTTAAATGGCAGATTGCAGTTTCCAAAGATGGCTGCAACGATAACTCTCATCCCACCTGTTTTATAGAAGGTGACCTTGCCACTCCCCATCCAGAGGTGGAGATGATTTCTCTAGCCTGTACTACTTGGCCAGCCTTGTGACTGCTTTAATCAACAGAGGATGGCAGAAGTGAGCTTGTGCTGGTGCCGGGCAGTTTTTAACCTGCCTGGCACCTTCTGTTTCTTACCTCTTAGAATACCAGCTCTTGGGATGCAGTTGGGAACCCAGCTGCAAGATCATGAGAAGACTAAGCCACATGGAGAAAGTGCGTGTGGCCACTCCTGTCAACACCAGCTGAGCTCCAAGCTGGCCACCACCATCGACTGCTAGTTCTATGAGTGAGGCCTTGTGGACATCCAGCCCCAGCTGCTAGATGACTGCAACCACTTGAAACACCCCAAGGGAGAACTACCCCAAGTCAGCCTAGAAAACCTTGAGAAATATTAATAAGCTGTTGTTTTTAGTCACTACGATTTGGGGTGGCTTTTATGCAGCATAGATAACTGGGATGGGGTGTGGCATTGGCTTCGGGACTGAGTAATGGATGGAAACTGACAGGGTCTTGAGGAGGTGGACGATGCAAGCTAGGAGAGCTTTGAGAAGACCCAAGTGACAGGTCCCCAGGGAACTGTTGACTAGGGCTCGAAGACAGTGAGGAAAATGACCTTGGAGGCTGAAGAAACGGCAGCAGGTTTGTTAACACTGCTGCCTGCTGGAAGGTAGAAAATAGAAAGGGCACCTAATGAACCCATGGATCTGACTGGGGAGATTTCCAGGCAGGAAGTAGAAAGTGTCAACTGGCTTCTTCTAGCTCACGTTGCAGATAATGAAAAGTGAGTAGAGAGAGGTGAATCAAAGAAAGAATTGTTCGGTTCAGTTTTTGAGTTTAGAGAAATAGAGAGCCCAGAAGAGTCTTTCCAGATAGCAAATGAAATCTTGTGTTTTTAAAACATAGCTTATCAAAGAAATGTTCCTCACTTTTTCTTTTTTAAAGATTTTGTTGTTAAATTGATGATTACAAGTGTAATCTTTTATTTAAAAAAATTTTTTAAAGACTTATTTATTTATTTTTTGGCTGCGTCAGGTCTTAGTTGCGGCACGTGGGATCTTCACCGAGGCATGTGGGATTTTTTTTTTTTTTTGCTGTTCGCGGGCTCTTCACTGTGGTACGCGGGCTTCTCTCTAGTTGTGGCATGCGGGCTCCAGGGTGCATGGGCTCTGTAGTTTGCGGCACGTGGGCTCTAGTTGAGGCGCGCGAGCTCAGTAGTTGCAGCGCGTGGGCTTAGTTGCCCCGCGGCATGTGGGATCTTAGTTCCCTGACCAGGGATCGAACCCGAGTCCCCTGCATTGGAAGGCGGATTCTTTACCACTGGACCGCCAGGGAAGTCCCTAAAAGTATAATCTTTTAAACATCATCTCTCTGTGTCCAACTTATAACTGTAACTTTTAGTTGTACTGTGTATTTCCAATTTACAAAGAATTTTTTTTTTTTTAATAGCACATAATTGAGTTTTTTCCTTTTTTTTTTTTTAAATTTATTTATTTATGTTTGGCTGTGTTGGGTCTTCGTTTCTGTGCGAGGGCTTTCTCTAGTTGCGGCAAGCGGGGGCCACTCTTCATCGCGGTGCGCGGGCCTCTCACTGTCGCGGCCTCTCCCGTTGCGGAGCACAGGCTCCAGACGCGCAGGCTCAGTAGTTGTGGCTCACGGGCTTAGTTGCTCCGCGGCATGTGGGATCTTCCCAGACCAGGGCTCGAACCCGTGTCCCCTGCGTTGGCAGGCAGATTCTTAACCACTGCGCCACCAGGGAAGCCCTACAAAGAACTTTTATATACATTACTCCAATTCTCCTGACTATCCTGCTGTTAGATCTAAGTAGAAAGCTATTGTTAGTCCACAATATTAATAATAGTGACGACCACAGCCATCCTTTCTTCTTCTTCTCCAATTTTGGGGTTCTGACTCTGTGCCTGCTGTTAAGCTTTAGATAGGTGATCTTACATTCTTGTAGCAGAGTATTATGACTTACAATCTAAGGATGAAGACTGTTAAGCCAGAGAGTTAAATATCTCAACCATGAAACACCACGGGTAGAACCTCGATTCAAACCTTAGTTTTACCCCAAGTCCATACTCCCATTTAACCTTTTTCCCTGAGAACAGGTATCAATTTTAGACCAGAAAGCATCTTCAATGTGTGGATTACTTTCACCTTATTAAATTTCATACTCATTGTCTGTCTCACAGTCAATATTTTATGTGAACTATAATTTTCATAAATTATTTGACTTTCTCCATTTCTTTTGGGTAGGAATACACCAGTATTATAATAAGCTTCTTTATTTGTAAAATAAATGGATTGGATCAGGTGATCTCCAGTGCCTCTTTCATCTTTGGTATTCCTTTCACCTCTTCTAATTTTCTGACACATGGGTTTTCTAATCACCATCTGCAGGGCTGCAAATGAATTCCATTTGACCAGCAGATGGGGCTCTTGATAATCAAATGGGAAGAAGCATTTACTGAGCGCCTACCATGTGCCAGGCCTAGGTGCAATCCTGCTGCTGCTTCAGATTTATATGACTATGTTCTTAGGCCTATCTCAAATTCTTGTTTTCACATGTGCTTCAAAGGAACACTTACCATTTTACCAAGAAGGAACTTTTCCCTGTGGAAAATTGATTAAGTGATCACTGAGATGTCTCCCAATGCTAAATGCCATGATTTGAGGCCCAGAGTTAAGTGACCTTAGGAGTCCAGGACTCCTTTGTGAAGGAGCTGATATGTCTGATCTTCTGTGCCTTTCAAACATCTCCCAGGAACCCAGGAGCTAGAAACTGCATCTTATTCAGGCTTTTGTGATCATAAATAGGATACAGAAGCCACTGAGAGTTCAAGAATATTTTCAATTTATACAGATATTTTTAATACTTAAAATCTTTTGTCTATAAAGGGATAATAATACTAATACCATCTTTTTTCCCCCTAAGTACCAACTACATGATGCTTCAAAGCAGGAAGTAGAATAACCCAGATGTTTCTGAAACTTTGGTTTCTCTTTGTTTCTCAAGCTCTCTTACGGTTTTCCAATATCAGTTATTATTATTTTATAAACAGCCACCGTCAATTATAGGGTGGTGGCTTTAACATTTCTAAGTAAGAGAAATCTCAAGATAGGAGCTGCACTGCAGCTGGCAAGGCCACTTAAAAATGCTTCAACAATCAAATAGAAGAACCGTCAAATATTTTGATAACCTCTCAAAGGTAGGCCAGGACTACTAGTTCTTCCACTCACTAAGCTTGGACCTGTGTCCCCTCATGAGAGGTCACGCTCCCACTTCATGTAAGCCCCTCTTCTCCAAGGCATCCAGAGGTTGAGTAACCTGTGCAGGTCTTTGCAACAAGCTCGTCCTATGTGGGTCCACGTGGCTGGATGTCCTCTGCCCCAGGCCATGCCTGGTCAGCACTTTGAGAAGAGCAGGCAGATGTACCAGAAGAAGCTGAATCCTAACTGTATCTCTGGGCCTTTGGGGTCTAGCACGTGAAGATGTGCTGTTTCTTTCTCTCCCCCTTCCCCCCCCACCCCGATGCCCCAAATGTCACATAAACTGTTTATTACTAACGCAAAACTTTAATAAGGAAATTGCCTATCAAGGACGTTTGTTGTTTTCCTGGTCATTGGAATTCGTCTTGGAGCTCTTCCTCTGAACATGTTAATCAGTGTTTCTGAGCAGATGACCAGTAAACAACGAAAGTGCTGATTCACTAGCCTTAATACAGCACTCCATTCTCTAGGACTTTTAACCTGTTAAATCCCTAACTCTTGTCCTTGAGAGGATTTTCTTTTACTGTGGAAAGCTTTGCTGTTCAGGGAAGGGTAGGCATTAAATATAGCTAATATTTATCGAGAGCGTACTGTGTGCGCTTTGTCTCCAGCATTCTTCATGTCACCTAACTGCATCCTCACAACAGTACTATGAGGGAGTGCTATTTGGCCCATTTTGTAGATGAGGAAACTCACAGAGGTCAAGTCCCTTGACTTGCACAGTAGGTGATGGACCAGAGCCTCTGCTCTTCACCACGATGGAGCATTCCAGGAACGTGTCCTTATTTGACCTCAAAGGAATAGGAAATTTTTAATATTTATATAAAAAAAGAATGAACTAGATTGGAAATTGCTTGAGTTCAGGGTCTGATCCTGTTTCTTATTTACTTCTTTATAAAATTTTCCACGCCATAGTTCTGCTTATATATTCATATTCACCTGTTGTAGTACTTATTATATTGTATCAGTTAAGCCTCATCACTTGCCTCTGAGAAATGTGCCTAGTACTCAGCATATAATAGGAGCTTGATTTATGTTTGGGAGCTTAAGTAGAGATAACTTTTGGAGACTGTTTTAAAGTTTACAAAATACACGTCCATTGCTCCACTGATGACTAATAACAGATATTTCACACAGCCTTCATTTAGCTGGAATTAGAAAAGTATGCTTTTATACAATTTTTATTTGAAAGCATGTTAGTTTAATTCTACACGATTTATATGTACCAGATTATATGTACGTACCCTACTTTCCTTTTTTTTCTTAATTTTTGGCTGCGTTGGGTCTTTGTCGCTGCACGCAGGCTTTCTCTAGTTGCGGCGAGAAGGGGCTACTCTTGGTTGTGGTGCACGGGCTTCTCATTGCGGTGGCTTCTCTCCCGTGCGGAGCACGGGCTCTAGGCGCACAGGCTTCAGTAGTTGTGGCTCACGGGCTCTAGAGCGCAGGCTCAGTAGTTGTGGCGCATGGGCTTAGTTGCTGCGCAGCATGTGGGATCTTCCGGACCAGGGCTCGAACCTGTGTCCCCTGCATTGGCAGGTGGATTCTTAACCACTGCGCCACCAGGGAAGCCCCCTTACTTTGTTTTTATAATTTGGCTTCGGCATTTCATTTTAAATTCAGGCATGAGGGCAGAATGAATCGAGGCATCTGCTCATGTAAGGGGTCCATGGCTTCAACAATGAGACCTATTAAGAACTTAGAAAAATGGGAAATGAGAGCACTCTTATTTAATTAGTAGAAGATTCCATAATAGAGGTAATTAGTTACCTTGCATTATAAGTCAAGAAACTGTAGATGTAGAACTGAAAGTTTGGGAACACCATGTCCAATCAGGGTAGGCTAGGTATAAGCCCTGGACACTTGTCCACTTGTACCGTGGTTGTTCTGCAGGTGGATAAAGCATAAAAGGGGCAGGATCGGCCTGGCCCATGAAAAAGAAAAATCCCCAAACCAGTCAGCAAGATTTCTCCAGCACTGTCCAGGATATTAGAAGCCTTTGGCCATTAGACTTAAGTTTTACGTGTTTGGCAAGATGATTTCAATAAAGGAGAAAAGTGCCTCAAACTCGTATTTGAGGGACATTTTTAGGATCACCTAATCACTGTAAAATCATCTCCGTCTGACATACTCCTGACTGCACCCATTATGTCCATCATTCCAACCCCCAGCTTGATTCCCTAGACAAATCTTTGCATTTCTTTTCAAATAGTATGCTCCAGCACAGCTGTGGACTGACCAGGATGAAAATTAGTTTCTCTGCTTTCCCTCCACATCCCAGGACACGTAAGATAACGGATGTTTGTTCTCTGTCACTAGTGTCACGGGCACTGTACGTTAGGTTGGAATAGTATTTCAAATCTTCATAACAAGGCTGTTTCAATTAGCACAGTACTAACCAGGCGTCTGGAACTTGAACCCCATCGGACTTTCCCTCTGCCTCTCTTGAGGTACTAAAGCCCACTTGGGATTTGGGTTCGTTGAGAGCTTGCGTTATTTCCCTTATTAGGACTTTAAGCTCCTCGAGGCAGAACCGGATCCCACACACCCAACTGCACGTAGCATAGTGCTATGCAAATAGGAGGGGTTCCATAAAACTTTTGTAAAGATTGTTTTATTATTTGCTTATCTTTTCACTTTTATTATGGAAATTTTAAACACAAAAGAGGTGAAAGAGGAATGAATAGTATAACAAACCTCTCCTCACTCATTGCTCTGCTTCACCTGTTATAAACTCAGGGCCAGTTGTTTTCAGATACTCACCCCATCCCCCCACTCCCATCCCAGATTAATTTGAGGTCAATCCCAGATAATGAGATATATATTAATTTGTAAACAAATAAATCTTGTTGAATAAATAAATGTATTAGGATGTAGCTATTAGGCCAGAACTAGAATATTCATTTGAGAGTCCATAAATATTTCACAAATTTTTATGAGAGGTCTTCTATGAGTCTAGCTCAAATACTACAATTCTTTTTTTTTTTTTATATAAGTTTATTTATTTATTTTTGGCTGTGTTGGGTCTTCGTTGCTGCACGTGGGCTTAGTTACAGCGAGCCGGGGCTACTCTTCATTGCGGTGCGTGGGCTTCTCATTGCGGTGTCTTCTCTTGTTGTGGAGCACGGGCTCTAGGTGCGTGGGCTTCAGTAGTTGTGGCGCACGGGCTTAGTTGCTCATTGGCATGTGGGATCTTCCTGGACCAGGGCTCGAAACCATGTCCCCTGCATTGGCAGGCGGATTCTTAACCACTGTGCCACCAGGGAAGTCACAGTGATAGAATTTAAATAGGATCAGAATTATAGTATCATGGGTTCGAGCCCTGGTCCAGGAAGATCCCACATGCCAATGAGCAACTAAGCCCGTGCACCACAACTACTGAGCCTGCACTCTAGAGCCCACAAGCCGCAACTACTGAGCCCGTGTGCCACAACTACTGAAGCCCGCGCGCCTAGAGCCTGTGCTCTGCAACAAGAGAAGCCACTGCAATGAGAAGCCCGCGCACCGCAATGAAGAGTAGCCCCCGCTTGCCGCAACCAGAGAAAGCCCGCACGCAGCAACGAAGACCCAACGCAGCCAAAAATAAATAAATAAATAAAATAATAAATAAATAAATAAAAATTAAAAAAATAAAATAGGACACACTGAATAAAAAAAAAAAATTTATCACTATTCTTCTCTTGACATGTTTACCTGTGACAAAAGTATTACTGCCCAACTGTAGCACTTTTGCCTCAAGCCACTTGTGTTCTTTGAAGGTTTTGCGTTGATGGAGACATACCTAAAGATTTGTCGTCTGAGACAATCTTGGCGTGACAGTTCCAACAGGCTGCAAGCGAAGCGAGGCTGACACTCCTCACTCAGGTCAGCAACGGGGGACATGTTTTTCCTTATTGTTTATGAAGAGCTGATGATTCATTTTTAGAAAATCATGAATCAGCTGTCAAAAGGTCCTCTTTGTACAATGGTTCAGATTATAGCCCCATTGGGCAACCACTGTGCCAGGATCATCTGTCAACTTTCTGAGATGCCAATATTTCATCCCCTCAGCTGAGGTCCCAGGGCTGCGCTGGCTGTTTGGCTCTCTGGACCTGGCAGTGGCCCCTGACCAGATATGTTTTTGGATGCAGTGATTGCCATGCTATTCATCTTTCAAGTGGGGGTGTGTGGAGGGTAAAAGCTGTGCCGCTGCTGCTGATAAATAGCATCAGTTCCAAAGGGAACAATTACTTCATTTAAAAAAAAAAAAAAGTGTGAGTCTAATTCATAGAGGCAGGGGCTGAAAGGAAGTCTTTCTTCCCAGAGGCAGTAGAGCACAGCACAGAGCGTGGGGAGGCTTGGGTCAGTCTGTATTTTAATCTGGCCTCCACAGCCTACTGTGTGACCTGGGGCAGCTTACTTGACTCCTCAGTGCCTCAGTGTTCTTATCTGAAATAAGAGGTAATCATATTACTTATATCATAGCTTGTTAGGGGATTAAATTTATTCAACAGATATTTAAAGAACACTACTAATTGTCAAGTATTCTTTGAGATGCTGGTGATATAACAGTAAACAACATAAAGATCTTATCCTTATGGAGGTCATATTCTAGAAGGGGAGACATATCCCAACTAATAAATATCTAATGTCAGGTAGACAAGTTTTACGAAGGAAAATGAATCAGAGTAAGGATATGGAGATTAAAGGAGTTAATACAGGTAAAGCTCTCAACAAACGCTAGGTGTTATTGTTGCTTCCCCTAGTCTAGGTCCAGAGACTCAGCCAGCCCCACGGCTTAGCTAAGGGGGAACCGATCTTATTTAGACTCTACATGCGTGATTAATGTATGCTTCAGAGGAAGGGAATGGTCATTCATGTCAGAGTGTGACTACTTACTTAGCCTTGTGTTCAGCACTTTTAAAGCCTTCAAACAATTCTGTAAGTTGGGTATTTTAAACCCAGGTATTAAGAAGAGAAAACCAAAAAAGATAAGAAACTTCTTTGCCTACTCCGTGCATGTTCAAAGCTCTTGTAGTTTCTTCTGCCTGAAATTTCTCAAGGATGCTGTTTTTCCTGCAATGGGTTCAAAGAAACCAAAGAGTTGGAAACTCTGTGTACTGGACAGGCCATTTGGTCTGCCACTGCCACCGCCCCCCTCCTAAGTGATTACAAGCAGTTCTTTACGCCCAGGTCTCCATGCTCGGAGCTCTGCAGCTCAGCTGCCCTGATCTCAACTGATCTGCGATGCTCCTTGAGATCAGGCAGCTGTATAGAGACTGACCAGTGGCCTATATCAAGACTAACAGGAATGAAATACATTAGATTGTGGAAAATGGTGTGTAATCAGATTTTTTAAATGGTGGTTGGCAGAAGCAGGAAAGGCAGCTGGAGTCCACCTGTAAGCAGGCAGAGGGGAGGGGAATAGTAGAGGTAACAAAGTAGCGATGACTCGATGACCCAGACTTGGGAACTGCGGGACCGCCCATCTACCAAGGTATCCTGAGTGACTGCGCAAGGCTCATTATTTGGCTGCTAAAAGGGCTTTCTGTCCTCATTTCCCTTTGTACTTTAAGATAACTCCTTAACTGAAGCTGAAAGAGGCAAATGTCACTTAGATGAAGCTCGTCTACACACGGCTGTGAATATTTATTCTGTAGAGCTAGGACCAAACGGCGAGGACAAAGTACTGAGCCGAGGACGTGTCATTTTTTTTCCATCCGCTTTGTTGTTCAAGATCAGGACAAACTCTGGGGAATCTGGTTCAGTGAGGAATACTTGAAGAATGTGAAAAAAAAATCTTCAACTCCAAGATGCGATAGGCTTTAACACTCCAACAAAGACCTATGTTTGGAGTTTGATTCACAGCCCTGAAAGCCATTCTGGAGCCTCTTTAAAGGAAAAGCTTGGGGTGATCCAAGGATGGCTGAAGATGTGGGAGAATGGTCCGTCAGACCTCCTGGCACTGGTTCTCTTGGCTATGCAGGCTCTTTGCAGCTGAATGACAAGTGGGAGGGGGAATACGTCAGAGAAATGTTGCCTGTTTCAGGTCTGGAGAGCAGTAAGACTGGTTTGGAAAATGCAGGAAATAAGTTGCTAGAATTGATTCATTCACTTGATATGTGTTCAGATTAGATCCTGTTGAGAGATGGGGTGACCTAACTCACCGGGTACACTTGGGGAGGGCCGTCCCCGCTCAGGGCCTTGGCTTCCGCAGCAATGGAAAGAATCAAGTTTGGGCAAAGCTAATCTCTCAAGCCACAGCTCTAATAGTCTGAGTCCAAGGTGGGAAACCTACCAAGGCCCCTCTGATTACTTTATCCTGTGGTACTTTATTCAGTCTGATGATTGCCACAGAGGGGGCGGAATTCCTGGGGATGGATCAATTGACATATAAAATTTTGTAAAAGATCATGTTATTTTTAAGTGGAGCACTGTTCAGGCTCAAGGCAAGCAGGAGGTGACTTGTGTTTTGTGTCACGTTGGGTAAGGCAAGGAACATTGTGTTTGGGGAGACTTTCCTGCAGTGATTCTGACTGTAATGCACTTTTCCTTTTCAGCAAGCACCTTCTCATCCTTCAAAGCTCATTTCTCCCTGCAAACTTCATTGCTCTCTGCTCAGTGTTCCCATAACCCTTCGTCCATTACTGGGCTTGTAACATCGTGCTGAATTCGCCTCTACGTCTTCCTCTCCCTCGAGACTTTGATCTCCTCAAGGGCAAGGACTGGGCCTTATTTATTTTTGCCTCCATTACACTGTGCTTGGGACTTTGTAGCTCTATAAATGTTTGTTGAATGATGAATGATATCTTACTTAAATGTTTATGCTCAGGCTGACACTGAGAGTCAAACTCTTAAGAGCAGAAAATGACAGTACAGCCAGTTTCTTAAGAGTTTAATTAAATCTGAATAGAAATCTTCACCAGTTGGATTTGGGAACAAAACTAAGAGACAAAAGCCAAGAAGATTGAAGCCTGATAACCTAGTAGAATATTAAAAAAGGACAAAATCTTATTTGCCTCTGTTGATGAGTTAACAGCCATAAGCTTGACAAACTCCTTCTGGTGGAGAGTCTGTCCTCTTTGAGTGTGTGCTGAGTTCGGCAGGGAAGACTGGGGTCAGCCCAGGCTGCTGCGGGGTTGCAGTGGGGACCACCCAGCCGAGGTGCTTCATCAACACCATGAACATACAGGGCACAGAGACGGCCTAATACTCAGCCAAGAGGTGCTTTGATGCCATGATTTGCATTTTATTTTCCTAACAATCTACCAATTACAACAAACTGATTTATCTATTTGTTTCATTCATAATTTATTCAGCAAATATTTATACTGAATGCTTATTATTTTCTAGACATTCTTTCTAGACACTGGATAAAACAGTAAACAAAATAGACCAAAAAAAAAAATCCCTATCCGCATGGAGCTTACATTCTAGTGTGCAAGACAGATAATAAACAAATGAGTGAAATATAGGTAGATATGTGAAATGCTGAGGAAGAAAAAAAGCAGAAGGGGGAATATGAATTTGCAGGGGTGCTTACAATGTTTGATAGGATGGTCAACGAAGGCCCTACTGAGAGGGCAATTCTTGAGTCAGGAAATGAAGGAATCGAATGAGGAGGCATGAGGCAATTTGGGGGGAGGGTAGAAAGAGCAAGGAGAAAGGCCCTGAGGACAGAGTGAGCGTAGTGGGCTCAAGGGCTCGGTAAGGAGGCCTGAATGGCTGGAGTGGAGTGAACAAGGGGGAAAGTAGCCAGAGAGGAGATTAGAAAGGTAACATAGGATCACATTGCCCTGGGCGGCAAGGACTTTGCTTTTACTTCAGATGGAATGGGAGGACATGGGAGTGTTTTGAGCAGAAGAATGACTTAACTTGACCTATTTTATTTTACTTATTTATTTTTTTAAAGATGCATGCCTTTTTATTTTTTATCTTTTTTTAAAAAAAAATTTGTATTTATTTTTTGGCCACGTGGCGTTTGGGATCTTAGTTCCCCGACCAGGGATTGAAACTGTGCCCCCTGCAGCGAAAGCTTAGAGTCTTTTTTTTTTTTTTTAATATTCATTTATTTATTTATTTGACTGCATTGGGTCTTAGTTCTGGTGCACGCGGGCTTAGTTGCCCCGCCGCATGTGGGATCTTAATTCCCCGACCAGGGATCAAACCCCCATCCCCTGCATTGGAAGGTGGATTCTTAACCACTGGACCTCCAGGGAAGTCCCCTAGCTTGACCTATTTTAACAGGATCAGTTTGGCTGCTGTGGTGAGAAAATCCCACAAGGGCAGTTGAAAGGAGACCAGTTGTGATGAGCTGCAATAACCTAAGTGAGATGATAGTAGCTCAGACAAGGCTGGGGCAGCGAAGATGGGGCTAGAAGTGATGCATGTCGAAGGCAGACCCAAAGCAGGGCTGAGAATGAGCAGCTGGGAAAGAGGGAGGAAAACCGGGCAAGGGGAACACCCTGGAAGCCGAGTGAAGAAAGTATTTCAAGGAGGAGAGAGTGATCCACTGGGTCCAATGTCCCCGCTAGGTCCAGTGAGATGAGGACTGAGCAACGGTCAGCAGGTTTAGCAACGTGGAGGACCCTGGTGACCTGGAGAAGAGTGGCATGGGAGGCGTGGTAGGGCATCTGTGATGGAATGGCAGGAGGTTGGACCAGCGGACACATGCAATACTTTCAAAGACTTTTGCCAAAAAGGGGTGGAGAGAAATGAGTATTGGCTGAAGGGACACGTGAGGTTTCAAAAGTTATTTTAAGATGGGCAAATTCACAATATACTTGTATGTTGATGGGAATAATTCAATAGGGAGAGAAAAATGGATGATACAAATGACGGAGAGGAGAATGGTGGTGCAGTGTCCGTAAGTAGGTGAGAGAGGATGGCCTTAGCCAGAAGCACAGACAGTGCATCCATCTATAGGAGTCAGAGAGAAGGCAGAATGTGTGGTGAAGGGAGATTGTGCAAGTTCTCTTCTGATTGCTTCCATTTCCTCAGCAAAGCAGGAAACAAGATTGCCCACTGGATGAGGACGGAGGAAGAACAGGAGATTTCAAGGGAGAGGATACATGAAACAGCCCTTCCCTGGCAAAAGGGAGAATTCTCTACATGTTAGGAAGTTTCTAGAATGACAAAGTTGTCAATGGGGAGATTTAAGCATAGATAACATTTACCAGTGTTATCCTAGGGGGAAGCCAAGCATCAGATTGAGGATGTAGTGATGGTTAAATGTTCTTTTCTCAAGCCTTTAATATTTATTCTTTCAGAAAGTTATGCTTGGAAGGATTTTTTATTATTATACGTAAAATCATTGGAGTGGTATAGAAATAAAAGTATTTATGCACATATGTAAATACATGTAAGTATTTGTGTTTATACAGTCTAATTTACATAAGACTTTCAGAATTCCATCTCATCAAAACATCAATAAAATGTTTAACAAAACTCTGAAGATGAAAGAAACTGAATTTACTAAAGTCTGAAAAGTTAAAATTAAGAATTCTTATCTAATAGCCCGAGGGGAATGTCTGCTATTTTATAAGCATTGAAAGTCCTCAATAATCTTGCAATAATAATATCATGCATTCTCAGCACTCAAAGAACTGCTGGGAAATTGCCTCATTAACCTTTATAATACCCTGGAGGGGTCGGCAGGAATTTGATGAGATTTCCATTCTCTACGGTGGGCAAATGAAGACAGGGGGATTTGAAGAAAATTGTAGACATAGCTCAAATATAAGTAAATCTTACGTTGAGTCCTGTGAGAGTCATCAGTTTAGGGGCATAAGAATGAATTAAAGATATTAATCACCTTAAGATGAACCAGTCATTTTTAACTTGGATCGTAGATCTCAAGAAGAGAGAGTCACGTTAGAAGAAATGATGAGAATGAAGGGAAAAGAAAAGAAAATTTACCGAGCACTTTCTGTTTGGGTCTTTTAAACTGTCTCCAGTCATAGGTGTTGGAGAAGCAAAGAGTCATTAGAGAGAGCAAGAAGTATGAGAGTAAAATGAATACTCTGAACAAAAACAGGAATTCTAGAGTTGCTAAAATGAGGGAAAGGAATGCGAATGAGGTGAAACAGAAGAATCTTATGTGAGGTATATAAAGGAAGGAAAAGGAAAAAGCTCTGAAAATTTCAAGTCTGGGAAAGCTGAGCTGACTAATTCTTATGATCTGAACTGAAGGGGGGCGGGGAGGATCAGGGGATGGAAAGAATCGATAATCTCCTTAAAGTAGCACTCTTAGTTTGACACCCAAATGATTTTCTATTAATAATAAGCATCCGGGAACTTCCCTGGTGGTCCAGTGGTTAAGAATCCGCCTTCCAATGCAGGGGACGTGGGTTCGATCCCTGGTCGGGGAATTAAGATCCCACATGCCACGGGGCAACTAAGCCCACACACTGCAACTACTGAGCCTGCGCGCCACAACTAGAGAGAAGCCCATGCACTGCAACAAAAGATCCTGTGTGCCACAACTAAGACCTGACACAGCCAAATAAATAAAATTTAAAAAATAATAATAAGCAGCCGCTAATATTTATTGAGGATTTACCATCTTCTAAGCACTCTTCTGTGCTTTACATGTATGAATTTAATCCTTATCATATATCTATGAGGTAAGAATTACTATTATACTCATTTTACTGATTAGCAAATTAAGGCACAGAGATAAAGCAACCTGCCCAAAGTCGGTCATTACATGGAGCAGCTGGTAATCCCATTCAGGAATTTATTATGTACCTGCTGTGATGAACAACTGCATATTAGGTCCATACTAAATACCTGCTGAATGAATGAATGAACGAACCAGTGAATAAATGACCTGGTGTGGTTCAGTGCCAGGCTGAGAACCAGGTGTTTTGCCGAAGTTTTACTTTCGTCTTAGGTTCGAAGGATTCGTTAACAAAAAGACACCACTCATCACACAAATGGACAATTTCAACCTAACTTTAATAAGAAAACCATTAAAAAGAAAGAAATAGAAATGAAAAGGGAAAGAAAAGTAAAAGCATGTACATCACCAAATTGGGCCGACACCTACATCCATACTCGAAGCGCGCTGGGAAGTCCTGAAAACAGCAATCTGGAGTCCTGATTGGGAAGGGTCCCGGGTAGTGTGTCCACTCCGCAGGTGAGACTTCAAACTGCAGTTTAGGGGAGTCTGCTTATAATACCAGGCCGCTAACAGATATCATCAGCTTGCGTGCGAACATGCAGCTCTGGGTTTCTTCAACAATTCTGTTTATCTCATTTTGTGTATCATAAGAATTTCTGGATCCTCGGGAACTGGCCAGATCCCTGAGGCTCAAGAAATTCCACGATCCACTGCCTTCTTTATCTTAAGTGCCCCCGGACTTGCTGGAGGCAGCTCACAAGCAGGCACGTAGTCCGGGCAAGTTCACGAATTGGTTAGAGGCTTAGTATCACCTCTGAAGCCTGAGACCACTTCCATTTCAATCCTCCTAACACCAGGCAGTACTCAAAGCACCCAAGGTTTTTTTTTATAAATTTATTTATTTATTTATTTATTTATGGCTGCGTTGGGTCTTCATTGCTGCGCGCGGGCTTTCTCTAGTTGCAGCGAGCGGGGGCTACTCTTCGTTGCGGTGCGCAGAGGCTTCTCACTGCAGTGGCTTCTCTTGTTGCGGAGCACGGGCTCCAGGCGCGCAGGCTTCAGTAGTTGTGGCTCGTGGGCTCTAGAGTGCAGGCTCAGTAGTTGTGGCGCACGGGCTTAATTGCTCCACGGCATGTGTCCCTGGAGCAGGGATCGAACCCCTGTCCCCTGCATTGGCAGGTGGATTCTTAACCACTGCGCCACCAGGGAAGTCAGTACCCAAGGTTATAAATGAGGTGTTCTGTCCTCTTTTTGAGAATTTTTTTCTTCCTTGTCTTCCTTTGGGACTCCCCTTCCAATAGGACCCCAAGTCTGTTGCTTTCATCCTGTCCCCAACTCCTTGGGTGTTTCTTTCACCCATGGTTTAAGTCCTATAATCCTCCAACACTCTAAACCCTCTTTCTAGTCTCTCCTTAGCTAAAAATCAAGACTGTTAATGCTTTAATCCTTAACACCCGTAGTCAAAATTAGCATACCAGAAACAATTCTCACTTGTCAGGAATAAAAGTGGAGACCCTGGAAACAAGTCTTCACCTAGATCTTTGCTGGGGACCCTCTTTTAATGGTGTTAAATCCACGAGATCCTACCCTTACACTCTTTGAATTAAAAAAGTTTTTAATGCACATCTTCTATATCGAAAATCTGGAAGATGGGTGTGGAAATTCAAAGTTTCCATAGGTAGGGAACTTGTCAAGATGACAGCCAGAAAAACTGGTATCCATTGACACATATATCTTTGCTCTCCCTTTTTTTTGCACATCTATGAAAATAATAATTGCGATGATTCGTTGATTGCCTACTACGGCCCAGTAATTCTGCCAAGCATTCCATATTTTTTTTATCATATAATGCTCATGAGGACCCTGAGGGACAAGAAAATAGGCTCAAGGATTTACCTTGACTCACACAAAAAATAAGTGGAGAAGCAGGATTCCAGTTCATTCTTCCTAACTTCAAAACTGGTACTTTTTGGTACTTAGCCCTGGAACCCATTTACTGTTCACTGGTGATAAAGATGGAAGCACGCATGGCCCCAGGCTCTCCACCACCTCCCTGAGGAGACCTTCAGAGCAAATGCTCTTCAGAAAGCAATGAAAGCTTCACTCAGCTGTTGCAGTAATTACAACGTTTATTTTCTGGAAACTCTTTAAGTCAAGTCCCAGAGGCCCCAGAGAGGGACAGGTTCCCGGTATAGATGTCACGCAGGGGCATTAGCTCTGGCCCCATGGTTACTTCTGGTCACTGAAGTGACCCCAAGGAATCAACAGGAATGCTTCCCTTCTCAGGCCCCACCACCCTGGGTGCCAGTGAGGATAAGAAAATAGGCATTTGCACACGTTCTAGCATCTTCCTAAACTCTGAATTTTAATCCTTTTTCAAGAGATTTCTTTCTGTTTGTCCTCTCCCTTTTCTTATCCACCAGACCAGGGACTTAATAAAGGTGTGTTGGTCTCAAAATGCTCTTCAGTTTTTATCTCATTCCACTGAATGAGTTTCAAATCTCCCTTAGGGTAAGCCCCATAAGGGCAGGGACCTTGTGTTTCTTGGTCTTGCTGTATTCCCTGTGCCTAACTCCGTGCCTAGTATACAGTAGACACTCAATAAATGTTTGCTGAATGAATGGATATGTCAAACTCCACTAAATTGAAGAAAAATAGCAAATGACCTTAACACCTTGGCCCTAGGGTATTTAGGAACTTTGTAAATACAGATTTCCAGACTTTGCAGTAGATCTGCAGAAATTGAATATGCATAGCAGGAGCGTGGGGAAGTTGTATTTTTAATAAAAGCACCGGAAGCTTCTTAGTATTAGGCACATTTTGGAAACACAGCCCTGGGGTTTTGAATAAATGTGCTTCACCTGGGTCAGTGTCTCAAAGAGTACTTTTTCCCCCTGCCATGTAACACTCATTTATTGAGCAACTACTACAGCATTTCTGAATTGTGTCAAGCATTTGTCTTTTTCCTGCTATGTAACTTTGTTTTTTGTTTGTTTGTTTGTTTTTGTTTTTGTTTCTCTTTTTGGCCACACCACGCAGCATATGGAACGTCCCTGGCCAGGGACTGAACCCGTGCCCCCTGCAGTGGAATCGAGGAGTCTTAACCATTGGGCCACCAGGGAAGTCCCATGTAACCTTGTTTACATTGATTTCCAGGCTGTCTTTAGGTTAATTAATTCTTTCACTTGTTTATTCATTCAACAAACATACTTAAAGTCCATCAGAAACCCACAAATACATTTAGTTGAAAGAGGAAATGTTCACTGAAATTCTATGTCTGGGTCGCTGTTCAGCTGTTGTCACTGGCTTTGACGGGCAATTGACGGTGGTGGTAGAGAATTGGGGAGGAGGGTGAGGCAGGAAGAGATGTGGCTTGGCCTTCTGTCAATATTACAACATAGTTCTGCCCTTGGCAGTGAATAGACTCTGAAGGACTGTCTGGATTCCTTTATTGGCCACAAATGTGGTTAGATAAAATATGATGTGCTGCTGGGGCTTGGTAATTATTACTTTTTCTATACAGAGATTTTTAGGGCAATGGTATATAACTTAAGAGTGATTTTCTCCTGCTTGTGCAGGAAGAGTCATTTAATCCCCAAATCTATTTTGTCCTTGCCACTTTGCCTACGACCTTTTCTTTAAGTACGGAATCCTTCTTGCTGGATGGTACTATCCGTTAAGCAGAGCTGAAATGCCAGCTAGAATTGCAGGCTTGACCCTCTGCAATTTTATGTGTGTGAATGGATGTTTTCCTTCATGGATGTCAAAACCAAGTTAAATAGAATAGGTGTGTGAACAAGAAAGCACCTTTGTACTCAAGAGCCCTGTCTTTGGAACTGTATGCCTCTGTTGTTCTCTGGGCCACTTGGTGGCTCTGTGGGAGAACATACCCACCCCGTCCCTTCCCACCGCTGGCTTGGCCTTACTCTGCCTCTAAACCCCCATCTTCAGGGTTTCTCACTGTAGCTCTCTGACATCAAAAAGGAAGAAAGGCTAACAAACGAGCCCCATAGACATATCCCTTAATATGTCTTTTGGCTATTGTCTCACAGTCATCATAATTATTACTCAGTTACTCAATTAATGATTATTACTCAATTATTACTATACCCCAAGTCTATCCTTCCTCCCTCCCTCCTTCTTTCCTTCCTTCCTCCCTCCCTCTGGTAAATTTTTCTTGAGCATCTACTATGTTGGGAGCCCTGTGCTAGAGGAAACAGTATAGTTGGGAAACTCTTTCTCAAAATTTGTCTGTGAACCATGTGTATCAGACTAACCTGGGGAGTTTGGGAGAAAGACATGAGCCCATCTAAGCCTATTTCATTTCATACCTGTGTGATAGGGTGTTGCTAGCAAGAGCCCTAGTGGCCTTGATGCACACTAAAGTCAGAACAACTGGTGTAAAGGAAAGACACAAACTCTGCAACTTAGGAGTTGTTTGTCCTTAGTGGAGTTTCTTCACCTGACTTTCAGCTTCCTCAGCTAGAAAACTCCAGGGTCACTATGAGGAATGCAGATAACGAATGTAAAATACAGTTCCTGGCACACAGTGGGTGCTGAATAGATGGTCGTTACTTAAAACGAGGTGCCTTGGAGGATAAAACAGCAGTCCCCAACCATTTTGGCACCAGGGACCGGTTTCGTGGAAGACAATTTTTCCACGGACGGGGGGGTGGGGGGGTGGAGGGGAGTGGGGGGGATCGTTTTGGGATGATTCAAGCGCATTACATTTATTGTGCACTTTATTTCTATTATTATTACATTGTAATATATAATAAAATAATTATACAACTCACCATAATGCTGACAGGAGGCGGAGCTCAGGCGGTAATGCGAGTGATGGGGATGTAAATACAGAAGAAGCTTCACTCGCTCGCCTGCCGCTCACCTCCTGCTGTGCGGCCCGGTTCCTAACAGGCCAGAGCAGTACCGGTCCATGGCCTGGGGGTTGGGGACCCCTGGGATAAAAAGTTTAGTCAATGTAATTCTCTTCACCTTTGTCTTTTCCTAAAATCTGCCCAACTTCCTATCAATTATGTTTCTCGTCTACATCAGTGGTTATCAGCCTTGGCTGCTCATTAGAACTCCTTGGGATGATGGGGAGTTTTTTAAGTCCTGATGCTAGGGCCCCAAACCAATTTTGTTAAAAACTCTTGGGGGTGGGATCATGGTGTCATGATTTTTTAAATTCCCCAGGCGATTCCAGTGTGTATCTGGTCTATATTCCCTTCATTCTCCACCCTTTCTTTATGTCCAGTGGCACTCTTGAGCCCTCTAGTTCTTTTTTGGATGATAGCTTGTGGCCACGTCATGCCACCTCTAGTGACTGAGAGGACTGTACCTTTTTGGTTGTTTTTAAAAGGTGCAGGTTCTGGTGTCTATCCTGTTTATTGTAAAAATGGGCACCGTATGGTAAGTCCTTGATTAGGGGCACACGACACTGCTGGTGAGACCTGTTATGAAGCAACCTTCAAAGCGCAAGGGTGGAGCTCGAAACGGAAGCCTTGGGTAGAGCATGAAGAGCCGCCGTAATAGCGACAGACACTGAGGGAAGCTAGGAAGCTCTGCTAGGAGGATTGGCAAATGAAAATTCTCGAAGCTTCACCGTAGGGAAAGGGGGGAACCTTTCCTTTTAAACCTCTCTTTCACACTCAAACTCCTTTAAGACAAAAACCAACCAACCAACCCATATGGATATGAATGAAAAGGATACAGGACATTTCAGGGACTTCCAGGACAGGTGCGCAGGGAGCTCCAGGAGGGCCTGGAATGTGGACGCACCAAGCCCTCAGAGCTCTTTCTCTTAACCTTGTTTTTCTGTTTCTTTCTGTACCATGTTTCACTGCTCTTTCTCTGGTGGACTGATTTCTCTGCTTCTTTGTGCACAGGGAATATTGCTCCCTCACAGCCCCCGAGTTTATGTTTTATATTTCTGGCTAAACAAAGAGACTTAAGACACTCTTTGTTCCAATTCCAAATTTTGCAACAGTGGATTTAATGTGTCTTGGATCAGGTATTTCTTTAGACCACAGACAATTACTTTCTCTGAGGCCCAACCAGCAGCCGATTTTGTGTGCAGTTGAAAATTTTACTTCCTTCAGATGTGGAACAATTTGGCTATAAAATGCACTTGTAGGCTTCCCTGGTGGCGCAGTGGTTGAGAATCTGCCTGCCAATGCAGGGGACACGGGTTCGAGCCCTGGTCTGGGAAGATCCCACATGCCGCGGAGCAACTGGGCCCGTGAGCCACAGCTACTGAGACTGCGCGTCTGGAGCCTGTGCTCCGCAACAAGAGAGGCCGCGATAGTGAGAGGCCCGCGCAACGCGATGAAGAGTGGTCCCCGCTTGCCACAACTAGAGAAAGCCCTCGCACAGATACGAAGACCCAACACAGCAATCAATCAATCAATCAATCAGTAAATAAGAATGCGAATTTAAAAAAAAAAAAAAAGAAAAAATGCACTTGTGATAAGTGGGGTTATAAGGTGTGTGCTTTTATTCCTCCATCATCTCATTTTTACCATGATAAATTAATACTCACTGAGACAGTCTGAGCAGGAGACTCGTCATAGTTATTTGTTAGTGCTCTGATATGTGTCCACCAGTCATGGAGAAATGTCACAGGTTGGAGAACACACCATTTTTGTGATAGTCATTCATTGAAGAAATATATAGAAGACATGGCATATGAGCCAGTTTGTATGCCTGAGTATGTGTGTATATCCACCACTTCAGTTCTTAACTTACCGTTCCACAAATTTAGATACACAGTTAAGGTCTCCACAATTTACTAGTTGTGAGACACTGGGCAAGTCATAACTTCTCGAAGACCCAGTTTACTAATCTGTAAAGTGAGGGATAAAAATTATACTTATTATCATGAGAAGATTAAATAAAATAATACACCTGAAGTGCAAACAAAGTGATTGGCATATTTTGCAATCACTCAAAATATCTTAACCATTATTGTTTTAATTTTTATTATTAAGGGACTAAATTTGGTGCCTAGCTTGTAACAGCTGCAAAGGATATATATATCTACATCTATATATAGATATAGATGTAGATCTAGATATCAATCACACAGTGCTCTCTCCATCACCCATGGCATTATTTTAAAGGGATTTCAATTAAGCATGAATTATTTTAAAAACTCCACCACCATTTGCAATCTGACAGTGCTTACCAGTAGGGGTCAAAGGCTACAGGTTCACTTTCTCTAGAGCCAAGGACAGAGTGAAAGGGGTGGAGAGAAAGCCCATTGCCAATTGGTGACTCTGCAGGAGGCTGGTTGAGAGATAAGCATTATTGAACGAGCTTCACTTTGCCCTACACCTAAAGTGATGAAACTGACAGATGTCATGATTTCCAGAAAGAGCAGGAGATAACCTCACTGTCCAGTCAACATTCCTTTAGTACAGGACAGAGTGCAAGTCCAAGGCTGCATGCAGGGGACTCCCGAATACATAATCCCCCTAGAGGTTGTCCTTTCATCTCTGGCTGATTTGACTAGAGATTGCTTGGGAGGGGAAAGGAAATCAGCATTTTTCTGATGATCTAGCATGTGCTAAGCACAGTACTATGTGCTGTTTGCAATGTTGTAAGAAGAGATAAATCTGTGATGTAGGTATGAGCTCCAGTTTACAAATGAGAAAGCTGGGGCTCAGAGAGAGAGACTATTGTAACAAAAATTAATGTAATAACTAGTCAGAAGGCAGAGTTAGAATTTTGAAAATATTTTATTATGAACTATATGACAAAAATTAAGCGAATCATAAATACACATTTTCATAAATAATTATAAGGCAGACACCCATATAACTATCATCAGGTCAAGAAATAAAACAAAGGCTCCTTGTGTATCCTTTCGAAATCATGGCCCTTTACTTTCCTCTTGGAGGTAACCGCTCCACTGACTTTTGTGTTATTGATTCCTTGTTATATTTTAAACTTATCAATCTCTAAACACCTTAGATTAGTTTTTCCAAGCTTTTAACTTTATATAAATGGAAGGAAGCATACTATATGTATGTTGATTCTCCCCAAATTGTTTTATAGATTCAGTAATCCCAATCAAAATTCCATCAATTACTTTGACAAGCTGATTCTATAGTTTATACTGAAATACAAAGGGCCAAGAATTGGTGAGGCAGTCTACAAGAAAAATAAGGTAGGAGAACCTATTCTACCAGATATAAAAACTTGTAAGCCAGGACTTCCCTGGCAGTCCAGTGGTTAAGACTCCGTGCTTCCATTGCAGTGGGTGTGGGTTCTATCCCTGGTCAGGGAACTAAGATCCCGCATGCTGCATGGTGCGGCCTAAAAAATAAATAAATAAATACGTAAAAATTAAGCCATACTGATTAAGACAGTGTGGTGTTGCTCCAGGGATGGACAAATAGACAAATGGAACAGAATAGAGCCTGGAACAAACTTACACTCATATGGGCACTTGATATATGACAAGGTGACACTGTGGTCCAGTGGAGAAATGATGGTCTTTTCAATAAATGTTTCTGTTGCAGGAAGGGGAATCCCTTCCAGGGCCTGAGAGTGGGCTCTTGTCTAACAATCAGAAATGAATTGTCCGAGGAGGCACACATGCTGACAAAGCAAGAGACTTTATCGGGAAGGGGTCCCCCTGGCGGAGAGCAGCAGGATAAGGGAACCCAGGAGAACTGCCCTGCCACGTGGCTCGCGGTCTCGGGTTTTATGGTAATTGGGTTAGTTTCCAGGTTGTCCCTGGCCAATCACTGTGACTCAGGGTCCTTCCTAGTGACACGTGCATCACTCAGCCAAGATGGATTCCAATGAGAAGGATTCTGGGAGATTGGTCAGACATATGGGCTGGCGTCTCCTCTCTCCTTTTGACCTTTCCCGAATTCTTCTGGTTGGTGGTAGCTTGTTAGTTCCTCATTCCTTACCAGGACCTCCTGTTGTAAGATAACTCATGCAAGTGGCTACCATCTTGTCTGGCCGGGGGGGGGGGGCAGTTTCGGTCAGTGGTTCCCCTAACATTTCTTGGACAATTGGGTTATCTATATGGAAAAAAAAGCAAATCCATATACGAAAATCAATTCTAATTGGATTAAATATTTAAATGTGAAAGGCTATAAAGCCTTTAGAAAATATATTGAAGTATATCTTCCTGACTTCGGGGTTGGGAAGGATTTTTTAAGACACAAAAGCAGAAATAGAACTAGCTTGATTGGTTCCAAAGTCCATGCTCTTTCGACTGTGATATGACTTAGCAAAGGAACAAAATCTCTGTCCCGTGGCATTCCTTGATCCTGCATTTACATTCATGGAAGAAAAGAGGGCAAGAAAGACTTGATAAAAACTTGGAACAGCCTTGGGAATAAGGCTTTTCCTTAAAAACAAACACCATCAACTTTATACATATGTGACTAACTCCACAAAATAACATCTCCAGTGTTCAAAGGATTTAATTCTGCTCCCTGGCAGTTAAAGCTGAGTGGGGATGGTCACTGGCATGAGGTTCAAGTTCTAGAGCTTGTCTCTGCTGGATGCAGGGCTCTAGGGTCCTCATATCTGAATGATTTGTCTTTGACTTTCGTTCATGTTGGGCGATGCCATGCTTGTGTAGTCATGTACCAAAGCCTAGGTGCAGTCGGGACAAGTGGACTGTAGTGGACACTACTGTGCTCTGCCCATGTCCCCTGGGACCTCAGCAGGGGACATGTGTGGAAGGTGTCCTACTGCAAGGACCTACGTCTCTGCCTGCTGGCTTGTTCTCGGTCCAAGCGTGGGGTCAGGTGGCGGTATTGGCAAGTTTATCTTCCAGGAACAGCCATCAGTTAATGTTGATACCGAGCAGCCCTGTGGGGCTCCTGGGCACAAATCCTTTGATTACAGGAAATAGGCTTCTTTTAGCCTCCATGACTTCCCTGAGTTCCAACTGGGCAGATTCAAGCAGTTGCTAATTAAGGAAGGGAGGGGATGCGAGACCAGGGAGAACCAGTCAAGAGAAACAATAGTGCAGTCTTGGGACAAGGTCCTGGTTCCCCATCAATATCTTTGAGCTGTTTTGCAGATACTGAAACCCCGTCCAGGTGGGAGAAGTTAATGATTAATGATGGTATGCTGCCCACAAGCATGTAGACCACAGACCCGTTGGAACCTGAAGGTTGATGATACTGACTCCTACTTACCTCATCACGAATCCATCAGAAGAATGTCCACGAGCTGATCACGCCCTCTTTGAACCATTACTATAAAACTCCTCACTATCTTCTCCAAGTTGGGAGACACGGTTTTGAGGGCATTAGCCTGCTGTGGCCCCACTTGCCTGGCAAAGCAATAAAGCTATTCTTCTCTACTTCACCCAAAACTCTGTCTCAGAGATTCAATTCGGCACCGGTGTACAGAGAAACTGAGATTTCGGCATCAATGTTGCTTGGGAATTGGAAGATAAATAGACTTTAGCTTCCTTGCGCCTTAGGGTGGGAAACTCTGAGACATTTTCTCACTGTCTCCCCAAGTCCCCCAGACAGGATTGCACCCCAGTTGCCCAGAGTGGTAACCTGCCCTCTAATACACACTTGATCAGCTCCCTTCCCTTCCCTCTGTCACCTCCCATTTCCCTGCCAGCACTCCTTGAGATAAACTACTTGCACAAACGCTTTTCCCAGGTTCTATTCCTGAGGAACCCAACCTAAGACAGGGGAGGGTGGGGACACTCTGGGGATTAGGGTCCAAGCAAAAGAAAGCAGATGACTGTCCCAAGAAATGTAGAACCAGGGACTAGAGGTCTGCAATCCTGGCTGTGAGAGGACAGCAGAGGAACTGCAGTTAGAGAATATTTGCTCCCAAGAAGGAGACCCAGACTCAGCTAGGCTTGCAGAAATGGCCATAGGACTGATCCAACAACACACAGAGACTGTGACAGCAAGTAGTCATGACTGGATCTCAGACAGAGAAAAGGAGAAAGCCACAGCCGGGCTGTCCCAAGGAGGATCCGGGGCAGTAATTCAGATGGTCAGACAGCTCAGCTGTGATCTCCTCCCTTTTTATATGCATCCCCATCATGTGGGCATCTTGGTGCTCTTAGCAACATCCCTTCCACGCTACATCCTCCTGGGTTCGGAAACGCAGTTCCCAGCGGTCCTACTGCCAGTGTTTCCTCAGTGTCCAGTGGGAAAAGGAAGAATGAGGTAGGCTCCCTGCTTGATGGCCCGGAGCGCAAGCAGAGAGAGTCATGCTGGCTCCCATGCCTACTCACACTTACTGTGAGAGGATATTAGTATTCTTTGGTTGCAAGTAATAGAAGCAAGTAACTTGAACTAACACAAGGAGAAAAGGGGTGGGGTTGGCAGGGACATGTCATGGAACCCAAGAGCAGGAATGCAGCTAAGCTCAGTGAGTGACTGGGAAAAGGAACTAGAAGGCCCTCGGGTTCACACTCTGTTCACATTTTTCTGCCATTTTCTGCACAGTTGCTTCACTCTGCTGACCTGTTTCTTTGCTCCTTTGTGCACAGGTACATGACAGGGGAATATGGCTCATTAACATATATGTGAGTTATATTTCCTGAATCTACAAGCTATATTTCCAGCCACATAAAGAGTTTTGAATCACTAATGGTTTCCATTTTTTTTTCTTATTTCTTTTTTTGTGGTTTCAAATATTGAAAGATGAATGACGGACACAGCTGGGTATACACCCCTGATCTGATCAGTTACAGCAGGTGGACTAAGTTCGCAGAGCACCAACGTGGCTATTAGGGATTTACCTGTATTAAGTAAAATTCCCAGAGAAGGTGGAGGGAGGTCATTAGCTTATACGCTTGACAGATCCACCTAAAGATGTCTACTTGAGAGGGGGACTAGATGACCGTGGGCACATCCCTTAACCTTCCTAGGTCTCTGTTTCTTCCCAAATAAAAAGAAAGGCTGCCAGACTTCCCTGGTGGTCCAGTGGTTAAGACTCCGTGCTTCCATTGCAGGGGGCACGGGATCGATTCCTGATCTGGGAACTAAGATCCTGCATGCCGCAGGGCGCGGCCAGAAAAAAAAAAAAAAAAAATGGTTGGGACTAAACACTTTTTGTGGTCAACTCCAGCTTCAATTTGAACATCTATAAACTCAGAGTCTCTCCTTTTCACATTCTGTGACATTTTCTAGAGCCCAACAACCATTTTCTTGTAACTATCAGGAGGACATTTTACAGAAGAGCTGCCACATTTTAGCCAAAATTCCCTTTCCTTTCCAACTGGTCTGCATTATTTTCCTTCTGGAAATTGGGAGCAGACTAGGGGGACTACGAAGGTGGCTCAGGGGCAGGGCAGGCCAGGCAACCCGGATGGAGCCCTTCTGTCTCCTTCAAGCCCTGGAAGGAAGAGAGACTGCAGACATCGTGTGGGAAGCAGGCGGATGATTAGAACTGGATGCACGGTACTTGCTGGTTAGCTTCGTCCCTTCCCTGCAACGGATCTCTTCCTGCCAGATGGCTCATCTGCTTTAACTCTGAACTTGACCCTAGATAATAGCAGCAGGTAGAAAGTGAATAAATAACCTTTTCCTCAGTTGACCTCTCTCTGCTCCTCCCGGCTGTGTCAGTTATCTACTTATACGCCCTAATGTACGTCAGATTGTTCTCGAACGCTGGTCACGTCCAAGTCACATCACACGTGGGGCTGCTCGCACCCTGGTGCAGCTCCAATAGCTCCCTCTGTCACGCTTGGAGAAGTGGGCGGGGCACTGGAGCCCCTCCCACTGCATCCAATGGCTCCACCCACCCCAGATCCAGGTGCCACCCCAGGCTCCTCCCACCTCTAACAGCAGCTTCTTTCTCCTCATGGAATTTAGGCAAGTGCAGCCACTGCTGGCTTTCTACATCAGAAAGTCACCCATTGCTGCGTTCCAGTGTTTTCGCCAGGATTCCTGGGCCCTGGGACTGTCAGAGAACCCACCCTGGCGTGAATGGGTGAACATAGATCCAATTTCCAAGCCCCATGTCGTTGCAACTGCTGTTAATAATAATAATAACAACACCATACCTACTTCCTCTTTCCACTCCCTTGTCTTCTTTTTTATAAATTTATTTATTTATTTATTTTTTGGCTGAGTTGGGTCTTCGTTGCTGTGCACGGGCTTTCTCAAGTAGCTATTTTGAATCTAATTCTTCAAGTAGCTATTTCCAAATTAAAAAAAAAATCTTTTTTTCTAAATTAAGAGTTTTTACAGATGGGATTTTTAAAAATTTATTTATTTTATTTTTGGCTGTGTTGGGTCTTCGTTGCTGCACGCGGGCTCCTCTCTGGTTGCAGCGAGTGGAGGCTACTCTTCGTTGCAATGCGCAGGCTTCTCATTGCGGTGGCTTCTCTTGTTGTAGAACATGGGCTTTAGGTGTGTGGGCTTCAGTAGTTGTGGCACACAGGCTCAGTAGTTGTGGCACATGGGCTTAGTTGCTCCGCAGCATGTGGGATTTTCCTGGACCAGGGCTCTAATCCATTGGCAGGCGGATTCTTAACCACTCCACCACCAGGGAAGCCCACAAATGGGTTTTTACATGGTAGCATTTGTCAATCTTTTCTTCTCTGGTTTCTAAATTGTGTAACACATTTAGAAAGGCTTTCTGCACTTGATGGTTATATATATATATATTTAATTATCCATGATATTTCTAGTTTAAACACTTAAATCTGTTACTTAAGGGAATTTAACCAAGTGCAAGGTGTGGGCTATGGATCTTAACTTCATTTTCCTCCAAGAGGCTGCCAGGTTCTCCCAACACCATTAAGAAAGAACCCACCAGTTATGAACAGTTTAAAGACTAGACGTGTGATGTCTATAGTTTATGAGTTTTTGCATGTGCTTTGCTAGTTGTATTTTATATTATTGCTACGGGAAAGTAAAAAATAGGTTTAGATACATATTACATGAACTGCTCAGGAAAAAAAATTGCTCAATATGCTTAGATATATTCATAGTTATAAAATCGTGCCTTTGATGAGAAAATGCAGTGAGGACAAAAGGATGAAATGGTACTATTTGGTTAAAATAGTTAAGACAGCAGAAGCAGTGGTTAGCATATATGAAAAGTCAGCAGAAATTTTAAACCTCTAAAAAGCTACATTTGAGCAGGACACATACAAGTCTGGAGAAGAAGAATCTTGGAGGGAGGCAATTCGGTAAGGGCTTTCTTAGGTCAAAATGTAGGAGGCTAAGGCCAATTCTATTATTTTGGCAGGATCAAACATGCTCAGGGGGCTTCCCTGGTGGCGCAGTGGTTTAGAATCTGCCTGCCAATGCAGGGGACACGGGTTCGAGCCCTGGTCTGGGGAGATCCCACATGCCGCGGAGCAACTGGGCCCGTGAGCCACAATTACTGAGCCTGCGCGTCTGGAGCCTGTGCTCCGCAACAAGAGAGGCCGCGATAGTGAGAGGCCTGCGCACCGCGATGAAGAGTGGCCCCCGCTTGCCACAACTAGAGAAAGCCCTCGCACAGAAACGAAGACCCAACACAGCCATAAATAAATAAATAAATAAATTTAAAAAAAAAAAAGCTCAGTTCTCTGCCCCAGATGGGTGTTCATAGAAATGGAGAGAATTCAATTGAATTGGTGATGTAAGAGGTTGAAACACTCTATCCCTTACATTTTCCTTCATTTAAGATATTTTCCCTTAGTTGCCTATAAACATTATAATTATAATTAGCCTGGGGACTGGATTGCTTTTCAGTTCTACAATTGATTTTACCATTTCTGTATTTAATATTTAATTACACTAAATGATTTTTGGAAAAGGAATGAGGAGCAATCTTTTTTTTTAAATAAATTTATTTATTTAATTTATTTATTATATTTGGCTGCGTTGGGTCTTCGTTGCTGCGCACGGGCTTTCTCTAGTTGCGGTGGGCTGGGGCTACTCTTCCTTGTGGTGCATGGGCTTCTCACTGCGGTGGCTTCTCTTGTTGCGCAGCACGGGCTCTAGGCACGCAGGCTTCAGTAGTTGTGGCTCGCGGGCTTCAGTAGTTGTGACTCACGGGCTCTAGAGCGCAGGCTCAGTAGTTGTGGCGTACTAGCTTAGTTGTTCTGCGGCATGTGGGATCCTCCCGGACCAGGGATCGAACCCGTGTCCCCTACATTGGCAGGCAGATTCCTAACCACTGCGCCACCAGGGAAGCCCCGAGGAGCAATCTTTAAGCCAGTGAAGGCAACAGGAGTGGTTTTGTCACCCTCATAATCTCCATGAGTTCCCCAAAGACAACCCCAAACTCCAATAAGCTAAGGAAAACAAAGTGCTTACTTTGCGAAAACCTCTCCAAGACCAGGACCCTAATTCTCAGCGATCTGATTAGAATTGCTGCCCCTTAAACCCTGTACCTAGAAAACCACGTCTCTATATCTCTATTTGATATATATAATTCTAAAATTATGTGACCATATTTTCCTAATTATGCCAATGCCCAGGGAAAAAAAGCAGATATTTTGATGAGATCAACACTAAAAATGTTCTGAGTAGCATTAAGAAGAATGTTGTAATGAAAGTATTTTTCCTGTTATTCATTTATTTATTCACATTCAATCACTAAAGAATAAATATGTTCCTGTTAGGAAATGTTAGCTTGCAAAAGTAGAAAACCAATTCAAATTAGCTTAATGAGCAAAAGGATTTACTGGCTCATTTAACTGGAATGTCCAGAGGAAGAGCAGGCTTTAGGGTTGATTATTTTCAGTGGTTCAACAGTGTGCTTCTCTCCATAGAGGTATTACTTTTATCTTCAGGATGGCTAAGTGTCTATAGAAGTTTTAGATTCACATCCTCAAATAGGAGAGCTCTTCTATTCCAGAATTCACTCCACTGGGGACAGCTTAGGCCAATGGTCCATGAACTGTGCTCCAAGGAATGGAAAATGCTGACTACACCAACAAGCGTGCGTGCGTGTGTGTGTGTGTGTGTGTTGGACATTGATTTGAAAATCTAGCACTGTAAAGATGAGGGAAGGAAGAAGCCATGCTGGGACAGCAGACAGCAAACATCTAGTGTAGAAAGTGTGTTCCACTCCATGGGAGATAAAAATATGAATCAAAGCAACTAGTGCTCTCCAAGACCTCAAAGGGAAATAGTTGAGATAAGATATATTCCCTGAATAACTACACATCAATGTGCTTTCAATACAGTATTACCTAACTTAGATGCTCTTATCAAAGTCTCAAGAGAGAGAACAATGTTACGTTTTGCATGACTTATGGCAGGCCACCCCGGAATCACAGCACTTACATATGAAAACACACACACACATGCACACACAATAAAAAGAAAGCATTGGATAAGAAGAGAAAAAAGCTAGAACATCTAGATTCTAACTTCTTTTGCTTGAGTATATTTGTCCTGTTTGTAACAAGTTTCTCATTCTGCATTGGAGAAAAAATGAAACATATTCTTCCTTCCTAGACCTCCCTTATTTTAGGATATTCCCATGTATTTTAGGGGTTCATGTGACTTGACTCTCACTTGGAAACTATCACTGTAGTAGACTGAATAATGGCCCCCAAGAGATATTCTGTCCAAATCCCTGGAACTGTGAACGTTACCTTATATCCAAAGGGACTTTGCAGATGTGACTAAATTAATGATTTTGAGACGGAGAGATTATCCTGGATGATCCAACTGGGTCTGATGTAATCACAAGGGTCCTAATAAAAGGGAAGCAAGAAGGTCAAAGAAGGAGGAGATGGGATGACAGATATGGAAGGTGGAGGAAGTGGACCAGGAGCCAAGCAATCAGGTGGTCTCTAAAAGCTGGAGAAGACAAGGAAACAGATTCTCCCCTGGAGCCTGCAGAAGGAACCAGCCCTGCCAATACCTTGCTTTTTAACCCCTTAAGATTCATTTTGGATTTCTGACCTCCAGAACTCTAAGAGAATAAATTTGTGTTTTAAGCCACTAAGTTTGTGATAATTTGTTACAGCAGCAAAGGAAACTAACATAGTACCTCTTCCCTTGCTTCCAAACTCACCCCTTTGCTCTCTACCCTGCAGTCACCTTCGAGTGACCTTATATAATGCAACCCGGTTTGCTTAAAGTTTTTCACCGGCTCCTCATTGTTTAGAAGATTACGTCCAAATTCCTTTACAAGTTGCCTTCATCTCCCTTCACTGCCCTTACCTTCTCTCCTTCCTCCTGTCTTCCCTTTCTCTTTCTTTTCACTGGTTCTCACTCTAGACCCTGGGCTTTTGCAATGCTGTTCCTCTTTCTGGAAGGGGGTGTCTACCTGTCTCAGTCTGGTAAATTTGTTTCTTTCAACATCTCTTAGACTATGAAGACATTAGGACTGCCCTAAACAGAGTTGATTGCTCTCCTTACAACGTTCCCATCACACTTTCTATGCACCTTGATGATACATAGCACATACCACCCTGTGTTGTCACTGTGCTGTTTACACCTGCTTCTCCTGGCAGGCACTGATCTTAGGCAGGAACACCAGAAGAGCCTGAGAAATACTTGCCAAAGGATTTAATGATCGTGCCTGTGTCACCCATCTTGCCTCTGGGTCTCCAGTGAGCAGTGCCATATCTCTTTTCCTCCTTGAGCATAATGCAGATGGGCTTTTAAATGGTTCCTCGGCATTTACCAAACAGACCTACATCTTCATAGGCTTCCATAGCCCTTGAATCATAGGCTTTCAAGCCAGAGAAATGTTCCAGGAGAGGCTGGGGTGGGAGGCCGGGTCAATGGATGTTTTTAGTTTGAGCGCAACCCTCGTACGTATGGACACAAACACAGGAAGAGCAGGCCCAGGATGGGAATATTTTTAGAAGAAAAGATAGATAAGAATTCCAAATCATGGAAAGTTAAATCAACCTTTAGCCTTTAACTAATGATTTCAAAGCACTTTGAAAAAAAAAAAACCCACATGAGGGTGGTGATTCCCTCATTATTGTTTCTTACCCATCCCAGGCTCACGCTCCCCACTTCCTCATGTCTGCTTCCTGGAACTACCCCCAAACAAACTATCTGCCCCCTCGTTCTTGTCTCAGGGTCTATTTTTAGGAAAACCCAAGTTAAGGCATTGTTTAAGACCACATGGTTACACATTGGTGAAAGCCAAGACTTTATGACTTAATTTATGGGGATGGAGCTAAGAAAATTTTCCTGCCCTTTCATTTTAAAGTCTCACTGCCTATTCTAATCATCTGGCAACTTTGAGGATACTCTGCTTCTCTTTCCCCCGACTGGCAGCAACTCCCTCTTGAGGGGCCATGTCAGCCTGCACTCCCAAGTTATAACACCCAGAATCAAGCCAGATCAGATATAACACTAATGTAGGACTATCTAATGCAAACATGCCATTAAAAAAATAAAGACTGTTTTCTATTGCTCTTGGACTTGACCTGTGAAGCTTTCAAATAGACACATGGAAACAATCACAATGAAAAGATTTCATGCGTTTTTGGAACAAAGCTTATTTATTCAAAATATCTTTATATTTGGATCCCATCACATTACAGGATTTTAGAGAAACTCTTAGGTGTTATTTTCAGAGCTATAGATTTCTTATTTAATAATTTATGATGATGATGATGATGATGTAGAAATAAAGTGACTCAATTTGAGGGTTCAGTTATAATTTTGAATTATTCACTGGAGATTTTTCCCATTGAATATATAAATTGATTCTATTGTCTGAGGATCCCAAAGCAGTTCCTGGTAACAATGGTAACTTTTCACATTTTCATGGAAAGGCCAACTCCATGTAAAGTACCAACTGTAGAGGTTTTACTTTTTATTCAAGTGCATCAGAGCCATCTTGCCTTTTCGGATTTTTATTTTTATAACTTTAAAAATATTTATTTATTTATTTATTTATTTATTTAGCTGTGCTGGGTCTTCATTGCGGCACGCGGGATCCTCATTGCCAAGTGTGGGATCTTTAGTTGCGGCATGCAGACTCTTAGTTGCGGCATGTGGGTTCTAGTTCCCTGACCAGGGATCAAAGCCGGGCCGCCTGCATTGGGAGCATGGAGTCTTAGCCACTGGACCACCAGGGAAGTCCTTATTTTTATAACTTTGAATATCAGAGAAAATTCATCACCTTGTTCCTTTTAAAGCAGATGCATCAGGACCTCAATGGTTAGAATAAAGAAGATTAAATTAACCCTGAGTTGTCATGTGTCTGACTGTGGACTCCAAGAGCTAGGAGGCCTAGATTTTCTGAAGAATTGAACTTTGGCTCTTGACTCTTAAGGGTAGTGTGGAGTCTCAACCTGGCACTCTTTAACCTGAATGGTGTTAAGAAAACACCCAGCTCATCTGTTGTCCACAGAAACAATTGACCCTCACATTTCCTTATCAAGACTTGATATAGGGACTTCCCTGGTGGTGCAGTGGTTAAGAATCCGCCTGCTAATGCAGGGGACGCGGGTTTGATCCCTGGTCCGGGAAGATCCCACATGCCGTGGAGCAACTAAGCCCGTGTGCCACAACTACTGACCCTGCGCTCTAGAGCTCGTGAGCCACAACTACTGAGCCCGTGCATCTAGAGCCCGTGCTCCGCAACAAGAGAAGCCACCACAGTGAGAAGTTTGCACACCGCAACGAGGAGTAGCCCCCGCTCGCCGCAACTAGAGAAAAGCCCGCGCGCAGCAAGGAAGACACAACACAGCCATAAATAAATAAATAATTGAATCATAATTTAAAAAGACTTGATTATAAGCAAAGAGTGTCTCTGAGTGTTTCTGTAGAAACACGAGATTCTCTACCCCTACCTTCTCAAATCCATTTTAGGTCTGAAGCTGAGCCACTCTATAGGTACAACCATGGCTCCTGGAATCAAACACATTGACCATAGATCAGAAAGAAGGGGTTTAGTCTGCTTCTGCACTCTTCTTATATGTTTGTCAAATATGAATATACTGTTATCAATCTACATACCTTAAAAGGGTGAATTTTACTGTGTATAAGTTATACTTCATATGTAATTAAACTTGAATTTAAAAAAAATAAATCAGTGCTTGGGAAACAGGTTTCTATGAGGAAAGCCTGGAATAAATGGGTTTATTTAATTTAGAGAAGATAAATTTGGGAGTAGTTTCATAATGTTGGAAATCTTAATGCCAGTTTTCCCCTCCACCTTAAGGGTCACTCGGCACCATTATATTTTGTAAAAAGGGAAAAACTTAGATTCAACCATGAGTAGTTTAGTTGGCGTCAGGATAGTATGCAGTGGGCTTTGTCATGCCAATTCCAGAAGATGCACATAGGGTGGTTATTGGTCCACTGGAGTCCAATCTTTTTTAAGGACTTCTTGCCAGGATGATTTATGCAGATACACTTGTTATTCTTTTAGGTGTCCATGAGGCACCTGTTGGAAAATACACACACACACACACGTGCACATACACACACACACACACCTATATGCATCTCCCAAGGACCAATATAAATTCTCAGAAATAATACGTACCAAACACATGAAAAGGAAGAAAATCCTTTCCCTAATTGACTTATAATTTATAAGGTTTAATCCGTCCACAATAAAATTGGCTCTTAATCGCTCCATAACTGACTCCTCAATGGCAACTTCCTTAGCTACATGAGCACCCCTCTTGTTTCAAATCGGTAAGCCAGTGTTAATGAAAATATGGTTCTCTTCCTTCTCCCGATCTTTGGCTTGGTTGTACCTTTTGGCTCAACACCCACTAAGAGGTGAACCCAGTTTTTCAGGATACATGCACAGTTTTTAACTTTGTAAAAGGGGGTATCCTGCTGTATGTAACCTTTTGGACTTATCTTTCACTTATTATTATATTGATAAGATTTATCCGTATTGTTGTGTGGCATTGCAGTTCATAATTTTTTAATGGTGTGTTGTCGATCTTCCATAGTTTGTTAATCTGCTTCACCACTGAGGGGCATTTGTGTTACCAGGTTTTTACTATTATGAGCAGGACTGCTGACAACATGAAATACCAGAGAAGACATGGATCTGCAGGATCTCTTATAAATTCCTGGTAAGAATATAAATCAGGGTAATGACTTTGCTAATAGTTTGGCATTGCCTACTAAAGTTGAACACGCACATACCCTAAGCACTCAGCAATTCAGTCCTAAGCACACACTCCACAGAAACTAGTGCAATGTGCAATAGAGACGTAGAAAAGAACAGCCAAAGCAGTGGGGCAATGTATTTGGGAAAAGTTCAGAACCGTCAAGCTCAGGGAATGGGGCTGGGCTGGGCTGGGGGTGGAAGAGCCCTGAGGTGGAGAGCAGCAGCCTTCAGAAACCTAGTCAGGCACTCGCCCTCCACACGATAACTCCTCCAGGCTTTACCCCTGAGGGAGAAGCAGCTTTAAGAGGGAGCTTGGCTGTAATTCCTAGCCCCAAGAACTTGGAAATGGAGGAGTGGTGGGAAAGTAACTGCCTGAGGTCTGTTAGTCCCCACCTACCTTTCTCATCCTGACCTTTTAAACTGTGCTATTACTGTTGGGGACACCTGGAGCTGAGGTCCAAAGGCACTGGGTGTCCCAGGGCACTGGCGAGGGTGGAGCCAGGGCAGAGCCCGACCATGTCCCCTCCTATTTTCTCCTTTCCACACTGAGCTGGACGGCCTCCATCCCGGACCACCCTAGCCCCACCGTCAGACACCAAATTCAGAACACCCCCATCCAGGGAGGTCTGTTTCCTCCATTTTCTCACCATAGTTTCTTCAACCTGAGTCACTGAGGGGAAGGAATACACAGTTGTTCAGCATCTGGGTGGGATGTGTGGGTGTTTTCAAGTTGACACCTCAGAGCGCACTTCATCGTTTCCTGCCTAAGAGTAGATGTGTGTCTTATGTAGACAGGTTTCTTGTGGTTGCCATTCCACGATTACTTTCTTTTTAGAATTTTTTTAAAGACTTTTTTTTCTTTTTTCTTTTTTTCTGACAGCACAAGGGAACTATGTTTTAAAACGCTGGGGACTTCCCTGGCGGTCCAGTGGTTAAGACCCTACGCTTCCACTGTAGGGGGCACCAAGGGGGAGAAACACCAGGCTTAGCGGTAAAATGTTGAACACTTTCTCTTTGAGATGCAACCAGACAAGCGTGTCTACCATCACCAGTTTTGGTGATGATCGTATTAGATGTCCTAGCCAGTGGAGTAAAGCAAAAAGAAAAAAGATATAGGGATGACAAAAGAATAAATAAAACTGTCATTATTCTCAGACGATGTGATTATATATGTACAGATCCAAAAGAATGGACAATTTTTGGAATTTGCAAGTGTGTTTAGCTAGTTTACTGAAATCAGTCAATTATGCAAAAATCAACTGAACTTCTAAACACCAAGAACAGTTGGAAAACAAAAATTTAAAAAGATGCTATTTACAGTGGCACCAAAACACATCAGATACCTCTGAATAAACCTAACAAGATGCAGACCTGGAATTCAACAAGGCACAGATGTCTTATTTCAGAACAATGAGGAGAAAGTCTTGAATTTTCTTTTCTACTTCAGCTTGCTGTTCTGTCTTGGAAATAGAGCTTTCTCCTTGCTCTCCCTGAGGAGCACCCCTCCACCCTCTATTCACAGTGAGCCCGGGGTAAAGCCTCTGTACCTGCTCGCCTGTACTGTCCCAAAGGAAGTCTTCCCATTCAGTCAGGTGAGTGCCAACCCTTCTCAGAAGGATGTCGGCAAGAAACTCACTGTTCTTCAAGGCTTCACTAGAAAAGGCCACCTGGACTTCCCTGGTGGTCCAGTGGTTAAGAATCTGTCTTGCAATGAAGGGGACGCCGGTTCAATCCCTGGTCAGGGAACTAAGATCCCACAGGCTGTGGGACAACTAAGCCCGCGGGCCTCAATGAAAGATCCTGCGTGCCACAACGAAGACCCGATGCAGCCAAAAAAATAATAATAATAAATTATAAATAAATAAATATATTTTTTAAAAAGGCCACCTGTGGTTGTTTCTTCAGTCCCCAAAAGTATGATTAGGATGGACATACTTGGCAGTTGGAGTCACCCCTAGAACGGGTCCCTGGCCTGTGGAGTAAAAACTGTTATAGTGGAGAAGGCCCCATGGAAGCCTCTGAAACTGCCCTTCCACACACCTGCCCTCACTGTCTCCAACCAAGATGATAAGTAAAAAACAATAGAACAGGGCTTCCCTGGTGGTGCAGTGGTTAAGAATCTGCCTGCCAATGCAGAGGACACGGGTTCAAGCCCTGGTCCGGGAAGATCCCACATGCCACAGAGCAACTAAGCCTGTGCACCACAACTATTGAGCCTGCACTCCAGAGTCTGTGAGCCACAACTACTGAGCCCGCATGCCACAACTACTGAAGCCTGTGTGCCTAGAACCCATGCTAGGCTTCAACAAGAGAAGCCACCTCAATGAGAAGCCCACGCACCACAACGATGAGTAGCCCCTGCTCGCCGCAACTAGAGAAAGCTCACGCGCAGCAACGAAGACCCAATGCAGCCAAAAATAAATAAATAAAATAGATACACATTAAAGAAATAAAAAATGTTAAAAAAAAAGACAATAGAACATTCTGGGCCTTGATAGTAGAGATTAGCCACTCTTAAAAATCTAAAGGATGCAGGGGTCGCTGTCCCTATCATCTCTTAATTAGCCAACTTGGCGTCTACAAACTAGAGGATAACTAGAAAATGACTATACACTACTGCAAGCTCAACCAAGCAGTAGCCCCAATTGCAGCTGCAATGCTAGATGTGATGGTGCTGCTACAGCAGATTCAGAAAGCCTCGTGTCCATCACATGTAGTCATTAATTTGAAGAAAGTGCTTATTTTTAACCCAATCAGAAAAGAAAATCAGACATTCCTATGAAACAGACAACAGTATTCTTTACGCTTCTGCTGCAGAGCTATGTCAATTCTCCTGCCCTTTGTCATAACTTGGTCTGAAGAGATCTGGACCATCTGGGCATCCTGAAGACTATCATGGTGATCTGTCACATAGATGACAACATCCTGATCCTGTAGAAAGAGAGCCAGCTAGTCTACTGGAGGCCTCAGTAAGACATGTTTGCTCAAGAGGGTGGGAGATAAACCCTATGAAGAATCAGGGATCTATCGCTGCAGTAAAGTGAATGATGGCCCCATTACAGGTGCACTCAGTGGTGGCCTTGAGAGACAGTGGCAAGGAAAAGTCTTCCCAATGCTAGAACTTTGAGTGGTGCACCTGGTCATCCACTTTGTGGGGAAAGACAAGGGAAGTGATCATATATAAGAAATCATGAGCCACTCTTAAAAATCTAAAGGATGCAGGGGTCGCTGTCCCTATCATCTCTTCTCTTAATTAGCCGACTTGGCTTCTACAAACTGGATGGTAACTAGAATGGTGAATGGCTGCACAGCTGGTCAGGAGCCTGAAAGAATTAGAAGGTCTGTGGCAAAAGGAGATATTGGGCAGGGGCATATGAATGAATATATGGAATAAAGACCACATGTTAAGATTTTCTCTATCACATGTTAATGTCCACCAAAAAGCATCCACCCCAGAAGAGGCACTGAACAACCAAGAGGGCAAAATAACTTGGCCGGTTGCCATCAGCCCAGCCTTCAACATTAGCCACCTCACAAAAGGCATAATGGCACACGAGCAGAATGGCCACAGTGGCCGAGGTGGCAGCAGCTTGTTTTAAGGAGACAAGCACTTTCTGAGCACACGAGTGCCCACAGGAGTGCTGATCTGTGCTGTGAAAAGTCTGCTTGTCTTGGAATTAATCTTGTTCCCTAGAGGCAAGCCACAGAGACCTCTATATTCTCTCCTCTCTGCCAGCTCTTGGGAATCCATCTCAGCACTATCCAGCTTGGATCCACAGTCAGTTATATGTTTAGGAGGAAAAACTATTTAATAATGAGACTTTGCATTTTGACAGCATTTTAACTTATGATGAACTCAGAAAGGAAGCTTTTTTACATCTAATTTATTTCTCAGCTCTCATGCAACAGCCCTAGCAAAATTATTATCTCTTCTTTACAGAACAGAAACCAACACACAAAACTTAATGACTGTTAGGAGGGCAATAAGATACTGGGAAGTCAAGGCTAAAAGTCAAATTTCTTCCAGGTCAGCCTCCAAGTGGATGACTCATGGCACCAGCACTTTTAAGGAAGAGATTCTTGAGGTTCTGGGTTTCCTCACTTCCCTTTGCCAATCTCTGGTTAGAAATGTGTGTATCTCTATGTGTCAGGGGTTGTGCAAAGGCGATAAGCTGGATGAGAAGAGGAAGATGATTGGTTGAAAGTTAATTTCTCACATAACAGGTAAGTGACTTGCCAAGATGACAGTCTGAGTATCCAGAGCCGAGGTCTCCTGACTGTGTTCGCAGCACTTTGGCTACTGCTTCTCCTGCCAACAACACGTTTAGGAGTGTTTCTGGGTGTACTCCTTGTTTGGCCTCTTCACTTCCACCCTCATCCCCACAGGACCACGATTAACCTAGTTCCCCAACAGAAGTCCAAATTATTCATTCACTTCTTCACATTTGCCGTATGTGATTTATTCCCAAATGGTGTTGATTTTACTACCCCAATGTTCTCCGCAAAGGAACGGTAAACATTTTTCTGGTCAAATTTTTTTTGGTTTACATCATCTTTTATTTTATTATAGTCCATAAATATATATAAATTAAATCATTAAAGAATTCATAGTCTCCAAAGTTCAGGAACCTACTACTGTACTTTGCTCTGACATGTCAAATATTAAAACATGAGAAGTAAAACTGCCAACTTAATAAATATTCCATTTGAAGCTGAAATTGAGTAGAATAAATGAAGTACTTTCAGAAATCTCAAGTAAGGAATTAACAGGCTAGAGGCTAAATCTTGACAGGGTTTGATTATCACTTGGATTATCCTTATTACTCATTTCTTTATTTATATGTCTGAATGGAATGCAGATTCTTCCTTTGGTGGGTATAATAGAGCTTTTAACAGAAGGGACACTTCCATTCATTCTGTGTAACTCTGGACATTTATCTTGCTGTAAAATGCTCGTCTCTCATGTCTTGAGCCTCTTACTGAGCAGTGAATGTTTATCTGTGCACAATCCATTTCTTTTTCGGCTGGGATTTTCTTTGGGGTCCGGGCTGCCGTCACTGAGCAATTCCGAGTGGGCTTCCTCAGGCATCTGCAAGACAGACACAGAAACTCCAGCAGGCAGCCCGCCTCTAACCCGCCCAGCCTCCAGCCTCCGCAGGGCTGACTCCACAGGCCAACAGGCAACAGGGCACGCGGGAGAACACAACACAACACAACACAACACAACACTGCAATGCCTGGTGCTCCTCCCTAACCCTGATTACTACTATTTTCCACAGACATATGAAATATTATGTCAACCTAAAATCTGGGACTGCAAGCCAAAATTTCAGAAACGCGTGCTAACTTCAAAGTGGGATTTCTGGTGGGGAACTCCTTTTTTTGTAAGCTCCTTTTCTTTCTTCTTCTTCTTCTTTTTTTTTTTTTTTTTTGTAATATTTACTTAGTTATTTATTTGGCTGCGCCGGCATGTGGGATCTTCGTTGCAGCATGCGAACTCTTAGCTGCGGCATGTGGGATCTAGTTCCCTGACCAAGTCCCTGTAAGCTCCTTTTCAATGCTTGCTTGGTCCTGACAGCTGTGATTCTGTCCCAGACTCAATAAGCCACTCTCAGACAGCAGAGAGGCACGGATTTCTAGCACTGGTTTGTGTTTGCGCCAAGAGACAGAAGCGTCCCGTTAGCAAATCACTTGCTCTCTCACTCAAAGGGCCTCATGTTTTTCACTCAGGAAAAGGACTTTGCTGACTACACTGGTTGTGCAGGCAGGCTTGAGTGATCCTTTATGCATCGAAGTCATAAACGAATAACTAATTATGCAACAAAGCCTCTCAAGTTTTTGCCTTTCTGTTTCCCGACCGAGGGAGCTCTTTCTCACACCCTGGGCAGCTCAGGGAGAGAATGGGGAAGCCCTCTGCTGGAAGCACATCAAATGCGGAAACTAGGCCACTCCACGCCAAGTGGTTCCCAGGCCCCGCCGCCAGTCGAAGTTTCTACTTTAGTTCACTTGAGGACCAAACGCTGACATTTGGAGCCACACTGCTGATGCTTTTGCTGATTAAAGAGTGGTGTGTGGGACTTTGAGTCAGTGTCAGGCATCCCTCAGACAAACAGGAAGGAGCTTAGGACATTTGTTATCTCTCTCTGTATTTTGAAGGCCCTCTTTGCAAGCCTGAGGGTTGTTTTTGACTTTTTCTGCGGGGGGGTGGGGGTGGGCGGAGTATAGGAGTGATCCTGTAAGAATGGTTCTTTGGCTTTATTCTTGTCAAGTGGTAAGGCACTTGCCTTAATTGTGCACTCAAAATTGCAACAGTAAGCCAACTCTAGCAAAGGTGGGTTTTATTCTAGAGGTCATTGTAAAATTTTTTAAAATTTGCACTCCTTTTTCTTAAATTCCCCCAATTTTAAACTTTTGCCCTAAATATTAAGTAACTGACTCTTACCTTGGTTCTGCATGGAGTATTCTCAGAGATCACACTCTCAGTTTTGGCTCCAAAGGCTTCTTCTAAACCTATGTCAAGGAAGTTACAATGGACAAGACAGAAGAACATCAAAGTCCTTAAAAAAAAAAACACCCCATTTTGGTAACTATAGGGACACCCTTAAAGAAAACTAGAGAGGTACATGTTTTTAAAAAGTGTCACTGTTAAAATAGCTGCTTTTAAACTTTTATTGTAGCATTTCATCATTACAAGTGGCACTGAGCTTATGTTAGCTCTGCCTTGTTCACTTCGTTAGAAAAGAATTCTTTAGCCGCACCACTAAAAATGCTCAAGCTCTGAGCTGAATTTTAAGTAATAGTGACAGATTTGCCCCAACCTATAGTCTCTTCCACCTGTCCCTTCAAGGCACCAAAGGAATCAGGACTGTTGGCCAAGTTTGGGTGTCTTTTGGTCCAAAAACAGTGACCGTATTACAAATAACTTGGGGCTGACTCTCAACTTTCCAAATAGTAATGATCTATTTTGTATGCTGTACTGATTCCTGGCTTAGCCTTATCCCAACCCCAAGAGGCTGAGAGGGAGCAGAGAAGCAGAATCTTAAAAATATAACTAAAAGCTCTAACATTTGACAGTGCTTTATGTTTTTCAATATGGTTTTACATTGTTACCTTACTTGTTAATCTCAATTTATGCTCATAACAGAAAAATAAATTAACCTAATTATTTAATAGAGGTAAACAAAAGATGAATTCCTATGACAGGCTATAATTCTGAATGACAAACATAAGTCTTCAAAAATTAAATTGTAATAAGTGAAATACAAAGTCAAATGATAACTATATAACTATATTAACCTATCGCCTATATATATATATATTTTTTTAAAGATTTTTTGATATGGACCATTTATTTTTATTTTTTGAGATTTTTTTGATGTGGACCATTTTTAAAGTCTTTATTGAATTTGTTACAATATTCCTTCTGGTTTATGTTTTGGTTTTTTGGCCCCGAGCCATGTGGGATCTTAGCTCTCTGACCAGGGATCGAACCTGTACCACCTGCATTGGAAGGCGAAGTCTTAACCACTAGATTGCCAGGGAAGTTCCTAGCTTATAATTTTTATTAACAGCATTTCCCAAATTTTCATGGTACAAAGCTCAAAGACTCTTACACTGCAGTATCTGTGGTGCATGGTACAATGAAGACATGCAATTATTTTTAAAAAGTGAAAATAAATGATAAGTGTATACAATCATTTCCACCCTCCTTCACTTCTGCCAATGCGAGGTGCACTGTCATGTCTGACCAGAATGTGGGTGAGGGCATCTTATTTAAAGATCTGTGGACAGACCTGTTAGAATCTCATCCAGCTGGTCCACCATAAACTTGGCATCTTCTTCAGTGAAGCACATAGGTGGTTTTATTTTAAGCACATTTCTATGAGGTCCGTCGGCACTGAGAAGCACTCGCTTTTCTTTCATCCTAATGAGTGCAGGAAACACATGTGAGTGCATACAAGTGATAACTAAGATTATTTCAGAATGATGTGAACAGAGAGCACTTTCATATTCACATGCAAGAAGCCCACATTTGTAATTGCACGAGTCTTAAACTTTTCTCATTTGGGGAGATGAGAGGAAGTAAAAAAAAGCATTCAAGCCAAGATACCAAACGAGTGAGGGGTGTGCTTACTTGTAGATGATGTGCTGAGCTTCGGCTGTGGCGGGGGTCCTTTCCTGATGGTCCTTCACTAAGTCAATTCCAATAAAAAGGCCAACACCCCTGAGGGGGGTAGAGAAAGGGAACTTGACACACTTTATTAAGCACTGCATTGTCACAAAAAATTAACGCTGTCCTCAAACTTCAGTTTGATTTGAAGCTGAATGTGATTTTCTTTAAAGGGTAGTTGTTATTAGTTCTAATTAATCCAAGATACCAATCTAGTGTCCACAGGACTTCCTAGTTTTTGAATCAAGTTAGTTTTTGTCATCCAGTTTTTCTTTCTTCTCTTAATTGTAAAAAAGAAAAAAAAAAAAGGCTTAAAAACAAACTTGTCATGCTATTTAGCTTCTCAGGACATCAACTATGACAAATCTTTAATCTTTACATATATATATGAAAATGTTTTCATATATATATGAAAAATAGTGAGTTTTCTTGGATGTCATTTTTAATATTTTTAATAGATCATTTAGAGTTACCTTAAGTTCCTTCTTTTCATCTTTTGCCTGCTGAAATTATTCTGGCTTAATTTTTTTCAAAAAAGTATAAAAATCAGGAAAGATATATACTCAAAAGTTAACAGTGATGATATCTGGGTTCTAGATGAAAAATGAGTTTTGTTTTTGTTTTTTCAGTGTTTCTAGATCTGGTTTTATGTTATCTTATTTTAAATTTATATGATAAAATATAACAAATTTTCATTTGGACAAATGAATAACTGCATGACAACTTTATGATAAATATACCTGATATCTCCTATCAAGGTATGTTTAGCCTTCTGCTTATTCAGTAACTTGGTGAGATAATTCCCTACTCTTGTGGCATTTCCTTGAAGGTCTTCATTTTCAATTACATCCAGGACGGCCAAACCAACAGCAGAAGATACGGGATTTCCTCCATACTGTGGAAAAAAGATAAATGAGAAAATAGAATAGTTGAATTTGTGGTATTGCTTCATCTATGAGAAATTTGGCTCATACATAAGCAAGTAAAGATATAATTTCAATAAAAATTTCCCTTGTGATATTAGTTTCTTAGATTTAGAATATAACATGATTCTATTCATTTAAGATTGAGAATAAAATTCTAAATTATATATAACTGCAAAACTGGTATGAAGGATTATTGGGAAATTTATAAGTTCATCCAAACCAAAACAGACATTGTGTTGGGAATTAAGGATTTCAGAGTGTGGTTTAGTTAGGGGGATGTGGGTTTCAGTGCTTGAATATCTGTGTGAAAAAAGCTAAGCAATGATATTTTCTCCAAATAATTTATGTTCTTAGATTTGACTCTAACTTTTAGCTGTAACAAGTCCTATTATACATATTGCACAAACTATAATAATCTTTCCAAACTTAAAGCTTATAAGTCTTAGGGGTAAAATCAAGGAAATAAAATTTCCCAAAGATAGAAATTTAGTTAGTATCTTCTATGACAGCCCTGTAACATTTATAGTAGTGAATCATCTAAGTGAAGTGTTTTGGGAATTTAAATGTGATACAAAACAAAAAAGATCATATTATCTGTTAATGAAATATCATAACCTCTAGAGTTTAGCAGGGCAGCCATCTGTCATTGGAACAATTAATAGAAACATTTTAGGAAGGGGAAAGATACACAAGAAAAAAATACAAGGAGGATTGTGTCAGAATGAAATATGGTTAGATCAAAGTTTGGCTAGGGTCCTGGCGTGGTTAGCTGGCAACAGTGAGATTTATTCTTTATTACATTGGAAAGAAACATAAGAACATGCATTATTTTTCCCTCTTAGCATTAAAGTGGGGAGGTCTAAATTTACCGTATTGAAATATTCCATCCCAGAGCTGCTGAAGGCTTCTGCAATTTCTTTGGTTGTTACCACGCATGCCACTGGGTGGCCATTGCCCATTGGTTTTCCCATTGTGACGATGTCTGGAACGAAATCTTCACCAAACATTTGGAAACTCCAGAAATGTGTCCCAACTCGGCCAAAGCCTACTTGAACTTCATCAGCTATAAACACACCTCCTGCTCTGTGTACATATCTGAAAAGCAAAAGGGCAGCCTGATGCCTTCAGGTCACCGAGAGTCCCCAAACCCTCCCATAAGATACAGATTATTGAAAACTTAAAAAATGTTGTTAACCTGAAGTCTATAATCTTTGTTAAAAACATTTCAGTGTTCAAATCCCCAATGACATCTATTTGATGTCATTGACTTTGAAACATAGTCACATAATTTCCAGATTAGATATATTCTATATTGTTTGGGTTTGTGCTGCTTACAGTGAGCTCTACTGCAGTATTTTAATAGGGAAGAAAAAGAAGTGAACAAGAAGTAGTGTTCAGCAGGTTTAATCTTCAAATTTTTACTAATTAGTAAAGCTTGGACACCAACTAATCAGAGAAGATGCCAGGTGGGTAGTGCGAGCACAGCTCTGGAGGCCGCCCTGCTGGACCATGTGTAAATCCTTTATTTGCTGGATCTTGGGAAGGTGGAGGAGTTCCAGGAGTCCTGGGTGGCAGGCACTCCCAGGTGGCTATTTACCAGCTAGTCTGGAAGTATTTCAATATCTTAACAACCAGGATGGCCCTACAGAATTGTCACAGTGCCTTCAGTTTGACCAAGGATGCCCAAGTACATACTCTGCCACTTTCTGGAAGTAGCCTGCTGGAGGAATTATTTGTCCGCCACAACTCTGCATGGATTCAGCAATAAAGGCAGCAATCTATACAAGAGAAGATGGGGTCAAAGTCCATTAGGTCCTCCTCCCGTTACCCCCTAAAAAAAGAGGACTTCTTACAGAGCAGGTGACTTAAAAAATGGTTGGGAATGGACCCATGGCAAGAGACAAATTGGCCATTTGATTAAAAAGATGTCCACGCTGGAAATGCAAGAGTTCTGAAGCATTAGTTTCTGAAATTTTAGGGTACCAATGAAACCACCACGAGAAAATGGTGGAGAGGGTGCCTTCCATTTCTCCATTATTAATTTAAATGCAGTGTTTTCATTAGGAACAACTGAATAAGACTGATGTTTTGATCAGTCTTTAATATGAACCTCTAAAAATTTACCCAGGTTCCAAATGCATCGCTGGGGTGCCTGTTTGCTCAGCTTGGTAAATTAGGACTGCCCGAGCCTGGAATTTGCACTAAAGAGATGAGAGGTGGTCACGAACCTTAGTTATTGTGCTATATTTCTGGTTCTTGCCCTGAACCAGGCTTACAACTTAACAAAATTAGGCAGCTCACGAAGGAACTAAAGAGGACGTGTTCTAGAGGCTAAGAAAGGAGAAGTAAAAATAGGTAACACTAAATTAAGAGAAAGCATAGAAATAGCATGAGATAAGAAGTCAAGCAATCAACTATACTTCAATTAAGAAAAAAAAGGGGAGAACTAAGGATCTAGTCCAGACTACCTCTTTTAAGATATGAAAAATGAATGGGAAGAAAAAGAAGAAATAGTTAAGAAAGGCAAATGACTTTCCAGTCATTAAGATAAAAATACTTGAACTGGAAAACACACAGGCTTCATTTTTATCTCAATTAAAAAGTTTTTTTTATTGCCATGTTGATGCCATAAGCCAATTGAAAGGCAAAGCATGTGTCAAATCACATTAAAACTCCATGTAAGTAACCCCTGAAGGGGCTGAGAATTACCGTTAAGCTGAAGACAGTAGGGTGAAGACTGAGAAAATGGAAATGCTTTTTTCCTACTTGGGAGGATTCTGGTTTGTTTTAGAAGTGCAGATCTAAAAGGGAAGAACATTTTCCTGCCTTGTCTTACGCAGGCTCTTTGGCTTCAGGAAAGTTGAACCAGTTGTAGGGAAGAGCCAAGACTCCCCGGGTCCAGGAGTCCGCAGTGGCCCCAAGGCCCCAGGGCCACCCTGCCTCTTCCTTCCCTTCACCTTATATTAGCCCCTCGTGCTACTCTCAGTTGGAATGTTCTGTCCGTGGGCTATCACCTTTCTTAATTTTCTCCTCCTATCACTTTGGACCAGAGTCTGCATCCCAGTGGGAAGGTCAGAATTAGACCACCAGTTCTGAAACAGGTATAGTAATTACATTTCCAGGATAAATAAAAATAGTCTTAGAGGCATGACTATAATAATGTACTTTTTGAAATATGAACTAAGTAAAAATGTAACCAGAGAAGAACAGAAAGGGATTTGAGATCTAATCCTTTCCCACCTCTCCAATGTATCACAATGATTTCAATCTATTTTATAAAAGATATTAAAGTGTTTCCAAAGCTATAAATACAAACCTTCCTTCCACTGTTATGAGCTTCGTCAATAATTTTCTTCACTTCATCGGCATAAGCACTGGCCGGGTCTGTATGGTCTTCTCTGTATTTTCCCCTGTAAGTATCTGGAGCTGGTGCCTGAAAACATCAAAAGATAACAGTTTCTCATGATTTGTCTCCTGGACAAATGAGCTTTTAAGAAAGGGCCTTTCCCTCCAGGAGTATAATATTGTAGAAAGGTGACTCATGGATTTAAGTGACTCTAGGTTCTTTTGCTCTTTTTCCTTAACATTTCTGAATTCTGTGAGATTTGAAATCTTTGCATTCTGAACAGGAGCTTGGATTTGCTCCTAGGCCCTTAGAAGTCAAGACTGCATCCCTAGTCACATAAGGGGCAAATTCAAACAACAAGTGTGATTATGTTATTTGAAAATTTCAATGAATGGAAACTGTATTAACAATTCTATATTGAAAATAAACCAACACTTACCAACTATATAGCAAACTGTAATCATTCAGAAAACTAGAGTGCCTTAGCGTTAATTTCAGATCTTAAAATTTTGAAAGAATGTATTAATGATTCTCTTAAAAACGTCTACTGATCCTTAATTAAGCCAAATGAGTTTTACTGTTTCAACAGCTTGGTTTCTTTATTTTCTTTACTAAATGATATTTATTTTACTTAATAAATTTACATAATAATTTAGCATAGAGTAATTTTAAGACAGTCATACACACTTGATGCAACTCCGAGTTTCAAATAGGCCTCAGCGATAGAAAAAGTAATTTAAACATCAAGGGGCAAGAAAAATAAAATGAGAGCTGTGAATAAGAGCTATCACTACCACTATACTAATTTGTATGGTACTCATCAATGGATTTTAAACCACATCTTGTCATTAACTAGCTCCCTGTCTTTAGCAAACAGATCTTTGCTAAAGATCTGTAACTGCTCTAGATCTTAGTTTCCTTTTTCATGGTTTCATTTCAATGCAAGGATTGGACTGGGTTATCACTGGGCACTCTTCCAGTAGAAACATTCTGATTCTTGGATTCCAAGATACTTACCACATGCACAAATTCTTTCTTGACATCTTTGCCCTTTTGAAATTTATATGGACTGATCTCAATTAAAGATGATAGGTGACCGTGGTAAGCACTGAAAAGAAAAAGGCCGGTAACCAAAATCACTCAAAGAAGGACGCTTTTCTAGTATGTGAAAAATAGTACGGCACATCATCCAGGGAGAATCTCAACATTGGTGCCAGATTTAACTATATGGAATCTAATTTTTCTTGGTAGGACTGGCCATTAATTTGTCCCACTCTCCTGATTCAGGTAATAAAACACATAGAAAGCCAAGTACGTATCCTCACAGACAGTTACTTTTTAGCAGGAAAAAACTTAATTTCTTTGGATTGTATTAGCTCTGCTAAATTAGATTATCTAAATGTAAAACATTAATTTCTATAGCTTCATGAGAAATTTCAGATGTATGTATTCTTTAAATGTATTTGATAGTTACATTCTAGTAAATTTTAAAAACAACTTTATATCACAGAATGGGCTGCGTTTCTGTCTGGGATGGTTTCAAAGGGATATCCAATTGCTCAAATGAAAGTTGGTAAGGAACAGGAGGTCTTTTCAAAAAGAACTAAGATTAAGAGGTAATCAAGTGGCTACGAAATTCCTTTCTTTCACTTAAAATACAGATGGCTATGATATTCCCTTTTATGTTTCTTGCCCAGAGATACATAATTGGGAGGCCTGGAAAAGAAATTATAAAAGGCCCATGAATAGATAAAGCAAAGAGGGAGGACGTCCCCTACCGTAGATTAAGACATGCTACAAAGCCATAGTAATGAAATTAGTATGGTATTGGCATAAGAACAAAGTCACGACTGGGACAGAAGTGAGCTCAGAGACACAGCCATACATAAATGGTAACACAGTGGCCTCTTGGTGGAGTCAATACGAGGGGTAGTTATAGAGGTAGTAGAAGAAAATAAAGAAGAGCATCTTTGTGATCTGAGGGGTGGGGATGGGTGTGTGGGGGGGGAGAGATATTAACAAAATTTAGGAAACCAAACCATAGGATGAAAATGTCAACTATTTGATTTAATCAAATTTTTGGATGTTGGACGATACCATGGACAAAGTTAAAAGACAGATGATAGATTGGGAAAAAACATTTGAAATGTCTCAAACTAAAAGAGATTAATGTGCAAAATGGTGGTTCTTAAGTCTATCTGCATATTAGCATCACTTGGGAAACTTTAAAATCTATACCATTTCCTGGAATCCACCTCTAGAGATTCTCTTTCTCTCTCTTTTTTTTTAATTTTTTAATTTTTTTGGTTGAGCCGTGCTGCATGCAGGATCTTAGTTCCCTGACCAGGAATCAAACCAGCAACCCCTGTGTTGAGAACTCAGAGTCTTAACCACTGGACTGCCAGAGAAGTCCCTAGAGATTCACTTTGACTGGTCTGGAGTGGGACCTGGGCACTGGCATTAAAAAAAGAAAATTTCCCCAGGTAATTCTAAAACACAGTCAAGGCTGAGATCCTCTCATCTAAACTATGCATGCAACCACAAAAGCAAGGATGGGAATCCCAACAGAAAAATGGGCAAAGAATATAAACAGGTAATTCTCAGAAAGGAAGTCACAAATGCATAGTAAGCATATGAAGAGATACTCAAACTCATAATTAGAAATTGCAAATAAAAACAACATTGATAGGGACTTCCCTGGTGGCACAGTGGTTGAGAGTCTGCCTGCCGGTGTGGGGAACACGGGTTCAATCCCTGGTCTGGGAGGATCCCACACGCCGCAGAGCAACTAGGCCCGTGCACCACAACTACTGAGCCTGTGCTCCAGAGCCCAAGCCACAACTACTGAAGCCCGCGTGCCTAGAGCCCGTGCTCCGCAACAAAGAGAAGCCACCGCAATGAGAAGCCCTCGCACTGCAGTGGGAAGTGGTCCCCGCTTGCTGCAACTGGAGAGGGCCTGGGCGCAGCCAAGAATAAATAAATAAATAAATAAATAAATAAGTAAGTAAGTAAGTAAGTAAATTTATGAAAAGGGAAAAAAAATCCTGAAAATTAAAAAAAAAACCAACAACCTTGATATCATTTTATACCTATTAGACGGCAAATATTAAGAAGAAAAAATGAAGGTAGGATATTCTTAGTTTTTGGTGAGGATACGTGAAAATGGGACATTTCATGCACTGGGTAGAGTGTGCAACCACTTTGGGGACTGATCTGGCAGGATTTGGTCAAATCAACAATGTTTACCGTACCCTGTACCCCTATGGCCTAGCAATCTTGTTTCTGGGTGCTTTATCCCCAAGAAATTCTCAGAAAGGTCCATAAAGGCACATGTATAAGGGCACTCATTGCAGTGTTGCTTGTGGTAGCTGGGAGTAAAGGGCAGTCAGTATCTATTCTGTGGTAGGCAGGCAGAATCATGCCTTCCCTCCCTAAAGATGCCCATGTCCTAATCCTCAGAACCTAAGAATGTTACATGGTAAAGGGGACCTTGCAGACATGATTAAATTAAGGATCATGAAATGGAGCAATAATCCTGGAGGGTCAAATGTTATCACAAGAACCTTTATAAGTGAAAGAAGGCAGCAGGAGGATGGTGGTCAGAAACAGATGAGGTGATGTGAGGATGGAAGCAGAGGCTGGAGTGATGTAACGTCTGGCTCTGAAGATGAAGGAGGGGACCACAAGCCAAGGAATGCAGGCAGCCTCTAGAAGGTGGAGGCAAGGAAACAGATTCTTCCCTAGTGTCTTCAGAAGGAGTGCAGCCCTGTTGAACCTTGATTTTAGCCCAGTGAGACCCGTTTTGGACATCTGACCTCTAGAACTATAAGAGAATAAATTTATATTGCTTAAGCCACTATGTTAATGATAATGTGCTATAGCAACAATAGAAAATGAATACACCAACCAACACATAAAACAAGAGAAGCCTACAGAAGGGTAAGAAATGAGGTGCATGTTTAATTCAACCCTTTGTGTCTGAGATTAGTGGGGTGGAGAGGTAGAAAAAAATTTTAAATCTCACTGAAGATGGCAGTTATCAAATTTCTTGTTTAAAATATAATGAATTCATTTTTGAGAAGTAAAACTAAATAGCGACTATTAAAAATCACAAATTAATGAGAAAGAACTATTTTTACTTGGCTATTTGTTGTCTTTAAAATTTGCTCTAGGGAATTCCCTGGCGGGCCAGTGGTTAGGACTCCACACTCTCACTGCCAAGGGCCCGGGTTCAATCCCTGGTCGAGGAACTAAGATCCCACGAGCCGCATGGTGTGGCCAAAAAAAGAAAAAAATATATGCTCTAAATTGTTATCGTTTAAATTAATTACGTGAATAATCACAATCGTGACATGAATGCTTGGATTTTTAAGAAGTTATATTTTTATTCTGAAAAAGATGGAGTTACACACACATTGCAGTGGCTCAATTAACAGTTAAATGTGTGAAAAGCAAACCCTGATTCATGCAAAGCCCATGAGACCATGACCACAGCACCCAAAAGAGCCTCCAAGTACTTGGAAGGAATTAAGTGTCCTTCAGGCCTGAGCTGGCCTTGAAACCTATACATAATAAAAAAAAAAATCCTTGTGCCATACATCCAGCCTCCCCCATACATGCTTATGGTATTAGTACGGAGAGGATCAATATAATTTTGTCTCTGAAGGCGTTTCCTGCTTAGAATTCTTGTGTTCAAGACTTACTGGTCAAGAGTGATCACGTCTTGGTGGCCTCTGAACTGCCGAGCCAGGCGTAAGGCTAAGTCATTGGCTTCAGATCTATTAAGAGAGCAGAGAGAGAAGGGACAATGTGACATAAGCCCTTTTAAAATTCTTTCAAACCATTATTTACAAAGTTGAGGATTCCAAAGCCTGTTTAACTTCGAGATTATTCTTTGTACTACTCCAGGTTCTGTCACCTCCAGTCTTTGGTGATACTGCTCTCTCTCTAAGGCTAATCACTCTTTGACAGTATAGGATTCTTCAGAAGTGAAAGTCAAATATTATATTTAATTTATTGAAGGCAAGAATGCCTTAGAACAACAAATTAGATCCTAAAATGTCCTAATTCTTTACAAAGAAAAAAGAAAAATCTTCTGGTTATAAACCAATCTTCTGGTTATTTGATTTTAAGGTATCTCATTGAAAAGAGAAAAGTGAATCACAGAATCATAATGGAACATTCACAGGATTTCTAATAGTTTTAATTCATATGTACATATATATCATTTTAAATTTATCCTGCATAGACAGATTTCCTCCCAATATAACATTGTACAGGTGAGCTTTTCTCCTGTCATTAAACATGTATTTTCAAAAACATACTTTTTAATGTCTGCATAATATTCCATAGAATGGACATATCTATTCACTTGAATTGACTCATTCCTCCTTTGTGTTTGTGTTGGGGAAATGCTTATTACCTAAGGAAACAAATCAAACAAAAATCTTGTAAAACTTATATAACTTGTTTAGTAGAGTTCTTTCTTTGCCAAAATTCCTCATTCATGCTTTGAAAGAAGTATCTAGGTTCATCTAGATTCTTTAGCTACTTACTCTATTGCCCAGAGAAGTGGGTGCCATTTGACTAGTTAGGTTTTCTCACATGAACACCAGACTTGAATATTTTTGCCAATATTTTGTTACAACCCAAGTATCTATCCTTTAGGGATACTTAAGGGTATGCTTTCCCCATCTTTCACCAAGGAAGCTGTGGTAATAAAAAGCTGAGTGGCATGCACTTGTTAATCATGGGACTGTTGTTATAGGCTGTGTCAGGAGTCCTGGAACATGCTGTCAGGTATCTTATCTACCAAGGGCTGGTGGGCCAAAGCAAAAGAACCAGAATGGTCAGGTCCCCCGTGTGGGGTCATTAGTAAACGGCAAGAATCTCAGGAAACCTTTTTAGATATTTGTACTCCACCAGCAATCAAACAGAAAAGAGAGGAAACAAAGAGATTGGTGGGAATGGGGATGGGTGGAAAACCTCAGAACATACCCTGAATTTGTAAAATAGCAAACAGAGAGTTTGTCCGGCAGGGTTGCTGACAGGCGCTTGGCATACTCAACAATGTTGTCGTGGAGGAATCGAGAATTTGTATTTAGTAGTCCCATCTGTTTCTGGGCAGCTTTGACCACTTCTGGGTGGCAGTGTCCCACTAAAATTTAGAAGACAAAAGCCCCCAAAATGAGTTACAAATCTAAATGCCTGGGAAGTGAGGGGCATTCTGAAGCAAGCAAAAAAAAAAAGGTTGATCCTGTTCCTCTCCCACATTTTGTTCTAGCTTTTCCCCGCCTAGGACTACTGGCCCTGTTCAGCGGAGGAACTGCAGACACTGCCAATTCCTGGGACAAATATCAACGGTGCCAAGTCTGCTTTACTCCAGAAACATATCCCTCAAGGCACGACAAAGACAGCACATTACCATGGGCAACGTTGTTGATGCAATCCAAGTACTGTTCACCTTTCTCGTCAAACATGTACTGCCCCTGGGCTCGCACTATTTTGATGGGATCCGCAGCAAAGAAAACTTTGCAGGAGGGCCTAGAAATAATGAAAGGAAACACATTGGTCTGGTAGGACTGCTCAGTGTTTTTCCTTCTCAATGAAGGTCACGATCAGTGGAAAATTACAATTACGTAAAAGAAAGGGAAAACACAACCTGGGTGACATACTTTTTTTTCATTTCATTTTAGCCTGGAACCTTTTACCTTAATCCCCCATCCGTGACACTGCTCACATTTCTTATGCTTATTATATTAAATTTGCCATGATCTGACAACTCTATTTAGAGGCACATGGATCAACTCTGACAGCTCTAATTACACAAACCAATAACTAATTTTCCTTTGAGAAATTTTGTTCAACCAGGAAAAAAAACAAACTTTTTTTTTTTTTTTGAGCCTTCCTATGTGTCAGGAACTGACAGCTATTACAAATATTATCTCATTTAATCCTCCCAACAATGAGTTATTATCATTCTCATTTTTATAGTTGAGGAAACAGACACCGAAAAATTAAGAAGCTTGCTTCAAGGTTACACAGCCAGGGAGAAAACCAGAATTTGAAAGTAGACTGTCTTGATCGTAACTAGATTTATCATGGTGAACATTTTGAAATGTACAGAAATATTGAATCACTATGTTGTGTAATAGTTACTAACATAGTGTTGCAGGTCAATTATACTTCAAAAATAAACTCAGAAAAACTCATACTAGGGATATAATTTATATGTACAACATGATAAAGATAATTAACACTGCTGTATGTTATACACGAAAGTTAAGAAAGCAAATCCTAAGAGTTCTCATCACAAGGTAAAAATTTTTTTTTCTATTTCTTTAATTTTGTATCAATATGAGATGGATATTCACTAAACTTATTGGGATAATAATTTCATGATGTAAGTCAAATCATTATGCTGTGTAACTCAAACTTATACAGTGCTATATGTCAATTATATATCAATAAAATTGGAAGAAAAAAAAAAAAAAGGTAGACTGTCTTATGCCATAGCCCAAAACAGGGCTTGCTCGCTAATCTAATCTCTCCCTCTAATCTAATTTGTAGAGAAATGAATAGCACTAAAAGCTAAATACAAATACTATGCAGGAGATTTTACAGATCATTTTCATGTCTTTTGATTGTTATTTGTCCTGCATCAAATGGATTTCCCTTTCTTAAATAATAAAATCCAATTATTATTCTAACCCTTTAACCCACTCTTTTCAGCATAATAAAAAGTCATCCATATTTTTGGTTATTTGGATGGCTGTCTGGAGTACAGATTTTAGCAACATAGAAACATCACAAAGATTTCTGAACTTGGTTCTATGGACATTTAGAAACTAAAACAAAATATTATTTTTATTTTGGTGATTTTGCATGCACAAAAAATACCACATGCATTGGAGGTAGTTTAGAGGGTAATTAGATACATATTAAATGGATATGCAACTGTTTAGAAAGTATTGTGATTATTGTGAATAGGTAATTAAATTTTAAAATTGCCTAAGATTAAGCACCACCAGCTAAAATGAAACTAATATTAAACGAGAATTTCTTCTTGGTTCAAATTCAGCTGTTAGTTTATACCTACAAGTTAAAATCCAGAAAAACCCTTCGTTATGAATGCGGGCTGAAAACTTCGGACTTCACCTTGCCTCCTTGTTAATGTACTTCCCACCTTCTCACTCAGACTTCAGGTAAAATTCTTTCTCAGTCATTCCATGGCTACCATTCCTCCTTTCACAGCATTTGTTCTGCTCACGTCAGAAATCATTAGGTTTTCATTGGAATCTAACTATATAGGATTGAAAACTAACAGAAAGGAGTGCTGATTAGAAAAAGGGAAGGAGGTGATCCGGTAATGAGGTATCTGACCATTTTGACCCTATTGCGGGGGTTGAGAGAGATTTAACTAGTCTCCTAAACCACCTAGAAACCTCCTGGGTTGAGATCAGATCAAATCTCAAATCAGATCACAAGGTAACTTGACACTACTAGGACCAGAGCCCAGGTCTGACTTAAGGTTCGGTCCTGTACGCTCACCAAGTCGTCTACAACACGAGTAAAACAAAAGTAGACCGGAGAAAACACTGCATCTTTAAATTGTAATGAGGGCACAGCTGGGGAGACCAAGGTGAGTAAGTGGCATCTTACTCATAAGAAAGTGGTTTCAAAGTTTTTTTACTGGCTGGATTAACCTTTTACTTCTTAACCAAGCGTGCAAGAAGAAAAAGTGCACTTTAAACAAAAGTTGTCATAATGAGTTTTCATAGCCATCGTCAAAAATATTTCGGAGTTCAGTGTTCTAAAGCTTTCGAGGTGGTGGGAGCGGCGGAGAGCTGCCCGTCTCCCTCCCAGAGCCCATCCCTGGAATGGTGTTCTACTTCAGTGGCTCTCAGCCTTCACGGTCACTTCCCCCAGCCGGCCGGCCGGCAGCCCTCACCCCCTCGGCGGGCTGCAGAGCGCGGGGACCGCTCTGGAGCCGGCCGGTCGGGAGCCCCCGTGGGCGGAGGCGAGGCGGGGCGCTCCGGCGGGCGGCGGCGCGCGTGCGCAGGTGCGGCGGGCGGGTGGCGGTCCCGCACGGCGCCGGCAGCCGCCCGCTCGCCCGCTCGCCCGCTGCCTGCCCCGCTGCGGCTCTCCGCCCCCCGCGCCGGTGATTCCCCCTCTCTGCGCCTCTCCTCGGGGCTGGGGAGCGCTCACGCGATGTGCTTCCTCCTCAGCGCCAGGGTGTCTTGCTTGCTGTATAGCTCGCACATGGTGGCGGGGTGCCGGGCGCTCCCAGGGGTCTCCCCTCTCCGGTCCGTTCGCCTCCCTCGCGAGCCCGCGGGACTGTCTCAGCGGTGGCCCTTTTCTCCCGTTCTCCCCCGTTGGGTCCCCTTGCCCCGGGCGTCGGAGGTCAAAGGCGGCACCAACTAGCCAGGGTCATCTCCCTTTTAAGTCTTGCCCAGCCTTTGCCCTTCGCCAAGCCCCACCCTCACCCTCACCCTCCTCCCCCGCCGGGTGCCTGCCTGGCAAGTCGCTGGACTAGCCACTCAGTCGCCACCCACCCCAGCCCCCCGCCCCGAGTCTAACTGGCTCCTGGTCCTGCCCTGCTGCACACTTCGCCTCCCCACCGCTGTTACTTCTACAAACTCGCCTTTTATTTCCTTAAATTTGCCTTGCCATGGCCTTTCTTCCTCCTCTGCCTGTGAATTCCCTCCTTCCCACTTTTTCTCTCTCCCTTTTCTTTCTCTCTCTCTTTCTTTCTTTCTTTTTCTTTCTTTCTTTCTTTCTTCCCTCCTTTCTTCCTTCCTTCCTTTCCTTTCTTTCTCTCTCTCTTTCTTCCTTCGTTCCTTCCTTCCTCTCTCTCTCTTTCTTTCTTCCCTCCTTTCTTCCTTCCTTCCTTTCCTTTCTTTCTCTCTCTTTCTTCCTTCCTTCCTTCCTTTCTCTCTCTCTTTCTTTCTTTCTTTTTTCTTTCTTTCTTCTTTCCTTCCTCCCTCCCTCCCTCCCTCCCTTCCTTCCTTCCCTCTTTCTTTCTCCCATTATTTTCTTGTAAACATTCAAAGAGAGGCTCTCTCTGGAGACATCAGGAGGTTCATCTCCATTCTCATTTTGAGCATATTCCGATACCATAATCTACTCAACAAAAGTAACAAGTCTTATGCCCTAAGGATAAATAACAGAGCCTCAGCCTGTTATTTGTTGGGAGGGATAATATATACCGTGTTTCAGACATCTGCTTTAACAATAATAGCACTTTTAATTTCTCTGAAACTATACAGATTACAAAACATTCACTTGACTTATCTGGTTCAGTCGTCAAAACAACCCTGTGGGAGATGAGCCTGAGTTACCATCCCCTTTAACATATGGGAACAGTGATTACAGATCTACCTGATGGTGAACTTGGAATTCATTCCTAGGTTTCTTGACTTCTTTAAGATGATCTTCTCACACTGATCAAATTTGAAGTTAAATATGTGGACAGAAGGAAACCTAATTAACTATAACGTTAAATCATAAATTATTTGACGAAGTAGAGATCATCTGATTTAACCCCTCTGTTTTGTAGATAAGAACAGCTAGGTACAGGTAAGGTAAAGTCTCGCTCAGGGTCACGCAACTACTTAGCCATAGAGTTTAGATGAGATCATTTCATTCCTTGTGTTTTGAAAAACAGCAGAGAAAGCCTGATTTACCCATAAGAACACACTTGGTAAATGTTTGTAACTGACCTTTCTCTTGAATAAAGTTGTTTTTGATAATATTAATGCCCTGCAGGAGTAGTAGAATAACATTGCCTAAGACAGGTTGAGAAATGGAGTTCTATGACGAACAGTGTGTTAAGAATTCTAACTGTTATCAGTGAAGGGCAGAAGGCACTTAGGAAACTTGCAACAAATCCCAATCATGTAACCTTGGTCTAGTTCCATACTTGAAAGAAGTGTACACCTACTCTCAAACCACCTAGACCTGGTGAAGTCATATATACTCATGCTCCCTCCGTAAACCTCCATGGTCCCTTGTTATTTCCAGTGCTTTAAAGTATGTTCTTTAAATAATGCTGGACTAAGGGTCTTGGGTTCTTGAGGTGGTTCTTCCATAAACTAGCTGGGTTTCTTGATCTTTTGGAGGCCAAACTTCTTTAAAATGTTCAAATTTTGTGTTAAAAAGAAACCCCAATCATTCTCTGACTAAAAGCATTATAAGGAGGGCTAAAAAGAGATCATGACAGTGGAATGAGTGTCAGGATTATTAAGATCTCATTGCTCTTGTCTTCTTTGTTCTTTTATTATTTTTTAACCAGACCTTTCAGTAGGGTTGACTACTCCTTTCTCCTTGAAACGCTTCCCCTTTTGATTTCTTGACATGACCACACTTTCTTGATTTTCTTCTTTCTTCTTCACTCAACATTCTCAACATTTAACTTGGTATCTCTGAGAGTAGGATCCTAGGCTTTTCCTTTTCTCTTGCACTCTTTCCCAAGGCAACCCAGAAATAATTCCCTTGGATTCAGAACCCATCAAGATGCCAAAATTACACCTCCACCGAGATTTCTCTTCTCAGTCCCAGATTCTCATCTCCACTTCCTTTCTTGACATCTCCACTGTGAGGTTTTGTAGACACCTCATACCTAACGAGTCCAAAATGGAAGCTTTGAACCCACTCCCAAAACTACGGCCTCCAATAAACCCTCCATCGCCAGGCATTTATTCATTCACTCAAAACATATCAAATTCTCAGTGTGCCACTGAACGTCTCAGTTGCTGGAGAGAAACAGTGAACTAGACTGAATGTGCCTGCCTTCAGTGGCTCCTGCTCCAGATCTGCACTGTCCAGTACATAGCCACTAGCCACAGGTGATTATTAAGGACTTGAAATGTGGCTAGTCGGAACTGAGGTGCGCTGTCAGTGTAAAATACACACTGTATTTTGAAGACTCAGTACAAAAAAACAGTAAGATCTCTCATTATTTTTTTTTAGAAATTTATTTTACTTATTTATTTTTGGCTGCGCTGGGTCTTCGTTGCTGCGCCGGGGCTTTCTCTAGTTGCGGCGAGCAGGGGCTACTCTTCGTTGCAGTGCGTGGGCTTCTCATTGCAATGGCTTCTCTTGTTGCGGAGCATGGGCTGTAGGCGCATGGGCTTCAGTAGTTGTGGCTCGCGGGCTCTAGAGCACGGGCTCTAAAGCGCAGGCTCAGTAGTTGTGGCACACGGACTTAGTTTGCTCTGCAGCATGTGGGATCTTCCCGGACCAGGACTCGAACCCATGTCCCCTGCATTGGCAGGTAGATTCTTAACCAGTGTGCCACCAGGGAAGCCCCCCCCTCATTATTTCTTATTTTGTTTGCTAATTGAAATAATATTATGGATATATCGGTTTAAGTAAAATATATCATGAAAACTAATTTCACATCTTTTTTAATGTGACTACTAGCAAATTTAAAATTACCTATGTGTTTTGCATTACTTTTTTTTTTTTTTTTTTTTTTAGATTTTTATGTTTTTTTATTGATTAATTGATTGATTGATTGATTGTTATGTTGGGTCTTCGTTTCTGTGCTAGGGCTTTCTCTAGTTGTGGCAAGCGGAGGCCACTCTTCATCGCGGTGCGCGGGCCTCTCACCATCGCGGCCCCTCCTGTTGCGGAGCACAGGCTCCAGACGCGCAGGCTCAGTAATTGTGGCTCACGGGCCCAGCCGCCCCGCGGCATGTGGGATCTTCCCAGACCAGGGCTCGAACCCGTGTCCCCTGCATTAGCAGGCAGACTCTCAACCACTGCGCCACCAGGGAAGCCCTACATTACTTTTTAAAAAAATTTTAAGTTGAAGTAGAGTTGATTTACAATGCTGTGTAAATTTCAGTTGTACAGCAAAGTGATTCAGTTATACATATATATATTCTTTATATATATACCTATATATTCTTTTTCAGATCCTTTTCCATTATAAGTTATTACAAAATATTGAGTATAGTTCTCTGTGCTGTACAGTTGGTCCTTGTTGGTTATCTCTTTTATATGTAGTAGTGTGTATATGTTAATCCCAAACTCCTAATTTATACCTCCTCTCCCTTTCCCCTTTGGTAACCATAAGTTTGTTTTCTATGTCTGAGGGTCTATTTATTTCTGTTTTGTGTATAAGTTCATTTGCATCTTTTTTTTTTTTTAACATATAAGCGATATCATATGATATTTGTCTTTTTCTTTCTGGTTTATTTCATTTAATATGATGATCTCTATGTCCATCCCTGTTGCTGCAAATGGCATTATTTCATTTTTTTTTAAGGCTGAGTTATATTCCATCATATATATGTACCACATCTTCTTTATCCTTTCATCTGTCAGTGGACATTTAGGTTGCTTCCATGTCTTGGCTATTGTAAATAGTGTTGCTGTAAACACTGGGGTGCATGTATCTTTTTGAATTATGGTTTTCTTTGAATGTATGCCCAGGAGTGGGATTAGTGGATCATGCATTACTTTTCAATTGGACAGCATTATTCTTGATGGACAGAGTAAACAACTAAACAAATAAAATAACAAGATAATGGCTTAAGTTGCTTTAATTGTGGTAAGTGACTTGAAGGAAATAAACTGAGGGAAATGATCCTCAGCCAGAAGCCTGGGGGTCCTGGATAATCTTTTTCTCAACTTCATCCCCATGTCAAATTATTTTTAAGTCCTGTTGCCTCCACTTCAAAACACATCATAAATCTATGTGCTATCACCCTATCAACTACCACCCTGTGTAAGCCTTCTGCATCTTGCAAGACTATGAAAATATGCTCTGTTAACTCATTTCCTTGCTTCCCCTTCCCGCCCTATGCAGCAAGATCATGTTCCTTCCCTCCTTAAAACCCATCAGTGACTTCCAGCTTTCTTCTCCAGGCTCATTTTGGGCACCCTCCACCACGGAATACACACACCACACCCGTCTCCCTTGTCCTTAATCACTTCAAAGACTGCATTTGCTTCAGTTTCAGTTTAAACATCACAGTCAGCCTCAGAGAGGTCATTCTTGACTATTCTGTCTCAAATAGTTCTTAATGAATTTAGCAAACTAATCTCTCCCCTGTTCCTCTGTCTTAATCCCCTCTTTGTTTGGTCTTTATCTATCTTGTTCATCATTGTACCCCAGCACTAGCACAGCCCTTGGCATATGGTAGACCGATAAATATTTGTTGACAGACTGACTGAAAGGGAAAATCCATTTAAAGACTTAGTACCTTGTTTTGAAGATGAAAGTTCTTACAGCCATTTAGCCCTTGTGTGTTGACTGCCAACTTACATTTTTTTTTTTTTTTTTAATTTTTTATTTAATTTATTTATTTATTTATTTTTGGCTGTGTTGGGTCTTCATTGCTGCATGTGGGCTTTCTCTAGTTGCGGCAAGCGGGGGCTACTCTTCGTTGCGGTGCACGGGCTTCTCATTGCGGTGGCTTCTGTTGTTATGGAGCATGGGCTCTAGGCGGGCGGGCTTCAGTAGTTGTGGCACGTGGGCTCAGTAGTTGTGGCTCACGGGCTCTAGAGCACAGGCTCAGTTGCTCCGCGGCATGTGGGATCTTCCGGGACCAGGGCTCGAACCCGTGTCCCCTGCATTGGCAGGCACATTCTTAACCACTGAGTCACCAGGGAAGTCCCCAACTTACATTTTTAACTATTTCTTTAGGTGAGAGATATTTAGACTCATTATCTTTTATGGGAAAGCAAGTTAACTGTTACATAAAAGATCATTTCCCCATTGTTTAACTTATTTCACAATGTGGAATATATAATATTAACTAAGTACCACGAATGGTCTTTAAATAAAAGACAGACACATAATAGCACCAAAATAAAGATGGATAAAGTCAACAGATCACCCTAGGCAATACTTTGTCAAAAAACAAAGGTATTCTTGATATATTTCTCATGTGCTTCTCCATCCTACGACTATTGGTAGGAGTGGGTGCTGGAGTGCCTTTCCTCCCCAGAAGTTGATGTTTCCTCAGTTTGGGTCCTGACCCTATTGATTGGCTCACCCTGTTGAGTGGGTTCTGACCTGAACAGTCACAGATTTCTCAACCATCCAAGCTTGGTCAAACAAACCATACTGGTGCATGACTGAAATGAGAAAGCACAGCTCACATGAGTTTGGGACTTAAAGAATTCCACTCAATAGATTGATGTGAGAAGAGTCTGAATGGCAGGTTTTAGTTTTTAAGTCAGTGAGAAACATGCAAAGGCGAATGCAGCATATGTCCCCAGCAACAGAGGTTTTCCAGCTGTTGCCAAACCCAAGTTCATGTGCTCAACACACAGTGAGGCGAAAAAAATTGAAATGTCAGAGTTTGGAGCAGGGAAAGGTTTATTGCAGGGCCAAGCAAGGAGAACGGGTGGTTGGTGCTCTAAAAACCCTAAATCCCCGATGGTTTTCAGGGAAGAGTTTTTATAGGCAAAATTTGGGGTGAGGGCTGCAGTGTGTGTGACTTTCTAATGAAAGTCTAATGAAAGTTGGTGGTGAGGTAACAGGGGGGTGGTCCAGGAACCTTAGGCTCAGCCTGATGTTACCATCTTCCACCTGGGTGGGGGGGCCTTAGTTCCTGAGGAAGAATTCAAAGATACATTGTTATGGATATTCCCTGGGGAGGAAGCAGGACCCTGCCCCACCTGGTTTCTTGACTGCTCCTCCCCTATTTCTGCATTCCCTCTCTTCCCTGATTAGCAACTGATTGAATCTGCCCTTTGGAATTCAGGGAAAGTTAAGGAGGCTGAATGAACTCTGTTTCTTACAAACAAGAAATTGGGGGAGGAGGGAGCAATGCAGAGAAAGGATTTGTACCTGGGAGGCCCTCACAGAGTCATGCTTTGTTTCAAGATGAGGGCATAGACATACACAGAGGGAAGACCATGTGAAGACATAGGGAGAAGATGGCCATCTGCAAGCCAAGGAGAGAGGCCTCAGAAAAAACCAACCCTGCTGACAGCTTGATCTCAGACTCCTAGCCTCCAGAATTGTGAGACAATAAATTTCTGTTGTCTAAGCTATTCTACTGCAGGAGAATGTGACACGAGAAAATGGTCACATCTCAGGTCTCAGCCAAGTCCTTGGGACAGGCCACCAAGTGAGGGTCCTTGGCTTTGCACAGGGAAGAATTCAAGCGTGAGCCATAGTAAAGGGAAAGCAAGTTTATTTAGAGAGATACACATCCTATAGGCAGAATGTAGGCTGTCTCAGAAGGTGAGAGTGGCCCTGGGTTGTGGGGTGGTTAGTTTTTATTGGCTGGGTAATTTCATATGCTAACAAGTAGGAAGAATATTCTAACTATTTTGAAGAAGGGACAGGAATTTCCAGGAACTGGGCCATCACCCACTTTTTGGCCTTTTATGGTCAGCCTGGGAACTGTCATGGCACCTGTGGGTGAGTCATTTTGCATATGCTAATATATTACAATGAGTGTATAGGGAGGCTCAAGGTCTACTGGAAGTTGAATCTTCCTCCATCTTGGGCCTAATTGGTTGTAACCAGTTTTTTTTTTTAAACAAAAATATGGAACGCTTTACAAATTTGTGTGTCATCCTTGCGCAGGGGCCATGCTAATCTTCTCTTGTCATTCCAATTTTAGTATATGTGCTGCCGAAGCAAGCACATGGTGGTAACCAGTTTTTGTCATATCCTCAAAGGCTGTCATTCTTTTAAAGGTTGTGCCCTTGGGACTTCCCTGGCGGTCCAGAGGTTAAGACTCTGAGCTGCCAATGCAGGGGGTGGGGGTTCCATCCCTGGTTGGGGAACTAAGATTCCACATGCCACCCAGCATGGCAAAAAAAACCCCAAAAACGTTGTGCCGTGCTGCCTTCCTTCCTGTCTCAATTCAATCTGTAGTACTTTGCTATGACAGCCCTAGCAAACTAGTACACCATAATCATTTTATTTTTCAGATGAGAAAACCGAAGAGCAAAGAGATTAAGTAACTTCTCCAATTAATAAATGAAAGAGCCAGGATTTGAACGTTGGTAGAGTGATACCTAAACTTTTTCTCCTACCCATTGTGCATGCTCTCCATGTGGATGAATTGATAAAGAAGATAACTGGATAGAGTGCAAAAAGTTTCCTTCTTGCTCCAACTGGATCACACGCAATTAGGCCAATATTGAAAAGCATTTTCCAAGGATATAATCCATATAAGGTCTTGATGTTTTCCTCCGCAGGAGCTGGCAGAGGTTGGGGGCAAGTAATAAAGTCCCCGGGTCAGCAACTGATGGGCTGGGGAGGTGCGCTGAGCTCCGCAGGACGTTTATAGAATGTAGATCAAGCTAGACTCTCGCTCCATCCATTGCTCTGCCCTCCTGTTGTTCCCGGCAGATCTTGCTGGAGTACCTCCTTCTGGCCTCTCTTGACAGCTGTACATCTATTAATACTGCAAACAAAACAAAACAAACAAACAAAAAACCCCCTCATATATCAAGGAACACACTTAAAAAACATGGATGTAGATAATCTAAACGCTGGCGCTGTTACAGCTGAAGTGCTTTTAGTTCTAAGTAGGGAAAGCATTCTGTGACCTGCGAGTTTATACCTGGATCCTCCGCTGGTTGGGGTCATGAAAAGCACCATCTCTAGAAACACTGAATTATTTTACATGGGAAAGGAAGGTCTTTTCTCAGTGTACACTGCGGGGTAACACGGGACAAACTTGCCTAGTGAAAGGAATCCCTCAGGAAGTTTTTTTTTTAATTAATTAATTTTTGGTTGCGTTGGGTCTTTGTTGCTGCGCACGGGCTTTCTCTAGTTGCGGTGAGCGGGGGGCTACTCTTCGTTGTGTTACGCGGGCTTCTCACTGCGGTGGCTTCTCTTGTTGCGGAGCATGGGCTCCAGGGCACACGGGCTTCAGTACTGTGGCTCACGGTCTCTAGAGCACTGGCTCAGTAGTTGTGGCTTGCGGGCTTAGTTGCTCCGCGGCATGTGGGATCTTCCCGGACCAGGGCTAGAACCTGTGTCTCCTGTATTGGCAGGCGGAGTCTTAACCACTGCGCCACCAGGGAAGCCCAGGAAGTTTGTTTAAAGAACAGATTCCCTGACCCCCGCCCCATCCCAGCACGGGACTCTGGGAACCTGTATTTTTAACAAACGTCATAGATTTTTATCATCAGGCAAGTTTGAGAAACATTTTAATAGGAGAGAGGCTAGAGCCACGAAGCCATTTCAACACATCTCTGTTATTCCCAGTCTAAGATCTCACTATCTCTTGCCTGAATTATACCAACAGCCTCTTAATTACAGCTCCAGGTTTCATCGTGGGTCCCCTCCAGTGCCTTGTCCTCAGAGCAGCCAGAGTGGCACATTTAACACGAAAGCTGGGTCATTCCACGCCCCTGCAAATATTTCTTCATGATTTCCCACTCTACTTCGGAATACAGTCCACAATCCCGAGCAAGGCCTGCTAGCCCTGCATCCCCCAGCCTTGCCTCTTGCTCTCTCCCTCTTTTTGGCTCATGACCAGGTGCACTGGCCCTCCTCGGAGCTGCCCTCCTGGCGCCCACCCTACACGCACCTCTCCCCACTCGACTCAGGTCTCAGCATCAACCATTCTTGCTCCTGGTGGCTTCAACCCCCATCACCCTCCCCGCTCCCCACTTAGGAAACCAGCGCTGGCCAGCTTGTCTTTGTTCAGTATTTTCATAGCGTCCCACACTGGTAGCACTTGGCACCGCTGTTATTAATCAATAAATTAGCTGTGTTTAAAGCCTATTTTTTCCTCTCAAGAATTAAAGTTCCCTGGGCCAGAAATTGGGTCTGACATTTTCCCACTGTTTCCCCAGTGTCTGGTCCATGGCCTGGCACATAGTAGGTACTCAAAAATGTTCTAAAAGTAAACATCAAATTTAGTAACCAGTATAATAACAGTCATAGCTACTTCTGCCCACGTGCTTGGCATATGCTGGATGCTTTGACTTCCATCTCTCCAGTCTTCATACCAGCATGTGGATGTTATTGTCTCCATTTTTCAGAGAAGGGAATTGAGACTCAGAAGGCTGCATGCTTTCCTCCGGGTCACAGAGCTGCTCTGGGGTAGAGCCTGGACAATATCTAAAGCCCGTACCCCTTCCATTCTGCCTGACTGATGAGGTGCTTCCTGGTACACTATAGTTACCTGCCTTCTCAAAACTCCTCTCTTAGGAATTGCCTATTTATTCTCTTCTTGACACTGCCAAGCTAGTCTCTGCTAACAGAGACAGCTTCTTGCAGGTTTGGCTGAAACTGATAGCTGCTTTTCCGGGAGAAAGTCTGTTTGAGGCTTACAGTCAAATGGAAAAAAATAAAAAGCTATCAATGCAGCAGCATTAGGCAGGTGCTTTAGTGTCCTTTAAAGTGAAAAAGTTCAGAAATGTAAGTCTCTTTAGGTGACTAAGTACAGAACTAACAGACGACACTGCAAGAATACACAGGGGACATGGGAGTGCCAGGGCCCCCAGGCCGGCTGCCAGCAAGCAGCCTCCTGGGAACTGGCAGGTCTTAGGAGCCGCGTGGCCGCCGAAGGGACTTGGTCAACAAGATTCCTTTCTCCCCTGCTTGCCACTGAGGCTGAAGGATGCAGATAAGGCAGGCCAGGGGCAGCCAAGGTTATATAACGTGTATGTTCTATTTTTTAAAATGGAAGTAAAGTGTTGTCTAGTTTGATACTGTAAAGTTTTAAAAAAAAATAAGTATGCTGAGGTTTTCATGGCGTTCAGTTTTTTTTTTTTTTAATAACTTTAATTTATTTTTGGCTGCATTGGGTCTTCGTTGCTGCGCGTGGGCTTTCTCTAGCTGTGGCAAGCGGAGGCTACTCTTTGTTGCAGTGCACGGGCTTCTCATTGTGGTGGTTTCTCTTGTTGCGGAGCACGGGCTCTAGGCACACAGGCTTCAGTAGTTGTGGCTCGCGGGCTCAGTAGTCGTGGCACACGGGCTTAGTTGCTCCGCGGCACGTGGGATCTTCCTGGACCAGGGCTCAATCCGTGTCTCCTGCATCGGCAGGCAGATTCTTAACCACTGCGACACCAGGGAAGTCCAACATTCAGTTTTTGTTGCCTTGAATTTCCTCCCCAGCCCACAGTTTGCCTGATAGAAAGACCCGTGGTAGGTTTTGTGGTGGCCAGTTGCTCCTGTAAAAGCCAGAGTCATGCCTCCTCTGGGAGCGAGAGCTACCACGGAAAGTAAAATACCTTGAGGAGCTTTCTGGATGGGAAATCACAGGCGGCAGGGAGGGTCTTGTATCAGAGGGGTCATGAGCCTGAACTGCTGTGCCTGGGAAAGTGGGAGGAATTCTTGTTCGGGAGATGCGGGTTCAAGGCCAAGAGAGGAGGGGAAAGGAGAGAGAGAGGAGGGTTATAAGGGGGAAGCTGGAGCTTGTGTGTGGAAGGAAAAGGTCAAGGAAACTTTGTTTTAAAGAGCAGGGTTGTCCAGTACATAACCCTGGGGCCTGCTGTGGAAATCAAGGGTACCGGGGTTGAATTCCATAAAGGGGTCCACAGTGCAGAGTGGGAACCACGATTCAGCAGAGGCAGAACCTGGAGGCAGAGCTGGCCGAGAACAAACAGCACCCTGACCCCTCCTGGGACTTCGCCCAAAATGTACAAAGGAGTTTGCAGACACCGTTTCCTAGATTTCCAGGGGCAGGGAGACCCCAGCTGACATCTGGTTTGCGTCTGTAGAGAGTTCCTTTCCCAGACTTGTCTCTCAACTTCATCTTTGGCATCTCTTTTTCTTTTTCAGGTAAACCATGGTAGAAGGAACAGGAGTTTTGGAGACAGACTGACCTGAATTTGAAACTGAGCTCTGTTTCAACTGTTTAACCCAGTTGAACCACAATTTTGTTAGCAATAAAAAGCAACTCAAAAAATTTTGCAACTATCCCCGCAGGCACTCCCTATGCCTCTTCCCTGCTTTACTTTTCTCTGTAGAACTTATCACCTTCTAACATAATAAATTTTTTACTGATTTCAAAAAAAAAAAAAAAAAAAGCATCTCACAGGACAGGATTACGAGGCGGTTTAAATTAAAAGATATATCATACATGGGTTAAGAGTTTAGGTCTTGGAGTCAGACTGCTTAATTCAAATCCTGGGTCCACCGTTTGCCGGCTGTATAATTTCTCAGCAAGCTATTCAACTTCCTTTTATGAAAATTTAGGTTGTTGGGAAGATCAAATGAGATAATACAGTAAAGCGTTTAGAATAGTGCCTGACATTACAGCTAGTGTTTAATAAGTGTTACCCATCATCGTTGTTGTTACTATGATTACATATGTAAAATGTCTGGTCTTGATAGTTCATTAATTAATGACTTTTGCTCTTTAATTTTATAGGAATACAAGATCTGAGAATTCCCATGCTACCGACACCTCTTTTTCCCAGAGGAATTAACTAAAAGAGAACCAACTAATCCCGTACATCAGTTATGAAGGTGCATAGAAGCTTTAGTCATTTCTCTCCTCACTTTATCCTTTATAAAGACCTCTGGCTAAGGGGTTTAACACGTTGTTGATACAGAAATATTTTTATTTGGAAAAAAAAATGCTGTGAGTTCTAAGAAATATACCCTCTGTTTTTCTTTGCCCTTCAACAATCTCCTTGTAATTTGAATCACCAGGCCTCACGCTCTCACTGTGGAGAGTCTGCTCTGCCTTTGATGCTCTTCTACTTTCTTACATTTAAATTCCTGTTGTTGCTTTAGGTTGATTGTTACCAACTTTCCATTGTATTTGCAGCATCTACGTGCCAAGATTGGGAAAGCCATTCTAAATAAGGGGTTTTCAAAAGCAAGTTCTGGAAAGGGAAGCTTTCCAGGCCCCGTCACTGTGGAGCAGCCCTATTCAGTGCTCTGGCTGTGATGGTCCCTCCTGGGATAAGCATAGCTTGGGGGGTAGAGGGCCTGAGTTCGGGTCTGAGCTTAGGTACGTGATCTTGGTCAAATCATTTACATTTTCTCTTCTTTAGTTTCCTCAGGTAAAATAGGGTAGCTGACTCTGGAGGGAGGGAGAGGAAATAAATTATCTATATAGTCCTGAGATATGGTTAATGCTTCACAAGTGCTGGTTCTTACTGTTAATGGTTAGGATACTTTAGTAAATTATTTCAGGCCCCAGACCAGACTCTTTCCCGTCCCCGCTCAGGAAGTAATGAAATCTAGTAGTGCTGAAATGCCAGGAAGGGTTTGGTGTTGGTGGTTGGTCGTATTCCCCAGCCCTGCACACTGTCGTAATCTTGAACGTAATGGTTCTGAGTCTCCTGAGGTAGCACCCTGCCTTCTCATGACCTGTGGCAGCCTCCTCTCGAGAGATCTTCTTAGACCAGCGCACCCCGTCCTGCCTGGGGCGGGATTCAGTCCCCTCAGCTTCTGTGGGTGACTTAACAGACAGGCCCTTTCACTTGCCCCAGCTGGTTTTTATAGATTCTGTAAGATTCAGATGGTAAAATCAGTGTGAAATGATTTTTAAATTGGGAAATGTTAGAAAAATATGTTATTTTGTAATAAGTTGATAATAATGGTCATAGTAATAAACACCCAGACTTTTCTGAAGCTTGCTTTTTCTTCATTTAGTCATAATGCTGGGGATCTTAGGCATCTGATTCCTCTCCTTTTGCAGTGGTGGTAATGTTTAGCAAGGTTCTATATCCGAGAAAGGTTGTGAAATGCATGTTAGTCAAATTTTGCTAATTATTAGCCACAGTATATGATTTGAAGGAGGAAGACAGAGGTTTTGGGGGGATTACTGAGTGGAGTTAAACTATCCATGTGCTTTAAATTTGGATAAGTTTGGAGAGTGTAGAAGGGGCTTATTTTGCGGCATTATGTTATAGATCATCAATTTCAAGCTCAGAAGTGAATGGAAATGCACTTTCCTTTATTTCCAAATGTCTGTTCTTTTTGGAATCCTCAATCTACTTTCTCATTTGTCCCTTAGTAAACACACCTAGTCTTTAGTAGAGGTTGAAGGAGAAAGTACACACTGTCCGCCTTAGTCTAACTGCGCTCTTTACTGAAATGTTTATAAGTTTGGGCAGGACTACCAGCCGTTCTATTTGCTGAGAAACCCCATTTCCAATTCCTCTGACTTTGAGGGTCACCACAGCCCAAAGCCACCCCAGCCCCCAGGACTCTGGTGCCCTCCCGGACAGGATTCTGCTCTGCCTGTATAGTGTCCATCGGTAATGGGAGTGTTTCTACCCTTTATAGAAGAGATTTTTATATAAAAGGCCCATACGCAGACACAAACTCATTTGCAAGTGTACCAGGACCTCTGTTCCACTCCAGTCAAAATGTCCTCATTTGCTAAGAAAAACCTGATTCAGGGCTTAAAAACCATGACCAACATATAAAAGTACTTTTCTTCTGTTTAAGAACCATGAGTTCAAGGTCTATTTAATATTTCTCTTGGTTTCCCCTACAACACTTTCTTTGTGCTACCATTATCGAATTTACTATATGTTGCCCCAGGGCCTTCCAGTGGGTTGATTTTGTCTGTAGAGATTGCAAATACCTTGAGGGCAGGGGCCTTCTTTTTCTCATCTTATTCTGGGGCTTTGTATGTGTTGTGTGCTAAAGTGTTTTTGACTTGAATAGGGAAGGTAGCTTGAGAAAGATTGAAAGAGAAAAATATTAAACAATTTTCACTTTTTGAACATAAATTGAACGATTTTATATTAATTAAATTTTTAGAACTTGCTATCACATCAATCAAGGTAGTTTTTTTTTAAAAACATCTTTATTGGTGTATAATTGCTTTACAATGGTGTGTTAGTTTATGCTGTATGACAAAGTGAATCAGCTATATGCATACATATATCCCCATATCCCCTCCCTCTTGCATCTCCCTCCCACCCTCCCTATCCCACCCCTCTAGGTGGTCACAAAGCACCGAGCTGATCTCCCTGTGCTATGCGGCTGCTTCCCACTAGCTATCTATTTTACGTTTGGTAGTGTATATATGTCCATGCCACTCTCTCACTTCGTCCCAGCTTACCCTTCCCCCTCCCCGTGTCCTCAAGCCCATTCTCTACGTCTGCGTCTTCATTCCTGTCCTGCCCCTAGGTTCTCCAGAACCTGTTTTTTTTTTTTTTTTTTTTTAGATTCCATATATATGTGTTAGCATACGGTATTTGTTTTTCTCTTTCTGCCTTACTTCACTCTGTATGACAGACTCTAGGTCCATCCTCCTCACTACAAATAACTCAATTTCATTTCTTTTTATGGCTGAGTAATATTCCATCGTATATATGTGCCACATCTTCTTTATCCATTCATCTGTCAATGGACACTTAGGTTGCTTCCATGTCCTGGCTATTGTAAATAGTGCTGCAATGAACATTGTGGTACGTGACTCTTTTTGAATTACGGTTTTCTCAGGGTATATGCCCAGTAGTGGGATTGCTCGGTCATATGGTAGCTCTATTTTTAGTTTTTTAAGGAACCTCCATATTGTTCTCCATAGTGGCTGTATCCATTTACATTCCCACCAACAGTGCAAGAGGGTTCCCTTTTCTCCACACCCTCTCCAGCATTTATTGTTTGTAGATTTTTTGATGATGGCCATTCTGACTGGTGTGAGGTGATACCTCATTGTAGTTTTGATTTGCATTTCTCTAATGATTAGTGATGTTGAGCATCCTTTCACGTGTTTGTTGGCCATCTGTATATATTCTTTGGAGAAATGTCTGTTTAGGTCTTCTGCCCATTTTTGGATTGGGTTGTTTGTTTTTTTAATATTGAGCTGCATGAGCTGCTTGTATATTTTGAAGATTAATCCTTTGTCAGTTGCTTCGTTTGCAACTATTTTCTGATGGTTATCTTTTCGTCTTCTTTATGGTTTCCTTGCTGTGCAAAAACTTTTAAGTTTCATTAGGTCTCATTTGTTTATTTTTGTTTTTATTTCCATTTCTCTAGGAGGTGGGTCAAAAAGGATCTTGCTGTGATTTATGTCATAGAGTGTTCTGCCTATGTTTTTCTCTAAGAGTTTTAGAGTGTCTGGCCTTACATTTAGATCTCTAATCCATTTTGAGTTTATTTTTGTGTATGGTGTTAGGGAGAGTTCTAACATCATTCTTTTACATGTAGCTGTCCAGTTTTCCCAGCACCACTTATTGAAGAGGCTGTCTTTTCTCCAGTGTATATTCAATCAAGGTAGTTTTATAAAAGTAATGTGGCTGTTCTAAAATGTACTTACATAATTCATTTAACTTTTAAAAATCAAGAACTTATTAGCACTCAGGCAATTTCTTTCTGCCAGTTTTCAAATAGGTGGGCCTTTTTGGGGCATATATTTTGTTGCAGTTTATTTATTTTAACTGAAATATAAATCTTTATGTTAATTAGCCCTCAGATTTCTGGGTTTTATCAAATATACATCTTTCCTTGGGTTTACTGGAAAAACCTCCTAGTCGTATACGTAAGTTTTGTTCTAATCCTTGTGTTATTTGGATTTGGGACTTGTAGAAACATGTAGTTTGCTTACTTGTTTGCTTTTTGATACTGTTTTCTTAAAAACAAGAAGACATTATTTCAAATAAGTGAAATAAATTTGGGGTCACTAATATAACCAGAAGGACTGACAGCTATAATTATCACATGAGAGCTTTTAAGGAAACTGGGCCCAAGGGCATTTAAGGATACAAAACTTTTCTGGGCATTCAGGGTCTGCCCTCTATTGGTGAGATGCGCTATTAAAAAAAGCCTTTATCCCTCAGAATTCTGCACTAGGTTGAAATAAATTTTATCAATTAGACATAGTGTTTATGGGAAGTCAGGTATGAATAAAGTAGAGAACACTTTACACACTTAAAATTTTTTCTTAGTCTGGGACTTGTGGTTAATGCAGGAAGAAGGATTGGGGGAATGCAAAAGAAAATAGACAAGTTACGGACAATTTTCAGTTTCACATATAGAAGAATATTTACTTTGAAATCTTGAATTGCGTGAAGAATTGGACACCTTTACTGAAGTAGGAGAAATGTCCACTTCATTTTCATCCATGTACCTAATACACTATTTCATTTTACATAAATATGTCTTGATCCTTTTTCTGTATCAGTTACTCCCTAATAGTAAACCCGGTGCTCTTGTTAGTTATGAATGAGACTCTAAATATTTTGAGATACAAAAGTTTTTAGTTCATTGCAGAATACCATCAATTTAAGGGTTTCTAAATTACAAGAAGTTATAACTTTGTGAAACAAAGTTACAATATAACCATTGAAATATTAAAGTTTAATGGATCATTACACACAAAAATAAGATTTTCTGCTATTTTGTATTTATATCTTATGTGATCTTTTGCATTAAAAAGTTACTATATGTGAGAAGTCTTGGAGAAGTCAGTTTAATATATTACACCTATGGAGTAAATGCTACATGAGTGGGTTCTGGAACTTAACTGGGTTTACAGATTGACATTTTCATAATGGAAAAACTCTTTTCGGTAATTACTATTGAAAGTTGTGAGTTATTTACCCCTTTGTCCTAGTTGCTTAGCTTGTAGACTTTGGTGCAGTCTGAAGTATAAGTCAATTCCTGTGTTAGCTACATAAAAACCTGTTATTGACACATTTTTAACCAGAGGCGTATTATGGCCACAGGTGTTAGATTCTGCAAAAATCCCCTGGTCAATAATTAATAGGCAACCTCAAAGAATACCCAAACCAAAGTTTCTTTATTATGTAGCTCTCTCTTTTAAAAAAACATCCAGCAGAAACAATGTGCTATATTCCAACCCCTTTATTTTTAGAGTATCAGCACCACTCCCAGAAAATTAAGTTCACAGTAGTTTCTGGGTACCATGATTTTTGGGAGAGAAAAACAAAGCTCCCAGGGTGATACCTATTATCCCTGTATTCAACTTCCCTTTCTTCTCTTCCTCCTCCTCCTCCTCCTTCTTCTTTGTTCTGTCCTCTTGGATGGATGGGTTGAAGAATTATGTACCCCTAAAGATATTGCATTCTAACCCTCAGTACTTGTGCGTGTGATCTTATTTGGAAATAAGGTGTTTGCAGATGATCCAGTTAAGATGAGGTCCTTAGGGTGGACCCTAATCTAATATGATTGAGGCCTTAGAAAAAGGGGAAATTTACACAGAGAGACAGATGCCTAGAGAGGGAAGACCATGTGAAGACACACGGAGAATGGCACCTACCAGCCAAGGAACATCTGAGGATACCAGAAACTAGGAACCCTTTGAAACCATCAAGATGCCAGTTTTCTCGTATGGACACCAAGGGGGGAAAGCGGCGGGGGTGGGTGGTGGTGGTGGGCTGAATTGGGAGACTGGGATTGACATATATACACTAATATGTATAAAATAGATAATTAATAAGAACCTGCTGTATAAAAAAATAAATTAAATTAAATTAAAACATTTAAAAAAAAGATGCCAGTTTTCTGTTTTGTATGTTTACTTTGTGGTTCCTTATGTACCCCAGCATCCATTCACATCCTTTACCTCCTGTTTCCGCACTTTTTTATGAGTCAGATTTTGGTTTTCTGAAAGTCTGAATGTTGCCTTCATTAGTGTCCTGGAATACACTGCAAATCATTCTTCCTTACATTTCACTGACACTGTATTGCTTTTCCCCAGGTAGGTCTGCTTGCTTACATTTTATATGTGAAGGTGTCCTCAGCACTTCAGAAAACATGTACTATATAAAATCCAAATGTAGTTATTCTTAGAAGACACTATACAGTGAGGATTGTTAAATGGAAGCTTTTATTATAATTACCAACCTCACATGATACATGGTAGTACATATATACTTTGATTCCTATCTCCTCCTTCACTGGGAAAAGGCTGATGAATTGAGGAGAATCTTAGAGTCATTCCACTACAAAATGTTCTAATTCAGAATATGTTAAGCATTAACTAAATTTATGCTGTCAGTTTTTTCATTATCTGATTCATGTCTCTCATTAGCGATTTTAGTATAAAATAGTTGAATTTTCTCAGAGTATTGTAAGTATAACAAAAACAGAACCTTAAACACGTAATGAGGTTTGCTCATTTTTTTCTGTCTTAATTTTATCCTTGTATGTTTTGGAACATGAATCAGCTGCTTCTATACCACAGGATTGGTTCTTGTGATTTCTGCTGTCCTGAGACCCCAAAGCACACACATACATATTTACATATGACATTTACATTTATACTTATATATATATGTGTGCATTGATGTCTGGGTCCATAGTTGCATTTGAAGTTTGTGTCAGTTTAGCCACTATAATTGGCTTCCTCCTGCTCTCAGATTTACTCTGGCAAAGAAATAGATTATACTATATAAAAGGAGAGGCATGTTGGACTAGCTTTTGCAAATAGGAAACTCATCAAGAGATAGTGACCCAATTTACTCTGGAATTTGATATGTGTGATGGAAGGACAGAAAACCTTTTTAACAAGTAGAGTGATTCCTAATTTTGGTTCTGGTCTTAGAGAGGAGGGGGATGATTACCTCTCCAGTTCCCAGTTGTTAGGAGCAGGTATTTGTCACCTCCTCCCATGAATCCAGCCACATCCCATTTCAGCACTCTTTTTTTTTGAATTTTTGAATTTTATTTTATTTTTTTTTAATTTTCAAAATCAGAAAACTTAATATTGATATAATACTATTATCTAATCCACAGTCCATATTCAAATTTTATGTCTTCCCCCAATTTGTCCTTATAGCATCCCCCTCACCCCACCCCAGTCTGGGATTCATTCTGGTATCATGCATTGCATTTTGCTGTTGATTTACTCTTTAATCTGGAGCAGTTCCTCGGCCTCTCTCATGTTTCTTGGCATTGCCACTTTTTTTTGAATTTTTGAATTTTATATTATTTATTTTCTATATGGCAGGTTCTTATTAGTTATCCATTTTATACATATTAGTGTATACATGCCAATCCCAATCTCCCAGTTCATCTCACCACTACCACCCACCCCCGCTGCTTTCCCCCCTTGGTGTCCATACGTTTGTCCTCTACATCTGTGTCTCTATTTCTGTCCTGCAAACCAGTTCATCTGTACCATTTTTCTAGGTTCCACATATATGCATTAACATACAATATTTGTTTTTCTCTTTCTGACTAACTTCACTCTGTATGACAGTCTCTAGATCCATCCATGTCTCTACAAATGACCCAATTTCGTTTCTTTTTATGGTTGAGTAATATTCCATTGTAGATATGTACCACATCTTCTTTATCCAGTCGTCTGTCGATGGTTGCTCCCATGACCTGGCTATTGTAAATAGTGCTACAGTGAACATTGGGGTGCCTGTGTCTTTTTGAATTATGGTTTTCTCTGGGTATATTCCCAGTAGTGGGATTGCTGGGTCATATGGTAATCCTATTTTTAGTTTTTTAAGGAACCTCCATACTGTTTGTTCTCCATAGTGGCTGTATCAATTTACATTCCAACAGTGCAAGAGGGTTCCCTTTTCTCCACACCCTCTCCAGCATTTGTTGTTTGTAGATTTTCTGATGATGCCCATTCTAACTGGTGTGAGGTGATACCTCATTGTAGTTTTGATTTGCATTTCTCTAATAATTACTGATGTTGAGCAGCTTTTCATATGCTTCTTGGCCATCTGTATGTCTTCTTTGGAGAAAGGTCTATTTAGGTCCTCTGCCCATTTTTGGATTGGGTTGTTTGTTTTTTTAATGTTGAGCTGCATGAGCTGTTTACATACTTTGGAGATTAATTCTTTGTCTGTTGATTCATTTGCAAATATTTTCTCGCATTCTGAGTGTTGTATTTTTGTCTTGTTTGTAGTTTCCTTTGCTTTGAAAAGGTTTTAAGTTTCATCAACTCCCATTTGTTTATTTTTGGTTTTATTTCCATTATTCTAGGAGGTGGATCAAAAAAAATCTTGCTGTGATTTATGTCAAAGAGTGTTCTTCCTATGTTTTCCCCTAAGAGTTTTATAGTGTCTGGTCTTACATTTAGGTCTCTAATCCATTTTGAGTTTATTTTTTGTGTATGATGTTAGGGAGTGTTCTAATTTCATTTGTTTGCATGTAGCTGTCCAGTTTTCCCAGCACCACTTATAGAAGAGACTGTCTTTTCTCCATTGTATATCCTTGCCTCCTTTGTCATAGATTAGTTGACCATAGGTGCGTGCGTTTATGTCTGGGCTTTCTATCCTGTTCCATTGATCTATATTTCTGTTTCTGTGCCAGTACCATATTGTCTTTTTTTTTTTTTTTTTTTTTTCATATTGTCTTGATTAGTGTTGCTTAGTAGTATAGTCTGAAGTCAGGGAGTCTGATTCCTTCAGCTCGGTTTTTTTCCCTCAAGACTGCTTTGGCTATTCGGGGTCTTTTGTGTCTCCATACAAATTTTACGATTTTTTGTTCTAGTTCTATAAAAAATGCCACTCGTAATTTGATAGGAATTACATTGAATCTGTAGATTGCTTTGGGTAGTATAGTCATTTTCACAATATTGATTTTTCCAGTCCCAGAACATGGTATATCTCTCCATCTGTTTGTGTCATCTTTGATTTCTTTCATCAGTGGCTTATAGTTTTCTGAGTACAGGCCTTTTACCTCCTTAGGTAGGTTTATTCCTAGGTATTTTATTCTTTTTGTTGCAATGGTGAATGGGAGTGTTTCCTTAATTTCTCTTTCTGATCTTTCATTGTTAGTGTATAGGAATGCAAGAGATTTCTGTGCATTAATTCTGTACCCTGCAACTTTACCAAATTCATTGATTAGCTCTAGTAGTTTTCTGGTGGCATCTTTAGGATTCTCTATGTATAGTATCATGTCATCTGCAGACAGTGACAGTTTTACTTCTTCTCTTCCAATTTATATTCCTTTTATTTCTTTTTCTTCTCTGATTGCCGTAGCTAGGACTTCCAAAACTATGTTGAATAATAGTGGCGAGAGTGGACATCCTTGTCTTGTTCCTGATCTTAGAGGAAATGCTTTCAGTTTTTCACCATTGAGAATGATGTTTGCTGTGAGTTTGTCATATATGGGCTTTATTATGTTGAGGTAGTTTCCCTCTATGCCCACTTTCTGGAGAGCTTTTATCATAAATGAGTGTTGAATTTTGTCAAGAGCTTTTTCTGCATCTATTGAGAGGATCATATGGTTTTTATTCTTCAATTTGTTAATATGGTGTATCACATTGATTGATTTGCATATATTGAAGAATCCTTGCATCCCTGGGATAAATCCCACTTGATCATGGTGTATGATCGTTTTAATGTGTTGTTGGATTCTGTTTGCTAGTATTTTGTTGAGGATTTTTGTTTCTGTGTTCATCAGTGATACTGGTCTGTAATTTTCTTTTTTTGTAGTATCTTTTTCTGGTTTTGGTATCAGGGTGATGCTGGCCTCATAGAATGCGTTTGGGAGTGTTCCTTCCTCTGCAATTTTTTGGAAAAGTTTGTGAAGGATAGGTGTTAGCTTTTCCATAAATGTTTGATAGAATTCACCTGTGAAGTCATCTGGTCCTGGACTTCTGTTTGTTGGAAGATTTTAAATCACAGTTTCAATTTCATTACTTGTGATTTGTCTGTTCATATTTTCTATTTCTTCCTGGTTCAGTCTTGGAAGGTTATACCTTTCTAAGAATTTGTCCATTTCTTCCAGGTTGTCCATTTTAGTGGCATAGAGTTGTTTGTAGTAGTCTCTTATGATGCTTTGTATTTCTCCAATGTCCATTGTAAGTTCTCCTTTTCCATTTCTAATTTTATTGATTTGAGTCCTCTTCCTATTTTTATTGATGAGTCTGGCTAAAGGTTTACCAATGTTGTTTATCTCCTCAAAGAACCAGCATTTAGTTTTATTGATCTTTGCTATTGTTTTCTTTGTTTCTATTTCATTTATTTCTGCTCTGATCTTTATGATTTCTTTCCTTCTACTAACTTTGGGTTTTGTTTGCTCTTCTTTCTCTAGTTCCTTTAGGTGTAAGGGTAGATTGTTTATTTGAGATTTTTCTTGTTTCTTAAGGTAGGTTTGTATTGCTATAAAATTCCCGCTTAGAACTGCTTTTGCTGCATCCAAAAGGTTTTGGATCGTCGTGTTTTCATTGTCATTTTTCTCTAGGTATTTTTTGATTTCCTCTTGGATTTCTTCAGTGCTCTCTTGGTTATTTGGTATTGTATTGTTTAGCCTCCATGTGTTTGTGTTTTTTACGGTTTTTTCCCTGTAATTGATTTCTAATTTCATAGCACTGTGGTCAGAAAAGATGCTTGATATGATTTCAATTTTCTTAAATTTACCGAGGCTTGATTTGTGACCCAAGATGTGATCTATCCTGGAGAATGATCCGTGTGCACTTGAGAAGAAAGTGTAATCTGTTGTTTTTGGATGGAATGTCCTATAAATATCAATTAAATCTATCTGGTCTATTGTGTCATTTAAAGCTTCTGTTTCTTTATTTATTTTCATTTTGGATGATCTGTCCATTGGTGTAAGTGAGGTGTTAAAGTCTCCCACTATTATTGTGTTACTGTCAATTTCCTCTTTTATAGCTGTTAGCAGTTACCTTATGTGTTGAGGTGCTCCTATGTTGGGTGCATATATATTTATAATTGTTATATCTTCTTCTTGGATTGATCCCTTGATCATTATGTAGTGTCCTTCCTTGTCTCTTGTAACATTCTTTATTTTAAAGTCTATTTTATCTGATATGAGTATTGCTACTCTAGCTTTCTTTTGATTTCCATTTGCATGGAATATCTTTTTCCATCCCTTCACTTTCAGTCTGTATGTGTCCCTAGGTCTGAAGTGGGTCTCTTGTAGACAGTATATAAATGGGTCTTCTTTTTGTATTCATTCAGTGAGCCTGTGTCTTTTGGTTGGAGCACTTAATCCATTCACGTTTAAGGTAATTATCGATATGTATGTTCCTATGACCATTTTCTTAATTGTTTTGGGTTTGTTTTTGTAGGTCCTTTTCTTCTCTAGTGTTTCCCACTTAGAGAAGTTCCTTTAGCATTTGTTGTAGAGCTGGTTTGGTGGTGCTGAATTCTCTTAGCTTTTGCTAGTCTGTATAGCTTTTGATTTCTCCATCGAATCTGAATGAGATCCTTGCCAGGTAGAGCAATCTTGGTTGTTCTTCCCTTTCATCACTCTAAGTATATCATGCCACTCCCTTCTGGCTTGTAGAGTTTCTGCTTAGAAATCAGCTGTTAACCTTATGGTAGTTCCCTTGTATGTTATTTGTCATTTTTCCCTTGCTACTTTCAATAATTTGTCTTTGTCTTTAACTTTTGTCAATTTGATTACTATGTGTCTCGGTGTGTTTCTCCTTGGGTTTATCCTGCCTGGAACTCTCTGTGCTTCCTGGACTTCGGTGGCTATTTCCTTTCCCATGTTAGGGAAGTTTTCGACTATAATCCCTTCAAATATTTTCTCATGTCCTTTCTCTGTCTCTTCTCCTTCTGGAACCCCTATAATGCGAATGTTGTTGCGTTTAATGTTGTCCCAGAGGTCTCTTAGGCTGTCTTCATTTCTTTTCATTCTTTTTTCTTTATTCTGTTCTGCAGCAGTGAATTCCACCATTCTGTCTTACAGATCACTTATCCGTTCTTCTACCTCAGTTATTCTGCTATTGATTCCTTCTAGTGTATTTTCCATTTAAGTTATTGTATTGTTCATCTCTGTTTGTTTGTTCTTTAATTCTTTTTTTTTTAAATTTATTTATTTATTTTTGGCTGCATTGGGTCTTCGTTGCTGTTCGCGGGCTCCCTCTAGTTACGGTGAGCGGGGGCTACTTTTTGTTGCAGTGGGCGGGCCTCTCATTGAGGTGGCTTCTCTTGTTGTGGAGCATGGGCTCTAGGCATGAGGGTTTCAGTAGTTGTAGCACACGGGCTCAGTAGTTGCGGCTCAGGGGCTCCAGAGCACAGGCTCAGCAGCTGTGGTGCACGGGCCCAGCTACTCTGCAGCATGTGGGATCTTCCCGGACCAGGGCTCGATCCCACATCCCCTGCATTGGCAGGTGGGCTCTCAACCACTACTCCACCAGGGAAGCCCTGTTCTTTAATTCTTATAGGTGTTTGTTCTTTAATTCTTCTAGGTCTTTGTTAAACATTTCTTGTTTCTTCTCGATCTTTGTTTCCATTCTTTTTCTGAGGTCCTGGATCATCTTCACTAACATTATTCTGAATTCTTTTTCTGAAAGGTTGCCTATCTCCACTTCATTTAGTTGTTTTTCTGGGGTTTTATCTTGTTCCTTCATCTGGTACAAAGTCTCTGGCTTTTCATTTTGTCTATCGTTCTGTGAATGTGGTTTTCCTGCCACAGGCTGCAGAATTGTACTTCTTGCTTCTGCTGTCTGCCCTCTGGTGGAAGAGGCTATCTAAGAGGCTTGTGCAAGCTTCCTGATGGGAGGGACTGGTGGTGGGTAGAGCTGGCTGTTGCTCTGGTGGGCAGAGCTCAGTAAAACTTTAATCTGCTTGTCTGCTGATGGGTGGGGTTGGGTTCCCTCCCTGTAGATTGTTTGGCTTGAGGTAGCCCAGCACTGGAGCCTACTTGGCTCTTTGGTGGGGCTAATGGCGGACTCTGGGAGGGCTCACGCCAAGGAGTACTTCCCAGAACTTCTGCTGCCAGTGTCTTGTCCTCACAGTGACACACAGCCACCCCCCTCCTCTGCAGGAGACCCTCCAACACTAGCAGGCAGGTCTGGTTCAGTCTCCCATGGGGTCACTGCTCCTTCCCCTGGGTCCTGATGTGCACACTACTTTGTGTGGGCCCTCCATGAGCGGAGTCTCTGTTTCCCCCTGTCCTGTCAAAGTCCCGCAGTCAAATCCTCCTAGCCTTCAAAGTCTGATTCTCTAGGAATTCCTCCTCCAGTTGCCAGATCTCCAGGGTGGGAAGCCTGACATGGGGCTCAGAACCTTCACTCCAGTGGGTGGACTTCTGTGGTATAAGTGTTCTCCAGTTTGTGAGTCACCCACACAGCTGTTATGGGATTTGATTTTATTGTGATTGTGCCCTTCCTACCATCTCCTTGCGGCTTCTCCTTTGTCTTTGGATGTGGGGTATCTTTTCTGGTGAGTTCCAGTGTCTTCCTGTCGATGATTGCTCAGCAGTGAGTTGTGATTACAGTGCTCTCGCAAGAGGGAGTAAGCGCATGTCCTTCTACTCCGCCATCTTGAACCAATCTCTCAGTTTTTTTTTTTTAACTTTAAAAAAAATTTTATTTATTTAATTTATTTATTTTTGGCTGCATTGGGTCTTCTTTGCTGTGCGTGGGCTTTCTCTAGTTGCGGCGAGCGGGGGCTACTCTTCATTGCGGTGCACGGGCTTCTCATTATGGTGGTTTCTCCTGTTGCAGAACACAGGCTCTAGGCACACAGGCTTCAGTAGTTGCGGCTTGTGGGCTCAGTAGTCGTGGCCTGTGGGCTGTAGAGCGCAGGCTCAGTAGTTTTGGTGCACGGGCTTAGTTGCTCCGTGAAACGTGGGATCTTCCCAGAGCAGAGCTCGAACCCGTGTCCCCTGCATTAGCAGGCGGATTCTTAACCACTGCGCCACCAGGGAAGCCCTGAGTTTCAGTTTTGTAATGTGTAACTGAGAAGTAATTCACAGGGTGATTATAAGGAATAAATGGGATAATGTATGTGATGCCTTAGCATGATGGTATGTGGTACACACTCATTAAATGACATCTATTACTATTTATGCTTTACCCATAGAATTCCTTTGTGTCTTATTTTCACAGACCTTGGCAGCAGCCCTCTGTGACTATTTGTTGAGCTGAACTGATGGAGAAGAGTTTGGTCACAGTGCCCATGTGATATAGAGCTAAGGACCCAGTTAGGTTTGGAGGGGTTGGTGGATCACTTAGATTCATGCTGCTGGTCTCAAAGGACCTTGAACAAGAGTATTTTCTTGGTTCGTTGCAAACCTCTTGCTGGTATTAGAAAACAGTTCAAGTGCATGTGAATGAGAGGCATTGCCTCTGTAGAGGAAACATCATTAGTTACTGACTTCTTGCTGAGCTTCTGTGCTGGCTGGCTTTTAGTCAAAATGCAAATGTCTTTAAGAGAACAGAACTATGCACTGAATTTCTATATGACAGAAGAGTTTTATGCGTTAACCTTTACTGAGTGTCAATAAAATTCTGCAGGCCACTCTCGCCTTCTGAGATGGCCCACACTCTGTCTGTGGAGTGTGTATCTCTCTAAATAAAGCCACTTCTTACCTATCACTTTGTCTCTCACTGAATTCTTTCTGCCACGACACATCAAGAACCTGAGCTTTGGGGCTTTCCTGGTGGCGCAGTGGTTGAGAGTCTGCCTGCCAATGCAGGGGACACGGGTTCGAGCCCTGGTCTGGGAGGATCCCACATGCCGCGGAGCAACTGGGTCCGTGAGCCACAACTACTGCCTGCGCGTCTGGAGCCTGTGCTCTGCAACAAGAGAGGCCGCGATAGTGAGAGGCCCGCGCACCGCGATGAAGGGTGGCCCCCGCTCGCCGCAACTGGAGAAAGCCCTCGCGCAGAAACGGAGACCCAACACAGCCAAAAATAAATAAATAAATAAATTAATTAAAAAAAAAAAAAAAAAGGAAACCAGGCTTTAAAAAAAATAAAAAATAAAAAAAAATAAAATTCTGCACTATTAACTTAAACAGGAAGAGACTAGTTCATGAAAACCTAGTACCCTAAGCTAGGTGTTAATAATCTCTTTGTCTTTGTTAATATTACAGTACATTGCGCAGTGCCAGGGTTGGAACACAAAAGTTCAGGGTTATATAAATGTTCTGGAATGTGGAACTGCTCAAGAAAGACACTTGGAGTTCTAGCTTGTCCAGTGCTTTGACTAGACTGTGCAAGCAACATGGGTGAAAACGTAGCAAAATGCCTCTACTTCAATGGTTCTTAATGCAGCTGCCTTTGATGGCCTTTCCTCTAAGTGTTCATTCCTGAGAATGCCATATCTTTCTCCCGTCAATAGTTAACTGTCTCTACACAAGGAAACTTGCTAAGTGTCTTCAGAGATGGTGACTTTCACTATTTTTGAACTCAAGTTATTAGAGAAAAACTACCTGCAGTGTTATTTACAATAGTCAAGATATGGAAACATCCTAAGTGTCCATCAACAGATGAATTGATAAAGAAGATGTGATATATATAAGAAAGACAAAATGCTGCGTGATCTCACTTATATGTGGACTCTAAAAAGGTTGAGCTTATAAAAACAGAGAGTAGAATGGTGGTTTCCAGGGCCTAGGGAGTGGGGGAAATGGGTGTAAAGGGTCCAAAGTTTCAGTTATGTAAGATGAATAAGTTCTGGAGGTCTAGTGTACAGTCTAATGTATAGTCTGATGACTAAAGTTAATAATACTATAGTCTCACCATGCACACACACACACACACACACACACACAAATGGTAACCTTATAGGGTGATGAATATGATAATTAGCTTGATTTTGGCAATTATTTCACAATATATACATATATCAAAACATCATATGGTATACTTTAAATATATACAATTTTTATTGTCAATTACATCTCAATAAAGCTGGGTTGGGGGGAGGAGAAAGCTACTTATCATTCTCATTAGCTCTCCCATCAGAACTGATGCTTAGGTGTGTACAGGTGCTTTTGTGACAGTAAAGCCATCACTGAAATGCAAGAGAAAGCATGTAGCTTTTAAGAACCAATATCTCACTTTATTAACATAGAATGGAACCTTCTAATCACTGCAGTCTTTCTACTAAGATAGTAGATATGCAGGGCTTCTGCTCTGAAGAGAATAATAGCTCGTGTTTCTGAGTACTAACTCTGGGCCAGGCTCTGACCTAAGCATGTGTATGTATTAACTCACTAAACATATGTATTAACTCACCACCTTGAGGGAGTGAAATCATTCCCATTTTACAAACTAGGACACTGAGGCCCACTGAGATGAGATAAGTTGACACGGTAGGTGGTCAAACAGGGATTCAAATACAGGCCATTTGGCTCCAGCAACTGAGTTCTTAAGCACTAAACTGCTTGTCATTTGAATGCCAAGAAAGACTGCAAACGTCAATTAAGAACATTCTAGAAATAATTTATTCTTGCTATTACCCCCCAAAAGGAAACTCAGAAGAAGATGATGAGACTTTAGAATAGATTATTTCCTGTGCAAAACATCTCACGGAAGTACATGCTAAAAAGGTCTTTGGAGCATTGTGTGTTTTGGGGGTTTTCATGCTTTATTTCTTGGTGTAGGACAATGTCCTAAGAGTTAGGAGACTCTGGTACTCGGCTCCACTAGTAAAAGCTGTGTCATCTGGGCCGGCCTTCCTCTTTGAAGCTTTTCTCAAAAGAAATGTTAATACACTGTTATTCATCTTGTATAGTTATTTGGAGAGTCAGATATAATTGACATGGAAATGATTTAGGGAATTCCCTCATGGTGCAGTGGTTAAGACTCCGTGCTCCCAGGCTTCCCTGGCAGCACAGTGGTTAACAATCCACCTGCCAGTGCAGGGGACACGGGTTCGAGCCCTAGTCCGGGAAGATCCCACATGCCGCGGAGCAACTAAGCCCGTGCTCCACAACTACTGAGCCTGCGCTCTAGAGTCCGCGAGCAACTACTGAAGCCCTTGCGCCTAGAACCCATGCTATGCAACAAGAGAAGTCACCACAATGAGAAGCCTGTGCACTGCAACAAAGAGTAGCCCCCGCTCACTGCAACTAGAAAAAGCCCGTGTGCAGCAACGAAGACCCAACACAGCCAAAAATAAATAAATTTAAATAAATAAATTTTAAAAAAAAGACTCCCTGCTCCCAATGCAGGGGGCCCAGGTTCGATCCCTGGCCAGGGAACTAGATCCCACATGCATGCCACAACTAAGAGTTCACATGCTGCAACTAAGAGTTCACATACTATAACTAAGGAGCCCGCCTGCCGCAACTAAGACCCAGAGCAACCAAATAAATAAGTTAATAAAAAAATGGTTTAAATATACTAAATGCTATGCAAATATAAAGTGATATTATTGTTGTTTACTGTCACTAGTCACATATGGAATCATGGCATCTCAGAGAGGGAAGAAATGGTAGAGGCACCAAGTACCTCCCAGAGGGCAGAGGGGTGGAGCTGTAAAGCGGTAACATTTGTCCTGCACTAAGATCCTCACTCAGTCACTTATTTCTGGATAACCAGTGATCCAACTTCTCTGAGTCTCAGCTTTTTTATTTGTAAAAGAGAGAGAATAACATTTACTTCTCAGCGTTGTGAGGATTCAGTGTGACAGTATGTAAAGTAACATCCTGTCACATGCTCTTTCAGGAAATCCTTTAATAGCTTAATATTTTGAAGATAAATAGAAGTCAATAAATATTTAAGTATTACCACATTGAGAAGAGTTTCAAGTATTCTTACTGGTATAGCATGAGAAAGGTATGAGGTGTAAATAGCATCTTTATTTTACAAAAAATATCAGTGCTATGTTAACTACTTATAATTTTTAGAAGATGCCAATACTACAAAATTTGATAATTTGTAGTTCCTTTAAGTTTATATACACAATCAAATAATCTGTGTATAATGGCAGTGTGGTGGGCAGAATAATGACCCCCCCAAAGATGTCCATGTCCTAATCCCGGAATATATGAATATGTTATGCTATATGCTAAAGGTGAATTAAGATGCAGAAAAATTAAGTTCGCTAATCAGCTGACCTTACAATAGGGAGAATCCTACATTATCCAAGTAGGCAAGTGTAATCACAAGGGTCCTTAAAAGAGGAAGAGGGAGGCAGAAGAGGAAGAACCAGAGAGATGGCAGCATCAAGACTTGGCCTGATGTTGTTGGCTTTAAAGACGGACGAAGGAGGCCATGAGCCAAGCGGTGCAAGCAGCCACTAGAAGCAGGACAAGCCAAGGATACTTCTCTCTCTACCTCTAAAGCCTCCAAAGAGGAATTCTGCCTCGCTAACACCTTGATTTTATCACAGTGAGACCCATTTTGGACTTCCAAACTATGGAACTGTAAGATAATATATTTGTGTTGTTTCAAGCCACTAAATTTTGCTAATTTATTACAGTAGCCAGAGAAAACGAACACAGGCAGTTCCGTTTCTTTCTTTCCAACACTTTCAACTTTTTATTTTCTGATTGCATTGGCTGAGACTTTCAATACAATGTTTAATAGCAGAAGTGATATTAAATATCCATTTCTTGGTTTTGATTTTAAAGGGAATGTTTCTAATATTTTGCTGTTAAGAAAGATGTTTGTAGATTGTGGTGATTTTTTTTGTTTGTTCTTTTTTGTTTTTTTTGGCCACCCGGCATGGCTTGCAGGATCTTAGTTCCCCAACCAGGGATTGAACCCCGGCCCTCGGCAGTGAAGGTGCAGAGTCCTAACCACTGGACTGCCAGGGAATTCCCAATAAAGTGTTTTTTTTTTTTTTAAAAAAGAAAGATGTAGACTTCCCTGGTGGCCCAGTGGTCAAGACTTCGTGCTTGCAATGCAGGGGGTGTGGGTTCCATCCCTGGTTGGGGAACTAAGATCCCACATGCTGCGTGGCATGGCTAAAAAAAAAAAAGTAAAAAAGAAAGATGTTTGCTCTAGGTTTTTAATATATTCATCCCTATATCAGGTTAAGGAATTTGATTCTATTTCAATTTTTATCAGGAATACCTATTGATTTTTATCAACTGCTATATTTCAGCCTCTTCATTCTTGTGTTGTATATTTCCTTTCAGCCCCACCTTTTGTTGTATCGAGAGCATAACATAATTAGGCTTTTTCCCCTTTCTTGTATTTTTGGGAAGGGTGATGAGTCAGGGAGGAAAGAGCTCTTTTAAAATCAATGAGTCAGGGACTTCCCTGGTGACACAGTGGTTAAGAATCCACCTGCCACTGCAGGGGACACGGGTTCAAACTCTGGTCCGGGAAGATCCCACATGCGGCGGAGCAACTAAGCCCGTGTGCCACAACTACTGAGCCTGCACTCTAGAGCCCATGAGCCACAACTACTGAAGCCCGCGGGCCTAGAGCCTGTGCTGTGCAACAAGAGAAGCCTGCGCACCACAACGAAGAGTAGCCCCCGCTCGCCACAACTAGAGAAAGCCCGCGTGCAGCAATGAAGACCCAACGCAGCCAAAAATAAATAAATAAATAATAAAATTTTAAAAAGTAAAAAATAAATAAAATAAATGAGTCCTTTAGGCCTGGAAGTAGAAAAGACATCTTTACTGTTGTGGCATTCTCAGAGCAGCACTAAAATTTTTAGATGAATTAAAAAAGAGAAGTGAGAGCTAATTATGACAGTATGTTGTAGACACTAAATTATGGGCCGTAAGTTTAGAGTAGCAATAGTGCAAAATATATGGCTAAAGCCATCTAAAGATAAATTCTCTTGTCCAACATTTTTACCCAGTTTTTCCATTATCACTTGCCTTTGTTTATGTTTGTTTTTACTGATATTTTATGAAAGGGAGATAGAATAGTCTAGGAAACTCCACAGTTATTCAACACCATATGGCTAGGATATTTGATATTTTGTTCATATACCCATCATTTCAGCCACAGGTGGAGTCAACAACTCTTTCTTCCACAGTCTGAAAATGTCAGTGTGCCTATCTGCTCAATCTGCGACTTGATATACAGGCTCAATATAAACGCGGCTCACCTGCTTTTCTTATTCTCATATTCCAACCTCCCCTTCCATTTGCAAGTACAAACTCATAATTTAACCAGAAAAATTGTTTCTGGTTGACTGCCTATTATGTGCTCTGCTGAAACACATTTCCCACATGGGACGTTATTACTCTTGGATTTTGCCATTGCCTTGAATGATGGATTTGAGTCGACACTCAAATCAAGTTCCTATTCAAGCAAAGAAGTGAATCCTAGTACATTTTAGAGTGGAGATGTGAGAGGGGATTGAGGACAGCAATGAAGATGAAAAAGAGGAATGGAAAGGTGAGCCAAAGAGTGAGGTGTTACCAACGAGGACATCTTTGAATACAGTCACTCCTTGGAGCAGCTCCTGTGATAGGAATGTTGACTGAGCAACAAGACACAAGGCACGCCGACTGCCTGCATGCCTGGGCCCTGGCAGGTGTTGATTTAGATCAAATAATGCTCTAGAACAGCATTTTCCAAGCTGTGTTCTATGGAGACTGTATCCTTTATCTTTTTCATGGACATTCCAGTACATATTCTTTTATTTTATTTTATTTTATTTATTTATTTTTGGCTGTGTTGGGTCTTCATTGCTGTGTGTGGGCTTTCTGTAGTTGCGGAGAGCGGGGGCTGCTCTTCATTGCCGTGTGCGGGCTTCTCATTGCGGTGGCTTCTCTTGCTGTGGAGCATGGGCTCTAGGCACGTGGGCTTCAGTAGTTGTGGTGCACGGGTTTAGTTGCTCCGCATGTGGGATCTTCCTGGACCAGGGATCGAACCTGTGTCCCCTGCAATGGCAGGCGGATTCTTAACCACTGTGCCACCAGGGAAGTCCATATTCTTATATTTAATGATTTTATTTGTGGACTACCCATTATTATTTCATAGGACATTGTTTTCTAGAGAACACTACTTGGTCCAAAAGAAATGAGGAATAGCTCCCCCAAGTCTTTTTTGCTTTTGCTATTTGATGTTGATATTGATATGATATTGATGTTGCAAGAGAACAGAAAAGAACATGCCTATAGAATTATGTTATCATGTCTGAGTCAATGAAACAGTCATGTGATTTTTGACAAGAATTGTAAGCTCACTCTTGCATATTTTCATGCACAGTTGCTCATATTATCCTTGGATGGCTTGTTCCGTATCCCTTTGGGTTATTGCTTTCATTCACTTGTTTATTTAACAAATATTTAATGAGTGCCAACTCTTTGCCAGGCATTGTGCTGGACATTCAGGACTTAAGAGCAAACAACACAGACATCCCTCTCTGTGGAGCAGTCCCGTGAAAAAGTGCTGTGAGAAATGATATCCAAGATGCAAAGGGAGCACAGAGGTAGCAAAGTCTAAATTGAGACATAAAGGATAGGTAGGAGTTAGGGAGGTAAAGTGGGGTTTTGGGTGAAGAAGGGATGAGAAAGTGACAGACTGGGGCTCTGCCAGTGACAGAGAAGACCCTGCTGAAGAACTGAAAAACAAGGGCAGGTTGTCTAGATAAAGTGCAGGGGACAGACTGATGAGAGGCTGGGCCAGAGAAATAGCTATGGACTGAGTAAGAAGGAGCTTGTAAACCAAAATGAGGAATTTGAAATTTATCCTGAGAGAAATGAAGAGCTTCAGTGTAAAAAGTTTTAAGAAGGGAAAGATCATTCTGGCTATAGCGAAGGGCAAAACCAACTTTGTGAGAGCTGCTACTATAGTGATCCAGTCAAGAGATACAAGTTACCTGGCCTTAGATTGTCGCCATGGAAACGCTATGAGGATGGTAAGTCTAATGTATATTGAGCCAGTAGAATTAGCTGGTCATAGACAGTGATTGAGGATGATGAGGTAGAGGGTTGAGTATCATGGGTAAGTTTTGTTTTTGCCAGCTGCGTGAGTGGTGATACCATTCTCTGAGATATAGGGCACGGGAGGGAGAACACGGTCGGGGGACAGAGGGCAAGTTTAGTTCTGCACACGCTGAGTTGGAGGTGCCTGCTGTACATCCAAAATTATGTAGTTGCAACAAAAACTGAAGCTTGGAGATCTGGAAATATTGGTGGCAACTTAATTCATAGGACTTTAGGCGGTCACTGAGGAGACCATCTAATTTGGTGGAGCGGTAGGGGCAGAGCTTAACAGTGGACTGAGGAATGCATGGGAGGTGAAGAAGTGGGTGTGGTCAGTATATAATTAGTTTCCTGGAAGCTCGTCTTTGAAGGCAAGGCAGGAAAGAGAGAAGGCAGTAGCTGAAGGGGTACCCAGCACTGAGGAAAAGCTTTCATGAAAACGAAAGGTATGCAAATATTTAAAAATCCCTTTAGGGCATAGTCGGAAGAAAAGAAGTTGACATAACAGAACAAGATCCCCAGAAGCCTGGGGTGAAAGTAGGGCATTTGGGCAGAGGTTAGACTTAAGGGGGAAGAGCGACATCATTTTCTATTGTACTAGAAAGGAAGGAAGAAATCAAGGATGTAGATGCGGGTACATTTTCAGTCTTGGTTGGAGGGATTTGAGGGAATCTGTTCTGTGGATTTCTTTTCTTCTCTGAATGCAAGATCAGCTACTGAGAGTGAGAGAGGTGAAGATAAAAGGAGAGTGGGAAAAGTTTGACATCTTAGCTAAGGAAACACAGAAAGACTGTTAGTTGTTGGGAGTCAATAAATGCACAGGTGAATCTGAAGACTCTGAATTTATGGCGGGACCAATCTGTACCATTATGTGAGTTTCTCCTGTGGTGCTGGGTGGAGTAGACCAGGTAAAGATGCAGAGAAGGTGGACAGATGGATTATTATAGTATTTGGCTTTTTCCAAATGGACAAATGGAAGAACAATGGGATAACAGACTTATTGGCATTGGTGTAGATGAGAATTTGAACCGTGTAACCTAAGTTGGAGAGGAGAGGAAGTGGAGTTGTGTGGGACCTGATAGGAAAGATGCTAAGAGAGCAAAGGGAATGGAAATCATTATAAGGTTCAAGAACAAGTATAGTGGGAGTTACTGGGTGTGAAGTTCTGGCAAAATAGGGAGAGGGCTCAGAATGAGATGTTTCAATATATTATTCCAGAGTTGGAGCAGTTCCAGGGGTTGACAAAATCAGTGTGTGAGGGGAGTAGGTGCCAGAATTGGACGGTGTAAAAAGTCATTAGAAACAAGGTCTGAGAAGGTAACGTACTAAGGTGTTGTTTGCATTGCCCATGTTGATGTTTAAGTCACCTGTGATGGCAGCACTTAGGGTGAAGAAAATTAGCATAAGCCAGAGGCCAAAGTCTTCAGTGAATGAGGGAGAATGACTGGGAGGCCAGGAGATGATTGCCGAGGAAGGGAAAAGTGTGGTAATAACCAAATAATATGAGCCTCAAAGAAGTAGGGCTTTGTAGAATACGGGTGGAGAATTAATTGTCTGGAACCAGCAATGGAGGGGCAATGTGCATGCTCAACTTTCTCCCCATCCTTAAGGTATGTGAGGGCTGTTGGAGAATTAGCAGTTTCCACTTGAGAGAGTTGCCCAAGGGTGAGCTCAGAGTTTTAATTAACAGTGATGATGAAAGAAAATTCCCCAGAGAGATTCACAATAAAAGGAAGGTTGCCATCAGTATATGAATGCCACAAACATTCCATTAAGATAGACTAGACCAGCAGTGTTTCTCAAAGAGTGGACCCTGGACCAAATGCATTATCACCAATGAGGAGGCTGTGAGAAACATAAATTCTCAAGTCCTACCTCAGACCTACTGAATCAGAAACTCAGGGGGTGGGGCCCAGCAATGTGCTTTTTTCAGAAACTCCAGTTGATTCTGATGAATGATGGAGTTTGAGAATTCCTGGACTTGATCTAGCTTCCTAATATATAAAGGGGCAATGAAAAGCTAGGAAACACACATTGAGAGAAAGAAGATTTTCAGTAGGTAAATATTTGATGTTTAAATGGATGACAGCACCACGTGCGGTGCACAAAGGTGCAGATAGTCCCAAACAAAATCATGGTTTTCAGTTGTCTTTGGCCTGAACCTCCCATCACGATGTGTTTTCTGCTGTTTGCTCCTATTCTCCATAGGGGTAGCTCAAATTCTCTCTACTTTCTATAAACTTTTAATCCTCTCTGGCCACCTCTTAGATGACATTGCCCCCTATTTCATATAAAACATATTCTTAATTTAGATTTGAAAGAGGTCGTAACACATTTTCCTTTAAGAATTACCTAGAATGCTAGGAACTAGCTGTGTGGGTTGCTTTATCCATTATGTAGATTAACAAAATTGGTAGTCCAAGTGGGTTTTGTTGTTGTTGTAACTTCTGTCACTCATTTATTCATTTAAAAATATTTACTGGGAACCTGTGAATTGAGTTCATCCTTGGTTCATCATCTAGCAGAGGAGGTAGATAAACATACAATTATCAACAACTGGATAAGTGGTATAGCAGTGACACGTAAAAGCAATTACTGGAGCATAGAAGACAGAGAATCTAAGCTTGGCAGGAAATGGTGTTTCGGAAATTGACGCATGGGTTAGGTCTTGAAAGAGCAAGAATGCTTTTTTTTTTGGACAGGAAAGTAGGATTTATGGGTGGGCGTGAGTAAGGAGAGGACAGCGCCAAGGCTCTCGTGAGTGCAGGGCCCGCCATTGGTCCAGGGGCCACGATTAGGGATGTATTTGATCCCACAGCCATCCGGGATGAACCGCTTTTCTGCCACCATGTTTTCAAATTCACCCGCATTAAACTTAGTAAATCCCCACTTCTTGGAGATGCCGATCTTCTGGCGGCCAGGGAACTTGAACTTGGCCCTGCCGAGGGCCTCAATCACATGCTCCTTTATTCAAAGCTTGGTATGGATGAACATTATGACTTGGCCAGTGTGGACCCTGGCCACTGTGCCCTGGGGCTTTCCAAAGGCACCGCGCATACCTGTCTGGAGCCTAGACTGGGGACAGCATGACAGTCATGAAGGTCCACTGGAAAGGGCTCTCCCCAAGGTCCCTTAGGGCAACCCGCACAGGCAACAGGCTGCATGCACTACCGAGGAGGCTGCTGTTCATAACCGTTGCACACCAGGCCCCCATGGGGAAAAGAGCACCTTCGGCTTAACTGGCTGCAAAAAAAGAGAGCAAGAATTCTTTAGGTGAATGGTGGGGATGGGGATGGAGACTGTTTCAGGCCTAGGAAGCAGCCAAAGGGACCCTCAAATAGTTTAACATGGGAAAACCTTTGGGTAAGTGTTGCTGACCAGCAAGCAGTGATGCTATAAAGCTAGACAGAGTGGGATCACAAAGGCCTTTGTACTTTATACCAAAATAAGTATCTGCATGATAATGGGGGACTGCGGAGGATTGTAAGCAGGGGAATGGCATGGTTAATTTCCCTGCAGAACTGCTTTCAGTGAAGTTGGTTTTGGCACACGCACTTGGCTTATAATGAGGAACATTATGAAAACCTGCTGTAATGTTCATTGTAGGAGTGCCCTAAACGACAGTGCCCACTCTAAGAAATCTCACGTAAGACACTTCTTATCCATCAGCTTTGATTCTTTTGAGGAAGTAGTATGTTTTCACTTTACGGATGATGTAAACGTGTAAACTTATTTCTTTTTTTGTTATGGACACCGAGAAGCTGAGAGCCATACAATTTTAAGTCTTACATCTTTTCATTACAGCTTTCTTTGTGGCCTTGAAATTTGTTTAAGTATGGTTTTCTTGGTTATTTTTAAGTGTATTTAATTTCTTTATAAGTGTTTGTTTAATGTGCCTCAAATGCTATATGAAATGAAATGGGATGATAAATTCATAAATAAATAAGACACGGCCATGTTTGCTTTCTCTGAATCATCAGAGTCATATCGAGTATGAGGTGGAGGGGAGGTGGTTATTAGAGGCAGGTAGGCCAGCTCAAAGGCTCTTCTAAAAGTCCGAGAGAGAGCTGGGGGGATCCTAGGCCGAGGCAATGGTAATGGATGAGGAGAAGGGAGGTGGATCTCAGAGATATTTAGGAGGTAGAATTGAAAGGATTTGGTAATTAGATGCTGTACGTATGAAGGAATGGGTGGGTGATGAGAGGCAGGTGGTGTCCAGAATGATTCTGACTTTTCTATCATGTTTGCTTGACTGCAAGGTGGGGGATGGTATGTTCACTGTCATATGGAAGTTTGTAAGAGAACCGGGTGTAAAAATGATGAGCTACCTGTGGACATACAGATAGATGTGCCTGTAACAGCTGGTCTGGAAGGTAGGAGAAAATCTGCAATACAGATAGCAACTTGGTCTTTGTGGGAGTGAATGAGTTTTCCTGGAGAAAAAGTGTGATGGAGAAGAACAAAAGCAAAAGAAGCATGTAGGTCAGCGTCCTGAGGATTATCATTTAATGATCAGGTAGAGGAGAAAGAGCTGGCAAAGGAAAATGAGAAAGAAAAGTAGAAGATACACTGTTGGTGGGGATGTAAATTGGTGCAACCACTATGGAAAACAATATGGAGGTTCTCAAAAAACTAAAAATAGAGTTGCCATATGATCCAGCCATCCCACTCCTGGGCATATATCCAGACAAAACTATAATTCGAAAAGATACATGCATCCCTATATTCATAGCAGCACTATTCACAATAGCCAAGACATGGAAACAACCTAAAAGTCTATCCACAGATGAATGGATAAAGAAGATGTGGTACCTATACACAATAGAATACCACTCAGCCATAAAAAAGAATGAAATGATGCCATTTGCAGCAACATGGATGGACCTAGAGATGATCATACTAAGTGAGGTAAGTCAGAAAAAGACAAATACCATATGATATCACTTATATGTAGAATCTAAAATGTGACACAAATGAACATATCTATGAAACAGAAACAGACTCACAGACATAGAGAACAGACTTGTGGCTGCCAAGGGGGAGGTGGGTGGGGAGGGGAAGGACTGGGAGTTTGGGATGAGCAGATGCAAACTATTATATATAGGATGGATAGACAACAAGGTCTTACTGTATAGCACAGGATATTCAATATCCTGTGATAAACCATAATGGAAAAGACTATGAAAAAGAATATATATGTGTATAACTGAATCACTTTGCTGTACAGCAGAAGTTAACACAACGTTGTAAATCAACTATACTTCAATAAAAGTAAAAAAAAAAAAAAGAAAAGTAGGAGAAAACAAGAGTGAAGGGACATGGGAGCTAAAGGAGAGTGTTTAAGAGGGTCGCCTGCATCTAATGTTATTGGTAAAGGCAAAAACGATGAGGGCTGAAAAGTGTGCTCTTTTAGTTAGGACTTAAAAATAATTGACGACCTCAGTGGGGCATTTTGTCATTCATTATTCAATACATTGTCATGATTACTATGTACTACATTCTAATCACATGATGATGACTGATTTGATGTGGTGCAGATAAGAGTCAACTGAGCATAAGGAATTTTAATTCATCAAGACAGGAAATTCTGGAAGAAAAGTGAATTTGGAGGAGAAGTTCAGTATAGTTCTTACTATCTAATAAACAGAAAGTACTAGTCTTTTTTAGAAAATCACTATAGCTAGGCACTAAGTTGAATGGCAGTGTTGCAATATTGCGGAAAAGTAGAATAAAATTCTTTACGGACTGTGTTTAAATCAGAGAAAATAGACCAAGGTGTTCATGAACATCAATAAAGCTTTATAACAATACAATTCATTACCATTGTTTGGATTAATATTGTAATAATTACACAATTTTTACATTATGAAAATAAGTCATAAATAGTGTAAAAATAATTCTGAAGATCAACTTCTCACAAACTAGGAACCCTGAAAACAAGTTAAAAAAGCAAATAAAAACAAATTAGAAACTGAACACAAGGCAATTATCTCCAGGCTGCAAATCAAAAACCACATGCGTCTTTTGATTCAGTAATCTCAGCTGGAGAAATTACAATGAAATGAAATAAGAAATCAAACAGGGAGAATTCAATCTTTCAATTATTTACACTACTGAGAAAAACAGGTTTGTGCCATATTTACAGTGGTAAGACACAACACATTCTTAGAATAATCAATTACATGAGACTGGCCCACAAAACATTAAGAAAAATATGCAGTGTAATGCTTGCCAAAATATTTGTTTTGCATTTTTCTCTTACTTTGTATTTATGTGATTTTTTTGGCAATATAAAAATAGCTGCACATAGAGATGAACTTTAAAATGTAAAAAATACAAATAAAAATATAATATTTTCTAAAGGAAAATCAGATACATACATCTTTTAAAAATGTTATTAAATTGCATGAAACATTTACAACAGTATAAAGAATATTCACATAAATGTCAATAATATGTAAGACATTCTTTTGTGAATCCAATTTATTAATATTTCTGAGATATGTGAGAATATCCACTGTATTTTGAGAAATGTTGGTACTTTGTTATCAATAAATCAAACGTCAGGTTGAAAAAGTCTTATTCCCAGAAGGACAGTTCTGTCAATAAGCAGCATAGGGAAACTTATGCGTTTAAATACATTTAAAAAATCAGAAATGCCACTAAAATGTTTCAGTATTGAATTAGCAAAAACAAAGTCCACGAAAAATTTAAGCTGGAAGGGTATCTCTGCTATGGTATATAGTAAATCCAGCTGATATGAAGCTATTTCAACAAAAATGGGAAAAAGTAGGGACTGAAGGTCTTTATATTCTAAAATAACTTATCAGAATCATAATTGGTCAAGTATGTTAATTCCACTAGGAATGAATTGTTTTAACAGCCAGAATCACATGTGACTGTTCTTAATCATTATTTTTGAGAATATAAGATTACGTTGTTATGGACTTGACTTTCTAGAGATAGCAAGGTTTTTGTTTTTTTGTTTTGGTAGAAATTAGAAAAGTTCATTTTTGGTAATGTTAATTATTAATATAACTTGATTATCAAGAAATAGAGAAAAACAAGATTTCAAATATCAATATCTGCATGTTCCTAAGATCATTTATTAGAAGATATGAAAACATCACCCACCTTAACAAGCATAGCTTATTTCTGGGCAAGATTATACATAGTGGCCAAAAAAGAAAAAAAAAAAAAAGATGAAAAGTGGTGTTAAATTTTTATGCTATAATAGTAACATTAAAAATAAAACTTTGGAAAATTAAGCACGTTGTCTAAATGATAAAAATATAATACCAGTTAATTTTTCCACAGATACTGACATGCTGATTTGACCACTTCTAAACTAGTAGAGAGGTGTATATATGTATATATATTGTAGACAAAGGACATATAGAATGAACTACTGGATGCATAAGAGTTCTTACTATTCCATCAGAACATCATGCATAGGATTCAAGAACAGACTTTTTTTTTGGTAGATATTCAAGATATTCTCATGTTTCCTATGAAATCAAATAAGAAAGAAAAACCTTTCAAGACTGCTTTTCATAATGAAAATGAAAACTAGAAGAAAAATTTCGGCATATTTATGGGTCAGGTACTCTCTGAATGTGTGCAGACTTGTCTAATGTTGGTTTTGTCACACTTAATCAAACTCTATAAGCTAAAAGATGAGAGTAAAAGTTGATAAAGGCATATGGTATATGAAATGAACATGAAATAAGAGGATCCACAATCCAAGTACACACATATCATCTATAGGTACACTGTTTTGTTTTCTTTTACATTAAGAAAGACTGGTCATTGAACCATAATTATAGTAAATCCATAAACTTGAAAAATAAAATCACGCACTAACAGTTTAGGAATGCTATTAAACAGAGAAATGAAATTATCCATAGTAGAGTTGCATTGTCCATAAAGAAAAAGAAAAGAAATACATTAGCACCAACATAAACGGAAAACAATTTTAAAGCTAAAACACATACCAGTTTGGCATCCTTAAAAGATGCTTATCAGAAATAGAACCTGATCTTATTTCCAATGTCTTTCATGTATTTTTTCTTAATCTTCTATCCAATAATAGAAATTAAAAGAAAGCAAACTTAAAGAAAAATATGTAGCTGCCAACACATATATCGGCAGACACATTCATTAGTTCATTAGGCAATTATTTGAGGATTCTCTATATTGATAAAAAAATGGATGATTTAAAATATTTTAGTAACAAAAGTTGAAGATTATGCATGTTGGTTAAGACCTAGCAGTTCCACGGAACAAAGAGGAGGACCATGGTCCTTTTGTTTTCCCCAAGGAAATGTATTGAAAGTTTACAGCTTCCTTTAATCATGGAATAAAAGGCAATATTGTCAAATCAGTTATAGAGTAAAACCTCAATATACACATAGGACAGAACAGTATTCTTAAAGGGCTGTGTTTAAAAAATACATATATTTTTTGTACGTGAAGTGTTTCTCTTTTGATGTTAAGGTATTCTCTTTTGAAGCTGTGCAACTTTTAAACAGTGATCCATCTCAATTCCTCTTTCTACTAGAGGAGTAGAAAGAAAGAGAGATAGGAAGAAATATAGCCACCAGATTTTTCTCAAGACACTACTGTTTGTTTTCCTGAAGAGACTGTGGTTTTACTCGTTTTAGTTCATTCTTCCAAAGCATTTAAGACAAATTGTTTCAGACACTGAATAAAATACCTTATCCTAACCAGATCATACAAGAGATGGGTAGAAAATGCCCTCTGTTGTTTTAAAAATGCTAAACTGGTTTCGGAGTGTGGAATGTTACTAGAGATGTTATCAATTTGATTGATAGATTAGCTCAAACATCTTTCCATTCTTGAAAACGTAATGGAAACAAAAAGAAGGCATTTTGTATAACTGAGCATTATATATTATGAAAGAGATCATAAGGATCTTAGGATCCTTGTCTTATAATCATATCTTAACTGTTGTCACCATAAGCCAATGATGAGATAACTTCCCCTCTGCTGGTGAAAACCTATACATGAAACCAGAAATTTTCCCACAAAATGGCATGAAATGAGAAATTATATTGTCCAATGGGCTGAAAGAGTGACTACTCCTCATTGATGAAGTTTCTCCTAATGTAACCCTTCCACTTAGAACAAGTCATTTCAAAACATGCTATCAACTCTTTACTGTGCAAAGAGATGCTCAGTCTAATACAGTTAGGTAACTTTTGAGCAAGTAGTTGAAAAATACTCTTTATGGCAACTATATTTCACAGCTTTCTGAGATCTCAGATTTGGTCTGTGCATAAGACAAACATTTAGAAATGTAAAAAAGATCAAGAAATCTAAATATAGACACAACTTAGAACTAAATAGAACTACAAGAAATAGAAATGAGTTAATACGATCAAATGTGACCAAATCTTGACTTTATCTTAACTGATAATCACTATATATGTTATATTCATCATACAAAAAAAAGTCAAAAAGTACTGAAAAATTGTTTAACTTTGATGCTTTACAATGACTGAACTGAAAATGGAGCTTCTTTTATATTCTCTTCAATTATTCAGAACAGGAGAGAAGTTAGCAAATGGTCATCTTGACTGTTGGTACCAACTTATTAGGATTTGAAGACTTTCCTTTAAAAAATTGTTCAAAATAAATGTGACAAAAGCTGGAAAAAAATCTTTCTTGAGTATTCCTGGGACTAAAAGAGAAAAGAAAAAGTATTAAAAAGAATGGAAAATATCTTTCTGTTTCTAGAAGTTTGTAGAAAATGTTTAACATGGGTTGGATCTTGGAAGGAAGGGAAGCTCTCATCAGCTTCAGTAGAGATTGTAGGATGAGCTCTCCTACATCCTCAGGAAAGGTTATTTCAGCCAACCTCTTCTTGGGACGTGTTGTATCTTCAGCAACCTGAGCTTTGGTGAGATGTACACACCCTTTGTCCTCAGGAACAGGGGCTGCCATTCCAAGAATCTCCTACCCAAAAGAAGTGCAGTATGCGTCTGTCATTTTCCAAAAGCACCCATGTTAACACTTGCTGGAATTCAGTTTATTAAAAAAAAAAAAGTCCTCTATTCTGGGTGCCTGCCTTTGTAAACCTCTTTCCTACTTGGTCACATGAGAGACAGTGCAGGAGGCTGAACCAATCCTTTCTCTTCATCTTCACTGCCAAGGGCAGCCCAAGGAAAACTAGTGTCAGCAACCATCTCAGCCCCTGGACATTTCAACCAAAGAGGCCACGTGAGCCCACAATAGTGGAAGCTGAAGATCTGCAGTTGGGACCGCAACTCCTTTCAAAATACAAGACCATTTGTGTGTGTGTGCTCTCCGCCACCTTATCACTTTTTGGCAATGAGCCATGGTGTAACCCCCTTGAGATGACAAAAGAAATAAAAGTTCAGATGTGATCAAAGGACTCATAATGCAGCATGCTAGCATCTGAGTTTGCACGGCAAGCAGGCTTGGCACACGATCATGCTTTTTTAGTCAGTTTCAATGGGTGGTGTGGGCATGAGTAGCAAAGGTGAGTAGGGATGTGACGATAAACTCTAAAATCAGTCAGTAGAGTACGTTTTCATAGCTTCGAGTTCATATTTGGTCACGATTTCATGTAAACTATCTCATGGCACTTTTTGTCCATGCAATTAACAAGACCAAAGTAAGAAAATAGCAAGAACAATCAATCTCTATCACTATGTCCATGTAAATACATATCTTCACGTAAGATAAAGAGATACTGATCTATATTTTTTGCAGGCTTCTCACTGGTTTCACATATTGCCCAATTTCAGATGTAAGGGAAGAAAAAATGGATATGTGTACTACTGCAAACAGGAAGAAGCAGCTATATGTAAACATATCTCAGACTTGCAAAATCTGCAATCCAATTTTCAACTATAAATATAAAAAGTGGACCATTATATACACAACTTCATGCTTGGAAGGTTAGATTCATCACTGCAGAAAAACAAACAACAAAAAAGACAAATGTATAGAATTAGTAGTTTAGGATAAAAATTCCAAATTAACATTTATTTTAAGAAAACTGGTAGAACCCTGACTAGAGGGGTTTTTTTTTTTTTTTAAATCAATGAGCCAATTGATATGTCCTATACATTACTTTTCTAAAATTCATCAAAATTTTTATCCTAGGTTCAACCCACATTTTGTTTTGCCACTGAGAAGTCTGTGGGAAGTGTTTGTCTCAGTAACTATTCTGGGAAAGCAGAAAATTAGGATTTTATCACAGATGTGCCATAATTAAAAACATGTCCTATATATGGCTTATATAATCTTCTCCAAGCATTAAAACACAACTGTGGAAAAGGTTGAGGATTCTGACCTCAGTGGCATTGTTCACTTCACCAGTGCCCAACTCTAACACTCTACTCCCTTTGGGTTCTGGTTTCCCCTTTCCTTTTTCTGGCCCTGCCCTGCTGTGAAGGGCGTGTAGGGCAGACCTCTCTGCTGTCAGGTCTTCAAGCTGTGTTATAGGTTCTATTGTGATATAAGGATCTGGAAATGTCTGGTTCCTTGTTTTGAGCAGCCATAATTACTAAGGTTTTCCTAGAACTGAAGTTAAGTCTGAGAGAACAGAGGAACAATGGTCTTTGAGGTATAACTTATAGAGCAGATGTTGGTGACAATCTTCACTTTTACTCAAAGAAAAATCCGTGAGAAAAGTAGAATGTCCAGAGAAGGAGAATAATAAAGATCTCTTCATCTCCCCACCACAATGGTGACTCATCTTCAGAGTCATCTTTCAGTTCAATAATTAAAAATATTTGCTTTTCTCTCTCCAGTAAAAATAGATGCTATATTAAGTGTGCTTAAGAGGCTGGCTACTTTCTGATCTTTAGAAATGAAGTTCACTCAATGTTACACACATCATGCCAAGGCCAGAGAATGTGTCTACAGGAAATATTCCTTTCTCCAAACTCCCACTTATCTCAAATTTCAAACAGATGCATTTTTTTGAGAAACCAATGTTTTGTAAATAATCTCCAGAATTTTAAAGATTCTTTTTTCCCCCAGACTTTAAAACTTAATTTAAAAAATCTGTCACCTTAACTTTAGGAAGATTCTGTTGCAAACCTGTCAGCCCTATCTGGAAAAATGAAATTTCATGAAACATTAAAAAATATGAAGGCTATAGGTATTTTTCCTATTAAATAGCTTTTAATCTCTGGATAAGGACAGATGATAACTTTAATAGCTTGTAAGTATTTTCCTAACCATAAATTCTGCCATTTACTCACCGTACGAATTACAGTGTGAATTAGTATGTCATTATTCTTCAAAATTTAGAAAACTGAACTATATCTAGAAAGAAAAGTAATTTAAACAAAGATCAAATAGTTTTACATGGAAAAACTATTATTGAGAGTAGTATGACTAACAGGACTTGTTCACAGTGATTTCTACTGTGGCTACAATCTGAATTTTCAGTCAAACATTTACCACTGTGCTCTAGAGACTACTAAACATAATGTTTAAAAAAGTAGTCCACTAAAACAGGACTGAGTAATCTACTGGCTTTCTTTTAAAAATATCATTCAAAAATTAATTTGATTTGACCAACAGTGTATTTGAGATAGCTAAGTTGACCACATAAGAGATTATATTCAATAGAACATTTCATTTTTCTAATTGTTTCTTTCTTCTTTTTTGGGAAGATGGGGTGTTGGGGAAGGATAATCACTATTGTTTGCATTTGATTGTGTTGGGGAGTGTGGTGAGCGATACTGAAGCTTTACCATTGAGTTATGATTTTTTTTTACCATTTAAAAAATTTTATTGAAGTATAGTTGATTTACAACATTGTGCGTTAGTCTTTATATAAAAAGAGGCTGGATTTAAGACAGCCTTAATCTTATGTAGAGCATAGTGTATATTCTGAGGAAAAATAAGTACTTAAGAGGTAAATTTCTGATTTTCTGAGCTACTCATATTAGCTCATATTACTAGGTTTGGCCATTTTATGAACCAAAAAGATGATGAATCCTTTGCTTGCTGCCCTTATTTTTTTGCCTTCACAAAAAAGGAAGTGATTTAGAAGCAGCCAAAAATGATGTGAACCCAAGTGCTGAGTAGTATCAGAGGGTGGATAAAGCAAGCCCTTCACATCTCTCTCCATGTAAAGTGTGCCAATGACTGGATTAAAAAATCATTATAGTATTAGATTACAGGGCAAAGGTTAAAGAGCAAATGGTAATTCCAGCTCAAGAAGGTATTAAAAATTCTGAGAACAGGGGTTATGATGGTAAAAGGATAGTTTTCTCAGGTGAAGAAGAATATAATGATAGCCTCATCGTCCCAAGAACCACTTGACCTCAGCTGTGATGGAGCTAATGATCTGACAGGCTGAAAGTGGAGTATGGGAAGCTACTAAATAAATGGGAGAGAAGGATTTTCTTTCCCTCAACAAGTGGGGTGAAAGTAGTTAAGCAAGAGAGTGAGTTTCACAGGATCTCCTCACAAATGGAGTTGATGAGATGAGAGGAAAATAAGTCTCTCCTCATCTTTTTGCAATCCTACATAGTTTTGCTGTAGGCTTGCCAATGAAGCAAAGCCTATCAAAAATGACCAAAGAAGCCACAGGTGTTAGAGAAAAAAATTTCAAAATGATGAAAGAGCATGTATACTTCCCTCTGGCTCATTTTCACATCAGTAGAATTCCTTTAACCTTAGGTAGCATATGCACAGTCCTTTATAATTAGGTGCGCACCGTTACTGTGTAAAGGTCGGGTATTCTCTGAAAGGCACAGCGCATACAGATCTCTTCCCTCCTTAAAGTTCTGCCATTGCTTTCCATTGTCTACTTCTAGTTCTGTTACATACTAGCTCTGTGTCCTTGGAAGTTACTTAACTTCTCTGAATTTTACTTTCCTCACTGGCATCATTCACGATAATAATACACTATAGGGTTATCAAGAGGATTAATATGAAATCCTATATGAAAGGGCTTATCACACAGCCTTTGTACAAGAAGGTCCTCTATGAAGAATAATTTCCCTTCTCTGCTGAATACATACACAGTGACTATGGGTGGCCACATGTAGAGGCTAGAGCAAAATGATATCGTCAAGGACACCAACGTAAATATAACCAGATTCTCCTAAATAAATCAAGACATCATCGAAGAAAAGAAAATTATGCTTACATTTTCTGCTTTCTCAGCTTTGTGACTAATATTGACAGGGTTCTACCATGTATTTGCATATTTGCCTAAGTAACTGAGTATAAACAGAAAAAGAATCACAATTAAGAATAATTTTAAACAGTAGGAGGAAAAGGAGTTTGAGACAAGCAAACCATTGTCAAGATGCACTGCCCCTTTCCATTCTGAAGAAAAGATTAAATAGGGAAGGTTCCAAATTACAGTGTTTGCCAGGAATTATTTTTACTCATCAGTTTAGGAAGAAATCAGCAGCAAACACCATCAAAAGATATTCTAGAGATGGGATCTTTTGCTTTTTAATACCCAAACACCTTTCAGCAATGTCAAATTCAAAAAATCTGTTCTAAATGGAAAAGGCTAGGCCAGGTAAAGAGAAAGGGACAGTGCTTCTTTTAGAAATAATTCCGTAAAGCCTACCTTTTGCCAACAGCCAGGCATGGGTAATCCATCTGGCCCCTATTTTAAAAAGAAGAATAAGAATTCCTCAGGTTCCACGAAAGTGATCATACTTCATAATTAATATGCACAGAGGCTTAAAAATGAATATCTACCTGTTAGATGGCTTTAGTCATAGGCATCTTTTACTAATAATCAACTCCCAAGATATTACCCAACATTAGTTAAAAGGACGAAAATTCGAATGTTTTCCAAAGTGAGTACACATTTTTCAAATAAATAAAATATAGAAAGATTTATACTTAACTTTGAATAATAATTTGTAAAACCTAGTGGTCTACTTAGTTATATCTCTAGATAATAAATCTGTACTATTTCTCTTAATTTCATTAGAACGCATTTTATAATTATCTTTATTCAATTAATGGAAATAACTTCTCTTCCTGGTCACTATGTTCTATGGTTGAATGCATGATAATGATGAGTAATCAGTGGTGAACCATTTCTATCTGAAGTTTATAGCTCTCCATATGGAGTATCTTTCAACTTTTCTGTATTTAAAGCAGATAGAGTAAAACATTAAATTGATTGAATTAAAAGGCAGGCAGCCAGTCTATATCTTTATAGTAAAATGTTATCCATAGTCTTTCTCAATTTTTAAATTAAAATTCTTCAGAAGCCAATTAACAAATTCTGAATAAACAAGGGATTCTTAAATGTTGCAAAATTTATTTTCACTTAAAGGGTAAGCACTCTTCAGATACAAATGATATAAATAAGGCAGGAAGAGTTGATATATTATGAAGCATGCTTGTGTTTTCCTCCAACAAAATGATTGTAAAATACTATTTATTGTCAATACCAAGCAAACAAAATCAAAGACTGGGCATATCATTTTGACATTTTCTAATTGCAATTATTGACTGAATAAAATTTTCTTCTACAATACAATCTCTTAAAAGACTTGAGAAACAAATTTATCTTTAAAGAATCATGCTTAGTATTTAAGAATAATATAAGAACATGCAGACCAAGTATAACCATCAACACAGTCATAAAAAGTTTTCCTTTACACCTCAGAAAATTTGCATACACTTTCTTTTTAAATGTAAAAAAAAAAAACCAACACCTTGAAATAACTTTATAAGATATTTGGGAAAAAAATCGGTAATGCCAGATTGGTACAAGGAGAAGGATCACCCGGTAGAATTTTAGATTTTAGTATAAGGATTTTGACATGCCAATGGAGGTAGGGGAGATCTGTCTACTTTAGGAAAGTGAGTTTCAAAAGGAGGGACCATTAAATTGAAAAGGTTATGTGACAAAGAAGAGGGTTTGGGCTGCAGACTATTATCTTTAGAAGCTCGGAGAAGTTTGGTTTTCTCCCCTACGGTCTCTTAACGGCATTCCTTTGAATTGGTTAAGTCTTGACCACAGAAGCTTAACTATGTAGGTTTGGTCTTATTTACAGCCTGACAGAAATTTAGTGAAAGAGGCAAAAATGCCTTTATTTCTTTTAAGGAAAAAAAAAAAAAAAAAAAAAAAAGCTAACTTTAGGGGTAAAACCCAAAGTTATAGCCTAGTTGTACCTTTACATAGGAGATCTTTATGCACTTTTAATGTCATCTTGAAATGGTTATTAGATAAATTGACATTCCCCCGAACACAGACGTGGCAGCCGTGTCCGTTGTGAGAACAATGTCAGGAGGTTCATTTGCAGTCACTGATTGAAATGCGTGCATGTTCTTTTCACTCTGCAGAGTCACTGAAGGAGCGATTCATGCACATGCATGTAGCGTGTTTATCGTGTAAAGCTCGCTCCGGAAGTGCCACTTTACACTGAGAGAGATGAATATGTAATAAACAAAGGCACTGCATGCAGGGCGGTAGGAAAGAGAAATACTGTACCAATTGGCAAGGGGCATCCAGCCCATCCAGGCCAGGCTGGCCTGGCTCCCCTTTTTCCCCCTTAACGCCACGGAATCCCTGTTTGTAAAGATTAACTCATAACGTTACTAAACAGAAGAAATCACGTAAGCACAATTTCTGCTAATGAAATAACCACAATAACAAAAGGCTGGGAGAGGAGCAACTCTGAAGGGCAAGGTAACATCCAGTGACGCTGGACAAAATAAAACAGAGCTTGATGTGGTCCTGCAACTAGGGCTTGTCTGGGAACGGGGACCTGCTCTCCGGAGCAGGACGGAGGCGCACTGGTTCCTCCTCCGAGCCTGCATTCACGCCCCGGGTGCACATCAGTACTCAAGTGCTGAGAAACCAGGCACAGCTGGTGGCCAGAGACAAGGGGTGGGACACACTGACCACCTGATATCGATGTTTCTGGGACCTTAAAGTCTACGTTAAAAGGCACCAGTCAGAACCCCCGCTGGTGCGGTCCCTCCAGTTTGCTCCTCTCCCAGCTTCGCCTCCGCATGTGACATCTGGAGACGGTTGCATGAGTCAGACATACCAACGGGCAGGGTGCATCTAATCCAGGAGCACCCTGTTCTCCTTTCTCCCCTTTAGGCCCCTTTTTGCCTTTCTTTCCCTTTTCCCCCTGTGGATACAAGGGTTTCAATAAGACAGGTTTTATTTGGGGTTGGGGGGGGGAGAGTAACGGTGATTCAAAAGATGGTTTAGCCAATAAAAGTCTGGAAGGGCATTTACCACTGTTTTCTGGTTTAGGTAAGGCATGATATTGTGAAAAATAACAGACTTCTAGAGTGGCAGTGGATTCCGGGCAGTGATGTACAGGAGTTTATTAAAAAGATTCAACAAGATGAAAGAAGAACTTGAAGGCTGACGCATCAGAAAGGAGGATCAGTGCTGACTTAGACCCCAGTGCCGTGGTCCTTGTGAATGAGGTGTTCCCGCCACCGCTTTGGTGAAGATGACAGATACCAACCGTATTGAATCCAGTCAGTGGCAGTGAAGTTCAGAGACTTCACCCAATTTTCAGTACCTGCCAACTTGATTTTTTTCTAATCCTATAACAGATGAAAGCTACACTGAGCCAGAGGAAAAGGGAAAAATACTGGCAGCTTCTATCTTTTTGAAATGAATCCAACTTTCTGACATTATTTTTTGTAGTTGGTTCTCATTTAAACATATTCAGTGTGTTTAAAATATACTCTTTCTTTTAACATTCTTTTTAAGGAAACTAAAAGCAAATACTTTCCTTAGTAAGTCAGATAAACAAATTTTAAAAGTGCTAAGATTTCTCAGCAATGCCACTTGGAGAAACAGACTTGTTTATAAACTCAAAGATGTTCTTTAATTCACTGTTATTGGTCTCATGCCAGGTGTTCACAATGGTAAATGGGTTTCCAGCTTGCTCACAAGGTAACAAAAGCCAAAAAAACAAAAAAAAATTCTGTTCAAGAGAGGAAAAGCAGTATGGATTCAGTTGAGCTAATGCTAAAAATGAGGTAGGCAGGATAATTACGGAGTGGGAATGTAGCCATGGAAATTAGTATTTAGGAATCAAGGTAAAGGTTGTGGAAATCTGCATGGATCATAGGGATGGAGGAATTAAGGAAAGGAGGCAAAAGGAGGAGAAGTAAGGAATGCACCTCAGCTGTTTCACATTAACATAAATATCTCTGCATATTTATAGACAAGAAGCTGGTGCAATACAGAATACAAAATACTATGCAATACATATTTAAATTAGTGTATTCATTCTGCAATCAGGATGGCAGATACAATAAGTCTGAATAATTTCAGAGGCGAAACAACATGAATATTCAAAGACATATACATAACAGATATAGATGAGATATGCACTCAAATTAATGCATTCTTTCTGTGTGAGTGAAAGCTCCACATTTATCTCCTGTGTGCCAAAAACATTGCATCAGAAGGCTCAGAATCAAAGCCATTTGGGTTTCTCTAATATCGGGGCAAGAGAGAACTTCTGTGTGGTTTAGTTGATCATGATCAAAAACAAAGACCCGAGATGCCAGGGTGAAATGAAATGAGAGCAGGTGTGATAAGAAGTAAGATGGGAGGAGCTTTCGGGAGTAAATTGCTTACTCGTGCAAGATAAATCAACATTCTTTCTCAGCAAGTAACATCATTGCCGTGACGTAAAATTGATTTAAACTTATTTGGGAGGGAGTGGACTCTTCTTCACATAGGCCTGACTGACACCAGATGTGTCGGGTATTATTAATTTTGGACTCAATTCATTTTTTGATTGGTTAATCAACTCAGATTAATCACTCAACGGAAAGTGTTGTCATATGAATGTTGACTTTAACAGGCTCTGGGAATCGTTTTTCAGTAATATTTTAGTAAACCTCAAGCTTTATGGAAAACAGACACTAGTTTACAGAGGATAATGTGTCAGTGTTATTATTAATCAGCATAGTTTTGTAACTATCTGTCTTTGTGGGTATGAACACATAAGGGCTCTTGCTAATTTTTGTCTCCCATGTCAAAGAATGATATACAAAAAGTATTCACATTTGTATCTAATTTCCCTAAATATAAAACTTCTAATTATGGAATCTGAAATATGGAAATATTTTTGTATGGGTGATTAACATTATTCTGAAGATTAAATTTGTAGCTTTAGGTTTTCATAAGTTATAATACCAGTAATTTCTTCTTTGTTTAAAAGATCATTAGAATGAATATCTTCATAATGGTGACATACTTTTGAGTGAATAAGGTTTTTGACTCATACAACCCATTCGGTAAATATAAAATAAATGCCTATAACCTTGAAAGCACGCAGAGACACCTTGGGCTAAAAGACTGCATGTACAATTTATCTCAAAACGCATATATTTTACAGTTAGAATTTACAATTCAGAATAAAAGAACTTTTTTTATGCCTCAGTTTCCTTGTCTATGAAATGGGGACAATAAAAGCACCAAACTTAGGGTGTTGTTATGAGGATTAAAAGACTTCTTTTATGTAAGGCTCTTGGAAAAACATAATAAGTGTTCAATAAATGTGACGATATTGACAATGATGATGGTGGTGCTTTCATATAACAACTCACATGAGCTTTCCTAGCAATGGGAAGCTAAGTAATGCCCAAGGAATACACAGCAGGCTTAATATCCTTTTTTTTTTTTGGCAACTCTCATTTGGCCTTGCTTTTCAACAGCTATGAACTTCACTGTTAAAGAGAATTTATAGGGTTTTGAAGATAGTGTGGTTAAGTAGAGTAGGACATAAATTAATCTGAGAAATAGAATTGGTTTAAATCTGAATTATGAAGGTACCATTTCAGCCACTTTAAGATTTTCATTATTCTATTGAGGTGCTGAGGTTTTAAAAACTTTTTTCCCTTTTTCAGCTGTGTCCAGTATAAAAAAACTATTCTTTGAAGAAGAAAAAGTGGTTTAAAAAAAATCCATAATCCACATTTTGCTTCCAGACATAAAACCATTTTGCTTGATATTGGGTCCTTATCCCCTGGAGCTGACGGTCTTGAGATAGGACCTAAATATCAATCTCATAACATACACCAATATCTTCACTTAAAAATACCTACAGCGTCCGAAGGCAACAAGTCCTGGTCCCCGCGTAATGGACTCATTGGGTTTATTGGGCATACGGCTTGCCTTCCACTTTCCAATCAAAAAAAAATCAAGATACAGGACATATCTCCTGTCTCTACTGGGAATGTTGTGAAGATAAATGAGATGTTGGCTTTACAGGGTTAGCTGAGCTCTGCCAGAAGACTGTTGCAGATTTGTGCTACTTAATTTTACTTAATGTCATAAATGCCTCCCCCCACCCCCATTTTCAAGAACCCCTGAAAACTTCATCTTTCAATTAATTGGTGTCAGGTAGTCCAAAGATTGTAGCCCAGATATCTGGGGATTATAATTCTTTTCTTCTGTGCTAACAGTGCCCTTATTTCTTGCAGTGTAGCCTTCTTTATTCCTCTGTGAAGATCTGTTTCCTCAGATCAGACATCAGAGTGTTTTTGGAGCACAGGATGGAGAAAGATTAGACGTATGAAAGAATCACACAGGTTGAACAGCAAAGCAGACAGAAGCAGAAAAATCAAACAGGCGCATGCTAGGCTGGAGAGGTCACCTTTTCCCCCTTTTCTCCTAGATCACCCTTCTCGCCTCGTGGACCAGGGAAACCCTATAGGATAAAAAGCAAACCAAAAAGATCTATTGGTATAACTGTGGCAACACCATATTGAAAAAAACCTTAAGAATTCATGTTTCTGAACGCAAATATAAAGAAACATGGCATGCCCTCAAATCTCAAAACTTAGATGGGTAAAGTGGCACTTAGAAATAACAGTTTCCTAACATCTCAAGTATCTGTAAACAAAAGGTTTCTTGCTTTTTCTCCAAAGAAATGTATAGTGGAGAGAATATCAGGATCCTAGTTTGAATCCTGGCAAGTTCTCTGATTTGTGTGACTGCGGGCAAACTTTCTTCACCATTTTAGTCCTTTGACCATAAAACGAGGTTAATATCTATCAATACTACACATCTGCTGGTGTGACATTAAATGTGATGATATATATAAAGTACCAGAATGATGTCTGCACACAACTGGTGCCCAATAAAGAGTAACTACTATTACTTTTTGCTACTGCTATTATTCACATAATACAGGATGAGCAGTAATCATTTGAGGAGGGATTGACTTTTGACATTCTCTATTTTTATAGAATTATGTTACTATAAGATATATAGGGACTTTATGCTAAAAAGAAAAATACTGCATAATAGCTTTGAGAATAAACATACCATTCCCTAAGGGTAGCATGTGAAACATACTTCGATTTTATGCATATTTTAAAATAAGTAATTTAACCACTCATGTTGAGTGTCTCTAATTTGGGAAAGTATTTTGAAGTGCCTCTATCAACTGTCAGTTATTAATTTCATACTAGATAAGTATGCTTTTTGCTTTTATGTCTATCTCATGCCAACCCTAGTGGTGTATTTCATATTGCTGTCTACACGCACAGCAATATATGCTGTACGCATAACTATGTGCACAGAAAAAAATTAGAAGTATTCTTGCTGTTATTGATGATGGAGACCATCAGCATCTATTATAATGGGAAGATGTTTATTGTAGGTATTACTTACATCAAGACCAGGCTCTCCATCTTTCCCCTGCCAAAGAATCATAGTAGTTACATTAGTGTTCCTAAGTTTCACGAATAGGTTATTATTCTATTTAAGGCTGCCCGGACATGCAACACTAGTATAAAAACAACTAATTCAGAAATGTGGAAAAGATTCTCTATTGATTAGTAACACAAATTTCTTTCACTAAATCAAGTGAAGTGACTGCTAATGTTGCAGGTAAGGGTCATGAAAATGTTTCATTATATATCAGGTTAAATAGTCTGATATTTTGCTGAAGTTTAATGCTTGGTATTCAAGTTATCAATCTAAGAGTAAGTCAAACGCAAAAATACTGTTTAGTTGATTTAAAAACACACCAGCACTAACAGAATAAGCAAATCTATGCTACTTTAGTTTGACAACTTAGTAGTTAGCTCATAAGTGTGTAAAGAATGTGAAAACTGTTTATTGTTAAATACAATTTTAATTTGGCTAGACGTACACCTTGTCTATAAATATTGCGGGTGTGAAGATCACAGCTTAAAAACTGTTTGTAAATTAAAAATCCCCTATTATAGAAGGAATAAATACTGCTGTGCAAGGATGATCAATTCAGCCCTGTGGAGCAGATTTTCAGGGCACTGACCAGGGTCACACAACAAATCCACCTAAAAGTTGCTGAGAAGTTGCTTTGATTCCACCAATTGGATTTCGAAATCTATTTCAAAATCAGCGTCTCTTTTAGCACTCAAGTAATCATGGTTTGAGCTTATTATTTCAATTCATAAAAACTAGAAAGTACAAGGTACGTGGAAAATACATAGGGGTTAAAAACCTTGAGACAACAGTATATGCTTCTACTGTAGTCCTACCCTACCCCATCAAATCATTTACAATTATCCCAAAGATAATATTCGGAAGCAAACCCGAGGCCCTCAATTTGAAGTGGGTGTAATTGAGAATTTTCAGAAGATAGCACACTATCAACCTTCTCTGTTCTGAAGATCACTTGTTATCACGGTAATTTAGAAAGGTCAGAAACATCAAAGTCATCGTAAACATCAATTTGAGAAATACCTTTTATTAGCAAGAGCAGTTTTTGTAAGTAATATATGAGAACAGATGAAGTCTGAAGAGAGTTTTTTAAATTAAGCTTCCACACCCACTTCTGGTACAATGACCTCCCAAGGAAGGGCCAATTATGGGTCTGGTCAGATGGCCCAGGGAGGGATTATCTGACAGTCAAAAGCCCCCTTTCAGGTTAGCACTGCCCATCTCATGGACAACCTCTGATCCTCTCAATCTGGTGAAGCGTGTGGGTGTCTGTACGTGAGTGTAAGAATACGACACAAATATGACCTCTCTCTGAAGTACCCAGTTACACTGGCATTGAAGAGAATTAGTGGATTGTTCTTTGCTCCTCTGATGGGATTAGTCTCCCCACGAGGGGAGGGTTAACCACGCCAGGGACAGGTCATCTATACATGCTGAAGGGAAACACCATCACGAGACAAGAGAACTCACGGGAAGACCATACGGCCCTCGGGGTCCCGGCTCTCCCATAGCTCCTTTTTCACCCTATAATGAAAGGTGAAAGTGCAAATCATAAACAAGCACCTATATTCACACACTTTCCCTGATGGCCTGTGGCTAAAGCCTCTATTTGAAGTATCATTCTATCAAAATTCCAAAGAGTCAGGCTCTTTCAGGGCCGCTGCCAGTGATACAGCAAAAGAAATCCATGTTAGCATATTTTACAGAATCACCTTTGAAAGAAGGACTGTCTGCCCAGCGGTGCAAAAGGACTTGCATATCTAGGGTGCGGTGCTTGGGTTTCTTTGGCCTTGCTGTGAAATGTGTATTTGTTACTAATTATTTTAAGTTACTACTTTTTCAAAAATGTAATAAGAAAATTCTTTATCCCCCTACCAAATGCCTCTTCAGCAAGCCCTTCCTCCTTGACTGCACCTGCCCTTACCTGAGCTGTATTTTACTTCACGGTGCTCATACACCAGGAGACATACCCACGTTATAACCTGTCTATTCTCTGCTGAGCCCCTCACTAGAATCTGCACACTAGGGTGCCAGGGCCCTGGCTTTTTTCCCTACTGCATGCCCACAGCTTATAATAGTGTCCGGCACATCAGTAAATATTTGCAGAATTCATGAATCAAGTCAAATCAATACCATCATGTATGTTTTGCTTCCTTTCTGAAAAAGAGGGTTTAAAAACTTTTATGCTTTCTACTCAGTGCCTGATAAGGTAGGAATTTACTACCTCATCACTCTCTCTCCATGTACCTATTTAAGTAGCAGAGCTTGTCTCAGCTTAAACGATAATCTTTTTTTAAAATTTATTTTATTATACAGCATGTTCTTACTAGTTATCTATTTTAAACATATTAGTGTATATATGTTAATCCCAATCTCCCAGTTCATCCCACCACCACCACCACCACCCCCCCGCCACTGTCCCCCCTTGGTGTCCATACGTTTATTCTCTACATCTGTGTCTCTATTTCTGCCCTGCAAACCGGTTCATCTGTACCATTTTTCTAATTTCCACATATATGCGCTAATATACGATATTTGTTTTTCTCTTTCTGACTTACTTCACTCTGTATGACAGCCTCTAGATCCATCCACGTCTCTACAAATGACCCAATTTCGTTCCTTTTTATGGCTGAGTAATATTCCATGGTATTTATGTACCACATCTTTATCCATTCATCTGTCGATGGGCATTTAGGTTGCTTCCATGACCTGGCTATTGTAAATAGTGCTGCAATGAACATTGGGGTGCATGTGTTTTTTGAACTATGGTTTTCTCTGGGTATATGCCCAGTAGTGGGATTGCTGGATCATATGGTAATTCTATTTTTAGTTTTTTAAGTAACCTCCATACTGTTCTCCATAGTGCCTGGCTGTATCAATTTACATTCCCACCAACAGTGCAAGAGGGTTCTCTTTTCTCCACACCCTCTCCAGCATTTGTTGTTTGTAGATTTTCTGATGATGCCCATTCTAACTGGTGTGAGGTGACACCTCATTGTAGTTTTGATTTGCATTTCTCTAATAATTAGTGATGTTGAGCAGCTTTTCCTGTGCTTCTTGGCCATCTGTAAGTCTTCTTTGGAGAAATGTCTATTTAGGTCTTCTGCCCATTTTCAGATTGGGTTGTTTGTTTTTTAATATTGAGCTGCATGAGCTGTTTATATATTTTGGAGATTAATCCTTTGTTGGTTGATTCGTTAAACGATAATCTTGAATGCTTATAAAAAATAAGTGTAATTGGAGGTGGCCCAGGAATATGAAATGGTGATAATAAAAAAAGAGATGTCTGCATTTCAAGTAGTGTTTTCTTCTGCTGCCACCTCCAAAATGAAACTGTCAATATTTATTATGGAAACTTCAGGAGAATGACGATGTTTATGTGAGGGGCCAAAAGAAAATGTTACCTTCTTTTATCACACCCCTGAAGAAGTTTAATGGTAGCAAATCTCTTCCAGGGGTAAAAGGTCAAGTTCAGCTGATAACTGTGCATGCAGATCCAAGTATTACTCTGTGTTTCTCTACACTCCAAATTCCCATGTGAGCAAATTTCAAGTCACTGTCAACATTCTTCTTTAATTTAAACTTAGGGGTTGTTGGTGCTAATTAGCACTGTCACTTAGAGGCACATAGAGTATAGGGAGATTTTGGGGAATAAATATGATAAAAGCTTATTGCACTTTTACTCATTATTACTTTATGTTTATTACTGAAAGAGCAGGAATTGCATGCAGTAAAGTGGCCAGGCTTTGACATGAAACAGATTTAAATTTGAATTCCAGTTCTGGCACTGACTGGATGTGTGGCCTTGGGTAACTTTCTTAACCTTTCTGTGCCTGTGTTTCATTGGCTGTAAAATAAGAAGAGTAATACATATTCTGCAAGAATTTTCCTGAAGATTAAGTGTGATTACAAAATATGAAATTATATGTTGCCAAATAATATGTCCATAAAAAGAAGCTCTCATTATTATCGTACAGTTAGAGGTCTTGTTTTTAATGAAAAGGGCTTGGCAACCCAAAGAGCACTAATTCAAAATAAAGTTCTTTCAGTTTGATCTGGCAGTGTTATTTATGATTTTTTAAGTGGTGGTGGTGTTGGTAATGGTGTGTGTGTGTGCGTGCGTGTGTAAATGGGAGGTGGGGATTTAGAAGGAAGGTTCATGTAACCTGGAGTTGGTCTAATTCGTAAAAACTCAATGGATTAGAGTAGCTCTGGTTTGAAATATCTCCACAGATTATTTTGATATACCTACTCCCTTCTTCCTCCTCTGATTGAGTACTTCAGCTTTATTTTGTTTTTAAAATGAATATACCGTGGCTGATTTGAATTCAGCTGTCACTAAAGCTGTGGAGCTCCTCTTGCAGAATTGCCCACCCCAAATACTTACTTTAAGCTAACAATGACAATTCCATCTCACTCCCAGTGACTGCTTCAGAAGTGGACATATAACCCAATCCTGGTCAATGAAGTGTCAGGGGAAGTGGCTGGGAAGCTTTGGGGACGGTTTCCTCACAGCTAAGGAGGATACAGGAGAAGACAGTCCCTATGTTTGCTCTCTGCCGATGCCTCGCCAGAGGGGAGGTCTGGAACCACTGCAACCAGCTTGCCTGTGGTCAGAAGACAAAGCCAGCTCTTGGAAAGTGCATAGAAGCAAAGCCTAGAGTTCCTCCTTTGACTATTTTGCCACACAAAACTATAAATTTCTTTATTGTTTAAGCCATTTTGAGTTGGGGTTCTGTCACTTGGAGCCAAAAGCAGCTTAATGGTTTCAGCTTGAAAACTTTTAGGAATGAAATATTAACACAGGGCCTTGAACGTGCAACATCTTTTCCTGGATTAATTCATTCCAAAAGAACTTTGAACCTCTCAAATTTAACACACTCTACGGAGTTCCTTAGTGGTTACAAGGCCAAGATGAAGAAATCAGCTGAAGGTAGGACGAGCAGGTGCTCTGAAGAGCTGACTACTAATGCTGCCGGTCATGTATTTGACAATTCTTGAATTAACACTGTCTGTCAAATGCCTCGTTTCTTTTAGGCTGGTCTCATGTCATTCAGGATCTTTAATTTGCATGTCTACACTGAGGAATTATTCTAGAATGAGCCCCTTTCTTGATTCCTGCCTCTTTAAAATTTGAAACTTTTTCAAGAGAGTCCAGATGGCACCTCCATCAATTAACTTTGAGAATCACACTCTAGTTTAGCACTTAGGCAGAGGGGCACTTGGAGAGAGTACTGATATCTGATCCAGTTAAGATAGTTAACATGCTGAGTAAATACAAGTGTAACACTTTACACTGCACACCATTTGACTTAAACTCTGCCTTCACAAATTCTTAGCCATTTCATTTGCTCTCCTGGTGAATTCTACCCCAGCGCTGAGACCTGATACTCTTGTGACACCGCGGAGCTCTCGGAAGTAACAGCTGATTTACCAAACAGTAAACCCTCTTGAGTCCCAGGGCCTTCTGCCACTAGACTACTTGAGATTTGCTGCTCCATTTTTAGTCCATGTACTGGATTTCTTGACACAATGCTTGAATGCACCAGCAGCATGAGGCTCTGAGCTTTTAAATCTTTTTAATTAAGATGATCTTCGTAAGTCTTTGGTTTGACCTTAGAAATAAATTCAGATGGTTTATTTCCTTTAGGACTCACCTCTTCCTAGAAGCATTCTTGGGTAAAGCCAGCCTTCCTCATCGCTGAATGCACAGCATGTACTATTTGTATTCACTTAGGCCTCATTATCTAGTTATTCCTTGCAGACATTTTTTTCCTCTGCAATTAGATTGTAAACTCTTCTAGATCACGGAAAATAGCTGCTTCCTTCACAGTACTGAGTAAATATATACAGTGTATTAATAAAAGGTTATAGGATGATGAATCAATTATTATTATGCAATTCATTAGAACTATTAGCAAAACAGACTTCATAAATGGGAGGGGAGCGTTTTCATTTCACACTAGGAGTACATTGTGTTTTGTACATCTTAATGTGATAAATACTTACTGAATAAGTGAATTCACTTTATAGGACATGGAATTATGGGATGGGGATGTATGCCAAAGAAATCACTATGTGGCCCTCTATTTTAAAGCAAATTATCCCAGACTGATGAAACTCTATCTAGTTTTAAAAGACCACAAAGTTGCACAATGAATCATTCCAACATTTTGAAGTCTTCACCATTAGGATACTTTCTTTACATCCTATCCTGGATGGTGGGGAAATTGAGGACACAATTCTACTCAGATACAAAAAAACCTTCTAAGTTTTTCAAGGTGAGGAAAAGAAAAAGTGGAAGAAAAATAGAGAAAGAGGGAGAGAAGTTCCAGACAGATGACCAGCTGCTGATGCTGTAGTACATTTTTTTGTGTCAGATGTTTATCTTCCACTCTGAGTGTCTTTTTTCCTCCCAAAGATATGGAAACATGGCTTAGCAATAGAGAGGTTAGTGGAAGGTTTTTGTTTTATAATGCACTAAAATTATTTCCTTATGGTTAAAGAAAGGCTATTCTTTTGCTAAAAAAAAGAGCATGTGTAACTGTGCAGAGAATACTTAGGTTTTGTAATTTCCCTTTAGAAAAGTTATAACTTATTCTGAATGAATACAGTAGCTTTATATAAAAGATTATCAACCAGAATATGTAGTCCTGGAATTTTTAGACCTATTGACATTAACTTTCTGGATTAAGGCCAAATGAAGACATCTTCCTTAGGGGTTAAGAAGGAATGGTCTGAGCTATTTACTTTAGCTATGAAAATGTATGCATTGTTTTTTTGTTGTTGTTAAGGCAGGCATATTCTAATACTCTGTCCTTCTCTCAGCATGAGGACTCTGAATAGAACTTAAGATGGCATCTATTTCCATTCACTATTAGATGGCCCTTTATTTCTTCTGGGAAATGAACAGCTCAGATCAACTAAAATGGAAAAGCCACACTCTGTGCTTTCCTTAGGTCACAGCTTAATAACCTCAGGAGCAACTTACTCTTTCTCCTTTGGGACCTGCAGGGCCATGGGGTCCCATAGGGCCATCTGTACCCTAAAAAAAGATAAAAATAATATAATATGAGACATATCCCAAGGGCTGTAAGAAAAGCAGTTATAATTTATCCTGGACTTTTCCTGGGTGAATGATGCCTTAGAATGTCAGTAAGACAACACATCTCCTTTCAAACTGCTTTATGCTTGATTCTTTCAGGCCAGTAGTTTTCAAGAAACTCATGCAAAAGGGATGACTTATATAACTGCATATTTCAATGAAAGGCTCACACAAAATACTGTATATCATATTTAATTATGTATTTCCTCCCTGACTAAATGGAACATCTTCACTTTGCCCCCAAAATCTTAAGAAAAAATTAATTGTTTTTGCTTCACATCACCTCTTCTTCACATCCATTCTCTGCCCCTACAGTTACCCCTACTCCTCTTGGCCACAAATGCTCTGAAGTCTTGTTTTCAGCTGTTTAAGAGGCTCGAATAGTTATACAAGTAAAAAAAAAAAACTTAAATAAATGAGAACAGTGTTTAACTGTTCAAACTTTCTTCAGTTCTGTTGGAAGCAGCAGGGGGCTTAGAAAGAAGGAATTATTCCTATAGGTTCTGTTGCAGTGGCTCAAGTCACTGGGCTTATAAGGCACAAACCAGGCAGCTGGATGATTTAATGGCATAATTGCCCTCTGGCCTCCTGGTTCAGGGTTAGGATTTCTGTGGCAGATGAGATAATACTTGGATGAATATAGGAACACTGAGGTCCAGTGAAAATAATGACTGCCTGAAACAGGTTTTTAGAATTGAAGAGCTTGGAATTCTTTTTGATTCTTAAAAATGTAGCAAGGACTTCAGGTATATTTGCTCATCTTCAGGAAGACTATGCCTAGATTTGCAATGAATTTATTATGATATTTGTAAACATAGAAACTATTCTAGCACAACTTTTTTAGTATTCCTATTTCTGTTTTACTATTCTTGTTTATTCTATGAGTCTTGTGATATGAAATAATTCAGGGTTTTAAACTCATTCTAATGTTGGTGAGTTATCAACATCAGTTTGATCTTTTTCTTACTGCCTGAACTCAAAGTTCATCTTCAGAAGACTTCTAAATATTGAGGACCTGTAGCTGAAATTTAAGAGATGGAGCTGTTAAGAACCATAGAAAAGAGACAAAATGACAGAAGACAGACAAGTCATTTCAATGAACTGAGATTTGAAAGTTAGTTCCAAAGAAGAAGTTACACTTCTAATATGGACATAAACATAAAAGGAAAAGCAAGTTAAAATAAATTCCCATGATTTTGATTCCTTCAGAGGGCCCCTCCCATGGAATTGCAGGAAGTGTTCATTGGTTACGGAAAAATCTGTCTGGGATTCTACGACAATGAAGCCAATTAGATTGGTCATTCTTCCCACGTCACAAGTTATCCAGACTTGAACCCAGGCTTCAGAAAGATGTTCTGCAGTTTAGGCTGTACGACAAACAAGGCTGCAACCCAGGCTTTGTCTACCTTTCCCTTTTCTGCCACTATCTTTGTCCACTTTGTCCTGCTCCAGTCCTATGTACCCCTCATCATTTGATGGGAGTCTGTCCTGAAGCATAAGACTCCTAGCCACAAAACATGTTGGAGCAAGTTGAGGCGCTGACTCACCCGGGATCCTGGCTTTCCGTCTAAGCCAGATGCTCCCTGTGTGATTTGGTTGGTAGCAGGGTTGGTGGGTGTAACACGAATGACAAGAACAGAGATTAGTATGAGGTACTGATGAACAAATGTAACACTTCAACAACATAATACGCAGTCACAGGGTTCTGGGATGAATATCACATTGCTACAAATTGTTAGTTAAAAAAAAAAACCATGTGACAATAAACACCCCACAGATGATGGCATTTTTATGACATTTCCATTTGATAAATTCTTACTTAGAAATCAAGTGAATGAGGTTTATAAAGTGGGCTTTAAAATAGTTACCAGTAACAGTCTGGGTTGCTAATTTCCATATGAAATTAATTTTCTAAAGACTGTGCCATTCACAATATATTTCTTTTGGTTCTGAAAAAAAAATAACGGCCAATCTTCTAGGAAAGGGCTCATTATAATAATCAATCAAGTTAGAATTTCAGAGGAGAAGAAAACAGCTCTAGTTTTACTTGTTAAAATAGCATTTATGAATAACAAATGCAGAATTTTAACATGTCAGGGTGACTGGGTTTTACACAGACGATACTCATTGTTTTCTGGATTGTTCTTACTGTGTTCACATTAGTCACCACTAGAGGGACTTCTAGGAACAGGAAAAAGCCAGAAAAATTTCATGAGTCCAGAAAGAAATAACTGTCCCAAACAACATTGTTCCTCAGCTCACTTCAAATAATCAAGCATCAAAGTCTGAATGGGAAATACTTTAAAAATTGAATGTTGTTCTCAGGCAATGCATGCTTTTCTTTCCCTTCAACTCTAGGCTATGCATAACGTATGACTAAAAGATGACATTTTCAATGCTTGTTTCAATTATAAGCACAATTACTTTTTTGGTATGGCTTTTGTATCTCAAAACTCAAATGTTTATTTATAGTCCTTTAAAAATGTTGATTTGATCAAGGAGTATTTAAGAAAGACAATGCACTAGTTCTATACATCTCTTGGCAAGGTTGCAGAACTATTTCCCCATTTTATGCTTCAGATGTAGTTAATAATACAAAATGGAAGAAAAAAAAATTATTCCAGCTGCAAACTCTACAAATGATGCTATATCATACATTTTGGGGAGTAATTTTCGTTTTTTATTTTACAATTCCTTCTGTACAATCCTATTGTGAGTCAGATTATAACTGCAAAATTCAATTTACTTAGCAATGATTAAAATTAAAAAAAAATATGTGTGCTACCATTTGCTTAATGCTAGCATATGTAAACCTTTTGGCTAAATGTTACATAAAAATGACCACTAGTCCTAGATTTGAAATTAGGGCAAACTTTAAAGAAATCAGATTGAGGGTTTAAATAAAATAGAAATCCAAACTTTCTTTTGCTTTTTGATACTTTCTTCAGAGTCACCATTATTATAAAATTTAAAAATAAATAGGGGGATGATAAAATTTTGGCACTGATAATATAATATTATATTTACCTGGAATGTGAATTAATGACTCACATATGTTATACAGGTTTTAGGTTTTATACCTGTGGCATGATCTAATTGGTGTGATTTAACCTATACTCTAATATGAGGCTTACATCATTCAATAAATGAATACATATTAAGCATCTACTACTTGCCTGATCTATGTAAGGCATCGGCTATCAAGAGGAATACTTTAGTACTTAGAATACAGTACTTGTGGGAAAAATAGTCACCAATTTTTTTATGGAGACGTGTATAAACTATTTTCTATTACCAATTTTATGTCATATTTTAATAATGTAATCTATAATGTTCTTTACTGACTTTTATCTGCATTCACTGAATAGACAGCATATGAAAAGCTTGAAACTAAAACTCATATTTAGGAATTCCCTGGCGGTCCAGTGGTTAGGACTCTGCTCTTCCACTGCAGGGGACACAGGTTCGATCCCTGGTCAGGGAGCTAAGATCCCGCATGCTGCACGGTGCAGCCAAAAAACCCCCAAAAAACACCCTCATATTTAATAATCATTTAAAAATATCTTTTTAGTTGTTGTGGAAAGAAGACTAGCATAAAGTGCATGAAAGGTGGAAATCTCCTTTTCATTAAAAATAAAAATCTCTAAATAACTGCAAAATACTTCTTCCATACTCTCCATTATTGCCACAAGAACCTCGTAAGAGGGCATTTCCAGCACAAACAACATACAACATTTAGACCACAATATGATTGATTAATGTAAGGAGCCACGGCACTGACCTCATGCCTTCAGCAATGGCCAATTGCATACCTGCCACCAACAGGGGGCTATGGTGTTTGGTATTGAAGAAGAAAAAATAAAAATTGAGGGAGGATTTGACACTACACTAAATAATAAAAACATTTGGGAGAAATTATGAAATAATCCACATAATAATTTTTTAAAGGGGAGGGTGATGGGAGAAGAATTGTCAGCCTTAAAAGAGGACGGTTGGAAAAAAAAAAAAAAAAGAGGACGGTTGGCATGTATGTAATTGAACGACAGAACATTTATGGCATTGTTTGTTACGGGGTCTTCCTCTGACACAAGAGCAGACGTCAGAGAAAACAAAACTGGGCCGAGCTCTGCGCGAACACAGTATGTTTTCCAGTTACAGAAATCTCAGCCATAAGATGGTCACTGAGTAAACCGGAGTTCTTACTTAGGGTAGAAAGAAAAGTCTGAGATTTGCACTGAAATGGAAAGTTTTCTTTACTTACTGGAAGACCAAGGGGTCCTCTGTCACCCTTTTGACCTGGTTCACCCTTCAATCCTTTAACACCATTTAACCCTGGTTCACCCTAAATGCAAAAGCAAATGCCGATTTTGGTTGCTATCATGGGTGTTTCAACTTCGAGAGAAGAGAGCCAGTCTCTGAAATGGTTGCAGATCCCAGTTTTAGGTAACAGCAGAGTCAGGCTAGATTTGTCTTGCAACAGTTCAAAAATAATTTAAAAAATTTTAAGAATGAACAAACTGAAATTGACAATTAAATAATATTCTAGGAAGCAGAACTCCTGAGAAAGTGTGCTCCTTACAATCAAAATGTATATGTCTGAGCTTCGAATTTTTCAGTTTTACCTCAAGGAAATTGGTGTTATGCTACATTGTTCTGACCAAGTAAATCAAAGACAATCGGAGTGGAAGATACTGAAGGAGGCTGAGCAGGAAAGACTCACTCTGCTGGAATGGAAAACTGGAATATGCAGGACAGTGTTATATATATGAATATTTTAAGCCTTTAAGCATATTGCCCAGGGGAATGAGCTAAAAATGTAGCAACTGACTTTTAAAGTAATGTCATTTGGTGAATCCTCATTCACTGACATTGCAAGTCAGGTCCCTACATGGATTAATCAATAGAATAGACAACAAAGAGCCAATCCTAGAAGAGAATGTGAAGATCACAGAACTTATATGTGGCTTTACTAACTGTCTGTCTGTCCAATCTTAGAATAAAGTAGGTTAGAATTTAACTTAAGGTGACAATACAAAAGCCATGATAAGTGATAAATTCTCTTGACTCTGTTTTTTAAAAGCCTAAGAATGTAATACACTATTTTCTATCAGCAGCAGCTTTAGAAATAGAATTCTGACCTGTTCCCTTTTCAGCTTTTAAGTACAGATATTAATTTCATCAAGAAAATCTTGAAAGACTTGTGGAAGGAAGATGATTTCAGTTTTAAATGCCCTATAGAGTCTTAAGTGGTGGAGGTGGGAGAGGGGAGACGTTATGCTTACATGGCAGGAGGGATTATTAATCTGGGCAGTATTTCCCAGGTTTTTGCTTGATGGTGCAAATCAGTGCAGTACTTGTTAAAGAGTCCAGGGCACGACCTGGACCATAGCAGCACAGGAATGGTATTTTTAATGTCTCCTAGGTGATTCTTCTCATCAGGAAATTCTAGGAAACAGTGAGCTAGAGTCATCCATGGAACCATGCTATATATTTGAACTTTCAAAGGGGTCACAAAATAATAAACACATTGGCATGACCTAATGGAGTTTGGCAGTTCTGAGGAGAGGAAGTTTGCAATGCTGCCACTGTAGAAAAGCCAAATGTTCTATGGCTGGTAAAGTGTGATCCTGGGAATGTCCCAGAGCTAGAGTCAATGTGAGATTAAAGCCAAGGCTCAGTAGTCAACTGCAGTTAACTGGTCTAAACTTGAGATTCAGGGCTTTGCATGTGTGTGGACTTTCATTCAGCAAGTGATCTTAAGATGATGAATAGGAAGGGCAGCCTTGGTAGGCTATGAAGTTCTTTGGTGAGGAACCATGCATTGATAGGAATGGGTGTTAACTGAGAAGGTAGGTTTAAACAATCAAATTCTGGGGCAAAAATTTCAAATTTCAACTCTGAACCTAAATTCTAGTCCCAGATCTGTCATTTAATTGGCAGTGTAATTTAGAGCAAATAACCTAAATCTCCTGAGCCTATAGTTTATTATCTATAAAATCAAGGAACTAGCACAGGTAATCTATGAGATGTTTTCAACTTTATAATTCTCTGAAATCTATGATTTAAACAACAATTGAAGTTAAGTGTAGGCAAAGTGAATCATTGCCTTGTAGATATCAAAAGGATCTTGGGCATCTATTAATGTAATGGTGATGGGGTAACTGAATCACTCATAGAATTAAAAACTCAATCTTGGTGGTTTTGGCCTGAGTCATTACAATTAATCTGGTCTTCAGTGGTACCTTAAAATCCAAACAGAAGTCAACAGAAGGAAATATTATTTAGTCCAGTGTGAGGAAAGAGGCCCAAGAAGGCTAGATAAGTACCTAGACCACAGAGCTGATAGATAAGCTCTCTTTTGACCCCAACAAAAATGTTCTTACCCTAAACTATAATCCATGCCACTGAGACACTGTCAATCACTGGCCTTATCAGAAGGTAAGGTATTCTAAGAAGAATAAAGAGGCACGAACTCTTTCCTTTCTTGGGTGAGTCACCTGCTTCATCTCGAAAAGGAAACTCAGGTTTCTGGAGTCAGACCAATCCCTCTGCCACCCCTAAAGCTGGGTGGTCAGCGGGAGTGCTCAGAGGAGAGGGTGGGCTGCCTCTAGGCTTTCTGATTCTTAGTGCCAACACTGCATTTATGTGTCCCCTCACCCCCTCTCCATTTCAATGCATCAACTCACTACTGCGGAGCTTTCAAGAGTCATTGAACCTTTTCTCAAGCAGTCTTGAGGACTAGCTGAATTTTTCTGTTCAGAACAAAGCATCAAAACACAAGATTACAATAACAACTGACGTTTATTGGGTGTTTATTAACAGCTGCACCGCATATTCTGCGAAGTGTTCTATAATCATACCTCATTAAATCATCACAACACTCTGAGGTAAGTTACTTAGTTGAGTAAATGAAGGATTAGAGAGGGTAAATAATCTCCCCAAGGTGACACAGCCTGTCAGTGGCAAAGCTGAGGTTAGAACATACGTCCTCATCACATATGCTCACTGAAAGAAGAAGCATGTCTTTCAGGGCTCATTTTAATCCTCCAAGGTGTCTTCTTGGTCTACACAAAGGCAAAGAATGCACCTTCATCCATCTTCACAATACAAACTGCAATAATTCTGACAAGGAAGGGGTATTCTCCATTGTTCTCTTGTTAATTCAGAGTATAGAATACGTGTATGTGATGTAACCTTCTCCTCAGTATAGCATACTTGATATATCTCACCTCATTCTAGACTAGTGGCCTCTGGGGGAGTACAAAATTAAGATGCTGGATAATTAAAGCATTTAGATGCAGTACCGCTATATGACAAGCAAGAAGTATCAACTAACAACATCTGAATATACAACTAAAGATACCATACTAAGAAAGAGCATCTGGACTAGTCTGAGAATCTCATCAGATTCACTTTTTTTTTTTTTTCCTTTTAGAATGTTGATTTTGAGTATATTATGATTAGTAACTTAAGAAACTTACATAGTGACAAGGAAAAAGGCAAAATGAGGACTAATTCATCTCTAGGTGATTTCACTTAAATTTGTTGTAAGTCACTCGTTGTTGTGAAATTTAAACATCTGGATACTTAAAGGCTTAAAGATTATCAACATTACTTGACAAATAAATAAGACAGGAGAAACATGCTTCTGTCATGCTTCCCCACGATTAACAATGAAACAACCATCAAATAATCAAAGGATTTGTTGGATTACCTTTGGTCCAGGAAGTCCATGGGGTCCCTGAAAATGGAAAACACAGCTTTTAATTAAGAATTGATTCACTTTTCCCCAGCAGAGGTGACTATTAACTATTATATAAAGTAACAAAAGAGATGTATAACAAGAATCTTCTTGTTTGAGCTATAGCTAGAGGAAGGCCAGTGGATGTTAATACCTCGTGAAAGTTCCTTCTAGCTCTTGGATTGCTCTGTAATAGGAAATTCATTAATAGCAATTCTTTCTGCTAAATACCTGTGAGAGGGAGGGGGGAATCTGCCAGGGTTATATGGAAGAAAAAAAAAAAACAGAAAAAAGTGTTTGTGAACCCACACTACTTCTATTTTTCAAATCCCTATTTAAAAAAATCTAGGTGGAATATGTGAGATACCTTATGAGTTTAAAATTTGCTTTAAAAGTTTTGAACTTTAAGTACCAGTGAAGAGGAGACCTTTTCAATTACTAACTGCCCTAGACCCGAGGTTTTAAGAAATCTAAAGGAGCAAGAAAATGAGGAGATGACAGTCAAGTTTGGAACCCTGTTGCATCATTTCTTTAAGGCTAAGAAAAGGATTCTAGTACAGGAGTGCTAAACATTATTATTTAGAACGTATTCATTTTTACAAAGATGAATTATTCAAGGCTCTTGTAACAATTATTTACCAGTGGAAGGAAGTCACAACACATTCATGGATCAGGGCTTTTCCCCTGTATTTTGTGGAAAATCTAAGTATAGAGACTAATTAGTCAACCTAAACTAACTAAAGATTACTGTGGATTGCTTTAAACTTTCAAGTCATTTAAATGAACTATTTGGAGACAGAAGTATTTAAATACTCATCAGCAAAATCATACAACAGAAGGAAAAAGTTGTTGTTTTTTTTTTTAAGCAAGCAATACATAGATATTTGTTACATATGTCTACATTGGAATAATATTTTCCCTTTGGATACGTTATGGATAAACATTTTCAGGAAATGGCCATTTTATCAAGTATTCTTATTTCATTTTAGAAATGGTTTTAAATTCCTTTAAACTAATTAATTTTATGATATGAATGGATATAGCATTTTCAAATTTAATTTTCTAACTTAAAGTGGCGAGAGTATTAAAAAAAGCCAAAACTATGCCATTTGCTTGATTCTTAAAGCACTGTTTAGTTTTAAGAAAATCAGGTTAATTATAATTGTTTTGTGGTATGAAATAGAAACGGCACTTAGTAAGACATAGATGATTGGGTCTGGGGCTATGCTCTGTGGTTTAGATCATTCCAATGATGTTCTTTGTTGGAGCACAACAGGAGGAGAGATTGACCGACAGTTTATTTAATCTCTGTGATTGAAGACATATGGTTTATCAGGACACTGACGAGACAAATGTGACCTTAGAGACTGCCTGACTTGTTCCCAACCTATCCCAGTCAAAAGCATTTGAAGCATTCTGCCTTCTAGTTCTAGCCTTAACAGAACTGTCATTAGGTAGACATTTGGAGAATTATGCTGGTTTAATGGCTACCTTCCTCACTGAACATAAGTTCTATGAGGACACAGTCATTGTCTCCACTGGTCACTGAGGGATACTTGCAGTAAACACTGTATTTACAGAAGTATGTAAAAGTGAAAAGAAAAAGATCCAACAATATGTACCATCTGTGGAAGTGAGACAATTTTTATCATATTATTTTATAAATGTTCTTATTGAACATTTCATTAAAGGGTCTCAATCCTCAAAGTTGGTTAGAAACATTCATTAATGGCTACAATTATTAATCTTGTTACGCTATTAATGGCCTAGAACAGTGGTTGGTTAAAATGATTTTCCAATGTTCATACCCTAAGAGTGGAGTAAAGCTTGCCAAATCTGTTTATTCAACTTTCCTATCACAAAACTACCCTATCTCTTTCCAACAGATGTGCTTGGGAGAGTGAAAGACAACACTGTAAAATCAGAAAAGCACCTCCTATTTTTTGTCCATTCCACAGAGAGTAGTACAACATACAAGCTGGCTGTTTTGAGGGGTGCGCTCACGTTTCCTCTGGTAGCATGCTCTTAAACAAATGATTATATTTTGGAGAGAAGGGAAACTTACCATGGGGCCTGGTGGGCCATGGGGACCTGGTGGGCCTGGTGGGCCTATGATCTGCATGTCCGAAAAATAAACATGAATTTGGTTACTTCATTTAGATAAGGCAGTTAGGCTTGAATCTCATGCTGGGCTTCTGCTAAGGCCATTAATGGTTGCAGAGGAAGAAGGATACTGGAACAAGTGATGCATTTGATTCTCTACATTTGGAAATTCCTTTGTGAGAATAAAAAAACTTAAAAAAAATACAGTTGTTCTACAAAAGCCAGAATAAATCAAAAGTACATTAAAAGAAAAGGAAGCAACTGATTACCAAGAAATGCTATAATGCTACAACTACTATTAAACTCTCAAATATTTCACTAAGCAACAACAAGGCTCTGGAGAAAAAAAGAACATAGGTTCTACATTCACAGAGCTCTACCCAAAAGCGTCGTGGGAAAACCATTGATTTTCTCCTCGGGATTAGATAGCCCTCTGAAAAATCGCTTCTAACTCAGACCTCTGAGACACTTTTGTCTCTCGCTGTACAAGGCTGACAGATATTTCTTCTACAGTTTGACAGACCAAGAGGTTCATGGCCTTTCTACTGTTGATAAACCATCTGGCACAGGTTGAAGTCGGTGAATAATTGGCCCATTTCAGAGTTTTTCAGGAACCATGGAAGTTCAGCCCCCATGGACTTACGGAAGGACCCTGAGGACCTGGCAATCCCGAGTCTCCTTTTTCTCCTTTCATTCCATTGGCACCCTACAAAGAACCATTAACAGTTGAGCTGGTCAAGTAAGGAACAGCTGAATTTTCTCCCCAAATCCATCATCCTCTTGAAATTTTTATAATATCATGCACATGATAATGTAAGAGAAGGATTTATCCCCTTGCATTTTAGCCTCAAGCTAAACAGCAAGCTTCCTCAAATCCCTAGGATTGTGCGTGATATGTGAAATAAATTATAAAGTAAATGAAACTAAGTTCTGCTTGATTGGTTAAACTTACACATTGCTAAATATATCCAATTATAACTGTTATATTTTTAATGGTGGTGCTGACTTAAAATAGCAGTCCTTTAACTTCGTTTTCACTGACACTTATTTACACATTTCCTTGTTTTAAAAAATGATCTAGGGCAGTGAGGTTTTCTACATTTTGTTCCCCACATTTTTCTACATTTCCCTCTCCAGATTCTCAGTAAAAATTATGGGGGAAACCATAAAAACACCATCCCATAATATTGTAACACAAGGAGAACACTTCCAGAGTAATTTGTTTTTTAATTATTTTGTATTTTTTAGTTTTTTAAAATTACTGTTTATTTAAAAATGATCAGTTACATCCTACATTAATGACCAACTCTATTTATTTTACTATCTTCTAGTGAAAATAATTCAGGAAAGCATAAAGGTTTATTTTATAATTCATTTGGTTAGATGCTTTAAAATTTCTTCTAGAGCCTTAGTTGTAGTAATTAACCAAAAACACTTCAAATATTTAAAAATAAAAATATTAAATGAACCATTAGATGAGACTGCAGCTAATAGTACAACTATTTTCTGATTATTTACTTTATCTTAATATGAAAACATCTTTAAAAATATAAACATACCGGTAATCCAGGAAGTCCAATTCCTCCTTTTTCACCTGGCATACCTGGGTCCCCCATGTCTCCCTTTGAACCTTTGAGTCCCTACAAATGATATGGTTTGCACTTAAGAATCATACTGACCATGGATGGTTACATAATAGGGAAAACAGAATTCCAGATTACTTTTGCCAGTAGATGGGCCTCAGGCTGAAATGATTCTGATTTTCATTTTTAGGTAGAGTTATCTCTTACAGCAACCTTCTACATTGAATCAATACTATTTCCTCTTGTAATGGAAGAGATTAAATTCTATTACTTAGGCCATTTAAGTATGAAAAGCAGGAATGTAAGTGTTGACATCATTTCTCCTGATTCCACATTTTTACCTGGCAGCTAATTCTATATCACCAGTCCTGAAAACAAATTAATGGGTTTAATGCACAATATACATTTTGAAGCAGGACCTAGTGTTATAGTAACAAAGGTCCAAATAAATTTTTCACATCTCCACTCATTATATCCCTCTATTCCCATTAAATGCAGGCAGAGGTTCCAATCACCAACAGTTTTCAATGGTCCCATCTACAGACAGGTAGATCATTCACTATACACTAACGCTCAATTAATGCTTAGAAATACTTCCACTTTTCCAGTGTTCTTATTTTGTTCTCGTGACATCTCTATGAGGTGATCCAGGATGTGATTTTTATTCTCTTTTTACAGTGAGGAAATAGATATATGTGTATTTTGAATGCAAAAAAATAGGAATTTTGTGATACTAATACTGAAATTAATGTATATCGTTAAGCATTTTCATCCAAGGAGGTTCACTGCAGTATGACCAGATGGCCCATTCTTCAGCAGAGATGATCATAGTTATTTTAGTTATGGTCATAGGGATCCCTGGTTGCACTAACCTGTTCACATTTTCTATACTAAAAACTACTTAAGGACAGGAACTTGTCTTTTCTTGTTACGTATATCTATTTCATAGCACTTACTTCAGAGTCACCCACTAGGTGGGTGGGTAGGTACCTAAATAGATAGATGGATCTTATAGTTAATCAGATCCTGGTTGGTTTTAGGAATCTAATAATAGAGAGCAGGAGGATAGCTAACCCACTGGACCTAGTAGTAGAAGAAGACCTTGTGAAGCCCATAGAAAAAAAATTCAGCTATTGTATATGTAGGGATGACATACCACGTAGTATGTCATTATGTATGTCAAATTATTTATAATGACTAACTGGGGGAGGTAATACGATCAGATTTTTAAATGCTAGTGTGATCTCTGATGGCTATAGCAGATCATCTAAAGTCTCTTTTATAACTACCACGTGTTAATTTAGTGTGATGTTATATGATTTCAATATACAACTCTGATATTAAAATAACCCTTCTCTTAATTTTCTTATCTAATACTATCTCCTGAGAAGGATATTTCACAAACTGTATCAAGAATGTCTTTGATTTCTAATGATCTTCTTGATTTTAGCCATTTCTTAGGTAAATAATAGAAGCCCAGAAAACATCAAATATCTTGAAACTAATCCTTGTGATTAGATTCTGAATTTTGAATACTGTCCACATTCTCCTAGTCAGATTCATTTCTACCAGGGGTTGGGAAACCATGGCTTACAGGCCAAATCCAGCCCAGGAATTGTTTTTGTACAGGCTGAATGTTTAAAACAAAATTTAAGTGGCATTAAAAAAATCTGATAGAGAATGTCTATGGCCTGCAAAGCCTAAAACAGTTACTATCTGTTTCTTTATAGAAAATGTTTGTCAACCTCTGTTTTAGGGGAAACCCTCGGAGATACTGCCATATTCTACAAAGCTGCCAAGTGTCCTGCTTGTTTCTGTCTTTTCTAATGATCTAGAAAATTAGGTACAATCTTTATTTGGGAAAAGAAAACCATGTCAAAATAACACATGTAAGCAATGTCTAATTTTGCGGAAACTACCGTCACAGCTTTAAATCTTGAATTATTTGTATCCACTGACAAGAATTAGGCAATTCTTACTAAATTGGTAATTATCTTACAAGTCTAATAAAAATTCACAGAGATGTCATGGTAGATTGATAGGGATTATTAAGGCAAATCTAAAGCATCATATAACTTGTATGTTTGTACAAAGAAAACTAATGCCTAATTTAAAACCAATTGCTTTTTAGAGTTAATGTAGTCTCTAGAACAGAAGGTAAGAAAAAAAAAAAAGAGAATATCATAAGTCAACACTCATGCCTTTTGGTCTTCAAACCTATAACAGAAGGTCATCAATAATGATGCTTTAAATGACAGTATGTCTTTGAAAATTACCTGCTCTCCATCAACTCCTGGGACTCCTGGAGATCCTGGCTCTCCCTATTAAGATAAAAATTTGATGGCTAGCTTCTTATTTATTATTGGTAGCATACTACACCAAGTAAAAATGAGGCAAAAAATGATGCTAGTTGGTAACAGTACAATTTAACTTTCAGCAAATGCATCATAATTCAAGTACGTTATTACATCATACCACATGACTATACAAAGTGAAATAATGTTTTTTTTTCTTTTGGCCACACTGTGCGGCATGCAGGATCTTAGTTCCCCCACCAGGGATCGAACCCGAGCCCCCCTGCAGTGGAAGCCCAGAGTCTTAACCACTGGACCGCCGGGGAATTCCAAAATAACATTTTTTTGAATATTATGTATAATAATACTTACATATCGCTAAGATTCAGTGTTTTTATTTTTTCCCTCATGTGAGATTCAGGCTATAACAATTGGGTGAAAGAAAACTGAAATCATCTGATGGCTGACCATATCCTATAGGAACAACCTATATGCCTCAGCTAGTTAATTTTTTCCTCCTTAAAATTCTGTATGATTTCTCTTATTTTCCAATTTGAGAAAAAAGCAAAAACATGGTAGTTAACTCGAGAAAGAGTAAAATGAAAGGCCCCATATGTTTATAATATTTAACCTGGCATTGTTTGGGCAGTGAATACAAATTCATAATGATTGTGAATGTGCTATTTCCAGATAAGCCTCACTGAAGGATATAATAAATCAGATAATATCTTAATCCACAGAAAATTACTTTTGGATCAATTCAATTTCCTATACTATGCTAGGAACGAACTAAGTTTACTATTCATATTATGATTTATTAGAACCCTTGACAAACCCAAAATAGATGGATTTATTTTTTCTTAACTGAAGATGTTCCATTAAAGACAAATTAAAACAATGTGCTAGAGATTTATTCAAACAACAAATGTCCAGTTACCTTTCACTTGGAAAGGTACTGAACAAACAAATTCTTTGAAAGGCAAGGTATTATTTTATATCATTGGATCATTTATGTAGACCCCATTATAAATATCTCTGATGCCCACACCTCGGAAACTTTGTAAAAACAATTCTTTGGAGTGTGTGAGTAGCCTGCCTCGCAGACAGATTTCCAAGGGAACTGACCTGAGGCTGTATTTTTCTAGAAAGTCTTGTTTGGTGATGTTATAAACCACAATATTGAAATGGTTAGCGCTCCTTTCCCTGGTTAGAACTTTAAGAGCTATTGGTCATAGTGTGAAATCTGAGCCTTCCAAATGTTAAAGGAAGGCATGACAAACACATGAAAAAAAAAAAAAAAAAGAAAAAAACCTTTTTAAAAAAATTCCAGATTTCCTGCTCTTTGTGGTAGTGGCAACATTTATATTGCCACCAACAAGTCTGTTAAGGTTGGATGCAACTGGCTAAGCCCTAGTTTCACGCAGTCTGAATACCCGTCAGCACTCTGGGTCCGGTAATTGTTGCTATGCTTTTCCCTTCAAAATGTGACCCACAAATGTTTAAAAGAAAAGTATAATTCATGAGTTATTCATTTATCCTGCACCCACCAAAAGTAGTTTGTAAAGAGTTATTTGATGTATAAGAAGTCAAATAGTCCTTGTTTGATAAAGGAAGGAGGAATGCTAATTTGAATAGGTTCCCACTCAGTCTGAGGCTGTGTGTCCTGAGTGAGAATGGGTTTTATATTTGCCTCGTGTTGAATTTGCTGACTCCTGGTCATAGGCACATCTCCCTCCAGTTATCCCAACCTTCTCAAGGGGAGATAATGGAAAGCATAAAGGACTGTATCAACTAAGCCAAGATCTCAATTACGAGACCACTGTGGCGTGTACGACGTGGGCCAGAGGGCTGGCATAGTGGGAAGGGTGGCACGGTAAGAGGTAAGGGAGTATGACTAACAACCCTCCCCCACCCTACTTGTCTAGACATTCACTTGGTCAATTTCTTTTCCTTTCTTTTCCTTCCCTGTGTTTCTTTTCCTTTCAGTTTCAGCTCGAAGTCATCCTTGACCCCAAGGCAGAGAGGAGCCTTCCTGTACGCATCTTAACCAATGCACTTACTCTCTTTATTAATAATTGTGCCTTTATTTGCCTTTCTCCATCCCTGGGCTAAAAGCTCCTTGTTAAAACCCCTTGCTGGGCTTCCCTGGTGGTGCAGTGGTTAAGAATCCGCCTGCCAATGCAGGGGACACGGGTTCGAGCCCTGGTCCGGGAAGATCCCACATGCCGCGGAGCAGCTAAGCCCGTGTGCCACAACTACTGAGCCTGTGCTCTAGATACCACGAGCCACAACTACTGAAGCCCATGCGCCTAGAGCCTGTGCTCTGCAACAAGAGAAGCCACCGCAACGAGAAGCCCGGGCACCGCAACGAAGAGTAGCCCCTGCACGCCACAACTAAAGAAAGCCTGTGTGCAGTAACAATAGACCCAACGTAGCCAAAAATAAATAAATAAAATAAAACCCCTTGCTATATCCTAGTATCTTTACTAGATATCAGTATTTACCATGGAATAGAGGCCCCAAGTTAATTGTTGGTTAACATACTTAATAAATGAATAGCAATTGGATTATAAAACACAGGGGATGTAGGTTTTAATGATATAGCTTTCTTGGCTAGGTAGCTAGGTAGCTTTCTTTGGGTCAAGTACTTTTTGGGCTTCTGTAGGCCTTTGGGCTATAAAGAAGAGTCAAGTCCCAGAAGTTTTTGAGGTTTGTGTGGAATAAGGTACATATTTAGCATTGAGGACAATTTTGCTTCTGGAGACTTAGTCAAGTGGGGGCATAAAGCAAGGAACTTAGATCTTGGTTGACTCTACACAAAGGAAAAAGGAATCTACAGATTTCCCTCTAGGTTTTCTAGTCCAGCTCACCAAGATACTAAAGAATAGGGATCCAGGCCAACTTGCTTACTAGGAATAAAGACTGCATATGATTGGAGCATTTTTTGTGTTATATCTCTTAGAGAGCAGAATGTGGTGGAGAAATAGAAAATTAAAAATCCCCAAACTTACAGTAATGTTATACATGAAATCTGTTTGAAATTAGCGTCTATGTTCTAAATATATCTCACATAGCCAAGGACCTCAGTAATATTTTACTGCATATTCCTTTTAATAATAGAAAAATAATTATTTCTATGTGCTAGCTTTCAGTTTTTAAGTATCTTGAAAGAGAAAAGTACAAAAGCTGATATGTGTGTGTGTGTGTGCATGTGTGTGTATGAGGTAGATTTAGCAAATAAAATGCCTTAAGAGGCATAAACAAAAGATGGATTTTGACACCACTTGAATCTCTTACAAAAAACCCAATGATGAAAGTCGTATTTCAACACGTGTAGCTCAGTTCTGAAAAGCCAGAATCGCTGGCCATGTGTTAATTGATCGAACGTGGTTTAATAAGCTTAAGTTTGGAGGGAAAAAGCTAACGTTACCAATAAATTTTAGATATAATCAAGTAATTTGGTTTCTACTGTTCATAGTTGGTATGTTTTATTAGATGAAATTTAAATGGCAGAATGTTTGAATATATATAGCAGGATGTGTTATAAAAGTGACTGAAAGTGATTCCTAAAATTGTCATTTGTGAATGTGTCATGCTGAAGCTTTTCTTGTTCTTTTTATTATGAAAGGATTGAAAGAAAGGATCTTTTTTGGTGTCAGAGTAAATTTTCCTTCAATCCTCTTCTATTTAAATATTTGCCTTTTTCCATACACCACATTTAGTGTTTCTTTACACTTACAATTTCTGTAAAACTTGTTTTTCCTTTGTTTAATATTCTGTTTTTCTGAATGTCCTCCTTCTAAATTTAATGCCATTTCTATTTCTCTCCCTTCTTTCCTAATTTTTCTTTTTTCTGATCCCTCTTCCTTCAGCCCAGACCCCAATTTCTATTCTCAGCTCTCTTAAGCAATATTGTTGATCTCAGCTCCTCCAGTATTTTGTAAGATTGATTTTCAGAGATACATATATTTAATATGGGATTCTCTGCACCATATGTAGTAAACGGAAACAAGTAAAATAAAGAATAACCTTTGGCCCTTGTAGTCCTTGAGGTCCAGGTGGTCCAGGGGGACCCTAAATCCAGAAAAGACAAAGTTTTAAAGTTTTAAAAGATAGTATCTGTAATAAAATGTATGCTTTAAATACTAAGTACACTCCACACCTCCTTAATTTCTATCATAATCAAATATCCTCCAGTACTGATTTGCAAAGAGGAAACATTTCACTGGTTAAGGAATTATAAAAACTACCTACTTATATGCAGAAAAAAATCAACACATTTAGGTTAAAATAATGCTCTAGAGTTGATTTGTAAGACAATGTAAAATTGCTGCCATGTCCCACATACATTTTTCGGGGTTGAATTAGCTTCCTAATATTTCCTGTGTTTCTAGAAACACTTCTCTCCTCCCCCCCACAAAGGCTTTGATTTCCCAAACACTAAAGAACAAAGCCATATTATTAAGATAAAGCCAAAGACTTTTAAGAAAAATAACAATAAAATTTTTTTTTGACATTTTTTACTAAGCAGACAAAGTGATTCAACTAGGGCAAATGTTGTAAAAGGTTATTAATATAAGAAAACATAACATTAAATATCAGATAAAAACAATGGCTACATTAGTACTATTATGACCGGCATGCATCAACACTGAATACAAAGTCACAAACCACAGAAATCATGCAATAGGAGTTACCGTGACTGTTAAGGTGGTAATCCTCTGTTGGGAAAATGTATTGATAAAGACAGAGTTACCTAATTTGTGTGCCAAAGTACAGTAATACATTTCTGAAATAAGATTTTGAATATATTTTGGCAAGACTGATGTCTTATAAGGAATTGACAAGATCCTGAAAACATATCATCTTTAAACGAATACCATAGATTGTAAAAATTCTTTTAAAATTTCTTTTTAGAATTCTATTTAAAAATCTATGGATAAAGAAAAAAGAAATGTCAAAATTTTAATTCACTGATTTAAATTATGAAGTAAAATAGTGTACACTGGTGGCTTGTCAGCGTAATTGGGAGCTGAGAAACCTTCCTATTCATAAAAGCTCTATTTCTAGAGTACTTTGATTAGAGAAAACGGAAATATCTAATTGTATAAGTAATATTTTTTCTTTTAGTTTGTATCTCATTTGGTGCATTATAATTAGCTTGTGTGTGTTTGTGTGTGTCTGTGTGTGTGTGTGCCATGACTAAGACAGGAATTGACGCGGGATTCGCCTTGTTTCTTAATGTAAAGGGCTTGAATACTGTACCAAAATATATTCTCTCAAAGTATGAATCTCTAAAACAACCAATCCCCAATCCACAAACCATTTCTGTATTAAGATTTTCTCGTCTAAGTGCTGTACAAAAAGTTCTGTAAGGCCTGTACCACTTTATGTGATTTTAGGGGTGAGAACATTTTCCATTAGGAGCTCTGGTCCTAGACAAACACTGTCCAATTACATGTAAACTTGTGACTATCGGTTTAACTCCATCTTTTTGTCTTCCACTGCTCCCTTCCAACTTCTAATGCAAGGTGTTGGTTCTGTTTTTTATTGTCGTTGTTGTAAAAAATAATCTTAACATCATCCACGCATCTCACTTCAAACACTTGAGTTTTTAGTGATATGGTGCATCATTCCTTAGAAAACAATATATTTATGCACGTGTACAGATGGTTCAAGTTTGTATTCCATGATAACATCAGTCACGGTCATTACAGCTTCAGAGAAAACAGGGTAGGAAAAAATAACCAGTGGTTCTAAGATAGAAGGCAAAATGGCCACAAACTGGGGCAAGGTTATAAAAAAGTCAAGGCCCAGATTTTTATACCATCATATCTATGTAACATAAGGCACCACTTATTTTATTCTTAAGGGATTCACCTAAAGCAAGAGTTGAATTTACGGTTATGAGAAAGCTACTTCTTTGCTCCTATATGGGTAGATGAGTCATTTTAAAAAGGCTATTAGAAAATTATAGAGTAGAAATAATTTCTTTATCATTACTTTCCAATTATAAATTACATTTTTAACTAGACAGCAAAAACATAAAACCTTAGAGAGGGAAGGAGTTTAAAATTTAACGTCTCAGAGGTTTTCCAACCTGAGCCATGTATGATTGATTTTCCACCTAAGCACAAAACTAGCTTGTCTTTTTTAAAGTTCAAGGATAACAACATGTTTTAAAATGAGTTGCCTAAAAAAAAAGAACATTATTATTGGAAACTGAACTATAACAGAAGGGGTTTAAATAAGCTTGTTAAATAACTATATTTGTGAGACCTAAAAATTATACAGGGTAGGTTCCACCCAGTTAACAGAAGAACAAATGATAGAAAACTAAGCTAACTACTCAAAAACATAGTTTTAACTGCCATCTTGAAGAACCAGTGTGCAGACACTCAGAGATGTCCTAAAGATGTTGGTTCACTTTGGATTTCTTGAATCTGGTTCCTCTAAGTTAAAACTACATAAACTCAGCAGGGTTCTCTGTTGAACTTCAGTCATGATTTGAAAACTAGAATTTTTGGTAGTGATGGAGAAAGACATGTCATTCTCTACTGAGGCACGATGTGAAATGGGAGGCATGAGTTAAAGAAGCTGTAAATTGGTTGAAGGCTAGCAGGATGCTTTGTGATTTATTCTCTGAGATGCTTATGTGAATCTCTTTAGAATTAAAACTTATTTTCTTTCACGTCTCATAATGATGCAAGCTTAAAATCACCCCTGATTTACACTAGAGAAGAGGTTTAGTTTATATGGTGTTGAGAAATTTTAAAAGCTTGAGGTAGGAAACGAAAGGTTTTACTGCTAATTGTGGAAACATAACCACCTTAAATAAAAATCAAAATAAACGGCTATGACAAATGCTCATGTAAATACGGGCATACCTCAGATATTGCGGGTTAGAGTTTCAGACCACCGAAATAAAGTGAATGTCGTGATAAAGCAAGTCATACAAATTTTGGTTTCCCAGTGCATATAAAAGTTTTGTTTAAACTGTAATGTATTCTATTAAGTGTGCAATAGCATTATGTCTAAAAAAAGTGTACATACCCTAATCAAAAAATACTTTTATTGCTCAAGGATATATTGTACAACACAGGGAATATAGCCAATATTTTATAATAACTATAAATGAAGTATAACCTTTAAAAACTGTAAATCACTATATGTATTGCTCACCTGTAACTTACATAATATTGTACATCAACTATACTTCAATAAAAAAAACTTTATTGCTAAAAAAAATGCTAACCATCATCTGAGCCTTCAGAGAATCATAGTCTTTTTGCAATAGTAACATCAAAGATCGCTGATCACAGGGAATTCCCTGGTGGTCCAGTGGTTAGGACTCAGCCCTTTCACTGCCATGGGCCCAGGTTTGATACCCGGTTGGGGAATTAAGATCCTGCAAGCCATGTGGCGCAGCCAGGGGAAAAAAAAAGATCACAGATCACCATAACAAATATAATCAAAATTAACAAATTTGAAATGTTGTGAGAATTACCAAAATGTGGCAGAGAGACATGAAGTGAGCAAATGCGGCTGGAAAAGTGGAACCAATAGACTTGCTTGGCACAGGATTGCCATAAACTTTCCATTTGTAAAAAAATGCAGTATCTTCGAAATGCAATAAAAGGAGGTATGCCTGTAACAACTGTCAGTAGAGGCAAGAGTAAAATTTTATATCTCTAAGTGATATTTTTATAATTGTGATATACACTTATTTATCTAAGTATCCAGATTTTGGGGCAGGTGTTTTTTAGAGGAGGCAATAGTGAAATGGAATTTGCAAAACTGAATATCCATCACTGGTTAGAGAACTAGAAGAACAAATGTCTATTCCTTCCTCTCAATCTAATGGCTATTTAGTTTAATTTATTTATTAGGGACTCTTAATTCACTAGAGTACTATATTGGAAAAACAAATAGTTTTGAAGTGAAAAAAAAAACCTATAAGCTATTTACAAGCACAACACGTAGTTGCCTAAACAACCCCCTAAGAATAATAAATCTTTAGGTTGAGGTATAAACATGAACTAGTTGGCTGTGATGGATGTTGACTGGTTTACAGTCATATAGAACTCGAGGTGAAAAAAGGAACTGAGCACATCTATTCTTTCATATCAAGATGTAGGTGTTAGATTTTTAAAAAAAGTACAGTGCGTTTTGGCACATCAACAGAGAGTATTCAGGAGCTCCTAAAAAAATAACCCTAAGCATAATATTAGACTTTATGGACTCTTAGAAAAAAATCCATTCCAAATCATTCTCATTTTACAGATCAGATCAATGAAATATAGATACATTATGTGATTTCCCCGAAGTGACTCAGCTAGTTAGTAACAGAGGGGAAATCAAAGCAGATTTCAGTTTTAGACTGAGGGTAGCTTGCTTCATGCCAGGCTCTGTTCATGTAAAGGCTTTAAAACTCTTCCACAGTCTTTCCAGAAAATGGCCATGGCCAATAACATAGGAGCATATCTTGAAAGATAAGAGAGTGGATACCTCTTAAAGGCAGTAGTAAGAATTATGGTGCCATTGGAAGCAGTTTAAGGGAAATTTACAATATTGCTAATAAAGTTGAAAAATGTGACCCTATATTTTAGAAGTAAGAACACTGACAACATAGTAAGTAAAAAAACTTCCTGTTCTTTCTCTTTCTTTATACACGCAGTTATCAACTTGCGGGAAAAAGGGAACAATTTAGAAAACTGATTCTAGAATTTGACAATAGCCCAGAGGCTACTGCTTGAGTCTAGGCCACTTGCACTGAGGAACCCTAATGCAAGCTGTTGACTGAACACACTGCCCAAGTAATGTTTCTCTAAGCAGTAAGCATGTGTCTCTATGTGCTTTATCAGAAGAAAAAGAATAAAAAGAACAGAAAAATACAAAGCTGAAGATAGATTCTGTAAAAACTATTTAATAAATGCTTTACTATTTAAAAATGATAGTTGTGACAAAGGACCCATAGAAATGTAGATCTACCATAATTAGATAATGTTAGTGAAATCATATGGGTGGAAAAAAAAATCAAACAAGTACAAAATGGAAAATATTTAAAACTACTAATTTGGCTTTCAAGCAAAAACATGGATTGTGCATATGAATGAAGTATACTTACTAATTCAACCAATAAGTTTATTTAATATTTACATGCCTAGACCTGGGTCAGACACATTGGGGGAGACAAAATAAGTATAAGATGAGTTTCTTGTCAACAAGTAATTTACAATCTGGTAAGAGGCAAAACTAAAGTAAATTATGGAATTTGAGAATAATTAAATGTTAAACTACTGGGTCCTGACTGCTAATATTTAAAAGGATTCAGAGGAGAAATTCATCTGGGTGGCAGCAGTGAATTGTTGGATAGGATTTAGATGGATGAATGAAAGAAAAAGGATAAACCAGGAAAAAAGATGGTTATTTTTATAGATATGATAAATATGTTGTGGAGAAATAAAAAATTCTGTACAGGAAAGGCAGGGTTATAGGGACTTAAAAGTCAGATGGAGAAGTTTGGGCTTGATAGAGTAGGCAAGAGGGTCACTTAAGTTTCCAAACAGATTAGAGTCATCAAAATAGTGATAGTTTAGGAAAATTACCCTTGGAGTGATATATAGGAATGGATTAGAAGAGCAAGGAGGCACTAGGGGTAGAGGAATTGGTTAAGGGCTCGTTGCAGTGTTAGATCTGATATAAACAACACGTAGACCTAACTGGGAATGGAGAGAGTGGGGCAGCCTCAAGAGATACTTTGAAAAAGGAAACAGTAGCTTCTGGTGAGATATAAAGGACGAAGGACAAAGAATAGTTTTAAAATGACACTAAAGTTTCCATCTCAAGAAATTAGAAAACTTATGGTTTCATTGACAGAAACTGGTTAGTTAGGAAAGGGAATCATGTGGTAGGTGTGAAAGGTAACCAGTATAATTGTATGTATTGGTGGAAGTTGACAAGGCAGTGTTGCATCCGTAGTGGAAATATTCCTGGACAGCTAGAGGTATATGCAGATCAGACCTGGAGGTGAAAGATTTGGAAGGCATAATGTGAAAGAACACAAAGGGAGTGATTGTACCAAGAAAAGATCAGAGACTTGAGAATACCCAAAATTAGGGGGTGGACAGAGAAATTGGAAATACTAAAATGGAGTGGATCCATCGAAGAAGAAAACTGGAAGAAATGAGAGTAGAAGGTTGGAGAAACCAGAAAGAAAGAGTTTCAAAAGGAAGGTGGTTTAGTATAATGTCACATAAGAGTCAAGAGTGATGAGTACAATGGTTTTGACCTAGAGGTTATTGTTGACCTTTACAAGAGAAATTTCAACAAAATAATGGTACAAGCTACAACACAGGAGTCTAAGTATGAAGAGGATAAATAGGAAGCAAAGGTGATGGAGACAAGCCGCATAGTCTATGGCTTTTTATTAACGGAAGAAAAAGAATTGAACAGGAGCAGTAGCAAGAAATACCTATAAAAGACTTATTATGTGCTAGGCACTGTTCTAAGTGTATAAAATGTACTTAGTCATCTACTCACAACAACCCTAGCTCATGCACCACTTAGTAAGCAAGAGATTTGAACCCAGGCAGCTCAAACTCCAGAGCCACAGGGTTCTTAATGGCTTTGCTAGGTTCACGTATCAAGCAAGGAGACAAAGCTTGGCAAAACCAGTACAAGATTTAAGATAAGACTGACTAAAGCACACCTGAATGTAGAAGGGAAAGAGAAGGAAAGATTGAAAAATGCTAGGCAATAAAGAGGATAAACTGGGGCAGGGAGAAGAAGATGGGTTCAGGAGATCAGGGAGAAGGTGTGCTTTGAGCAGTGGAGCCCTCTGAGATCTGAGAGGGAGTGGAAGCTGATATTTACACACATTACAAGGGTCTCATCAGTGTCAGTGTCTGTGTCAGGGCAGGGAGCAGTCACTTGCCTGCAAGGCTTCGTGGAGGTTGCCGTTGTAGTCTATGATCTCGGTGGCTCCTTGATCTCCCTTTTGACCAGGTGGACCCTATGAAAAAATCAGCCAAGAGAACGTCATGGGGGTTGGGCTAGGATGAAGAAGGGACTGTGGCGAAAACAGAAATAGCAGCAAACAGCTCTCTCTGACCATCAATTCCCGACTAAGGCCCAAATGTACTTTAGAATAAATAATCATGTTCAAAGTTTGTCCTTATTTCAAAGGAAGCAAACTACTTCTAACTTCCTGTCTGTGGTAGGTTAAATATTAAATTGGATAAAAAAGAAATACAATTCAATCTCAAAAGCTGCTTCCTAAAAATTATAATGTGTAGGCTAATCTGATTTGACTTGCAAAATTTTGTTGGCTTTATCTACATTTATTAAAGCAACTCCTGATCTCTTTCTCCTCATCTACACCTCATAGATTGCTTCTTCATTTTTTAAGAAGATGGAACACTGTACTGTAGGAAATGCTTGGCTTTCCTAACAGGAATAGAATTCCATTAAAATGGAAGCAAATAGGGAACAAATACATATATATATTTTTGAACAGTACCTATAAGGAGGGAACAAATATTTTTAAGATGTCTATCCTACTCAGTAGCTCTGCCACTGAATTTCCATTAGCCATGTCCTAATTCCCTGCCTGTGCTTTAAAAAGGTTCTGAAAATATGCACTATTGCTTTATTTTTAATTGAGTTAATTGAAAAGTGGAAAGTTCTATTAGGTGGATGGCTATGGGCTTGCTATTGCTCATTTGGCAGAGGGGAAGTAGACAGAAAGAGTTCTTTAGACCTTCTCCTTATGGGCTTATCTTACTTGTTCCAGTCTACATACTCAGTGCTCCTGGTGACTGCAATGAAAAATAAGAAGAAAGGGGGGAGTAGCAGGAATAGTCACAGAAGTCTACCTCCGGTGCTGTTGTTGGGTATTATTAGTCCAAGTGCCTTGTGAAAAGCCACATAGACACACACTTCAAATCTAGGCTCACTGGAGGCCAAAAGAGTAGAGGAGACACACTCACCCTCGGTCCCAGGGCTCCAGAGTCCCCTTTGTCGCCACGGTCGCCCTTTCCCCAGTGAAAAGAGAAGAAAACTGAGTTAGTAGTGAGGCCAACAGTCCAGAAATATCTCAGATCTAAGGATGTATTTAATACCATACAGCAACACTTTTAATATGAACTTCTGAAGTGGAAAATAACAACTAGAAATACAATAACCACTGACATGGCAAATGCTTCTTTAAGATGCCCCCTGAAGTGAATTAAACTTCCCCCTTCAGATGACAGAGTATCTTGAAACAACAATACATATGGTAACTTGCTTCCTCGGGATCTTGAAAAGCAAAGCAAGTGGTTTCTATGACACCCAAAGTAAGATTTTACCTCTCAGATTGAGCCATGTTCTTGCCTGTATATGAAGAGATTGGGGGCAAGGGGGAAAAGAGCCAACCAATTAATTGGGTTGTCTGTTCTCTGAGAAGAAGTGTAGATAATAAGGACAAGGAAGGAAGAGAGATCAATGGATAGCTCATTCTAGGGAGATTAGGAGGGAAAGGTCACCAGATGGGCCTCCCTCTGATGACGAGGATCTAAGGAAAAGTTTTCTAGAGGTACAGGTCTCTTAGTCCTCAGAAAGTGCTGAAGCGGACAGCAGCTAGCTGGGCCAGGTTGGCGGGGCTGAAGGTCAAGATCTGGGCAAACACAGCTTTCTCTTTTTTTCAACGCAATATGAAAAGCCTCTAAACGTCCATTTATGGCGTGATGACTACTTCCCATCCCCACCAAGAGACACCAGGAATCATCTAAACCTCAAACTGCAAATGCATCACTGAGAACACTTGAAATTTTCAGAAGTCTAAACAGAAATTTTGGAGAAGAGATTTGAACGTGTGTAGATTTGAAGGTTCTTTAAAATAGCCTAAAATTTACAGGGCCCTTTTCCTAAATAGAATTCAAAGCATTTTTATATGTCTTTCTACATATTCTTATAAACTGGATAAGGACCAATGAAGATGAGCAGGAAAAGGGATTATAATTTTTCTATCCACATTATGCTAATAACATTGACCATAGTAATAAAATTTCACTATGAATGGGGAATTATTAATTCCTGCTGTTTTCCCCATTTTCCACATTATTAGCATGATTAATAACATGATTAATAACATGATTCTGCTAGTAGTATATAGATTATTGCAGGTACTATATAAAGAGCATGATAAAGGAGAGAATTTCAATTGGTGGTGAAATTTTAATGGAATGAAGGGAGTCAACTGACTTAAAAGCAAAGTATAATCTGAACATTTATCACAAAGATAGCCAGGAAATAAAAAATAAGATTATACTATATATAATTTAAGTAAAGTACTTAATTTTTTCCAAATAAGCTGTACATATGAAACAGGAAATACCATTTCTCATAAAGAAAGGTCTGAAGCACAGGAACACAAAAACAAACAAGATGAAACAAACCAACTGTTCTGAGATATCATCATAGGGATGAAATTACTGCAATCCCAGTGTGTGAAAGAGTTTAATCTAAAACATGATTCTCTGTGGAAGAGGCACATGTTACATGATGGCCTCATGTTACATTAAAATGGTTACCCGGTTACTGACCTTTGACCCCTTTGGGCCTCTAGTTCCTGATTCACCTTGTTTCCCCTATTATAGAAGAATATGAAGATGAAAAAGAGAAAATGACAGAGGGAGATAAGAACAGAAAAAAAAGAAATTAGCAGTGACTCAGAATAATAAAGAAAAATGGAAACACTTTATTTTAACTGCCTCAATATATGACTCTATATAACGTAGGCTGTTACAACACTGAACATAAGTATTATCACCGTATCATTAGTTCACTCCCTGGTCTCTCCACCAACCTTCATGCCATTATAATTCTGAAGACTGCCCACCCATCAGTAGATGGGAAGAGTTCTGTGACTAATTCTCATTAGTCTCAACAGTGTTTGCATAAATTTCCTTTTCATCAAAGAGTAAATCATTTCCTGTGTCTCTAGGTTGGGTTATTAAAATAAAGTGTTACCATACTAGTTTGCAGGAAGTTTAGAGGAATAGATTGAACAGTCAAATAAATCCTTAGCTCTCATATTTTCAAGGTGTTACACACCATCAAATTACCATAGAAACTAACACAGCACAGATCCACATTTTCCTCAGTAGGCTTTAATATACATCGAGTGGTAAGGTGTTAGTGTGACAGTACCTCCCGATTTATATTTGGATGTGTTATTAATTTGTAGACTGAACAGAACAGAGTAAACTGGAAAAGTTGAATTGTAAAACCCTTTCTAGAAAATAACGAATTGGTGTGAACTTCAATGAATCATTTGTGATTTTGGCTGTTTTAATACCCCCTTGAATAATTTTATTTTAGTTGCATGTTCTAGAGTAAGTGGCACACATTTCCAAACCAGAGAATGTTGTTTTCCAGTGTGAGAATAACTGACCTTTGGTCCAGGGGCTCCAGGCTCCCCTCGATCCCCTCTTCCAGGATGCCCTGCCTCCCCACGGTCGCCCTGTCACAAATCGCAAAACAGGTAAATGGCGCCCCCTATCACCCCCAGCTAGTCCCTGTAGGTTAATGAGTGAGTTGAATAAAATCAAAGAAAGCAGAAAGTTACTATTTATTTACCACATACTCAGCATTGTATTAACCTCAACATGGATTATCTCACTTAATAATCAAAATAATTATTCAATGTTTGCATTTTCATTCCCGTTTTATAGACAAGGAAATGGTTTGGTAAATGCCTGTCAGATACCTATGTTGGTAAATGGAAAGACTCTTTCTTTTTTTTTTTTTGGCCACGCCCTATGTGGGATCATAGTTCCCCGACCAGGGATCGAACCGGTGCTCCCTGCATTGGAAGCTCGGAGTCTTAACGACTGGACTGCTACGGAAGTCCCAGAAAGACCTTTAAAGGGAATTGATAAGGGCCATCATTAATACCTCACAACAGGCATGGACATAGTTTTCAGTCTGCAGCAACTTTTTAAGATCTTCCGAAGCATGGCAAAATGGCTAAGTGCCAAGTTTTGTAATTTGATATTCTGGGCTTTACTCCTGGCTCTGGAATACTTACCAGTTCTGTGTTTTGGGGAAAGTTAGTTAAGTTCTGAAAGCCTCAGTTTCCTCTGTAAAATGGAGAAAATTAGAGTACTGGTTTCATAACCTAGAAATGGAAAGTGCTTGGCATGGTACAAGATCCATAGGTGTTACAGCTTTTACTATATTTATAGCTCTGGGAAGGATGAGCATGGTCACTGCCCACAGGGAGCTAGTGCTCTAGTTAGATAAGATCCACATGAACAAAATAGTTAAGAGTTAAGGAGTAATGTAAGGCCATATGTGAGAGAAGAAGAAACTCCACAGGGTTTTCAATGGTCCAGATTGACTTCCTTTTGGTGAGACTTGGGTCATGTCCTGAAGGATGGGGTAGGGTGTATATTATAATTATCACTGTTTATAACTGTGCTATTGATGAGCGCAGGAACTGCACGCAACACTTGACATGCATTATCCTATCTAATCCTCAGGACAAATGAGAAAGGTGTTAGTATCCATAGTCTACAGATGAGGAAACTGAAGCTCAGAGAGGTTAAATAACTTGCCCAAAACCTGTAACGTGGGAGAGCTGTAATTTAGAACTGACTGTAGTCAATCTTCAATTTTTGCATAACTGTTTTTGTATGTAAATCTTTTGCACGTCTCTGGTCATATTCTTAGGATAAATTCCTACTAGGCAAATGGCTGTGTCAAAAAGTATAAACATTTTAAAAGCTAGCTAATCGCCCTTCAGGAAGACGGTGCTGTTTTACACTCCCTGAACACAGACTTGAGAGTGTTCAGCTTTCTGCACGATGGGTAGAATTTCAATAATCAAACAAGTTTTGATTTCTGGTGATGGTATGTTTATGGATGAGGGAGGCACCCTTCTCACTGAAGGACTGATTCGTCTTGGAAAGGAAAAGAAAAATAGGATTTGGATCTGTTATGGGTGATGTAGGGCTTTAAATTCTAAGATCTTTGTCTGTATCATGCCCACTGTGGGAAGCCTTTGTGGTTTTGCAGGGGAGGTGGGACAGATTAGGGCCAGGATAAAGAAGACTCAGTAGGTTTCTCAGCATGAACCAAAAGGGAGTGGGACAATGGAGAGGTTGGGAGAAAGACAAGGGACTTGATTGGATGCAGGAGATGGAAAAGGTGCTCCAGAAGAGATTTTCCAGGGATTAGAGACTGAAGCATTTTGCTGGTATATGGAATTTTTATTTAAATATGTATACACCATGTTTGGTGTTGCTCTTAATATTTTACAGAAGAATTCTAAAATGGTTACTATAATCTTATTTTAGAGAAAAACAAAAATTGTAGAAAATCATTTCTCTGTAGTATTTACCAGAGTAGTGGAGTCTATATATGTTTACCTAGAATCACTTATTATCATCATGCCCCTAATCAGTTGCTTATTACTCTCCCTCTGGAATTACATTATATATTTGTTTACTTTTTTCTTTTCTTCCATCCCTTTCTTACACATATTACAGTGTAAGCTTCAGTAGAGTAGAGACTGTTTTTATTGCATTTATTCCCCATTCTCAAATACTAGAAAAATGTCTGGTAAAAAATGTGTTGAATTAATGAATAAACAATATTATACAAAGTATTCTAAATTATTCATAATAAAGTCCTATTTCTTTAGACTGATACAGGTTTCTCTCAGGCGCTATACAGAGGCTGAGAATACAGCAGTACATGAAACAGATTTTTAGATGCAATTATATGTCTTTCTTCATTATGATCTCTCTTCACTGTGTTGGGGATAAAATATGAGGACTTAGTTTATTTTTAAAATCTGAATTTACTGGTACAAATCCAGACTGCCTACGCAACCGGTAAAAGACTAGTGTTCAGCTGAAAGAGATTTTTAAATAATCATGACTTTTCCATTATGATACCAATTTCATGTTAGATAGGTAATTCAGCTGAAAATTAACTTCAAAATATTGTTAAATAAATTTCTTATTCACATCCCTTCTTGTGGAAATACAAAACAGTTACAGTACAGCCTTTACTTTTATTGGGAGTTCAGAGTAGTATCTGTTATAAAAGTATCTGTTCTGTAAAATCAGGCTGGGTTCTTCATGAACAGTAATTAATGTTGATTTTATGGCTCTATATCTGGATTTTTTTGACTGTGGAATAGTTTAAAATAAGTGAAAAAAAGAAAATATATTTAGGGATGAACTCTACACTCCACAGTCTGTGTTTCTCCTATTTTCCCTTGTTCAGCAAACAAAATGCCACAAACATTTAGAGATCATGTTCATGCCTGGTCCTCTCCAGCACTGACCAGGTTTCCCGTTTCTTTGTGCTTATCCACAAAGCAGTCCTCTTTCTCTACCTGGTTGTGAGGCTGCAAGCCTGAATAAATACAAGAGTTCTGACATGAACACAGAATGCTCATTATTCTTTTGTTCTAGCTCTTTTTATTCCAGAAAGTGCATTTCTTGTATAAATCTGTTCAGGCTAAAACAGGCTTTCCTCATATTTTGTTAATAAGCTTGACAGCTCATTATGTGAAAAAGGAATTGCTGAGAAAACAGCAATTTTGCATAAATTCGACAGAGTTTTAGTCTCCCTTAGGCCACACATAGTTTCCATTTACTAGGATTAGAGTTATTTTCTCTTGACCAGCGGAAATGAGGACTCCTCTGTCAGAACAAACCATGAACATATTTCTTGAGCTCTTGGAAATCATCCTGGCTTATTTCTGGTGAATGCAATACACATTGAGGCAAAACTGCTATGGTTTAAAAATAAAAGAAAGTAGTTTGATCTAATTTTGCTCCTTCTTTGATTCATGAGTCTGTCATGAATAAAGTTCCATCCTCAGAGCTGTACCTTTTTATGTCTTACTGGGTAGATAAAAAGGGAACTATGGCTCTGACTGTATCCACAGCAACATAGTTTTTTATATGGCAGCATATAGATTTTGCTTTTAGGGCCCTCTCTCAGGTTGCCAAGTGGAAGATCACGAGATGGTTTTCATTACAGAATCTTTCTGCAGACGTTATTCAGGATGGATCCTTTTGGGATGAGACACTTAGGAATCTATATGACATCAGTACTTGCCTTTGAAATCTAGGGAGTGATGGGGGAATAGTAATAATGTTTGATTTATGCGTATGTCTTAAAATGCGTAACGAGGAGCAGGAGTTAATGAGTTCTACCTCTCCTCCTCAGAATTCCCTCACTTTTCCATATGGCCAGGAGACTAATAGCATCGTATCAATTTAGGTACAATTTGGGGGACAACTGGAACAATGAATGTATTCCACCATCCTGTTGTTTTGCCTAAGGCTTTCTGGAATTAACTTCCTATTATTATTATTCTATTTAACATGGTATTCCCATTAGAAGTGTTAGGAATAGGTGCTACGCTGCTTTAGTTCTCCATTAGGCAAAAATATCCGGTCACCTAAGTAACATAATGGACTAAAAATATATGACAAAAATTTTCAGAAAGAAAGGAAGGGAAAAACACTACGTTTACCTTTATTCCTGGTAACCCTGGTAAGCCTGGTTCTCCTTGAGGACCAATGAAACCTGGTTCTCCCTTTAAAAAAATGGGCATATGAGATTATTACATATTTGACAGTAAATATGTAAAGTTAAACTGATTTCCTTCTACTGGGATTTTACTCCTTTCATTGTATATAGCTTTCTTGCTGAGATCCAGCTACTAACTATAAAATTAATCAGAACTGGTTCTGATCAGTGACAGTACTTTGAGCAAGGCTTTCGAGGAGCTTGAGAAAGTAAAAGTGACAAAGAAACCAGACAAATGTCTTTACAATTTCCTTTCTCATCTGTTGTCCAATGCTTCTTATCATTTACCAAATCAAGATCCATTATGTTAGGGTGGATGTGGTAGGTAGCCTCTAAGATGGGCCTCAATGATCCCATCTCCTGGTATTCAATGCCTTTGCGTAACCCCTCTGCTTGAGTGTGTACTGGATTTACTGACTCATAGCTAATGAACAGAATATGGCAGAAGTAATGGGATATCACTTCTGAGACTAAGTTATAAAAAGACGGTGGCTTCCATCCTGGGGACTCTTCCTTGTTCTCTCTCACTTGAATCAACTTGCTTTCTGGAAAACCACCTGCCATGAGCAGCCCTATGGAGAGGTCCCCATGGTGAGGACCAACGTCTGCCAACAGCCACATGTGTGAACTTGGGAGCAGATGCTCCACCTCAGTAGAGTCTTCAGATGAGATCACAGCCCTGGCTGACAGCTTGACTGCATCCTCATGGGAGACACTGAGACAGAGGTACCCAGCTGAGCCATGCTCAAATTCTCGTTCCTCCAAAACTGTGAGAGGACTATTGTTTTAAGCCACTCCCATTTGGGGGGCTTGTATGGTAGGCAGCAATTGATAACTGATACAGTGGGTTTGGCTAGGGAAGAGATTCAGTAATGTTCAGATGGAAAGCAAAAAATCTCTTCTTGCCCAGCCTCAAAATCTCTTCTCTACCACCTGGAGGAAACCCAGTTGTGGTATAATAAAAAATATATATTTGGTCTTGTTCCTGGTTCCTAAAGCCTTTGGAATTTCCTGAGTAATAAGAGTAACAGGAGCATGTTTCGTTACTCTTAACGAGCCCCTTTCAAACATATCTGAGTTTATGCTAATGGGGTGACTATGGTGGGCCCCTAGATAGCTTCAGGGTCGGGGCTGTGATAAGAAGGTTGGAACTTTCAACCTTTCCCCTCCTCTCACCATCTCCAGAGAGGGAGATGGAGATTGAGTTTAAGCACCAATGACCAATGCTTTAATCAATCACGCCTACATAATGGAACTTTCATAAAACTTCCAAAGCAATGGGGACTAGAGAGCTTCTGAGCTGATGAACACATCCATGTGCTGGCAGGGTGGTGCCCCCCAACTCCACAGGGACAGAGGCTCCTGCCCTCAGGACACTTTTGACTTCACCCTTTGTACCTCTCCATTTGACTGCTCATTTTAATCTTTCATAACAAACTGTAATGGTAAGTATGGTATTCTCCTGAGTTCTGTGAGTCACTGTAGCAAATTATCAAACTTGAGTGGGAGTGGGAGAGGGTGGCTGTGAGTACCCTGGAATTTGTAGCCAAGCCAGACGTAAGTTCAGGTAAGGGGGAGGGGGTGAGGTGGGTGGTACTTGTAATTGGGGTCTGAAGTGAGGGCAGTCTTGTGGGACTGAACCCTTAAACCTACGGAATCTGATGCTAATCCTGAGTAGTTAGTGTCACAATAGGATTGAATTGTAGGACATGCAGTTGGTGTCACAGAATCAGAGTTGGAGAACTGGTGTTGGAAAAGACACCAGGTATTTGGCATCAGAAAACACCTGAGACCAGTGTTCACATATAAACTCTAAAGTTTTATTTTCTTCTTAACAACGTGAGCTCAAATGTAAAAGTCTAACTTCCTGAAATCTATAACAATGTTTTAAAGCAAAGAAAAACAAAACAAAAACATAATGGCTCTGTTCCCATGTTTTCTGGGATTTGTTTGTTTATTTGTTTCCCCCCATTGGATTATTTCTGGAGCAGTAGCTAATGTTGTTTGATATATTTGATTTTTTTCTAAGGTAGCTATATTTCAACATTTGTTTTTCAGAGCTGAGCAGGAAGATACAGAGGATGTTTGATAAGAAGTGTTAGAGTGTCATCAAATATTTCTGCAATAGTGATTTTTTAAAATATGCTGTATAAAACCTTGGTGTTGGGCAGGGAACAAAAGGATATCAGCACTGCAAAATGTGCTGAACAGCGATAAATAACTGAAATGGATTATCTCTAGCTCTTATGCTCATGGTACTGCTTTAAGAAAAAAAAAAAAGCATAGGGGAATGAATGCTTTAGGTTTATTGTTTGCGAAATTTCTATAACTCTGTTCTACCTGTCTCCATACCTTTACATATAACGGCGAGGAAAATCTGAACAAATAATTTTGGATCAATCTCTTAATCGTCTAAAATGAAAATCAACTATATTCAGAAAAATCAATGATGACCATTCTATTTCTTGTAAAAAAAGTTTAACTTGTTGTTTTAAACAAAATACATAAGAAATATACTTACTTACAAGTAAGACATTTCTCCCAATAAAATGATTTACACAAATATATAAATATTCCCTCTCCACCCTCAAGAAAAAAGCTGTATTAAAGTTCATGTGTATCATTAGTAACAACTTACTGTCATGAAAATATAATGCAAGTTAATAGGTGGAAAGTTTACAGGTAGACAAGACTCTTGCAAATCTTCAAGTAGAAATAAAATGATTTCACTGTTAGCAAAGCAAATAGAAGTACCGTTAAAGCATACTAATAAAAGAGAAGAAAAAAGAGTAAATGTTGCAAAAATGTATTTCTTATTTAGGTCAGTGTTTAGTTTATAAAAAGTTGAAGCATGCAGTTTCAAAAGTCACCAAAAAATAAATAAGGCTTTGTGATCTCAGTGACCAAAGCGTTTTTTCTTCCTTTTTAAGAACATAATATATTTAAGTTCTCCTGAGTTAAATGGATAGCAATTTCCTTTACACAGAATGTTCAGGGTGAAAATTTTTATTTCAAGATATAAAATTAGCAATGCATTGGACACTCAACAATTTTAGCATTATTAATACTGGCTTATTTTAAAGGCTTTGAGTATGATTAGTGGTACTTTATCATGCCACTCTAAGAAAGCATCTACCATCTCGATACATTCGTTTCTTATTTCAATTTATTCAAGGGGAACAACAGCATACTTAACTTTAGGATCACAGCTTCATGTTTATTTAATGCCAGAGCTCTCAATTACTTTAGAGACATTGTCTCCATCCTGTCTATATCTTGGCAGGATTGGGAGGAAATAATCATTGGTCTCTTTTCCGTCTCAGGCTTGAAAGACAATTATTGAAATAAGGCATAAATATGTCTACTCATGGTCTTGAGCTGGTTGGACTGATTTTTACCTTCCTAGACTTATACCAGAGGTTCTCAGAGTGCCTTTTCACTTACCCTTATTAGTGTACAGAGTAGGAAAGATTGATTCATTGATATGGTTTCAGATTTCATGTTGCACCTAACCTTTAAGTTGAAACTACTACTTGTAGAGTTTGGGGTTGTATCAAAAAAAGAGTAACACAATTTCATGGAAAGGCTATTAAAATAATCTTCCCTTGTCCAATTACATATCTGTATGAGGCTGGTTCTTCTTCATATGCTTCAACCAAGACAACAAATTGCAACAGACTGAATGCAGAAGCAGATATGAGAATCCAGCTGCCTTCTATTAAGCCAGACATCGAAGAGATTCGGAAAAAAAGAAAAAGAAGACAACAATGTCATTCTTCCTGCTAATTTTTTGTTTGTTTTGTAAAATTCAGTTGTGTTTCATAAAAATGTTATTTAGTTAACATATAATGGGTTGTTTAAATTTCTATTTTAATATCTAATACAGACATATCAATAGGTATAACCTACATAAATAAAAAATCCTTCAATCCTGATTTTTAAGTGTGTAAAAGGGTTTTGAGGTTAAATCTTTGAGAACTGTTGGTACAAAGGTACAGAATTGAGTTAAAGCCTGGCTTTGCAAGCTGTGATCCTGAGGTGCCAAATAATTAAAGATTCTGGTGTCATTAAGGGATGACTTAGTCAAGACTTATTGGATAATTCAAGCAAAGTGCTTAGCACCACCTCTAGAACAAAGTAAGTAAACTATAAATGTTATTGTTGTTCTTATCTTACAGGCTCAAAAATGCTAGCTATCATTATTATTATTAGTGGTAGTGGTATTATAACACCTCTGCAGCTAATTACAGAGATATACATGTATATCAAAAAAAGAGTAACACAATTTCATGGTGTATATACCATGTATACACATATATATGTATACACATATACATGGTGACTTCTTGATTCTTTGCGACCTGTCTGGGGTTATACTCAATACCTCTTCAACTCCTTTCAAGAAGTAACCCTAAATTTTCTCATGTGAATATATCATCATTTTATGAGACAATATCCATCTGCCAGAGCATTTAGGATTGCAAAACGAAAAGCGTGTAAGGTAGAGAAATGACAGGTTTACTAAGAGTGAGTTTCTTCCTGTAAGAAAGGGAAAGGAGAAAATGGTCATACCTATTAAATTTCCCTAAATAAATGAAATCCTTAAAAAAAAAATCTTGCTTCTTTGGCAAGGATTGATGTAGAGTTTAAAGGTCCTAGAATTTCCTAAAATGTCTAGGAGAAAAGTTATGACAGCCTACGGTTCTACAAACACTTTAATGTGATCAAAAGAATAAGCAAGTGGTTAATCCACTTTAGTCACAGTTCTAGTTAACCAGGATAGAGGAAAGAGACTGAGTCAAAGGAAGGTAGGGGAAAGCAGCTGAAATATGATTCAAACACAAAACACTTTTGCAAGATCATTTTATGAAGTAAATCAAACCACGCAAAAATGAGGTTACCTAATTTTTCAGGACAATACACAGGAGAAGTAACTATTTTTATTGGACTGTATGATGCTTCTCAGAGCCGTTTTTACATATCTAGTCTCATATAATCAATGGGAAATAGGAGATTGCTAAATTGGAAGTTATTCACACGTATTTTCTGAATAGACAAGGTGGGGGAGAGATGCAATAGAGGAAATTGGAACTATAATGGAACTAAGCTCTTATAATACTTTTAATTAAGGAACAATTAAATGTAGAGTTTTTTTCTTTTTCTTATTTACAAGGCAATTACCCGAATTAGAAAACCCAATTATAATTTGAGTGAGCCATTGTTGGAATAACATGGGAACATAAGGCAGGGATCCTTTGAAAAGGGCAGATGCTGGCTGTCATAATTAGGGAAACATGGATTTATACAGGTAAACAGCAAGTAAAATAGCTCTACCAATAAAGTGAAAACACTAAAATATGACCTTTTCTGAAACAATATTAATCTTTTCAGTATGATGTGTTAGTGCTTTTTTAAAAAATGACAATCAAAAAATGGCTAAGAAAAATGAAGGAAAGGCAGAGGCATTAAACATTGGTTTGTCGTGAATACCAAGGCACCAATCAATAGCATAAGAATAAGTTAAGAGCACTAATTACTTCACAGCCACTTTAATCTGTTTTTCTCATATATGTATATATATATATCTCATTTCATATATATATGTATTCTAAATTTTCCTTCACCTCTCTACCTATTCACTCACTATCTCAAGTGAGATAGTATTTTAGGTTTTTACTTTTCTTATCATTGAGAATAAGATTACAAAGTTAACTGGGATTCCATTCATACTGGAGCTGTTGATCCTGTGTGGAAGGAAAGCAAAAGAGTGAAAGCAACCAACTAGCAGGGAGAAAGATGGAGCAAGCCAAGAGAAGAGGAAGAATGGAGAGGGACAAGCATCTTAAAATGTCCTGTTCCTCTACCATGACCAGAGCAATTAAACCCAGCATAATCAGCTATTTTTGTTGTTTTGTCTTCACCGGTCCTGGCAATGTCCAACTAGATGTACCCTTATGACAAACGGGAAAATATAAACAATGCAATATCTAACTCTTAAAATAAACACAGAGCTGTGATTTAACCAAAGCCTGGAAAAAAAAAATACAACACTGTTTATCAGAACCCTTAAAACAATCCAACGTTTTAATCACTAAAACACAAGTAATGGCTGGCACCAAATTCTGCTACCCAAAACACATGCCTACCAGTGATCAGACGGTTGTCAGAGAAACAGAAATCTCAGCTCTGTTCATGCTACTGCAATATGGCATGGATGCAGCTTCAAATTTCAAAATGAAAATAAAAATTTGGTTTAACTTTCTGGTCTTATCTTAAATATTACATCTGATTTCTTCCTGAGTTGTTTCATGAGTTTTGTCCTTTGTTTCTTCTCAACATTAATTAATGAGCTCACCACCAATGAGTTAAAAAACTAGGTCTCAGTACCAAGACAGTAACGTATCTTCCTGTGTTGAGCTGGTAGAAAAGATGAATAATGAAGTATCTGTGGTTCTGGCAACTAAACTGGGATTCACGTTGGGAAGAATAAATGCTATTAATTCAGGATAAAGCACAGTTAGGTAGGTCTAGTAATAAACTGCTGGGAGTAGCAGCAAACAGACCTATCTGAAAATCTGACACAGGTGGCTAATTTGAATGAAAGCTTTAAACATCCAGGGCACATAAAGATGCAGAAACAAATCTACAAAGAATAGCTATAGCTGAAATCAAACGTGTACTTATACATGACCAATTTAGGAAGGCCTAATGGTCTCACACTGATCTTTCCAACTATAGTTAACCCTTTCAGCAGCCACAACTTTGATCTTGTAGTATAAAGCTCAATGAAAATAAGTCATAGTAACTAATATGGGCTATATTTGAAAAATTATCCTGTTTTTTGTACCAAACAAAAAGTTCCCTTGTTGATTAGAGTGTCAGTATTAGAGTTTATCCCTCTCTCTTTCTCTGTTTTCTTTCATAAATTGGCAATATGTACACAGAGAAATGAAGTAAACTACAAGAAGATTTAGCTATGGGAATTTGGGATCTATTCACTCTGAAGGATAAAAGGAAGATGCTGCAAAGGTAAGAATTTTGACTGAAGCCACTTTTGCTCAACTCATTTGCTATTACTTGTAAAAAATTTAAACAGCCTGTTGAGATAGTTTAAATTCTGTGTATTCTGGCCAAAAACCCTGAAAAACAAAACAAAAACCCTCCAAATAACTCAAACAATTACCATCTTCACCAACCAAGAAGGCAACAAAACCTGGCCTTCTATATTATAAAAACACAAGGTAAAACTAGAAAGTTCTTTAAAAAAATGATCTTTCTGAAATCTAACAATGGCCGTTAAGTCATTAAGTCTTGGAATTCCATAATAAAATCTGGACTGATTTTTCTTCAAACTCACATTTAATACACGGCAAGAAAGTATTTTAGATGATGTTACTTTATCTTTTAAATGGCTATTGGGACAGTTCACTTAATACTCTGTTGTCAAATCTACATAAAGGATGTCTTTCATATAGGTGAGAAGAGTCATCAAATATGTAGATGGAATTACTAGTCAAGGTAAGAATGAAGAGACAGCTTCATTCATACAGAAATGGCTCACGAGGTGTTTCCCTATAAACTTCCAGAACCTACCATCTGTTAAATGGAATAGTGAACAGAAAGTCCTAACTGATTATCTCTTGTCCACAGAAAAATCTCTGGTTTTTCATTTAATACCATTTGTTTTATTTTTATAAGTCATTATCAATTAAAGGAGTAGAAGATATTATTTTTTTAACCTGTCTAAAAAACCTCTAATATACTAGTTTAAACCAAGTCATGCTTTCCATGATATTTATTACCCCGAGCAGATCCAATTTTCATTGCCCAAAAAATAGTACAACAGGGCTTGAAAAATATGTGCTGACTTGCCTGGGTGCTAAAAGCTTCACCAATAATTTTGATTAATGTGTCTTGACACTGAATGCATTAACCATACAATATTCTTCTTGCTTAAGGGCTAATTAGAATTCAAGTCAGCATGATACCTACTTTTGAGGATTACAGCAAGAACATTTGTTGTAATAAGAACCTTCAGGCAGCCAGTTTTGGTAATGATTGATTTGTAAAATTATTGAGGGGGAAAAAAAGAATGAGAAAGTAGAGTCTGCCCCCCAAACACTTATTTCCCTGAAGGATCACATTTGAGCATAAATTAAAACATCTTTGTGGCTATGACGAAAATGAACTACAATAGTAAGTTTATTTAAAATCCAGAAAACATAAGTTTCTGATTTTTTTTTTTTAACAGGATTACATCACGAAAGCACAATTGGTGTATTTAGTCGAGGTTTCGTTATGGCTGCTAAAAAATCTCTGATTTCTGGTTGTAGGAGTTTCCTAATTGGACTCTTAAACTATTCAACTGCTCAGACGCACTTTGTGCAAGCAGGAAATAATTATAAGTAACAATAACACAATGCTATCCTTTTAACCAGTATTCTTTTTCTTTTTTCTTTTACAAATTCATTTCACGTCCTATGTTACTTCCAAAATCTTTCTTCTGTTATTTTAAAAATGTGATTTGATGTTTCTAAGGAAGGAACCTCATCTTCAGTGTATTTAGAAGATAAGTTTCTATAGATTACTGAACACTACACTTAATCCTCAGAATGACAAAATAATGTTTCTGCCACCTGTAAAAGTTAGTGCTTATATGATCTAGTGTCAAGGATGATTTTATATAACGAAGTGTAAAGAGTTAGTTACTGTCTCCTGATCTTCAAGTTCTTGATCTGAATGTCAAATTTTCATTAATGTGGAAGCCAGAACAAAAATATCAAGCTTTTAGGGAAAATACCGTAAAAATTTCTTTGCCACCTAAATGATTTGTTTTTCTGATTTGATGTCATTTTTACTGTATTATGTCTCCCTATTGTATTCGTTTTAATATATCAGGTACATTTTTCCCAATTTACTTTCTAAATATGATGAGATACACTGGTAGTCAACGCTGAAAGGAGAAAAACAAGAATTGAAAATTCATATTTGTAAAAAATGTCTTGGGCTGGGCAACACTATGAATGGGGCCTAAAGATTTCCATTATTACATGTCAAGTTTTCCTTTTGCTTTTCCTGTGAACAGTGTTGGGAAGGAGAACTAAGACAGTATCATGTCTTATGCCCAGAACACTGTGTTTCCTCATCCTTTATCCCTGGAATACATTGGGTTATAGGAAAAGGGGAATAGTGTGATGTCATGTTTCAAGAGAAAATAGGTTATCTTACTGCTCTTAAAGGTAACATTCAACCATCACTGCAAAGGAGTTTTCAGAATTTAAATCTATGAACCTGCAGGGTGTAAATGGCTTTATGATCTCTAGGTTGAAATGACTCATAGGAGGAAAGACTCTATAGAACAGGTGCACAAACAATGTTTCCAATATTCTGAGCTGCTCCAAGAGAAAGAAATAACAATAGCTAAAATTTATATAGCATTTACTATATGTTTGGCAATATTTTAGGAGCTGCACGTATATTAATTCATTTAATCCTCACAACAACCCTCTGAGTTATGTATAATAATAATTCCCATTTTATAAGGAAACCCAGCACAGAGAGATTATGTAACTACCCAGCATCATGATATAGCTTCATAAACTGGTAAGGGGTAGAACCCGGATCTACACACTGGTGGTCTGGTTCTAAAGACAAGGTTCTTGATCACTGCTCTTCATGACTTAATTACTAGGGTAATGTAACCATGAAAGGGGTAAGCAATTTTTCAAAATGTATGGAAAGAAAAAAATGTTTAAAACTAGGAACTTTGAATCTTACCCTTTTATGTGATATTGGAAAAGCTAGTCACAATAAAGTTTTACCCATGAAAAATATATTTAAAGGCTTGTTTATCAAAATAATTTTCTGAGCTCAATTCTTATTCCAGAAGCCTATTTAAAGGCTTGTTTATGAAAATAATTTTCTGAGCTCAATTCTTATTCCAGAAGACCAACGTTTGCATGGCACATTGTGCAATGTACAACGTACAATAATTTAATCTTCCCAGCTGAACATCTTAACACTATATGAACCATGAATGCATGAAATAGGAATTCCAAATGTCTTCCACATGGTAAGAGCACTTTCCAATACTTGTTCAGGAAGCTTAAGAGTAGTTTGAAATTAAGTGATGCCTGTTCTTAGTGACTTTTATGTATGCCGAAGGTATTAGTACTTTTCTCTAAGTGGGACCCTGAGGTGATAGATAGATGAGTCCGCTGTCTGTATTTAGGCACTTTGCTCATTTCCTGAGAGCAGTGTGGAAGGCATGTGGATGCTCATTAAGTTTCCAACCGTTCCCCGAGAGTAACAGGTGGCAAATCAAAGCTTCCCTGGTATGTCATGGCTGGTTTCCTCAACATCTTGGAAATAACGGATGGCATTTGCACGCTCTCTGTAGTACCAGCAGATAAGGAGATGAATAGCAAGGAAGTATTTCCAAAGCATAAACAAACACACAGGTCTAGGAAAGTTATGACTAATGCTCTTGCTACCACACATTCTAAATCCATAGATGGTGGTTTCATCTTTTAAATATTATTACTCATTCAAACTATGAAATCAAGGTTAACTGTCCTGTGGTTAACTACCTAACAGAAGCAAAGTATATTAAAGGAATAAAGAATATCCCAAGTTAATGAAGCTATATCATAAATTTATAAACTTTTAACTGTACATTTAAAAATATCCAATAACTACTAATGACTATGATGTGCTTTTAAATTGCCTCCTTTACAAAATTACTCAATTACACTGAGCACCTACTACATTATAGGGCAAGCATATCACTTACATTCTGGACTAGAGAGAGAAGACAGAGCTTATTAATCCAAAAATAGAATCTGTGATTTAAACTGAATACTGGATAGTTACCCAACAGCACTTGATAATTACATAGAAAAGTATCTCTAGTTAATGATAGAAAGATTTTTGTCAGTTGATAGCTTCTTCTCACCATAGTCACTAGTCAGGTTAGAAAAACAAAGGAAAATATCAGCTATAAGATCTTGACAAAATTTGTCTGGCAACATCCCATGACCCTAGAAATAAAAACATTTACTGGAGGTGGCAAATCACCAACATCTTTCCCAATTTGAAAAAGTTCAAAACCTTCAAACTGGTCCACCGATGACTAGGGAAATGAGCTGGGATATTTTTCACAGTGGAGGACATAAATCAAAGGTAATGAGAACAAACAGTAGTAACTGTAATTGTTTTGTTTGTTTGTTTTGGAGGGAAAAACCCCAATACCTTCCCCCTTATATACTCTCTCTCAACAAGAAAGCTCACCCTCAGGAGAAGGGACAACTGGATTTCTACACAGCACTGAGATTCCTGCCTCAGGACCTGGTGCTGGCAGCACAGCCCAGCTAACCTACAAGCAAGCGCTGCAGGAAACCCTGCCCCAGTCCTTCCAAAATGCCCCTCCTTTTAAATGCCTCCCCCCTTACTTATAATGTTACCGGGTTCTTTAAAGTAGTGCTGAATTTAATGTTCTTACATTTGTTTTAAAAAGCTGTGATTTTCCAAATATCAGTAAAAAGCTTTTTTTAAATGTGTGGGATTACTAAGGAACTGCCATAAATTAACTCTGCAGTATGAAATCACATATAATTTATTAAGTTATTTTTGCTAAATATCAAATGATAAGGAAATGACTTTGACTCTTTAGTAAACTGTTCTCATGGAGTGTACTTTTCAGTGAAGAAGCCAAAGACTAAAAATATATTAAAAGGACATATCTGGACATCTGTGAGACTAATCTGGAAACATCAAACAAAAAGCAGAACCAAAATTTCTGAGTGCCAACATGGAATTCATAGCTTTCATGGCTGTTAATTATAACAAATATACTCATAAAATATTATATATGATACCATATGATGTCTGGGAACTCAGTAATTTAATATATTTATTCTAAAATCATATTATTCATGTAACACATTTCAAACACAATCTTCATAAAGCAGCATATACAACCCTCTTACTGAAACTAGGAATATTAATTTTAGAATCATCTAATGTACTCTAGAGATTAATTCAAAATTCTATAAGATGAGAACAATGTAAAGAAAAATCTACTTGCATTATGCTATTTTATCAAACAGTTCTAGAATTAAAAGAAAAAACTTAAAAATAAGAAGCTGATTTTAAGGGAGCACTACAGCTAAGACACTAGAACTTTTAAGCCTTTTCAGTTGCCATGTAAAAAATTTTAAACAACTAAAAAAAATGTTTCTTAATATTTTTAGACAATTAAAAAACATGTAAAACAATGTTTTCAAGCTAAGCTTTAAGCAGTTATTTCAAAAGACATACAAATTTTATGGGAATAGTATGTAGGTCAATAAAGCTTAGTAATATGATTTGTACTTTGCAGTGAGAATTATTAACAGGAAGTAGAAGCACAAAACACTTTGGAAGGACTTCTCTGGTGGTGCAGTGGTTGGAAATCCACCTGCCAATGCAGGGGACACGGGTTCGAGCCCTGGTCTGGGAAGATCCCACATGCCGCAGAGCAACTGCGCCCGTGCACCACAACTGCTGAGCCTGAGCTCTAGAGCCCGCAAGCCACAACTACTGAGCCCATGTGCCACAACTACTGAAGCCTGCGTGCCTAGAGCCTGTGCTCCACAACAAGAGAAGCCACTGCAGTGAGAAGCCTGAGCACCGCAACGAAGAGTAGCCTCCGCTCTCCACAACTAGAGAAAGCCCGCACACAGCAACTAAGATGCAACACAGTCACAAGTAAATAAATAAATAAATAAATAAATAAAACTTTGGAAAGATTATTCTAATGGGTGAATCACAACAACAGCTGCCTGGATATTAGATTTAAGGGGATGTTAAGACTTTAATTCTGGTCAAAATCTGATAGGCTCTTAAGAGTAAAATTTAAATGTGAAGGGAGACATTGTAGACTTTAAAGAATTCCTATGACTTCAAATGAAATGACTTTTACATTTATTTAAGGGGCATAGTAGGTTATATAGTGGAATATACAGTCCAGATAGCCATGGCAAACTTTAGAAATACCCGTGCTTCATTTTTTTTTTTTATGAAGTATAGTTGATTTACAATGTTGTGTTAGTTTCAGGTGTACAGCAAAGTGATTCAGTTTCATATATATATATTTATGTATATATTATACATATACATGTATATATATATTCTTTTCCAGATTCTTTTCCATTATAGCTTATTACAGGATATTGAGTATAGTCCCCTGTGCTATACAGTAGGACCTTGTTGATTATCTATTTTATATGTAGTAGTGTGTATCTGTTAGTCCCAAACTCCTAATCTATCCTTTCCCCCGCTTTCCCCTTTGGTAACCTTAAGTTTGTTTTCTATGCCTGTAAGTCTATTTCTGTTACCTGTGCTTCATTTTTAATTAAAAAATTTAATTGGTTGAAATGGCTGGTGAGTATTTAAGGAACAGCACTATATTTTTAGCTTTCATTTTTTCATTTTTGTGACTCTCACAATTACATTTCTGTGAAGCCAAGACTGTCAGTGCAGTATTTACCTTTATCCCCGGAAGTCCAGGAAGCCCAGGAAGCCCTGGTTCACCCTACATAGGAAAATCACACAGCATTATAGAACAGTATTCACTCAGGCACAGTATCTGAGAAAAACATGGCAAATGCTCCCAGCTGAATTCTTGCTGTATGTATATATATGTCTAATATATATACTGTCTAGTTTCAAGATATTTGGTGAGATTATACAGTTCAGTCAACTCTTGATTCAGGGATTGGTTGACCATTTTGCAGATTTTCCAGGATTTTCCCTGTTGCTGTCAGTTCACTGCTCATTGTCATCACTACCAGAAGGTGAGAAAGAGAAATAAAAGGAGAAGGAATTCCTGTGTTTTATTACTCCCTGGTCAATGATTTGTTGAGGAGGCTGAATCTATTTGCTGAAATGAGGATTACGTGCATTTGAATAATGCATCCTATTCTAGGGCTCTCTTACCTCAGATAATCAAGAGTTGGCTGTATGAACAGATGGTCATATCAAAACAATATACATTAAAAGTCTCATTCACTTAAAAGTACAACAAGATTTCTTTTCCATTCCTGAATGATGAGAAGATAAATGCATAGTTAAGATTATACTTAACTCCAGCCCGTATATCAGACAATTGTTGAGTCTGGGTAACCCTGCTTAGCAATTGAGGGCTAATGGTACCATGCAGCTGTTTCTGAATACAGGTTTGAGATTAAGTGGTACATTTTGGGTGAGCACACCGGAGTCAAGCTAAATCTTCTCATTTCACATAATTGTTTACATTATTTTAAGCACAAAGTATAGTGACAAGAAGTTATATTGCTTAGAAAATCTCCTGAATTCCACTAAAGAAGCATAAAGGAATTGCTAGAGAAAATGAAAGTCCATCCTGTGTTGGACTGAGGTGACTAAATATTGTGGAAAATAACATTTGAAGGTAAAAGTGTCACATCATTTCATGATGGCGAGTCAGTGTTATGACAACTATACCAAAAGAGATAGAAGGATCAAACTAAAGATAAAAGTGGTAGAAGGCACTTCTTTAATCTAAATGCTTGAACAGTCCTTATTCCAAGGAAAATCTACTAAGAACAACCAGACATTTCATCTTTAATATTATTACTTTCAAATTATGGAGGGCTATAATTTGCTTTGGTATTATCACAAAATGACTTCAGATACTGTTTATATTAAGCTGTATGGTTAGACATAGAAAGGACAATGACTTTCCTGATGGTTTAGGTCAAAGGTGCTTCAGGAATGCAAAAGAAAAGCTATTCTTTCTGAAACTACCTGAGTGAAAGTTTGCATTGTGAACAAAAAGACTAAGATGAGATTAAGCCAGAGAAGAAAGAATGATTATTAAGAATTTGATATTTCATTCAAAGAAACTTGTCCAAGTAGATTAAACTTTACAAAGATACAACGTTATACATTTGTTTTCTTTTTTTCCCCCCATTTCCCTTTAATCAATAACTTTAGGAAGCTCTAGTAAAAAGAGCTTATCCATATTTCAGTGAAGATTCTCTTTTACTAAGAAAAAAGTATAAGGCCCTTGAAAACACAGTAAGTTGCAGTAGAATATACAACCAATAAAAGTAAACATATTGGTGACATATTGATAGTTTTGTATTGTTTCAGAAAAGCCCCCAAAACTCAAGACATCCTATTTAAGACATGGATGGAAACATATAGGTTGTAACACTGTTTCCTCAAAGGAGTTTTTACTAGACCCTTCCCTCAAGGGGAAGGGTCAGATTAAAAGGATTTGATGACTACTTTAAAGTAAGATATTTATATACACATGCATACATAGACACATCCATGTTTCTCACAATGAGAAAGATGTATAAAACATTATGGATTATTTTATAATGTAGATTGGATACTTACAGAGAGTTTGAGCATTTAGCTCTTCCCTACATCATATGCATATATATGTAGGTATATAGGTTATAAATGTACTTTTTAATGAACAAATCTTTCAGGAATTCATATTTCATACTCTTGGATTTTGACTTTTCCAAATTTATGTTTACTTAAAAGTTGACAAAATGAAGGATTATAAAACATTTAATGTTACCCTTTGTGAAACATCTCAACATTTTTAGGAAGATATTTCTTCCTATATAAATTCTCTGTCTTTATACCATGAATGTCTATCTTTTAATTAAGAGACAGTTTTCAGTTAATTTCTCCATTCTTGCCTATTTCTTGACTCAGAGCTTCTCTGAGTTGAGTTCTTGGTCATGCACAGCCCAAGTTCGGATCTAGGTCATAATTAAGAATCGGTTTGTTATTCCATTCAAAGACTTCTTGCCCAAGTAGATTACACTTTACACTGATACGCTATGCTTCTGGTTTTCTTTTTTCTTTCCCTTTCACTCTTTATTCTCCATTATCGGAGACCCTTGTCTACTGTTAAAGTCAGTTCTCTGCTTTCACCCCATGTCCCTGTGACAGTGCCCTGTATTTCTAGATACAGTTCAACTGTGCCAGTTCCTTACAATGGGCAAACATGTATTTTTACCCCATTAAAACTAAAAAATATATTTTAAAAAGATGTGGAGAAGTTAGGAAGGCAGCTATGCTCACCACTATACCACCAATGCCATTGAATGTGAAGTTAGGAAGGAAAAAATTATGTGATGAAACACACACTCACTTTACCAACATATATACCCTAACTCACATATCAATCACACACTCTCCTGTTGAGTCTATGAAAGAAAAAAACTATAATTAAATCATCCCCTATTATGAATGTTACTCTAAATAACAAACTTTCATACCGCAAAATACCAGACAGTGGAGAGCTAATCAATGCACTTTAATTCTGGCAGGATATCCTCTACTTTTCTGGGAATGCCCCTAATGCAGGAGCTTAAGTACCCATGAACCCACAACAAAGTTCTGCAATGGTGAGAAAAATGTGGAAGATTCCTTGAATGGATTCTGTACTCAGTTCTGTTTGTCATTTTCCAATCTAAGCAACCAGCAAGAATGGAAACACTCTACTTTTAAATCAGTGTTGGGGTAAGTATTGCCAAATCCATATATTAGACAAGGAAGTCATAAATATTGTGGGAAAGTGAGATTGCGTCAAAGGGTAGAATCTGGCCTAAATATTAATGAAAAAGATACTGTTCTTTTCAGGGCACATTTTCATTCAGATGGGTTGTAATATTCATACACATATTCATTCAGGCACATATTTGTTCAGGTAGAATCCACTTCTCTCAATATAATTTAAAACAGGTTTTTAATGAAATACAAAGAAAAGCCAATGTTTCCATATGTAAACCTATAAACTTCCAGAAACGAATCTAAAATGTATTTTTAAATAATCATGATAAAGCAATATTTTATTAACCAATTGAAAATCAATTTTGATCTTCCACTCTGAAAACAGGGGAACCTATATGAAATTAGTGCAGACTTGTTTTGTTTTTTAAAAAAGACATAACAGTTTTGCAGACAATTCTTTTAGCTTATTACAGTTTTGGAGAGCAGTTTAAATTTAGCTTGTAATTTTTAAAGACTGAGGGACTTAAAATGAGATCATCTGAGAAAATTAGATGCTCTTTCAAACCAAAGCAGGCCATGGATCTCTGTGATATCACTAATTTCAAATTTCTTACATGAAGAATCAGTAGGAAATCTTAGGCACTGAACAGCAAAATTTGCAGAGTTCTGCTGGGCTCTTTGGAAAAAAGTCTCAACTTTACCTGAAACTGGGTCTAATGAATCATTACTCTTAGATTCTTAATTTCAAGAAAATCTATTTTTAAATTAGGGAAATGTTAAAAGAATGTGAAAGACCTTCTCAAAAAGCACTTTAATCTGAAGTGTTTAAACAAAGCAGTGATCCTCTCAATAACTTCAAGAATGTGGGAATATTTTTTTATGTTATGTTCTAAGGTTCCAAACTACTACAATGGGATTTCTTCTCTCTTTCTCTTTATACTAATGAGGTATATTCTATGTCTCTATTCATATTTTTTTTTTCTATAACATTAGTTACTGCTAGACAAAGGCAGAGTCATGATCTCAGAGATTTAACATAATGTGGAATTCACATTTACTTGTTAGCCCCATCTGTTATCTAAAAATCTAAAATCTGCACTGGGCATTGATATCCAGATGCTCAGATGATAAACTACTAACAGTCGTTTCCTGCTTCAGACGCAAATGAGAATAAACATATTCATTGCATGTCCTCTAATTTATCACTGAAGTGAAGCACAAATGATAAAAAAAATTAACGTTAGATTGGTTAAAGTGGTTTGGCTACTGTCTCCAATTAAAATTTAGTTCATGAACAAACCTCTTTGTACAACATAACATTCACTGCTTAGGTAGATATTATTCACATACAAAAATTATCAGCAGGGAAGTATTTGAAATGAGAGGAAAGGAATATAATTTTAAAAGAACTGTCCATCATTCCCTATTGAGACAGTTTAGTAAATATTCATTTCTTCTCATAAAAGATAGAAACATGCAGAGTATCTTTAAACATGCAAGATAGGTTGTTGGCATTCCAACCCAGCAGATCTTTGTTAGTCTCAAACAGCTCAGTATATGCTGCCTTTAGCTCATAAAGCATCCTTTTACACGCCCAGATTATGTTTGTACTTTTACTATGGTCAGCATCAACCCCTTTAAAATGAAAAACAGTCAAAACCACTCTGCATATAAGGCATGAAAATGGCATCATTTTCAGTAATTGTTCTCATATTATACAGTGATAGCAGACATAATCAAATGGTGACTAAAAGACAGTACAAAGAACACACCGGAATAGGGATTTACCTTTTGCCCTGGACGACCAGATTCTCCGGGCTCTCCCTGGCCAAAGAAAACCAAAGATGAAAAGGGCAGTCTTACAAGAATTTTCCAAAAGTCTTAGGCCCTTGGACACTTTCAGCCTCCCCGATGACACATGCATTTCATTCACTTTATTCTGTTGCTCTACATCTTACCAGACATATGAACATTTTTTTTTTTTTTTGCTGTAAATATACCTAAAGCTCACATACAAATCCGCATTTCCATAAAAACCAATCAGAAAGGGAAGAAAAGGCAAGACCTCTTGTTTAAGCCTTTATCAGAGATTTCTAGCAGATACTCCCTGTTGTGTCTAGAAGCTGATTAATGCAGTAGTATAGGAACAGAGTTAGAACCATCAACGTTGGTAAAAAGGAAGGGAAACAAGAGACTTATAAAAGTCAAAGCTGTAACTCCTGGGGTACAAACACTTGCAAGGCTATAGTTACCTTAATTCCTGCAGCGGACGATCCAGGGTCACCCTAAAATGAAACCCATGAGAGATTATTCTACAAGTGATGAGAATAGGAAACACACAAACACATAGAGAGCCGTTATCTACAGGAGCACCCAAGGAAACCCCGTGACCAATGGGCCAAACTATGCTCCCTAAGATTTTGTATCAATATGGCTAAGATGTCAGTAATTTCCAAGATAAACAATATACTTTCTAAAAACATGGGTTTACTTTGCAAAATACATAAGGACTACATTCTTTGAAATAAATATAAATATATAAATATGGATCTCTTCCCTTGATACAGTGCTAAAATTGTATTCTAAAGCAATACATTAGTGGATCTGGAATTTCAGTTTTCTCTATTTCAGGAATTTATTAATGTCACTGGCTATCATTTACTAGGAGTTCCCTGACCCTTTCAGTCTTCAGAAAGTCAGGGTTCAACAGATGAAGTCAAAGGGTTAATGATGTTGAGTTGGAAAAAGCCATGCCGCAGGTCAGTTTGTTTTCCTCATGAAGCACCGTCACCCTTATGACCGGCACGTTTTTTCCTAGCTCTACACTTGTTTCATTGTAACGCAGTCACCGGAAAGTTACAGGATGATGGATGACTTGTGGGTGACAGGGACACATGGAAGATCTGGGAGAAAATCTTGAGATAGAATCTGGTTTTCTGAAAGGCATTGTATTCCACCCGGATTTCACGGAGTGTGCCTACATTCCTAAGGCAAATGTGCTCTAAATACACAGATAGGGGCTAACAGGAGAGAGTTCGGCGGGTGACTTAGAATGCTGCCTATTTCTGATATGAGGCCAGGCAAGGGCCTAGATTTTCCAGCTCCTTCTAGCCCTCTGTCCCATAAACATGCTACAAGGAAAATAAAAGGGAGAAAATGTAGTCATTTGAGACTGTTAAGAAAACAGGAACAGCCACAAGGAGGAAGGCACATACTGGGGTTTCCTCAGCTGTCCTGTCTGCGCGAGGGCTCACAGAGCTCTGGGGGTCTACTTCCTTGTTCTAGGTTTAGAGAGCTGTTCATCAATCTCATTTAGAGACAGAGATAAACCTCAGGCCCCTGTACATGAGGCACTCGCCCCCCTCCCTCAGTTTCTCTCTCTTCTTCCCACGGCTGGCAGTTCTCTTTGTTCAGGTCTTAAGTGGCTTTGCCTCAACCCCTCACCGACCAACCTAGACACATGCCCCTCACATCCACATCTCACTCTGCAGCATGTGTTCAAGTCCTGCAACCTCACTGCATACGGATTATGTGTGTATGTTTTCTGCCTATTCTTTGCTTGTCCCTCCATTAGATGATCAGCCACATGTGGGCAGGTTCAGTGTCTATTTTTATTCAGTGTCTGAATAAAATATGCTGGATACATATATGGTGAATAAATGAACAAATCTCAGAAAGAATATTTTCAGCAGGTCAGCAGTCAAGAATCAAAAAATCAAAAATAAAAAAAACCTTTAGGAAGAAAAAAAAAGCTTAAGAAGGAGAAGGAAATAATAAATTAGCTTATTTGAGGAAACATACGAGTTTCTTTGACATCTGTAATTGCTACTACTCAAGGAAAAATTAAAACATGACAAAACATATAGAAGAGGATCCCAAATACTGTCTTATTGTAAAATGATACTGGTTTCTTTTCCCCATCACTAATAATCAATTGAGTTACGAATGGGCAGTGAAATAAATGTGGCTAATAAAATAATACTTATTTCTGTTTCCACTAAATCAGGTCTGTCTGAAAGCCATCAACACCACTGAATCAGTATTTTGCACAATGAGACCTTTGTATTCATAAAAGCAATTCTGACTTTTCTAAGCCCCCTTTTTCATCTTATTTATACCTCACAAGACTCCCAAGAGATAGGGCAGATATTACTATTTTTACTTAATAGATGAGGAAATAGAAGCAACTTGAGCCTAAGTGAATTTTGGACTTCCTAAATTCTATTGCCATGTTCTTTTTATTGGAATAAGAAAAGAATTATTGGTTTATCTCATTTTGGCAACAGGGCACAATGGTTGTAGTAAACTTGTAAACAAAAGGAAGTTGCTTGTATTAACTGTAGTTTAAAAACCTTTTTTTCCAGTGTTTTAATGGAAAGTGACTGGATAATCCACTAATGAGAATAAGGACTAGATTTAGTTCTCAGAGAAAGTGGATGGGAAGGAAAGGACAGTTTCCTGAAAGCCTGATTTATTTGTGGAAACTGGAGCAGTTTCATTTGATGGACAACTATGAGTGATATATCAACTTTCTTTTCAAAAATTAGAACTGTGGGTCTTCCCTGGTGGTGCAGTGGTTGAGAATCCTCCTGCCAATGCAGGGGACACGGGTTCGAGCCCTGGTCTGGGAAGATCCCACATGCCACGGAGCAACTGGGCCCGTGCGCCACAACTACTGAGCCTGCGCGTCTGGAGCCTGTGCTCTGCAATAAGAGAGGCCGCGATAGTGAGAGGCCCGCGCACCGCGATGAAGAGTGGCCCCCGCTCGCCGCAACTAGAGAAAGCCCTAGCACAGAAACGAAGACCCAACACAACCAAAAATAAATAAATAAATTAAAAAAAAAAAAATTAGAACTGTGAAATCTCATGGAATTTTTATAACTTTTAAGTGGCAAGGCAATTGCTGGAAGACATTCCTAAGTTAAACATTTTAAAGGATAATGCTGCAAGTAGTGAAAATAAAAGTCAGTGTTTATAATCCTTATTCCTCTAAAAGTGAAAATGAATACAGGATTAAAGTAGGAAAAAAACCCCAACTGTGTCTCTCTAAGTATACCCTTAGCTTCATAAATCAGTTGGTTTGAAAATAAAAGTTTCCACAGGGTAAATCATAAAGCCAAAAATACTTTGAGAAGATACTTGAGGTAAATGAATTTGACTTTGCTATTGACCATTCAAGTACAGAGTTTTTGTTTTTGGCTGTGATTATTTTCAAGCACAACAATTGGTATGTAATTATATGTATGTGTTACTGAAGTCTATGTGGATAAATAAAGTGAATGTGGTGATATTTCTATCAGTCATTAATTCATTCAATAAATATTTATTGAGCATCGATTATGTGCCAACCATGTTCTGGATGCAGGGATACTAGGAGCTAGGGCAATAAAGCGAACAATGCTGTTTCAAACCCTGCCCTTGTCCTGTGCTTACGATATAGTCACCCTTCCATATCCCTGGGTTCTGCATCTGAGGATTCATCCAACCCTGGACTAAAAATCTTCTGAGAAAAAAATTCCTGAATATTCCAAAGAGCAAAACTTAAATTTCTGTGTGCCTGGCAACTGCTTACATAGTATTTGGTATCATAAGTAATCTAGAGAAGCTTTATAGTACAGCTGACCCTTAAACAACACAGGCTTGAACTGCAAAGGTCCACTTATATATGGATTTTTTTTCAACAGTAAATATTACAGTACCACACGATCTGCAGTTGGTTGAATTCGGCGGATGGGGAACCACGATATGGAGAAAACAGGGATGTGAAGGAACCATGTATAAGGAGGGCCTTTTGTAAATTATACCCTGATTTCAACTGGCAGAGTCTCAGCACTCCTAAGCCCCCCATTATTTAAGGGTCAATTGTATATGGGCGCATGCGCACAGGTTATATCCAAATACTACCCCATTGTATATAAGGGACATGCTAGGATTTTGGTATTTGCAGGGATCCTGGAACCAATCTCCTGGAGATACCGAAGGACTACTGTAATCATTTGTATATATGTATACAGTATATATGTACACAGATATATGTATTCAAAAATATTATTGATTGAATGCATAAAAGATACCTTCTTTTTCTTTCTTTCCACATACAAAAAGTCTGGGTTAGGAAGAAATTGTCATGTTGGGAAATTTTGTGTCACCCACAGAAGACATGATAAACAAATGCATGGTACAGGAAAAAGTTATACCATTCAACGAAAATAAGAAGCAGGTGAAAGTAAAAAAAAAAAATTTTTAAAAGGTTGTTCATTCAATAAATATTTATTATCTTCCTATTATGTGCCAGGAAATTGGATTGGTGTTGGGAATAGAACAGTTTGGTAACTTATAGTTTTTTGTTTATTTGTTTGTTTTTTCTTTTCCAGTGAGCTGGATGCCTAATTAAACAAGGAATTACAATAAACTGTGATAAGGGTTATGAAAGGGATCATAAAGAGTGCTCTGGGAGCACATAGGGGGTAACAGAGACAATCCAGGGGAGACTGAAAGGCTGCCCCAGGGAAATGACTTAATAAATTCAGGTCTCAGTAGACTGAGGAATAGGATGAGAACGTGAGGAGGTGGAGGTGGGCAGAGAAGAGTATTGTAAGCTAAGGGAAGCATCATATGTGCTAAGTTGGAGAAGGCCCCATGCCCAAAAGAAAAGCCTTCCCATGTGACCTTAACAAAAGGCAATTTGGTGGGTGGCTCCAAATATGGGTGTCGCTTCTGAAAAGGCTCTGAGGATGCAAATCAAAGATGCTCTGCAGGTGTAAAGTAAGAAGGCAGGTTATTTATAGAAATGGAGACTGGGGGAGAAAAGAAAAATGAAGACACAGACAGGCAATACCAAGAAAGTGAAGCTTCCTGCTATATTTAAAAAGTATAACCAACGAGGACCTACTGTAGAGCACAGGGAACTCTGTTCAATGTTATGTGGCAGCCTGGATGGGAGGGGAGTCTGGGGGAGAATGGATACATGTATATGTATGGCCGAGTCACTTTGCTGTGCACCTGAAACTATCACAACACTGTTCATCAGTTATACTCCAATATAAAATAAAAAAGTTTTAAAAAATGCTCAGACAAAAAAAAAGAAAGAATGTGAAATTTCTAAACGAACAGATAAGGTTGTGAATAATAGAGTGGCATGATGGAACCATTCAGTGGTCTGCACCAACACTTACTTTCAAGTGCTGGGATAATAGATAAGAAATGCATTTCTACATTAGTTGGTGGGATTAACACTCCAAAGAGCAGAACATAACCTTCCCGTAGTAACTCCACACATGATTAAAATCAGCCTTTGGCAGGTCATTCTTAATTCTAGAGTTCATCGTAGCTTCTGGCCACAGAGAAAACCCAGCCCAGAGGTTTTTACAGTCCCACAGCATTTCCAGATGACCAGTCTGGAAAGGCTTAGATTGCTTTACCATCCAAAAGCACCGAGTTGGATCACAAGGAAAAAAATCCTATTAAAGTGAATCGCCAATGACGTAATTTACTACATCAATGGCAGAAAAGAAGCATTTTTTGATTTTACATCTCAAACTTGGTAAATGATGAATGAGTTTCACATCCTGAACCCAAAGGCCATGAGAAGAGTGTTTCTAACATGCTGGAAACAAATTATGTGACAGAAGCAGGAAATGTTTAAAAAACACATCAAAAATTATATTCCAATTACAGCATTCTTGTGGATGAATGCTACAGGTCAGATTACATATTATATGTTACAGATTCCTATTTACAATCCCCTGTTTAGACTCACTGAAAATTTATAGAAATGATTTGTGTTTTAACTGAAGCATTTCTCATACTTAATTTCAGTTGACTAATAAAACTTTTCGATAAAAAAGAAAAACAACCAATCTAGTTGATTTCCATTTCCATGTGGTAAGAAAGCTAACATTTATTGAGAGTTTACTATGTGTGAGTCAGCATGGTAAATGATTTGCATTAATATAAAAAATAAGAACCGTATTCCTTTGAGATGAATTTAGCCTTTACAAAGAAAAAAAAAAGTTGCTTTGCTATTGCAATATTAAATTTTAAAAATGTGTGATTAAAGAAACAATTTTTGGCCTACATTCAAAAAATTAAGCTCTAAAAATACATATTCTACAGATTAAAATTCTCTACATAAATCCACATAGGCATAGCTCAGACTTGGCATAAATGGTTTTCACTTGAAGAAACTGCTCTCTGTTTAGAAGATTTCCTTTCTTTAAACAGAGGTTGGCAACTATGGCCCGAGGGCCAAATCCAGCTAGCCACCTGTTTTTGTGTGGCGCAAGAGATAAGAGTGGTTTTCACATTTTTAACGGTTAAAAAAAATATAAAAAGAATAATATTTCACGACATTTGAAAACCACATGAAATTAAAATTTCAGTGTCCAGAAATAAAGTTTGATTGGCATAGAGCCACTCTCATTTGTATACATATTGTCTATGGCTGCCGTCATGCTACGATGACAGAGTTGAGTAGTTGTGACAGACGCCATACGGCCCACAAAACCTAAAATATTTATTTTCTGGCCCTTTACAGGAGAAGTTTGCTGACCCCTGCTTTTAAGCAAACACAACAAAGGTAAATCAAATATCTATGTTTATATACCTAGGGTTTTTAATTTTGACTTCAAGAAGTCATAGAGGTATATCACTGGTCCCATTGGTATTAAACGTACTCATGTCATGGTGGATTGCAGCATGATACTTAAATCTGACAGATACATATAAAATGGGTTTACAGCAGTGGTTCTCAATGAGGGATGATTTTGTTCCCCAGTGGACAATTGGCAACCTCTGGAGAGAGTGTTGGTTGTCACAACTCGGAGATGCTACTGGCATCTGTTGGGCAGAGGCCAGGAACGAGGCTAGACATCTGACAGCTCCCTCAGGAAGGATGATCCAGCCCAAAACGTCAGTAGTGCGGAGGCTGAGAAACCCTGGTCTACAAGAAACTGAGAGTCCACTCTGATTTCTAGACTACCTCTTGAATACAAACACAGTTGCTACTCGGTGACATTAATTTATTCCTACCATTAATTTCTCTCTACCACCCATGCCATATTTATATTAATATTTATAAGAATGAGGAAGACAAATTTCTCTTTACTTTATGGGTATGTTTTTATGACTAACAATTGTCCATCTGTACCGTAATAATTTTCAAAGTAGAGTATTCTTATTCTCAACTACAAGCCTAAATGAATCATTCTTTGTTTCATCAACTAGCCTGATTTAAATTAAATCTGACTATTCCATTTTTAGCTTCTTAAAAGATCTTTTTCTTAATTCTTAACATATAGCACAAATGAAATAAAAATTTCCTTCCTATGTCAGAGATGTGTGTGAAGTAAGAATCCAAGCAAAAACTTCGATAGACTGAAGAAAAAAAGACAGGAGGTAGGAAGATGAACAAAAGACCACCGCAATATAAGTGCTAATAATGGTTTAAAGGCCAAAAAGAAAAAAAAAAAAAAAAAGACAATACAAAGGCTGACAAAATATCTGGATCTAGTAGATTTCAAGTTGAGGCAAATTTTCAAGACTGCATGAGAGGCTCTAATCAACTGACTTTAGCTTATTATCAAACTCTTGCATCCCCTCCCAATCCTCTGCAATCTTCTATCCTAAAATCGGGACAAATGGAATCACTTTAGGAACTCTATTTTTATATTTCTGTGTATAAAGGGAGTGTTCCATTTACACATAAATAGTGGTGGGTTTTTTGTCTTGAAAGTCATATTACTAGAAACCCAATTACGCATTTTCTAGAATTTTTGACATAGCATTTTACTGTTAAAATATTTAAATTTGTAGCTAGGAGCTGGTGGAATAATCACCTTTTATAAATTAAATATTCAAAAGTTTTCTAATTGTGTAGAATTATCTCTGATCTCCCATTTTCATGTACATGAAATAATATTCTTGCTCAAACACATACTTTTTCATATTTCGCAACACTGTACCTTTTCACCTGTATCACCTTTGGGGCCATTCTCTCCAGCATCTCCCTAGGAGGGGAAAAAAGCAATACATGTAAAATATATTGGTGACATTCAGCAAAGAGTACTTTTCATTATTTTAAGTTTCCTTTCATAGGCACTATATATTAAAATCTGTTATAAATGTTCTACAGAGTTAATGTACTTTACTTGACCAGCTGTCTGATATCAACTAGTCCAAATAAGTTTTATTACAATGAACATGGCTAAATAGCTTTAAACTACTCCACGATATTAACAGAAAGTAATTTCTCTGACTTCTAATAGCTTATTCTGGCACTAATAGCTTATTCTGGCCGCCTTAACTCTTTCTCTTTTCTCTGCTCAAAGAGTCACTCTAACAAAGGCTTTCTCCGGACTCCCTCAATATACCGTGTGCCTTACCCTTTCCGTCTCCTTCCTTGTCCCACTCCTGCCACCTGGAGCCCTGCCTTCTCCTTTCCCTTCAATCTGTGAATCCTACCCATCTCAAATCTCCAGGCCCTCTAAGTGCATGACCCAGCCCTCAAAACTGCTACACTGAACACTGAGTTATCTGGACCTAAGTGTTTTGCATTTGAGAAATAAATGTTTTATATCTTATTATAAAATTAAAAAAAATTATAGTAAAATAAATTGGGGAGTTTATGCTTCCTTTGTTATTTTTGAGAGCTCCTACGCCTATTCCCTCACTGATATCTTTCTACCCACAAGCAATGCTTTAGGAAAAAAGTCATTTGTTTATTATCCATGCTTTGCTTTCTTAAATTCTAAATTCTTTAAGTCTTATAGCATGCTCTAGTGGAAACATCATGAATTTTGGAGCCAGGGAGTCTGAGCCCAGGTCCAGGCCCTACTGGGCAAATGAAATTCTCTTTACATCAAATTTCTCATGTGCAACGTAAGGGCAAGAATATTTTATGGGGTTATAAGAAATAAACAATTACTGTGTCTAAAGCAACTGGGACAGTATCTGACACATCATAAGCTGTTAATGATAACCATTAGCAATAACAATGCATTATTGTTCATACATTCCATAAGCTGGAACATCCTTCTGTCCAGCTGCGTAAGAGGTCACTCTTCTATCATTTAAACTTTTCCGTAAAATAAGAGAGAAGCTACTGATAATGGTTTCCCTGGGATAAGGAGGGGTGGCGAAGGAGGGAGAGTTTAACTTTTTCGCTTCACTTTCTTTTCTTGTTTCAAATAAGTATGAGGCTATCCTGCTCGGGCATTCTTTTATGGCGACGGGGACAGCACAGTGGCCTGGGAGCCTGAGCCGCTTTATCTGTTGAGTCCCTGGAATGGTGCTGGCACTGCTCCCTTTCCCTCCTTAATTTCTACACAAAAGAGTCATCTGATGACTAATTAATTTCAGGTTAATTACCATGAACTGGTTGGAAGCCAAATAAATATACTGATCATAAGTTATGGGGGATCTTTGATAGGCAGCTCATTAGCACACTTTTAAAAACTGCTTGGAAATCCCTTTATTAAATAACAAAACAAACTTTCTTATTAGGAAAACTGGTTCAGAGTGGTCATGAAGTGAAGGGGTTGATTGAGCCGCCTCTCTGCTCTGCTCTCCTTCCATTTAAATAAATGTCTTTTTATTTTTGTTTTACAAGAATACAGTTGTAAAATACAGCTCAAAAATACAGTTACGTTCATGAAGCTTGCTGGATCTGTAGATGTACTTCTTTTGAGATTAGCGGTGATGATACTGATTTGTCAGAAAAATCGTATCACTTATGAAGGGCATTATGTGGTATCTTGGTAGTTGCCTGCAGAGACGGCATACTTCTCAAACACTGGTAAAGGACATAGCATGAGAACTCCCCCAAAGCAGTAGGGAAGGATGTTTGTCTAAGAGAAATTTAACATATGCACTCTGCTTCTCCTTTTGCTTCTCTTTTTGGGTTTTATAGGAATTCTTTTTGGGACAACTTTCAGCGTATTTGCTGCAGGTAAACATCTGTATCCCTTTAACCTACTGACCTAAGAAGTAATAGAGAGAGAGATGGATGCTTAGAAAAGTACTGGAGTGGCATTAGCAAACAGGTAGAACAGAAATTTTGCAGGCCTAGGGATTTTTGAAAGTCATTTAAAAGCCTGACATAGAATGTTTAAATTTGCACCCTTCTCCTCCATTTCTTTAAATCTTTTTTACCCAAACTTCTATACATATATAAGAATTACACTATTTTCTCCTTCCACTAATTAGCAGTTTGAAAAAACAGTGGTCATTATATCTATCTACATCTATATAACTAAGCATACCTTGTTTTATTGTGCTTTGCTTTATTGTACTTCAAAGATACTACTGCATTCTTTACAGATTGAAGATTTGTGGCAACCATGTGTCAAGCAAGTCTAAGGGTGCCATATTTCTAACAGCATCGTTTTTCAATTAAGGCAGGCACGTTGTGTTTTAGATATAATGCTATTGAACACTTAACTGACTACAGTATAGCGTAAACGTAACTTTTATATGCACTGGGAAACAGAAAAATTCATGTGATTCATTTTATTGCAATATTCACTTTACTGCAGTGATCTGGAATGGAGCCTGCAACATCTCCAAGGTATGCTTGTATACCTGTATGTGTCTATCCAACCACACATAAATACAGTTCAGTTTGGTACCTCTTTGGGGGAAAAAAAAAATATCAGCAGAATCATTCTCACCTTTTCTCCTCGTTCTCCAGGTTCTCCCTGGGCAAAAGAACAAAGATTGAGTGACATATTAAATTATAAAACACCTAATCAATCAACACTAAACAAAATCAGATATTAAACATACTATTAATAGATAAATTATACGTGACATTTTCTATTTTGGCAATATATAGTTGTTATATAAAAACAAAAGGTTAAGACGAGTTTCCTGGAGCACTGAGTGTGGATATCAATGGCAAATGTAATTTTAATTCTTTGCTTTTGAGGACTAAAGAAAGATATTTAAGATGATCAGCCAAAACCCGGCTTTTAGGGCACTAAGGAGAAAAATGTCGTGGCAATTCAACGTCTCGAGGCTTCTGAGATTACGACGTTTTATTCTGCTCACAGACTCAGTAAGGTGAGTTTATTTACTTACATCCTTCAATGAAATCTTCCATTCAAAGCAGCCCCTGGTGCACGGAATATTTCAGGGGTCAGAGTACCAGTGTAGTTCTCTATCTGTCTTCCCCTGATGTGACTAAGGCCTGAACTTGGACCCCTTCACAATGTCATGAACTCTCTTCAATCTGTTGTTAACCACTATGTTCCAAATTAGGTGTACTTTAGGAGGCGTTAGTTTTTTCAGAAAAGATACTATATTGGCGCAGAATCTAAGTGAGTTTAGGAGAGATGTCTTTACTCAAAATGATGACCATGACAGTACAAGGACTAAAATGCAAAACTGTGTTCTGAAAAGAATCTCATTTTCACTTTACCCAGGAAGGGACAGGGGACAGAGTCAGAGAGTAAATCTAAAGCAAATCACACACATTATGATAATATTCCTCTTAAGCTTGAGAAAGGGTTGCAATAAGATCAGACTACTTTAAAAATTATTTTTAAGGTGGTTATTGTGTTTTTTAAAATTACAATTCACTCAAGAAGTCTGTTTGAAGGCAACACTCTTTTCACTCCCTGAAACTCCGCCTGACCCTTTGGCTTTCTGAATTTCTGGTTACCTTTCACTGCTCAGCAGCCATCCTGATGGTCGCTAGGCAACAGAAGAATAGTACTGAGAACATGCATTAAGCATTAACTCCTATCATTTGGCTTTTTAGCATGCAGCTAGAGAGGGAAGAAGACAGGAAAATGGCTGTAGTCCCAGAAGGAGTATTTTCTTTCCTCTGCTGCAGGACAAAAGACAGGTCTATAAATTTTAGGTCTGTCCTAGGCGCCTGTCAATAGCAATGTGATCTGTAAAATCAGCTGACAAGCATCTGTGGGTACGGATACACACCAGCACAGCTGATGGGATTAGACATTAGTTTTGTACTTCAAGGGATGGTCACTCATCAAAGGACTTGGGATTTGTCTGCCTATTTGGTTTAAACTAAACTGTCAGCAATCTTTTTATATTTAAGATTCATTTGTTCTTCAAAAACAAAGGAAATTTGGAATCCAAAAAAAAAATCTCTATTACATTTTTTCCCTATTTAGTAATTCAGACTATATCCATTTTTAAATTTCAGACATGCCACATTTTTATTGTGCTCTTCATTTGATTAACTGGTTAGGTTGTGCAAGCCTTGGAGGTGGCCAAATCTTGAGGAAAAGTCACAGTGGCACTGTGAACATCTTTAGCACATCTTGTAAAAATTATGCAAATGTTGGCAGGATGGACGTGGCCTATGTTGTAATATGTTCATTAAGTGGTAAAATGACAAAGTCACATTTGAAACACAGGCTTTCTCATGTTATTTAAGTATCCCAGAAATAAAAATTTAGACATATCCTACACTGTTTCTCTGCATTTTTAATGCTAATGAGAATCACAAACATCACTTATTCTTTAGTCACAAAGAATTATACTACAGTATATTATATTATTGACAAAAAATTCCATCCAAGTAAAACCAGTGGGATATAAAAAAAGTGTAACATCTCACAATCTCATGAAAACTCATGCCTCAAATGATTCTGCTTGGTTTTCTTTGTACCAACCTTGGGCCCTGGCATTCCATTCTGTCCTCCTGTTCCAGGCAAACCGGGCTCACCCTCAAAATAAAAGATAGATACTACTAAATAAAACAGACAAAATCAACACATTATATAGCTCATTAGAGGATATAACCACCCAATAATGCTCAAGAAGTACATAGCATGTTAGACTAGTTACACAAGTTAGCTTGTTTGGTCCAAAATTCTATGTGCTAGGGACCTAGGATACAAGAGGGCTAATTTCCTTGTGTTGAGTCTTTTCTCCACTGAGAAAGTGAAAGCAAATTACCAATGGAAATGAGTATCTAGCATGATGCTAGGTACATATAGCTAGGTATATGCTAGGTACAATATTTGTTGAATGAGTAAAAGACGTGAAAATTTAAGACTTTCTTGATGGAGAACTTTTAAGTGATTCATCAACTGAGGAAAATAGAGACTAAATCATTCTATTTATTAGACTTAAGCAAATGAGCATATCCAAACCTAAATCTTGAAGAATATACACAGCTTGGAACATCTACTTAACTCATTTAGACACATTTGACACAAAAGTAAAAATGGCTTTGATTTCTCTTTCCAGTTTCACTGTAAATATAATTAAAATCAACATTCGGAGTTGTGGTTTTCATTGTCATATTGAGTGATAGGCATTTGAGAAAAAGATGATGGCTATTAGCTAGAAAGATTTTCCATTTCAGAAAGATGACGATGTATATCAATCTTTCTAGACTCTGAACCAGCAGTTGTTTTCCAAAGCGGAAGTCTCTTGCGCTCAGAAGCAAAGGAAAGATATTCTGCATGATGACTGTAGTTAACAATACTGTATGGTATATTTGCAAGTTGTTAAGAGAGTAGATCTTAAAAGTTCTTATCACAAGGAAAAAAAACTTGTAACTATGTGAGTTGATGGATGTTAACCAAACCTATTGTGGTGATCATTTCACAGTATATACATGTGTCAAACCATTATGTTGTACACCTGAAACTAATTCAATGTCATGTGTCCAATGTATCTCAATAAAATTGGGAGAAGAAAGAAAGTAGCTTTTAATACTTCCATGTAGCTCAAACTTAGAGCAACTAGAATTTCATTTTCCTTTAAAAACATTCCCAAAGCCATTTATTATGTGCTTCAACTTCTTGGCAAGTTTCTTTTCCCTGAGGGTTAAAAAGTTGCTACTTAGTTGATTAAAAAAAATTGACTTTATTTTTTAGAGCAGTTTTAGGCTAACAGCAAACTTAGTTGATTTTTTAAGAATGTTTTCTAGGTTGTCTGGAGGGCAGAAATTGTGCCATTTTAGTATTTGTGCTCTCACCTTCAAAAACACTTACATTAGTAAAACAGCAACATTTCTTAAGTTCCAGGAGCTTTACATACATTAACTCACTTAATTCTCACAAGTTTCTATAAGGTAAGTACTATCTTTATCTATATTTAATAGATGAAGAAACTAAGGCACAGAGAGGTAAAGTAATTTTTCCAGATTTACACAACTCTGCCTTAAGAGGTTGTGCTTTTAGTACAATGATGCATTGCTGAATGAATGAATGCATCTCGAAACTGGGAGAGTTGATGAAGACTATTTCTATCCTCATTATCATTTGGTTTATACTCCCCGTTTATAAATGACCTTCCAGAATGTATACAAACCTGAATTAAATGTAACTTCTATAGAGATGATTTTTCTTCACCTACCAGATAAACTAAGCAATGTGAAGTTAATAGTGTCTTTCTAGAAGAGCAAAAAATGTTTTTCTCTTATACTGGATTATTGTAATTGCTAAAGTCTTAACTCATGGAAGAAATTCTGCTTCCTATATAAAGTTACACTATAATCATTTGCTCTTTCCTCGATAAAATAGCAAAAATGTTGACTTACAATAACGATGGCTATTATAAGAAAATTTTGATAAGCTATTTGTACATAACCAAGGGTAAGAACTCCAATGGAAACTGAATACACCCTGAAAGAGGACTGTCATTTACTATGCAACCAGAAAAAGAGTTATCGAGTCTGCTTTCTTCAAAAAACTTACACCAGGAGGCACTAATATCGTAACTCATGGTTTAATGCAAACGACGTGCTGCCAGGGAACAATACAAACTTTGTTTAGACTTTCAAAGAATAACTATGGTAGCCAGAATTATTTTTAAAAGAAAATGGTTAAGCCCCTGGAACCAGACAAAATACATGCTGAGATTTTGAAGCAAGGAAGACAAATGTTGCTTAGGTATCTGCACAACATCCTTCTTAAAATATGAACATCGAGGGACTAAAACTTGATCCTTTTTTTCCCTTTGATTTTATATTTTGTTAAAATAATCTTTTAACGTAAAAGAAAACAAAAAATTGCACCCATAATCCCATCACTCTATCATAACTGTTTTCATTTTGTCCGGTTTCCTTCTAGCCTTTTAAATTTATGCTTACATATTTCAAGCAATTGTAAGCTTATTACATAGTTTGACATTCTATTTTTTATTATTTTATACCACACGTTTGTTTTTACACAGTATCTGTGATTGTCTTGTGAATAGTTTATTATCTATCAAAGTCAGGTGTGATCATTTGTTTAAGCTGTCCCAGATTGTTGAATACTTAGGTTGTTTCCAATTTTTGCTATTAAAGGTAAATTAAAATAAACATCTATGTAAATATTTCTAAGTTGCTTTCCAAAAGGGATCTGAGATTTATCTGCTTTTCTAGGCACCCACTCTGTTACTTTTTCACAACTTCATCAGCATTGGATATCACAATTTTAATTACTTTTGTGGCTATTTTATTTTTTAAAATTTATTTATTTAATTTATTTATTTTTGGCTGCATTGGGTCTTCGTTGCTGCGTGCGGGCTTTCTCTAGTTGTGGTGAGCAGGGGCTACTCTTTGTTGCGGTGCGCGGGCTTCTCATTGAGGTGACTTCGCTTGTTGCGGAGCGTGGGCTCTAAGCACGCAGGCTCAGTAGTTGTGGTACATGGGCTTAGCTGTAGTTGCTCCACAGCATGTGGGATCTTCTGGGATCAGGGCTCGAACCCATGTCCCCTGCATTGGCAGGCGGATACTCAACCACTGTGCCCCAGGGAAGTCCCTGTGGTCATTTTAATAAGCACAAACGAGAATTTACTGGGGCCGTTTTACGTTTATCACTTGTAAGGTTAAATAGGTATGTAGCGAGATTTTAAAGCTAAAAAGTGAATAAGGCTGTTTCCTGAATGAATCAAGGGAAGATAAAAAGGAAAAATGGCTCATAGCATTTTACCTTTGTAAAAAGTTATAAGAAAAATATATTCAAACTCAGATTAGGAGGTTATGGAACATTCTGTTATTATTCAAATTTAGTTTCCCAGGTTGTGTTAAAGGAATGTTACAGATGAAATGCTATACAACTTTGATTACCAAGGCCAACCAGTGGGATTCTGGAAGGCATTAATTCATTCAACTAACATTTAGTGAAAATTTACTGTATGTTTTACTCTGAGGGTTTCATGGGATATAAAGATGAAATAGACATGACAGGTACCTGTGCCCAGAGAGCTTGTTTTTGAGTGAGAAAAGAGATATCTACATAAATAACTTAAGAGGACATCTAATTGAGATGGAACTTTTTTCTTTGAGCAAAGTTTTCTTGCACTTCATAAAGAGGCATAATAAATAGAAATCAAAGGGAAGTCTTAATGAGAATGAAGCTTATGTCATCTGGTGTATTGATATTTTCTGGTATATGAGGACAAAATATCATGAGGCCTCTTCAAATAAAGTTACAATGATATTACTTTACTACATAATATAGTAAAAAAGTACATATACAGAGAAATATATCAGAGAAGTATAGACCAAAAAAATGGGAATTGGGTTTTGTGTGTGTGGGAACTAGTCTCATGTTTACTGGATAATCTATTCATCTATTTCTGAATGCATCTCATATTCACAAGTACTAAGGACATTCCAAAGATAGTAATGAAGAAAAATAGCAGCTAACATCTTAACTACAGGTAGATTGATAGAGTTTTCTCTATTACACTTTAAATTCTAGGGCTATTCCTAGTGTATTTAAGCTAAAAATAAGTTGAACTGACTTTTAAGAAGGATAACGCTGCTTTCTTTCTTTCTTTCTTTTTTTTTTTTTTTTAAACCAAACACTCTTTAGAACTCTAATGTAAAACATCACCCAAGGCTTTTACAGTTATTTTAGTTACTGCTATTCAGGGGCAACTTGAAAGAATACTTAACAATAGAAAGGAATGTCATTTTCCTACCAAATTGAGTGCTAAAGAGAAACAGGCCATTTAGCAGTAATACTGCTCCCTTCCACTTCAATCACAAAGGGTTACAGCTTTAAATTTTCAGCATAGTATAATTTTGCATTCACCTTGTCAATATAGATTTGTTTCCTTTAAGTACTGCATTTTCAGGAAGAACTCATCTAAACAGAAGAACTACAACTGTCCCCCCTTATCCTCTGTTTTGCTTTCCTTGGTTTCAGTTACCCGTGGTCAACCAAAGTCTGAAAATATCGAATGGAAAACTACAGAAACAAACAATTCAGAAGTTCTAAACTGTGCGCTGTTTTGAGTAGCGTGATGAAATCTGGTGCATTCTGCTGCATCCCACCCAGGACGTGGATCACCCCTTTGTCCAGCGTATCCTGCCCGTTAGCCATTTAGTAGCCACTAAGTTATTAGATCGACTGTCATGGTATCACAGTGCTTGTGTTTACGTTAATTTTTATTTTACTTAATAATGGCCCCAAATATGGGCAATTCAGATATTCTCTTACTGTACCTAATTTCTAAATTAAACTTCATCATAAGTATGTACATATAGGAAAAAGCATAGTATATATAGGGCTTAGTACCCTCCTCGGTTTCAGGCATCCACTGGGGGTCTTGGAACGTATTCCCTGCGGATGGGGCTGGGGACTACTGTACAAGGAACATGAAACAGCAGCAGATGAAACGAGTGATATTGAACATAACATGGTATCAGTCTTAAGGTTGTTCTCCTACCACTGGAGTTGGTGGGGTTGGTGCCTGCGTGTAATAAAATAAAGACTAAAAACGGGCAGCATTGGTCACTGATACCTCGCTAAAGCATTGGGTGGACTGGGCCTTTCTCCCTGACGGTGACAGCGCATAGGAGGATCTCCGTGGCCTAAGGGGTGAGCAGGACTGGCCGCTAGTCATTCCTCTCCTGCAGGCAGTCATGGTGGGGAGTCGGGTGCCCCTGTATGAGGCTTCAGAGCCTCAGAGGCTTTGGTAGCTATTGGGTAAATAACCCTTGGTAGAGGAAGATTCTGAAGGCAGTGAGGTGCCCACAGGGACTTCCAGTTAGAACTATCTGGGGAAGAGTCAGGAAAATGGAGTTTCTGCTCTCCATTCATATTTATTTTCTCTCTCTCTAGTTCAGTTTAGTTTAGTCTTCCACCCTAGTCCCCTAATGCCAGTGAGGATGAATAGAAACTTGTGCGAAGGTAGGACGTAGAAAATGACCAACATATTTTACCTTGAAATTTCTAGAAATGTAGCATTTTACCACACAAAACTATAAAATAAGAATCCTTGCCCCAAACCTCAAGTGTTATGAATGCTCTAAATAAATCCTTTGTCTTTTTGTACTCCAGCCCACTTCCATGAACTCCCAGGGGTACACACATCCCTAGTTTAAGAAATTGGACTTAAGGGAGATCCAGTTAACTCTAATAATGTTACAGTTTAGCTCCACTTTTTTACATAAGTTTGTGTGGGTTGACCCACTGAACTAATGCATCAGTTTTTTTCTATATATGTTGTCTATATATATATATGTAAAATCTAAAACACAACCCACTTGTATATTGGAGATTGTCAATCATTGCATTCAACAAGAAGCGAATCTTTGATGATGTTATAGTTCAATACATTTAGAACTGTACAACCTGGAATTAAATAGCACAAAGTGGAAGGACAAGTTGGAATCAAACACCAAAAATTAAGCCACACAGCCATAATGAAATCAGAGTAGTCCGTATTCGATTTTTACACTAACTAAACTGAATAACCATAAATTGGTAATTTATTTGTTGTTGTTGTTTACAGATGTCTAGTACCAATGTATTTAGAATTTCAATGGAAAAATGTTCTCAATCCCACATTATTTGATCCCATTTGCTCCCTAGGCAATTGTCCCACTTCTCTTTGACCACCCACCCTCCCGCCCTGTTTCCATGCCATAAAGACTGTGGCATGGGATGAACCTTGAAAATGAGCAGAGTTTAAACCCGTGTTGCCCAATATGGTACCACTAGCCACATGTGGCTCTTGAGCACTGGAAATAAGGCTAGTTTTTGAGATGTGACGTAAGCATAAAATACGATTTTGAAGACTCAGTTGTAAAAAAAAAAATGTAAAATATCTCATTAATAATGTGAATACTATTAATCTTAAAATATTAATTTATATGATGTTGAAATGATAGTTTTAGATATATTCAGTTAAATAAAATATATTATTAAAATTAATATCACCTGCTTTTTAAACACCTAAAAAATGTGGTTACTAGAAAATTCGCATTTACATATGTGGCTTGTATTTGGAGCTTGCTTTATGTTTCTATCAAACAGCATTAGTTTAAACTATAAAATTATATAATTATTAGAAGACATGATGAACCAGAAGCCTTTAAAAGCAGGGAAGGAGCACATCAGTATTCAATCAAGTCAACGTACGGCGAGACTTCAGAATGGAGACGCCATCGTGGAGTTAAAATCCACCACTGGACTCTGCCAAGGAAGGTAGTGTGTGGGGGGTTGAGAGCGAAGGGCTGCTCTGGAGCAGACGCTGCTGAGGGGCCAGAGGAGCCACAGGTGGCAAGGGGGTAGAGGCTGACCCTAGGGACCTCCTAACCCACCTCCGTGCCACCCACCGGCCTCCAACATTCTCCTAAAAACAAGTCAACTTATAACTACTTCGCTCAGTTCTCTCCAAGCCTGTCCCATCGCACTCGGAATGAGGGCCCCTGCAAGGTCTGGCCCTGTTGCTTCTCTAACCTCACCTTCTGCCACTCCAGCCACATTGAACTCTTTGTTTCAAGATGCGAGGCAGGAGTCGGCCCACGGTCTTTGCATTTGGGCTTCTCTCCCGTGGACCACCTTCCCTCTGATATCCAGGGATTTACTCTCTCACCTTCTCAGCCTTGGAGCAACTGTCCTCTTATTACAGGGGTTGCCTGGAATACCCACCACCACACACCACCACTCCCTATGCCCACCCATTATCTTACTTTGCTTTCTCCATTGCACTAATTTCCACCTAAGGGAGAATTTTTTTGTTCCTTTTCTGTCACCCCCATTAGGATTGCCAGACTTGGCAAATAAAAATACAAGACGCCCAGCTAAAATTTAATTTCGGATAAACAACAAATAATTTTTAATTAAGTGTGTCCCAAATATTGAATGGACATATCACATGAAAAATGATGGGTTGTTTATCTGAAATTCAAATTTGATTGAGCCTTCTGTATTTTACTTGGCGACCGGATTTCCCACCCCCTCTCCACCACTAGAATACGAACTTTGCTTAGTTCACTCCTCTTTCCACATTGTCTAGAAACTGTACCTTAACACATAATAATTGTTCAGTACATCCACGTTGGAGGAATGGATGAACACAGGATACGCGAAGACATTAAGCCTATATGAAAATGTGAAGCCCTTACAGGCCTGGTAAGAGGTGAAGACAGCAAGACTTTTCTGCTGGGAAACTGGAAAAGACCTATGAATCTGGTGGCAAGAGATGGCTCTTTGTCTGGACTATGGCGAAAGACAGCAGTGAGAAAAGAGACAGGGACCCAGGAAAAAGATGAGAGAGATGTTAACCCAGCAGTGACATGTCCATGTCCCGCAGGTCAGTCTGAAGCAGAATTGAAAAGTAGAGGACGAGCCTGGGGTCAGTGAAGGGCGGGAGTTAGTGGAGGGGAGGAGTCGCGTAAAGGGCAGGGAGCCGGGAATGAGCAGAACTTTCACTGCTGCCGAGGAAAAGCCCTGAGCCCCTCCGGGACTCTGTCAGGGGAAGAGTGGTTGCCTAGAGGACTAAAGGCTCCAACAGTTGTGCCTGTGGGTACAGAGACCAGGCCATTAGAAATACTTCCATCTATTCGGTTATCTCCCCTCTTCCGTCTGCTCCTTCCCTCGCCCCATGTGTCTCAGTGAAGGGCAAGTAGTAGCTGGGGCAACGCTGGTTGTATGAATTATCATGTCATCTCAACTTTCCCAGAAAACTTACATGTGTCATCATTTACCTCATGAACTCATTCTAACATCTGCTTCTCCCTAAGCAGAAGCACTCACAAAATAGGGCAATATATATATATATTTTTCTTTTTTTTTGGCTGCACCGCGTGGTATGCGGGATCTTAGTTCCCCGACCAGGGATCGAACCCATGCCCTCTGCAGTGGAAGTGCAGAGTCTTAATCACTGGACCGCCAGGGAAATCCCAAGGGCAATATTTTAGTTGAAAGGAACCAAGCCAGCCATTCTTAATAGATGAAGAAACGCATTCAGAAAGGGGAAGTACCTTTTCCAGAAGCAAAGAGCTGCAAAGAGGCAGATGTGAGATTAGAACCCAGGTCTTCCGATTCCCCATCTTGTGTTTCCTCTATCTGAGTAACTTGTGTCTAAAGAACTCATTCATATTTATTATGTTTCTTTTGTCTTCAATTTTTGCAAAAAATGAGAAAGCTGCTTCAGGAAGCCTCCAGTCTAATCCCAGGTTTTCTACTTCTGGTCCTGGGACACAGAGCAAATTGCTTGAGCTTCTGTGGGGCTCAGCTTTTATTCTATGCAGTGTGTGGAGGGAGATTAAATGCTTACCCTCTCCCAGATCTAAAGGATTAAAATTTATTTTATTATTATTATTAGTTGTTATTGTTGGACTAAGCATGTCAATGGTGGCATAAAGGAAGATTCCTCAGACATCTGATTAAACTTGCCTCAAGTCCCAATTTCACCAGCTATGGAAGTCTAGGATTTGCTTTCCCACCCCTCTGCTTGAGCTCTTTCATCTGTATGTGTCATCTCTGTTTTGCCCCAGACCAATTCAGATGGGTCAGTTGGTTCTTCACCAGTTGCCTCAAGAAATTCACTCTCCTCAGGTCTTTTTTTTTTGGTGTGTTACTTTCTGCTTTATAACAAAGTGAATCAGTTATACATATACATATGTCCCCATATCTCTTCCCTCTTGCGTCTCCCTCCCTCCCACCCTCCTATCCCACCCCTCTAGGTGATCACAAAGCATGGAGCTGATCTCCCTGTGCTATGCGGCTGCTTCCCACTAGCTATCTATTTTACGTTTGGTAGTGTATATATGTCCATGACACTCTGTCACTTTGTCCCAGCTTACCCTTCCCCCTCCCCATATCCTCAAGTCCATTCTCTAGTAGGTCTGCATCTCCTCAGGTCTTTTGTGAGCTCAGGATTGAATACCTGGGGTTCCTGAAAGGTGTCCCATTACAGAGCACTCAGAATTTTCTCATCTCTCTGCCTTCTCCTCTCTCCCCCTTCCACCTCACCTTCCTCCTTCCTTCCCTCCTTCCTCAACCATCCTGGGAATTCAGCTTCACCCTCTCTTATGTGGAGCAATTCAGTAGTTTTTAGCTCCTACTTGCGTACTCAATGCCTAATGCTTCTGTTTCTTTCCTGGAGGCAGAGGCTTTGTTACTTGGTGAAAGAGAAACAGAAAATTCTTTGAGCTTTCTGTTGGGTTGGTTGTGCACCAAAGAACTGGCATCCCTGTAGGGGAGTTTTGTCTCGTTTATCCAGTCAGCAAACTCCCTCCCTAAAATTAAAATCTCTTTGTCCACCTTGGTAATATGAATAATAGTAGAAAAGTAGACCATTCTATCAGCCAGAAACTTAATGAAAATATTCTATTTCAGATAATTTACTGAAATGGGTCCTAAACTGATTAAAGTAATACCTAAACTAAACCTAATAACCAAACCTTCATTATGCTTTTAAAAAAAGTACAAATGTCTAAAATAAGAAAACATGATAGTTGTATCAATAGTGCTACAGTATGGACTATTTCAGAAATAAGTTTGTGGTTGACACTTTTATTCGCGTTTTTTGTACGGCTAACGTAGACAGAAATGTACAAAATATAATTTGAACAAAGAAATTCAAATGCAAAGAGATAGCTAAGAATTTAGGGGTCACAGAAAATAGCTAAGTTGAGTTTATCTGGATGAAATTTACAGGAGAGAAGAATGATCTGCCTTGAGCACACCCCTAAAATGTGAAGGTCTAGGGAGAAGTACACATGGATGACCCCCCATCTCAACCCTCCCTGCTAATGTCTTCCCCTCTCTTCCCAACCCCAGTTCTCTTATTCATCAAGAAGGGACTTTGGGGCTGCGTGTGGACACCACGGCCTGCAAGCTCTGCCCACAGCTCCCTACCAATAGCTGCTCCAGGCCACTCACAGGTGTACAGGCGCACACGCCAGCTGTGTGGTTCACCCTTGGGACAATGGACCTGGGGAAGAGGCCACTACAGGCAATGGAAGCAGACTCAGCACAATAGAGGCAGGAATTCTTGGGTCCTGGGTACCTGGGCTGTGATCTAGAAGCAGGGATCTGGGCTTTTAGTGGGCATGTCTCCTTGGCCCTGTGGACTTCTCACCCCATGGGGACGGACCCAACGTAAGAGGGACAAAGGAGGGTGAAGAGAAACACTGCCTGGGTCTAAGGGAAACATTGTACAGTATTCCCTTTTAAATAACTTATAAAAGGTGTAAAAACCAGCCTGGGAGCATGATGTCACAGTGTGGGGTGGGGGTCTCTTTTACGTGTATCAGAGAAATCGTTCTCTGCGTGTACTCTTATGGAAAAAAAAGATTAAGAATAAAGACATGTTTTAGGAAGACAAAATATCAAAATGGATGAAGGGGGTATGTGACGTGGAAGAGGTTGTTAGGACTGGAATAAGTCAGATACAACACACTTTGTTCAGCTCTCATGTGTTACATGAATCTCTTCTAAATTAGATAATTAGTGTTTATTGCAACTTTGTGCATGACTAGGGCTGCTAGAAAAGGAACTGCAGTAGCAATAGCTAATCAGCATCTGATATTCCCCTAATGCAGGAATGAGGAAGAGGCGGGGACTTCTGTGTATCCAATGACAAAGAAACTCAAAAGTGGTGTTGGATGTTTGGGGAAAGACTCTCATTCCCTCTCTGGATGTAGATAGGAAAGAATGAAGCCCCAGGCATGATTGGCAGCCTTCCAACCAAGAGGAGAGTAGGAATTAGAGTGAAGGCAGCAACGTGAAAGACAGAGTGACAAGATGGAAGAACTGGGTTTTTAGTGATGAGGTTTCGGTGCCAGGACAAAGCAACGCTGAAGCCTGCATTAGTGCTGGACCTTCAAGTTACATGACCAGTAAATACCTTTCTTTTAAAAACTAGTTCTGGGGCTTCCCTGGTGGTGCAGGGGTTGAGAGTCTGCCTGCCAATGCAGGGGACACGGGTTCGAGCCCGGGTCTGGGAAGATCCCACATGCCGCGGAGCAACTAGGCCCGTGAGCCACAATTACTGAGCCTGCGCGTCTGGAGCCTGTGTTCCGCGACAAGAGAGGCCGCGATAGTGAGAGGCCCGCCCATTGCGATAAAGAGTGGCCCCCGCTTGCCACAACTAGAGAAAGCCCTCGCACAGAAACGAAGACCCAACACAGCCATAAATAAATAAATAAATTTATTTTTAAAAAAACAAACAAAACTAGTTCTGTTAAGTATTCTATGACTTGCAACATAACGTGCCCGTGATAATATACCCTTTTATAAAGTTTAAAAACCCAGGTAATTTCTTCTTTCCTGAAGTATAGTTCCTAATAATAAATCTATGTATAGTTTGAATGATAAATTATTCTTTTCACTCGGAAGAGATGTGCCTAATTATTCATAGAAATGGTCAATGGTTATGTCTAACGGGAAAAAGTCTAAAGATCAGTGAAAAGTAGTAGAAAGAGATAATAGTTCTTACTAGCATTCACTTATACACCCAGCAGGTTTCTGAGTCATGGAGTTCTTAATGCCCCCAATTCAAAGTGGAAAATAGTCTGCTCTTATTTAATAATGTTTTAAAATAAACAGTTAACATTCTATACGTCCTTTATTTTGTCCGATTAAACTTTGAGGTAAACATGACAATCATCATTTGACAAATGAAGAAACTAAAGCTCAGAGAAGGAAAGTAACTTGTCCAAGATCATACATATACTGAACAGCAAAGCTGGAATTTTCTGAATTTAAAATCCACACTCTTAACAGTTGGAGCCAACAAACTGGCTTTGAAGTTGAACTCCACCACAAACACCTCAGTGACCCTGGGCAAAATATCCTTTCTGCGCCTTGGTTTCCTCATTAATAAAATGGAGATAATAATAGTATCCACTTCATAGGATTGCTGTGAGGAATAAGTGAGGTAAACTTAGGACAGTGCCTGACAGTTAGTAAATGCTAAATACATGCTAGTATTACATACTGCATTCTTCTATTCTCTGCATTGGGCAGAGAAGACAGAGAAGAAGATCCTGAAAGAAATTCAATTTCTCCTAAATTAACCCCACTGATGCTGTTTCATAATTGGGTAATGGTTCCTATCCCCTTGGCAATGTGGCCTAGTATCAAACAGATGGAATTGGGTAAATGTTAAGCTGTTATGATTGTCACAATAAGTTATTTCATTGCAGCCTTATTTTTAATGCAAATTGCAAAATCAAGAATGTCATTCAGAGATCAGATCTAATGATACAAGAACAGGCTTTGTGATTTATACTGACTTACTATTTTAGTGGTAAGAAACTTGGAAAAAAAGTAGTCCAAGATGAATACAAAAACCCTAAAATGGTTAATAATATGGTGTTTTAGGAACAAAATTCTAAGACCAAGGTTGTCTAACTTGAACTGTAGGTACTGCAACGTAGTGATATTTTCTCTTCCCTTTACCAACTGCTGTTCACTGTTTAAGTTACACCTAAAGTCGCCTATTCAGGGAAACATTACTTGACCCTTTTACACCAGGCCAGGCTGTACTGTGTTCCCCCACTGTAGTACTTAACAGCATTGTCATTTAACAGATTTTTAGTATAACTTCATATAATGTCCTTATCCACCATAGGCTGAAATTCCATGAGGGCAGAGACAGCGTTAATGTCAGTGCTCAGATGGTGCCTTGTACTTAGTAGTAAAGGCTGAAGAAAGATTTGTTGAATGGAAGATTGAAGGAATTGGTAAATAAATCAATGAAAACGTTTAAGGTAAGTTTTTTAAAAAATCACCAGATTATATATGCAGTTTAATCAGATCTAGTAAATAATATTTTGGTGATCTCATCTATTAAATATAGTGTCTTTTCAACTAAAATGGAAAATAAGTGGACTTGATGATGTCATAATTCATTCAAACACATTTCCCTTACATTGTTGCTTTGTTTTGCAACAGTCTGTGATCAGCTTTCCTTCCTCTCACACCCCTTCCCCCACCAATACCATTTCCTCAACTATTTAGTCTTCCCTCTCCCAATATTACCCTTTAGCAGAATGATAACTAGTATTAACTTTTATAGTAACATGCCTAAATGAAGTCAGGGGGAAAGTGTTTTTTTAAAAATTAATTACTATAATTGCTTTATTTCAAGCCAGCATTACAGTACTTCTTTCAACCAACTTTTTATCCCCTTATAAAAGAACTTAAAATTAATTATATAAAGAAAAGAAATAGCTTTTGTTTCACTTAACAAGTAAAAGTGAGTGAAAAGTCCCTTTAAGAGTAAGCTTGTATATAAAAATGCCTGAGAATATATGCATAGAACTCAGGGATGATGTGATTTTACTATATGAAAGATCCTGTACATGAATTGCCAACAGGCACATGAAAAGATGCTCAACATCACTAATCATCAGGGAAATGCAAATCAAAACCACAATGAGATATCGCATCACACCTGTCAGAATGGCTATCATCAAAAAAGACACGAGATAACAAAAGCTCATGAGGATGTGGAGAAAAGAGAACACTCGTGCACTGTTGGTGGGACTGTAAATTGGTGCATCCACTATGGAAAACAGTATGGAGGATCCTCAAAAAATTAAAAATAGAACTACCACATGATTCAGCAATTCCACTTCAGGGAATATATACAAAGGAAATGAAAACACTAAATTAAAAAGATATCTGCACCCCATGTTCACAGCAGCATTACTTACAAGAGCCAAAACATGGAAACAACCCTAGTGTCCATCCACAGATGAGTGGATGAAGAAGTTACGGTGTATACACATAGACAATGGAATATTGTTCAGCCATAATAAACGAGGAAATCCTGCCATTTGTGACAACATGGATGGACCTTTCGGGCATTATGTTAAGTGAAATTAGTCAGACAGAGAAAGACAAAAATACTTTATGATCTCACCTTTATGTGGAAGCTAAAAAAACAAACACAAACAAACACAAACAACAAAAAAACAAACTCATAGAAAAAGAGATCAGATTTGTAGTTCCCAGATGTTGGGGCTTGGAGGTTTTGGGTAGAGGAGGAATTGATGGAAGGTGACCACTTCAGGAAGGTGACCTTCCCCAAAGGTACAAACTTCGGATTATAAGATGCTAAAGATGTAATGTACAACATGATAACTATAGTTACCATTGTTGTATGATGTATATGAAAGTTGTTACGAGAGTAATCCTAAGAGTTCTCATTATAAGGAGAAATTTTTTTCTTTTTTTTCTTCCATTTCTTTTTATTGTTATCTATATGAGATGGTGAATGTTAACTAAACTTATTGTGGTAGTCATTTCACTATGTATGTAAGTCAAACCTTTATGCTATATACCTAAAAATCATACAGTGATATATGCCAATTATATTTCAATAAAACTGGAAAAAAGAGAAATATTCTGTAATAGGAAAGTGATGATGTTTCTTCAAGAAGATAGAAAGCATCCTATTATCATAGTTACCAGAGAAAACACAGTCATGTATTCCTAGAATTCTAATGTACATAGCCAATAACTTCAAAAGACAGAAAAATTAATAAAAATAATTTAACACTCAACTTTAACCTGCAAAGTATTAAATTGCTCTAAGACAATTTCCCTAAACTATTAATTAATCTGGAATCAAAAATCAATCACTTCATTTACTCGCTATATCTTTTCTTAAATTCTAAAATTGGAAAGTTATAAATATATTGGGTAAAAGATCACTGGGTAAATTTACGCTAACTAGCCAGGATATAAGCAGAACTACAACATACTTAAATCCTTCAGGAATTTAATTCAGACATTTTAATGATAAAGTCAAGGTAGCAAAAGAAAAGAGTTCATTCAGTGGTTACAGAAAGTGAATAAGGGATAAAAAATATTGAGTTCATTGTATATAGCTCACTGTATAGACTTGAATCAACAGCTTGACCTTTGGAAGTCTGAGAGCTTCCATTTATCTGTTCTCTAAATATACTTACAATAAAAATACCATTAGAAGTATGCTGTGAGGATTAATGTCAGTGGAGAACTGTGAGACTCATGGATAAGAGATGAAAAGGAACTCTTAATACCATAGCTATAAACTAATTAAATTTTAATGTTACTTAAAAATCATATAGCTATCTGGGATAGATTCAAGATGATACACTAATATCAATATTTAATTTATATTGTATTTTGAAGATTTAAATATAATAAACTATAGAAAGTATTTGAAAAATACATGAAACAAGATCATCTGATATTTATCTTTTGCTTTGGAAGCAAAACTATGACTCTGGATCCTCAGAAAAATTCTAGCTTGTTTAGACAAAATAATTTGCTTTTAATCCTGAAACTCTTTAACATTAATTTTATGGTAACAGAGACAAGGATGTGAGAGCTGCACAAAGTAGACCTTTAATGTGCCCTATCATTACCCCCAGATCTCTTCTCCTATGGCATTTGCACAGTGCTGGGCACTGCTTGCTATTCAAATATATTGTCATAATGATGATTTATTCTTATGTATGCCAATTAATGTGAAAATGTGAAAACAGTAGAAAAAAGCAGGGTTCTAATAACATCTATTAAGAGTTGATATATATATATAGATACATATACCTATATATATTTAAATACACATAATATATAAATATATATACGAACACAAATTATATACATAATATATATAGAAACAAAAATTACAGACAGCAATTTATTTTGTCAAAGGATTCTTTAGTCTAAAAAATGCTTCTACCACAAAATAATTTTAAAAGCCCACTTCTCCAGTATCTAAGTAGGGTTTAATTGACAAATATTCAGATATACATCTCTTCATACATGCATGTGTGTGTGTATGTGTGTGTGTGTGTGAGTATGTGTGTATGTGTGTGTGTGTGTGAGAGAGAGAGAGAGAGAGAGAATGAATGAAGGGGCACAAATAAAATGTTTATTATACTTCTGAACCAACAAGACATGTTCATGAGAATTACAGAAATTTTTGTGCCCAGTGCAATTAGCCAGAGGAAAAGAAGGCAACATTTTACTTTTTTAGGTAAGACCTGTCATTACATTTGCCCTAACCGCTTTGGCTATTGGAAAGAAGTCCAAATTATGGAAACAACTGCTTTCAGAACTGGGGACAGAGGATGCTAGAAGCTGGTTGAATTGGAAAAGAGACATGGGTGACTTTTTGTGGATGCACAGTGTCTCTTAGAGACTTAGAAATAAATTAGTACAGCCCTTTCTCTCATTCTACAAATGAAGCCGCCTTGAGCCTAGAGAGGAAGAGGAACTTTCAAAGGCTGCACATGAAGTGGAAGAGCACAGAATATCTCAACTCCAGGTCAGCGCTCCTACACGACCCCACACCGGTGACTGAGATTTCGAAATAATGTGAGATGTGTCTTCCTCTTTCTCTTTCCCTTATCTATAGTGTTTGTATTCCAACTACTGGGAATGGGGTGCATCAGTGGAGAAAGAGTCAGGGGAGAGAGAAATATTTTACCTTCATATGTGACTTTGCATCTTCATTTTCTTCCCATCATAAATTCAACTGGCTTCACTTCCTTCTTGAGGGTAAGCCTAGGGCTCATTTGTTGAAATTCTTAAAGTGTGATACTACTACAGATACTTGATAATATTTATTGAGCCCCTACTACATTATGTTCACTTAGATACATTATCTAGTTAATACTGCAAAGTCTATATTAATATCTTACACTGGAGCCTTAGAAACATTTAAGTAACCTGCACAACTTGAAGCCTTCTCTCTCAGACTGCAAGGACCACATACCACACCACCTCCCACTTTTCAGAGAAGGGTGCTTAGTAGCCCTTGATAGATTGTGATGCCAGAAGGGGCTAGATTGGAGTTGAATGCCACGTTACTGCTTATGTAAGTCTTCTTTCCCCGTACGATCTGAAGAACTGGAGGACCATTACACAAATAAGAAATATTCAGATCAGCAATCAAGTTGACCAAAATTTAAAGAAGAATAATGTAAAAAAAATGTCATCACCAAGTTATTGGCCAAAGCCAATCACCAATTTTGTCAATCTGAATGGATGGGAAATATTTTAGGGGTAGACTAACAAAATATTTGCTTAAACCAGCTTCTTTGTTTTTTACAAGAGAGAAATCTTTTTATTTTCTAGTTGTTATTTGCCATGTTTCTGATGGCTTAGAAATCATACTGATCCTTAACCATTACTTGAAAATGATCTTCTAAGCATCAAAAGTACTTCTTTGGAAAAAGTGAAATTGTGATGTGCAAAGAATTTTTTTTCTTAAGACAGTTTAAGGACATCAAGGTGCTTTAAAAAATTATTAATGTCATTGTAAGCTCTCTTTCTGGAAAATAAATTCTAGAGAACCAAGATACATTTCATAGCTCTAAGTATAGAATTATTACTCCATTTTCAACTTTGTTTTTGCTGTCTAAATGATCTGCTTTTTCAGTGGACTCATGTTTTTGCACCTTATTGTCCTAAAGATGATGTAACAAGTATTACAAATGTTAGATAATGGCTAGTATTAACACAAAGTTTTAGTTAAGTTCTATGGAGTAGGAAAAAAAATCTTGAACTACATTTTGCTGATACCTTCATAAAAGTATGAAATCATTTAGCTTCCCTAAGTTTTACAGAAAACACTTTAAAAATGCTATAAAGATGTATAACAAGACATAAAACTGCAAATATTAACTGTCTATTTCCTTGAAATATAATTTAAACTTGGTGACTAGGACAAGAAAATGTCACATTCCTTTCTCTTGCTAAGGAAATTGCATATTTCCTTTGCAAAAATAAAGAATATGCAGTCTTCATAAGCATATATGTGACAGTTTTAAAGTTGTTTTGTTTCAGGGTAAAGGTTTCTATGAATTTTCACGATTGTCTCAAAGTTGGAAAAAGAAAAGAAACAAAGAAAAAGCAAAACATTAACCTTAGGCATACAAGTTTTGTTTTTCACCAAATGTTAAAAACAGCATTTATGTCATATGCATATTTTGTCCTTTCTAAATATTATCTTGAGTTACATAATTTTCAAATTCTTCATAGAATGAATACACTTTCAAATTTTTGCTTATGTTTCCCTCCATAAGCTGCAATATTCTAAATAGAAAGTTAATCTTCTGTCTTTACCAGGATTTGTGAAGCAAGTGGATATACATTTTACCAAGTGGAAAATACAGCTGTGACATGGGCATTTAACTACTGATGAGTGCCCAATATTGGATTTGTGGACCACAGGCTACCATAAGATTTGGTTGACAACACTAATTTCACTTGGGAATCAAGAAATTCTGGAAAAAGAGAGTCTCTTAAAACATAGGTCAAGGGACTTCCCTGGTGGTGCAGTGGTTAAGAATCCACCTGCCAATGCAGGGCACATGGGTTCGAGCCCTGGTCTAGGAAGATCCCACATGCCGCAGAGCAACAAAGCCTGTGTGCCGCAACTACTGAGCCTGCGCTCTAGAGCCTGCGAGCCACAACTACTGAAGCCCACGTGCCACAACTACTGAAGCCCGCACACCTAGAGCCCATGCTCCACCACAAGAGAAGTCACCACAATGAGAAGCCCGCGCACCGCAACAAAGAGTAGCCCCCACTCTCTGCAACTAGAGAAAGCCTGCAGGCAGCAACGAAGACCCAACGCAGCCAAAAATAAATGAATAAATAAATAAAAATTTTAAAAAACCAAAAACATAGGTCAATCAAATTTCCAGAATTTCACTAAAATGAGATGAAGGAAAAGTTTAATAGTAATATCAAACATGGTCATAAGGGCTTTATGCCTATTTCCTCATTTAAGCCTCACATTAACCTTATTAAGTAGGAATTGCTACTGTCTCCCTTTTACACATGAGGAAACTGAGGCCAGAGAATTCAAGGACTTTGCCAAAATTCACACAGTCTCTAAGTGGCAGACCCATGCTCTTAGCCACTCAGTAGGTTTTAAATTGTTATTGTTTATGTCTCACTGGAGAAGAAAATGTGGACAACATGGGAGAGGTCACAAGGAAGTCTGTAAGGGTTGGGCTCCTTATGATTTCAGAACTCAATTCAGAGTGCATGGATTTAAAGTCCTCTGGGAAGACAAGCTGATGAGTCACAGGATTTCAAAGGGCCAGTCCAAAAGCTCTGAGGCAGACAAGAGAGTCCCCTAGCTCAGCTCTTTGGCTCCTGGTAGACGGGCCCAGATAGCGGCTTTGGTAGCCACCACAATGGCTTTCCTGGTCTCTGTAGAGGTTCCAGATTGAAGAGCAAATCAGCAGTGTTGAGGAGCACACAATATCAGATCCACCTGTGGGATACAGCTAGATGCTTTGTCCAACTGCAAGGATGTTGCAGGAATAAATGTACACAGGCACATAGATATGTCGATGTAGAGCTGTGGGTTCTTTTTTACTTAAATTTTTTCCCTTCATTATTAACAGTACAATAAAAGTGTACTCCCAGGGCCTCCCTGGTGGCGCAGTGGTTGAGAATCTGCCTGCCAATGCAGGGGACACGGGTTCGAGCCCTGGTCTGGGAGGATCCCACATGCTGCGGAGCAACTGGGCCCGTGAGCCACAACTACTGAGCCTGCGCGTCTGGAGCCTGTGCTCCGCAACAAGAGAGGTCGCGACAGTGAGAGGCCCGCGCACCGCGATGAAGAGTGGCTCCCGCTTGCCGCAACTAGAGAAAGCCCTCGCACAGAAACGAAGACCCAACACAGCCATAAATAAATAAATAAATAAATAAAAATTAAAAAAAAAAAAAAGTGTACTCCCAGAGCTTAGCAAGTCTAACTCCTAATTTTGCTTAACAGTAAAAAAAGCTTGCTTCTGAATTCACAAGATTCCAATGGGGTCCCTCTGTAGGAATAACTTTTGTTAATGAAAGAAATAATGCATATTAGCCTGCCATAACAAGAATAAACCAGAGTGCATTTTATCACAATTAATGTTAAACACAGCATTTTTCGTACTCCAAATATATTTATGAGAAACATATAGTTGTGTCTCATACATATCAAAATAAAATGGAAAATTTTCTAAGAGTTTCTGGCTATTTAATGTACTAGTTTAAAAATTAAACTAATTTGATCATTTGCCCCATAATATTCCTATATTTCAAAAGTATATGTAATATTTTTGTGAGCACATAAACTTATTACCAACATTACTGACTAGAAAAACTTTGTGACTTTAATCCTCTCCAAATGATCAAAAGTAGTATATTCTATAGAACTCACCTTTTGCCCATTCATCCCTGGAATTCCAGGTGCTCCAACAGAACCCTAAGGAGACACATGATTGAAATAAATTGATATCATAATCACAAAATATTTCAATTCTAAATTTATATTTTATTAGTTATGTTAGCCATAACTTTACCTTGCTAAAAACATGTCTGGGAGGCTATGTTTTTCAGATCTTATCTACTGTGTTCAAATATACAATAATGTAAACAGATTCATCAAGCTTTCCCAAAAACCATTAAGTTAAATTTAACCACGTTTGCAAATATCTACTTAATGCTAATATGATTTTAAAGAAATTCACATCATAAATTGAGATTTAGAGCTATCAGAAGGCCACATAGCTCTAAATTTGGGTGCTTTTAATAGACATGGCATGGACATATATACACTACCAAATGTAAAATAGATAGCTAGTGGGAAGCAGCCACATGGCACAGGGAGATCAGCTCGGTGCTTTGTGTCCACCTAGAGGGGTGGGATAGGGAGGGTGGGAGGGAGATGCAAGAGGGAGGAGATATGGGGATATATGTTTATGTATAGCTGATTCACTTTGTTATAAAGCAGAAACTAACACACCATTGTAAAGCAATTATACTCCAATAAAGATGTTATAAATAAATAAATAAATAAATATGTAAACACACACACAAAAGAATTAAACTTGCCGGGACTTCCCTGGTGGCGCAGTGGATAAGACTCTGCGCTCCCAATGCAGGGAGCCCGGCTTCGATCCCTGGTCAGGGAACTAGATCCCATATGCATGCTGCAACTACGAGTTTGCATGCTGCAACTAAGGAGCCCGCCTGCCACAACCAAGGAGCCCTGGAGCCACAACTAAGGAGCCCACCTGCCGCAGCTAAGACCCAGCGCAACCAAATAAATAAATAAATATTTTTTAAAAAAGAATTAAATATGCTTAGTTTCATCTGGAAAAAGCCTAGCAGTAGCAGTAACTCCTGAATTTCATGAAATTAAATAACATAAAATGAAAGGTAAGTAAAATAACACCCACTTGCTCCACAGTTAGACAAATAAGGGACCCATGTTGTAAACTCAAATTTGTTGTATTTGAAAGCATTTCCCTGAGACTCTCAGGGAGTGTGTTTAAACCACGTGAGTGTGAATACATCTTCCAAAGTAGACTAGAAAGGATGTTGCAAGTGGTAAACACCAACTAGGAACAACACAACTTCCACACATAAAATATTATCTTAAGTGTGTTTGTGTGTGTGTGTGTACGTGCATGCACACTTGGAAGTGTGCACACATGCACTGGGGTGATTACAATGATTGGACATAGGTGGTGGAACTGAGAATAAGAAAGCTAATTACTACCTGAGAAAATCTGACATTTAACTGGATACAGAAACATTAACAAATGTTTTCAAATAGTGATTTCCCTTCACACACCTTCCTTTGAAGTTCTGGAGAAACCATTTTTAAATAGAAGGTGCTTATTTTTTGTTTAGCACTAGAAAACAGATTTTTCTTAGTAGCTGTATAATATTAAATTTCTTTAAGAATAATGGAAAAAAATTAAAATAGTAATTATAAATCTAAAACTGCTCTAAAAAATAAAGTTTATTAAAAATATAGTCATTACATGCAAAACAAATTGAGATAGCAAGTTCCTTAGTGCTTTCTTGGTGATTATATTGAGTGGGTCATTAAAGGACTTCCCGAAGCCTGAGGCAGTAATTTCATCCTGGTCGCATGTGGATTAGGGTAGCTTTACAATTTCACACCATACTTAATAGAGACATTATTGCTAAGGACAAATTGTTCCTATACACAAGTTGTCTCACAACGCATTGGCTTTTACTTGGTTTGTGGGATTATGTTTCAACAGATGCCACATGCCCAAGCTTGGGGGATAAAACATCTCTAACTTTGATGGATTCCAAAGATAAAGAATAATCACTTTTCCACCTGTTGTAATACAATTATTTTCTTTAGTTTTCTGCAGGTTAAATATCCTTTTTTGTCATCTTTATGGGGTGGGAGGTGTGATGGGGAATGGGGACTTAGTGATATTTTATTGGCAAAGCGCCATCTACCTGCTACGGATGTATTTACTACTGTAGTATTGATGTAATTTTAGAAGTGCTAGACTTTCTCCATCAGAATGTAAAGGGTTAATTCTGATGGCTCTGGATAACGTTGAAATGACAATCAGGAAGCCACTTTTCGGGTTACCTCAGCAAAGGAAGACACTAGTGGACCACTTAAATATAGCCAGCAAGCAACAAGAATATCCTTTGTTCTGGTCTGTTTAACAGTCATTTAACAATCCCATATGTGTGCAAGACCATGCAATTAATTTGCAATGTCTTATGACCCTTCACATTCTAAGTTTTCTCATGATGTTTTACCAGGATTTGAATTAAAACCTCAATAACCTACAAGTTTGGCAGACAGCTTAAAAAGAGTCTGCCCTGGATTTATTGACTTTTCTATAATGGAGTCAATTAGAAATCTAATGGCTAACATTACATGACTGTATTTTTAGAAAGCAGAATGCACAAACCAGACTGCTTTGGCATGACTTACAGTAGCTAATTCCATTCACTTCTCTGACTAGCCATTGGGCGATGGGAGTATAATTACCTTCACAGTATTATTTATACTCTACCTTTTGTCCTGGAGGCCCCAGAGGACCCTAAGAAAAGAAAAACAATTCAATAAACATAATATTGCAACGATTTAAACTTAAATGATTAAAACTGTCCTATTCTGTAAGGTTCTATTGATATTTGTCATGCTGAAATATGCTGATGTTTTGTACATCAAGGAAAATGAAAATTTTCGGTTGGAAGTGCACAATGGGTCTTTTCTTCTCTCTTGTTCTCTTTTGAAGAACATTAAGCATATGCAGTAGGATTCTGATATTTTCCTTTAAAAAAAAGGATCACAACATTGTAAATCAACTATATTTCAACTAAAACAAAACAGAAAGAATCTTTGCCATTTCAGTGCATCTGTTTCTTCAGATACCTGCAAATCTATCACGTCAGTCTCATATAGATGGCTGGAGATGTTGTTACTAGAAGCACTTAAAATGCAACGCAGTTCCCAGCACACTGACACGTTCTATACTTCTGCATCTGCAAAACTTCAGGAAGCAGATTTGCAAAGGAAATCATTGAATGGCATTACAAAGAAACATGTTTTGCTCTATTCTTCCTCTTATGAAATGCAGCCAATTGACCTGCACAAAAACTTGTTTACAAACTAGGCGATGCCAAGGTCAGTTGTGGCATGTAATGTGCACCAGAAAAGGGAACAAAAGATGCTGTCAGCTGTTGCATAAACTATGACACTGGGGCAGGGGAGGAGAGGAGAAGAAATATAATATTTAGGAAGATGAATGGGAATATTTACATTTAAAATGGAAATGTGGCAGTTCTGAGATTTAGCAATTTTTTGACCACAACGTCAGTGTTGGAATTCTGTTGGCTTTATTTAGAGCAAGGCAGGCTTTGGAATGGTAGAAAAGAGCACAAAGAGAGCTGTAATTCTGACTTCTGATGTCTATTTTTAAATAAAAATATTAAGCACTTTTCTTCCAATTCTTTCAAAAATACTTTTAATTTCAGTATATTTTAACAAAGTTATAGGTACTCTATCATTCCATGTAAAAAGCTCTTTATTCCATTACACTTAACTAATGGCTAGCTTATTTTTAATGTGTGACATTTCAGTTAATCAGCATCTTACATTCAGACTGTAACATAAAAAAAGGACTAAAGTGGTAATTAGAAGAAGAATTGGTCATGGCTAATTTTTTAATTAAAAATACACAATGTTTAGGAACATTCAGAGAATCTGTTCCTCATAAATTATTTTGTAATCCTCACAGGAAGACTAACAATTTCCTCAAATAATCAGCTTTAGGTTACTGAGAGTGCACTGTGCAATATCACCTTTATAGATTCCTTTTTTAAAATGTAGGATGTAGTTTTATTGACTCGGTGACACTGAAGGCAAGGACATTGAATGTCAGACATATGAAAAAATTAATACTGGCCTACAAGCCTAGGAACTGCAAGAAAGTGAACTCTTTTCTTTTTTCCTTTTTATTACAAAAAATCTAAAACATAATAAAGGGTAGGGAGAGTAATATAATGTACACCCATGTATCCATCACTTATATGTAACAATTGTTAATATTTTGCCATATATATTCCTTTTCAATTTACTCAACCTTCTTAAAGAGCTTGTTATCTCATCTATCTGTGTGGTCTGACTTTCTCTCTGCTTATCTCACTCCTTCAATTTAAAATTCTCCACGTCTTAGATTTTGCAGAGAAAACAGAGGCTCTCAGGCATAAATTCCCCCAACATCATGTCTCTCATCAACTCAAACCCATGTGGGCCTCCTTACTATATCAGAGGAGGAAGATGTTCTCCTCCCACTGGGCAAATGCATCCAGTAGACTCTGGAATCCATCCTTGCCTTCGCCCTCAGGGCTCTTTCTCAATCAATTATCCCTGCATCTGTATCAGAGCCTCCCGCTCTGCACTGGTTCCTTCCCCTTAGCACATAAACATGTGTAATCATTTCCTTACTTGGGTAAATTGTTTGGGAAGTGAATGTTAATGCTAAGTAAAGGCAGAATTTGGAAGCTGTAGTAATAGGAGATCTGAGAGTGAAGAAAAGACTTGGGTTTTATCACTGCCTGTGATTCCATTTTTCCTAGTGTCTCCAGAGTATTTCACTTTTTAAAGTGTTGATGTTAGAAAGGAAATCATATAACAAAAAGTACATTAATTCAATGTTTAGACTGAGAAAGTATATGTTCAATGCAAACAGGTTTGTTTCCCGCTAAAAACTTAACTGCCGCTTGAAAAAATATTGTTCACTAAAACTGGGCATTTCATTACATGTGATATATAACCCTGGAAGGGAATATTTCAGATTAAAATAAGAGCAAATTTTAAACCAAATGTTTTAACTAGAGACGAACATATCTGGTATTTTCTAATCTGGTCTTTGCTGCATGATCACAGTAGGTCAGAGATTTAGAAAGATTACTCACAACTCTGAAATCTATGAAATTATATTAGTTGTATATTTTAACACAGTAGTTAATAAAAGTCAAAGGATGGCTATAAAAAATATATTATTTTTCTCACTGTTAGAAAACTACTGCCATTTTTGCTAAACTCCAAAAATAAAAGCAGCTTTTAAGACAATATTAATTTTGAATTGTGAATACATATCTTATAAATTTTCATAACTATGTTGCCAAGGATATATCCTCAGCTACCAAAAATGTGCATATACTCCTTTGATCCCGCTGGCAGGAAAAATGGTAACAAGCCAAAGTTAGTGTCATTGTTTTAGAGAGGAACTGGGAAAAAGCAATGTTGAATATAAGGCACAGACATACATTTGAGTAAGTACACACACACACAAATAGCTATTTTGATCAATATTTTGCTCATGTATATATTTTTTGAGCATTCTCTGATTAATAGTCCCATTATATATCTGTGACACTGTGGTCATAAATTTAAGCTTACAAATGAAAGCTTCACTGATCAAAAATTGATTTTGAAGTTAGGGTATGCTACTACCAGTTGGTTAAGATGTCTACATTTGAGTAGTTTTGTAGTTTCTAGTACAAATACAAATTTATAAAGTAATGGGTAAATGCCATAGAACCATTGACTGACTTATCTAATCTTTCTTAAACTTACTTATAGTTTCAGCCTGAATAATGACTTGGATGAAGAATGTCACATATTCATTATTCACTTGTCAAGCTAGTGTATCTGATTATTCCTAAAATTAAAACTAGTTGTTCTAGTATTCTAAGATTTCTAAAATAATTCCATTATTGTTATCCCCATGTCTTAAAAAGTTTGAATCAAATAGTCTTCCAAACCAAAGAGTCAATCTTTTTAGTCCATTTTTATCAATCAATGAATTGTTCCTTTCTTAGGTATTTTCTTGGCGGGCACTTTTATATTTGCATATACTTTGCAGATGACCAATTAAGATGAGAATAATCTGGTCTCTTTTATTTTCTGTAATCATTTCTTTGTATATGTCTCAAGATTGGAAACTGTGTAATATATAGAATCTCAACATGTTAAACTATATTTCTTTAAGTTTAACTCCAGAAGTGTTAAACTATAATTTAAACCTTAAAATGTACTCATTTCAATATAGGCTCTGGGTGATGTAGAATGTATTAACTTTTTTCATTAAAGGATTTTGCACAATGGACATAACCTTATTCAAAAGATAAGAACCAAATGAGCCACTGAAAAATTCTAAGTGTGGAGTAACGACATCACTTATCTGCAGATAAATGTTTACACCTAATTTTCATGGTCTTTCAGAAAAGACTATGGAGAGCTACGAAAACTTAAAAGTTATAAACAGGTAGGAAATTACACAGTGCACTGATTTTCTTTCCTGTTTTCCCCACCCCCGCTAGATTCCATTTTTAAAGACGATGTAGAATATTATGTAGAATATGGCAGTCAAGTAAGTTAAAGAAATACTGTAGTTCCCATTTGGTGATTGCCTTTACTCAAAGCACGCTACTCGGGCCTGAGAGTGATAGTTTACTCTTTGGCTCTGGGTCCACCAGATACTACACTTACTCAGGAACATTCTCCGGTCTGCCCTCTTCTTCAGCTGCATTGCCATGCTCTTGTTCAACCCGCTTCTCTCTCACCTAAGCTACTGTGACATCCATCTAAAAGCCACTGTGTTTTCAGTCTTCTTCAACCCTTTCTACACAGTGCTGCCCGAGGGAGCTTTCTAAAAGGCTTACAGGTTTCTACCTTGCCTCAGCTGAAAAATCCTTCCATGGCTTTCCATGGATTTTGAGAGAAAAGTTCAAGCTTTTGTAACAGTTGTAGTTTGCCACATAAGCCCTGCTTCCTCATCTCTACACCTCTGCACCTCTGGTTGTCTGTTCCTTTAATGGGCTTCTTCTCTCTGGTCCTGTCTCTTCCACTCATTCCATAATTCAGGGGTCAGTGCCTCCACCCTTGGGGCTAGGTCCCCTTCTTTTGTTTTCCAAAGCACCCCTATGACAGCACTTCTTTCCCAGAATTTACCAACTGTGTTGTGATTGTCAGGTTACTTCTTTCTTCACTCTACATGTCTTTTATCATACACAGAAGCTGGCACAGTAATTGCTCAGTGAATCCTTTTGGGTTCATTCATGAATTCATCCACTGAGCAGTTTTTTGAATGCCCATCGAGTGTGAGGCAATGTTCTAGGCACTGGGGATACAGTAGTGAACAAAATTAATAAAAATGCATGCCCTCCTGGACTGCGTAGTCTAGTGAATGGAGAAAGACAGTAAAAAAATAAACAAGTAAAATATAAAGTTGTGTCGGGGGTAAGTGTTAAAGCAAATAGGGGGGTAGGGATTGGGAGAAGTGGATGTGGTGGTATTTTAAATTGGGGGATCAGTGAAGGCCTAGGATAAAGTGACTCTTGGATAGAGCCCTGAAAGAGGTCAGGCAAGACAGTCATGCATGTAGAAGGGGGAAGAATGTTCCAGGCATGGGAATAGCAAGTACAAGGCCAAGAGGTGGGCATATGCTCAGTGTGTTCAAAGAACACTGAGGAGGCAATAGGTAAGTAGTAGAAGATGGGGCTCTGGAGAGGGTAGGGAGATCACATGTGTATGGCCTTGTAGGTGCTTGTAAGCACAATGGTGCTTACTTTGAGTTGATAAAAATTATAGGAATGAATGATGAACACATAGAGTAAACCAAGTTTTCCCTTATACCTTAGACAATAGTATCTCAAGATAAGAATGACAAGATTTTTCACTCACGTTCACCCAAGTCATTCTAATGCTACTGGCCTATTCTTTTTTTTTTTTTTTTAATTTTTAATTTTTAAAAATTTTTGGCTGTGTTGGGTCTTTGTTGCTGTGCGCGGGCTTTCTCTAGTTGAGGCGAGTGGGGGCTCCTCTTCGTTGTGGTGTGCGGGCTTCTCAATACAGTGGCTTCTCTTGTTGCGGAGCACCGGCTCTAGGCGCACGGGCTTCAGTAGTTATGGCACGTGGGCTTCAGTAGTTGTGGCACGCGGGCTTGGTTGCTCCACGGCATGTGGGATCTTCCAGACCAGGGATCGAACCTGTGTCCCCTGCATTGGTAGGTGTATTCTTAACCACTGAGCCACCAGGGAAGTCCCTGGCCTATTCTTATAGCCTCTAGATTACCTCTAAGTGCAAGAGTGAGTGGAGGAATTCAATTCATGGCTTCTATATTAAAACCGCAAAGCAAAAATCATCTTGATTACATGGTCTCATTGACACGGAGAGTGTCATGGATGTGGATGTAGGTCTAAGGTCTCTAATGCATATCAAAAGCCATCATGCAAACAGTAAGTAGAATTATCAACTCATGTTAATCTTCAAAGCAGGCAGTTAAGAAATGGACGTTTCTATAACCATTATGCATTGGCTGCACTTTCCAGCTTGTAAAAATAACATTTTTTAATTAAAAAGTCTTTTGTTTGATAGATCATGGAATGGAAAAAAAAATTAATGAATTTTTCTGACTACTGATGTTAGCACAAATTTGATTGAGGTATTAATTACTTAAACAGAATGCAGAGTTTCTAAATGATGTGCTCTAGGATGCCTCTTGGGAGGTGTTTTAAGGCAAGTTCTGGTTGCCTGCTATTAGGAAATGATGTTCTGTGCGAGCAGGGGGCGGACATAGTTCCTGTTCTGTCCCTGATGGCTAACAGTAAAATTCAAAGCTCTAAAAGCTGCTGGTCATTTCTGGATACAAGAATATACAACCAGCTTCTGTAATAAAAAACACAGGGAACAAAAAAGAGGTGGTCCATCTGTGAAGGGGAGAATAAAAGCCCCAATCTATTAAGCCATTTAAAATTATTTCCTTTTTGAGTTAAGAATTTTTCCAAGATTTAATAAAAGTTAGGTAAAATGAAGAAAATACTTTTTAAAGTCTGTTTCCATGGGGGAAAATGATAACACGTATAATCTAACTTACTGGAGCCATAAAATGTTAGTATCAGACTTTCTCAAGGGTTTGGTGCAACAGACTTTAATCATAACCTTTTGAAAGCTATTAACCTGGTCACAAGATCAGAAAATACAACTTGGTTTATAAAGGGTAAGAGGAAATTTGAAATAAATAATGGAAATTTGTCTTACTTAAGAAGGGTTCATTTAAGATGTACTTATATAAAATTCCATGTTCTCCTTGGATGTTTGATGAGGGAGGGTCAAGAAACATAAACTCTAGCCACTATTATACGTGAGTCTGGAGTATAATTCAAATGATGTTTTACAAGATTCAGATTCCATAGCTTAAGTGTGTGGAAATGCCAAACGAGAAACTTTTGGGAGATGTTTAGAATGTAAGAGAGTGTGCTGATATGTTTTCAGTGTAAAAGCCAATGATTTAGCTGAACTGGGTACGAAGGAACACAGCATAAACAAGAAAAGAGCAGGACAGAGCTGAGATGGGAGAGCCTCATCTCTTGTTTCGAGTCCTCCATGGACTCTGTCTTCAGTCACATTGAATCATCTTTCCCAAGCAGTTTCCCATTAGCCTTCATGTAAAGGTCTTAATCATTCTTCGAGGCTGAGCAGCCATAACTCACTTCCTTTGTGAACCTTCTCCAGTGCACCCAGACAGAGCTTGTTTTTGTCCTCTGTGTTTCTCTAGCACATTTTAAATGGCTGTATTTTAATATATTTACATATTTATCAAATCTACTTGACTAGGCAGCAAATTCTTCGGGCCATATATTTTACATCCTCAGCACCTACATAGCAGTGCCTAGCAAATAAATCATTATTGACTACAGTGAAACAATGAATTAATGAATATGAAAATTATTAAATTCCATTTACCGAATTTCCTCCATTGTTTTGCAACTCTAGCTATCTTACTTCTAACCACTGGTAAGAGTTCTCAGTTTTTTGTTTTTTGTTTTTTTTTAAGATGGCCATCTAAAACTTTTAATCAAATTGAAAAAGATATAAAGCAAAACTTTTCTAGTATACATAAATAATGATATTTTGAAATAAAATGGTTACATCACAGTAGTACCTAATGGAATCAAAATACTAGGGTGAATCATCCAACATCATCTATTTAGAAGATACATAGACAAGCTCTTCTTATGGGAAGTTAGATATCATTCTATTTTTCTCCTTAAAGTTCTCAGATTTGAGGCAGTTGTTTCTGTTTAAGTATCTGGGATTTTTTTCTGCTTCAACAATATAATTCCATAATTTCTATTATTTGAAGAAGTTCCTCTGAAACAGGTCTCCTTCAGAGCCTATCAATACGATGACATGTTATTATATTAATTCATGAATATTTGATGAAAAAAGTTTTAAATGCAGTAATTTATTTTTTAAAAGAATAAATTCTTTTTGACTTCTCTACCTCATGTGCTGACTTTTTGGGGAAAATATTAAACCTGGATGATTCATTTGTTGGTGTTTCCCAAAATCATGAAGCTCTGACCTCTTTATGGGAGGTCTCTTAACGCTCAGGAAATTAAAGAAGCCATACATTTTTCTCACCACTTGACGAAACCAGGACCCAAGACTAAATATTGGACATTAACTACCACCAGCAGATGAAAGACAGATCTAGGTATTAGAGAATCTATGCTCTGATTAGGTCCCCAAACAGAGATTCTATCGCCTCTTACCAAATATCCAAGGCTCAAATTAGCTCATTCCATCCCTTCTAAATATTTAATAAATTGTCTCTCATTGCTGCATCCAAAATGGAAATGACCCGTAAAGAAAGAAAAATTAACAGGCTTCCTCTGCCCTCTGTGATTAAGCATACTTCCCTAGTGTACCATGAAGGAAACAAATTTATGGTTCATGAAGGCCTATCACCCTATACTACGCTCAGTAAAAAATATTTCTATTGAGTAAGTGCAAGTGCTTTTCCTATTTTAAATCAACAATGCTAAGAAACACTAACTGCTAAAATTTAAATATCTTACTACCAGCAGAAGGAAGACTTAAATTTAGAACTCTAATATGTACTCATCTACTGTCCAGATCTGTTTTCTATCTAGACCAGCCTTACCCAACAGAACTTTCTGGAATAGTGGAAATAGTCTCTATTGCTCAATCCAGTAGGTAGCCAGTAACCACATGTGGCTACTGAGCACTTGAAATGTGGCTAGTGCCACTTTTAGAAACTGGATTTTAAATTTTATTTAATTTCAGTTTAAATGGCCACATGTGGCTAGTGGCTACTATATTGGAAAGTGTAGATCTAGCAGATCTACACTGTAAAATGCGTAAGATGACAATCAGGTGAACTGGATTCTACCCTAGTTCTGCCACAGACTACTCTATGAGCTTGGTCAAGTTATTTATTCACTCTGATGCTGTTTCTTTATCTGTGAAGCGATTAACTAGATGATTCCTAAGATTTCTTCTAGATCATTTACACTCTAGTTAAAAAACAGTCACAGAGTGTGACTAAAAATCGCTACAGTTACTTTTCCTCATGAAAATCAGTCCTTTAGTTACACCATGCGTATTCATGAACACACATATACTTCAAATTATCTATAATACGTGAATGAATATATGAAGATGCAGAAGAAAAAGTAGTTTTCTGTTGGATTTATCCTGCTTAATCCTACTCCTGGCATGCGATGATAGTGGATGAGATAAAAATATAAACAGGATTTCCTTGCATTAGTACCTGATTGATCGATTCATTGATTCATGTTATTCAGTCATTCAGTTTATTGAATACACTAAGCACCAGACACAATTATTTTGTGATGTGATAAATGCTGTGGAGGAGGGGAGAAGGCAGCTTCTAACTTAGCTTGGGGGAGTGTGAATGCCTGTGAATGAGGAAGTGTGTGTGAAGTTTTCTCGAAGGAGGTGACCAAAGCAGAAGTCTATTTTTTTGAGTCCATTCAGACACATGGCCCCAGTACTGCCCTTAGCCCTGGGCAAGAGGGCTCCTGCTTTAGGGTCCACACTTTAGAGATCTCTTCCCTGGCTGCACACCTCCTCCTGTGGTAGCCCACCCCCTGACCTTAGACTGTACTCTGGGTTCCTGGGACCTTGGAATTCTCTGCCCCAATGACTGGAGCTCCCTTCAAGGACTGTGAATTGTCTCTTTCCCAGGTCTGTTCTTCTGCAGGTGAACCACACCACTGGTGTGCCCTACAATAAACTGGAGGATGGGGCAAAGAGGTGGGTATTTTGAGGCACGTGGATGGAGTTTGATCCTGTGAGCATCCCAAATGTCTACATATGAGAGCTTCAGTCTCATAGAGATGCGGATGTTAGGTACGCGTGGGAGAGCGGGGGAGCAGGCCTTGGCCCATTTAGAAAACCAAGTATTACAGGCTCTGGTGGGTTGGAAGGACTCTGTCGGTGTGGCATTTACATGTACTTCATGGACAAACAGATTAAGTGAGAATAATAAAGCATTAGAACAGTTGCTAAGGCACCCCGGCAGGTAGTTTGGTGTGCACAACTGAAGTAATGCAGTTTTACCAAAAAAGATGTCATTGTTAATATCTAGTCTAATAACTAAATATCCTAAGATGATTTTGGTCATTTGTGATTTGAAGGTTTGTTTGCCTCACCGGATTAAAATCATGAAGAGAAGCCTGCTGCTGTGTCCGATGTCTGCCATCCTGCTGGTCAATATGGTTGAGACAGCAAAGTACAATTAAGTAAAATGATAAGTTTTATCAAATCTGTGGGATAGCAGTGCATTATAACTAAATATGTTTAAAGTAAATCTTCACATATTGGTTAATACAATTGTATTTTAAATGAAGCAGAAGCAATTATCTATGCTTATGTTATTAGCGACCATAAAATACATTATGTTCACTTGACACAAACGTATTAAATGTGTTTGCAGGCAAAATCAAAATAAACTAAAAAGTATCTATAACTTCTTTGGATACAATCCAAATTTCACTTTAAGGAACAATAACAGAAAAACTTTTCTGAGTTTTGAACTCTCAGACACCACCAGGGCCCAACAAATGACATTTTAAGTACTCTTATAATTCAGAAAGAGATGAATGGATACGCTATGGAGTTTGCATATATTTGGGGGGCAGGAGAGGAAGGAAGAGTTTCAGTGTAGGGAAAGTGATATGGTCTATGAAACCTTGGTTATAGACACTTTGGACAAAAAAATAATTTCCAGGAAACAGGGAGTAGTTGGCACATTGAATATACATCATTTGTCTTTTATGTTTTTGAGAACTACTATATTTGTCAAAGAAAGAAACAGTAAGAATATCAAAAGGAAAGACACCTTCAAAAATACTATTCTAACAACTATTTAAACTCCTGAAGAACTGAAAAATAAAGACCATTTGTGCCGGGGTTCAGAACTTTAGCATTTCCAGCTGTCATCAGTTCTTGGTTTGATTCTTGAGTCTAATTTTATAAGCCAGAGCGATTCTCTCCTTATTTAGATGGAGTCTGGTTTGTTTTAGCTCAAGATTCTGCCTTTTAAAATCTCCTCTAGAACTCCTCGCAAAACCTGAAGGTCTTGTTTATGGAATAGGTGCACAGCAGGGTTAAATAAATGTGGAACTGCTTGAGAGGCAGGACTTCTTTTTTATTCTATTAGAGATGCTAATCTTCATCTAATCATGCTAGTCATCTAATCTTCATGCTAATCATCTGAATAATCTTCAGATGATTATTTTTGCGATATGAAATATATAGCATGGATTATGAAAACTAATTTCCCACCTGACACACTCATAAACAGTTTTGAAAGAGCCAATTTTAGATAATTCCTAGTTTTTTCATTTCATCATTAGAGACATTTTACATTTTAAAAAATTCTCTAATGCCTCTCAAGATCCTCACGTAAGCAAACACTCCTCCATGGCGCAAACCAACAGAGGTAGTGGGTTTTGCATACTGTGGAAAAGATGAGAGCAGTGGTATATATTATCTTCCCTTGTCTGAACTGGTGGATGAGAAGGGGTGTGTTATGAAAAGGTGATGAGGTAAGAAGATGTGATATATAGGAGAAGGCCAAACACAATGATGGCAACAAACAGGACAAAAGGAATAAGTTGCATTATCAATCGCAGTATTTGACACACTCTAATTTAATTGACAGCTGTAATCACACTGTCGTTAGCCCTTATGTCTCATAGAGTGGTCTTTCTGTATGCCACGTTATGTCATCTGACATTTTTGTGTTAACAGCAATACTTCTCATTTATGGAAGTCTGTGTTCCATAAAGCATTTTCATATTTTTATTATTTCACTTGCTTCTCACCATATTCCAGTGATATAGGTGGAATAGGAATTATTGCCTACATTTTATAGATCAGTAAAAAGGATCACAGACGATAGTCATACACTCCTAAGTTGTTCTGAGGCCAGAATTACTGGTAATATGTACTTTTCTTTCTACCAGACTTCGAGTCAAAACACACACACCCACATACGCACACATACATATAACGTTTGAAAGGAAAAAGAAAATTTCTAAGGAAATTTTTCTCCGTGTGAAAGCTGCTATTATATTTCCAGTATCTTCTGTGTTTGAGATGGGTTAAAATACACAGGTGCTATTTAAGTTAGTAAACATAGTGATTTTTTTTAAATGATACTTTTAAAAATAATAGAAATATTTCACTTTAGGCAAATATATAAAAATTCAGGCTGTGCTGCTCAGGTTCCAGATTGCAGTGTCGGGTGCAGTGTCTCTGCCTGCGCACGGCCCACCGCAGCCATTTTGTATTGCTGTGTCATGCACAGCGCTTTTGCACATGGCCCGCTGAGCTGCAGTGTCGGGCACAATGGTTTTGCACTAGGAACTCTGGTTTGAGGGGTCGGGGCAAGGCCTCTGCCCACGGCCCCCTACAAGCAAGTGAAACTAGACGAAACACAAAGGAAAAGGAAAAGAAAGGTGATCCACTATAGAGTCTGGTGGTTATTAACCTGCCTATCAGTATCATAAAGGTTGTGGAGAAGAGAACAAAGCTGTGAGCTCAGAGATCTGCATCTTCATCTCTGTATGATAAAGGTACCCTGGTATGGTGCCAGGGATTTATATAATAGGAATTCAATAAATGTTTTAGCTTGAGTCACTGGAAAAAAAAAAAAAATTCAGTTTGCTGGGAAGAGGAATTAGGGGATTATATTGCTTTATGAAAAGACTCTGAATATTGCTTTAAATAGCAAAATTTCCCAGCACATTTAAGCTATGTTGATTTATGAAAATCTGATTCATATAGAACTTTACAGGAATACATCTGTTATATAAATCCATGCTCACCTGTAATTTACTGTAGAGGGAACAACTGAGTGATAATAATAATAACATACTCATACAATTCTTCATTATATATTTTAAAGTGCTTTCTCCTAATTTATTGCACTTGTCTTTGGCAACCTTATAGGGGAGGCAGAGAGGGTATGATTTTCCTTTCTTTACAGATGAAAACTTGAGAGGTTAAGTGACTTGCCCAAGGTCAGACAGACAGACCATTCATTTACTGTTATTTGAGTGATGTAGTTTTAACAGGGTAGTCAAGGAAGTAAGGTTCTTCCTCTTAATTTTTTTTTTTAACCAGCTGTGAAGGCTATTAAAACAGAGGTGGATGATCTCACGAATATACTGTTGGATGAAAGAAGCCAGACACAAAAGTTACATATTGTATGATTCTATTAATATGAAATTCAAACGCAGGCAAAATTAATCTGTGTTGGCAGAAGAGGGAGATGGTGATGGCGGGGTGGATAAAGGGGGTTTCTAGGATATGATAACCTTCTATTTCTTGATCTGGTTTGTGGTTACACAGCTATGTTCACTGTGAAAATTCACTGAGATATATACTTATTTGTCTACTTGTTAAATATATATTATACAAGTTTTCTTTTAAAAAAGAATTTTACATCTTTAAGAACAGTACAATGCTGTACTTTAGAAGATCACTACATTAGACATATCCTTTGAACATTTGCGATTTCAACTGAGTTTCTCAGCTTCATTTTTTGAAATGAGAATATGAACTATATCTGAAGAGTTTAAAGAGAGAAGAAAGGTTTAGAGAAAAATACCCAGGGAAACTTTTCTTATCTGAAAAGTTGCTATATGAAATGGGAAATCAGAGCAAACTAAGACAATGACGTAATTCATTTAGGACTAGGCGGAACATTTATATTTAATGACATTAAGCTAGGAATGGTAGGGAAATGGGACTAATTTGTTATTTACACAGTGTATTCTAGAGCATCTATATGAATTTAAGGAAGATAAGATTATAATTTTTTAAACATCCATTTTTATTTTAGAACTTTGTATATTACGGTGCTGCACTGGGCATCAGGGCAGAAAGCCAGTGGCAATGATAAAAATCACAGGCTCTGCACACCTGGGGACAAACAAGGGCTCCTAAGAATCCTAAGTAGCCTTGGACGTAAGAGTGTATGGCAGGAATATGTTTTGACCGTTATCCATGATAGAAATTACAGGTGCATTCAACTGCATAAAGCAATTTCAAAATTTATATGGTAGTTTTCCAAAAATTCTTCACCCCCTCTGATCCTATAACCTGGAGAGCTAATGCTGCCCTTGTATGCAAAGTTACCACGGATGACAGATGTTTTATTTAATTTTTACATATGGTCTTTTGTTGCTGTTGTTTTTCTTTCATTTTATTCTTTTTAAAAAGAATCCATTATAGTACTCCCAGACTGACTGTCTGTATCAAATATCTATCTTGATACTGTAGGTCAGAAACAGAGAATTTCCAGGCAGTGGGTCAGGTGTGGTCCCAGGATGCTTCCATTTCACCAGTGATGTTTTGAAGGCAGCTACATGACAGCTAGGACTACAGCTTGCTGAGTGTCTCCCCAGGAGGGCTGTTGAAGGCATCCTGTGCAGGGAGAAGCCTTTGACCTTTAGCCCATGCACACGTTTGTTTTAATTCTTGGCCAACTAGCGTGTTCCTGTGCATTCGTTTCACTAGGACCTAGCTTCTATTTTTTTTAAAATACATTTTATATCCTGAGCACCTGCAGGCTGCGTGCCACACATCGTGTGAAATGGACATGATCAAGCTGACCGTCATCACTGCACCCAGGGCAAGCGTGAGACATAGCTGTCCTCTGGAATTTGAGTTATTAGAGCGTCATCCTGTGTTCCTCAGCATTGTTCATGTCACAAAGCAGGTCAGAAAGGTAGCTCCAGAGACAGGGAGGAAGTGACAGGGAGAGGTAGGTTGAAGGAATTCTACTCTTTGGGGCTCAGCAAGCTGCCCTAACTTCTCTTTCACTGGCAAAGCATAAACAAACTTGAGGAGCTGGGACCTGCGTGTTTACAGGCAAGTCCAAGAGGAATCATTTCATGATCTTTTTTAATGACAGAGATCAGGAAGGCACAACTGTTTCTCTCTGGGTGGAAGGACAAATGATATTCAAACCATAACTGCTGATATTTTAACCATTAACTTACCGTTTTATTATCAGTTTCAGGGGTCAAGAAGGCACAACTGTTCTCTCCCTTCAGCAAAAGAAAAACCTCTTGAATCACTGTCGAAGGTTTGCTCTACTAGTTCACAGGTAGTGACACCTGGTTCCTTTGAAATCTCATTTCTTTTTAAGCTAACAGGCATAGCCCTGAATTTAATCTCTTATGACAGAGTCTCCCTCAGCATCCTCTGTCACTTGCTTCACCTGGAATCTCCCTCTTTTTTCCTCCTGTACCAGTTCTGCAGATGTGTTGTCATGTAATCCTTAGCATGTGATGGACAGGCCCTATCACTTCTTTTTTGCTTGTTTGTTTTAAAGGAATACATTTTTTTTTTTTTTTTAACCATTAAAAAAAATTGAAGTATAGTTCATTTACAACGTTGTGTTAGCTTCAGGGGTACAGCACAGTGATTCAGTTATCGTTATCACTTTTTAACTTTTACTAATTCTCACTCTTTGTTACAGATCACACAACAGGCACATTTGTTACACATAGTCTTGACCACAGTTTTGAGTAACTTGTCTTTTCATTCTTTTCAGTATAGAAAAAGATAAATTCAGATACTTGCCATCAAGCCTTGTTCTCCTGGTTTCCCTGGTTCACCCTTAAAGAAGAATAATGATAATTTTATTAATGCTGTAAACAGTAAAAACCAATTTTAATCTTTTTTTTTTTCTTTTTCACAATATCCACTAGGGATCTTGAATGTCAAATATATACTTCTTAGGCTAAAGAAAGGAATGCAAACACAATGTAATTTAAAGAGCGCTGATGTTCTTTCTTCAAATGCATTTTATAAACTTTTTAGGATTTAATACAACGAATCTATATTACAGCAGAGATTTAAGAATTATGCCAAGAAGGTATTCTAAATAAAACGAGTAGGAGTGATTATACCGTAAAACAGCTACGGGTTCTCTATCTTTTGGGGTTCCATTCCGAGAAGGGTTCTCTATCTTTTGGGGTTTCATCCCGAGAAAAGGTGAGACATTAGAAGACACTTTTAGGATGAAACCACTACCTCTGATGGTCCAGTGAAAGCAGTCCTAACAACCAGCATATTACACTGAAAGTCAATTCCTTATTTCATATGACAAATTTATAGCAGCTTTTGGCGAGGGGCATGAGGCTTATAAGAAGGTTGTCCCAGAAAAGTTTTAAAGTACCCTATAGTCTTAAAAAAAGAGTCACTCAAAAATTACATAAATATATGCATATAAAAATGAAATCTACCAAAACATTAATGACTATGGCCGATTTGTTTTTCCTTTTTTGGTTGCCTTTATTTTCATATTTTTCTACTTTGTGGATAAATATTTTATTATTACTTTTGTACTACAAAAACACTGATGAAAATAATTTTAGGTTAAAGCAATACATTAAATAAATAATTTAATTCAGCAATAAACCTGAATTTCAGGTCCTAAAGTCATAAGTGTACAAATTTTTGACCTTTTCCATGTATTTCTTTAAATTGCTGAGTTGCCTCTACCCAACCAAACCATTTATCTAGTGTCCTGTGCTACTTCTCTATTATTGACACTTGGCCAATCTTAGTAGCTAAGTACTAAGTAAATTAGTACTTAGATCTAAGTGTTGAGATCGCTGTTAAGTCATTTCTATTAATAAGCTTCACATACAAAGGACAAATGATATTCAAACCATAACCACTGATGTTTTAACCATTAATTTTACTATTTTATTAGTGATATGGGGGGTCAAGTTACTTGCAAGGGATAAATATTAGGAAGATTTACCTCTTTTACTTTCCATAAATTGCATAGGACTTTATTGTCTCTATTTTGATCCTTTGTAAAATGTTATCAATCTCCCACCTAGTTTTTCAAGCTAGTCTTCCGTTTAAACCAAAGGCACTGAGGTACTCTATGGCCGTCAGGATACAAGTGAGATCAGGCGTCTCCACTCGCAGACTTCCTGAGGCTTACCTGAAGACCAGGTCAGTTGCTGTCTCTTGCGTGGGTGCCCCATGGGTTGAGTGGTCAGGCAGATTCCGGCTGGCAGTGCCCTCTCTGCTCGGGGACTTTCCTGTCATCCCACTTCCTTCAACCCACTCCGCTCACTTGACCTCTGCCACCCCCGTCCCCAACTCCAACCCAATTCTCAGCGCTTTAAAGGAAACAAAACCTGTGAGAACAACTGATCCAAAAAGCAACTCACAGGCACTCCTGGCATTCCGCGGGGGCCGTCTTTCCCTGTGTCCCCAGGAGGTCCTCGTGGGCCTGGAGGTCCTGGAGGGCCTGGAGGCCCAGCCTGTCCTTGGTCACCCTACAGTGGAGAAGGGGACAGACCAACAGTAACCGTGAAAGATAAAGACCCAAGTCTTCTTTTCAACACTTTAAATTTGTATTATCTAATTCACATTTATACTGTGAAAAGACCCAGAACAACCAGAAATGGTAAAGCCTGTAGGCAATTTGCCTGCCAGTAGGAAGCAAATAAATATTCATGCTGGGTGAGCTGAGTAGACGCTGTTGAAATCAAAGCAGCTCAGAAACCAGCACTCTCAGCTCTTGGAAATAGTGTATATGTTATCATTATACTCAGAGCTGGTAGAAAATGTTTGCATAACTTTATCCATGACAATGTTGCATCAGTTATATTCACCTTGCTAAATAAAATGGCTGCATTTATAGTTGGACAAATCTTTACTTTTTCATAACCTATAAAATTAAACATACAAGGCTCTTGTCATGCTGTGTAATAATTTATAAATTACCAAAGCTAGAGAGCTTAGAAACTGGATCTATCACTGGATGTAATTTTTAAGCTTCCTTTTTTTTTTAATTTAAGAAGAAATTAGATTGGCTTTCTATGCCTTTTGGTTTTGGTATTTTCATATACATTTCAAACAAATGCAGCTCACCAAACATAATTTTGCTCTAGGATATTTTAAAATAAATACCCACCACCCACACTCTGCCTATGAGAGATAAATGGTAAAGCAACAGTATACAGAGTAAAAATCGAATGTAAAGGAGAAATCAGACTTGAGCAAGAATAAGCACTACCTTAATCAGGCGGCGTTTAATGAGCTGCTGATCAGCAGAGAGAAACCCATGATTGATTTTAGGAAACACCATCTGATCAGTCAGGTGAGGTCAAAGGTTGGAGTTCAGAGATGAGAGAGTTGAAGAATAGGCATCAGAAGGCCCCAAGAAAGAAATAAAGATACACACATTAGACTTATAATAACCGTCAAACAAAACAGAACTGGCACTTGTGTCTGACATCGGACCCTCTGGCTCTTCTTGAAAGAAACAGAACCCTGAAACGGGATGGTGAAACCAGATTTTTAGTTAGAAATGAATCTTTTTTTTGCTGTGGGTGTTGGGCCTTTTTAAACGTTGTATATTAAAGAAGCAGGTAACCTGGAGCCACCTGCATCCTGCATTCTGACCAGAAAGTCCAGAGACGAAGTGCCAGTTCCATTTCTGTCAGACTCCTCAACCGGCATAATGCGGCACGAACTCGACTGTCATTTTATGGATGCCCGAAGTCCAGGGTATTCAGGATTGTTTAATCCACCGAAAACCATCACAGAGCATTGCGATGCATGCCAATCCAACCACCGAGGCGTGGCACAGCCTTAGAGAGCTTGCCTGCCTTTCTTCGACTTCAATATGCTCTTCTCTTATAGGCTCAAGATTCTCCTTCTTAATGTACGTTTGACCTCACTGACGGAGGTGAGGTCCCAAGTGCCCGATAACCTGCTGTGCGTGATGAAAGGAGGCGCCTGGACTCGGAAAGCCAGTCGAGCCGTTCTTGCTCACTCTTATGCTGATTGCGGGCTCTGACCGAGCAGGCAGGGGCGCCAACCACGAACCTTGACGGTGAGGATCTGATTACTGTGCAGAGCGGCAACTGTGGAGAAGCCTGGCAGACCCTATGGACGGGGCACAGCACCAAAACAACACGACACAAAACGTCACACAGACATTCCACTGGTGGACAAATACCGCAGCATGTACCTCATGCCACCCCGTCCTGGCTCTAAGTCTTGCCTCGTTTGACACAGTAAACAAAATCAGACACGTGAGGCCCCCAAGCCAACCATTTCTTAAAGGGAATGGTCAGCTTGAGAACTCAGGTACATTGGGATCTGTGTACATACGCTTAAGATTTCTGGACTCTTAACGTACAAAATGTTAGTACAGAATGGAGATAACTACAGACTCTGTTATGAACACAACACTGTAATTTCCCTCTACTGATATTCTGTTTACAACTCAGGACACACAATACATGTATCAAATCTTTTTTGGACAACAGTGAACAGAATTTTGCAGTCAGATCAGATGTAGTCCTCAGAATAAATGCAGTATGCTTCACAAAATACAGTCTTACCACCCACATATCAAAATTTCTGTCTCCAATCATATGGTGATTCTCAGGTCTTTCCTGTTTCAGGAATTCCTGCAGAGGTGGTGGATGGAAATCTGTCTCTTATAACATGTGTATTTCATGTCAGGGGGATTTATGGTCACACTCTGCAGTAATCACTTCTGTCACGTAACTTTTCCAAAAGAACTTGACAGTTCACACACCCCCTTGAAGCAGAAAAGTGGTTTTGAATTCCTTAACCAAGGAAAATGGGGAAAGGATGTTTTAAAAGCCTGTACTTTACTAGCTTGTACTAACTTGTGTTCACAGGCGTTATCAATTGGGTAGGTCTGAGAGAGAAATTTTGCCTGTGTTCTTTTTCCAACAACATGTGATATCAGAGCCTTGTATTCCAATTTTTTTCCCATGCAGAATACTTTTACCATACAAAAAATTAAGCAACAATCATGGTAACATATGGCCTCGAGTGTCTGCAGGATTCCTTCCTATGTTTTCTCCTCCCCACTGCCTTTCCCCTCTTCCCACCCAAAACTACTTCGAGGATATTTCTAGAAAAAGCCAGAAATTTTCTAGTTTTTAAATTTTATTAGTTTTGGTATATTTTCTCCCTTATTTCCTCCGTATTTGGGATATATTTTTCTTAAGAGAGACAATAAAATTATGTTTGTAGTCTGAGACATCTCTTCAGCCCTAATGCCTCTGATTCTTTTTGTTTAGAGCTGGGACTTCTCAGGAAGCAAAGCCAAGGAAATCTTATCACTTTTGCCAAATCCTATCTGATAAGGTTATTAAGTGGCTGGGTAGTTTCGAGGTGACCTGTATCCTCTTTTTCTTCTCCTCAAGTAAAAGTCCTTTAAGCAGAGACTCTCCACCAATTCAGAAATGCTACAAGTTGGAAAACAGATGTGTACAATTTGCTTTTGTTTTACTATGGAATATGAGTTTAAAATGTTATTAGATGGTAATGTGCCAGCATCTTTCCATCTGTGACTCATTAGCCCTATATTACACAGTCAGAATTTTATATATAAACCTCGCATTTATGTAACAAAGAACAAAAACAGATACAAATAAGAAGTCTATGAGGGATCAGAATCTTGATTAGTGGTGATAAATCATAGTGTTACTTTAAACGGGATTATCTAACAAAAATAATTTAAAATTAAAAATCTTTTAACAGCACACATGGTAGACCTTACAAATGTTTTGAAATTTGCATGTATAAATAAGTCACTTCTTGTACTAATATCTGAGCATGACCAGTTTGCTGTTTGATCATATTTTCTAAATGCTTACAAAAAAGCATTAAGTTTTAGAACTTAGGTTGGTTTCCAGTGTTAACGGGATCTAAAGAGAGAAGTGGTTAGGCAATTCCCATCTCAGACAGATCCTTTTTCTCAAACAGAAAATCTCTATTTGAGGAAGCTGATTTTACATTCCTCCATCATCTTAACAGTGGACATGCTACCAATCAGGTGCTTAGAGCAACATTTAAAAGATTTCATCAGTGAGTTAGGCAAAAGGACTTCAGGAGTTTACATGTAGCAAAGTAGAAGGGGGACAGGTGGGCGAATTCTCTTAAGTTCTAACAAAAAACCATGGCCTGGGCTGCAATATCCTAGGACTCTGTGCTTTTCAAACTGGGGTAGTGTTTGAAAAAAGGCACATGCTAGAATCCTGGGGAGAGTTTAAAGGCAATAATAAATATGGTACCTCTTCCTTAAGAGTCCATTTTAATGAATGGTGTGTCTGTGTGTGTATATATATATATATATATATATGTATATTTGGCCGCACCATGTGGCTTGCAGGATCTTAGTTTCCCAACCAGGGATCGAACCCGTGTCCCCTGCAGTGGAAGGGTAGAGTCCTTACCACTGGACTGCCAGGGAATCCCCAATGGTAAATAATTTGAGACATTTTTATATAAAGCAAACGTTGACCTATTTGGGGTAGAATGTAAAACTTGCACACGTTTTTTAAAAATGTTACCATTTGACGGTGGTAGAGAACCTCACCTCACAGGGGATATCTCCAAGTCACACAGACACTCAGCTGATTGTGCTTCCTGCAGAAGGTCTTTGGAGGGTAAGTTTGAAAAGCGCTGGTGCTGAGCGCTTGTCTGCATGGCTAGGCTCTGTGTGCCTGTAACTGCTGGGCTGCCCGAGCTGTTCACACAGAGAGCGCGCTTTTTCATCACCCGCGCCATTCCTCCACAGTATCATTACTCACAATCCTTTCTAAATAACTCGAATGGACATATTTCACTTGGTTTTACATCTTGGAAAACTTGCCTGGTACACAGATGGTTTGAGAGGGTGTGGAAAAAAAAAAAAACTGTCTCCAGAAAAACATGGAGAAAGGGCCCAGGAATAAGCTGAAGTACTGAAATAATTTGTACACATTTTCACCCCCAAATATTTTGAGTTCTTAAGAAATTGGATATACAAGCGTATAAAACTACTTTATAGAACCCATTTTCCTGAGTATAAAGACTCAGATAACTTCATGAATCTTCCCCACCTTCTGTGAAGTAGGTAACCAACCAGGACCAGTGTTTTGACACCATTACAGGAGGAACTCTATCTCCCTTCGTTGCTTTCTAGAAGGAAAGATGCTGGCCTACCCCAAAGGGATGGTGAACAAATAAATAATTCATAAGAAATGCTGCTAACTACTTGGAAGCCATAAATTCAAGATGCTATTGTCATTTTTATTGTGTACTCAGAAATGATGAGTGTTACATGATTACATTATAGTGAGAAAATTTTGTGTTTTGTCAAAAATACTCAATAAGGCAATGATAGAGCCAGAAACTTAATCCAGGAATTCTGATTGCAGACTTTGTCATCATGAAATTTTGTGTTTATAGTTTCTCTCTACTTGTTTCATAGTTTAAGTATTAGAAAGCTTAAAAATTGGCGAATATACAACAATATTTAAGAAGTATTTACTGAGTGCCTTCTGTGCAGTCTTCACTGTGCTAGGCCCTGGGATTGAATGGTAAGGACCCTAAGCTCCCTGGGTTTAATGTGTGGTGGGGAAATAGGAAAAAATAAGCAGCCAGTAATGATAGGAAGTGATAATCATTACAATGGAGAAATGGAGGGGCTGCAAAAGAAATACAACGTGCACCTAATGCAAGGTTTGGGGAGCCATGGAAGACTCCCCAGCCAGGTGAAAGAGGGGATGGGGGTTGGCAAGGCAATAGTAAAATCAAAGACAGAATGACCATTTAGGAAGATGTTACAGTAGTCTAGTTGAGGGACTGTGTCCTAGAACTAGAGGAGGACAAACTGATAGTTTCGTGTGATATTAAGGAAGTAGGATCCATAGGACTTGTAGCCTGGCTGAGGACATAAGGGAGAAAGAGGAGCAGAGAATGGTCCTAGGTTTCTAGCTTGAGCAACTGAAGGATGGTAGAGGGAACACTAGAAGGAAGAGGGTTTTCTGGGGCAGGCAGGTGGTTTCAGATGATGAGCTCAGTTAGCTTGCTGAATTTGAGGTGTATATGGACAGCCAAGGGGCAGCAGTTGTATGTGCATATAAAATAGTCAGAAGAGAGGTGGGAATCACAAGTCATAGGGCTATGTGGGGTCACCTAGGGAGGAACCCTTGGAAAGACTTTGATTTAAGGGATGAGCAGAGGAAGAGGTAACTACAAATAGGATTAATAAAAAGTGGTTGTAGAAACAGGAGGAATGTGAACTCTCCTAACAAAAATTCTGTACAGGCAAAGTGGTAGACACACTTGACTTCACTGTTTACTGCATCATTAATTATGCTGAATAAATGCACATAAATGACCCATAGTAAGAACAGGCTAACAATGGCCAATATCACTGATGATGGATGCTTACTAAGCACAAGAGAGTGTCCGTGAGGTTGTAGAGTCTGGAGGAAAAAATAAACAATTATTTTAATTATAAAGGTGGTCAAGGGGCCCCCATAGCAAATCATATTGGAAGAAAAGATATGTGTTATGCTGAGAAATGAGAATCCCTGAGTTTCTCCATAATGTAAACAGTATTATAATTCTGTTTACCCAAAACATATCATGCATTGTGACACAACCATTACAGTGGGTACGTGTGCAGCAGAAATAAATACAAATATTCCTAGAAGTTGATAAAATGATTTCTAGCTAAGAGAGACCAGATGGGGAAATATTATAATAGATTGCAAAAATATTTAGGTAAAAGAATAACTTTAGTTTAACAGCAGGAACTCTTAGAAGGCTAACTAAGGAAAAAAATTAAAAGAAAGAAATTTGCTGCTAAATCATTCCATATTGCAGTAGATGGCATAATCTGTCTGAATAGAAAAATCAACCATATGAAGCTAAACAGCTAAAAGAATCCTTTGAACAACCAAATAATATGAGCACTGGAGCCTGTGAAAGTCAGTATTTATAGCTGACTGAAAAAGACTGTCTTATGATAATTATGGAAAGAACTAGCTTTCTGTAGTTAAATTAAATATTTGGCTCAAAAAGTTAATTTTTCCTTTTTATAGATACTCCAAGTTCCATGCTATTGTGTTCTATCATAAATGTTAACCCTAGTCACTCCAGGAATTATCTTTTATATGTATATGATAAATGTGAATTTACAAATTATTTAGAAGAGAAAGAGAACAATGCAATCTCTACATTGACAAAGTCATGTCATTAAATACTATAGCCACTGAAATGCTAAGTAAGCAAAGACAAACTGCAAAGGATCTATAAACAAGCAGAAAGATGGCAGAAAAACTTCAACACTGGCAGAGGTAAAGAATAAGAAAAACTACCTGAAGTACACATACTGAGACAGGATCTCCTTGCTATGATCTAAGAAGGGATTCCAGGGGGTGTTGTGTTTCCCAAGGGCATACAGCTAAGAAACACCAACAAAAGACAAGACTTCATGAAAAGAGGTAGGATTCCCAAAGAAGGACTGCCCCAGCCCAAGGGAACCAGAGAATGAAGTGTAGATGTGGGAAACAGGGAAGAAAACAAAATAGCCTCACAGTCTGGGAAATAGTGCAAAATTAAAATTATGTCAATTTTATTTATATAAACTTTGCTATCATTGAATCAGTCCTGTGTTAGGGTTTCTTAATAATAATGAGATAATAAATAATGATGATGATGGTAATGATAGTAGTGGATACTCATATGATACTTACTATGTGCCAGGTATTAGTTCTAAGAGCTTTAGCCCTTTTAGTCCTCACAACAACCATTTGACAGATGAGGAATTGGAGGCACAAAGAGGTTATGGGTTTTGCCCGCCTAACTATAAGAAGCAGAGCCAAGGTTCACACCCCAGCCATCTGCTGCAGAGTCTACCCTCTTAGCCACTATACATCCCATAAATCCTTCACAGTCTCTGAATTTCATTCCCATTTATTCATTCATTTATTCAAGAAGAATTTATACTACTATAAGAATTTATGCTTACTATAAAAAAGGCAATATTTGGACACTGAGATTAGAAAGCCTTACCCCAGGCTTCATGGAGCTTAGAGTACAATGAAGTAATGCAGACATTAAACGGGCAATTATGAATGTGGCTGGGATCTCTTTTCATATAAGTGTCTATGCTCTTTTTCCCTTATAGTCCTCTATTTCCTTTGTCCCTCAATCAAGCTCTTGGTTGGCCATCTGCTATTGCGTCAGGAGAGGTACGAGGAGGCAGGGTGGAAAAGAAAACTTGTTTGCCAACATTGCTAGAAACCAAAAATATCTAGGAAGATATTCCCCCAAACTGGAACAGAGGAAGGAGAACTGTAGTCCTCAAGAGCAGAGGGGGCCTAAGCCCTGCTTCCCCGCAGCACTTCCAGGAAGGCAACAATACCTCAAAGAAGAAATGGCTACATGACTTATCTAGATGCACAGGACCAGAGGCAGCCTTGCAAAAGATTTCCCTGTCTGAAGCATGGCACAGAACCAGCAGAGAGTCCCCCATGCCCCAGTGACGCAGCATTGGCACACTGTTTCTGAAGGGCCTTGCAGGTTAGCTGGGCCACGCTGCCTTCTCAGCAGCAAACTGTGTAGACTGACAGTAGAAGACAAGGTGCCTCTCAGTTCTCACCCCCAGACCTTCTGATGCTATAAGACCGCAGAAAAGTGAGTCAGTCCAAAAGGAGGAAGAAAGTGTGGAAATCCCAAGAAGACTGATGTTTGTTGTTTAGTCAACAAATGGAGGAGATGTAGATTCAGAAATCAAATTGTTATAGAAAATTAAGTCATTCAGATGACTAAGAAATTAATATTTCTTAATCATCTGAGTTTTGGGATAAGAATCATACCCTCGAAGTGAATATGATGACTGTTAGCAAAACAAAAGCTATGAGAATGCAAAGAAAGGGGACCTAACTGAGGTCAGCTGGTCAGGGAGGACTTCCCAGGGAAGTGATGTTTAAGCTGAGACCTGCAGAATGAAGTACCCTGTAGTGCCTGGCCGCTCTCCAAGGGCTCTACTGCCTTCCTTCCTGACAGTATCAGCAAGATGAATATTGGAACCAAAGAGAAAGTATATTTTTCTTTTCCAAAGAAATGCTGAGTCTACACTTAGAATACAAAGATTAGGTCGTGTTCTAGGTATTCCCTTGAGACCTAGACCCTGTTCTCCACTTGAGAAGGTTAGGATAAGGGCAATGGCAAGGACTATGGGTGTGGGATTCCTGTAGGAGGTTAGATTGATGAGATCAAGAGAGATTATACTAAAACATCCATTCCTTCATCTAACAAGTGACTCTTAAATATGCCAAATATAGTGAAAGAAGCTGTAAGTGTTTAAATCTAGTAGGGAAGGGAGGTTATCACATGATTTTCGATTCAAATGGAAAATATACTAAATTAGTGCTAGTTAGAGGAGCAGGCAGTATGCTTTTTAAGCACATTCTGACTGGGGAATGGAGTCGTGCCTCTGTAGAGGTGGGATTTGAGATGGGTGAAGAAGGATGAAAAGGACGATGCTATTTGAGGGGCGGTGTGGACTTGGGGCCTCTGGAAGAAGGTATTCCAGTCTGAAGTAGAGTGAGCAAAAAGGAGGAAGGTATACTTGGAAATTGCTGGTAAGTTGAGTTTAGTTGGGGTGAAGCAGTTTTTAGGTAAGAGCCTAGAAAAGTTGACAGGGTATACATATGGGAGGTCTTCAAAGAAGCTTTAAAGGGGGAAGTTGTGGGAAACCATGAAGGTGTTTATAAAATGAACGTGCCATGCCATACGTGCATTTGAGGAAGACAACCCTGGCCAAATTATGATGAACAGATTAAAAATCAAGATGTAGTCCATGATCCTTCATCTGCAATTCCAAAATCCAAAGTCGCTGAAAACAAAACAATTCTTCATAAGTTTAACTAAAGATTTTTCTAACTTTGCAGCAAACCCATTTGGTGGCAAAAACTTATTTGAACAGATGTGAGGCTATTTCTGCTCACTAATAATCCTGCTTAGTGTGAACATGCATGTATTTGACAGCAGAAATTAATGGTTTAATTACAGAGTGCCTCAGGCATCTTTAAGGGTGTCAGACAATGCCTGGTGTATCAACAATATTAACTTTCTAATACCTAAAAACTCTAAATTCTGAAACACATTTGACTCTGAGGGTTTCAAGGAAGGATTGTAAGCTTGTTCCAAAATTGATGACAAAGATCCATTTAACAGAATTAAAGATTGTAAGAAGAGTAGTAAGTGTTGAAGTTAAGGCAATGAATTTAGTTTTGAAAAATACAACTTGTTAATATAGGCTAGACTGGCAAATAAACCTGTCTAAATATATGGTAATCTGAATTATATATTATAATTTATACCAGTTTACAGTAATTAAAAATAAATTTCCATCTATGATTTCAATTTTATATATTAATCAGAACTAGCCTGATCAATTGTTATCTAGTATCTTTAATTAATTGCTTTAATGAACAAATAAGCACATTATAGTTAGCATATATGTTTTGCAAGTAAATGCAAAAACAGACCCGTGAAAAATTTTGATCTTTTAGGAAATAAAAAAAAAATCCAGAGATCTTGTTTAGAACATCAATTTGACTACCAAACACTGCATAATAATTTATTTAACAAACCCACCCCTTTAAAAAATAAATCATGCAAAAGCTTTAATTCCACCCATCTGATTTTCATGCAATTTGCATGAAAATTCTTAATTATTTAATAAAAGATTAATAATCTTTGGGCTTCCCTGGTGGCACAGCAGTTGAGAATCTGCCTGCCAATGCAGGGCACACGGGTTCGAGCCCTGGTCTGGGAAGATCCCACATGCCGCGGAGCAACTAAGCCCGTGAGCCACAACTACTGAGCCTGCACGTCTGGAGCCCGTGCTCCGCAACAAGAGAGGCCGCGATAGTGAGAGGCCCGCGTACCGCGATGAAGAGTGGCCCCCGCTTGACGCAAGTAGAGAAAGCCCTCGCACAGAAACGAAGACCCAACACAGCCAAAAATAAATAAATAAATAAATAAATAAATAAATAAATAAATAAATAAATAAGCTCATTTGTATCATTTTAAAAAAATTAATAATCTTTTAATTCTCCAGGAATTTTCCCTCAAAGATAGTACAGTATCATGATAATGTACAAAACAATAATATTCTGCACATATACTTCTGTTGAAACCAAAGGGTGCTTTCTAGCTGAGGTTGCCAGGTCAAGGGCTCACCTCAACTTGCATATACCCTATCCACTTTCTGGAACAAAACAGTCTACATTTGAGAGAGGAGGCACAGTAGGATCAGGAAAGAACAGTGCCAAGCAAATAGAAGGTTCATTTGCTGACAGGGCACCTTACACTGAAGGGAAAATCGGCATTTGTCCTGTGAGAAAAACTCAACTTTTTTTGCATTCTTCATTCTGGGAGAAAAGGAAAAGTGTCCTGTTATTCCCTAGAGACTCTATTTAGTGTCTGGCTTAATGGGTATTTGCTAAACTTCCTTTGCATGATATTAAATTGAGTTGACTCTAAAATTCCTTGGGCATGCTTCCTGGATGGCAGCCTCTTTTCTTCTTCCCTCAGAAGAGGTAGATGGCTAGAAACCAGCGTATAAAAGAGCTGGTGAGAGTCCCATGGGGCTCAGCTATAACAAGTGGACAGCTATCCTTGTATTTCCTAATCCACCTCTGAAGTTCACCCTCCCCCACAAATAAATTTGAGCCCACAGCAAACACTTGATAACCCTCTGGGATAATGGAACTATTCAAAAATGACCTTAGCAACAAAAGGATAATGGAGTGGTTGGAAGAGTTCACCAGAGAGTATTGTTACTTGGAGTAGAATCACTCTAGGTACGTTCCTCTACTAGTTAACTAGTCCTATTCTCTAATATCCCCCTTTAGTCCACATCCTAAATTTTAGTGTTTTCCCAGGGTCTGTTCAACTACTCAAAACTAAAATAGTCTGTGTCTTGAAAGCATCCCTGAAATTTGCATGTTTCTATATGGACCTAAAATACTGAATGTGATTTAGGACATTTGAATGCCCTATAATTATATTTATATTTAATGTTACTTGTTGAACACGGAGTAAATGCAAATGGCTCTAACCACCAGGCAGATACCATAAATAAGGGAGCAGGTTTAAGACAAAAGGAAGTGGGGATGCTTGGCTGAATAGGAGTCAAGCTGGGGCTAAAAGGAAATAAGGAGGACTTAATTGATTTTATCACAGGGGAAGGCCTACCTAGTACTGCTACATCTTCACATGCTTCAAGAGAAGCCAGAAATCTGAGGTGTTTTTTGTTTTTTTTTTTAACGAACGCTTCAGATTTTAAACATTTGCTACCAATTCAAATTTACTTTAAAACATTTTCTAGTCCAAACAAAAATACATTTGGGGGGATGATCTGGGCCACAGAGTACTAGTTAAAGATCTCTGATCTAGTGTTTCTGAATGTTGAATTAGAAACGAGACAAGTGTGGAAGGGTTTTGCTTCAGAAAGGAAGTAATTCAGTTAGTCCCTTGCAGGAACTTTATTTTGTTGTATTAACATTTGAAGAAAGGGCTATAGGTTCTCATTGTGTCAATCACATGTTGTAATTCAGACCACTGGTTCTTAAATCAAAAAACTTTCAAAATATACAGGACCTCTAGGAGGAAGAAGAGAACAAGGTGTAATTCCTTTTTGAAAAGGAAGCGATGGATACACTGTTATAGTGATATAACACCCCACAGTGATGGATCCGTTTGGGAGGAGTCCCAGGATTTGAGCTCCTCATGAAAGAGGCTGTTGTAATCTATGCGAGAGTTATGGTTTCTCTGGGAATCTCAGAATTTCCCGACTTCTGTGAAATTAAGTCTAAACTTTCTAATGATATGGATATTAGAAATCATAATACGAACTTTCTCCTTTTTAGTTTTCATTTCCTAGCTGTGGTTGGTGATGATGTTATTTAATGAAATGTTACATATTTTTAACATTAAGTTGTAATATACTATGATGTTTATCGTATCTACTCTTTACCAAATTTCCTTTTATACCTCCCAATTTCAAATATTTAGATGATAATAAGCCAGCCAAAAATGTTAAGAGTAAAGATTAACTTGTCTTGGAAAGTTACTGAAAATGCGTGCTCAAAATAAGCTGTAGCTGCAATTTCTGATGGAGTCAATTGTCTCTTTATTTAAAAGTACTTAATATGTCATGTATCAAAGGAATTTGCCACATATAGCGGAAGCAAGATCTTTTTCCCTATGATTACAAGAATTATTTCAAAGTGTAACATCACCTTTTAACTTAGTAAACATTAAATGAAATGTTTGCCTTATTTACCAGTAAATAAAAATAAAAAAAGAATGAACAGTGAATAACTGTATTCTGTGTTTGAACACGTGAAATGATGGTATTAAACATAAGTAAAACCAAGGAAAATATTTCTCTGGTGTCTTAAAAGATAAAAGTAATAGCCCAGTTTCCAAAATAAAAACATATTTCATAGGTCTTATTTTAATTCAATGAGTCTACAGTTTCAGTACCCATAAGGAACAGAGCTTACATTTTAAAAACCAGGTGGCATCTGGTATACTCAGATAAGTTAACAGTTCTGCCACCTCATCAGCTACAACTTTTATGATTCCCATATGTGGCTAAAGAATTACAAGATGTATGCCTATCATATCATTATTGAAATTGAATTACTTATTTACACATAAAGCACTGTCAACTAATCTTCTTGGGTGATGTGGAATATTAGCAATTATGGAACACAAAGTAAGGAAGAATAATTTACCATTTTCCAGCTCATTACATTGTCTACAGTTGAGATGAAGCTTCATAAACATTTGTCCATTTGTACAATTCTCCATGTTTCTTGACTTGTGAAATGTTTGGGAAAATTATTAAATGTTGGGAAAATGGCGTGAAACAAATATGATTGAGAAAAAAATTATTTTCAAAGGAATTGCTAGAGTCAACTTTTGTACAAGGAATCATTAACCAATTTGTGAATTATTAGGCCTTTAATTTCCCTTCCACTCTCTTATTCTTTGTTGGATTTCCTTTGTTATGACTATCATAATTAGATGTAAGGAAGGAAAGGAAAAAGCAAGTGAAAGTCAAACTAAGGATTAATATAGAAGAGTGGCATGGAACAGTAAAGTCTGGGTCAGGAGCACTAAGGCCCACTGGATCTGGGGGAAAATACTGAGAGCGAGACGAGCATTTGCGGTTAGAATTGGAAAGAGAAGGAGAATCAAAGAATAGGCCTTTTTTTCCCCCTTTGGCCAACTGGGAGTAAACTGTTAATAACTGACAGAAGAAATCAACAGCATCCAGTTCCTATTTAGTTTCTAGTTCTCTGCTAAACAAGACAAATAAAGATATTCGGATTAAAAAATGGCACAAATATTGGTAGTATAAAATGCCAAGAAAAGTAAAGAGACTATAAATGAAAACCTTGGAAGTCTGAAGAAATGACTTTTAAAATACAAAGCATTTGCCAAAAAAATTACCAAACCATTCAAATTATTTTTCAGGAACTGTAGAAAGTAAGAGAAGTAATAGAAGAAAAAACAAGGAAGACGGTAAATCCTGCAAAATATAGACAGATTGGTAGACATTTATTGACTTAAGATTAGAATAGATTATTAAAAGCATTGTTAGTGAAAATCTGAAAAAGAAGCGCAGTTTAAAAATATGATCTTTTTTGTCTTTTTAAAAAAGGTTATTAGTAGATGGATATGTATATATAACTGGATTACAGCAAGAGGTATGTCATATTATCCTTATATACTACATTGAGAAATATGAACTGAAAGCAAATAAAAAAGTGGATTTATAACTGGTTGAACAATTTACCTTGGTAATACTGCTTAAATTGTCCCACACTTGCTGTTCTCAGTCTTAACTCCATTCAACATTTGTGTCATGGATTAGATTAGTCTTCTTAAAATTTGGGTCTGGGGATGGTTTCTCTCTCAGTTTGTATATCTGTTTCTGTATCTATATCTCAGACCTCCAGAAAATGGGGCAGAAGAGAGATGTAATATTTGCTGGATGGCAGAATCAGACTCCAAGAGAGGATCTCAACAGGACAGAGTATACTAATAGTGTGGGAATAAAAGTAAAGACAGTGTTTGGATCCAATAAACAAGCCATAATGATACACAGTTGAGGAGCTAAGGGCTAGTAGCAGTGAAAAAAAGACTTTAGAATTTACATTGATAATAAATGTATACATCAATATATGATATGATTGTCAATGTGGCTTAAAGCTAATCTAATTCCCTGCAATATTAAGCAGGTAGGTTCTATCCCACTTAGGCCAGACTCCACCTGAATTAATGTGTTTAATTTTTGGGTGTTACCCTTTAAGGGTAGACAGAAACACATATAGAGAACAACCAGGAGAGAAAGAAGATACAGAGGTGTCACACGAGGAATGGATGAAGGAGCTGGGCTTGGAGCAGAAGAAAGTGAGCTGGGATATGAGAGCTATTTTGAATAAGCTTAGAACTGCCTTGGGAGAATCACCGTCACCATCACAGGGAGTAGTCAGTTTTATGCTATGCCATTGCTTGTTGAGGAAAGCTGGGTTTGGACAAGCAGGGCTTTAGGGTTCATTGCAACCCTGAACTTCATTCAGTGTTTCTATAAAATCCCTGAAGGGTTGTCATGTGGAAGAGGAATTAGTTCAGAAGGCAGGACTAAAACTAAATGATAGGAAGTAGAGAACAACAGATGTTAATTCAAAAGAAGGAACCATAAATATCTGTCGAATGAATGAATGATTAAATTACTCTGTAATATTTAGAACTGTCTATAATTAGAACAGTTTGCTTTTCAACAGAGTGAGCTCCTTGCCACCAAAGCTGTTTGAATAAAACTCAGGAACCATAAGGTTAGGATACCCTATATGAATTTTTAGTCAATTGGCTGGCTGAGAAATGGGTTTATTTTGCAGTTATAAGAGAAACTCTGACATAGCAGAAAGTGAATTTCTCTTACCCACATTATCTCCTACCCTCAGCACCCTTTTAGAATAAGACAATCAAGATTTATCTAGAAACGCTTTCTGACATTGCCAAAAGATTTTATAATCCTAATAAAAAGTAAATTTTTAGTTCCTATATTATCCTACAGTTAAAAACACTATAAGAAAAAAATGTTTCAAATGCATACAACTCTTTTCCCTGTCCCCATAAAGGGAAATATGATCTACTTTATAGGATTCTTTTTATGCTATCTTTTTTATATCATTTGAACCACACCCTCAAATTCTGTATTTGTTGTACTCAGAGAAATCAGGTTTCAATATATTTTTACATCAAGGAGAATACAGAGAAAAAAGGATCAAATAATGCTGACTCAAATTAGTTCTTTTTCTTAAGGTTTGTCAGCATAGCTATAAAGGGCAATTCTAAACAATTTATTAACTTAATTTTTATTGGTGCCCTGTAAGGGCAATTTCATTAGAAATGTTTACAAGGGGGAATGTTTCCATTAATCTAACTATACAGCCAGAACAACAAAAACCCAAAAGAAATATATAGTGCCTTAAAGTATGAATGCTTCTAGAAGTACACTGATTAGTATTATAAAGGAAATTATTTGGGTCCAGTAAAAATCATACGGAACTAAATTTATATTATGATTTTAAATATCTATGAACTTTGGCTACAACCTACATAGATGTCTAAGCTAGATCATTTTAAGTAATAAACAAACATCCTGTATACTGCTAAGAAAAACCTACAGGAAATTCTGTAATTAGGGGCTACACTTTCCCTCAAAGGAGTGACTCAGAAGAGCAAGCCTTCAACATCTATAGTTTCTAATTTTAAAAGTATATAATTAAAGGACTAAAATATATCTTTTAAATATTTGCATGTTTTTTATTTGCATGTTATTTGCATGTTATTTAATTACTATTCTATATACAACAAGGGTAACTTAATAAAAATTCTGTTATTTACAATTCATATTTCAACAAAATTTTGAAAGATGGCATAAATTATATTGACATCTTGGTATAAAACTACCAAGTTTGAACTAGTCCTAATTTTGACCTTTGAACAGACTTGGTATACTAATAAAAAAATTCTACACTACCATAGATGGACAACCACCAAGGTAAGAAGAATTCTATGTAATTTAAAAACAAATTATATGTAAATTAAATTAAAGGCAATAATGTAGCCTTCTTCCTAGAAGATAAACGATTTGTCATTCGTTGTTTTGTTACCTGTGTCTGTATATTTTGATGGACTTTGTCATCATAATATCAAACGCAAAATTATCTTAATCTCTAATTCAGGTGTTACAAACTCCAGTGCCAACAGGGACTGTGCACATATGTAAATTACTGAAGTGGGCTGAGTGTAATACAGAATGCCTCTAAAGCAGAGAGATTCCATCCAGCTTCAGCCAATTGAAATTATAAAAGAATATGTACCCAATGGTGTCAGATCTTCTAATTTTCCAAGAGGAAGTTTAAAACAAGATTTTGTATGAAATTGCCCAATATTAAAATACTAGCAAGTAATTTGGGTAAGCCAAATAAAATGCATCTACTATTGGAGTCTGTCCACAGGCCACCAGCTTGTAGCCTCTAATCTGCCTCATGAGAATTACTGATTCAAAATAAAACATAGAGGGAAGATTGTACAAAATAGTATATCACGTTTCAAAAGTAAGGAAAAATAAAGACATTGCATTCCTTTCCCCCACTGCAACCAAGGATGTTACTCTCCACCCTAAAAGGAAATCCCATATAAATTGTGACAGTTTCTCAATCGGCACATGCCATTTCATTTGACACATTCTGAAAATCTTGAATGATTAGAACAGTTACTATATAAAATTCCGGGTAGATACTGTGACTCAAACCTTGCATTCTTCTCTGACACATTTTATTAGAACTACAGGGCTCCAAAGTGGAAGTAATACCAAAGACCGGTATAGAGTTACAGCATTAACATTCACCGTCGTACTGGTGACACAGCAAGCTTTTTCTATTTCTATTTTGTTTGACTTTTCTGCCTAAAAGTGTAAAATGAAAGATGAAGTTGTAAATCTCTACATTAATTTTCTGAACAAATCCAAAATGTCTAATAGATCTCCAAATATTCCCTTCTTCCTGTTACTCCTCAAAATTCATTTCCTTTTACAATATTATTGAATAATTGTGAATGACTACTAAACAAAAGGTTGTAAGGCTCAAATGTAATTTTGTACTGAGCAAAAAAGGCAACAAAAAAGGCTTTATAAAGAATGGCTTTATAATGTTATACTATAGAATTTTCTAACACTGATGATTCTTTAGAAACTTTGCTTTGTCAAAGTAGAAGTAATTTATGTTTATCTATGCCAAAAAATAAAAGTGGTGTGTGTAAGGGGTGAAGTTCTTAATTTAAACATAGCAGTTATCTACCTGGCAGAGGACAAAATAACATAATAGAAAAGGTAAAATATTCCTTACTATTAAGTCAGAAAGAGAAAAACAAATATTGTATATTAATGCATATTTGTGGAATCTAGAAAAATGGTACAGATGAACCGGTTTGCAAGGCAGAAATAGAGACACCGATGTAGAGAACAAACGTATGGACAACAAGGGGGGAGGAGGGGGGTGGGATGAATTGGGAGATTGGGACAAACATATATACACTAATATGTATAAAATAGATCAATAATGAGAGCCTGCTGTATAGCACAGGGAACTCTGCTTCACTTATCTGTACAGTAGAAACTAACACAGCATTGTAAAACAACTCTACCCCAATTTAAAAAAAAATTGAGAAAAAAAAAAAACAAGGACTCATTGTATAGCACAGGGAACTATATTCAATACTCTGTAATGGCCTATATGGGAAAATAATCTGAAAGAGAGTGGAGATATGTATATGTATAACTGAGTCACTTTGCTGTACACTTGAAACCAACACAACATTGTAAATCAACTATACTTCAATATAAAATAAAAATTAAATTTAAAAAATTCCTTACTATTGTTTTCATTATCAAAATTATTGTCATATAGATAGTAAATTCTTTAAACAACAAGGCATAATATTAAAGAAATGTTAAAAAATTAATAAAAATGGTTAAATTGTAGCTAGGGGCTTTTTCCCATATGATGTATCATATGCCATGTTAATCGTCAGCCATGCTAATGAAGACAAAATAGTTTCCGATTTTCAAAACATCTGATAAAACTATATTAACGATTTACAATCTTTCAAATGTTTAACTTCTCAAAGAACAGTTCAGTAGGATAAAAATAAGTTAAAAGTAAGGAGGAATCAAGGCTGGAAAATTACAAGGTGCTGCTATAACTTATACTAAATTCAAGGAACATGTTAAGAGTCCCTTCCATATGAAAAAGTTTATAATCTAAAAGAAAATTCTGGTGCTGGCATTCTAGAAACTTCTGACTTCCTCAACCATTAAGAAATATAAAGAAATAGGGTAGCTAAGAAACAGCAACTGAGTTCTGAATTAGTTCTCAAACTTTTCTCTAATATTAAAGTCAAGGCAAGTATTTGTTCCTCAAAGGTGATCATGAAAAACCTCAGTCAGTAGACTCTACTGTGAAGTCAGAGCCAAACTGATGTCATAGGCAAGGACTATCATGGAGATCTTTCCATCTACCTTTGCAAAGGAACATTGAGAATGGTGTTCCTTGCAGGCTAGGACGTGCACAAAGAAAAATTAAGCTTGAAATTATTAAAAGTTAATTTATATTAACTTTAGACAATTCTTTAGACAATTCTGCATTGCCATATTGAACACAGGAATACTTTTTTAAAAGACAGTTAAGGAAGATGTATCCATTTTATTCAAAAAAAGTTAACAAACTGCTTTGAACATTTACCTTACTTTTCTTAATTGGAATCAGAGTATAAACAAGAGTAGGTTGGTTCACATTTGTACGTGTTTAGATCTTGTATACATGAATAATAATCTATGTTTATGGAGAACTCTGTTTCATTAAGACAGTATAGGCAGTGCAATTGTAAGTAAATATCCACACACACATATGTGTATATATCTATCTCTATAGATAGAATAATTCCTGTTAATGAGAATGATACATGTACTAACACCTACATACAGAATGATATGCACTATAATATTTTAAACCATTGTTGGTGCAAAAAGCAAGTGTTTGATATGAGAAAAGTTGTACACCTTGAAAAAGACAAAATAACACAGTATATGTAACTTAGAACTAGGTGTGTTTTAGAAGAGTCTCTGCTGTGTTCTGTGTTTGGGCACAGCCTTCTCAGTCACATCCTTCATTCCGTACTTCCTACTTCACCAGTGGAAGAATCTCTCTTCAGCAATCCCGGAAACCTCACATGGTGACGGCCTCCTCTAAGTCATGATGGGGTCAAGAGTTGGGCGTGATATTTCAGAGTTGGGCCACAATTTTAATAATCTAGATAACTAGATTAACTCAGCTTCTAAAAATAAGCTGACGAAAGGCCCAAGGAATAAAGCTATTTTTAAAAACAATCGAATTATTCTTAATTAAAAATCTGGTGGTGTCTCCTATAGCTTTTTTCCTCACCTGCCAATAAACTTGGAATGTTCAGGCTGACATGTCCTTTTGAAGACATGGTGAATGAGGCAGGAATTACCACCTGTTGTCCCCTTGTACTTCCTAGGGTTATAGTTAGTTCCTTCTGTTTCACATCACATCACACAGGCTTCAAGCCAGAAAAGCAGTGACACTCTGCCATGCCAATTTCTCTTGTTTACTCACCACCATTTCCCTATCTTAATTCTTAATTCTATTGAATTCCTTTAGGCCTGGAGCTAACTATAGTTCCTATCCTGGAAAGAGAGTCAGATGTTCCTAGTTCTTTGGTATTCTAATGCTACATTGGAGGATTTGGATGCCACCTTATCTGTCACTTAGGCTTCTTTATGAACGGATTCATGCTAAACTTACAAGGTAATAAAGTATGATAAGAAGGCCCAGAAGTTTCTTTGGTATGTGGAATATAAAAACAATAGTGTTGCATTGTTGTCATTATTATTATTATTATTTGTGTGTAAAACATTCAAAAGTTCACTTGTGCTAATAAAAATAATAGTGGTCAGTAAAGTTTCCTCTGAATACCAACATTTTTCAAACAAAATTTAACTGACTTCCAAGCAAAGAAAATCAAAGCTTCCTGACTCCCTCCAAAGCCGCTTTAGAATTGTATGTGAGGTAGGACCTTGCAACTGACATCTTCTTCCTACAAAGCCAGTCCTGTTGGCCACTTGTGATTTACAGGCTGTGTCTGCTACAAGGAGCTGCTGGACACATTAGTGCATGTATGCTTATGAAAGGATGCTGCCGTCTGGCACTAAATGACTTTCCAGAGACCCATCTCATTCAGACCTACAGGAACTGTTCTCCCTGAACATGATCTGTCAGTGCATAAGCCATTATTCCTCCCATTCTGAAGGGATGAATCAAAAATACAGTCTTGCATTCTAGTTCCTTCTGCGAATCTTGATGCACCATTAAAAATCTGCTGTTTCATACTTTCTTGATTTCTATTTAGTTCATCCACCTCTAACATTTTGTTGCAATTATAATTCTGCATTTGGGAGTGACAGAAAAGGAATGGTGGTAATTGTGTTGGATTTTGTTGGTGTAAATTGCTTATAAATTGCTGTATTTCCTATTTGTAATATGCTCTTTATTTATAGATATTACCAACTATAGTATGTTGGGGTTTTTTTGTCCATTTCAAATACAGATTTTAATATATTTACCTAAAGGCTTACTTTCTCTTTCTTATATAATATTGAAAGTCACCAACCACAAATCTGTCTTTACCTCCACATTTTATTATATGCTTCAGTTGCAGGCATTAATGCAAATCATAACTCCATAGTATATGGATTAATAAACCTAATACTCTTATGTTTGAATTCATGTGAAAACTATCTTGCTTAAATATAAGACAAAGAGAATAAAATCATCTGTATAGTTTTGAGTTTCAGAAAAGATCATCTTTTTATCAAGGAATTCCTTGAATTATTTAGAAAACATTTCACAGAAAGCAGCACTTGCAAAATTCAAACAAAAGAAATATAAATGTAATAATATTAAATAAACATACATATATTTTTCATCTGAAATCTTTCATTCCACTCATTTTCAAGAAAAATGTGAAATGGTGCACATTAGCCTGAAAAGACTGTAAGGTATATGTCCAGATATATAAACCATGAAAAAAAAGTAAAATAAGTAAAAAGAAGAATATTGCATTTGATATGAGCAATGAGTACAAGTGTGGACAAATGAAATCTTTACTTCATAAAATATAATGAGTAGCTATTTTAATATGAAGGTCATTGCGCTAAAAGCAACTAAAAGGAAATCCAACAGCTATTTAAACTGGCTGGCATCATTCTCCAGAATTCCTTGTCAGAGGATATACTTAGGAATGGATTTTGGTTTTATTGTAATACATCTATGGCCATTAATAGAATTTTCAGTTAAGGGCTCAAACCTCAGGCTTTCGACGTGTGTGTGTGTGTGTGTGTGTGTAGTTATAAGGGTTTTGTGAAATACTCGCTTGAACTTCCAAACTTCTGTATAAAAACTTATCCCACTGGATTACTATATATATAGATTCCTTTGTATAATACTTTACATTACACAAAAATTTTAAGATTTAAAGTGATGTAAAATAGGTAAAGTCACTTCCTCAACTTCTCATAATATCTATTTTTTTTTTTCCTTAATGGGCTCAGCTATACAATCAATAACTGAGATATAATTTGCAACACTGAATTCCAAGGGAAGTATTGTCTACATATCAACAGTTGTTTGCAAAAATAATTTATCCCTTAAATTAACCCACATTAGGACAAATTTACAAATGCTCCTGGGCTCTTAGTGGTTTGAAGTATGACAGAACACTTAAAAGAGAACTCTGATTATAAAATATAACAAGAACGTTTGCAAATTTTAACGAGCTTGCTGTTTCCATGCCAACTTCTCCCAAATGTGGAAATCATTAAAATAATTTTCTCACAATTTATTTCTTTCCATTGTTTTATATCCATTCCTTTTTCACAGGCAATACATTCAGTATCAAATGAGTAGTATATTCATTAGGGCTAAAGAGAAAGGCAAGGGTTAAGTAAATAAGAACATCAAATTAATATCCAGGCCTAAACGCTTTAGCAGAGCCAAAGAATCTGTTTAATCATTCAAGTCAACAAAGGTTAAGATAATAAAATAAACTTCTAAATGCTTTCCTTTTCTGGAACTTAATCTGTCTTGCTGAAGATGTTTTTAAGATGCTATCAGTTTTGCATAGTCCCAGCTGTTAGGAAAATTTACTTGAATACACTGGGAAGAGAAAAGAATTTTATGAAAATAGTTAAGCAGAGCTCCTGGGTGGCTTATTGAAACTGTGAGAGCTCAGGATCATTTAAAACCAGCTGTTGGCTGATGATATTGAGACCAATAACCACTAAATCTTTTATTTATTGGCCTCTGTGTTATTTGGCAAGGTGATGGTAGCCAACTGATTAGAAGATTATAGTCAAAAGATAACATCATGATGCTTGTTCATTTTATTGCCTAAGTTTGACTAACAAATTTACCACAATTTCAGAACAACATAATACCTTAATTTAAAAAGACAGTATTAAACATTAAAATAGCTTTGCTTATTTTTAAGGCTATGTTTTTAAGTCACTAAGATAGAGAAAAGAAATCTGAGTCATTAACATCAAAGCCCAGGGCTGTGGTTCATGATGAGGGCAGAGGCCCTAATGAACTGGGCAACAAGCCCTGTTTAATAATGAAGGAGAGAGGGGTAGTAGTAGGGTGTGCAGATGACAATGGGAAAATCTTGGAGAGTCCTGAGTCTTTTACACTTGACATTCAGGTTCGGCTACTGATCAAGAAATATAACTCAATCTCTTTTGCAAAGAGAAGCTCAGAATAAAAGCAGAATCAACAAAATACCTTGTAGAACATGTAAGCACAGCATTATGAATTGAGGAAAACAGACTTCATTCATTTGGTTATCCTGAAGAAAAAAGGCACTAAGAGCAAATACACCAGGATCTTGCTATTATACAATTTTCAAATTGGTGCCCTTGAGCTGAGAAGTGAAATTGTATCACAGCAAGCTTACTGGGTATCCTGATGTGCCTTGGACAAAGGTCAGCGTTGCCCTGCCTCCCTATGCTCTATGAGGAGAGATTCTAGGCTGTTGCTAAGTGGAATTCGTCCATTCCTTTGGTTTTTGGAAGGTTGGCACTGCATGAATTGTAAAGACTGTGACTGCCATGCTTGCAAAGGAAAAAGATGCACCTGTTTTCATTTGTGCTCCCCAACATTTTCAAGCTGATTCACGAAGGCATGAACTCTTAAAGTTGAAAAGAGTCCTAGCAACCATTTGGAGGCAGCTTGGCATTGTGGAAAGAGGGCAGAACTTGACATTTGTGTTTGAGTCCCAGCACTGTCTTTTGGTAGATGTGTGTGAAAGAACTAGATCAAGTCACTTAATCTGTGTGAGCTCAATCCTCATCAGAAAAAAAAAAAAAGGTCATATTAAAATTTGTGCTACTAAATCACTTTTGAGTTACTTTTGAGGATACGTGGAAAATGTAATTTGTGAGTACTGAGGCTTAAATCCTGGCTCTGCCACTGGCTGGCTCTGTTTTCTTAGATGAAATATTTAAACTTTCTGAATCTTGGTTTCCTCATCTATTAAATGGAAATAATAAAAGTAACTATTTTATAGAGTTGTTGAAATAATACATATCTTCACAGAGTGGTTGGCATATTTTAAGAACTCAATAAAAATTATTTATCATTATTATTGATGTTATAAATTGAGCCATGGATATTTTGGTAAACTCTATTGGTTCACATTGAGGTTGATGACTATACCAACGACTTTATTGATAGGGAAGCAGTGTGACCCAGTGGGAGGAGCCCAAACCAGACGCTGAGAGAGCTGGGTTTGAATCCCATTTCTACCACTTAACAAATCATGTGAACTGGGCAATTTACTTTACCCCAGATTCTTCATGTGAAACTTGAGGAGAATAATCAACTATGATCTGTTGAGGGCTTATTATAGATTTTTCATACATTATTTTATTTAATCCTTCTCATAACCATGGAGACAGTGGCAGTTAGAATTGATCCTTATCCAGCCTGACTCCAGCCCATGTGGATATAATCATCTCACTCTATTGTGTTCACTTTTCCTATATCTTCTTTCCTGATAATCTACTTTGCTGAACTGTAGTAAGGCTTACAGATGATGTGTGTATCTTGCCTAGAAAGGTGTTCTGCAAGCTGTACGACTCTAAGTAATGAGCAATTGTAATTATTTCATGAGGTATCATTTCTCAGTCCAACTTTCGTTCAGTCTAGGAATCCCCCTACAGCTCCCTTACGGCGGGTCTTCAATCTCTGCTTGAATACAGAATAAAGGCTTAGCCTCAAAACTCTGTAATACAAACCTATGAGGATGAAATGAAGAAAACTGAGCATGGGCATGGTAGCTGACAGCACAGAAAAAGCACCCTCCTAACCATATAGCCGAAAGGCCTAACTGCTGAGGTGCAATGTTTGACTGCAAAAATGAATTGAAGATTAAGAGCAAATCTGTAATGACGTCTCCCCAAGAATCAAGGAGGCAAGTGCAATTCTAATGTCAGGGTGCATCCACCTGTGGAAATCTAACCCTCAGTGTCTTGTAGAAGAAAACCAAATGATATTGATGGTTATTGTATTATACCTAAATTGTAGGCTTGAAATTGGTTCAACGTATCCTGACAGAAAGCTCATGCCAAAAAAGTTAGCCTTTTCTTCTGCATTAAATCATATGCCATCAACAGCATTCAAAGATAGTCAACTTTCCTACCATTTACTTTTAACTTCTTGCAATCTGACTTTCCCTCTCACTACTGAACAAAATGCACGCCCTTACAATCCCAAGATTCCAGAACACCAAATCCAAAAGTTTTTTTTATAGATCTCATCCCTGTGTCTTTCTTTTAATTAAGAATGTTTTGTGGGCCACCCTCACTTTTTTTTTTTTTTTTAAAGTAGTTCTAGGGGACTTCCCTGGTGGTGCAGTGGTTGGGAATCCGCCTGCTGATGCAGGGGACACAGGTTCAAGCCCTGGTCCAGGAGGATCCCACATGCTGCAGAGCAGCTAAGCCCGTGCGCCACAACTACTGAGCCTGCGTGCCACAACTACTGAAGCCCACACGCCTAGAGCCCGTGCTCTGCAACAAGAGAAGCCACCGCAGTCAGAAGCCCGATCACAGCAACGAAGAGTAGTCCCTGCTCACTGCAACTAGAGAAAGCCCGCAGGCAGCAATGAAGACCCAATGCAGCCAAAAATAAATGAATAAATAAATAAAGTAGTTCTGCCTACTGTTCAAACATAGCATGTCCTGGTTTTTCTTTTGAATGCTCACTCTCTTTTTCCGATGCTCCTTTTCAGCCCACTCCCTCTGGGTGGATATTTCCTTTTTTTTTTTTTAAGATTTTTTTTTAAACTAATTTATTTAATTTATTTATTTTTGGCTGCGCTGGGTCTTCGTTGCTGCGCAAAGGCTTTCTCTGGTTGCCGCAAGCGGGGGCTACTCTTTGTTGCGGTGGGCGTGCTTCTCATTGCGTTGGCTTCTCTTGTTGTGGAGCACAGGCTCTCGGCACGTGGGCTTCAGTAGTTGTGCATCGCGGGCTCAGTAGTTGTGGCTCGCGGGCTTAGTTGCTCTATGGCACGTGGGATCTTCCCGGACCAGGGCTCGAACCCGTGTCCCCTGCATCAGCAGCCGGATTCTCAACCACTGCACCACCAGGGAAGCCCCAGTGTGGATATTTCTAAAGTGGCTCTATGTTCACTCTTTCAACCTCCACTTTGCTCCCTGGGGTCTCAATTCTTGCTCTGGGGGTGTTCAGCTACGTAGCTGTTACCTCCAGCTGCAACACCACCTCAGAATTCTAGTCTTATATTTCCAACTGCTTGCTACATTATTCCAATGGAATAATTGGTCAAGATCGCAAATTCAGCATAACTAGGATTCAACTTATCATTTATCCTACTGACTCTCTTCTGGCCAACGTTATCAAGGAGTCAAGCCAGAAACCTCACCTCTAGCTTTACCTTCTTTTTCAACTTCAGCCCTTACATCCAATTAGCTATAAGACTTGTATTAAATTTTCACCTCAGTACCTTTTAATTTGACTCCCTGACTGCTTCTCTTCTTCTGTTTTTAAAAATTTAACAAGATCACAACTTTAGCCATGGTCACAGATTTTGGATGTAAACCCAATGTAGATCAAATTCATCTCTCACCTCCTGCTTCAAGACTTCACTTTTGTCCATTTCTCCTCTACTAGTATCAACCCTGGTTTTCCCTCTTTGTCTGCTCAGGTTTTTGCTTGGTGCTTGTGGCAAACCCTATTGATGACATAATGCAACTTTCCTTTTGAATCCCATTGCAAACATACAGCTTTCTCCAATATTCTGGTGACCCCTTTGGAATTTCTGCTTTGGCTCACCAACTTAGCCCCTCTCCACTGCTGAGCTTCTCATTCTGATACTGAACTTTCTGCTCAGTGTGGCCCTGTACCTCCAATGATACCTGATATTCCAGACTGAGCCCGCCCATCCCCTCTGCTCATCTCCCCACTGAGGACTGGACATTATTCTCATAGCCCAGACTTTTATGACCTTGTCCAGATGACTGACATAGTTTCCTGGTCTACTTGGTCTCCATGCTTTCAGTCTCTTCCAATTTCTTTCCATACTGGACACTGTTACCTTACAGATCTTCATAAAGAACGTCTGGTGGACTCCCTTGGTAGTCCAGTGGTTAAGACTCTGCACTCCCAATGCAGGGGACACAGGTTCGATCCATGGTCAGGGAACTAAGATCCCACATGCCGCACGGGCGCAGCCAAAAAAAAACCAAAAAAAAAAAAAACCCAACAGAATCCCAGGCTCCTTCCTTCTCTGGGATTCAGGAAGAGAAAAAAAAAAAAAAAAAAAATTGGTAATTACACTAAATAGTCTAGTGGTAATATACAGCAAATGATATACTCAAAACTCTTCAGTGGTCCCTTATTGCCCACCACACTAGACATTCAAAATGCTCCATGATGTAATTTCTATAAAAAAATTTTAGCCTTATATGATACAATCTTTCTATATTTAACCTATTCCCTTGGCAAATGGAATATTACTGTTCCTTAAATGAATCCTGTCATTTCCTGCTTGTATAATATTGTATGAACTATTTCTTCTTCCTGGAACGTTTAATGTCTTGCTCTTCATCTAAGCTTTTAAAGATTACCCATGTATCAAGTCCTAGCTCAAGTGTCACCTTTTCTGCAGTTATTTTTTAAAATGGAAGAATGTTCAATTACCTAGCATCTCTTAGCATGGCTATTTAAGGCATACACCATAATACCACATAGTTTTCTTATCAGGCACCCATGAGATTATCAGCTGCTTGAGGGCAGTAATGATGAGATAATATTTTCAACAAATATTCATTAAGTCCTTACTGTTCTGGTGATGGAGGTATGAACAAGACAGACGGAAGTCCTTGCTCTCATGGAGTTTTTGTTTTAAGGAGAGGCATGTTATACAGATAAGAAGCAACTAAATAAACAAACAAAATAGGATAATCTCAGATTTAGATTGGGTAGTTAGGGAAGTTACTAATACCTCCCCAAAGAGGTATTTGAGAGAAAAATCTCAATGATAAGAAGAACCCAATCATAAGACCAGAAAAGAGCAAATAGAAAGTCATCAAGTCGGGAGTGTGTTGTGTTTAAAGAACACGTGGATGACAGAGGGGCTGGAGCATAGTGGGTGGAGGGGAAGACTAGTTCGAGATGAGGTTATAGAGGTAAGCAGGGGCCAGATCTTGGAGGCCAAGCAAGGTGATTTGGATTTCATTCTAAGGTTTAAAACAGGGAGTAACATAATCTAATTTACAGCATAAAATGGTCTCTGGTTGCTGTTTAGGCAATGGATTGTACACAGTAAGAGTGGAAGCAAGATTAATTGGAAGACTACTGCAGTGATCAAGAACATGAGATGAGAATAGGTTGAATTTGCTGATAGTAGAAGAGAGAGACAAGTGGACCCATTTATAGTCTCTGTAGTATTAAGTAGGGTACCTTGAACATGGTAGACACTAAATATATATTGATAAATATATGTCCAAGTGTTTCAAGATAGTTTCACCTGCTTAATTTGCATTTTATCTTCAAATTTTTCCTGCTTTGATTCACATAATATGGCTTAATATATTCCTGTCTGGCACTTGGCGAGCCAAAAACAAAACAAAAAAGAAACGAAAAAAGAAGGACCTCATGTTCAAGAAAACAGCATAGATCCCAGTGGAAAGTCAGTTAACAAAGAACTAAAATGATGTAAGATCATATTGTTAATTGTGGAAGGAAATAAATTACTTGGAACAAATGGTAAAAAGTGGATTTCAAAAATCTACGATAGGGCTTCCCTGGTGGCGCAGTGGTTGAGAATCTGCCTGCCAATGCAGGGGACACGGGTTCGAGCCCTGGTCTGGGAAGAGCCCACATGCCGCGGAGCAACTGGGCCCGTGAGCCACAATTACTGAGCCTGCACGTCTGGAGCCTGTGCTCCGCAACAAGAGAAGCCGCGATAGTGAGAGGCCCGCGCACCGCGATGAAGAGTGGCCCCCGCTTGCCGCAACTAGAGAAAGCCCTCGCACAGAAACGAAGACCCAACACAGCCATGAATAAATAAATTAAAAAAAAAAAAGAGTGGGGTAAAAGATATAACAATTGAATGCAATGGCCAAATCTTGATTGGGTTAAAAAAAAAAAATCTATGATAGGATGAAAATGGAAATGGTATTCAAATACAAAGATCTACATTTTAAAAAAGAGAGCCTCTGTCAGCATCAGCTGGAACAGTGTGCCCAAAGAGGATGTGGGTAAAGTTAATGTTCATTAAAATTGAAGACTTTTCCAGTTCTAACTAACTTTTGATTTTTCTGGAAATGTAAAATCTTCATTTTGCCATCTTGATATGTGAATTTCCTAATAGGTAGCTGACACTACTTATATTAAAATTCTAAGATCACTGAATGTGACCTGCCTTGTTTGTAAATTAGGAATCTGAGAAAAGACAGGCAATTTGGTAAGTTCTCATGCTCACATTCATGTATACTTCCCAGGACATTTAAATTTTTATCCATAAAGATTCATCCTACATTATGAATTCAATCCAAATTCCTTCAATACAAAGCTAAATCCAAATGAAAATGGGATCAATTTTTGCCACTTTCCAGCTAAAATGCTAAGTGGCCCCTGAATCGTGTGAAACTTGGCCCCAGTCAGTGTGAAAACTGGCTGAAATCTGTATGAAAGGCAGTCTGGGTTCGTCAAAGTAGTTCATGAACTTTGGCCACACTTGCAAGGAACCTGGTCCAAGTCTTAGTTTGTAATGCAACATGAAACCAGGTGAATTGCACATGGTTTCAGGTTTCCTCCTGGAAATTTGGCCTAGCTTTATAATCAATCATCACTTCTTGGAACGATGAAAGCCAACACACCTTTTTGAAACTGAGGACTGTGTGCACACTGATGACAGCTAAGCTGTGAACCACCCTTTCACTTCCTTTGCCAAAAGAAGATTTCTCAGAATAGAAACAGTTTCCCTCTTACCTGGAAAGGGCAAGTTGAGTGATTTTGATATTGCATGTAGAAAGAAATAATACTCAATACATGGAGACATGCCATGTGAAATAATCACCACATACGGAGCAAGTGGCTACATTCTAATCATTTAGGGTTATGAGAATTTTATTCCATTCACATCCATGACAGATATCATGATGTTTAATCTCCTTGACCATTAAGATAAACTTGGAACTGGGCATCAGATAGAATAACTGCCACGGTGACTATGCTGAGACATGGTCATTATCTCCATATGAAGAAATGGCCGAAGAATAGAAAGGAAAGGAAATCATAGCATAATTTTCATCTAGTTTAATAAACAGGAGGGATAAGGCTACAAACTTTTCAAGTTTGCATGGACTACATCTTTTGCAATAAGACCTCTACTGCGGTGTAAATGAATCCAATAATTAACTTCACAGACTGCGTTTTACAAAAAACCTACACAGTGTCTGTTTTCAACCTGAAAGTTTTCAATGTGCTTTTCCACTGTAAGAAAGGACTCTCTTCAACCAGATACTCGCTTTTGTGCATAGTGACACGAGAAAATTGAGAGGTATGTCTGCACAGAGCCACTACATCATTGGAACAGTATGTCTGAACGTTTGGGTAATAAGGCACAGATGTGAAGCAGAGGACTTGGCACTACCAAGGTAACAATCGTGTTATAATGGTTAAAAGAGCCACATTTGAGAAGAATAAAAGTATCAAAGAATGCCCCTCCTCCCTGGAATGTTAAATTATATTCCACCTTTTATCTGCTTAAAAATCTATAAAGAATAAGAAATTCAAATAAGTATTATTCAAACTTATGATGAATAAAAATATAAAATGCATTAATATTTTCATCTATAATACAACATATTTATGCCATAGCACATAAAGTTTAACTGCAGAAAAAGGCCAAAGTCAATAGGAATCCACGTGGCCTCTATATCACAAAACAACGCATACAAATCTGAAGGACCCAATAGTCAATGGAAGGGTGGTGGTTGCTGACTTTTAGTAGTGATTCTGGCCCTTAATCAGTAGGAATCATTATTGTAGAGTGTCCTATTTACAGGTATCAAGTTAGGATAATGCAACAAGATACAAACATTAGTTACAATTAAGGCTATTTCAGTTATAAGTGGTATGGTATTTTTGTCAGCCATTACTAAACCACATGACACAAAGGCAGTTATGAAGCCAGGGCTACTTTAATTCAATGAGTTTGGAGCTGAAAACTATTAATAATTTTCTGCCCAGGATTGGAAGAGTATAACTTACCCGAGGTCCCTGATCGCCCTGTTCTCCCTGTAGAGTAGGAAAATGAGAAGATAGTTTTAGAACAAAGTCTGTAGATGCTCATTAAAAAGATCTAAATGTAACATAGTATAAGTCACACCAGTATGGATTTCCACTAATTTAATTTGTTCCTGCTACACATTTTCTTACCTTATCACCTTTTGGACCAGGAGGGCCCTGAAATAAAGAGAAAAAAAACGTATTTTAAATAAATTTCAAAATATATTGTAGCTTAGATAGATAGGCTAGGGTTAGTCACAAGATTCATGCAAAGGGCACAGAGTTGTACCTGTCAGTGAGGTTTCTCAAGGAATTTTAGGTTCTAAACTATACTTGTAATATGGTTAGAATGTGAAAATGGTATTATATACATAAACAGGAAAGTATACATAAGTATATAATATGCTGAGTAAATTTTCACAAACTAAACACACCTAATGAAAGTAGAGCCCAGCTAAAGGAACCCAGAAGCCCCTGTTGTGATGTTCCTTGTTACTGCTTGCCACCAATAGTAATCACTATTCTGACCTCTGGCAGAATAGATTAGTTTACCTGCTTTTGTACTTTATATAAATGTACTTATATAAATGGAATCATTCATTATGTGTTTAGCCTCTTTTGCTTAGTATGTGTGAAATTCATGCAAAATCTTGTGTGTAGTTGTAGATTGTTTGTTTTTACTGATTTATAATATTCCACTGTGTGAATAAACAATTATTTATTTATTTATCCTACTGTTAATGTCCATTTGTTTCCAGGAGTTTTTGGGTCTTGGTTATTACAAATAGTGCTGCAATAAACATCCTAGTATATGTGTGTCGGTGAAAAATTGAATACATTTCTGTTGGGTGTATATCTAGGAGTGGAATTGTTACATTATAGAGAATACATACGTTTGGATTATTAGTTAGTAGATATTGCCAAATAGTTTTTCAATGTGGTTAACAATTATACTTCCATCAGCAATGTATGAGAATTTTCAGTTCCTCTATATCATCACCAATACTTGGTATTTTCCATCTTTCTCATTTTCGACATTCTGGTGGGAGGTGTAGTAGTTTCACACAGTGTTTGAATTTGTACTTCTCCAGTAATTAAGTTGAACTCCTTTTAATAAATGTATTGGCCATTTTGCATCCTATCCCGTAAAGTATCTGTTCACATCATTTTCTACTGAGTTGTCCTATTATTTGCTAGAGTTCTTTACATATTATACATTGTATTGACAGATAGATAGACAGATAGGAGTTCTTTACACACTCTGAATATGAATCTTTTGTCAGAAAAGGATATATTTATTGCAAACATATTCTCCCACGCTGCATATTGTGTTTACATTCTCTTAAAGATGTTTTTGATGAATAGAAGTTCTTAAACTCAATTTAACACTTTTTCTCTTTATGATTATCTCTTTTATTGTTCCACTTAAGAAATCTTTGCCTCCTTCAAGGTCATAAAGAGGTTCTTCTATCTTTGTTCTAAAAGCTAAAAGCTTTATTATTTTATCTTTCATATCTAGATCTGAATTCATGGAGAACTGATTTTGTGAATGACGTGAGGTTAAAGTCAAGATGCTTTTTTTCCCCGTGTGGATATCAAATTAACCCAATACCATTTATTGAAAATGCCTCTTTTCCCCATCACAGTACAATGTTACCTTTGTCATAAATCAGATAACCATATATATGTGGGTCTTTTAGGAAATTTCTATTTTGTTGGACAGCTGTCTATTCTTAAGCCACACTGAGATTTTCTTTACTTTTGAACAAAAATACTAGCAGGAAACATGAATTCTAGAGGCATCAGTATTTTGTTTTCCTAGCTCTTAAAGATGAAGTCATGTCTCAGGGCTCAGCCCACCTGCAGAAGTGGAGCATTTCAGAGTTACCTTCAATCTCTCACCTTCTTTTTTAGCAGGGTTGGGAGACAAGGACAAGTCTAGACAGGAGTAAAGCCAAGGTCCTAACGAAGTACCCCTTCTGAGGTCCCAGTGGGGACCGCTATCTCACTTCAGGTGGGAATGTAAGAATGCTCCACCTACCAAAATATCTGCTGCTAAACACCAGTTACAGAGGAACTGTACCAAATTCCCATTCTCAGTTGCAGCAATTCTAACAGCTGTGAGGTTATCATGACATTAACAATAACAGGAACATCATGTCTCATATTTTGTATATTTTACCATCAACAAAGAACTTTCACCTGTTACTGCATTTAATCTTCTCCCAACCTAATGAGCAAAGTTTTATGATATTTCTTTTACAGACGCCAGAAATAAAACTCAAAGATTATCAAGGTTACGCCTCTTGTAAGTGAGTTAGCCAGGACTTTAAGCTAGTCTGTGTGACTTTAAATGCAGCGGATCGCAATGCTAAGTGTTAGGGCACAGCTCTAGAACTAGATTCTCAGGAAGACTGACGGCCCTGTATCTGGTGCCTGCTTTCAACAGGTGCCCTCTTGAATGCCTCCCAATTGCCTTTTTCTTTTTTTTTTTTCTTTCTTTCTTTTCTTTTTTTTTTTTTTTGGCAGAGCCACACAGCTTACAGGATCTTATTTCCCCAACCAGGGATTGAACATGCCCCTTGCTGTGGAAGCACGGAGTTCTAACCACTGGACCGCCAGGGAATTTCCCCAGTTGCCTTTTTCATAGTGTCATGGACAGTGGCCTCAACATCTCAAGTTCAAAATGCAGGAAAGAGGAATTGTAGAGCATCTGGGAGAGGGAGAGGGGGCCAAGATAATGGAATCAACTAAACAAATCCTTTTCTTTCTTAACCCCCCAAATAATTTTGCCATTAAAAAGGGGAGCTAAGAGAATTATTTTTCTTAATGTTTTCAGCGAATCAAGTAGTGAGTCATGAGTACAGTCTGTCTGTGTACCTCCGTAAAATTAAGTTTAAGAAATTTATTGGTCATTCTCGACACGCACAGAATGCTCACTAATGCTCTACAAGTAGGATTTTATTTTTGGTGGGGCAGAGTCAACCCAAAGAAAAGAATGAGAGGACACCTACCATCAAGTTAAGAAATGCAGTGGAGATTCTGGTCTTGATTTAATTAAGTAGCATGTTGTTTAACTCTAATTAGATCTTTATATACATTTGGTGAATGCCTATAAAGAGTTTGGCAATGTTCTAAGCACTGGTAGAGGATATGGTGTGACATGCTGAGTTAGAAAAGCTAAACAGGCTGTTCTAGAAAAGCTAAATAGCCTGTCGCCAAAGTCAAACACTTCTCCTATACTGGACCCCTAGAAAATCCAGCTACTGTAAGGTCACTTACAATTACTGTGGACTTGTCCCCAGCCCCTCTCCCCTACGCCCATCAAAAGCTTCTCCTCTTTAAAGTTTAGTTTGCTTTTGCTTGTGAGATTTCAGAGGCCGAGGCTCTCGTTGTACCAGTCCCCCAAAGGGACTTTGTTAGGTGATATGGCATGTTTGAGGTCAAAGCTTTTATGAAATTATTTTACAGTGGGGAACAGAGATGAGTCTTTTCCCCAAAGTCCAATTACTAATGCTAAAGCCACATGTGTCCTCTAGAGCTCTTTAGACAGCTTGCCATAAGCAAGGATGCTTAATTCATGAACACATGAAAATTTGCATTTACAACTGAGTAATAAATACTGCTGCTTCAAAAGGGGGTATTTTTGAGTAGACAGAATGGCGTCTTGGCACCTGCCAGCTCAAGGCAGAACCGAAGCAGAGGTCAACCTCCATCCACAGCTGTGGCGGCTGCTTCGGACAATCCAGGCCCCACTTGTGCTCTCGGGTTTAATGGCAGGTGTTTTCTTCTGCTCTGAGTAAAATCTACTCTTATTTCTAAGCTGGACCCTTTCACTGCAAACATGGGTTAAACATGTCGAAAAACGTGAGCTACCTTACTAAGCACAGATAGTATTTCAAAATTTGGGAGCCATGATTCTTTTTAAAGTCAAAACATTACAATCGAAAGAAAGGTTTCTTTGATTATTAACTTTTAAAATTAAAGCTGGGGCATGATTTAAGTTATTTTTTTTTTTTTTTTTGTCTTTAGAGTAAAGCAAAACAAAACTCTCTGGTATTAACTACAGGATAGGCAGCAATACAAATTAATGAATTATTTGAATGAGAGTATTTTACCCTGGCATTTTGCTGCTTCCAACTACACCAAGTTAACAATCTAATATTCAGTGGACATATATGTTGTCCAGGTATCAGTATCAGTGGCTGGTTGTTAACTATTTGAAGGTAAAAGCCTGTTGCTAAAACAAGGTTGAGGTCAATGGGAAGGAAATATGGTAAAATTACTGGTCACAATTAAGTGAATAGTGAGTCACAGCCTTATATGAGGTTTCTTTTAGGAGTTCTGTCCTTCTGGTCTGGTCTAGTATGTTGGAGTCAGATCTTTTATAATGTCCACTTTAATAAATAAATAAGAATATTTGAAATGATCTTTCTAATTATTTTTACATAATTAGCTCTAATTACATAAATTTCAAAGGTGCTAACAACGTCTTTATTATTAGTGTTGCTAGTAGTTGGAGAGTTTCTTTTAGAGTGCTGTTAAAGTGTTATTAATTTACTACCAAAGTATTTATAAATTTCAGTGGCAAACTTCAAATTAGCTCCTATTCAAATGACTTCAAATACAGAACTTAGTAGCAACCTATTTGTATCAAGCCTTTAATGTGGGCCTATAATAATTTTAGTCTCCTGAATTCTATTTCTATCCAAACAACTAAGGTTTTAGCTCTTTTTCCATGCACTATTATCTATTTCAATTAAATGATAAAAACCAAATTAAAAGCACAGGAATAAGAGGAACAATAAATGAGATTCAGGAAAATATTGGATTTCAATCTACATAAAAGTAATTGAAATATAGCTGGAAAAGACAGATATACTCATAGGGGTTGGATGGCCCAATAAAGGACTTTTACTCACCAGAACTGTAAATTTTGTCTACCTTGAACTGGCAACAGCTAAAAAGGGAATGATTTTTACAAGACGGCAATCATGAAAACAAAATTAAATTCCGCTAAAGGTAGAAAAATGGAAAGGGAGCAAACCCTGGAAATTCCTGACAGCCAGAGCGGCTGAAATATGAATGAAGTTATGATTTCTATCCCAGAAAAGTGTAGATCATTTGTATTTTTGAAATATAACAATTCTTGTTCTGACGAATCTTTGCATTCCTGTAGAATTATGAGGAAATGCAAGTTTCATATTCTAAGCATTTATGGCCAACTATCAGCCAGGCAATGTGCTCTGAGTCTGGAGGATGGACATGTAAATATAATTATAACTAGTGGAATAAATGCTGTGTTGTAGGAGTACAGAGAGGAATGAAGGTAGGAGAGCAGGAATTAAAAAGATGACATTGGAACTGGCTCTTGAAAGTTGGCTGAGATAAGGGGGACTGGGGAGGAGTGAGGCTGTTCAGGCAGAAGGTATGAATGTGCAGACGTGTGAGAGGACATCCTGCCATCAGATGAGGAGTTCAGAGTGGAAAGAACATATGTGGTGTGGAGAGTGGAGATGGGGAATAGCAGGAAAGAGATTTGGGAAGACCGGCTAACAATACCCAGGTCCCTGGGCTGGATTCTGTCATCGATTTAACAAGGGGGTGCTGAGATCAAGTGTGCCTTATGGAACTCAGAGAGCATGGAATGCTATTCTTCTTAGGAAGTTGTTGCCTTGGTCCAAGGGAGAGATGGCAAAGATCTGAATTAAGATCACGACAATCAGGACACAGGAAAAGTTCTAGATTTACGAGACATTTCTGAGGCAGAACCAACAGCAAAGTTAACTGATTGGACACGGGGCCCATTGACATGGTTGAAGAAGTTCTGTTCACTTGAAGTTCACAGTTTAGTGCATTTGAAGAAAAGTGTTGGCCTAAGCTGATTCAATCCTGATAAACACAGCAGCTCCAGAGCCAAGTGAACCATATCAAGTGTGAAATCTAGTTTTAGGGATGTTTTTCAAATCCAAGCAGAGTATTAGCAGATTTGGCTGACCTGATCAGAAATAGCTGAGAGAGAGAGAGAGAGAATTCTCTATCATCACTGTTGGGTAAAAGGAGCATGGGTGATAATACAATGTGGCGGCCATACTGTGCTGCCACCATGCAGAAGCCATCCTTCTTCTAATGTTAACTTATGAATAAAGTACATTCCCTTCCTCTACTTTTTAAACTGTAAACTTAACATGGAATTACTATATTTTAAAAGCCATAATTTCCTTAATTTTTTAGGGATAAAGAAGACAGAGTCTGCTGCACGGCCATTCTCTAGAAGCACAGCACAACCTCAGTAGCCACTGCATGTTTGATGTCTGTGTGCTCAGGCACCCTTGCAAACATTATTTTATCAATATTCAAAGTGTCCCAGGGAGGAAGGGAACACAAAGTATCCAATGTTCCCTTGAACAGTAGGATAGAAGCCTCAGTTCTACTGATGGCAAGATACGTCCCTGACTGTATCATTAACTTGGCCCATTGTGCCAATGAGATAGATACTCAAATCATATAAGTACAAAGAAACTGAATTTGGTACCTTGGTTCTTAGCATGTATCTGAAACTGCACAAAATCATACTGCAAATAGTATTAGCAATGGAAAAATCTACTATTTAGTGGAAAAATAGGGCCCCTAGCTATTTACATGTGGATAAATCTACCTTGCTTCTGAATAAAGTGCAGTTAGCATAGGTTCACCTCTAACCAAAATGTGAACATGTGTTCTTCCAAGTGTATATCTCAACCTTGAACTCATATATATCGTTTTCTGCTTTACTGGCATAATATATTTCTAGGGACATTTCTTTCTCAAATCACCAATTTTTTTGTTTGTTTGTTTCACAGACTTCCAACTTTGCAAGTAACTTCAGCTAGTAATGTGTAAATTTAAAGCTTTTTATGGAAAACCTAACATGAAAATGTAGGAGTTCCTATACATAAGTATAGATCAGTGTGTGTGTGTTTGTGTGCGTGTGTGTGTGTGTGTGTGCTTCCGTATAATTTCTTTTCAAATGCTACAGAAAAGAGTAAAAAATAAAAAGGAAAGTATAATTTGGGGGAATTATTTTAAAATAAAATACATAAATTATCTTGGTGATTAAGAGCTCAAGGTTTAGAATCAAACAGATCCAGACTGAAATCCTGGTTGTGATCACCTGTGTGATCTTTAGCCGATTAATTAATCTCTTTGAGCCTCAGTTTCTTCATCTGAAAAATGGGGAAAACAATGCTTACTCTTTGCTTAAATGAAACACTGTCCACAAAGCAACTTGTAGAATGCCTGATCTACTAATGGTAATGATTTTGAAGCACACGCTCATTATTTTAAATATTTTAACCATGCTAAACATAAAATTAAATTTCTTTTTCAGATACTTGACCTGAGGATGAAGAAAGTAAGCATATTGATTTCCTAAAATCACAAGGCAATGCGGTGAGAAATGTATTATGTGGAAGGTTGAAAACATTTCAAGAATATGTGGGTTTAATATAGTTTACTTCAATGTACAGGAAATATCACCAAACTAAACAAAGCAAAACAAAAACACTTAATTGTTGTTTTAAGCATACTACTTTAATGACTAAACAAGACTAAACTTTAGGCCCTGGAACTACCTAGTCGCCCCTAGCATACAGTAGATAATCAATTCTCGCTGAATCAAAACACCCAGAAAGACAAGAATGCAATAAAACTCTCCGTGTTCAAAGCAGCAACATATAAAAGAAATATACAAGAACCAGATTCAATGTTGCTGCAGAAGAACCGTGTTTATTATAGTGTCAAACTCTGCTAAGCCAGGGAAGGGAATTACAGCTATAAACAGATTTATAGCTTCAGACTTTACACCTTTCGTTTTGCATTGAAGATTAAAAGAAACCAAGCAGAAAAGGGGGTTGGTACAAACAGAAATTTAAAATATCAAAACCAGCCCCACTTATTGAGAAGCTAATTTTTACAGCTCTTATTTTCTGGTCATTTTCTGTAGTAAGATGGTAACTATAAGTTCTTTTGTGATGTCAGCTTGAGCCTTGAACGAGGGACTATACGTACCCATGATCAGTCTTAAATCATAAGCAGCTGCCATAAGGAAACAATTAGTGAGGTCTAGCTCTAAAAGAAAATTTAGAAAAACCAAACATTAAAAAAGGACTCTTGAAAGTTAGGCTGATGTAGCTCAATGGAGTTAAGGGCTTATAAAACAGCAGGAATCAGGGAAGCTCACTCTGGCTTTCTTTTCTAACGCAATACAAATCAAAGACAGCCAAATTACTTCTCCTGCCAATCATAACCAAGAGGTCCCTTCTTTCTAGAATCATTCCTTACATCTAAATATTTTAAAAGATTGCTAAAACTTTTTATTTGTTTAACTTTGCTTTTTTTTTTAAACTTATTTTTAAGAGGTCAAATAAAATGAACTCCATGGTGAAAGACTTGGAATCCTAAACATTCCTTTTGTCGAAAGAAAGTATCAACTTGCTCTCTAAATGCCCATAGTAGGCCCCGTGATTTTACAGCTAATGGTGTAAACTATCCTATAATACTCTTAGTGTCCTCAATATAATTCAAATGTATTCAGAGGTAACATCCATCTTTAAACCTGGAGTTTAATTTACAATAATCTATTTCTTCATGTCGCCTACTATACTGCCCCCAAATAATTTTTCCCAGACTATTTAAGAAAGCCTGGTTTGAAGGTCACTTTGATTCTTGACTTCACTTGTAGTATCTCATAGCGCAATATTGATTTTGTGCAGGGCAACTGAATACAATCCAGGGATGAGGGTAGGATGTCCCCTTTGAGTCTAACGAGATACCCAGAAAGGATGGAAAAAACAACTGTCAGATGAGTCTGGGAGATCCTGAATCTCAGGGTTCCTCTGTGGTTCCTGAGCTTCCTATGTAAATTAGAAGCTCAATCTCCCTCATTCTCAGCTGATGATTAAACAGAGCAAAAGCTTTAATGTAAGCTTCTGCAACTACCACACTCTCCATCTCCAGATTTTCTCGTATCTTCACCTCCTCTCTCCTGGGAGTGAAGGGACTATCATACCTATTCTCCCCACCCTCGCCCTGCTCTTCATTGTTGCTCTCACTTGTCTCTTCAACAAGTTCTCTTGGCTTAATTTCCAAAATATACAAATAGCTCATACAACTCAACAGCAAAAAATCAAACAACCCAATCAAAAACTGGGCAGAAGACCTAAACAAACATTTCTCCAAAGAAGAAATACGAATGGTCAAGAGGCACATGAAAAGCTGCTCAACATCACTAATTATTAGAGAAATGCAAATCAAAACTACAATGAGGTACCACCTCACACTGGTCAGAATGGCCATTATTAAAAATTCTGCAAATAACAAATGCTGGAGAGTATGTAGAGAAAAGGGAACCCTCCTACACTGTTGGTGGGAAAGTAAGTTGGTACAGTCATTATGGAAAACAGTACAGAGGTTCCTCAGAAAACTAAAAATAGAATTACCATAATGATCCAGCAATCCCACTCCTAGGCAAAAATCCAGACAAAACTTTAATCCCAAAAGATACAAGCACCCCTATGGTCATAGCAGCACTACTCACAATAGCCAAGACATGGAAACAACTTAAATGTCCATTGACAGATGAATGGACAAAGAAGATGTGGTGTATATATACAGTGGAATACTATTCAGCCATAAAAAAGAACAAAATAATGCCATTTGCAGCAACATGGTTGCAACTGGAGATTATCATACAAAGTGAAGTAAGTCAGAAAGAGAAAGACAAATATCATATGATATCACTTATATGTGGAATCTAAAATATGATACAAATGAACCTGTCTATGAAACAGAAACAGCCTTACAGAGATAGAGAACAGACTTGTGGTTGCCAGTGGGGAGGGGGTTGGGGGAGGGATGGAGTGGGAGGCTGGGGTGAGCAGATGTGAGCTATTATATATGGAATGCATAAACAACGAGGTCCTACTGTATAGCCCAGAGAACTATATTCAGTATCCTATGATAAACCATAATGGAAAAGAATATATATATATAAAAAAGAATTGTATATATATGTATAACTGAATCGCTTTGCTGTACAGCAGAAATTAATACAACATTGTAAATAAACTATACTTCAATAAAGAATAATAAAATAAAACAAAATAAACCCCATTACGGTTCCCTTGGATTCTTCTCCTTGGTCTCCAAACACGTTCATTCCCCCTCTCCTAAAGCCAAAGGAAAGAAAAGTTGCCTTTGCCCTCCATTCCCCCATTCTAAGGTCGTGACTTCTTACCATCTCCATTGAACTTCCCTAAGTAGTAGACTGGTCACAGAAAGAAAGGAAATTGAATTTGAAGGAAGAGAAAGTAAGTAGCAGAGTAGAAGGCATATTTTTACATTCTAGCTTTGGGGAAAATAAAGTAACATGAGTTGAAATACATATTCGTCTTGAGGGCATTTCTTTCCATTAGGAAGAAGAAAGCTGAGCTATGGGAAGGGAAACTGCTGAGCCAGTCACTGGGGCCCTGGAAAGGAGTCACCCTGGGCTAAACTAAAACTAAATAAACCACAGCTTTGAGGAGGGAGGGTTGACAAAGCCCATAAGTGTCAAGATTGCCCAGATTTGTTTCTAAACCTTTTGTCTTTTCACTTTACTCCCTTCATCAGCTATCAAATATACTATTTGGCTTTACCTATTACCTGAATTATGTCCTAAATTCTTTTCCAAGCTGCAATCCTGCATTCTCAACTGCTCACCAGATGTCTAAGCCAAGAGAGGCCATCATCAGCTCAAACTCAACATTTTCCAACCAAACTTCTCAGTTTCTACTGCAAGCCAATCATGACTTCTGACTTCCCTATTTTTGTTTAACACCCTGCTACTCTTGCAAGCCTAAAAGCTCAGTGTTACGTTTGATTCAGTAAATAGGATCTGTTGACAAGTCCTATATTCATTCTCCCCAAAATCCTTTGAATATAGCTTTCCATGTTTGTTGCTAGTACCCTTGTGCCTGGAAAACAAGAATAGTCTATGAGCATCTTTGGTCTTCCTTTACTCTACTTCCTCTTACATTCTTTTGGCAGGCTATGTTTTCTAAAGTGCATTTCTAAACATATCATTTCTCAGCTCAAAAAACATCAAGGGCTCATTTGTAATCCACTCTGAGAAAGTTGTTATAGGCAATGAGCCTCCATGGATGCAAAAGCTATTAGGTGACAGGTTTGGGGAAAGCAGGCCAATACCACTGACCTGCCAATCAACCAAATATTTTATGCTTCTTGGTATGATGAAATAAGAAGCATATTACACCTTTATAAGAGACTCTTTCTGAAAATTGAACCAGAACCTAATCAAACCTCTAAATAGAACTTGCAAAAGATATTTACAAGAAATACAGAAGATAAGAGAATAAGTTCAAAAGCATCATAAGGAAGTCAGACCAATCCAGAATGTGGGGCATTCTATAAATAGGATGAATGCCCTGAAATACTGATGACATGAAAACATAAAAAGAGGAGGAAGATGACTATAGAATAAAAGAGACTGAAGAGTTATAGCAATTAAATTCCAAGTGTGGGCTTTACATCTTGATTCAAACCATCTATAAAGAGACATTTTTGAGATAATTGGGGAAATTTGAATATGGACTGGGTATGATGATATTTAAAGGTTATTATTAATTTTATTAGGGTCAGCAATGAAGTGATGGATATGTTACAGAAAGGTCTTATCAGTTAGAGATTCATATTTCAGTATTTGCAGATGCAATGACATGATATCTAGGTTTTGCTTTTAAATACACCATCAAAAAACAAAGCAAAACAATAAACGAGAGGAAGGGATTCATGAAACAAGATTAGTCTTTGATAATTCTTGAAGCTGATTGAGGGGTCTAGGGCAGTTTATGACACTATTTTCTCTTCCTTTTAAAAAAGCTTGAGATTTCCCCAAAGAAGTAGTTATATAATTAAAAATTTAGTTTAGATGACCCTTCTGATCCCTACCAAATAAAGTGTTAACTTCTGCTTGTGTCCAAAGTCCTCTATTGTCTCATTTTATTTTATTTATTTTTAAATTTTTTTTAAACATCTTTATTGGAGTATATTTGCTTTACAATGGTGTGTTAGTTTCTGCTTTATAACAAAGTGAATCAGCTATACATATACATACATCCCCATATCTCCTCCCTCTTGTGTCTCCCTCCCACCCTCCCTATCCCACCCCTCTAGGTGGTCACAAAGCACCAAGCTGATCTACCTGTGCTATGCGGCTGCTTCCCACTAGCTATCTACTTTACATTTGGTAGTGTATATATGTCCATGCCACTCTCTCACTTCGTCCCAGCTTACCCTTCCCCCTCCCCGTGTCCTCAAGTCCATTCTCTACATCTGCGTCTTTATTCCAAAGTCCTCTATTATCTGCTTCTAACTTTCCTTTTCTGCTTTATCCCCCATGCCACCTCTGCCTCTGTTCGCTTAAGGATCCTCTCCGCCAGTCAGCCTTGAATACCAGCTGTTGTCAGAATGCACCTCACTCTCCTCACTTTCTGTACCTTTGCTTATGCCATTCTTTCTGCTGAATAAACATCATCAGTTATCATTTTGCTTAGAATAACGATAGCACAACTTTCTTGAAACTTCTTACCTGGCAACCTGACCTGTGGAGCTACTTGGAAAAAAAACACAGTAGGAATCTGAGTTTCTGAAAGAAACATTAGTCCTTGCAGTAAAAGTCCCATCTTTGCCTCCTCTACAATCCCACTATCATTATTGCCAGTCATTGATGGCTCATCTCAGTGACCTCTCTTCCCTGAGATTAACCTGACCCTCTTTTGGATATGTTCTTTCCCTAGTTTTGAACTCCTAAAGCACTTGTAACTCTTTTATAAAACTTAGCTCGTGCTCACTAGGTATAAGACGTATGTTTCACCCTAAACTAGCAGGGCAGGGCCCTTGAGGGCAGGAAGAGATCAATATGTAAGAGAGGGAAATGTAACAAATGCTAACTTTGGAGGCTTTAATATATACAAGCATGGGACCTTTGGCAGGTCACTTAACCTCTCTGAGCCTCAGTTTCTACATCTGTAAGATGGAACAAACAATAGTTAGCTCATATGGGAGTAGTAGGAAGTAATTAAAAGAACGTATGGTCTTCTGTAAATAGTATTTCCCTTCCCCTCCTCTCTTACTAATTCAAATGTGTAGTTTTGTACCTTATACATGGTAAGTATCCAATAAATATATTAGCAGATTTCCTGCAACAGAGGTTTCTAACAGGACATCAGGGCCAAAAGTAATATTCTCTGAATAGCCTGTTGACAATCAAAAAGTCACAGATAACTGTATGTCCAACACGCTTCCAATTAATGCTTATGAGGATATGTTTGACTTCAGCTAGAAATTATCCCTTTCAAGGTCACTACCATTTCTCATTTGTGGACTCATGACTCTAGTTCCAGAAGAGTTAATAGCAAAAGGAAGAAACAACTTTGCACAGTCTCTTGAAGACGAAATGAACTCTGTTCAATGAAAGATTTTTTTTTTTTCTCACATCTCAAACATGGGCAGATATTTTTGGCTCTCTTCTCCCTCCTGCCTGTGACTCCAAGCTTTTAGAAAGAGTATATTCTATTTTCTCTCTCCCCACATTTTCAATACTGAGTCACTTCAGCCATTGTTTAAACTAGGTTTAAATGAGGTCTATCCAAAAGAAAGAAGATAGAATAAAATGTTTCTGGAGCTATCTTTCTACCTATTATCTAATAGCATTCTTCTATTGTAATCTCTACACAATCCGAAGAATATATTTTGTATGAAAAATATCATATCAATTGAAATACAACTGGAGATATTTAGAGAGAAAATAAATTTAGCCTATTAAGAATTCTCATAGGATATCAAAATTATCAAACAAAGAAATCCATAAAAACATATGTGAGAAATTACATGTGCATATATAATAAACTAGAGAAAATTTATAAATAAAAATTTTAAAGTTTGAAACACTTCAAACTGAATTAGTTTTAATTCACTGAAGAACAATATTTCTTTTTTTAAAAAACTTTTTATTGAAGTATAGTTAATTTACAATATTATATTAGTTTCAGGTGTACAACATATCAATTCGATATGTTTATAGATTATACTCCATTTAAAGTTTTTACAAAATAATGGCTATAGAGAAATAAAGGTTTGTTGTTTAAGCCACCCAGTCTATGGCATCTTGTTGTAGCAGCCTGAGCTAAGACACACATGTACTACTGATGAGTACTGAGCTGAGCTATCAAGGGGGACTCTCTGCGGACCTTCTGAGCTCTCTCCATGTGGCTCTTTGCTCTCTCACCTGCCCCACAAATTCCAGCTGCCTTGACCTCCTCAAGGGTCAGAGACCACTCTGTTTAGGTGCTCCTTGTTGTGCTGCAGCTGAGAAATTCTCTCCAGGCAGTAGGTTTGGGCAATCTTAGGGTTCACCTTGTTTGTTTACCCTTTCTGTGCTGCCTGTTGTCCAATGCCTTAAAACTGTTGTTTTACACATTTTTTTCTAGGAGCAGAAGTCTTACAGTATGTTAGTAAACTAAGTTTATACTGTAGATTCAATGCTCCAATATCTAGTAGGGAAAGTCTTCCCTCATTTTTCTTTTTATTTCAAAACATTCTTGGCCACTTGGCTCCCTTCCTCTTTCATATGAATTGTATAGCCAGCTTACTAAATTCCTTTAAAAAGTCCTCTTCAGTTTTGGATTGGGATTGAATTAAATTTAAACAGTATTATGAGATACAACTGATATTCTTACATTTGCATATGCCTTGCCCTTGGATGGGGAAAGTTAATATCATAAAATACTATGGAGAACAATATTTCTAACTAAAACTTTTCGATACCTTTAGAAAGAATTGGACACATAAATGTTTGTTTTAGATACAGAATATATACAATAAGTATATCTAACAATGATAATCATTTTTCATGAATTTCTTAATTTTAAGATTAAACTACTTATCCTAAACCTTTATCTTTTGAGGCCATTATTCTATTGGATGTTTATCCAGCAGAAGTATCACTATAAGGGTAATATATCTTCATGGCTCTGTCTCAGTGTGAATGCTTATGTGAGAAGGTATGTATGTAGGTGTTTAGATTCAATAATAACACTTATATGTGCCATACCCTGTTCCAAGTGCTTCATTAAATCATGTATTAAGTCAAACCAACCATCCTTATTTTACATTGAAAAACTGAAGGAAAAAAATAACTTGCCCAAAGTCAGGCAGCTTGTAAGCTGTAGACCAGGCTGTAAACCCAGGTGTCTGCCCATGGAGCCCATCTCCTTAACCTTATCCAATGTATTCCATATGCTCCTTTTAAAGTGGATTGTTGGGACTTCCCTGGTGTTCCAGTGGTTAAGAATCCGCCTTCCAATGCAGGGGACGTGGGTTAGATCCCTGGTTGGGGAACTAAGATCCCACATGCCGCAGGGCAACTAAGCCTGAGCATCACAACTAGAGAAGCCCACATGCTGCAACGAAGACCCAGCCAGCCAAAATTAAAAAAATAAAATAAAATGTAAAAAGTGGACTGTTAAAGCTGATATTTTCAGTTCTTTCAGTCATTTCATCATCAAATGAATATAAAATTAGCTTTAAATCTAAATTATTAAATATATACATTTATCCAACAAAACATTATTGTGCCTTTTCTACATATCAACACTGTATTAAAAAATTGAGATATAGAAATGAGTAAGTTTGGGGAATGATAACAGCTTCTACGTATGCAAATCAATGTCAGATTAATTATTCATGAAAGGCTTTGTGTTACTCACCTTTATTCAGATAGAATTAAAAGGAATATATTTGGTAGAAAATAAAGCATAAAGTTGGCAATAGAAGTTCTTCAATTAATTTCAGTAGGAAAGAATTCTAAGGTAAAATTAAACTTTGGGATAACGTTACACCAATTCAATACACAAATGACCATGTGAAAATAAAGAGATATGGTTATAGTAAAATAAATAAGCTGTTGTATTGTATGTACTCTTAATGGTATAAGCTATTTGGAGTACAATAGAGCCTTTCATATCATGTTAACCATTTAGTTAATAAAATACCACAAAAACTAAAACATTAAGACTTTTATAATCATTCTCTTTATCATATAACCACCACATAAAATACAGACAATGGGGCATGATAATACTTTATCAGGTCTAACATGATTTATCCAGAATAGACTACATTACTAATTTAATATGACAGTTCTATTATGTAGTGAGTAAAATAAAGACTTTCTGTACACACACAGACACACACACGAGCACACGCACATGCACACGCACACACGCATGCATGCATGCAGTCACAGACACATGAATTTCAAATTTCTTGGAGAATGTATATGTCCTCCCCCTGCTCCCAAGTCAGGTAATATGGACCTGACAAAGGCTGGAACACAAACATGAAATATGGGAATTGCTAAAGTGTTAGGTTAGAAGGAGCTTAATATATAATTAAAAACATATGAATGGAAAGCTAAATACTGTCTCCAAATATAGTATTTTTTTCAGGAATAATTCCTTACAAGGCACACACGGCTTTATTTTGTAAATTTTAGTAAAACGTTGTGAAATGGCAACGACAATATCAGAACAACAACAACAACAAAAAGTAAAAAGGGATTTGGGGAAAAAAAGGCAAAGTGACATCTTCCATTTCTTTTCAAGTGCATCTGAACAAGTACAAATGGAAGGCACACGCCTCCATGTGCAGTTGTCTGGTGGTATTTGCTTGTGGTTTTCTCTTGCATTTTTTTCTCACTGAGTAATACAGAATTACACCATGCACGCAACTTTAGTCCTCCAAATTCCTAAGAGAACTATATCTCCTTTATGTTCACATGCAACTCCAAAGGGGAGTTATGAGGAGGGCTTTAAAATTCTAAAAATTTTATGCAAAAGAAGTGCCCTTGGTATAGAAGGGGTATCAATCATTAATATAAGGGTACCAATCATTAATATAATGGTTTCACTATGGAATATACTGATGGAGTTATTTGGGGTGAAGAGAAGGCCAATATATTTTATAAAGTGTGCAAGATAGAATCCTGAGGAGGTTTTTTTAAAAAAACGACTAGTTCCTACAATTTGTATTAAATTATTAGTGGGAGAATATTATTGCTTAAGCAATGTGGTGTTACAACCACCATGAACTACTTTCTATAGCTGTCTTGATTGTTAAAAGTCAAATCCAAGCTTTGACCCCTACAGATAGATTTTACAAAATAAAGTAATACATCATAAGTATAGTCCTGGGCTAATGCTATTAGTTTATTTTCGCCAAAGATTAAATGTCAACATGAATAAACTACTATTATGAAAGGAAACGAAGGCATCCAAACCCTCCAAACCATGTGGGTGTGAGATATTAACATTAATACCTGTTCAGAAAAATCTCAGAACTTAGAAACCTCAGGCCAGTTTTACATGGTATTATTGACTGGGCATTTAGAATTATGAAAAGCTGATAGCTTTCTCGCCTCCTCAGCTTCCTTTTCCTTAAGCTCTTGTATATACCATTTGCAACTCAATAAGATTTCTTGAACTTCTACTATATACAAGGAACTAAGTTAGGTGTTGTGGAGGATAGTGAAGATTGAAGAAAGCATAGATACCACTCTTGAAGATCATAAAAGCTAGAAATAAAGAGAGAAAAGGTGTTTATAAATAACTATGATACAACAGAAAGAGGAAAAGGGAGGGAGGGAATTAATGTTTACTGAGTGCCTGTCATGTACTAAACTGTGTTAGAAGTCATACATGTGTTATTTCAATCCTCACACCCTTTGTTGGGAGAAGACATGATCATCTCTGCTTTATAGATGGGGGAAATGAGACTCAGAGTGACTGAGTAACTTGCCCAAGATCACAGAGCTTCTAAGTGGAAGAGCTAGGGTTTGATTTATGAGCTGTCTGGCTTCGCTGTCTATGTCCCCTCTGTTTTAAGTGTAAAGTAATATAAAAAGGTGTACAGATAAAATGCTGTGGGGATTCAGCAAAAGGAAGAAAGTACATTCAGCTAAGGGAGAGTAACGACATCTTGATGGAAGAAGTAACATGTAAGTATGAAGGGTTATCATATTTGGATGTGTGGAAACTAAGTGTATCTAGGGGCTAGGAGAGAAGCAATTCTGGAGAAAAGACTGGTTTAAGAAAAGACAAATGAAGGAAAACATATTTGAAGTGAAAAAAGTAAATGTTTTGATTCAGTTTGGATGAAGCATTGTCCAAACTGACGTCCAGAAAGAAATTTAATGAAAAGTCAGTGGGAGATAGTGCTGGAAAAACAGGCCAGATCAAAGGATTTGAATGTCAGGTAAGGAACTAAATGGTAGTCATATTGAGATTCAAAGTTTGGGAGTCAGAAGAATGACATAATCAGAACCGTGATAGAAAAAGACATATATAGGTTGATATTGGTTGATGCTACACTCAATCCCAACCCTTGATGTCTCCACTATACAGACAGGAAAAAGCTAAATGTTCACTTTCTTGACTCAGCTCCCTTACAGCAGAGACTGGCCAGGCAACAGGCATGTGTTCACAGTGGGCAGAATGGCAATGGCGAAGTCATGGTCAAGAGAAATAGAAATGGAGAGTCCCTCTCAGGTAGGCAGGGAGCTAGAGGCAGCTAACTGTTCGGTCAGCCATTAACAAGGCTGCACAGAGCATGCGCACCATGACTGTAATACCCGGCAGTAGAGAGGAAAGGGAAAGGAGGACCTGCGATGAAGACGGTAACGGAGAAAGGGAGTGTAGGCAAGGGGAACCAGGAACGGACTCAGTCATCAGAACAGGGGTGCCTAGATCTGGGCAGAAACCCAATTATTAGAACAAAGGCATGGCACCAGGACTACACTTAGAGCAATGGCATTGATGCTGGGTCACCTGCATGTTGGAAAAAGGCCTCCTTAAATGCCTCATGTCCAAGGTCCCAAGGAAACCTGGGGATTAACCAGATGTACAGACACAGAGCAGGACTTGCATGTGTGGTTAAAGTCATCCTTGGAATGGTGGGTCTGCAGAATTGATAGAGCTTTGACACTCTACTTGACTGTTAATATTAAAAGAACAGAGACTGAGTCTGTCTCGTTCACAATTTCACAGCCTTACCATTTGTGCCTTGTACCTAATAGAGGCAAAATAGATACTTGAGTTATTGAAATGAATTATGTTAATATGAATTTATGGAAAAAATATCAGGGTGACTTTCATGTCAATAGATTAACTTTGCCCCACCCCCTGAATAATTCCCATTACCTCTAGGTTGAAATACAAATGTTCATCTGTCTTTTTTTCTAATTTCTTTCCCTTCTTTCTTCCCTTCCTTACTCTCTGTTGCCATTTGTTCTTTTTTCTCTTTCTACCCAATCATTTTTTCAAGTCTCTGTGACATTATTTACTCTAACCCATCCCTTTTCCTCTCCAAGAATTTGATTTCCTCTGATTCAGTGGATTCACAGCAATATTCTCTCCATTCATTCCCCTGCCTCTTTTCCCATCTTAACCACAGCTGCTAGAACTGCCTTTTTTTCTTTCTAATATCCTTTCACCATCTCATTTCCCCTGTCAAGAACCATTTCTCACCCATTTAGGTAAACGCATAGATTCACCTCTCTTCCTTAGGGCCTATTTTCGTATTCAATTTCATACTGCCACTGTAACAGTGTAACTGCTATTTAGCTTTCTAGTCTTTGCAATTTTTTAGCAATTTAAGCTAAGTCCAGCCAAGCTGTCTTCAATTTTAGGAAGATGATCAGAACTCCTTGATTATAAGACATTTTCCCTTTTTCCCACTGGTCTGCAAAATAAAACCCTATTAATCTGGAAGTCCTTACTAAATAATGTGTGATATCGAAGCAGCAGAATTGAGTTTCACTGGCCAAGGAAGAGTTTTGCATCATGTAACAACGTGAATAAGACGAGGTGGTGATGTTCAATCTATGCAAGAAAACACTCATTGACATAAACATTTGCATACGAATAACAAGCAGAACAAAGTTAACAATCATCTAGTACTAAATGAAAACTTCATTAAGAATTCTCTAATTTAAAATCTAAAATTGGAAGTTTCTTCTGAAAAATACTATAATGATGTAGGGATAAGAGGTAGGTCAGACTTTTCCTTGGGGACATAGCAACAAAACTCTTTGCCTATTTTTCATGGCATAGAAAGACAGTGTGAGGGTATCTCTTGTCTTCTCATTTCCCCTCATACCTATCCTTCCTGAATCCATTGCTTTCCTTTTGCTGGGACACGAGGAAGGCATTTTGGAAGAAATGATCATGTGACCTGAGTGTCCACTAAAAGCAAAATTGTAGCCAAAATGAAGGAAAACCAGAGCAGATCACCTTTTGAAAATGCCAGTCTTATCCTCCTTCAAAATTTCTAAAATTTTCAAGTATAGGCAGTTAGGTAGACTATTTTTCTGAAGAGCCATAGTAAATATAAGACTTGCTGTGAAGGTATTCTGAAGTGCCATGATATACCTTCAAATCTTAGCTACAGTGAACCATCCATAGGTGTTCCTGGTTCTGACCATCCTTGGCTTCCTGTGCTGGTTTATCATCTTTCTTCTGCTCGTTCATTGTGGCTGTGTAGTCAAGATTTATTATGACCATGTTCTTCCTTTTACAGTTATCCTCTTTAAAGTCTCATTAATTAATATGCTTTTAATGCTGTGTTTTGTCCAGGTTTGCAAGTCTTTATATCCATATCTGAGTTTTCCACTGTGTTTTGTCTATAGGACATTTGCACTTGGATGTTGTAGCAGATGTAGGTGCCAACAGACACCACTGCCTCCCTCCAAGACGGTGCTAGAATAAAGGTCCCGTATATTCCTACTGCTTCCTGCATTCCTCGAGTAGCTGCAGTGTGCTGTACCTTCTGGGGCAGGCCAGAAGTGCCAGGGAGTTACCACCCAGGCACGACTCTTACCAATGAAGGGCGGGAAATCAGTGCATCAATTTCCCTACCCTCAGTGGGGAGATTCTGAGGCAAGCTCTACACTGTCTCTCCTAGGTTCCTCATATGTTTTATATATGAGTATATATTATACATATATATATTCTTACAGGTTCACACACACAGATATATATAGATATGTATATATACAGAATAAGAAGGGATTAAAAATACATATCTCTTAGATCTAGATCTAGGATAATAATACTTTCAGGGCTATTGTAGCATTAAATAAAATAAAGCATGCAAAGCACCTTTTACTTTGTCTTCATCTCATAATGTAGCAGTTTCAAATTTAGGGAATAAACTACAACTTTCTTTTGTGGATTTTTTTCCCTCCAATAATTAGCTTGAGATAACTTAGAATATAAGAGTGAAAATTATAAATAGAGTATTCTCTGATGTGAATATAAATTAATTACTTTTCAAGATATTTCTCATGAGTAGTGTGAAAAGGACTGTTCTCCTGAAGGCATTTTTGTTTATTTCGTTGGACATCCTTAAATTCAGAGCTCATAAAAACTATAAATAATACTATCATGGTCTAGTATGAGAATTAGCGCACGATAGACAATTTATGATACTGATTAACCAAGATATCATGAAAATCATTTATTTACAAAACAATCTAGGACAGAAATAACATTCAGTATATCGAGGGGAAAGAGACGTAAAGGGAACTCAATAAATAACTATGTTATTTACAGGTATTATAGTGTTAAAGGTAAAACATTAATCATGGCATTTCCTTCTCTCTAGATTCCTACTGACTACAATAAGTGAGTTTGTTGTTTTTTACTGACTCTTCATTTCTGACAACTCCTTTCTTTTGTACTTTCATCTTTTTACACAATCCTCCCCTCCCTAATATTTCCTCATTTTCTTCATTATGATTTAGGGCCAAAAGACTGTCTGTTGACTGCATTCACATTTGATTATAAACCATATCTTCAGCAGTTAGTTTATATTGAAATGTAGAACGAATTCAATATCTGTCTATAATGAATCAAAAGCAGCTGGTAGGATCACAATCTAAATAATCAGTCTGTGTGTATTTACAACAACATTAATGGTAATGATTAATCAGTACTTCACACGAACAAGTTCATACCCGACATCTACTACTAAATCATTTTATCTTACATGAAAGTCCTGTGGCACTGTCTCAGATCAGTTAAGAGTTTTGCTTTATATGATAGTACATTGTTAAACTTGCCATCTGGTCCAACAGCTGATGTGGCTCATACAACCCTTAAGAGGCCCTGAAGCTTTACTCCTGGGAAATATTTGGTCTACTGTGTGGTGTCATGATTACTGGTTCATAACTTTTTTATATCCTTTGAAAAGAATTGCAGAAAAACCTCCATGCTGGGAAAATCCTAATTGAAATTGATTTGTTAGAAGAAAAAGAGTTCACTCACCTCAGGACCAGGCTGACCCTGAAATTGAAAAGAAGAAAAAAAGAAAAAGAATTACAAAATTGTTTCTTAAGTGAATAGTTTCAGTACCAAAATTTAAACTAGTTCTGAATATCTTTTCAAAATATTTCTGAAGATAATAATACCTAACTACTGACAAATCTCACTTGTGTTTTTAAAAAAGTTATGTTATATCTTAATATTTTCACTCTATGCTATTTATCTAAAATCTTGATATTATGGTCATTTTATGTAATTCCAAAATGACTCAAGAGTTTTAGTATGCTCTAGAATTAAAATGGAGAAAAAGAAGGCAAAAGGTGAAATACATCTCACATTATAATAATGAGTGGGTTACATAAAGGGAAGGTCTTCTAGCACATACTATTTTTATGAGCTGCATATTCAGAGATGGCACAAAGTGAAGAAAAAAGAGGCAGATATTTTAGTTTTAGAATTCACTGACACTTTAAATTTCTCATTGTTTCAATAATATTTTACGTCAATTTTAAAAAATAAACATCTATCTTTTACTCTGCATAATCTAGCCTAAGGGCATTTTTAAACAGATATGAGAGGTCTTTGGCTCAATTAAAGTGCATCATAACTCCTCATACAATCAATAGATTATGTAACATCTGGTCAATCGGATTTACTTTGAATGTTACTTTTTTGTTGCTTAAGCTGATAAAAATTTCCAAGCAGCATAACTGCAAATTCTTCTCACTAAAGGAAAATCACCTGTGAATAAAAGTATTGATTACATATCACCTTCTTAAAATCTCCAATTGGGTTTTGTGTAAGATGAGATGAAAGAAAAAGTTCACACCGAGTTAGGGAATCTTAAAAAATAAATAATGTATAATCTCATTCTATCAGCTGTATGCCACTGGGTATTACACAAAAAAGCATGGACCTAATCCAACTCCCAGAGAAGACTCTCTTTCTCTCTCAGTCCCTCTCCAGGCTTGGAATTTCTCTAGGTACTTGCCTTCTAACTGACTGGGGATAAAACATGATTTCCAAGAGCTTTGTCTGAAAATGTGGTTGGCTAGATTTTATCTAATCAAACCAGGAAGGGGAGCTACACCAAGTTACTGTGGATGTTACTCACCCCACTCCTGACTCTTTTAGTGATGGAGAGGGAGAAAGAAAATACCATTCATTCATTCCTTACTGAGTCCCAGGCAACTCTGGATATGTTACTCCATTTATTCCTTAAAACTGCCTTGCATTTTATAAAGGAAGAAACTGAAGCTCATAGAAATAAGTTAAAAATCACACAGCCTATAGTTGGAAAAGCCAGAATTTAAACCCAAAACTGATTCCAAAGTTCATACATTTTGCACCAGGCCATTTTGCCTTTCACTCTGGAAGTTTAAACTCACAGCTATATGCAGACTTGTTCAGATCAACAGTGGTCCCAGGGCACTCTTCGCATGAGTGGACACTAAACTTCCCAGCCACTCCCGGGCTGCAACAGTGTGAACCTCCGCTTGCAGATGCAGACCTAGGACCAGCAGGCACCCAGCCTCTCAACTGACACCTGTACAGAAACCAGGTCAGCAAAGCTTCTTGAGGGCAACAGACAGCCCTAACCTCAGCTCTAAACATGGAGAACCTACAAGTGCAGGGCTGTTCACCTCCATGTAAATATGGGTCTTCCCAGATCCATGTAATGGATGAAATTACAGTATGTGCTCACTCGCACTTGCATTCTCACTCTCTCTCTGGATACTTTAAGCTTCTGATCTTTCCGAACTTTTAAACTAATGCAAACTCAGAAATGTGAACATGCATCTTTTTAAGAACCTCAGAATACATTACCTGTCTTATATGGGTTTTTTTTGTTTTTTGGGTTTTTTTGTAAAAACTAAAACATAGGATTCTCTAAAATCAGAAAGAATTTCTTCAAAGGAATATATTTTAGCATCATTGCTGAGATTTTTTTATTCCTATGGTTGTTTTACAAATTATAGGCTTTTCCTGTCTGCCTCTAAAAAGTGGCATTTCTGCCATTACGTTGAACAAATGATTTTAGCACAATGTGTGTGTATAAATTTCTATGTTATTATATACAAATATACATTGTATTATGAATTTTATGTTAATGATAGTGAGAACAAATAGTAAATGACAGTGAGATTAAAAAGTTGACTTTTACATAGGCATTGGAAAGTATGTAGCACCAGGGAACTCAGATTACCTTAACATGTGATATGAATTTCAGGTGTGTTTGGTGTGTGTACAGGTATGTGTGTATGTGTAGGGTGGGGAACGTGAAAAAGAGAGATGGAAGTGGGTTGGTAGAGAGGCTTTCCAGAAAAACGACGCATACAACATGGCAAATCTGGCAACGCTCCCTAAAACGTGGATTACACAAGGTAAGACTTACAAATCGTACACAAGATTCCAGGGCTGCCTACACCAAGTCTTCTCACTGCATGTGATATAACAAACTATTCACTAGGAGACACCCAGAATACCTGTAAGAAAACAGTCTAGCAGCTGGAGTCTTGTAGTCATGGTAGTAGAGCCATCTGGCCAAATGAATGAAGTGATGGAGGAGTGGTGCCAGTGGGTGTAGAAGTGTTAGTTTCCCCCGCAGGAGAGCAGAGCATAGAGGGAGAGTAGACAAGAGCCCAAGAAGAGCATCTCAGAAACTCCCTGGTGACTGAGGGCACTGTGCGAGGAAAACTTCTTCACACACAGATCGCCCAAAGAAGTATCTCAGAATTTCTTTAAGTTGCCTCTGAGTAGTTCATTGAGCAATACACGTATTTTCATTCACTAGTGGATCTTTTTCAAGTCTATTCTAATTTATAGGTAGTGAACATTATTAATAATCAAAACTGAAAGTTAATTTCTTTCGGTTTTCTAAAATGCACTCTAAATGAGTAGTTGAAAATTATGATTAAAGTTCGCAAAATACAACTTAATTTGTAAAAATGGAATTCCTGAAAAGGACCTTTTTCCCCAAGCAAATCACCAAAATGTTTCTAAAAATAAAAACCTGAATCTAGTATAACCAAGAGCCATGCCAAGGGAAATAGTTAAATCACAGAAATACTGAAGTTTGGAACATACATGTAAAGAAGGAGAAAGCTGAGTGTTCCGAGTGGCTGGTTTACAGTAAGCCCAGTGCAATGCCCCCAAGGCAGCTAAGGCACCAGTGTGAAGAAAAAGAAGCAGAAGGAGGAACTGACTTTAAAATGTGGTAATCAGAAAAGTATGGTGGAAAACAATCAGCCAGTAGCTGATGCTTGACAGAAAAGTGTTCAAAGCAAGTTGAAAGTTTCGCGAGGCAAGTAAACCATAATGGAACGTGATAAATGACATGACGTATCACTGGAGTAGGTACTGTTACTTTAGGCAATTAAAGAGCAATATTAACCATTCTTTGTTAGGCTGTTATCACAACTACGGTTGCCAGAAAGTACTAACACTCTTCTCTAAATCGACAAAGTCATTTAGATTTCTGACTGAGGCAATTAGTTTCAGTACATGATACTTTTTCATGGCTGGTAATTCTGTGTCATCCATTTTCAAAGGGGAGGAATGCTGTTTTTCCATTAGCACATGCACAGATAGGCACACAAAATTTGTACTTTTAAAATACCATCTTACTTTGAAATACTGAGTCGGATAACAGACCCACATACATTTTAAATAAAATTGCCTTCACTTACAAAAACTTGATTAGTATTGTTCACGCAACTCTAAAAGGTGCTACCTCTGCTTCAAGGTAATTAGAAAGAAATCACTTCAATAACTTAGAAACTCCCCATTAAGAAACTCAACCTTTACTACCACTTTTAGTACCCTCAGATTCAGATTTATTTCATTGTCTTGAATTGAAAGAAAAAATACTTCAAAATAATAATTTCTATGATTTTGCATTTTTGAACCCTTCCTGTCTAAAAAGATCATTTGACAATGATTACCATAACTTTATTATCTCTTGAAAATTCTCAAATTCACATATTCAGATGTCAAGCTTATTTTTCTTTTCAGAAGAAAATAGCACCTGAAGTAAGCACCCAGGTAAAGCTTTAGAATGACATCACAGGAACTTTGAGTGGCAACAGGATTATTCTGATGGCAGAGCTTCTGAGGACCAACAGGAATCCTATCATGGAACCATCTCAATGGGATCACTTAACCTTTCAAGAGTCACAGTTTGACCTAAAGTCTGTGCCAGTAAATAGAACAGATGTACTCTACACTTGCAGCCAGGAAGCAGGAATCTTGCTCATCTTTCCTTCACATTTAATTCCCAATACCCCAGTGCCCAAGTTATAAGGTGCTTCAGAAACAATCACTGAATTGCTGAAAGATGAGAATATTTTGACTGATCCAAAAATGATTTACAATATTTTTAGAGAACCATTAGGAAGTTGACTATCGTTACATTACAGGGTTGTATTTTCAAAATGTAGCTTCTAAATCTCTTGGCTTCTGCTCACTGCAGAATAAACACATGTATGTCAAAGAGGAAGTCTCCTCCCTCAGTGGAATCTTCTTCAGATAATAGAGATGGAGCTAAGGCAGAAGCTTGCAGAGGCATCAGAGGAGGATTTAGATACCTACATATGTGCCTCAGAACAAAAAGCATGAGAGTGCTATCCTGAAGAAAAATCACTCCCTAGTTTGATTAAACCTCCACATCTAACTAACGTGAGAATATTATATCAAATTACTTTGTAAATTATAAAATGCTCCACAATTATAGCATGGCAATTTAAAGTAGGCTATAAAACCAACACCAACAATTCATTCAACTAATTCAAATTTAGATAAAAAGTGTATTAATTTTAAAAACAAATTAATATGCAAATGCTAAACTACAGAGGAAAGCAATTGAAGAAATAAAGCATTACACATTATGTGTGTTAATTAAAAAATGGCTTTGCAAAGACTGCATAATCTCTCAACGTCTATAAGCTGCTCATGCTTCCAAAGACTCCTACGCGCCTGACTGAGACAAACATTATTCATAATTTATATTGCCTGTTGTGTTACCCTACAGGATAGATATTAATAATTCTTACCTTAGCCACAGTCACATAATATGACTTAGACTATTTCAATTTAAGGTTTTCTTTTAAGAAATACTTAACCCTTGGTGGTTTTAATTCTGGGAAAGAAAAGTCATATTCTACTCAAGAGGAAAATAAATAGCTATACTCTCAAGCCTGGTGGATGTCATTTTATTTTAATTTGAAAGAGAAAGAGAGTGAGAGCAAACATGGAGATGGTTTTGTTCGGTTCAATGTAAAGAAAACAAAAATTCATTCAAAACTTGGAAGATTTCTTCCATGACATTTGCCTTTTGAAAATAAATAACATGACTTATTTAAAGATTTACTCATATTTAAGCAGATTAAGTCCTTCCCACAATAATTTTAAAACATTATTATATTTTCTAATACCATACTATTTTTAGCTTTCTTATGATTAAATGTTCATAACAGGAACATAAGAAAAGTAAAGAATTTTATCATGTGCATTTTTTGTCATTAAAAATTTCACATACAGAGCATAAGAAAGATAAAGACTCCATTTATGCATTAATTTACAATATTAAATTGTACTGGATGCCTAATATTCCACTGAGGGTGATTTTTGGTATTATAAACAGTGTTTACATATTTCTATATAAATATCTGACTATTATGATTATTTCCTTATGATACAACACGGATAATGCAGTGTTATTCCAATTATAAACTTCATATATTTTATTTATTTATATTGTAGTATATCAAATACAGATTATATATATTTTCTAGGACATAATTCTACATGTGTATGCATATGTATTTATTCAGACATATATTTGTAAATCTATCTATATGAAGAGAGAAAGAGAAAGAAAGAAAGAGAGAGAAGGAAGGAAGGAAGGGAGAAAGGAGACAGAAAGGGAGAGAGGGAGGAAGAGAGAAAAAATATATGAAAATAGTGGTTATCTCTGGGTGGTGGAATTATGAGTAATTATTTCTATCTTTAGAGTTTTCTAGAATTCACAAGATTTTACTAGCCCCATGTCTTGATTATAAAAATATTTGTTAGCACGATACCTAATTCACTGCAGAAAACTTTTAAACAGAACCTTAAGTCAAATTTTTTCCATACTAGATTCATTCACTCAAAGATCTAGGTCAGTGATTTTGAATTCCATTTTCCAACTTTCTCCCAATTCAGGGTGTTTTTAGTTACTTGGAAGAATCTGAAAAATTCTTAAAACTATTCGTTAAAATTCAATAAGTAAGGTTTTTAAATTCACCTTCTGTGTATGCCCCACATCATTTCTAGGAGTAGGGTTGGGGTAGAGACAGGGGCAGGAGAGTTTTAGAGTCAAGCACCACCTACAGGAGGTCATGGTTCCACATACACTGGGGATCCCTGCTCAGCTGAGTTTGCTGGGAATCTTTGCAATTTTGCAGGCCAAAATATTTGGGTTTTGGCATTTAGCTGTATTATTTTATAAAGCCATTTAAAGCAGTGGTCCCCAACCTTTTTGGCACCAGGGACTGGTTTCGTGGAAGACAATTTTTCCACAGACCGGGGTCGGGGGATGGTTTTGGGATGACTCAAGTGCATTACATTTACTGTGCACTTTATTTCTATTATTATTACATTGTAATATATAATGAAGTAATTATACAACTCACCATAATGCAGAATCAGTGGGAGCCCTGAGCTTGTTTTCACTTGCCACTCACTGATAGGGTTTTGATATGAATCTGCAAGCAATTGATTTATTATGGTCGCTGTGCAGTCAAACCTCTCTGCTAATGATAATCTGTATTTGCAGCCGCTCCCCAGCGCTAGCGTCACCACCTCAGCTCCACCTCAGATCATCAGGCATTAGATTCTCATAAGGAGCGTGCAACCTAGATCCCTCGCATGCACAGTTAATTAGTAGGGTTCGCACTCCTAAGAGAATCTAATACCACCGCTGATCTGACAGGAGGCGGAGCTCAGGCAGTAATGCGAGCGATGGGGAGCCGCTGTAAATACAGATGAAGCTTGGCTCGCTCGCTCACCCGCCGCTCACCTCCTGCTGTGTGGCCTGGTTCCTAACAGACCATGGACCGGTACCGATCCGGGGGACCCTGATTTAAAGGACTTATGCTTTTGGATATAAATGTGTATCAAACTTCTAAAACATACTACATCTCCAAGCCTTTTCACCAAGTGGCATGGAATCAGGAAGGTGTAAATAAATAAGTTTACAAACACATGTTTAATAGGAAACAATAAATACATGGAATACACATGAGTAGAGACACCTGCTCAGCTTCCACTGTTTTGAAAACACACATCTTTTAAAGAACGCAAAAACCATTTTTACTGCCCAACCAATTTTTCTTAAATTGTATATAATGAATAATTTGGTTTCTGCCATGTTTGTTAACATCTTTGAAAGTGTGTTATTTTGATTGCACCAGATAAATACTGGAAGCCAATTTATAAACATCTCTCAGTCTGATTTAAATTTATATAAGTGCCCAATCCAATTTTCTAAATTTTGTGCGAAAAAAAATGGATTTAGTGCTCTCTGCAGCTGTCTTAGACGTTTGTGTTAATAAATGCGTTAATAAAAGCAGAGTCAATTGATAACGTGTGAGTCACATAATGCTTATTGCTCCAGTGAAACAGAACCCTAAAAATGGAAACCTACCACAAAATTTGGGCAGAGAGGCTCTGCAAGCTGAGAAGCTTGTGTGCTTTAGAGACCAAGATGTTTAGGACTGCCTCATAACAGCTATCACTTACTGACTACCACAAGACACCAGGGGTTTTACAAATGACATCTCGGTTACAATAACTACAAATCAGGGCTCATTTCCATCATTTTATAGTTGAACAAACCAAGTTTCAGAGAGGTTGGGTAATATTCCCAGTCACACAGCTTCAAAAAGGGGAAACTGGAATATGGACATGGGTTTGTCTGACTTGAACCCTTTTGTGCTCTCACTTGTATCATGCTGGTGGCTGAAGCCATGAGCTTGGGCAAGATTACCCAGAGGAACAGGTAGCAGTCATCCTTAATCCTCTTTTAAATTGGATAAGAGCTATAGCTGCTCTAGCTAGAAATATCCATACAAGAAAAACTTAATTTTGCATACACACAACAAACCCCTTAAGTCCATCCATGGATTCTCTAGCAAATCATTCATCCCAGGTCAAGAACCCCTGGGTAGACAAAGACAAACATTTTAGGGGAAAGAGATGAAGAGCATCTCCAAAGGACACTGAGGAGGAAAAGAATTAAAAACAATAACAACAAACACGAGTTTATAAAGCCAATACTGAAGAGAATTTCAAAAAGAGAAATTAAAATGAGGATTGGAAAGAGTCCATTGCATTTAACCATTAGGAAGTCAGAATATTTATTATAAGTGTTTGAGCAGTGAGGTGAGAAAATTAAGACAAGAATAAGCTCCAGAGGTGGCAAGCAGGTGTCATACCAAGTGGCAACTCTGGTTGCGAATGGCCACCTGGAATAATGTGTTAAAAGAAGATTCTGAGGTTGGGTTATAGAATTTGGGAAATGGCACTGGGATTAATCAGCAATGTCTACAGAAGGTAAAAGGTGGAAACCATGTGTACCAACTCTTTGCCAATCTCAGCAGACAGTTCTTTTGAGTATCTGTGTATAAAGGGAAAACAGAAACAGGATAGTAGCTAAAAGGGATATAGAGTTGGAGAGAAGTTTTTTGTTTATTTGTTTTCACAGTAGGTGGGGAGGATTTGACAATGTTTGCAAACTGACAGAAAACTATTAGCTGAGAGGAAAGAAATGGCTTGTAGAGCAAAATCAATATACAAGAGAACACAAAAAGAAGTGGTGTCAGAGAATCGGGGTGAGGAGAAAGGGTGTCCTTTTGTCTAAGTAGAGGAGAAAGAAAGTGAAGACAGATGCAAATACATTTGGATGTACAGGGGCAGAAAATGGAAGTACTCCTAGCCCTAAATCTCAAGACACTCTCAAGACACTTCTGAGTGTGGGATGGAGGTGGGAAAAGTAAGGTTGATTATTTATTTATTCATTCAGTCAATATTTGTTAAGCCACTCCAGTGTGCCAGCCATTCTTCAAGTACTAGGAATATGGTAAATGTAATAAACAAAAGAGAGTCCCTGCCAACAAAGTCCCACCTGCTTGTGGGGGGAGAGAATGTAAGAGAATGTTTATAAATAATGCTGCAGGTGGCCATAATGGCTAAGAAGAAAAACATATGAGGATAAGGAGAGTAGAGTAGGAGGGTACCATTTTATAGGGTGGTCATGAAAGGAACAGAGGAAAAGAGGGAAAAGGAATAGCAAGAGGAATGCCCTATAAGGAGAGAGAGTCTTCCAGTCACTGACAGTGGGTCTGGAGTGGAGCGAGCGATGGGAACGCGGCAAGGTGTGCAGTCATAGAGGTGGAAGATCCAGGTCATGTGGAACTTTGTAAGTCATGATAAGAACTTGGCTTTTAATTGGGGTGAGATAGAAAGCCTTCAAGAGGAGCTTTTGTACAGAGAAGTGACATAATCTGAATTATATTTGAAAAGGATAGTGTTCACTGTGGGGAAAAGAGTGTAAGAAGGCAAGAGTGTAAGTATGGAGGGAAGTTAAGAGGCTTTGTAATAATCCAAGTAAAATGTAAATGATGGGATGGGCCAGGATAGTAGTGGCAGAGGACAAAATGGTTAGATCCTGCATATATTGTGAAGAAAGTGGTGCCAGATTTGCAGATAGATTGAACGCCGGGTGTGAGAAAAAAGGAGTCAGGAGTGACTCCAAGATTTGACTGGAGCAACTAAAGGAAGGAGATGTCACTTACTGCTGTGCTGAAGACTAAGAGGAGCAGCTTTGGAGAATTTGGTTTTGGACATGTTCAGGAGATCTGTGAAAGAGCCATGTGTGGATGTTGAGTAGATACTTGGATATACAAGTCTAGAGTTCATAGGAGAAGTCCAGGTTGGAGATATAAATCTGGGAGCCTTTGACATATAGATAATATTTAAAACCATGCGATTATATGTGATCACCTAGCAACAAGTGAATGTAAATAAGGAGGAAAAAAGGCTCAAGGACCGAACCTTCCAGCACAACATTTAGAGACCGTGAAGAAGTAAAAGAACTCGCAAGGCTGAGAAGGAGCGAGGTAGGAGGAGCACCTTGAAAGAGTGATACCCAGCAAGGAGATAGGCAAGAAAAGGGCTTCAACAAGCAGGGGGCACTTGGCTGTGTTGAATATGGTCCAGTAAAATTTAAAAGGAACCCTGATCCCTGAATTTGTCATGGTGAAGGTAATCAGTGACCCTAACAAGAACGTTTCAGCAGAGTGGTAGAGATTAATGGTCAGGGACAGTTCGTCCCTTGTGGCAGGAGGAAAGGCGGGTACAGATCTAAATTATCAGATTTGGTGGTGGGAGTGTATAGAATTATATTCTGATGGTTTCTATTTTCTCAGAGAAATAACAAACAATACTTTCAACAAAGTTAAATGCGGAGGAGATGCTGGAGGAGTCAGGAGCAAGAAAAATGTTTGAAATAACTAAGAAAGTTAGAGAGGGACTGGATTACAGACACAGACAGCACCACGCATCTTGAGATTAGTGGTTGTGAGCTGAAAATGAGACCAGTTAGCAGAGCTGTTTTTCTTCATCTGTATTCAGCTCTGTGGATGCAGGTGCAGAGCGGAGGGTGAGTTGGATTTAAGTAGGTTTGAGGTCTCCCCAGGCCAGGACAGAGGGAGAGGAGTTACAAGTGTATACATACAAGAGCATGAGTATAATGATGGAATGAGACACCTAATCTGTTACGGAGGGAAGTGGGGATATAGGAGGTCTGTGGAAGAGTGTTTTCCATTTTTTTTGTCAGATGAATTTTTTATTCTTTCCATATTATGTTTGTGATATACCCAGTAGGTTATCTTTAATAAGTTCAATTAGTAGAATGTCTGGTGTAATCTTTTATTATAGTTTTTAACCAGTGATGTTTTAACAATTTTTTAAGCCACACTTTTAATTTATTTTAGCTATGTTCCTATCTCTTTAGGCTTAGTTGCAGGAATACAATTTCAATAACATATACTCTAACAATAATAAAGATAATATTATCTATATTTATTCAATAAGGACTCAAAAATCTTTGGAAGTATAGAGAAATTATGCAAAATATGTTGCTTAAAAGACTGAATTTCCCTATAATTCTTGTTTCGAGACATTGTTCATGATGAGCTACCATAGAATTTCCATGAATCACCCATTCCTACATTTTCTGTAACAAGGCCAAAGAAACTTTACCAAGCAAGTCACAAAACTTTAAGGGTTACAGTGGCTATGTAAACAAAGTGCTGCTGAAATGTCAGAGGAAGAAATATGGCACTTGGAGGACTCAGGCAGTCCCAGCAGGAACTGACCCAGTTTCAAAACTTCACTTCTGCTCCATCAAAGGTAATGACATCTCATTCTGACCAAATCAAGGCTTAGTTAGACCTGGCAGTCAAAGCTCTCAGCTCAGCCTCTGAGAGACCCATGGCCCCCAATTGCTCCAGGCTCCTGACCCCTCAAACACCTTGCTCCTGCTATCCACCCAGCCTGCGTGCCCTCTCGCCCATTCCACTTGTCAAAATCCCATCCAGGCTTTAGGGTTTTCATCTCTTTCAAAGATCTGCCTGCTTTCCCACAGCAGATAGGAACTTCATTTCTTCTGAATAGCCACAGATCATTTTCTTAATTCTTTTATGACATTATATTCTGCCTTAAATTATGGCTATTGGTATCTTACCTCTCCTATTAAATGGTATGCTCCTTGAACAGCTAACACTTATGGTGCTGATACAATAAGCCAGGCACTGTGCCTTTTGTTTTGCAGACATTAGTAGGTACCATTATTAGCCCCATTATACAGTTGTGGAAACTGAGACAGAGAGGGTGAGTGACTTGCCCAAGATCACACAGCTAGTAAGTGGAAATACTGAGATATGAATTCAGGTCTGTCAGATTCCAGAGCCTATACTTTTTTAACTATTATGCTATACTGCATCTTGGACAGTGGCAGGCATATAATAAATATTTGATTTTTTAAAATTTAGCTTTACATGAATTTTTATTCAATCAACCTACTAAATGCCAGGCACTGTGGTGGTGATAGAGGAACAAGGAAAAATAAGGCATGGACCCTTCAATGGGGGAACTCGCAGTCACAGGTAACACAGAGAAATTCATACATTTTCAGATTCCCATATTTTATTGGGCTTTGTCTTCCCAAGCAACTGGAAGACCTTTTGACAAAGGCTTAAATTGTGAAAACTAGTTAAAATTCTCTCTTTTCACTGTGATAAAAATGATTGTATTGAAAAATAAACTACCTTAATTTAACAGATAACGTTATACAGTTAGTGATGCTGGGACTAAATTAGAGACTGTAATGTTACCAAGAGTATACTGAATACATTCAGCCCTTCTATAATACGAATGTTCTCAGTTGAGACAGGGAATGTAACAGCATTTTTAGAGCCACTGGCTGAATTACCTCTATTGATGAGGATCAGCAGGTTCTTTCTGAATGAGTCTAAATAACTGCTGACGGGCAGAAGATGGTGTTCCATGGGCTGTAACCACAGCATGCTAGGAGCCCACTGGGGAGAGAATAAAACACGAGTTCCCATGCATGAATGGTTCTATGTCCTGCCTGGATCATGCTGACTGGCCATCCTTGAAATTGTATAAATGAAAGGAAGTAGGCCCAGGTAGACGCTTGCATTAATAATTGGTGTGAATGAAGTAAATTAGGCTAACCCACCAGGTCCTTCCTAAAGGGGTGGAGAGGCGGTACAAACCTCCAGAAATAAAGTCTGCTAAAACCATCTCTTCAAAGCTTTTGACATTTATTTTTTTCTCACTGAAAGGAGAGTTCAGGGAGAAGTTTTAGTTCACACAAACGCACACGCACAGTAGAGGTATAGGAAGCATGAACTAAGACATGGGAGTTATGTAGCACTGTCCTTATTCACAAAGGAAGTCAAGGGACCTGGTTCTGCCATTAAGGCAAGGGAGGACTTTTCTCTGATGTTAGAGGGCAGGTATAGTGCAGTTTGGGGCTCCTTTAGCTCCTGGGTCTATTCCCACATTCGCTATCTGTACTGCAACGGAATCTGCCCCCCTTATTGGTACAGTCATGTCGTGACTGCAGGCAGGCAGAGCTAAAGGCAGTCCCAATCAGAAGAGAGAGCTCAAGCAGTTCAACCAAACCATGATTCATTTTCAAATTTTTGAAGGAAACAATACTTTTGAAACCTCTTGCTTTGTGATCCTAGAGAATACAGTTTTCACCTGCCTATTTCCTGGTGTAGACATTTCCCAGGGTTCTAAATGCTTTTCAACATCTCCCTTTCATGAAGAGCCCATAGTAGTAAAGAATAATGAGAAATATCAAACCCATTTAACAATGGGGTAGAATCATGTTTTCTTCTAACTTTTGTAGGGGAAAAAACGAATTTGTTTTTGCAGCAATATCCTTTACAACAAACATACATGTCATTCAGTCTCATGTCATTCCATAATAAGTTTTTATCTTTCACTTGCATAAACATTAATCTTGTCTAAATAAGATCTGAATCCAAAAAAGCAAAAAAAAAAAAGTTTATAAATAATGCCAATAATTCAAATACTTCAACTTGATACTAACTAGATTCTCAAACTTTCTCTTAACCCTATTTTAATTTAAATTAAAGTAAAAACACAAGCAATTAAAGATTGACAAAGTTTTGAGGTTTAATTCAAGTCATTGGAAGACAATATTATTTAAAAGTAGGAAATAGATTTCCTTCATGGTGTTATTCTATTTCTTAACCACACAAATATTTAAAAAACAAAAATGTAAAAGTTTATGGCGGATTGAAACCTGAAAGACACCTTTACTTAAAAGTTCTTATTTCTCTTAAGAAACCGAAACCTCCATGTGCAGAAACAGAATGCGCAAGGCTACTTCATCTTAAGCATCACTCAAGAAACACATTTGATGTTGGTTTGTGCCATGATGATAAGAACACAGTAAACTATGAGAAGTGTCATTTCTGGAAAATTAGTTAGCTGTAGATCAGCAAAAGACAAATCTTTGTAATAGAAGTGACATGATGACTTTGATGAGTTGAACTTTTTAAAACACGGAGCATTTTAAAAGACATCCCCTTGGAAATGAACGAATTTAGATAGAACATACTGTATGCCATTATTCGTAAGCCCATTTTCATCACTGCAGAACAGCTATGTCAGTGTGACAACGTCTTCCTTAAAATTCATGTTTGGGATCCACTTTTAGTTAATTAATTTAAAAAGTAAAGAGAAAACTTGGACTCTTATCTCTGAGGCTCCCACTAACTAAAATTCTATAACTTTCATATTTTATGCACTCTGAAACTTTCCATAATTTGAAGATAAAAATCTCAGGAAAAGATCCTTCTTCTAAAAATATATATTTTTTTACTTAGAAAAATTTGAGCTACAAAACATTCTGAATGAAGAGTCAATACCCTGGTTAATTGTTACAGATGAACTATTTCTAAATTTGTTAGAAAAAAAATTAAAAGCCTATAAATGCCAAATATAAGAACTTTAATAATTCACTATTATTTTAGTATCCCATTACATATATATTTGGATGTTAGACAAGGAGCTAGTTTTACATAAGTACACACATTCATTCACTGGGCTTCATATGATGCCCTTGGTGGATAAAGCCAAACATTCAACTAGCTTTGGTTATAGTTTTAAAAGTAAGAAGTTTGAAGATCTGTAATTTAGGATGCTTTTTAAATACCATTCTTGGTATGCAAAGGTATTTAAAAGGCTAGCCAGCACAGAGTGAGACAAGGTGGGAACAAATATGTAACAAAAGAGATGTCATTTTCTAAGAGGTTTATCATACTGATTTTAATAGTAAGCCACCTGCTGTAGCTACTGTCAAAGAGCAAAGATATAGCACGGAAACATTTCACACCTGAAATGATGCTGACTTCAAGTCCCCAAATAAGAAACATTCTAATATAAACCATCCCCTTTGACTGTTATCTAAACTCTTCCCAAAAGAAATTCTTACATTGTCCATGGAGTCTAATTTACTGACAATATAAAAGGATATTATAAATCACTGAAAGTACTAAAGTAGGTCACATCTTGGTAATCACTGTACTTTAGGGCAATAGATAGTAGAGCAGAGTTCCTACTGCAACAGAGAGATGATTCGGGTCAATTTCCAGTAATAATTTACAAAAATGAAAGCTTCCTATTTAATTTACTTTTAACAGAACACAAGCCTAGAAAATGATCTAGGTGCTCTAGTTATTAGAGTATTTAGAAAGTACTGGAAGTTACAGAAATGAATAGGAATGAAAGAAATTGTCTACCCTTTAATGATACTTTTTAATGACAAAATAAAAGCTTCTTCTCCTCACAATGATGAATAGCAGGAGGTTTCCCAATCCAAATTCATTTGCCTTGTGGTTTTGATTAAATATATGCACATAGGAAACCTCATATTATAGGAAATATATAATTTCTGTATGAGTTTCTTGTGAATTATAATATTTGGTGCAAGGTCAAGCAATTTTTCATTTTGTTCAAAATGTTCTAACGATCTGAAATCGCCTTCAGTTTGTTTACACCCTTCAAAGTCTCTCCTTCTAAACTCTATTAACATTACCAAACTGAAGCTAAATAAGGATTTTCTTCCCTCTATCTAAACAGGGGAGTTAATGCCTATGGGAAAATAACATTCTTAACAAATAAAGCCCAGGGGATCCAGTCAGGCAAAGGAATAAATCCTCATCTTTCACACAAGTTTCAAACTGGTAAACAATACAAGAATTCAAAATAGTTTCTTTTCAAGTCACGCCGTATAAGGTACAAAGTAAGTTTGTATGTAACGGCGATGCCAGATCAACTTTCCAGACATGAAGATTCAATGATTAGAGGCTTAACTTTAACATGCAAAGTAGAGGGTTGGATGGAGATGGAGGGGGGCAACAGGATAAATAATCTGCACAACTGGAAGTGGAAGTTTAGGTCATTTCCTATGTGAGGATATAGAGGGCATATTGGATAATGGTGAGACTATCTGAAGGGAAACCACAAGCTGATTAGTTCCACTCCAAGGGATGGTTTTTAAAAACCAGTTCTTATTCTTTACCACTGATTAGAAGTCTAAATGAAAGGCTACATATGGCGAAAGATATATCCATCCAGCCATTACAGCAAAAGGGCGATAAATTATCCAGGGTGCCTGCAGAGAACCCTTTAATTCACTCTTTCAATTTTCATTCTCACCTGCAAAAAAGTCTGAAACTGTATGCCAGTTGGTTGTTAATAATGTGCCCTGGGAGGGAGCGAGTTGAAATTGTTCCCCAAACTGCAAATCAAGAGACAAAGTATGTGCGTCTACTCCTGTTGAGTGAAATGATGTATCAGAACAGAAGATGGTGTCTGCAGTACAGGACGAAAGTATGCTTTCATGTGTCCCCTAAAATCCATGGCTCTGGGCAGCAAAGCTCTGGAGCCCTTATATTTCTACTCCCAGAAGAATATCCTAACATAGATGTAGCTAACAGAAGCCTCCAAAAGGAAGTTTGTGATATAAAATTTAAAATAATTGTTTTTAAATTTGTAGTTTCCAGATTGGATTTCTACTGTGCCTGCCAAACATTCTCCCTCCTTTTCTGCGGGTTAGCTACACAAATATGGATTTCATTTGTTTATTAATAGAAGGAAGTGGTGACTCAGACGCTTTGTACAGATGCCTCAGTTTTCCTATTTCTACTCTCCTTCCGCAGAGCACTGTAAAATGTAACCGGTTCAAAGCTAGGAGGAGGGGAGAGCGCAGTGGGGCTGGGATTAGGAAGAGCAAGCCCCTTGCCTCTCTGGCTTGGTTTGCAGCCCAGGCTACCTCCCCCTGGACCTCCTGACTCCTGCTCACCTCAGCCCCTGGACAGTCCATTTTGTCCTTGTCCTCAGTCTGGATGTGGGTTCAGCATCATCTCCTCCCCAAATCTGCTCTTCCTTCTTTAGTCTCTATCCCATGGTCTGCACTATTATTCCCCAGAGCAAGGCCTGAGAATCACCCCCACTTCTCCCTCCTCCTCCTCCTTACACCTAGTCACACATTCTGCCATTTCTACCTCATTAATACACCCTGAATCTATCCCATTCTCTATATCTCTCCAGGTCATTTTATTTCTCACCCAAATAACTGCAACAATATATTAACCATCTCTCTCTTCCCCTTTGTCTTCCTCCTGTCCTTTAGCAAGAGTGATCTTCCTAAAATGTTTGCCTGCCCATGCTACCCCACTTCTTAAATCCTTCAGATTGTATACTTTTAGGATAATTACTTAGCATGGCATGCAAGGTCCTTCACCTCATCCTACCCCAATCCCTGCTTTCTATTTACTTCCTCATCCCCTCCTTGAACTTTACATTTCAACCTTAATAAGCAGTTTTCCTGAATGCCATTCTTTCGTGTATCTCAAAGGTTTTGAACATGCTAGCCTCCATGAAAACACTGCACAACTTAGACTTTTCACATTGACAACACTGTGACTTAGATCCAGAGGCAACCTGATCCCCTCCCCACCAAAATTTGGGTGATTTACCCCGCTATGGTTCTTCCGTTGTACCTCGACATACCCTGAGCATATTTCTCACATAATATTGCTATGTTCTTGTTTTGTTTTGCTCCTAGTAGACTCTAAGGTCTTTGAAGACAGGGGCTATGTTTATCTGCTATTGTATCCCCATCATGTATAGCAGAGGGCATGGTACATATTAGGCATTCCATATGAGTTTGATGAATGAATCACTGAATGAGTGGGCACTATATTTTAGATAACTGTATGAACTAATTATTAATAACTCTTTAAGTCCCTCCTGCCTCTATATCCCATGATTCCATCCTTTATTCATTTCTTTGAGCATATAGAAATACTTGTTAATAAGACATTCTGCAGAAATACAAGCTAGAGATGTATATGTGTATTTTTGAGACTGAAAATATTAGCAAGTAAGGAAACAAGAAAAAGTTTTATTTTATTTAACCCTAAGTAAATCTTAAGAAAGCATGGGGACTGTGAAGATAAAAAGTGCATTAAAAATATCATTCATAATGACTTAAAAAAAACCCCATAAGAACATTTAGGTAACCCGGGACACTTTATATTCCAAGGCTTGATGTCTTTTTAATTCCACCAAAGCAAGAACTAAAGTTCATTTAATAACTAAAGGAGGGAATTCTTTCTATATTATGGTTCAGGACTCAATTCAGAGCAAACAAGTCATACTTAGTTAATTTAGGCCAAATGTAGGCCAACATCACGGTGTCCAAATGATCAGAAATTAAGCAGAAGCCACTCTTTGCGTAAGAGGAAACCATAGCATTTTATATAACTAGTTTGGAAGAATGGGGACATTGAGGTCTTCTCTGCAATCACATGCTGCCGAAGATTACTAAATGCTTGGCCATTCATGAGGAAACAATAATGTACCCTTAAGTCACTCATTTGACTTTGCTCAAAATATTTACATTCAAAAATGTGTCCAAACTGCTTTTTTCATAGCACTTTATTTTAGTGTGGCTTTCTTGACCATGGCTAGTTATTGCCTCACAAATCCACAGAAGTCATATAATTATGACTTCCCTAATTTGTCCCATAAGGCATCACAGGCCTGCATAAGCAGACCGCCCTAGGAATTCAGCCACACAACTAAGTATTTGGTCACAAGAAAGTCAAACAGGAAGAAGGGCCATGACACTCCATTTGTTCACAGACTGGACGTTGGAAAAATATGCAGGTGTCCAATCAGCAATCAAAAGCAAAGACTTTAAAACTGAGAGATTCATTTTTAATAATTCTGACTGCCTTGTGCTACCTGTTTTGCTTTTCTATTTTTGAGTGTAAAATGAAACACTCTTTTAGCTCTTTGGAAGAGAGAGGATTCATCCCTAAACTCTCACTTTTTTGTTTTAATCATGTTTCCCACTATAAGAATGTCAGTTGCTCCCTCTTCAAACCTTATGAAAGTGACCCTAAAAATATGTCATTTTTTTCACAGAAGCATTATTAAAAATTAAACTTTCACATGAGACGATTGGTAATATGAAACAAGATAACCAGAACTGTTCCATTTGAGACGATCACCCTGGATCCAATACAAGGTATTGAAATCACTCAGTGGCATGAGAAATAGTAAGAAGAAAGAGAAAGCCATAGCAGTGTCTGTTGGTGCTCGAAGATTTTGTAAGTGCTTCAAGACAAAAAGCCTTCATTATCAATGAAGTTATGAAGTAACCTGGGAGGCCTGAGGCTCCTAGCCTGGTATTCATACTTTATTCTTCTTACAAACCACTCCCTAACTTTTATGTTGCTCTTTTTCAAAAAAATTCTTTTCCCTTTTCTTTTTCTGTTCAAAGTTTCTAGTGATAACAGGTTTGATGACATTTTTCTTTTCTAAAATTTTACAAAGACAAAGGTCACATTACTCCCCAAGTGGCATACCTATACACATCTCATTGGAGATTTCTGGTTCTCTCAATTCTTTAAGGAATTATATCCAAACAGGGTAGCCGAGATTGGCTGTTCACCAATTTTGTTTACTTTTTCTTCTAAGCCCACAGCTACATTTCACTCTCTCCCTTGCAGTTATGTGTGAAAATGTGACTTGACACTTGCCAAAGAAATGTGTCAGCAGTGATATAAACCATAAACTCTTGTACTTCTAGTGCTGGCCAAAAAAATCCTCCCACCTGACTGTCCATTCTCTTTCTTTCTTTATCTTATCCAGTGGCTGTATGCCTATGCCCAGGGTAACCTCAGAACACACATATGGAAGATGGCAGAGTCCCCAGAGTCTTGCCCTTCATCATGTATAAGAAATCAATGTCTACTGTGGTAAGCCAGTAACATCTCAGAGTTTGTCTGTTAAAACAGCTATAGTCATTCTAAAACAGATGGTATCTAGAAATAGACCACAGGAAAGAATAATCTTGCAAAAAATACATTGTCAATATTTTGGTATGTCTCTTTCCTCCTCCTTCTCCTCCTCCTTTTTTTACTTTAACACCTTTACTTATCTCAGTTTTGGGGGTATTTTTCCATTATCTCTGCTCCTTCAAGAATTCCAAAATTCTGTTTAATCTGGCACTAAATCTACGTAAACAATATCAAAAGAAGCACTGAAACAAATTGCCACTGAACACGGCAATGTTCAAACATGGCAGCCTGAACCACTCAAAACAGAAGATATGAAAAGACACTGGGGAATCTATTCTATGTAAGAATTATAGTTATGTCTCTTTTTCTACCTTTTGTTCCAGGACACAAAGCTGTATGAAGGGTTCCAAAATGAACTACTCATCTGTGACAACCTATGGTCATTCTATTATAACGCTGTTCCCAAACAGCCATTAAACACAAATTAATTCTCCAGGTTTGTTTTGTTTGTTTATCTGGTTTGTTATGGTGACTACATCTGAATTTATCAAGCCATCTTGGTATTTTATAGTGATACCGTTTCCTGCAAGATGAGTGGTTTTCTCCCTCCATTAAAAATGATATCTTATTATTACAGAAAAAATAACAGTAACCACACATTCAAAAGCACCCTCTTTGAGCCCAAACAGAAATCAAAATATTTTGATAATTAAGCAAGAATATAGCAAAAGCAATTAAAGGAACATTTGCTGAAAAACTCCATTACAATTTTATGTTCAGTTTTCTCAACTCAAGAGCCAAAGCTCGTATCTCCACACAATTTACTTCTGTTAGATGAAAATTAGATGATTTATAAGTGTGTTTTGAGTAAAGAGCAATATGAAAGATCACATACAAGATGTAAGATCCACAGATAGCTAAGAAAAGCCTAAAATGAACCTTAGATAATAGGTAGGATAAGATACAACAAAGAAGATACTTGCAAAGAAGTTGGTAACACTTAAAGCTTACCTGCCCAAAAAACAACTTGTAGAAATATGGGGGGGAAATGGGTTTTGAAGTGAGATAGACCTGGGTTCAAGTTCCAATTCTGCCTCCTACTAAATGTGAATCCTTGGGTGGGCTAATTTACTTGATCTGCCTAACCCTCGGTTTCTTCCTCTGTAAATGGGTATAATATATCTCTAGTTCACAAGGCTAGAATGACAGTTGGTATGTAAAGTGACACATATTAGGTAGTTATTATAAATTGTAGTTATGAAAGTATCTGGAAAAGATTTACTATTGGCTTAAAAGTCATACTGTTTTTTTTCCATATAAAGTAAAGATATCAGAGTTTCTCATCTAAAAGTTCTACAGAGATTTCTTTTCCTAATTCATCTACCACATTGGCAGAAATAGCATTGTAAGCTTAACTTGCCTAAGTCTGCTTCATTCATCTGTCAACAAGATTCTGGGCTTCAAATCGAGCTGACAATTGTTGAAGGTGGACAGAACAGAACAGGCTGCACCACGGTGTTGTATTTCACACCTCAGAGGGTTCTGTGCTACCAACAATAACATCATATCTCTGTCAGTCAAGCACAATTATAGGGTTCGATAGACTGATACAAATAAAAAAGCCAGTTAAAACAGATCTCCTGAGTCTGTTCTGGATATGGTTATGGGACTTGTTTGATTCTGTTACCTGTGAATAGTAGAACGGTACCTCCTTTGGGGACAAAAGGACAAAGAGAGGGCATTCCCCCAATGAGTCTAAAAAAAGGTCAAAACTAGTGCACGATTTGCTACAACTAAAAACGCTGAAGTTATTTTGTAAATGTTGATCATACTATTTCCTTCGTATTGAAACACGAATGTGTTTTTGAGATATCCAAAATAGAAGGTACAATTTCATGCCAGCTGGAATCAGGTAACACAATGGTCAGGCAAATCATTCAAGCAAATACATTTGTAAAATACAAGCTAGGCGCTCAGAGCACTTGCACAGAGTTCTTTATAGCAGTGTTTTAATACATATCACTTTTATGAGAAAGAAAATAGAAAAAAGCACCTGATATTCACATCAAAATAAATTACATACATTATCATAAAATTGCTACATTGTGGCTGTTTATAGCAAAGAATCCTGTGATAGCAATACCTTTTTGTCAAAATGGATAAGGCTGAGTAATAAGCTGAACAGCTTCCTAAAGAGTAAATCGATATGTGGGATCTAATTCAAGTTGTATTTCAAGTTTTAAATTATACATGATCTCAATATGCAAGATACAGAAACTGACAAAAGTAACACTCTAGCCACAAATAATTCTAGTGTGATACTGACAAGTTTTCCAAAATATATCAAATGAAAATATAAATGTAAGGTGTCTAAATTAAATTTTATTATGAAGTGTTTCTCCCCCCCACCCCTTTAAGGTTACTTGAGAGTATTACTGCAGAAGGGCAATGAAAAAACATGACTCTCAGTGACAAAAGAGATCTGCCAATGTCCCTTCAGGAAAACCAATCTTTCATTTGTTTGTTTGTTGTGATGAGTGCCCTAATCCTGTCTATTGCACCAATGAGCACATTTCACAACAAAGTCAAAGTGAATGGCAAGAAAACACACATCAACCCTTGAGCAAGTGCTCATGGAACATTCTCCAGGATAGATCATATCTTGGGTCACAAATCAAGCGTTGGTAAATTTAAGAAAATTGAAATTGAATCAAGTATCTTTTCCGACCACAATGCTATGAGACTAAGTATCAATTACGGGAAAAAATCCGTAAAAAATACAAACACATAGAGGGTAAACAATACACTACTTAATAACCAAGAGATCACTGAAGAAATCAAAGAGGAAGTTAAAAAATACCTAGAAACAAACGACAATGAAAACACGATGACCCAAAGCTTATGGGAAGCAGCAAAAGCAGTTCAAAGATGGAAGTTTATAGCAATACAAGCCTACCTCAAGAAACAAGAAACATCTCAAATAAACAACCTAACCTTACACGTGAAGCAATTAGAGAAAGAAGAACAAAAAAACCCCAAAGTTACCAGAAGGAAAGAAATCATAAACAACAGATCAGAAATAAATGCAAAAGAAATGAAGGAAATGATAGCAAAGATCAATAAAGCTAAAAGCTGGTTCTTCTAGAATATAAACAAAATTGATAAGCCATTAGCCAGACTCATCAAGAAAAAAAGGGAGAGGACTCAAATCAATAGAATTAGAAATGAAAAAGGAGAAGTAACAACTGATGCTGCAGAAATACAAAGGATCATGAGAGATTACTACAAGCAACTATATACCAATAAAATGGACAACTTGGAAGAAATGGACAAACTCTTAGAAAAGCACAACCTTCTGAAACTGAACCAGGAATAAATAGAAAATATAAACAGACCAATCACAATCACTGAAATTGAGACTGTAATTAAAAATCTACCAACAAACAAAAGCCCAGGACCAGATGGCTTCACAGGAGAATTCTATCAAACATTTAGAGAAGAGCTAACACTTATACTTCTCAAACTCTTCCAAACTATAGCAGAGGGAGGAACACTCCCAAACTCATTCTAGGAGGCCACCATCACCCTGATACCAAAACCAAACAAAGATGTCACAAAGAAAAAAACTACAAGCCAATATCATTGATGAACACAGATGAAAAACTCCTCAACAAAATACTAGCAAACAGAATCCAACAGCACATTAAAAGGATTATACACCATGATCAACTGCGGTTTATCCCAAGAATGCAAGGATTCTTTAATATATGCAAATCAATCAATGTGATACACCATATTAACAAACTGAAGAATAAAAATTATATGATCTTCACAATAGATGTAGAAAAAGCTTTCGACAAAATTCAACACCGATTTATGATAAAAACCCTCCAGAAAACACACACACACACACAAAAACCCTCCAGAGAGTAGGCATAGAGGGAACTTATCTCAACATAATAAAGGCCATATATAACAAACCCACAGCCAACATCGCCCTCAATGGTGAAAAACTGAAGCCATTTCCACTAAGATCAGGAACAAGACAAGGTTGCCCACTCTCACCACTATTACTCAACGTTGTTTTGGAAGTTTTAGCCACAGTAATCAGAGAAGAAAAAGTAATAAAGGAATCCAAATTGGAAAAGAACAAGTAAAGCTGTCACTGTTTGCAGATGACATGATACTATACATAGAGAATCCTAAAGATGCTACCAGAAAACTACTAAAGCTAATCAATGAATTTGGTAAAGTAGCAGGATACAAAATTAATGCACAGAAATCTCTTGCATTCCTATACACTAAGGATGAAAAATCTGAAAGAGAAATTAAGAAAACACTCCCATTTACCATTGCAACAAAAACAATAAAATACTTAGGAATAAACCTACCTAAGGAGACAAAAGACCTGTATGCAGAAAACTATAAGACACTGATGAAAGAAATTAAAGATGATACAAAGGGATGGAGAGATATACCATGTTCTTGGATTGGAAGAATCAACATTGTGAAAATGACTCTACTACCCAAAGCAATCTACAGATTCATTGCAATCCCTATCAAACTACCAATGGCATTTTTCACAGAACTAGAACAAAAAATTTCACAATTTGTATGGAAACACAAAAGACCCCGAATAGCCAAAGCAATCTGGAGAAAGAAATATGGAGCTGGAGGAATCAGGTTCCCAGACTTCAGACTCTAACTCAAAGCTACACTAATCAAGACAGTATGGTACTGGCACAAAAACAGAAATATAGATCAATGGAACAAGATAGAAAGCCCACACATAAACCCAGGCACATATGGTCATCTTATTTTTGATAAAGGAGGCAAGAATATACAATGGAGAAAAGACAGCCTCTTCAATAAGTGGTGCTGGGAAAACTGGACAGCTACACGTAAAAGAATGAAATTAGAACACTCCCTAACAACATACACAAAAATAAACTCAAAATGGATTAAAGACCTAAATGTAAGGCCAGACACTATAAAACCCTTAGAGGAAAGCACAGGCAGAACACTCTATGACATAAATCACAGCAAGATCCGTTTTTACCCACCTCCTAGAGAAATGGAAATAAAAACAAAAATAAACAAATGGGACCTAACGGAACTTAAAAGCTTTTGCACAGAAAAGGAAAACATAAACAAGGCAAGAAGTCAACCTGCAGAATGGGAGAAAATATTTTCAAATGAAGCAACTGACAAATGATTAATCTCCATTATTTACAAGCAACTCATGCAGCTCAGTATCAAAAAAACAAACAAACCAATCCCAAAATGGGCAGAAGACCTAAATAAACATTTCTCCAAAGAAGGTATTCAGATTGCCAACAAACACGTGAAAGGATGCTCAACATCACTAATCATTAGAGAAATGCAAATCAAAACTACAGTGAGGTGTCACCTCACACCAGTCAGAATGGCCATCATCAAAAAATCTACAGTAAATGCTGGAGAGGTTGTGGAGAAAAGGGAACCCTCTTGCACTGTTGGTGGGAATGTAAATAGATACAGCCACTATGGAGAACAACAGTATGGAGGTTCCTTAAAAAACTAAAAATAGAGCTACCATATGACCCAGCAATCCCACTACTGGGCATATACCCTGAGAAAACCATAATTCAAAAAGAGTCATGTACCACAATGCTCATTGCAACACTATTTACAATAGCCAGGACATGGAAGCAACCTAAGTGTCCATCGACAGATGAATGGATAAAGATGTGGCACGTATACACAATGGAATATTATTCAGCCATAAAAAGGAATGAAAGTGAGTTATTTGTAGTGAGGTGGATGGAGCTAGAGTCTGTCATACACAGTGAAGTAAGTCAGAAAGAGAAAAACAGATACCATATAGTAAAACATATATATATATAATCTAAAAAAAAAAAAAAAAGGTTCTGAAGAACCTAGGGGCAGGACAGGAATGAAGATGCAGATGTAGAGAATGGACTTGAGGGAGGGGGAAGGGTAAGCTGGGATGAAGTGAGAGAGTGGCATGGACATATATACACTACCAAATGTAAAATAGATAGCTAGTGGGAAGCAGCCACATAGCACAAGGAGATCAGCTCGGTGCTTTGTGACCACCTAGAGGGGTGGGATAGGGAAGGTGGGGAGGAGACACAAGAGGGAGGAGATATGGGGATATATGTATATGTATAGCTGATTCACTTTGTTATACAGCAGAAACTAACACACCATTGTAAAGCAATTATACTCTAATAAAGATGTTAAAAACAAAAAAGAAAATACACATCAGGACACAAGGTTACACATCACAATCTTCCTGTACTTATGAAACCACAGGACCACAGAGGCTCATGGCTATAAGGAAGTTGGAGGGATTTGCTTCATACAGATTCTATGCCATGGATTGCTCATCAAAAGCAAGGCTATTTAACTTCTCAGACTACCTTTGTGATTTACATTAAATTTACGGCATGGAGGCATGGGCAATTACCATTAAACTTGCCACATAAGTCTTGATATTTTATCCAATTTCTTATTTGTTGAGATAAATATTTTTTTGTTGAGCACAGAATTTGGGAAATAAATTGTTCTAAAAATAAATTTATAGAAACATTCTGATTTCAGTTTATGGAAAAGAAGTGGAAGGAAAAATATGAAAAAAAATAAATGATGCTAAAAATAGGAGGAGTATGGTAACTGAAAGTTACAATTGTCAATAATTGGATACTATATCTAAGTAAATATAATACTGATCAATCCATTTAATCATAATAAAGCCACTGTTCATCCATTTTGTTCAGACGCAAGAAAGATAGAGGTAGCCTCATCCACCAGAGGACAGAGAGCAGAAGCAAGAACAACTACAATGCTGCAGCCTGTGGAACAAAAACCACATTCACAGAAAGATAGACAAGAGGAAAAGGCAGAGGGCTATGTACCAGGTGGAGGAACAGGATAAAAACCCCAGAAAAACAACTAAATGAAGTGGAGATAGGAAACCTTCCAGAAAAAGAACTCAGAATAATGATAGTGAGGGTGATCCAGGACCTCAGAAAAAGAATGTAGGAAAAGATAGAGAAGTTGCAAGAAATGTTTAACAAAGACCTAGAAGAATTAAAGAACAAACACCTAGAAGAATTAAAGAACAAAAGAAGAGAGATGAACAATACAATAACTGAAATGAAAAATACAATGGAAGGAATCAATAGCAGAATAACTGAGGCAGAAGAATGGATAAGTGATCTGGAAGACAGAATGGTGGAATTCACTGCCACGGAACAGAATAAAGAAAAAAGAATGAAGACAAATGAAGACAGCCTAAGAGACCTCTGGGACAACATTAAATGCAACAACATTTGCCTTATAGGGGTCCCAGAAGGAGAAGACAGAGAAAAAGGACCCAAGAAAATATCTGAAGAGATTATAGTCGAAAACTTCACTAACATGGGAAAGAAAATAGCCACCCAAGTCCAGGAAGCACAGAGAGTCCCAGGCAGGATAAACCAAAGGAGAAATATGCTGAGACACACAGTAATCAAACTGACAAAAATTAAAGACAAAGAAAAATTATTGAAGACAACAAGGGAAAAACAACAAATAACATACAAGGGAACTCCCATAAGGTTAACAGCTGATTTCTCAGTAGAAACTCTACAAGCCAGAAGGGAGTGGCATCAGATATTTAAAGTGATGAAAGGGAAGAACCTACAACCAAGATTACTCTACCCGGCAAGGATCTCATTCAGATTCGACAGAGAAATCAAAAGCTTTACAGACAAGCAAAAGCTAAGACAATTCAGCACCACCAAACCACCTTTACAACAAATGCTAAAGGAACCTCTCTAAGTGGGAAACACAAGAGAAGAAAAGGACCTACAAAAACAAACCCATAACAATTAAGAAAATGGTAATAGGAACAAAAATATCGATAATTACCTTAAACGTGAATGGATTAAATGCTCCAACCAAAAGACACAGGCTCGCTGAATGGATACAAAAACAAGACCCATCTATATGCTGTCTACAAGAGACACACTTCAGACCCAGGGACACATACAGACTGAAAGTGAGGGGATGGAAAAAGATATTCCATGCAAATGGAAATCAAAAGAAAGCTAGAGTAGCTATACTCATATCAGATAAAATAGACTTTAAAATAAAGAAGGTTACAAGAGACAAGGAAGGACACTACATAATGATCAAGGGATCAATCCAAAAAGAAGATATAACAATTATAAATATATATGCACCCAACATAGGAGCACCTCAATACATAAGGCAACTGCTAACAGCTATAACAGAGGAAATTGACAGTAACACAATAATAGTGGGGGACTTTAACACCTCACTTACACAAATGGACAGATCATCCAAACAGAAAATTAATAAGGAAACACAAGCTTTAAGTGACACAATAGACCAGATAGATTTAATTTATATTTATAGGACATTCCATCCAAAAACAGCAGATTACACTTTCTTCTCAAGTGTACATGGAACATTCTCCAGGATGTATCACATCTTGAGTCACAAATCAAGCCTCAGTAAATTTAAGAAAATTGAAATCATATCAAGCATCTTTTCTGACCACAACGCTATGAGATTAGAAATCAATTACAGGGATAAAAACGTAAATACTACAAACACATGGAGGCTAAACAATACGTTACTAAATAACCAAGAGGTCACTGAAGAAATCAAAGAGGAAATCAAAAAATACCTAGAGACAAATTACCACGAAAACATGACAATCCAAAACCTATGGGATTTAGCAAAAGCAGTTTTAAGAGAGAAGTTTATAGCAATAAAACCCTACCTCAAGAAACATGAAAAATCTCAAATAAACAATCTAACCTTACATCTAAAGGAACTAGAGAAAGAAGAACAAACAAAACCCAAAGTTAGTAGAAGGGAAGAAATCATAAAGATCAGAGCAGAAATAAATGAAATAGAAACAAAGAAAACAATAGCAAAGATCAATAAAACTAAAAGCTGGTTCTTTGAGAAGATAAACAAAATTGATAAACCATTGGCCAGACTCATCAAGAAAGAGGGAGAGGACTCAAATCAATAAAATTAGAAATGAAAAAGGAGATGTTACAACAGACAATGCAGAAGTACAAAGCATCCTAAGAGACTACTACAAGCAACTCTATGCCAATAAAATGGACAACCTGGAAGAAATGGACAAATTCTTAAAAGGTATAACCTTCCAAGACAGAACCAGGATGAAACAGAAAATATGAACAGACCAATCATAAGTAATGAAATTGAAAATGTGATTAAAAATCTTCCAACAAAGAAAAAGTCCAGGACCAGATGGCTTCACAGGTGAATTCTATCAAACAGTTAGGAAGAGCTAACACCTATCTTTCTCAAGCTATCCCAAAAAATTGGAGAGGAAGGAACACTCCCAAACTCATTCTACAAGGCCACAATCACCTTGATACCAAAACCAGACAAAGATACTACAAAAAAAGACAATTACAGACCAATATCACTAATGAATATAGAAGCAAATATCCTCAACAAAACACTAGCAAACAGAATCCAACAACACATTAAAAGGATCATACACCATGATCAAGTGGGATTTATCCCAGGGATGCAAGGATTCTTCAATATAAGCAAATCAATCAATATGATACACCATATTATCAAATTGAAGAAGAAAAACCATATGATCATCTCAATAGATGCAGAAAAAGCTTTTGACAAAATTCAGCACCCATTTATGATAAAACTCTCCAGAAAGTGGGCATAGAGGGAACCTACGTGAACATAATAAAGGCCATATACGACAAACCCATAGCAAACATCATTCTCAATGGTGAAAAACTGAAAGCATTTCCTCTAAGGTCAGGAACAAGACAAGGATGTCCACTCTCGCCACTATTATTCAACATAGCTTTGGAAGTCCTAGCCACAGCAATGAGAGAAGAAAAAGAAATAAAGGAATTCAAATCGGAAAAGAAAAAGTAAAACTGTCACTGTTTGCAGATGACATGATACTATACATAGAGAATCCTAAAGATGCCACCAGAAAACTACTAGAGCTAATCAATGAATTTGCTAATGTAGCAGGATACAAAATTAATGCACAGAAATCTCTTGCATTCCTATACACTAATGATGAAAAAGCCGAAAGAGAAATTAAGGAAACACTCCCATTTATCACTGCAGCAAAAAGAATAAAATACCTAGGAATAAACCTACCTAGGGAGACAAAAGACCTGTATGCAGAAAACTATAAGACACTGGTGAAAGAAATTAAAGATGATACAAACAGATGGAGAGATATACCATGTTCTTGCATTGGAAGAATCAATATTGTGAAAATGACTATATTGCTAAAAGCCATCTACAGATCCAATGCAATCCCTATCAAATTACCAATCACATTTTTTACAGAACTAGAGCAAAAAATCTTAAAATTTGTATGGAGACACAAAAGACCCCGAATAGCCAAAGCAGTCTCGAGGGAAAAAAACGGAGCTGGAGGAATCAGACTCCCTGACTTCAGACTATACTACAAATCTACAGTAATCAAGACAATATGGTACTGGCACAAAAACAGAAATATAGATCAATGGAACAGGATAGAAATCCCAGAGATTAAACCCATGCACCTATTGTCAACTAATCTATGACAAAAGAGGCAAGGATATACAATGGAGATAAGACAGTCTATGCAATAAGTGGTGCTGGGAAAACTGGACAGCTACATGTAAAAGAATGAAGTTAGAACAGTCCCTAACACCATACACAAAAATAAACTCAAAATGGATTAGAGACCTAAATGTAAGACCGGGCACTATAAAACTCTCAGAGGAAAACATAGGAGGAACACTCTTTGACATAAATCACAACAAGATCTTTTTTGATCCACCTCCTAGAGTAATGGAAATAAAAACAAAAATAAACAAATGGGACCTAATGAAACTTAAAAGCTTCTGCACAGCAAAGGAAACCATAAACAAGATGAAAAGACAACCCTCAGAATGGGAGAAAATATTTGCAAACAAATCAACAGACAAAGGATTAATCTCCAAAATATATAAACAGCTCATGTAGCTCAATATTAAAAAACAAACAACCCAATCCAAAAATAGGCAGAAGACCTAAATAGACATTTCTCCAAAGAAGACATACAGATGGCCAAGAAGCACATGAAAAGCTGCTCAGCATCACTAATTATTAGAGAAATGCAAATCAAACTACAATGAGGTATCACCTCACACCAGTTAGAATGGGCATCATCAGAAAATCTACAAACAACAAATGCTGGAGAGGGTGTGGAGAAAAGGGAACCCTCTTGAGCTGTTGGTGGGAATGTAAATTGATACAGCCACTATGGAGAACAGTATGGAGGTTCCGTTAAAAACTAAAAATAGAATTACCATATGACCCAGCAATCCCACTACTGGGCATATACCCAGAGAAAACCATAATTCAAAAAGACACAGGCACCCCAATGTTCACTGCAGCACTATTTACAATAGCCAGGTCATGAAGCAACCTAAATGCCCATCGACAGACGAATGGATAAAGAAGATGTGGTACATATATACAAGGGAGTATTACTCAGCCATAAAAAGGAACGAAATTGGGTCATTTGTAGAGACGTGGATGGATCTAGAAACTGTTATACAGAGTGAAGTAAGTCAGAAAGAGAAAAACATATATCGTATATGAACGCATACATGTGGAACCTAGAAAAATGGTACAGATGAACCAGTTTGCAGGGCAGAAATAGAGACACAGATGTACCAAGGGGGGACAATGGAGGGGTAGGGGTGGTGGTGTGATGAATTGGGAGATTGGGATTGACATATATACAGTAATATGTATAAAATGGATAACTAATAAGAACCTGCTGTATAATAATAAAAAAAAGAAATAAAATGGAAATATTTTATCAAGCCACCTACTCTAAAGGAAAATTTGATGAAAAACAAATACAATACCTTGAAAATCATATATGGGGGTTTAGAAATTGGAGGCTTAAGAGGATTTCATTACAAGGTATTTCACCCCTAAGGGCTCCCATGATACGGGGTCCCAAGTACTTACGGTGAGACTCCATTGTATTAGAAAAGGTAGCACAATGAATATATTTTTTTTTCTCTTTTTCACAATCAATGGTTTTTTGTCTTATCAAATGTGAGCAACTTAACTCGAGTTATCTTTTAGTCAGTATAAAAAAAGTGTGGATATATGTATATGTATAACTGATTCACTTCGCTGTACAGCAGAAACTAACATAACTATACTATACTATTTACTATAGTTGTAAATCAACTATACTCCAATAAAAATTTAAAAACAAAACAAAGATAACACACAAAAGAACACGAAAGAAAACCTCATAATTACATATACCTTATTTCTTGGATCTGATGCAATTTGCTAAACACATTATAACTTCTTTAAAATGCATCTGAGATGCCGTAGTATTAATGCTTATTGTATAGATTAGCCATTTTACATTTTTTGGTCATGTTTTTATTATATGTAATTATTTATATCAAGAAATATAATTTGATATTGAATCACTATGTTGTACCCCTGAAACTAATATAATATTGTAAATCAACTATATTTCAATAAAAAAAAGAAATACAATTTGACCCATGGCTAGCCAAACCTGTGTAACAATGAGCCATATTATAATATACTTACAATTTCAAGGAAGAAGGATAACGTGGTAAGCAGAAACCATTTACAATCAGACATATCTAACTGAATTCCAACTTTGCAAACCCTCTTTAGCTGTACAGCCATTGATAATTAACCTCTATGAGCCTCAGTTTCCTTGTTGACAATGGTAATGTTTAGAGACATTAATGGGAATGGGGATGGTAACATCAGAGACAAAATAAATGTATGTAAAGTGCCTAGAATATTGCCTGCCATACACAGGGGCTTAAAACATATTAGTCCTCTTTTTTTTTTTTTTAATTAATTAATTTATTTATTTTTGGCTGTGTTGGGTCTTCGTTTCTGCGCGAGGGCTTTCTCTAGTTGCGGCAAGTGGGGGCCACTCTTCATCGCGGTGCGCAGGCCTCTCGGTATCTCGGCCTCTCTTGTTGCGGAGCACAAGCTCCAGACGCGCAGGCTCAGTAATTGTGGCTCACAGGCCTAGTTGCTCCGCGGCATGTGGGATCTTCCCAGACCAGGGCTCGAACCCGTGTCCCCTGCATTGGCAGGCAGACTCTCAACCACTGCGCCACCAGGGAAGCCCCTCTTTTTTAATATATAATAAGAAAAGGAAAAAACAATTGAAATGTTGTAGGTGGAGAACCTGCACTAATAGATGGCCCCCTGAAAGCAAGAGCCATATGGGTGTCTAAACTTGTGAAGGACCAAACAGGAAATACTAGAATCCTCAATCTCATCACAAGGCAGAAATGAGATTTAACTGCCTCTTGGCCTGCCTAATACTTACCTCCACAAAAAGAAGCCTTGAACGCTCTATTTTGGATGTAATCTCCAGAGTTTCCTTTGGGTAGTAGTGGTTTGTTTCTAGTTTTAAAGACAGAGTCTTAAATATGAAGCCAAAGAATAAGGCTCCTAGACCTGGGGCATGCCATCTGCCTAGCATTAAGCAAAAGCTGAAAGTCAGTTACAGAAGCAAAGTCATTTCTAACATGATTTATGTTCCGTCCTTGAACGTGGCAGGAAGACTGCAAAAGATATTTGGAAGCCAATGCTTCCTGTGAATAAAGTAAACGAGTATATGCTAAGCCCCTCTCCCTGGACCATGCTGGTCTGTTAGAGAAGTTGCCAATGCAGAGTCTGTGAACCCTGGAGCAAACCGGCTATTCGGAATGAGAAAATATCTCCAGGCCAATGATCATTGCTACCGTAAACGTACAGAGCACAGTACGGCACCAGGGTCAGATGACAGATATCCAGGATATTACTCAAAAACACATCTAGCTCAAAGCTGACAAGATAATCTGTTCCTGTGAGTACAAAGCAGGCTGGAATGCTGCAGCCATGACCTACACAAGGAAAGAAAAAAGAAAGTGCAACTCTCCAAGGGCTCCAACTCAAGCTCTTTATGCAGGCAAAACTCCAAGGGACTTCAAAGGGAGTGTTGCTTATGGAGAGAGCGCTGAACCAAGCCCACCGAGGGTATCACTTCCATGATCATGTTGCCATCTACATTTCGTGAACTGGCAAATGCAAATATTTCAGATACAAGCTTAAACGAATGAAAAAAGAAGTGTGAAAGAGCTTGAGGGTTTGCTCGCAAAGAAACCTCAGAATTTCAGGAAAAGCATTTAATATCAGGAGCTTCATAAGTATTCCAACATTCCCAAGACAGTAATTGGTTTGTGATCGTATTAGAAATAAAAGTTATTTTTTAATTGACACATATTGCACTCCTACATATCACATGATCACAAAACAGTATACTCAAAAAATAATGTCCCACAGTTAAATACTCTTAAAAAGGTCAGCAATATTTTTCTAATTGAAATATAGAGTATATTTTGATGTTTTAACAGTTTTAACATACGTGATTTGATTAACGTAGAGGAGCCAGAATGCAGCAAATATACTTACAGGAGGACCTATGGTTGGGGGAGAGTAGAGAGAATAAGAAAAAGGAGAGACAAATTAGTGAATATACAAATAGTAAGATTTAATAAAAGATTAGAACATCATCATAATCATCAGCACAATACAAGAGACATAGAAATCACTTAAGAATTTAGTGCCTCTCAGTCATTTTTTAGATCATGAACCTATTATGAGACCATATCAGAAAAATGCATTTACATCTATGTGCACACAAAATTTTTTGTAAAATTTCAAAGAATATAGTCCCTGAGGACTGTTTATGAATTACTGAGAAGTTCATATATTTTAAGAAAAGACTGTCTAATTTATACACCTAAAAATTTAGATAAAATATGAATTAGGAAGAGCGTTAGTCATTTATGATAGACCAGTTGTAGACAATTGATATATAAATTTCTTGAGTTTGGTAAAATGGCTAAATCAGAAAGGTACCTGCTATTTGTTCTAAGAATGTTTATCATTCAGTAGTATTGTCAATATATAAAAGACTAAGTCCTGATGTTTATATAAGTTTCTTTAAAACTATGTATTCTCATCAAAACACAGGCAAAGTCTAAGAAAATTTCAATATTTCGCACACCATATGTTCAATTAAAGCGCCAGTTCTCAGTAGCCAAGAAGTTGGGAATTGATTTTTATATTTTCTGTAAAACTGCATAAGTACAAAATTTTCACTTTTTTTTCTTAATCCTCTTTCTTTCTTTTGACACAAAGATCAATTCAGTGATTATTTGGGTCCACCAATGTTTTATCATTTCTTTTTCCTCAAAAACAAATTTATAAAGCATCCTCTATTATAAAACTTTGCACTCAATGAAAGGGATACCTATACAATTTTCCAGTTACTTAGAGTGAATGAGGTTTAAAAATAACTTTTGATAATTCCCTTCAAGGAATTAAAACTTAGCAGCTATGTTTTCATAAAAACCTTTTTACTTTGACATCATATTTCCAAAAGCGAGAGGAAATGAGACAAAAAAAATCAATCTGCTGTCTGCTCTTTTTGATAGTTAGTATTTCTATTTTTTAACCCTTAGTAGATTGTTTTTAATATTAATAAATACTTGTAGAAAATGCTGGAAAATAGCATTTCTTAGTACACTAAAATCAAACCTTAAATTACCTTCCTCTTATCTTGCAAGGAAGAATTGATGTCCTGTTAAGACTTCACATTTACATTTACATTTTTGGAGTCTGAGACTTTATAAAACTAGTAAAACCGTAAGTGAACACACTCATTTGAATACCTTGGTTTCAGAAAAAAATAGTTTTTATTTGACTTTGCATATAGGGATTTGGCCTGAAAGCAAAAAACAAAACAAAACAAAACAAAAATCACTAAAATGCGTGTCAGGACAATTGGTTGTGCTTCTAGTTCTGCTCATAAAAAATTGCATGGTCGGGCTTCCCTGGTGGCGCAGTGGTTGAGAGTCTACCTGCCAATTCAGGGAACACGGGTTCGAGCCCTGGTCTGGGAAGAGCCCACATGCCGCGGAGCGGCTGGGCCCGTGAGCCACAATTGCTGAGCCTGCGCGTCTGGAGCCTGTGCTCCGCAACAAGAGAGGCCGCGATGGTGAGAGGCCCGCGCACCGCGATGAAGAGTGGGCCCCGCTTGCCGCAATTAGAGAAAGCCCTCGCACAGAAACGAAGACCCAACACAGCCATAAATAAATAAATAAATAAATAAAATAAATAAATAAAAAGGAATTCCTTTAAAAAAAAAAATTGCATGGCCTTGGCTGAATCACCTGACTGCTCTGCATCTCCATTTCCTCAACTATAAAATGAAAACTCTGTATTGATTACTAAGGTTCCTGTCATCACTAAAATTCTATGGTTATACAAGAGGAATAAAAAATCTCAAATTTTGAAATGAGAGTCAAAAGAATGACAAAATTTTACCAGTTGGATAAAATAATAATCAGCTTTCCAGGACATGTGCCCCAGTGTCCCAAGGCAGATGTTTCTGCAAAGAGTGTGCATTGACTGACCACCTATGTAGATGGAAAGATGGGTGATGTTGTCATACTGCATGTGGCTAAGAAACCCTCTGCTGTACACTGAAAGGGCAGATTTAACTTGACACAGTAAATAAGCCAAAATTGGGTGCCATGGGTTAGTAAACCGTAATGAATAATATTTTGCAAACTTCTCCTTCCTACTGTTTGATGGAAATAAGAAGATAAAAAAAAAATTCTATGTGTAGCAGAGAAGATATAAACATCTCACACACACACACACGCATGCGCACATGCACACAACATCCAACAGAACAATATAATCACTAGTTAGGAGGAACAGATGTGGGAACCTAGCCAGAACATGAATGACACAGAACAGCTGAAAGAGAGACTTACCAGATTCTCCTCTTCGGCCCCTTTTACCTCGTTTCCCCGGAGGGCCTGAAATAAAAAGAACAATTTTTGGAATTTTTGGTTCCAAAATGGCTAGTAAATGATTTCTATATATCTTGTCACTGTTTTTAACTAACATGAAAAGGACCAGAGATTTGTAAAGGCCAACTCTGTCTCTGGCATTTCAGCATAACTGTTAAGTTTCATTTAATTATAAAAGCTGTCCTAGATCTCTAACCAACTAGTGTTACTTAGAAACACTAAGGATTCAGAATTTTTGTTCATCCTGCCTGGGTATCATCAATAAGAAAGTGTTCACTAAGCAAACTGGTGGTGTTGAGATTTCATGTTTCTTAGGAAAATTTCTTTTCTGAAGGTTTCAGCATATTAATAATTAAAAGTACTAAGTACAAATGATTACAGTTTCTCTTCAGTCAGGTTCCTCATGCATCTCTTGAAAATATTTAGTTGGCAGTTAATTAAACATATATATCAATAATGTAAATAATCTTTACAAATATTTCTATTTTATTAAATGTGAATTTTCATCTATTGGAATTTCTCTAAGAACCAGCTGAGTTAAAATCACAACACTTTTAACTGGAAAGTGTTTAGGTAGTAAGTATTGGTCTCATTTTTCTAAGGGGCTAGCTCATTACTGTCATTCAATAAATGTTTAGTCTTTACGGTGATCTCATTTTAAAAGTGAAGAAATAACCTTTTTTTTCAGTGAGTTCCCTATGAAGACCACCACGCCAGTATGTGTCAGACTTGCACAAGTCTCTAGACGTTCATGGTTTTCAAGTCATTATTCTCAACTATATAATTTCTGCCCTCATTTCCTTGGTTAGGAATAGCTCCTGCTGAATTATGATCCCAGCAAATAGAAGAGAATAATTAGCCCACAGTGAGAATTGAGGTCTTAAAATATTTGCTGGGAGAAAGAGGCCAAGGAAAATACAGAACTGCCTGGTTTTGAAGAATGAGTGGCAAAGTTGGACTGATGACTTCTAAACTCTAGAAAGTTCAAGGCACAGGCCTTGGCACCCAGTTGACTCTTAATGTGATCCTGAGCTACCAACTTCCACATGGAAACACTATCACGAGAAATAAAAACATCAGTGGGCCAGGTTAGTTTCCCTGCAAGCCCTTACACAGAGTAAGTCTGGCCATGTGTGTTTTGTAAGAGGTTAAAAACAATCAAGCAATAAAATCAATTGAAAATATTAGGAGAAGCGGCTCTGTAGCAGAGTCCAAAATTGTCATTCGAAATTTCAGGTTTCTTTCTGTGTTCTGAAATAAAGAGAGATTTTCATCACACTCAAGTTATCCTTGGGTAGACTGAGAGCAGAAGGAAAATCATATAAATAGGTAAATAAACCCAGTGGAATCCTAATAGGTATGAAAAATATACATTTATACACATGCTCAAACACACACATACACAGATATATATTGACAAATTCTGATGTATAATATACAATGCCCTTTGGATTAGGAATCAGATTTTTTTATATTACAAAATTACTTTAAGAAGTGTTTAGCAACTACTAGATACTTATGATGTCTGTGGTCTTCACAGTAGGGACTACAGGTCATGTATAAGATGTATATCTGCTCTGAAGAAGCAAAGAAGTTGAAAAGACTAAAATAACACACATGAAAAATTCGTTAGTAGTATGTTGTGAAGGTGGCACAATGAGTTTGCGCTCTGATTTGTTCCTTCTACTCTCAACACATGGTCAATTATAAAAAGAGAAAAACATTTAAAAGTATTTGCATTCAAAAAAGACATGGGCATGTCCACAGGCCAGAAATGAACCAGAACTGGAAAATGGAGAGCAGGGATAAACCATGAGCTTGCCTGGCTCTGGTTCTAGAAGTAGAAATGGTGGCTATGGGTTCTATCCCTGAAGAATAAATACTCAAAAGTTCTTTCATCAGATTCAGACTCACTTCTTAAAGCTGGGGGCTTATAAATGCTAAAGAGAAGCTTTAAAAAAAATCTAGATCTCTGGCTTAAAGGCTGGGGAATATAGATATAACCTCTCAATCAGAAAACGAAGTAAGCATCTGCTGGTTTGATGCCTGATTCTGTGATATTCCAAACATAAATCTGCAACAGGAGTCCTGAAATGTCATTTTAAGACAACTCTGGTCTAGAAAGCTGGGATGTCAGGTAAAGAAGGACATAAAATGAATAGGTAAGAAAAGGTGAGTATAGAGGAAAGAAAGGCAGACACACACAGAGAGGAAACTACACACACACACACACACACACACACACACACTAAAAACCTCCTACTCACAATGAGTATAGAAGTCAAAGTTCCAAAACATATAAAGAAATCTAATGCTAAGAAAGGTAGCGCTAAATAATAAGATCATGAATTCTTCCTAGGTAAAATTAATTAATTTTAAGAAACCATCAGACGAAGATTAGTATGTTAATTATGCTTTAAGAGATCAATGAAGAAGTAATACTCATTAAAGAGCAAGGGATTTTGAATGTAAACAAGGAAAAAAAAGAACAAGTGGATATGAAAGAGAACCCTTTAGAAATCTTGAAAATGTCATTGAAATTAAAAAAAAAAAAAGATAAATCAATTAAATGCTAACCTGGATATTGTTGAAGAAGGAACAGACATGGAAGATGTAGAATGCAGCCCAGAGAGACAGATCCAATATCTATCTATGTATCTGACTATCCACTGTAATCTGAACGTACATGTCCCATAAATTCACAGGTTGAAATTCTAACTCCCAAAGATGATAATTTTGGGAGTGGGGTCTTTGGGAGTTGCTTAAATCATGAAGCTGGAGCCCTCAAGAATGAGGCTTATAACAAAGACCCCACAGAGACCCCTAGTCCCTTCCACTATGTTAGGACACAGTGAAAAGACACCAGCTATGAACCAGGAAGAGGGCCCTTACCTGAAGGTGACCATGCCGAAACCTTGATCTTAGATGTCCCAGCCTCCTGAACTGTGAAATAAATTTTTGTTGTTTATAAGTCACCCAGCCTGTGGTATTTCGTTACAGCAGCCCAAACAGAATAAGACTCTATCTACTATCTATCTATCTATCTATCTATCTATCTATCTATCTATCTATCTATCATCTGTCTGTCTATGTATCTATGTATCTATCTATCCATCTATGTTAAGAAGAAAATTTTTACTTATAAAAGAACTCAAAATAAATGATAGGGAAGACTTTGTTTAAGAGATAATAGTTGAGAATATTCCAGAATTGAACTTAGGATACCTAAGATTGAACTTATACTCCAAGTGGCAAGTAAAAATAAATCACACTTAAACACAAAGAAGGAGAAGCTTAGAAATATTCAAGGATAAAGAGAAAATGTTAAGAACTACCAGAAGGAAGATTACAATGGAAGATACCTAACTGACTGCTGTCTCATCCACAACAAAGGTGCCAGAGGGCCCAGACCTGATTTTTATGAAAAGTCTTAGAAGCCTATAATTATGTTTGTTTATTGGAATTAGTTTGTCACTTTCCTCCTGAAGAATATTCCTTTTAAATAGTAGAATTTATCAAGTAAAAACAACAGATTACATAAATGTTTAAAAATAATTTAAAATAAACTTTTAAAAATAGTTAAAAGATATCAGATTATAAAAAATGATCAGAGAAGCAATGATATTTTTGAAGAAACCAAGAAACAAAGTTAAGGGGATTCCCTGGTGGTCCAGTGGTTAGGACTCAGCCCTTCCACTGCCGCTGGCCCGGGTTTGATCCTGGTTGGGGAACTAAGATCCCATAAGCCACGCCAAAAAAAAAAAAAAAAAAAAAAGGAACATGTCTGCCTTAAATATTCAATTTAAAGAAATGAACCAAATGCTGTGGGAAATTTCCTCATTATATTGAGAGTTGAGAAAAAATAAAATCTAAGGAAACTGAAAAGATACTTGGTAAGACAGATATCTATTGAATATGACAAGGTTTTCCAAAGAATTTCATAATATTTGAGAGAAAAAATTAAGCTAAACTAAGTTATGAGAAGATGGGAATCCAAACCCTATTGGATTTACAAAGAAAATACTTGATTTGAGAAAAGCATGTTGTAATTGCTATAAGAAACAGAAGACTGGAGTGAGCATTATACTGAGTTTGTGAATTAATAAATTACACAAAACTCACAGTAACACATAGATTAAAGATCTTGCTTACAAAGATAATAAATAGAAGTTTTGAAAAAGTCTACTGTGCAGATGAGATAATTTGATATTGCTCCTGAATTTAAAGGCAAAAGTAATTTAAAAATGATATACATGGGATGAATTTGACAATGGGCAGCTGGCAGATCACCAGAGTGAAAAAGAAAACAAATGACAGATATTTCCCAGACAAAACCGATGTCAACAATAGCTAACAGTAGTTGAAAAAGATAGTCCCATATATACAATGGAATATTACTCAGCCATAAAAAGAAAGGAAATTGAGTTACCTGAAGTGAGGTGGATGGACCTAGAGTCTGTCATACAGAGTGAAGTAAGTCAGAAAGATAAAAACAAATACCGTATACTAACGCATATATATGGAATCTAAAAAAAAAAAAAAAATGGTACTGATGAACCTAGTTGCAGGGTAGGAATAAAGATGTAGACATAGAGAATGGACTTGAGGACACAGGGTGGGAGGGGGAAGCTGGGGGGAAGTGAGAGTAGCATCGACATATATACACTACCGAATGTAAAATAGTTAGCTAGTGGGAAGCAGCAGCATAGCACAGGGAGAGCAACTCAGTGCTTTGTGATGACCTAGAGGGGTGGGACAGGGAGGATGGGAGGGAGGGGATATGGGGACATATGTATGCATACGGCTGATTCACTTTGCTGTACAACAGAAACTAACACAGTATTGTGAAGCAATTATACTCCAATAAAGGTCTATTTAAAAAAAAGAAAAAGAAAAAGATAGTGTTCATTTCTATTCCAAACTGAGTGATGAAGTGTCAGTCAGGCATGAGCTGTAAGAACAAATATAGAAGGTGGAACGTGACTCTTATTCACTGAACTTGGCCAGATCCTTGCAGTAGAAATTCTAAGTGAATTTTCTCAGCAGAAAGACATGACTCTGCAAAAGAAACTCATTCAAGAATATGAATTTGAAGAGAAAAAGCAGAAGATATCAGCAACAGAGGAAGTGAAAACTTACAGAGAATTTATGAAATAAAGAATAAATTATAGAGGAGCTTCAAGATGGCGGAGGAGTAAGACGTGGAGATCATCTTTCTCTCCACAAATACATCAGAAATACATCTACATGTGGAACAACCCCTACAGAACACCTACTGAATGCTGGCATAAGACCTCAGACCTCCCAAAAGGCAAGAAACTCCCCCATGTACCTGAATAGGGTAAAAGAAAAAAGAAAAAGAGAGACAAAAGAATAGGGACAGGACCTGCGCCAGTGGGAAGGAGCTGTGAAGGAGGAAAGATTTCCACACACTAGGAAGCCCCTTCGCGGGCGGAGACTGCGGGTGGCAGAGGGGGCAGCTTCGGGGCCGCGAAGGAGAGCACAGCAACAGGGGTGTGGAGGGCAACGCGGAGAGATTCCCACACAGAGGCTCAGTGCCGACCAGAACTCACCAGCCCGAGAGGCTTGTCTGCTCACCTGCCGCGATGGGCGGGGGCCGGGAGCGGAGGCTTGGGCTTCGGTCGGATCCCAGGGAGAGGCCCGGGGTTGGCGGCGTGAACACAGTCTGAAGGGGCTAGTGCGCCACAGCTAGCCGGGAGGGAGTCCGGGGAAAAGTCTGCAGCTGCCGAAAAGGCAAGAGACTTTTTCTTCCCTCTTTGTTTCCTGGTGCGTGAGGAGAGGGGATCAAGAATGCCGCCTAAACGAGCTCCAGAGACAGGCGCGAGCCGCCACTATCAGCGCGGACCCCAGAGGCGGGCGCGAGCCGCGGCTATCAGCGCGGACCCCAGAGACGGGCATGAGACCCTAAGGCTGCTGCTGCCGCCACCAAGAATCCTGTGTGCAAGCACAGGTCAATATCCACACCGACCCTCCTGGGAGCCTGTGCAGCCCGCCACGGCCAGGCTCCCGTGATCCGGCGACAACTTCCCCGGGAGAACGCACGGCGCGCCTCAGGCTGGTGCAACGTCACGCCGGCCTCTGCCGCCCCAGGTTCACCCCGCATCCGTACCCCTCCCTCCTCGCGTCCTGAGTGAGCCAGAGCCCCCGAATCAGCTGCTCCTTTAACCCCGTCCTGTCTGAGTGAAGAACAGACGCCCTCAGGCCACCTACACGCAGAGGCAGGTCCAAATCCAAAGCTGAACCCCGGGAGTTGTGCGAACAAAGAAGACAAAGGGAAATCTCTCCCAGCAGCCTCAGGAACAGCAGATTAAATCTCCACTATCAACTTGATGTACCTGCATCTGTGGAATACCTGAAGAGACAACTAATCATCCCAAATTGAGGAGGTGGACTTTGGGAGCAAAGATATATATATATTTTCCCTTTCCCTCTTTTTGTGAGTGTGTATGTTTATGCTTCTGTGTGTGATTTTGCCTGTATAGCTTTGCTTTTGCCATTTGTCCTAGGGTTCTGTCCGTCTGGTTTTTTTTTTTTTTTTTACTTTTTAAAATTTTTTCTTAATTATTTTTTATTTTAATAACTTTATTTTATTTTATTTCATTTTATCTTCTTTCTCTTTCTTTCTTTCTTTCTTTCCTTCTTTCTTTCTTCCTTTCTTTCTTTCTATTTTTTCTCCCTTTTATTCTGAGCCATGTGGATGAAAGGCTCCTGGTGCTCCAGCCAGGTGTCAGGGCTGTGCCACTGAGGTGGGAGAGCCAACTTCAGGACACTGGTTCACAAAAGACCTCCCAGCTCCACGTAATATCAAACAGTGAAAATCTCCCAGAGATCTCCATCTCAATGACAAGACCCAGCTTCACTCAACGACCAGCAAGCTACAGTGCTGGACACCTTATGCCAAACAACTAGCAACACAGGAACACAACCCCATCCATTAGCAGAGAGGCTGCCTAAAATCATAATAAGGCCACAGACACCCCAAAACACACCACCAGATGTGGACCTGCCCACCAGAAAAACAAGGTTCAGTCTCATCCACAAGAACACAGGCACTAGTCCCCTCCACCAGGAAGCCTACACAACCCACTGAACCAACATTAGCCACTGGGGACAGACACCAAAAACAACGGGAACTATGAACCTGCAGCCTGCGAAAAGGAGACCCCAAACACAGTAAGTTAAGCAAAATGAGAAGACAGAAAAACACAGAGCAGATGAAGGAGCAAGTAAAAACCCACCAGACCTAACAAATGAAGAGGAAATAGGCAGTCTACCTGAAAAAGAATTCAGAATAATGATAGTAAAGATGATCCAAAATCTTGGAAATAGAATAGAGAAAGTACAAGACATGCTTAACAAGGACCTAGAAGAACTAAAGAGCAAACAAACAATGATGAACAACACAATAAATGAAATTAAAAATGCTCTAGAAGGGATCAATAGCAGAATAACTGAGGCAGAAGAACGGATAAGTGACCTGGAAGATAAAATACTGGAAATAACTACTGCAGAGCAGAATGAAGAAAAAAGAATAAAAAGAACTGAGGACAGTCTCAGAGACCTCTGGGAAAACATTAAACACACCAACATTCGAATTATAGGGGTCCCAGAAGAGGAAGAGAAAAAGAAAGGGACTGAGAAAATATTTGAAGGGATTATAGTTGAAAACTTCCCTAATATGGGAAAGGAAATAGTTAATCAAGTCCAGGAAGCACAGAGAGCCCATACAGGATAAATCCAAGGAGAAACATGCCAAGACACATATTAATCAAACTATCAAAAATTAAATACAAAGAAAAAATATTAAAAGCTACAAGGGAAAAACAACAAATAACACACAATGGAATCCCCATAAGGTTAACAGCTGATCTTTCAGCAGAAACTCTGCAAACCAGAAGGGAGTGGCAGGACATATTTAAAGTGATGAAGGAGAAAAACCTACAACCAAGATTACTCTACCCAGCAAGGATCTCATTCAGATTTGATGGAGAAATTAAAACCTTTACAGACAAACAAAAGCTAAGAGAATTCAGCACCACCAAACCAGCTTTACAACAAATGCTAAAGGAACTTCTCTAGGCAGGAAACACAAGAGACGGAAATGACCTACAATAACAAACCCAAAACAATTGAGAAAATGGGAATAGGAACATACATATCGATAATTACCTGAAATGTAAATGGATTAAATTCTCCAACCAAAAGACACAGACTGGCTGAATGGATACAAAAACAAGACCCATATATATGCTGTCTACAAGAGACCCATTTCAGACCTAGGGACGCATACAGACTGAAAGTGAGGGGATGGAAAAAGATATTCCATGCAAATGGAAATCAAAAGGAAGCTGGAGTAGCAATTCTCATATCAGACAAAACAGACTTTAAAATAAACACTATTACAAGAGACAAAGAAGGACACTACATAATGATCAAGGGATCAATCCAAGAAGAAGATATAACGATTGTAAATATTTATGCACCCAACATAGGAGCACCTCAATACATAAGGCAAATACTAACAGCCATAAAAGGGGAAATCGACAGTAACACAATCATAGTAGGGGACTTTAACACCCCACTTTCACCAAGGGACAGATCATCCAAAATGAAAATAAATAAGGAAACACAAGCTTTAAATGATACATTAAACAAGATGGACTTAATTGATATTTATAGGACATTCCATCCAAAAACAACAGGATACACATTCTTCTCAAGTGCTCATGGAACATTCTTCAAGATCATATCTTGGGTCACAAATCAAGCCTTGGTAAATTTAAGAAAATTGAAATCGTATCAAGTATCTTTTCCGACCACAATGCTATGAGACTAGAAATCAATTACAGGAAAAAAATCTGTAAATAATACAAGCACATGGAGGCTAAATAATACACTACTAAATAACCAAGAGATCACTGAAGAAATCAAAGAGGAAATCAAAAAATACCTAGAAACAAATGACAATGAAAACACGATGACCAAAAACCTATGGGATGCAACAAAAGCAGTTCTAAGAGGGAAGTTTATAGCAATACAATCCTACCTTAAGAAACAAGAAACATCTCAAATAAACAACCTAACCTTACACCTAAAGCAATTAGAGAAAGAAGAAAAAAAAAACCCCTAAGTTAGCAGAAAGAGAGAAATCATAAAGATCGGATCAGAAATAAATGAAAAAGAAATGAAGGAAATGATAGCAAAGATCAATAAAACTAAAAGCTGGTTCTTTAGAAGATAAACAAAATTGATAAACCAGTATCCAGATTCATCAAGAAAAAAAGGGAGAAGACTCAAATCAATAGAATTAGAAATGAAAATGGAGAAGTAACAACTGACACTGCAGAAATACAAAGATTATGAGAGATTACTACAAGTAACTCTATGCCAATAAAATGGACAACCTGGAAGAAATGGACAAATTCTTAGAAATGCACAACCTTCTGAGACTGAACTAGGAAGAAATAGAAAATATGAACAGACCAATCACAAGCACTGAAATTGAAACTGTGATTTAAAATCTTCCAAAAAACAAAAGCCCAGGACCAGATGGTTTCACAGGCGAATTCTACCAAACATTTAGAGAAGAGCTAACACCTATCCTTCTCAAACTCTTCCAAAATATAGCAGAGGGAGGAACACTCCCAAACTCATTCTGCAAGGCCACCATCACCCTGATACTAAAACCAGACAAAGATGTCACAAAGAAAGAAAACTACAGGCCAATATCACTGATGAACATAGATGCAAAATCCTCAACAAAATACTAGCAAACAGAATCCAGCAGCACATTAAAAGGATCATACACCATGATCAAGTGGGGTTTATCCCAGGAATGCAAGAATTCTTCAATATACGCAAATCAATCAATGTGATAAAAAAAAAAATCAATGTGATACACCATATTAACAAATTGAACAGAAAAACCATATGATCATCTCAATCGATGCAGAGAAAGCTTTTGACAAAATTCAACACCCAGTTATGATAAAAACCCTGCAGAAAGTAGGCATAGAGGGAACTTTCCTCAACATAATAAAGGCCATATATGACAAACCCACAGTCAACATCGTCCTCAATGGTGAAAAACTGAAACCATTTCCACTAAGATCAGGAACAAGACAAGGTTGCCCACTCTCATCCCTATTATTCAACATAGTTTTGGAAGTTTTAGCCACAGCAATCAGAGAAGAAAAGGAAATAAAAGGAATCCAAATCAGAAAAGAAGGAGTAAAGCTGTCACTGTTTGCAAATGACATGATACTATACATAGAGAATCCTAAAGATGCTACCAGAAAACTACTAGAGCTAATCAATGAATTTGGTAAAGCAGCAGGATACAAACTTAATGTACAGAAATCTCTAGCATTCCTATACACTAATGATGAAAAATCTGAAAGTGAAATTAAGAAAACACTCCCATTTACCATTGCAACAGAAAGAATAAAATATCTAGGAATAAACCTACCTAAGGAGACAAAAGACCTGTATGTAGAAAATTATAAGACACTGATGAAAGAAATTAAAGATGATACAAATAGATGGAGAGATATACCATGTTCTTGGATTGGAAGAATCAACATTGTGAAAATGACTCTACTACCCAAAGCAATCTACAGATTCAATGCAATCCCTATCAAACTACCACTGGCATTTTTCACAGAACTAGAACAAAAAATTTCACAATTTGTATGGAAATGCAAAAGACCCCGAATAGCCAAAGCAATCTTGAGAAAGAAAAACGGAGCTGGAGGAATCAGGCTCCCTGACTTCAGTCTGTACTACAAAGCTATAGTAATCAAGACAGTATGGTACTGGCACAAAAACAGAAATATAGATCAATGAAACAGGATAGAAAGCCCAGAGATAAACCCATGCACATATGGTCACCTTATCTTTGATAAAGGAGGCAAGAATATACAGTGGAGAAAAGACAGCCTCTTCAATAAGTGGTGCTGGGAAAACTGGACAGGTACATGTAAGAGTATGTAATTAGAACACTCCCTAACACCATACACAAAAATAAACTCAAAATGGATTAAAGACCTAAATGCAAGGCCAGACACTATCAAACTCTTAGAGGAAAACATTGGCAGAACACTCTATGACATACATCACAGCAAGATCCTTTTTGACCCACCTGCTAGAGAAATGGAAATAAAAACAAAAATAAACAAATGGGACCTAATGAAACTTAAAAGCTTTTGCACCACAAAGGAAACCATAAGCAAGACAAAAAGACAACCTTCAGAATGGGAGAAAATATTTGCAAATGAAGCAACTTACAAAGGATTAATATCCAAAATTTACAAGCAGCTCATGCAGCTCAATATCAAAAAAACAAACAACCCAATCGAAAAATGGGCAGAAGACCTAAATAGACATTTCTCCAAAGAAGTTATACAGATTGCCAACAAACACATGAAAGAATGCTCAACATCATTAATCATTAGAGAAATGCAAATCAAAACTACAATGAGGTATCACCTCACACCGGTCAGAATGGCCATCATCAAAAAAATCTACAAACAATAAATGCTGGAGAGGGTGTGGAGAAAAGGGAACCCTCTTGCACTGTTGGTGGGAATGTAAATTGATACAGCCACTATGGAGAATAGTATGGAGGTTCCTTAAAAAACTACAAATAGAACTACCAAACGACCCAGCAATCCCACTACTGGGCATATACCCTGAGAAAACCATAATTCAAAAAGAGTCATGTACCACAATGTTCATTGCAGCTCTATTTACAATAGCCAGGACATGGAAGCAACCTAAGTGTCCATCAACAGATGAATGGATAAAGAAGATGTGGCACATATATACAATGGAATATTACTCAGCCATAAAAAGAAACTAAATTGAGTTATTTGTAGTGAGGTGGATGGACCTAGAGTCTGTCATACAGAGTGAAGTAAGTCAGAAAGGGAAAAACAAATACCGTATACTAACACATATATATGGAACCTAAGAGAAAAAAAAAAAAGGTTCTGAAGAACCTAGGGGCAAGACGGGAATAAAGACACAAACCTACTAGAGAATGGACTTGGGGATATGGGGAGGGGGAAGGGTAAGCTGTGACAAAGTGAGAGAGTGGCATGGACATATATACACTACCAAACGTAAAATAGATAGTTAGTGGGAAGCAGCTGCATAGCACAGGGAGATCAGCTCGGTGCTTTGTGACCACCTAGAGAGGTGGGATAGGGAGGGAGGGAGGGAGGGAGGGAGATGCAAGAGGGAGGAGATATGGGGATATATGTATATGTATAACTGATTCACTTTGTTATAAAGCAGAAACTAACACACCACTGTAAAGCAATTATACTCCAATAAAGATGTTAAAAAAAAAAGAATAAATTATTGAAAACAGAGGGAGGCTATAAAACCAGATTGATCTTCATGATAAGAAAATTCATGACAACTGATACTGTGCAGCTTCAGAAAGATTTTTTGCTTGCAGGATGGTGCAAACTGTCATCCTGAGATAGAAATTAGTAAAAATGAGCCATAATGGCAATGCTTTAAAGACCAGGGTCAACAACCTCAACTGCAGACAGATCAAGGTCATCAAATCACATCATAGCAAGGTGTCTTAAGCCAAGCCAGTTCTTTTGGCCCACAACTAATTCTGGTGGAACACTCTACTTTTCACTAATGGTATACCTACCTGTGATAAGGCTATTCTCCAAGGTTAGAAATGTGCCTAGAAATAAACATGTGCCTACATATGGGTCTTCCCATGGTCTTAGGGGTGAGTAGTTATTGCAGGTACCTAGAATACCCTTTTCTGGTTTATCAGATTAATTACCAAATTCTGTCAATTCCCCTATGACTTGGGTCTGTTTATTCTTCTCCACTCCTAGTAGTATTTTAAGCTGAACTTAAATATAAATTTTCTGGGTACTCTAAGAAGAGATTTTTTAACTGGAATTCTATTTGTATTTAAAAATATTTTTACCTTTTAAAAACATTTGCAATTAAACACACAGGAGGCATTCAAGAAAAGTTTCAGGATTCATAATTGGCGGGGTATTTTGTCTTGTTTTTACCTTATGCTTTCTATTTCAATGCACATTTCTGCTATGTCTGCTTTTTTTGGAGAGAAGAAATAAGATGGATAGAAACAAAGGGAAGAAATCAACTAAAAATGGATTAAAAACTTAAACATAAAAGCTGAAACCATAAAGCTCCTAGAAGAAAACATAGGGGAAAATTTCCTTGACATTGGCCTTGCAATGATTTTTTGGATATGACACCAAAAGCAAAAATAAACAAGTGGGATTACATCAAACTAAAAAATCTCAACCTACATTCTGAAATATATAAGGAACTCCTACAATTCAATAGCAGAAAAACAATCCAGTTTAAAAAATGGGCAAAAGACCTGAATAGACATTTTTCCAAAAAAGACGTACACACGGTCAACAGATATTTGAAAGGGTGCTCAATATCACTAATCATCAGAAAAATGCAAATCAAAACGACAGTGAAGTATCATTTCACACCTGTTAGGATGGCTATTAGTTAAAAAAAAAAAAAGGATAAGTGTTGGTGAAGGTTAGAGAAAAGAGAACCCTCTTACACTGTTGGTGAGAACGTAAATTGGTGCAGCCAGCCACTATGGAAAACAGTATGGAGGTTCCTCAAAAAATTAAAACTAGAACTACCATATGATCCAGAAATCCCACTTTTGGGTATTTATCCAAAGGAATTGAAATCAGGATCTAAAAGAGATACCTGCAGTCCCATGTTCACTGCAGCATTTTCCACAATAACTGAGACATGGAAACAACTTAAATGTCCATCAACAGATGAATGATGGATAAAGATGAATGATGGATAAAGATGAATGATGGATAAATGATGGTATATATACACATGCAACGGAAAATTATTTATCCTTAAAAAAGAAGGAAATCCTGCCATTTGCAACAACATGGATGGACCTGAAGGGTATTATGCTAAGTGAAATAAGCCAGAAACAGAAAGACAAATACTGTATAGTTGCATTTATGTGTGGAATCTAAAACAGTCGAACTCATAGAAGCAGAGAGTAGAATGGTTGTTGCCAGGGGCTGCGGGGAAATGGAGAGGTTATGGTCAAGGAGTACAAAGTTTTAATTATGCAAGATAAATAAATTCTGGAGATCCACCATACAGCATAGTGCCTATAGCTAATAATATATTGCTAAAATTTGTTAAAGGGTACATCTTATGTTGTATTCTTACCACAAAATAATAATAATAATGGAGGGGGTGGGAGGAAACTTTGGGAGATGATGGATTGTCTATGCCTTGATGATGGTGATGGTTTCATGGATGTATACTTATCCCAAGCTCATGAAGTTGTATACATTATATATATATACATATACAACTTTTTACATGTCAATCATACTTCAGTACAACAGTTTTAAAAAAAGAGACAAAGGAAAGGCTCATGCCTTGGGTGATTGTGCTTAGGTCTATTGTCATAAAAACCTGAGAACAGAGAGTAATGTAGCCATCTTGTTACACAAATGACCTAAAGGTCACTAATGACACAAGTCATTGGGGAATTAATTCCTGACTGAATTTCCATGAAGAAGGTAATGAACACATGTAAATGCACAAACTAAGGGCAAAATAAATATTAGCTCCCGCTTTTGTTTTATTTATATTCTCTTTTTATATTTAGTCATTAAGTGATCATAATATATTTGAGTATCTGATAAGAAACGCTGAATATGTATGTGAAAAAACTGTGGGAGATTAACATTACCTTCCAATTGTCATATTCAAAGAGGCAATTTAGTATAATAAAAAGAATATGGAACAAAGAGTTAAAAGATATAGGTTCTCACTAATGTGTAAATTGAGCTAACTTCCAATTAACCTCTTTGATTTTGGTGTGCCAAAAAATCTGATAAATAGTACTAACTCTACCACGTTTATATGATTATCTTGAGGGTGAAAACAGTAAAGTGCTTTATACATTATGTTAACTGACTGTTTCCTTTATTTTTCATTATTGCAGCAAGGCTTATAAAACTATTTCTATGCTATATTACTGTCATACTGTCAATAAAAATAGTAAGACTTCTAAACAATTTTACATGTCTTAATAAAAGGCTAAAACTTCTTATCAGAAGTTTCATCTCCAGAAGCAGAGAGATTCTTTAAGGACATCAGAGAAAATACCATAAAATACCTCAAACAACAGTAAATATTACAAAAAGCAAATACAGTCATGCCTTGGTATCCAACGGGGGGAATTGGTTCCAGGACCCCGCTTGGATACCAAAATCTTTGAATTCTCCATTTCCCTACATGAAATGGTATAGTATTTGCATATAACCCACGCACATCCTCCTGCATACTTTAAATCAGCTCTAGATCACTTTCACTACGTAAGGCAATGTAAATGCTGTGTAAATAGTCGCCAGTGTGCGGCAACTTCAAGCTTTGCTTTCTGGAAGTTCCTGGAATTTTTTTCCTAATCTTTTCCATCTGTGATTGGTTGAATCCACAGACCCTGTGGATACAAAGAGCCAACTATACTCTTATCCACAATTCTGGAGTCAGAAAAATGGAAATGTTAAGGCAAAGGAAAGAGCAAGCGGCTGAGCTCGTGGTCAGGCAGGGAAAGAGCGAGTAAGAAGCGATGAGCAGATAGAGAAGCCCCAGGGGCAAATAAATGCTGGGCTAGGGAGGCCTAAAGGAGAAATGTGTACACAGCTAGGATGGCCCTCCACCCCAACCAACCTCAGGAATAGGCCTCCAACAGCTGCAGATGGCCCTGGGGAGGGAGGAACCTGTCTGGACACAGAGGAGACCGCGGATCATCCTTTCTGAACCATCCATCGACCCCCATCATCCAGTTACTTCAGAAGACTAAGCCAGGTTTACCTTCAGATCTTCTGGATTAACCTTACAAGGAGGCACAGTTGAATTTCAGAGCCTTCCCCAAAGTCCTCCCACCTGCTTACTTGCTTAATGCCTGAAATTCTTTCAGCATAGACCAAAGCTTTGCATTCCGCAACTAGAAGTAAAAGGTTTAAACAGCAGATGCCTGGTAGAAGTAGAATATTAGCTAAAATTTATATTCTCCGTACTCATAAAATGTCTGTACCAAAACATCCCCAGGAGGTGATACAGCCCAAAGGTTTTCACCCTGTACTTCATGCTGACTACCAGAGCAGCTCCAATTTGCCATATTGAATTGCAACCATTTGCAGTGAAAGTTCGTTGGCTAAAACGAGTTTATAAATCATACTCTTGCAAACGTAAAATGAAAGCCAAGAGAGGTGAAAACAACCTGCGGAAGGTCCCACACAGCAGACACCAGCTTCCTGATTCCAAGCTTAGTGCTCTTTGACTCACCACATTGCCCCTCCTTTTTGAACTCACACTGCATGTGAGTTCCTGAGAGACTGGACACAGCCAGTGCAAACTTCCCAAACTGCTTCATTTTACCAATGGCCTGCCTCATATTCTTATAACACGGCTACTTAGGCAGATATGTTATTACTTGTTACAGTCTCCCACTAGACTGTAAGCTCTGGAAGGTAGGGACTCCCTTGTTCATCCTTATGTCTCTAGCAACTGGCACAGGGCTTATCACTTGAACCTTTAAAGAAATTCGGCCTATGGGCTATTTGATGCATGCCAACGTTATTTCATATCACATTAATTTTTCAGAGAAATAATTTTTCTTATTCAGGAGTTTCATTTCCCAAGATACTTTAAATCAGCAGGTATTCCACTATACATAACACGGGCTTGTTTGTTTTAAATATCTTTTATGTGTATGTTTTTGTTTCAAATTTCCTCAAGTTTCTAATCTCTGTGGAATGCCAGTTTATAAAAGAAAGTTAATCATAATAAATAATAGGTAATAATTTAAGTTTACAATAGACAAGCTCCATAACTCTCACTACAGAGTATTTTCCAGATATACAGTACTTATTTTAAAGCCAATGAGTTCAACTGAGAAGCTGTAAAAGTATTTCCCTTTTTTTTTAAACAACATAAGAGACATACTAACAAATGTTTCAGGGATTCTATTCTTACAAGTTATCAGAGTAATAAAAAATATAACAATGAATAGTTTGTTAGCAAAAATAGTTCACTAGTATTTTAGTTATAAACAACAAATATGAAGTGGCAATATTTTTATTTTCATACCCTAACCAGGCCATATCATAATTTTAATAGGCTGTGAATATCTATAATGTACTGGCACCCTACGATTAGTAATTAAAATTGTTTTGTCAAATTCTATAGGGGATTTTAAAAAAGCAAATAAAGATACCAAATCTTTAACGTAACTCTATGAATATTCTTTTCATAAACATGTTTATTTTCTAGCTTTCATACCAGGAACTTTTTGACAATTCCAAGTAAAACTTGTAAAACATAAAGTATATGCAGAAAATGTGTTCAACTAATGAGGATAAAACAATGTGACTCATGGAAGGCACAAAAAGAGAAAAAGTGGCTACAAAGTTTGAGTACAATAACAGTGTACACGTTAGGCCGCCTAAAGCCAACTGGGTGGATATGTATGTGTGCACTGCTTTAAACGTAAAATACAAAATGTGCATACCTTGTTTTATTGTGCTTCATTTTATTGTTCTTCACAAATACTACATTTTTTACAAATTAAAGTTTTGTGGCAACCCTGTGTCAAGCAAGTCTATCAGCGCTATTTTTTTCAAAAGCATTTGCTCACTTCATCTCTGTGTCACATTTTGGTAATTCTTGCAACATTTCAAACTTTTTCATTATTATTATAATGAATAATATTTGTTGTGGTGATCTGTGGTCACTGATTTTTAACATTACTACTATGACTTATTCTTTGAAGGCTCAGATAATGGTTAGCATTTTTTAGCAATAAGATGTTTTTAAATTAAGGTATATGCTTTTTTTTAGACATAATGTTGCTGCACACTTAATAGACTATAGTATGGTATAACATAACTTTAACATGCACTAGGAAACCAACAAATTCGTGTGACTAGCTTTATGTGATATTTGCTTTATTGTGGTGATCTGGAACTGAACCCACAGTATCTCTGAGGTATGCCTGTAATTCTTTGGCGTAGTAGCCAAAAGGTTAATAGCCACTAGTTTAGAAGAAAATGGACTAGTTATTCTAGAATATACTGCTCATTAGGAAAGTCCTTAAGCAGCAAGGCATACTCTTCTGGCAGAGTATGTTTTTACTTTCTCATGAAATATATTGAGAGCAGGACTCTTGTTTTACCTATTTCTATATTTTTCCAATTTTAAATAAAGAGAAATTTTAACAATTGTGATTAAAATGTTTTAAATAAATCAAAGTAACTTACATCAGAATTGTGGTGACTCTGACTCTTGACGTTGCTTGATCATTAGGGTTATTTTTAAGATGGTTGAGTTTCTACTCTGTGGAGATAGGTCAATGGGCCAAAATTGCCTTCTAAACCTTCTCCTTCCCAGTCATCTCACTGTAAGTTCAATTCTTGCTTGGGCTAGGCTTAAATGAAGCATTTCAAGTTTACCCAAGAATTAACTGATATTTGTAAATTTTATAAGTAGGGGGAAATGACCATATTTATGAGATAACCGGAGACACTTACAAGAACATACTGGAAAACGACTGCACTTAAACAATAAAAGGAAGGGATTTCCAAACTGAGTGCAGTGAAACATTTTCTGAGCTTTGTGTAGATGCTTTGTTTCTGGAAATGGAATTCCAGCAAATGAGGAATTGTCTCTATTGTTGTTTTCAATATTTAGGTAATAAATATAGTAGAATATTCAATAGAAACTGTTCAAGACTACAAATAACCAGTGTTGCAGTTCGTTGACTTTAATGAGCTCTGATGTGGCACAGTTGTTATTTCTATCATTCTTCTCCCACACATAAAGTGTTTCATTATTACGGTACTAGAATGTTTTACCCCATGATCCTACAGGGGATTTGTCATGACAGCTTTTAAAAAAATTTTCTACTTGCAGGGGAGGGGGCTGCCAGAGAGTAGGGGTTGGGAAATAGGAAAGATGTGTTGTTTCTTCGTGAGATTATATGAGTGATTATTACATATACAATGTCATATATTAACATGAAAAAAATGTTCAGTTCCCAAGCTAGCAAAAAAATTTAAATGAGCTCTCTAGATTCCATGTTTCTAATGGAATGTAGAGTGGTAAACAGATCTTTTAAAGATAAAGAGCATTTTTAACAGAAAAAAATAACAAAATCAATGGATGAATGTTGTTTGTCACATGCTCAATAAATTAAATAATGTTAATTTTTAACTTATCAGAGATTGAAACAATCTTCCTTACAGGAAATGGAAAAGAAAGTGGGTTAATGGAAACTGGGATCTGTTTTCACTAATGGCTTTGCAATGTCTCAAGCTTTTGCCAAATAGCTGATGGATGACTTAAACACAGCAGCAGCACACACACCAATACACACATGTAAATGGCCCACATGTCTTCAAGCTGGTGCTAAATAAATTATTGATGTCTATTGCCAAAATTAGTCACCAATAGGAAAAATAATCATAACAGATCTGGCTTAACACTGAAAATTAGTGATAGAGAGTGAGTAAACAAAAAGTCAAGATGAAACCACCGAAGTAGGAGTAGGAGTACTCCAGAGGGAAAGGTCAACATGGATGTCTGGACCTGATGAAACAAGCATGAAGGCACAGTGTACTAAAGCAATGAGAACAAGAGAGAGAGAATAAGAGGCTGTCCATGGAAGTCAGCAAACCTGATGACCACATGGGGGGAAAAAAAACCCACAGAATACTTGGACATAATAAAAAGGAAAAGTGTTCATCACTCATCTGGCACTGTCCATGCATTGTTCCATTTATTTATACTAACTGTGTGATCGCAATATAATTTTGGAAGGTGATGATATAAAGAGGTTAAGTGACTTGCTCAACATCACACATCTAGTAAGTGGTGGATTAGCCATTTATACCCAGAAAGTCTGACTCTTAAATTGTGAATTCGAAAACTAAAGACAGGCTCGTTTACCAAGCACACTATGGATCACTCTATTTTCTGATACAAACACAGAGAGCTGCCGTTAAGGAAACTAGGAGCTTTAAATAAACTCAGAAAGAACAGGGTCATGAGTATTTCTGAAAGCCTCTGTTTACAATTCCAATTTATAAGCTTATTTTTGGCTTCTCATTTTAAATGTAAAGTAACCATGAGAAATCACTGGCCAAAAGCTGATAAACTTTTATTTTATAAAACTAAAAAGGAACTGTTCTCTCTCCATACACTGAAAACATTCATAGTTAACCTAGTGGGATGTGATAGCACATATTTATGTATATGCTCAGTTAATATACTCTTACACAATGCATGACAGTTTTTTTTTTGACAGTAAGAACACTTAACATGAGATCTATCCTCTTAACAAAATTTTAAATGTACAATACAGTATTGTTAACTATAGCATGTGCATCAGTTTTAACAAGTCTTTTACATATAAGTATGTAGAATGAGACAAATAAGAAAAATATTGATCTTTTAGAAATAAGGGATAGTGTCTGTCTTGTTCACTATTTTGTTCCCAGCACCTGGCACATAATTAAATGTTAGTTAAACAGATGACTATGTTTTTTAAAAGATGAAATAACAATAACAGTTTTGTAATATTTCTTCTGGTTAAAAAACAAAAAACAGCACAGTACAATTTTTAAAATCAGCCTTGTTATAAACAAGACAACAGGCCCAAAATGGAGTTGCTTATGCTAAACCCCCATCACCGAATCGAGACTTAAGTACAATTTCGGTCTCTCCCAGAAATGGAATCTTTAACCAGTCAATCAGGAATAGTCTAATTAGCACTAGTTAGGTAATCTGCCTGATAGACCCCTGCCATCCCCTAAAGGAAAGTAAACTTGCAATAACCAACCCACTTTCTTGCCTAGTATAACTTCCTTGTTCCCACTCCCTTCTGCCTATAAAAGTTTTCATTTTGTACAGTTCCTCAGAGCTCCTTTCTATCTACTAGATGAGATGCTGCCTGATTCATGAATTGTTGAATAAAGTCAATAAACATCTTGAAAATGTACTAGGTTGGATTTTGTTTTTTAATAAGCCATAGGGACATATGTTTGAACCGGACTCTGCAACACACTAGTTTTGTGACTTTAGACAGATTAACCTTATACAACCTGTTTCTTCATCTACAAAATGTAGAGAATATCTACCTCAGATAGCTTGGCTCTTTGCTCTTCAGCTCTGAATTCTTATTGGTCTCTATCAAATCCATCTGCACCCAAGTACTGGGGTAATTATTTTAATATATTTTCATTGTGCAATTCTTCTGATCAATAAGCTTCCATATAAATATGGAAGGAAGTATACTGGCCCAAAAGACCAGGTTTTCCCACCAGTGAAACCGAGCAGGACCCTGCAGGGCCCTCCTGGGTACAAAAGCCCCTCCATGACCCCCATTTCTTGTTTGTAGAAAAAAGGCTTTAGCCTCCTAGGCCTTCTCGGAGCTCCAAAGAGCAGACTCAAGCAGTTAGTAATTAGGGAAGTAAGGGAATGCAGAAAAAAGGAAAAGAAAATAGTTCAGTGATAAAACAGTCTTGAGTTTCTCCTCAAGGGATATACATAACAATCTGACATATCTTTGAGTTGTTCTGCAGATAATAAGACACCCCCCATCCCCCACCCAGGTAGAGGATGGTGACAGCATGCTGACCACAAGCACTAGACCCCAGACTGGTTGGAACCATGTTGATGATTAAGATTCCTGAAAACTTCACCCTGATACCTCACCACCAACCAATCAGAAGAAAGCCCACAAGCTGCAACTCTCACCCCAAATGTTGCCTTTAAAAACCTTCACCGAAAGCCACCTGGAAGTTCAGGTCTTTTGAGCATGAGCTGCCTGTTCTCCTTGCTTGGCAGCCTGCAATAAATGTTATACTTTCCTTCGCCACAACCCAGTGTCAATAAAGCAGCTTTACTATGTGGTGGGTGAGCAGATCCAAGCTCTGTTCAGTAACACTGGAAAACCTAGTCCCACTATTACTCAACCCCAAGTCTCTATCCATGCATAAGAGTCTCCTTTGCCTAATCCCTGGTCTTTCATCATTTTTGTTATCTCCTTACTTAAATTTAATTTCAAGAAGACATAACATAGGACTATCCTTTTTCCCTATCATATATTTGGCCCATTGTTCTCCTCCAATCTTTTTTTCCAACATAGCCATGAATTGATTCAGTTGTGATATAAATTCTGCCTTCTTGCAATATCACTACCAGCTTAATAATGATTTTAACAGAGTTGTTAAGTAACAGCACACAATTCTTTTATCATTATTCTTGGTTTCCTAAATAGCAATAGGAATGGCATTTCATACCTCGGACCATAGTTGAAGGAGGAGCTGCTATTTGCCTATATAAGGAATTAATTCGTTCAATGTTATGATGTATTTGAGATGTCATGCATATGAAAAGTGCTCTACAAAATGTCAAATTATCTTGTTAAACTAACTGGGAACAAAACTCAGTGCAGGTTAGGATAATGGTTGGCCTCTCATAGAAGTACTAATATAGGCGATCTTCACCAGAAAATCAAGTCCCATTTGGCCATTAAAAAAGATACTTGAAACCTCTCAACCACCCCACAGAGTTTCATTGCCTCCTTCAAAATAAACACAGTTGTTTCATTACAGTTAAATCTCAGATTCATCCTGACAGGCAAATTCCCTAGAATACAAAAGCATTATGAGCAGATTTCTATGAATAAAATGTTTCCCCATATGATTTCATAATAATTCTGGCACTTTACTGCTGCTATTTCCATCACACAGCAAGCAAACATTTTCCAATGAAACTGCAGAAGGGCCAGTCCAAGACATACAATTTTAACTTTGGAAGTTGAGTTTCTTTTCTACGCTGTATATGAACTAATATAAAGTTTAAAAAAAATAGAAAGGCTTTTATTTTGGTAGACTCACACTCTTAGGGCCTTAAATAACAAAGAAAACATACCAAAATCTTATTGGCTTTCTTTCTAGCATCTTTTGTTCTAATCAAGATGGGAACCTCAAAGCATACCAAGGTTTGGATGTGTGTCAGAGGCCAATAAATAATATGTCTAAGACTAGCTACAAATGCCAATTATCCTTAAAGGACTTATGAAAGACCCTTGATGAAGTAGACCAGGAACTCTGGAACTAACTATCAAGGGTGAAAGTTCAAGAGTTACAACTTTAGGTTATGAGGAAGAGGGTAATTTCAAAGAAGAATTTGAGTTCTTTTCTTTTGCAACTTGCTCTCACAAGAGCTTTTCATAAAATAGAACAGTTTTAAAATACGGCATTTTATTATGATACCTTCAAGGAAAATACTGACTGTAGTAAATATAGAAGGAACCACGATGCTCAGAAAGGGAATTGGTACCATGAAATCTATTTTATTCTCCTTAGTAAAATGACTCATATTTTTAATGTGCCAATAAGTGGGCTCATTAGATGTCTTTCAAAACACAAAAGAAGGTGTCCTGAATAAGACAGTTGTACAATATGATTAAAATAAATTTCTTACACAAAGAGCTTTGTGCAAAATCTTCAATCGAATAAATTTTCATTTATAGTGATTCTCCATATCTGTATTTGAATGTGAACAAAAATGAGGAAATTAGGATCTTAATCAGTTTTGACACTCCCTATATTCCATCCACGTGCATAGTTGTGAATATGTATGACTTGATCAGTTCATACATCATTAATCATTCTCCATATTCAGCCTCCTCATTACACAATCATCATTAAAAATTCTTAAGTTCTACCGGAAAGCTTCGAAGTTAGTTGTTACTATTCAAGGTGTAAAAGGAGTCCTATAAATAAAATAAATCCCCTAGATACTTGATTGAGTTTGATTGTCCTCTGAATATTTCATTCTGAGATAAAGGTGCACATATCTAAAACAGTTGTTGACTTTTAAAATATTTTAAGTCAAAGGATAGGCAAGAATGCCTTATGCTATCAGCACTGTGTATGTATGGTTTCTTCCTGAAAAGAGCTCATGATCTTGTTAGACATACAAGGCCTAAAACAAAAACCAAACAACAACAATTAAAGAATAACATTAGCCAGCATATAATACGGTGCCGTACTGCATATGGCATTTATAACACAGAAGCTCAGAGAAGGGAATCGAGAGAAGCTTCTCAAAGAGATGAAACTTTAGCTTGATTTAAAAGAGTAGTTAAAAAAAGGACAAGGCAGGATATTAGAGTAAGACATGAATAAATACAGTTAGCCCCGTGCACTGCAACTAACCATGAAACCACCTTCACGGGAATATTAATTTTTGTTTGAGACAAAGTTGGGTAAGTAAGGTGAATCTAGATTATAGAAGGCCTCAAATGACAGGAGAAGAAGTTAAGAAATTCTCCAATAGATAATAGGAAGCCATTACAGATGGACTAGTAAGATACTGACATGAAGAAAGTGGTACATACTTTGGGAAGACGAGCCTGGCAGGAGTTAGCAAAGTCAATTTTGAATCTCTCATGAAAGCCGTGGCATAAAGTTATAGAGTGGCAATGGGGACAAAAATTAGACACTAAAATTAATTTGATAAGACGAATAAAACTTGGAGGCTTAACGAGATATAAGGGATAAATAGGAAAGACTGAAAGTCAAAAATGGCTACTAGGATTTAAGCCTTTACAGAATAAAAACCTGATGGTATATTACTTACATATGTTGGGTAGATAAAACAAAATGTCCCTCTATAATTAACACAATAATCAGATGCAATCTTGGGCCTTGGAAACAGTATCAGAATATTAGCATGTTAATATGAATTAGATTCTCTGCAGAGTCACTATATCTTCTTTCAAGATGTGACGCACAGACCTTTACAATTGAAGGTGCAAGCCCCCAAACTTGGAAAACATTGCTCTTGTATTTGGACATGGATATCATTCAAGGTCAGTTTCACAGACATAATTACGAAATTCCACCAAAGCAAAATAGATAATTATTTGATGATGATATTATATCATCTGTAACAACAAATCACAAAACTGAGGCCAAACCTATTAAGGTTATTTGTATCCTTCTACTGATTCCATTTAGAATCTGTGAAATTCTTTCCAATATAACTACTCACAAGCTGTGAGTTAACTCAAGATATCCATCAGTGACTATTGACTTGAATCATCCCTGAAATAAGGATACAGCAGGATAAGTGGATTGAGAGCCAGAGACCTCCTGTGCTCTACTGTCATGAAGTTTTGCAGAATCTTAGACTTCTTATCTGTAACACAGTAAGATTGTACTAGGGCACCTTCCAGCAATATGCTTCTATGGGAAACAAAAGAAAACAATTCATTTCCTAACTAATGTCCACACCTGCTCTCTGGTACCTACAAAAATGGTAACGCTAGGTCCACCAAAATAAAGACAAGAATGCCAGTCAAGTCAATTGACTTCATGTCAAACAGGCAAGCATATCATTAAGCGGTATCATAACAGCAGCCACTGCCATCGTTTTCTGCCTTGAGGAGGTAGAAGTAGAAACAGAGTGAGGCTGTATCAAATGAAATGGAAGGGAGGTCAGCCAGAGCCCACAATTCTTTGGCTTTTCAGAACTGTGGCAAGAACAAGGCAGTGGTAATGAATGAGAGCAACGTGGTCCGTTTCTTTCAGGCTCATCTATCCCCTAGGACTGATGGCTGCAGCTGAGAAATTCCACAGGGATTGAGGACGGGAAGTGCCCAGGGCATGATGCAGGCACACAAATCCCTCTGGAGTCCTAACCATTCTGCCTGAGTACACACAATCGTGAAGCACAGTTGTTTGATCTTGCTACACACTCTGGCTCCCTCGTGAAGAAATATTCGGAAGTAAGACCACGTCCATTCAATCGCATCACAAGTTGTAATAAATCAATGGCCAGTCTTTTTTCGGCTTTGTCAACTATAATCTAACCCCAAAAGTTCTATATTCCATAAGAATTGTAGAAAATCGTCTTCTGTAGTTACCTGACAGAAACATTTTGTTGTGATGTAAAATATTGATGCAGTAACCCAAATAATGCCAAAAGGCTTGTAATACCTTGTTTGTGCTTTATAGATGTGTGTATGTGTGTTTAAAGAATGTTTCTTCTCAGTTTTATTCCTCACTTTTATTCTATTGGATGAAATAACTAAAAAATCTAATATTAATTTAGAAGAAACCATACAAAAAGGACTACTAAATAACCTCTATTTTTATTTAAAGACTATCTCCAGTTTGGTCATTAAGCCTAGATTTTTTGAGCTAAGATTGACAAGGCCTTCTTTATGATGATAGATTAAAGTATTCACTGTATGGCAAGGTTTTTCATTTCACTGCAGCAACCAATGATGAAATGCAATATGGTCAGATTAAAGGTAGTACATAGCTACCCTTTTGTAATAGTAATATCTTTGGTGAACCCACACATGCTATCAGTCATTTAAATCCAGAACCTCAAGCTGAGCAGAATCCCATCAAAGTCTTTACATGTCCCACCTGCCCTAGGGTGATACATACATCATTTGAAGCAAAGCTTAGTGACAGCTGCAGAAATGTACTCAACGAATTTAAAATAGACAGCAATCTAGAATAATAGTGCTGCAACTATCTGGACATTCATTTTTAAATGAATTGTAACATTCCAAATCCAGAGCTGGTTTGCAGCTGATATACATCAGCATTACCACATGGGTTGTTAGTTAGCCAGTTTTGAAGCCTACCCCTACCCCCTGCCAAGTACCTCTCCTCTTAATGCCCTGGCCATCCTGGCCCCTTCTTTGAAGCCTCCTGAATCTCCATGCAAAATGGAGGAAAGACCTGGCCCAGAAGGAGATCTCTCAAACTCTGCTCCAGCATTGAGGTTGGTATCTGTTCTGATTCATGGTGCCTGTACCATACTGCTGGATCGAAATTTTGAAAAGCACCTTGCCCACCTCCATCACCCTTATAGCACTTATTATGTTGTACTGTGATTACTCCTGTATAAGTTAGCTTCCACCTACTATTCTCAAGTACTTGAAGACAGGGAATCAGTCTAATTCATCTTTGAGCCCTAGTGCCTAGGAGAATGATTCAGTATTAGTAAGTGTCTGGTGAATCTATGAATGAACAAGCTACCAAATCAAATTTCATCATGGCACTAACATTTACAGATAAATTATTCTCATTCTTACACAGTATTTGTGATTTCTTACAAGGATTTTCCTTTAGACACTGTGGCCTTTAAATTTTCTTTGACTTTCACATAGAGAGGTAGCAGTGATGAATTAAAAAATCCCGAGAGAACTCTTTTGAGTTAGTTGTGCTTTTTATCTTATTTCTGCAACTTTCCAGGAAATATAGTAAGGTTTATAAGAGATATCCTATAAGTACAAAAATATTAAAAAGTTTTAAAAACCTTTTTTATCTAACTCAATATAGAAATCATCTTTAGAACTGGCATTCTTCAAATATCCATACTTTTTGAGTGACTCCACCATGCCCCCCCGCAAGCCCCCCTTCCCCTGCTTTAATGGGTAGCCTCATCATTTAAACACAGTGTAACTCTTTAACTTTCAGAGGAAAAAGTTGGAAAAGTTTTTTTGTCTTCACAACACTTTAAAATAAGAGTCACAGAATGTTTTTTTAATTCTTTGGTGCCAGAGAGGAACACACATTTTGTTTCATCCCATTGGGGAGCATTTAGAATATTAGGATGCACAGTGGAAAAAAACCTCTCTTTAGAGAAGAATATATTCTGCATCTCCTGCTGAACAATTTTTGTTTTCTTTTCCAGGGAGTAGTTTATGTGCTATGTTTAGGCCACACATGAAAGTAATATCTCCCTCATGAGACTGCCTTTGGCTTATGCTGATTTTTTGAGGCCAAGATTATGGTAATGATTTACGAGAGAAAGAAGCAAAACAGAATAGAACGAGAAGATGGAAGGCAAGGGATTAGAGAGGTGAAAAATTTTCCCCATCTAATTCAACGTAATTAAAGAATGTCTTAGGAAAATGAGAGGCGAGTCAGATCTCAAATAAAACCAAGACACTGGGATAGTGTCTTCATCAGGTAAACACTACTGTGTATTCTTTAACCTGATGCACCAAAGGAATGTCAAGGAGTCCAACAGTAACCTAAAACTGAAAGCTTGTCTTTTAAGTTTCGGTCCTATTCTATGAAATACCCAGAAGTCTACCGGGGCACGTGCCGTTTCTTTCGGTGGCTCCGCCAAGGCCAGCTGTGCATATCTTCGGTAGCTTGGAAGCTGGCCAGTGCAGTAAGCCCCATGCTGGACTTGGGAAACTAATCCCCTCTATTACTGCTTTTTCACAGGTGGGACACCTGCCCTTTTCTTTTATCAAGGTCTTCCTAATGACATATTAGTGGCTCTCCAAACTCAACACAGCATTTAGATCATTATATTTGAATGAAAAGATAAATGCAATGAAGAAACACTAGTAATGGGTAAATAGGATATTTAGTCTAAGGGCCTGGTGCACATGCAACAGATTTATCACTTTTGACAGCCAGACGAAAAGGGAGGGACGGAGGGAGGGAAGAAGGAAGGAAAGAAGGAAGGAAGGAAAGAAGGAAGGTCGGAAGGTAGGGAGGAACAGAGAACTCAGTGCAAACCAAAACAAGCACACTTTAAGGGTTCTATGAAAAATGAAGTACTTATATCTATCTCTGGCTCTGTTTTCTTTCCTGGGGGAAAAACAAGAGAACTGGGGTTGTCTAGGAGATGTGGAAGCTTCTGGCTTCTAAGCATTTGGAAACTCATTTTATTTAGTCTTATAAAATAGGCATAATGCTGCTTACCTTAAATAGCTAAATTTTTAAAAGATGTAATTTTTTAAAAAATAAAAGCAAGATAACTACAGATAACAGGCAATTTAGAAAATTTTCAAAAGCAATTTTAAAAAACTCTCACTTCCCTAACACAACTACTGTTTGACTTCAGTGTATTTTCATGACCATGTATGTTTTACATACATAGCATTTTTAATCTTTTTTAACTGAACGTCACATAATAAGCATTTTCCATATTGCATCAGTCTTCATAATTATTACCTTTAATCATATTTGGTTAAGTAAATGTCTCATTTTAGAGTAAATTACATAATCTTTTATCCTCTTGAACATTTTGGTTGCCCATACATTTTGACTACTATTAACAACATATCATGATGATATCTTTGTGCATATGGTTTGTGATGGTTTGAAAGTTTGTATCCCCCTATAATTCATATGTTGAAATCCTAACCTGCAAGGTGATGGTATTTTGGGAGGTAGAGCCTTCATGAATAGGATTAGCGCCTTTATAAAAGAGGCTCCAGAGAGATCCGTTGCCCCTTCCACCATGTGGGGACAGTGAGAAGTCGGCAGTCTGAAATCAGGAAGAGGGCCTTCACCAGAATGCACCCATGCTGATGCCATCATCTTGGACTTTCAGTCTCCATAATTGTGAAAAATAAATTTTTTTTGTTTATAAACTACTCAATCTATGGTATTTTGTTATGGCAGCCTGAATAGACCAAGACGGGCTATTGTTTTTGTTTTTGTTTTTTCTCAATAGGGATTATTTCCTTGGGATGTAGTCTCAGAAATATGACTCCTAAAATAAAGAAGAAGAAAAAAAAAAAAGAAATATGACTCCTGAGCTAAGTAGTCAAAGATTCTTTTTGCGGAAATTGACTAGAAATATATGATAGTTCAGGTCTTCATATCTGTGCCAGCACCATATAATGCCATTAATTTTGTAATTTCTAAGTTAATAGATGAAAGATGCTACTTCACATTTCTTTCTTTACTAATTGGGGTGAACATTTCTTACTTATTAGTTATATCTCCTCTTTTATAAACTCAGTTTACATCTTTTGTATGTGTGAATTTTGAGAGAGCGAAACAATGAGAGTTCCTTGTGTTATTTTCAAAATGGGTATTGGAGGTTGTTATTATTATCACTGAAGTTTTATTTCCAGTCTAAAGCATAACCAGTCATATTACAAGGATCCCAGGTTTTGGAACTTTGTTCTTTCTGTAATTGTAAGATCAATACGAGTCTCTCAAATCTAGTGATTGATAGTGATTTCACCATTTCTCTCCTTCCTGAAGTCTGTAATACAGATTCACCCACATTCTCAGCTTGCAAAACCCTCTGCAAGTTTTCTGTCTTCTTTCTGAAAGCTTCTGATTACTCTGAAATGACAGGCACCATGACCACTACAGACCTCCCCAACCTCACCAACATGTCTTATTTCTCAATAATAAATGTTGCAATCAGCACTATAGCTGCCAAGTTATTCCTTGCCCAGATTGCTAAATAACACATAACTGTTACATAACTGTTACATAACTCTATAGGGGGCCCACATAAAACTTTACACTCCTCAGCACCACCCCATTCCAACCCCCAACATAAGCGGCCCTGACTCTGCAACACAGTGTAGGGTTTAATGGTTTATTCCACTCCTCCACTGTGTTCTGGGCTCAGCCTAATACCTGCAATCCAGTTTTATCAGGTTGCGGCTTTTCTCTGAGGACATATTTACCATCATTCACTATATTTCCAGATGGGATTACTGCATTGTTATACACACAATCTGAGCTATCTCAGAGAACCTCTGATAAAGTGTGTGTGTGTGTGTGTGTGTGTGTGTGTGTGTGTGTGTGTGTCGGGTAGATGGCAGAAGTGGGGAGTGGTTTAGGAAAAAGAGAAACCAAGATCTGGGCCTCTTACCTCAGAATAAACAAACTCCTTACACACCTTTTAACTCCTGAACATAATTTCTGCTGCCAATCTTCTATTTTTCTAACTTTTTATTTTATATTGGAGTATAGTTGATTAACAATGCTGTGTTAGTTTCAGGTGTACAGCAAAGTGATTCAGTTATACATATACATGTACCTATTCTTTTTCAAGTTCTTTTCCCATTTAGGTTGTTACATAATATTGAGCAGAGTTCCAGGGACTTCCCCAGTGGTCCAGTGGCTAAGACTCCACACTTCCACTGCAGGGGGCATGGGTTCGATCCCTGGTCAGGGAACTAAGATCCCACGTGGCACAGCCAAAAAAAATATTTTTTTAAAATATATTGAGCAGTGTTCCCTGTGCTATACAGTAGGTCCTTGTTGGTTAGCCATTTTAAATATAGCAGTGTGTACATGTCAGTTCTGAACTCCCTAACTATCCCTCCTCCCACCATTCCCCCCTTTGGTCTGTGAGTCTGTTTCTGTTTTGGAAATGAGTTCATTTGTATTTTTTTTTTTTTTTTTTAGATTCCACATATAAGCAATATCATATGATATTCGTCTTTCTTTGTCTGACTTATTTCACTCAGTATGACAATCTCTAGGTCCATCCACATTGCTGCAAATAATCTTCTGTTAAAATCCCTCTAGGGTTTAGAAATGACCCTAGAGATAACCTCCGTGATGTGCATCATGAGAATATTGAGACTTATTAGACCAAAGATTTCAGAAGGATGAAACCCATTTTCATCTTTTGGGCTGGCTCCTCCACCTGGTGTGTATTTATTCAAGAAGAATAACACAATTGCAGCAGATTTTCTGTAGTAAGTGCCCCCTGGAATTTCAGCTTCATAATATAGCATTTCATTGTCGATTGCTAGATATTTAAGGTTTAGCTCTGCATCACAACAAAATATATGCTTTGAATATTGCAGCTTTACCTGTTTTTGTGGTCTACTGATAATCAACGTTCTTCTGTTTATTCTAGCATTACCTTATATACTTTAAGATGCTATCATATCTTTCTTGGTTGCTTTCCATCAAGGCTGGAAACACTCAATTCTTTAATATCTTCTCATAGATCATATCTTCAAGCCTCTATTACTTTGCTGTTCACCTTTGGATTCTACTAATTTTTTAGTGTTGTTTGCATGACACAATAGCCACAACTAAAAACACTAGTTTAATATATAGAAAGAAAAACCAAAACAATATCCTTTTGCTGAGACACTAATCATTTGACCCACAAAAAAAGTAAGATGTAGAGTATCCAGGCACGGTCAACAGTCAGTATTTATATAGCTCTTTGGACTAGTTGAAAAATGAATCAAAATGGCTCCAGAGAATAGGACGAATTCTAGACACCTGACCTCTTACCACCCCGCCCCCCCATACACACAGTACTACTGGCTTTTTTTTTTTTTTTTTGCTTTGCTTTGAAGAGGAATTAAACAACTACTCTCAAAATGTTCTACTGCTGTCATAGAACAAAACATACAACATAGAAGTGCCAAATGATACAAATGTTAAACAGGGTTAGCTAATGTATAAAATCCAAGGTGTTCTCCAAGCCACTTAAACTGCATCCAAATGTAATTTATAGGCAGATGGATTCCTGATGATGTGACTTAGTTCAAGTAATGAAATTAACATAAGATCCAAAGGGAGTTCTGTGTATTATTCTCATTAATTATGAGAGTATGATTAAGTGATTTACACTACAATACTGCCATCATTTAGGCATTCAGTGGAAACTTAGAGTTCAAGAAAATCACAGATATTTCATTTAAGAAAACCGTGTTTGTTTTATTTTTATAAATTCTTTATCAAGTTACTAGAATGCCACTGATGCTACTCAGGCCCTAGTAAAACACAAAATTCTTTCTTAATAAGACTGAAAGCAGTATGTACATGACTAAAAAATTGGTGACCCCAACTCATACATTTCTACCCAAAATAGTTCCCCTCAGACAAAACAGTAAAGTAAGGTGAGCCTTTTCTTATATGTATCCCTAACCAAAAAAGCAAAAAGACAAGGAAAATGTAATTTCCCACCAAAATAGGTGATTGAATGTCTCAGGAACAGACAGATCCTCTAAAGGCTGGTAGCATTCTCCACATGGCAACATCATCTCACAGTTTTATGATGGGAACGTGATAGTCAAATATCAATTCAAAATCCAGAAAACACCAACACTTACTGAGTGCTAGTATCTATGATGGCGGTCCTAATAACCAGAATATCATTATTATTTTATTATTTTGTTCTTTAAAATTTAATTTTCAAGTGATTTATAGATACTTTCTATACTATTGTTATAAAGTACTGAATAACTAGATTGGTTGTCCATATATATGTTAATGGGAAACATTTTAGATGTACATACTAGATGTACATACAGTTAGTTTACATACTAACAAATAAAGAAGAAATTTTTAGTCCGTAAATTTCGGAGTCAAGTCAAGACATGACCAGAATCATGTTTGAAGGGGCAAATAGTCATAAGAACTAGTGTTATGTGATCTGAAAAAGATAGAATGAAAAAAATAGACAAAAGATAAAAGTAGTAAAACCTCATTTTTAACGTATTAGAGCCTCTCCATAAAATTGTGGGAGAGTATACACATTTTTATTTACATTTTCCTCAAAAATTTTTACTAACATTGAAAATATATAGCCCCAAAGGGAAAACAGTTAACACAATATGTAATAAAAATATATTAAGAATTTTAATGTGTATTGCACTTTCTGTGTATATTTTACCTTCCACATAATCTATTCAGATTCAGTCAAATCAACAACCTGTATGATCTTACGTGTTCACTTGAAAGCCCATATAAACGCCAAAACATCACGTGCTTCCTGGGGGTTCTGACTGACAATGTAAAATCTGAAGGTTTAAACATTCACAATAAATATGTCTACATTCTTAGCATTTAGCAGAGTTCCCTAGATGGAAGGGTCACATAGATATGATTTTTCAGGTGTTTAAACCATGTAAACAATACTCCCTTTATACTTCACAGTAAAATTATAACTTTCTCTTTAAGTAGAACTTGCTCTCTTGTCCCACTGTCAACTTTCATTGACCCTAGTAACTTGTTCATTTATTAATCGACAAGCATTTATTGAGTGCTTATTATGTGCCTAACCCTGGTGTTCTATAGACTCCTAATTGAGAAAAGGACCAAAAAAATTTGCATACCATTCCTAATGAGAATATCTATTACACTAATAAGGAGAGCCAGAGGATCCTGCAGTGATGCTAATGCTGTTTAAAGTAAATCATGAGATAAGCTAATTGGTACAGTACCACATACTAAGTGAACAGTTTGATAAGTGAACAAGGGCTAAATGAAAATAGAAAACCAAATCAGGAAGCATTAAAGTCGTGTAAAGGAAAAAACTTATAACAACAAATTTTTAGAACAGAAATGTAGTAGAGAGAAAAGATGGTGGAATAGACATATACAGCAACACTTCAGCACAAGGCCAAGCCACTGCTCTAGAGTACATGGGATAGACTATCAGCTTGTGGAATTTCTTTCCAGATTTATATTTCCGTAATTCCATTAAAAAAACAAAACTAGCCTCCCACTTCTTGCCTCTTCCCCACTGGCCACCAAGGAGAAGAAGCAGCAGCATTATCTTTAAACAGCTCAGCTAACGCTGACAGCCACTTCTGTGTCTCGCAGTCACTGGGCCTAACGGGCAGCCATCAGCCCGTATTAGCACTGGACCCCACTGAACACCAGTCGCAAGCACTTCAGCCCCAGAACAATGAGCAGCCATTGATACATGGTGTCAACGGTCTGAAGGGTAAGAATAAAGCCATTTTAAAACGGAAACAGACAAAAAGGCAAACTCCCTCAAGCATTTTTAAACTATATCATAATCAATGGTGCTGAAAGCTGTACTGAGATCAAGTGCCAAAGGATAAGATGGGAGGAGAAAGCAAAATCTGCCATGTAAGGAAGTCATTTATTACTCTGACAAGGGTAGTCTCCCCACTCATTGTGTGTTAGGTGACTGAAATTTTCACATTTAGAGTAGTTTGGTAGATATATATTCAACTCTTTGGCTATCACCCATAGAGGGCAATTCTGGGAGGGAGAGAGGATGGACATGGTCTGAGTGTAGCTCATGGGGGTGGGGTGATTTCTTGTCTTTTCTTCTTGGCTGATCCTGGAATATCACCGTTTCCAGGGTCTGTCCAGAGAGCCTCTTGACTTGTCTCCTAAGAAGCGCTTTGCAATGTTTGAGTTTCTTTATTAAACTAATTTTTCTGCGAATTTTTCTATATCCTCCAGAACTCAAAGAAACATTAGAATAATATCACCCACGATCCATTTCCTAGAACATGCTTGTTTTGTTTTACTTTTAAAACAAGAATCAAGGATCACAGTACTCTTGAAAAGTAGCTTGATATTTATGATTCCCCTTTCGGAGTGTTTATCGCAGTGTAATTAAACCAATCGTGCTGGTTTGAGGAATTTTAGCATACTTTATGTATTTTTTAACATTATCTACTTATCACATATTGCCAGACACTCTCAAATCTGCATTTTTCTTTACCTGAATAAAAGACATGAAGCATTTGCATCATCAGAACTGTCAAGCAGGCTTTTCTCAAAAACCAAAAAACTAATAAAGAATGCTTTTTTTAAGTATTTATCATAAAGCTGCTTTTCACAGCTTTCTAGCATCAGGTTAAAAATACACATTTCTTGAAACAGAGTAGATCAAGATTCAAGTGGATTCTGGCAAAAAAGACACCCTTTAGCCCTAACCTCATTCAAATGTGTAAGTAGGGCTTATAACATGTAGAAGAGTTATTCCTAGGTGAAATGCTAAAATCCATAGAGGAAGAAACTTAACTAGCAGAATCACAGGGCCGGAGTGCAGCGGGCACTATGTTGTGATGGGAGCGGCGACACTGGAGAGTGCCTGCAACTCAGCATCACAGGCCACCTCGTGTGGAACCCTGTGCTGAAATCCTGGGGGTGTTCTTCCTATGGGCCCTGTCATTAAGTCTGGAACACCTCTCTGGTGTGCCCAGCGGCTTCAGCGTGCTGGCTTCCAGGGACAGTTCTGAAGGTGAGTGTTGGCGGAATAACAGCCCACAGAGCTTTTGAAACCTGATTTTTGTTTCTGCTACTGCATGGTGCACCAAATGCAGAAGGCAAGAAGAAAAACATGCATGTTTTCACTGGCAAGCTTACAAGAGCCTCGTGGTCAGAGGGATCTTACAATTTCTGCTGATGCCCTTGGAAACAGATTGATGATCTAGGTTATTGTGCTTTTTTTTTTTTTTTTTTTTTAGGAGGTGAACGAAAGAATGGTGTTAAATAAGACAGGTCATTCTGAAATGTAGTTTCATAATAATCTCCAGACTCAGATTGAACTAAAGCAAAGCCTCACAATCTTTTAGGTGGATTTTCTTCTACGTAAGATTTTCATTTGTTCTTCGTGTCCAAAGAGATTCCCCTGCTAGTCAGTTGAATGCCCTAATTGTTCTATTGGGGAATATTCCCCATTATTCCCCATTAATCCATTTTAACTGTATACAATAGTGTTTAGTATACACAAACTGAAAATTTTATAATCATTTGGGCAATCCTTTTGGATTGACTAATACGTTCATTCAACAACAGCAAAACATGTTGGCACTTTCTGGGCTAGGTACTGTGCTAAGCATGGGTGGTGAAAAGCTGAAAAATAACACATTCTCTTATCCACAGGAGGATTCCAGTATATAAAGGGAGACGCACAAACAACTAAGATGATAAGATGATGATAAAAGCCATAAAAATTCAAGTTCAGAGAGCTAAATAGTTCACACAATAAAAGGAGTTAATTCTGCCTTATTGTGGCAGCGGCTGGGAAAAGTCCATATCGTTCCACTGCAAAACATAAGACAAAAGATATTTATTTATTTTGAGCAGTTTTCTGCATTTTGGAGCTGACACACCAGTTTTTGTGTCACATGCTTCCAATCTTCCTGAAAAAGTTTTATTTTACATTTCCAAGAGTTGACGTGAGTTAAAGCTGGTAGTTGTGAGATCATATCACATCTACTGAAATAACTAGAGATAATAGGGGCAATGTGGAATAGGAATCAGCGATATGGAATTCAAACTCAGATCACGAAAGGGATAGAAATGGGAAGTGAGTCAAATGACTTTCTTTCCAGTCAGTATAAAACTGTCTATACTCACAGCAGGTGCCTGCTTGCTTTACTCAAGAAAACTGGACCGTGCCAGCTTCTACTTGCACATCATCATCACAAAATTGTGTTGTCATCACCACCACATTAACAACTAACACATATATAGCACAAGCCAATCTGCTACGCACTGTTCTATTACAAACATTAACCCACTTAATCCTCACCTCAACTTTGTGTGATAGGTACTATTGTTACCCCCATTTTACAGATCAGAAAACTGAGTCATAGGGAAGTTAAATAACTTCTTAACTACTTAGTAAGTAGTAGAGCTGGGAAATGAACCCAGGTCTGGCTCCAGAGTCTTAGCTCTTAACCACTAAACTAAACTGTTTCTTTAGAGATTTTTAAAGTACAATAAAAATAAATACAGTCATATAGTATTTTACCTAAGAGAGTTAATCCTAATAGGAAAAAAAAATGTATGTTTACACACAAGAAGCAAGGGATAAATCACCTCTGGGACACTGTAAATCTGTGGTACTCTTACACAAACGTATCCCACTGCAAAAAATGATCAATTCTTTTCCAAAAGCTCCTCCATTTTTCTCACCTAATTAAACACAATTTGGGGAATTAATTTTAAATATGTTATTCAGTAAACTTACCTTAAGGACAGTGATGAACAGTCATATTTTTAATGTAACTATCAAAAGATGTTAAACCCAGAGTTCCAATGAGTATCACATGAGATTCCTACATGTTTTATGTGCTTTAGACATCTCAGGCTCAAATTCCCTCCTATATATTACTATTCTTTCACAGCTGTACTATTAGATTTTATCTCTTAAATTATATGACTATTTCCTAAATATATCCCTTCCTTCTCATCCTCAATGAAAGTGTTCTCTTTTTAGGTTTCATCTCTCACTTGAATTATTGAAATAAACTCCCTTAAATTACTGAACTCTTAACTATATGCTATTCATTGTGCTAGAAGCATTATATATTTAACTCATTTGATCCTCATAAAAGTTCTGAGCAGAGTAGTAGTATCCACATTGAACAGGTGAGGAAAAGTTTCATAGAGATTAAGTAGCTTGCCCAAGGTCACACGACTGGTGAGTAGTACAGCTGGGAGAATTCAAAACCATTTCATGTATGTTCCACATTTTTCCCAAGACACCATATTATTTTACTGGGCAGCTCCTCTGCCTCATATGTATGAATTGATTAATACATAAGTTTGATGCATAATAGGAAAAATGTACAAAGTCCCTCCAATCTACTATTCCATTATGACTTAGCTCTCAATACTCTATCACCCTCTGGAATTTTTTGCCTCATATCAAATAAATATGTTCTGGATCATCTCTTCAGAAAAAAAGGAAAAATTTGAGCAAATGTCTTTAGATTTGAAAGGTAGAGAGAAATTAATTCCAATTGTTTTAATAATTTCCATTATTACTGTTATAACATTTAGTAAGCGTTAGTAATGAACCCAAACAGATCTAACTCTACCACATTTTCAGGACTGATATTTTAAACAAAACAATGTTGTTTCCTGAAGAAAAGAATCTCTCCCAGAATATTATTGGATAAGAAATACAATACGACGAGAGAAGGAAATTTATGAAAACAGTAGTATATAAAACAAGTCTTATACGATCATTTCTAAAATAAAACTTTCTAAAGGAAACAAGAGGTTTAAAAAATCTGATATTGTAATGAAAATTTAATAGGGCTTCCAAACAAAGAAGCATTCATCTGTTTCAGGACCTTTTGAGAAACAAATCCAAGTATTTGCCTAAGAAAACTAGTCTAAGAATTTCTGATACTGTTAACTGTAAAATAGACATCTATTTGACTTACTGATATAGGTTAATTTGTTTAGTTACCGCTTCTGAAAGGTAAAAAATGTGATTGTGACAAAAGCTAGAAAATGAAAAACAACTTCCAAAGGGCAGTATAACAATTTGCAATACTCCATATACTCCAGACTGCTCCAATTCTTCTTTAACTACATATTCAGTAAGACCAAAACATAGCAATGCCAATAATTTTCAGATTAAAGTAAAATAGTTTTATGCAGTACTTTTACAAAAGGGTAGACAGATTTCTGTAATGATCTCCCAGAAAGATATAAAATAAGGGGACAAAAAAACTAGCTTTCATCTCCCCAGTTTTTCAAGTCAGTTTCCTTTCCATCTTTTCTCTTTTCCCTCTCATCCATTCTTTTAAATTCAGCAATAGAAAAACAATTTAAATTGAAGGGGGAAAGACTACAAGTATGTTTTTCTAAGAGACAAGAACAATCCACCTACCCATATTTCAAGACTCATTTTAAGTGTCACAAAATTTCCAAAGCTTTTTCCCAATGACCCTGCCCCCAAGTAGAACAGAGTTCCCTTGCATTGTGTCCTCTTGAAATCATGTACATTGTCTTAGAGGCTGCAACATTCATTTGTTTCATCTGTCTCCACGATAGGACTAGAAGTCCCTTGAGGGCAAAGGACACATCTTATTCACCTTTGATTCCTCGGTGCCTGGTACAGAGTTTGGAAGGGACTTAATTAACATTTGTTGAAAGAAAAAAAATATGTGAAAGAAAAAAGGAAATACATTATAGGTATGCCTTTCCCAAATATAGGCCACAGTATTAATATTTTCCTTGCAAAGTTGAAATTTAAAAACTAAAACTGTAATGAAGGAAACTGCTTAAAATTACCTCTTAAAAAGAAAAAAAATCAGCAATATAAAGTAGAAAAAAACCTATTTTCCACTGAAAATTCTCAAGATATGATCATTCCTGGTGACTCAGATGGTTGAAACATGTTTATTCTCACATCACATACTTAATTTCTCTAACACTACAGGGGAGCCTAAACTACTTTTTATATTAAATTGAATTCCTTGAGAATTTGTTCTGGTATGATACTATACAAGCAACACCATACCAAGAACCACATACTGGGTTTTTATGCCCACTGTCCAAACCCATATTCCATTATGTCCTGTAGGCCCAGCATGACTCATGTATAATGCTATACCAATCTCTCACTTTGTATAAATCAGCAGTTTTCACATCTGTGAGCTACTTGGTTGGTTTTCAGATTGTTTTGTTTCATTTTGTTTTGTTTTGTTTTCTGGGACATATTGCTTAGTGCTGCTCTGTTTTCTCAAATATTAATCCTAAGTACCATTTTTATATATGCCTTATTCTTTCTTGGATTTTGATTTTTACCCCTACAGTTCTAAAAGAGCTCTCTCAATATTCACCAATAACTTTTCAAACTCAGTGACCTTTTTCTTTTTTCAGTCCCCAACCTTAGACTTCACAACAGCATTTGATACTTCTCCTTCTGGCTTCTATGACACCAGTTATCCTGGTTCTCATTCCATTCCTTTCTGACCTTTGCATTTCAGTCATCTTTTTTATCTGTTTGCCTGTTGTCTACATTTGGTCTATCCTCTCAACCTCTGCATCCTTCTATTGCATTTAAAATGCCAGCCCTAGGCCCCATACAAGATACAAGCCTGCATTTCTAATTGTCTTATATGTCTACATAGATAACTTTCAAACTCCTCAAATACAGAATTTTTGAAACAGAACTTATCTTCCCCTCAGATGTACCCCTTGGATTTCATGTTAATAGCCATACTACATCCCTTTCTCTCAGGATCCAATCTTATAAACTTTGACTACTCTCTTTCTTGTCCATTCTGCAATATATCTTGCACTAATTCTTTCTTCTGATTCCACTTACTTCACCTCAATTTAGATCTTCAATTCCATCTACTTGTACAATTGTAAAATTCCAAGTAAACTAGCTTCTTTTGCCCTTAAATTAATCCTCCTTAAGGACATCTCTGACTATAAATTTCCATTGCACAAAATGCCATCAAGGGATAGAATGCAAAAACTTTAGTCTAACATTCGGGGTACTGTGCAACATCTACCACTTTTCCAACCTTATCTGCCTCTGTTCCTTTCTGGTATTCAGCGTTTCAGCAGAACTGACTTACTAAATCTTTGTGCGTGCCAAGTGAATATGTTCATCCTTGCACTGATAGCACCAAGGACATTGCTTAGCACGTAAAAGTGCTCAATAAAAAATTGTTAAGAGAATAAATGAGAACACATAAGAGTCTTTTACCCTGAAAACATATCCAGGATATTTTAAAAGGGTGAGGTAGAAGCTACCATAAACTTTACTAAATGGAGGAGAGTAGAGTAAGCCAAAGGGGTAATGGATGTGGAAGCTAAAAGGAAGCCCCAGGAGGACCCTCCCCTAAAAATATTATTAGCTTTGTTGGAAAGCGCATGAGTCTTCCAGACTTAAAGTAAAAGGGCAGATGGTAACTTGCCAAAGAAGCTCCCAGTACTACACATTTTTTAGAAGAAATTCAGTTCTTGCTGTTCTTTATTTACTTAAAAATGGGTGTGACCTATAAGAGTTATTTGTCAAGGACTGAACAGTTGCAGCATAACGAATCTGAACCTTTCACTATGAATAATGCATAATTAACATATTAGCCAAAGGCTGCTGAATGTTCAGCTCAGAAACATTCTGGTACCAAAAGGGGAAAAAGAATCTTACTTGGTAAATTAAAACATATGTTGCATGTTTGACTCTCAACATCCATAAAACTAAAGGAATAGATGCCAATTTGTCTAATAATGATGATAAAGTTGGAAAAATGGGGGGGATTAGCCTTTAAATGACTATATTCCAGATAACCTCTCTCCTATCTATGCCTTGAGATACGTTTAGGGATGGGATCTTTGTAATAGGATTTGAATCATATAACACTGAAAATATTCAAAAATACATAGAGGGTTTCCCTGGTGGCGCAGTGGTTGAGAATCTGCCTGCCAATGCAGGGGACACGGGTTCGAGCCCTGGTCTGGGAAGATCCCACATGCCACGGAGCAACTAGGCCCGTGAGCCACAACTACTGAGCCTGCGCGTCTGGAGCCTGTGCTCCTCAACAAGAGAGGCCGCGATAGTGAGAGGCCCGCGCACCGCGATGAAGAGTGGCCCCCGCTTGCCGCAACTAGAGAAAGCCCTCGCACAGAAACGAAGACCCAACACAGCCATAAATAAATAAATAAAATTAAAAAAAAAAATACATAGAGAAGCTGTGTGGGCTCCTCTCTAATTAGCAATCTTGATTCTGTCTTTATAATTAATAGAGCTCTTAAAGTTTCTAAATAAGAAAGCAATGTTATATCCTGCCCTATGCTTGACCATTGGAATTATTTCTGGACTATTAATAATTATTCATCACCCACACCTGACTATCCTTGTTAACTCTTCTTGGAAGAGTCCCCTCTTACTCACAGGAGCCTAGGGCAGTTGCTTTTTCAAAACATCAGGATCACTTTACACACCTTATTTAAAGGAGTTAGTTGAATGTCTCTTGAAAGTGCCCAAAGAATTATCAAAATACCACAGATATGGAGAATCCGAACAACCAGTGCTTTAGCCAGGTGATTAAGGTCAACAGCAGTCATAAATCATGTAGATAGTAACTACCCTTGATAAGATGTGATGAAAACAGTACTTTATCTCTGTGGTCTTCCTCCCCAAAATATATAACCCATCTAATTATTAAAAACATCTGAAAAATCCCAACTGAAGGACATTCTACAAAGTAACTGATGAGTAAGTAATCCTCAAAACAGTCAAGCTTATCAAAAACAAGGAAAGTCTGAGAAACTGTCACAGCCAAAGGGAGTCTAAAGAGATATGATGACTAAATGTGACATGGTATCATGGATGAGATCTTGGAATAGGAAAATGACATTAGGTAAAAACTAAGGAAATGTAAGAAACGTATGGACTTTAGTTAATATTACTGTATCAATATTGTTCATTAATTGTAACCAACGTACCATGCTAAGATGTTAACAATAGAGGAAACTGCGAAGCAAGGGTGGGGTATATGTAAACTCTCTGTACTATATGCTTAACTGTTCTGTAATCTAAAATCATTAAAAAAAAATAAAGCCAATTAATTAAACAAAAATACCAGAAATAAGTTCACTGATAGGACCTCTGACACAGGGGGGCTATATGATATGGTTCAGCAGGGCAAAGAGGTGGGGAGGCAGGGCAAGAAAAGGGTCTGACAGACAGTGAATAATGGGACATCGGCTGTCACCTAGCTGGTGTGGAATCCCTCCTATCCAGAATGTGAGTGCGAGTACAATGAGGGACGAATATGGATCTGCCTAACAACCATCCGTGGGTGAGCAAAATGTTCCAAGAAGCCAGTGGAGACACAACATTCAAGTAACCCAAGAGTCATGGCTTAATCCCAGCCTTTAATAATGCTCCTGTTAGTATTCGTGCTATGGCAATTTTTTTTTATTTTAGTAAAAACAAAAAACAAAAACTCTCTTTGAGGGAAACAGCATATACAGGATGATTAAGGTTAACATCAACACTCATAAATCATGTAGATGGTAAGTATCTTAGGATCCTTAGGTTTCATAAAGCCTTTCGACTGGATAGAGCAAATAAAGGGTTCTGCACCCATAACATAAATTTAACCACACTCCCTATCCCCAACCTCTTCCTCTTAACACCGAAATGGCAACAAAACTGCCTAACCTATGCCTTGAAGTCTAACACCTTCTCTGAGGTGATTCATGTATCACCCTTGCCTGAAAGATAGACGTGGACTCCAATGCATACGCACACCAGGAAATAGATGCAAAGTTCAAGGTCCTTGTTTCACATTTGGTGGATCTCTGCTTTTTTTGACCACTTCAGGTTTAAGATCATTTAATCCATTACTGACTGAGCTGGGTGCTGCACCTCTAGGAATGTATGTTACTTTTATTCTGCCTTTATTTTTAAAACTCTGTTATTAAATACAGGTACTCAAGCATGTACATTAGGATTTATATTCCTCAAAAATTTATTGCTCTCTGCATAGTACGTCTTACCTGTATTTTTTCTTGAATAACTAGACTTCCCATAATAGTTAAACACTGGGTCAAATAGCTACAGTGTACTCAGATATAAACTGTTCTCTGATTATTATTTAAACCTTATTCTATATACTATTCATATCATTATATTTTAAAAACAACACACAACTTGACTGGCATCCAAAAAAGTTAGTACAGGAGTTATTTAATACTCTGAAGCCTCTGGAGGTAATGAATAGACTCTAAGTTTCCTTTTTTTTTTTAATTGAAAATACATTTTTACAAAAAACTTATTTAAAATTTGAAATAATATTTTAAAAAATCAACACACATGGAAAGGCATAGTTTACGCTGCTCATCTTAGTATTAGATAAGTGCTTTGTAAGTTTTAATCTTAGCAATTTTGTCTGATGATTGAGGATGTTAGTTAACACAGTTGAGGGCCTGTCTCAGTTGAGTTTAATTTCTGAAAGGTATCTTACACAGTGCTCTGCACAGGTGTTCACCAAAACACTATTCTGCAGATACAAAGAGAAGATGATTTATAAACTAGAGAAGATACCATTAAAAGAAAAACTTTTAATCTTAGATACTAATTCATAAAAACACCTATTAAAAGGCACTTGGGGCAATGAGATATATCATGCAATTTAGCTAAAGTATCAGAGGTGTTTTATGTAATCCATAATTATCAAAGTTAGTGCTGATATCTATGATTTTGTTTTCTAGATTTTGTAACCTCATCGTTCTCTAGGTTTCAAAAATAAGCAACAGGATGCAGTGTTAAAAAAAATTTTTTTTCCTTATCTGCCTAGGTATAAAGTTAAGTTGAAGGTCCCAAATGAGAGTTAAATGTAAAGAAAAGTAAACTAAAGACATCTTTTGTTTTCTCAGCTTCATGAGTCTACATTTCTAATATTATTAGATGACAAAAATAATTCTGAATTTGTTAAGAATTGGAATAATTATGGCTCCACAGTGAGGGTAAGGCATGAAGGCACAATTTAAGGTTCCAATGCCAACTGTGGCCAAAGGCAACTGAGGTTCAAGTCAGTGATTCTGAGATCTTAACCACATGCACATTGGAAAAACCAGTTCAAATTTTAAAAGTCCACATGAAACCATAAATTCTTAAAACTTTCTAATAGTAAGAGAACTGGGTTGTTTTCAATCCATAAATATAAGAAAATTCCTAGCCTGCTAATAAATATTTCACCATGAATATCACTCATAATGGAGAAATTATTAAACAAGACCAAAGTTTGCTTTTCCAATTTTATTGATTCAAAAATAAAACATTCAAACTGCATAAATGAGAAAACTTTGCATTGTCAGATTCTATTGGGAGGATCAAAATAAAAGGCATCAATGGTAAATAATTTTGCCATTTCATGAAAACACTACTATTTTTAGTAAATTTTGTAATAGCTCATACTTATTGTTCATAATATTCCAAGTACTGTGCTAAGTTTCATATTCACTATCTACAGAGGTCACAAAATGTATGCCAACTCAGTCTTCCCTATCCACTAGAAACAGAAATAAAAATGAATCCAATGATAAGAAAGCATTAAGGTACATTTTAAGAGAACTACTCAATTTTTAAAGTACCTTATTTTAACTTTGCCATAATCCCACAAATTAGAACAGACCAAGTATCTTTTCCCCATGCTAAGGATGAGTAAATACTTCTGGATAAATTCCTCACTAGAATTTGGGGTCAGATCCAGGACTAGAATCTAGTTCTCTTTTATCTAAATTGAATTGAAGACGTGAAAATTAAATCTACTATAAAAACAGCAGTGGCTATCAACAGGTTAAAAAAAAAATTCTCAGGATATTCAAGGAATAGATTTGAGATGTTTGTTCTTACAGTGAACCCAGTAGGTACCACTATTATCACAAGTGTCGTAATGTACTAAACTGGTTGGTTTAATCTGTCTGTCTCCCCCATAAATCTGTAAACTTCTGGAGAGCAGGGACCTTGTTCCATTCAACTTGGTCTCATGAAACTTAACAACTCTTTATTAATAAAAGGTTTCAGAGAGGACTGAAAAGGGAGCTGCGCCTGGCACCTGAAGAAGACGGCTGGACAAGCACAGTGGGAAACTCGGAAGCAGTAGTTCAAAGAAATCGTAAACAAACGAAGGCCTGAATTACCTCCCAGGAAAATTTGACACAGGGCAATCAAATTGGAGACATAACCTTCAAAAGTTACAAATAAAGAGTCATTTAATCATCCTGACAGAAAGATCAGGTCATTACTAAGAGAGGGAAAAAAAAAAAAAAATCAGACTGACTTCACCCTTCCCCATGGCAAAATTCAATAACAAAAGATAACAGAGTCATGTGTATAAAAAACCCAGGAAATAAATGTTCTTCCAATGAAACAACTGCAATCCATTTTGAGCACGTCAGTTTTATTTCTGATCTTCAGTTTATTCATTAGAATGCCTACCTCACAGGATGTAGGGAAGGTACATGGCAGCATGTCTTTTTAATAAATATTAGCTTCTCTTCCTTTCTACAAAGTAGAGAATTTGGAAGTGCTTAGAAGTAATTTCTCATATATAATGGTACTGATTTTATTTACTCTATTAAAAAATGCAAAGGTAAACTTCACCTCAATTCTTATATGAATGATCATAAACAATGAGGTCAGATCTACTTGAGGCATTTACTGCAGTTACATCTACAATGTGACTTATCTGAATATATTTTAGAACTTTAATTGATGAATAGGCAATTTTTTTCCAAAGATTCAATTGAACTGACAAAAATACGAAGCGCTATATTCTGCACAAAGTTTCAGTTTACAAAATTCATTATATATAAATAGAAAACATTTCTATTTCAGAATAAAGTAGATACATAAATATAAAACGTTTCTATTTCAGAATAAAGTGAAGTTATTCTTTAAGCAGATTTCTTTTTCTCTAAATAGAGTTTAAGTTCAAATTAGTACATCTGAACTACAAAAAGTATAAGGAGCTGATCATTTTACATAATTCCTTCTGTAACAAGGCTTTGATATTTTTCATCCATGAAAGTTTAATATGAGTCTTTATCTACTACTATTTCCTCGTTAACAGGTTTTCTTTATTTTTCTTCTACATTCTATCTTCACATAATAATTTTCTTCCTTTGGTAAACGACTTTGCATCTTAATTAAACACAGAGGAAGATATCTATCACCAGTCGTTTCATTACATTTATCAAAAATTCAAGAAGCTGTTAGGAAACCCTGAAAGTGTTTTCAGAAAGTAAACTAAAAATATACAGTTCTAGAATTTATAGCAACCAGAACTAAACAAATTTCTTGCAAGTGCTGAAATGTAGTTATGCTATGTCTAAATGTATTATTAAAGATAATATACTTATAAGTAAGTGTTATTTTTTAAAAAACAAAACTTTCTTTACTCCTTAGTTTCCATATATTTAACTCCTGGTCAGAATGCCAAGTAGAACATATCAGTTTTAAATTCCACTTGAAAGTTTATTTTCTGAATTAACATCATTGAGAACTGTAGTGAGTAACAACGACGTAAACTGTCTCTTGGACTCAGCCTTAGAGACTGACCTCTTTAAAGGATGAATGCACATCACCAAGTTAAATCAAGGTTGCTAATATTTACAGCCGGGATTGAACAAAGAGATAATTTTTTTTTATGAAATGATCTGAGGAAAGTCCTCTCTTCAGCAAACCCTATATTTTTTATGTACAGGAATAGAATCTAAATTTGCTGAGTTCTTTCCTTTTTTCCCCACTTTTTTTTTTTTTTTTTTTTTTTTAATGGCTGTGTTGGGTCTTCGTTTCTGTGCGAGGGCTTTCTCTAGTTGCGGCAAGCGGGGGCCACTCTTCATCGCGGTGCGCGGGCCTCTCACTAACGCGGCCTCTCTTGTTGCGGAGCACGGGCTCCAGACGCGCAGGCTCAGCAATTGTGGCCCATGGGCCCAGCCGCTCCGCGGCATGTGGGATCTTCCCAGACCAGGGCTCGAACCCGTGTCCCCTGCATTGGCAGGCAGATTCTCAACCACTGCGCCACCAGGGAAGCCCCTTTCCCCACTTTTATAAAGGGCAAAATACAAATTTGGCAACACCCCATGGAAGACAAAGTATTATATAAATAGTTGAATAGGAAGTAGGTGAAAGCATTTTTTGAAATGTGTCAGGATAAGGTCGGATCCATCTTAAGGGCTTCGATAATCTGGCCCACAGTCTTAATTTCTACTTTGTTTGCTTTGATTCTCCTTCCTGTAAACCCTTCACTACACTTAGACTCATTTCCTTACTCCCCGAAAAGGCTTTCACTTTTTCTGTTATTTTGTTCATGAATACTCTCTCTCTTCTTTTTGGTCCTCCAAATCCCATCACTCTTTAATATGCAACTCAAACTTATTTCACTAAGGAAGTCTTCCTCAGTACAAAGTACTTCCTTCGCCCTCAAAACCCTAGAGCCATTGTCTATACAATTCTCCTGCATTTCTTTCTGAGGTGTCCTAGATGGTCGCTTAGAACTTATTTTAATCCAAAATGTCTTTGCGTGTGTATGAGTGTCCGTCCGGTACTTTAATACACATCCACAACACTTAACAGAGCTCACAACAGAGTGCTCAAGAGCATACATCACTTCCTGAGAGCTCTTTTAGAAGTCAGCCAAAGCATTTCCAGGACAATTCTTCCCTTTCCTGCAAAATGGCTCATATGTCTGACTAATAGCTCTTTGGGTGAAAAAAGCCTGGTGCAATACTGTTGTCCTTAACACTAGACTCACGGGGAATCCATTTTAATCTGAAATAGGCCAGGACACATCACCATTTATTTTGAAGAGTCTGGCTGCTCTGCATGAACACACAAGTGCAGGAGCAAGTTTTCCAAGATTCATTGAGCTGTGAGCCCGAGCTGTATGCCTCAGATTAGAACCAAGCTGAAAGGGCTGCAGACTCTTAAAACATTTATGACATGTTGGTCAGGGGCAATGGATGACAGCCCAAGGAAACAGTAATATGATACTGAGCTCTTCACCTTGAGGTGACTGGTTAAAACTCAGCTTGGGATCACGAAAAATTTATAGCCCTCTAATGCAATAAAGAAAGCTATTTGTGACCCAGGGAAAGTGACCGTATGACAAGGGCCACTACCACTGGTCCACAGTGAGATCTGAGACAAAGGCACGCAGCCTTAAGGGAAGTTAAAACATACATATGCACGTATGCTTGCAAACACATGCCAACACACACACACACACACACACACACACACACACACACAGAGTGGAATAAATATTGCTTTCAGCAAAGAATAGACTTCCTGTGGGGCAAGCACAAGATTTATTCCCTACCCTCTTACTCTTTTAGAAGCTGTCTTGAATTTTAAGGTATTAAATGATGGGTAAAACGAAACTGCTAAAGCTTGTTCCCCTTACAGTCAATCAAAAACAAAGGTGTGAATTTGATAACTGCATGGGTAAGTAATGATGTTTCTAGTTCCTTCTATAGGCATAGTATTTTTTACTAATCCCCAAGATTTCTTGGAGGTATCTCAGTTGTAATGAAAAAGAGCATACAACTTGGCATGAGAAGATTTAGTTTGAGTCTCTGCCAAAATGAAGTTGGAGGACCTTGAGCAACTCACTCAATCTGTATGAGCCCCAGACTGCTCCTCTACAGAATGGAGATGACAAGCAACTATGATCACAGAGGTTCGGAAAGTTGAAGGTTAAGTGAAAAAATTTTACTAAAAAAAAAAATTTTAACTCTGACTACCACTAATGTAAAAACACAGTCACTTTTTTGTCCTTACTGGGGAAAGTTATACTGAACACTGGTCAAATTTCCTACTCTGGGCCTGAACAAAACAAGAAACTTTAGACTTAGGTGATCTTCCAAGCACATACAGAGCTTGGATGATAAATTAAAAGGGAACTATCAGACACAACTTTAATAATGCTTTGAAAAAGACAACTGAAACTAAAAATCACATCCCCATGTCCCCCATTAGTGTAAGATGGAGTTTCCAACCCTTCTGTGGATTACAACTAAAAATTTTCTGACATAACTAATTTACTCCTTCTTCTTAAAAGATACACACAGCCAAACATGCACATACACAGACAAATACATAGCTGTCTTCTAAGAGCTATGTTCTAAGAAAAATTTCCAGAACTAACAACAATTCTGCTAAATAATATCTGAGGCAAAGCATATTGGAACCAAAATTTTTAATAGGATGTTTTTGCATTAATTACTCATGTAATCTAGATGATAATATTTTGCTTACTTCAAAATTATCATCAAAAGATTTCAGTTTTTTCCAAATCCATAGCAACTTTTAACTGATTTTTTTTAGTATTTCTCACTGCAAAAATGTTTTTAACTTTTTAAGGAACTTGAGTTGGAAAACTTCCATAACAAATCAAAGAAGCCATAATTTTAGAAGTCCTATTCGTTAATATTATGTGTCTAGTCAAATTCAGCACACTGCTTTGAAGTGCTTCAATAAATGTTTGTTGAATAAATGAAACAATAAATGAATGAGTAAATGAATGATAACTAAAATTTGTCTTCCAGGGTTTTGTAAATCTTTCTACATATGTAGATTTCTAGTGGGGGAAAGTGAGCTCTTCCTTTCTCCATTGACAGCTGCATAAAAATACGAAAGAAATCCATCCAAACCACAGGCACATGTTGGATAAGAGATAATATCTAGGGTTGACTAGTCAAACAAGTCCTCATTCAGATCCTGCCAGGAGAACTGAGGTTTCATAAGGCAAACACTTGAATTTAATTTTCCTCATTTCCATTACATTTGCTTGGCACAGACACTGAACTCCATCAGAAGAGAACCATTAAATACATCACCGTAATCCTCTTGAACATTCAAGTTCACTCTGTGCCATGATTTTCTTTTCAACTTTCCTTCCCTTTTTAAAAAAAAAAAAGTTTTAAAAATGATTCCTCAAAAATAATGTGTGGCTTTAGTAAGTTAAGAATCTTCAGTTCTTTTACTTGTCACTGCAACTTTCTTTTGGACTTAGCTTGATTCATATTCATAACTAGTACTTGACATGTTTGGTAGTTGACTGTCAACTTAATCAAATCATTTACATCACACAGCATTAAGATACCACATTTTGGCAATACACTTCATGCCACATGTCTGAAAACTTTAGGATTTCAGATGTTCATCAGTGGAAATGTGGATTGTTGATGATTAGTTTGCAGATCCTCCCCTGAAAGTCAACATAAGCCTTCCTGTAAGTCATCTGATGAGTTACAAAGACTACATTTGAAAACAGGTTTTTCAACAACTACAGAAGGTAGAGACTTCTAATGACCAGACAAGAACAAGTCAGCTTAAATAGATGCTAATCATGCATTTGAATCACCAGCCCATCTTTCTTGTCTGATATTTTTAGGTTTTTAAAAGAATACCATTCACTTTATTCTCAGCCCATATAATCAGCCACCATTCGTTGTTGATACGGCCAAACATTATCCCAAATAAAACCATTTTTAGCTTGAATATTTTTGAAAGACCTGGAAATTTCAAGCACATGTAACAAAAGGTTACTCAAATACTCGAAGTGATGAATTAAAATTTCTGATATTCCGCAAATCCTAATTCTTTAAATGACAGTGAATAGATATACTATCACTATACAGATACTAACTCATAAATGATTCTAGCATGCACTGAGAATCCATTCCATTTTACATCCATCAGAACATCAAATACATACTTTCTAAAGACTCAGCTTCCATTAGAACAAAATAGATGAATAATGTATTTCTCTCCTAAAAATATGCTGGTGGGTTTTTTTAAACCTAGGAAGAGTGAAAATTTGGTGTTGAGACATGCTTTCTAGAACAAAAGAAACTCATCCCATTATTCTTCATTGGAAGGGGGCATAACAATGCAAAACCAAAATGCCGGGAAACAGATAGAGACTGTGGATTCTCTTTGACTTATCTTCTCAAGTACACAATACTGGACTGCAGCACATGTGCAGCCAATATGCCCAAACCCAAAGGCTTCATACCAAGAGATCATACAGAGACAATGCATGAGCTTCTCTTGGGAAAGCTTGGAGGATCCTAAACCAAAGCTCTCCAGACTGTGAAAATCAGCTGCCCTTCTGAAAAGCCTTTGAAGTATGTTTCTGGATAAGACAACAGTAAAATGAACCATGATGGGGTGGGAGGCCAGGATATTTGTAAAACAAGGCCTAGCTGGACTTAATAAGGTGACCCTCATACTTACCTGAGGCTTTTATCTAGAAAATGAGAAAGGAGATCAAGCTATCATATTATTCTTGGCAACCCCTGAATGGGCATGTCTACATGCACAGAATTAATTATGTAAAGATAGCAATAGGAAAAAGTAGACATTAGCTCTTTGCATACCCAAAGATTTATATTTGTCCAGAAGTTGAAGATAAATTCATTAATTGAGCAGAGGTTTAGGAAATTAAAATGGAGTAAAAGTGTTTGGAATTGGAATGAAGAATTAGACAGCTATAGAAAACAATTGATTGGTGACATGATCGCAAATGGACATTGTCATTATCACTAGACATTTAATGCCTGTTTTTTTCATGCATAGCAAAATAGAGTATTGGCTGTAAACAAGCTTTGTCCTATTATCATTTTCTCAGCAAAAAATAAAAACTTGTTCTTCTAGTTCACTACTAAGAGACCTGCTTTATTATTATTGTTATTTTTATTACTAACAGTCCTATAGATTTAAAATTCCATTTGCCAACTAGTTAACTAAGTTCAGCTTCTACTGTTTTTAATTTTATGTAAACACACCAACCAAAGAACAGGCCTGTCACAGAATGACACTCAACTGCACAGCTCCCAGTAAAGAGCTCTTTCCCCTGCCTGATTGTGGAAGCAGTGGCTGACAGGAGAACCATGTTCACTGAAAGTAGATTATCTTAGATAAACAACAAATTTCTCTTTTTAAGCTATAAATAACAATTATCTGAATGATGAAGCAATAACATTCAGCAGGCACAGATGGCGTATCAATTTTGTGACAGTCTCTGCTTCAGTAAACTGTTTCCATCGCTATCTGAATGCAGATACATGGAGGTCTTTTCGTTGCTCTAGACAGCACTTTTGTGACCCTTCATCAATATCATATACTTCCTGAAATCTTCCTAGATTTATGGTGCGCTACTTTTCTTTAAGCAGACAAGGAAGTGTTAAATTGCTTAAGCTGATACCTAGTTTCTAAGACCCAAGCTGTCCTGCAGATAAGCAGCTATGAGCCAGAGGAAGGCCCCCAGTAACCTGATGCAGAACCTGATGGCTAAGCAGAGGTGCTGTAAAATACGGGGAGACCAGGGACCAAGAATCCGTATCTCTGGACAAGTGGGTGTTTCTGTTTGTGATACCAGCACTTGCTTCAAGTGAGAAGCCCCATAATCCATGCAGGTATAACATTTTGGATAAGATGATAAAGGAACCTGTCCTATTTATTTGAGTAAATATTTTCCTGTGTGGTAGATGCAATTTATTTTAAGTATAATTCAAACATCTTTGATATTATGAATCATTTTCACTTTCTGAGTAATAATTAAACCCTCTTATTCTCAGAGAAAAATAAAACAAAACTTTGATCTTTGATCATTAAAGTCTTCATCACTCTTCTCTATTTATATTCATTTTCTATACTAATTTAAATAACTGTACTGTCTAGGTCAGGTGATTTCAACTGATAGCAAGAAGTATAATTCACCAAGAAAATATATAAAAAAAAAAAAAGGACCTCTACTTCCCAACCTACTTCAAGCACAGGACATTTATATAATCACTGTTAATCACAAAACTTGAGAGATTAGAAATGCAAATGAAATAATGTAGATGCCATATTAGCTAGTGATTAAAAGTATGGATTTTGGAATCATACTGTCTTGATTCATTTATGGCTCGAGTACTTATCAGTTTTGTGATATTGGATAGGCTACTCAACCCATGAAAACTCGGTCTCCTTATCTGTAAAATGGGTGTGATAACATAAACTACTTCAAAGGAGGTGGTCCCTATAAAGCATTCAGGGTATACAGGGTTCACAACAAATGCAGGATGAATGTTAACTCTATTATTATTTCACACTATTTTCTAATGATCTAAATATCTTTAATAAGATGCTTTCCTTTAAGAGGTTTTACATACAGTAGGAAAACTATAGTCAAGTCAAAACTTCTAACCTGAATCTTTTGTAGAATGTTATAGAGAGATAGTCAGAAGAATAATTGCTTTGCTTGGGAAAGGAAGATTTAACAATAAATATGGAACTAGAAATCTATGTTAACATAAAGGTTATGTTTAACTTGGGAAAGCCGTATTAAACAGATTTCCATCTGAAGTATTTCAATTTCTAGACAAGAGGCAAACATATAATTAATGTTACATGCAGCTATTTTTTAATATAAAAGAGAAGGCAAAAATACAGTAGTCTATTTTTACCAAAAGTCCTGTTTGACTTCCATGAACGTGATGCTTTGGCTATATTACAAATGGCATATTTATACATAAGGTCACAAATAAATGGTGAGAAAAAAATTCAAGAAATTATGAGAACAAAAGAAACATGCATGATAATAAAGGAATCTTTGGGAGGGGGCAGAAATGCAGCCTATATAATCACATCTATGAGGGCAAAGGCTATTTACAACAAAATTTAAGTTTAAATTAGATTTAAATTATATGCAGCACCTTAAAGTTGATTAAGGAAACTTTAAAACAATATTGCAAGATGAGGGTGGCTGCTTATTTTCCCTCTAGCATTTTTAGACCTAAAGAATGAAAATGTCTATAAAAATCTCTTTGACACCTTGAACAACAAGCTTATCTTCTCTAGAGAAAAATGTTAACTTCTAACCATTACTGCTAATCATGAACTTCCATACAAATGACTCTGGGAAGCTTTATTTCATAGGGTGCAGAGTTTCAGATGTAACGCTGAAGAATGACAATGCATACTATACACTGTATAGCTATTTCTGGTCTCAGAATTCTAGAGTCAGCACTGCAGGGAAATTAGAGTGACTACTTCAGAGGGGCTTTAATGAAGATCTAACTGGACTATAAGAGGAATGGGAGACAACTCATAATTTCCTCTTAAAGTGTGATGAGACTATGTTGTTTACATCATGAAATTGCCCTGCACAATTTGGAAATACTTCAAAATGGAATCCAAAGGGAGTCAGGAAGAACCATACATATTCAACATATTTTGTCAAACACTATGTGACTTAGCCGTAATAACGATTGGAAAGGTAGAGGCTGAGGAGGAATGCACAGGTAAAGCCAACCCCTCAGTAATTCCAGGTGAGTGAATAAAAGTGCAGTAAGCAGCAAAGTTTGCTAAAACAGTTAAAGTAAATAGTTTTTGATGCTCCAAACCTAAGCTAATCTGACCTCTTGGAAGATAAAGTTGAAAAGAAATTGTTTGTAAAAAAACAGTGTGACTTGGGGGTAGGGGGGGATATTCTTTAAAATAGAGATTGAAGGTACATAAAAATGTAAAAATTGTGCAAAAGGAAAAAAACACATCTTTCTCAATGTAACCACTTTGTTTGCAGAAACCAATACAACCCTCCTGCTTTCCCAGACTCATCAATTCCCTTTCTCTAGAAACAAGTCTAGGTGTTTCTTGAATTCATCTATGCTCTCCTCCAGTTGCCTTTCCCAGTAATTTGTTCCATATGTTTATCATCTCGTTCACGACATACTCTCCCCATCATGGAAAGCAGACAGAGGCTACTCTTCAGGCTGACATCTGGCTGTCTCTTTCACAAAGCTGAGACCCTTTCAATACTTTTCTTAGGTTTCCCCTTTACACACCCTGAACTGAATGAGCTATTGCTGAAATGTTCTTCCGCATCCCCTGAGAAAACCCACAACCAAGAGTTCAGTGAACTTCATTCTATGAATAACAACTCATTACACATATCCAGGCTATCATTTTTATACAAAGCTTAAAGAGTAACATGAAATGCTCTGCATTTCTATTTTTGTGATATTTTGTTCCATTTGGGAATTAATTTCTTTAGGAGGAGCATTTTCCATCATACAGAGTCACAGCATGATTATTGTGTTTGCCCTATAGAAATCCATCAGTCACGTTTAATTATTCTAACTCCATTTATTTCAAATAAGCTCAACCACATATGAAACTTTCAACTTTAAAGGCATGCATGCACATGTGTATTTATATGTAAAATGTGAGATATAAAACTATAAATGCATAAAAGTCATTTACACAGGTGGATAAACATGTATTTAATTATCTTGTGATTTTTATCTTAAACTCTGTACAATTTAGAAATGTGTTGTCTAATTTTCAGACATCTCTCTTTAATTAATTTCTGACTTCATTCCATTATGGTCAAAGAATATATTCTGTATGGTTTCAATCCTCTTATATTTATTGAACCTTGTTAAATGGTTCAGAATATAGTCTAGCTGGTGAGTGTTCTTCTGTTGGGTGGAATGTTCTACAAAGATGAATAAAATCAAGTTGGTTGAGAGTGTTTTTCAGGTCTTCTATTTTCTTACTGATTTTCTGCCTAACTGTTCTATCAATTTCTGAGAAAGGAGTGTTAAAATCTTTAACTAAAATTGTAAAATTTTTCTATTGTCTCTTTGCAGTTCTATCAATTTTTGCCTCAAATATTTAGAAGTTATGTTACTAGTTGCATATACTTTAGAATTTTTATGTCCTTTTGATGAATTGACACTTTTATCATTATTAAATATGTCTGTAACCCTGATAATCTTCCTTGTTTCAAAATCTATTTTGTCTATATGGATCAATGGAACAGAATAGAGAGCCCAGAAATAAACCTACACACTTACAGTCAATTAATCTTCGACAAAGGAGGCAAGAATATACAATGGAGAAAAGACAAGTCTCTTCAGCAAATGGTGTTGGGAAAGCTGGACAGCCACATGTAAATCAGTGAAGTTAGAGCACTCCCTCACACCATACACAAAAATAAACTCAAAATGGCTTAAAAACTTAAATATAAGACATGACACCATAAAACTCCTAGAAGAGAACATAGGCAAAATATTCTCTGAAATAAATTGTATCAATGCTTTCTTAGGTCAGTCTCCCAAGGCAATAGAAATAAAGGTAAAAATAAACAAATGGGACCTAATTAAACTTATATGCTTTTGCACAGCAAAGGAAACCATCAACAAAACAAAAAGATAACCTATGGAATGGGAGAAAATATTTGCAAACAATGCATCCAGCAAGGATTTAATTTCCAAACTATACCAACAGCTCATATAACTCAGTAACAAAAAATCAAACAACCCAATCAAAAAATAGGCAGAAGACCTAAACAGACATTTCTCCAAAGAAGACATACAGATGGCCAATAGGCACATGAAAAGATGCTCAACATCACTAATTATTAGATAAATGCAAATCAAAACTACAATGAGGTATCACCTCACACCAGTCAGAATGGTCATCATTAAAAAGTCTACAAATGATAAGAACCTGCTGTATAGCACAGGGAACTCTACTCAATACTCTGTAATGACCTATATGGGAAAAGAATCTAAAAAAAAAAAAGTGAGTATATGTATATGTATAACGGATTCAATTTGCTGTACTGTGCTGAAACTAACACAACATTGTAAATCTATTAAATGAAAAAGTAAAAAAATAAAATAAACAGTAACAAGTCAGGTTAAAAAAAAAGTCTACAAATAACAAATGATGGCGAGTGTGTGGAGAAAAGGGAGCCCTCCTACACTGGTGGTGGGAATGTAAATTGGTACAGCCACTATGGAGAACAGTATGGAGGGTCCTTTAAAAACTAAAAACAGAGCTGCCATAGGATCCAGCAATCCCACTCCTGGGCATATATCCAGAGAAAACTCTAATTTGAAAAGATATATACATGCACCCCTATGTTCATAGTAGCACTATTTACAATAGCCAAGACATGGAAGCAACCTAAATGTCCATTGACAGATGAATGGGTAAAGAAGATGTGGTATATATATATACACAATGGATTAACTTAGCCATTAACTCAGCCATAAAAAAGAATGAAATAATGCCATTTGCAGCAACACGGATGGACCTAGAGATTATCATACTAAGTGAAGAAAGCCAGAAAGAGAAACAAATACCATATGATATTACTAATATGTGGAATCTAAAATATGATACAAATGAACTTATTTACAAAACAGAAACAGACTCACAGACACAGAAAACAAACGTATGGTTGCCAAAGGGGAAAGGGGGGGGGAGGGATAAATTAGGAGTTTGGGATTAGCAGATACAAACTACTACATATAAAATAGATAAACAACTAGGTCCTACTGCATAGCTCAAGGAACTGTATTCAATATCCTGTAATAAACCATAATGGAAAAGAATATGAAAAAGAATATATATATGGATTACTGAATCACTTTGCTGTACACCAGAAACTAATACAACATTGTAAATCAACTATATTTCAATTTTTTAAAAAATCTATTTTGTCTAATATTAAAATAGCCACTCCAGCTTTCTTTATATTTCTACTGAATTTCTGAAAATACATATGGTTGAGTCTTGCTATTTATCCAGTATGATAATATCTGCCTTTTAATTAGGGGTGTTTAGACTATTCAACATTTAATATAATTATCATTATGTTTAGGTTTAAATCTATCATTTTGCTCTGTATTTAAGTAAATACTTGTAAGTCATGTAAATACTGAACTCTCACACTGGCTTGGTAACAGCACTACCATTTAAGAAACAAAAGATTCCTTAACAAAAGAATTTTAATTAAGAACCATAGAGGGACTACACTGGTGGTCCAGCGGGCAAGACTCCGTGTTCCCAATGCAGGGTGCCCAGGTTAGATCCCTGGTCTGGGAACTAGACCCCGCATGTGTGCCGCAACTAAGAACCCACATGCCACAACTAAAGATCCCGCATGCCACAACGAGTATCCTGTGCGCTGCAGCTAAGACCCAGCGCAGCCTAAATAAATAAATAAATGAATGAATATTTTAAAAAAGAAAAAAGAACCATAGAAATAAACTGATGTTCTAAAACTCTCATTCTTGCCCCCAGAGGGTACTACAAAGAGATCTAATTCCATTAACTTCAATCAACTATGTAAAACAAATAAGAGACCGTGATCAAAATATTTGGTTTCATAAAAGGCTCATTCTTTTTCTTAGCACACAATTATATTTTTTAAATGATGGTTTCACAATCAAACCTGCATGACAAAATGTTAACTCTCTAGACAACTTCAGCAGGACTTTGCAACCTACGTTCCTTTTGGCCAGGGGTCCCCAACCCCCAGGCCGCAGACCGGTACTGGTCCACGGCCTGTTAGTAACAGGGCCGCACAGCAGGAGGTGAGCGGCGGGCAAGCGAGCAAAGCTTCATCTGTCGCTCCCCATCGCTCCCCGTCACTCGCATTACCGCCTGTACCATCCCCCCACCACCCTGCCCCGTCCATGGAAAAACTGTCTTCCACGAAACTGGTCCCTGGTGCCAAAAAGGTTGGGGACCGCTGCTTTGGGCAGCATTACCAAATACTTTTATTTTCTGCCTCACCTTACATTATGCACTCACAGTCTGTGCTAAAAATTTATTTATCACCTACCTTTTAGGATCACACCTAAAGTCATGCAATCAGGCCTATAAAGCACCAATATTTTATTTGCATACATAACCACCTATCTACTTTTTTTAAAATTAGCAAACAAATTTCAAAGTAACTGTTCTCCCCAAAACACCAAAACCCCCAGAATGCTGGTATTGAAACACCACTTGCCACTGAAAGGAACTAGAATGCCTTGGATAAATGTCTAAGTTTAGGTCTGGGATAGGAAATCATCAAGAGGAACCTGTAGAATTTTGTCATACTGTGTAGCAAGGAAGTTATCAGAGTTCTGTGAAAGAGCTCAGAAGCCAATTTGGATAAAAGATGAGGCGAATTAAGCACTAATAAAGATAATAACACAAAGTATTGACACATTAAATTTATGAGTTTTTAATGATATTAAAACACACACACACAGACATTGATCACTTTGGGCAGATGCTAGGAAAACAATTCATTATTTTGAACACTGATAAATAAAGGGAAAGAATTAGGCATGAATCCTTCCTTTTCTATAGAAATTGTAGCTCAGCGTAACTTGAATAGATGATGATAGGAAGTTCTTCTTACTAGAAATATTCCAACTAATAAGTGAAAAAAGAACACTAAAATTAGAAAATCACTTTTACTTTGCAATCCCTAATGAATTGACAGTTCCAATGAATGTTCCTCTAAGTCAGATTAGAGGGAGCAAAAATCAGACATTATTTATCTCCCAGCAGAAGCATGAAACTCCCATTATGATATAGTCTTACCAAAACATGAACTTAATTCTGATCAAGCCTCTAGCTCTAACTACCAAGTTGAAGGAAATACTGGGAACAGAGGGACACATTAACACCTTTGGGAATGCAGTAACAAAATCCAGACTGTGGGAAACTACAGGGATATTACCTAATTTCTTCACCAACAGGAACAAAGAAAACAAGAGATAGAGAGGCAAACTACAGATGAAAAAAAATTTAAGAGACATAGCGACCAATTGTAAAAAGTTTGGATCCTGCTTCAAACAAAAGAAATGCTAAAAATTTATATAAAATCAAGGAAATGAAAATACTTCTGAGTATTCGGTGATATTAAGAAATTATTGCTAATTATTGGGTGTCATGACAGTATTGTGATTACAGCAGAGAAAGAGTCCTAAACTCTTAGAGATAAATAATGAAATATCTGTATATGAAATAATATTTTATCTTGAATTTTTTCAAAATAATCCTGGCATTGGGAGGAAGTAGGTAGGAATACAGGCCATATATGGATCATTGTTCAGGCTGGTTGAGGAGAAATTAATTTCATTAAGCTATTCTCTATATTTTTGCATTTGTTTATTAACTGTCTATGACAAAAAATTCTATTAAAAAAAGGAAAATTTCTGCTCATTTTATTCAAACTAAATGACAAAGAAATTGGAGGAAACAAATAATTTTGTGATAATCTCACAATACATAACAAAAAGAAAAATGGAGAGGTATGAAAAGGTGAAATGAAGACCTATGAAAATAAGTCTCCACTACTTGGAAATATGCCATTTTCCTTGTTTTAAAGAGTGTAAAATGACCCTAGGAAGAGCTCTGATACTTGTCCTTAAGGCTGGTTTTCTCAAGAAAACAGAAGGTAAAGATATTAAGTAAAACCCCAAAACCTCTTTAGCAAACTTTAATGTACCAAGCAGCAGCTTTTCCTTTTAAATACACTTCAGCTTCCTCCATAAAACCTATCAATTTTATTTCCATTTATTGAATATGGTTAATTCTAGAAGAAATTTCTAGAAGAAATTTTCTGTCAAAACTATCTTACTCTATAACAAGTCTAATTACCAATTTTATTCAAGAATATTTTATTTCCCAGGATGTCAGACATGATCCCCTATTGCATTTAATGAATGAACTGCTTGGGTCTTCTACATTTTTAGTGTGAGTGATATCTCTCATGCAATTGCAATGAGAATGCAGGAGAAGGGACATTCTTAATCTCTATATAAAAAACATAAATTTTTAACACAGCAATGAATTATACAATATTTTCTTTCTTCTATGTCCCCCCAGTCCCATCCCAGAATATCATATTACAGATTATTGTTACAGTGACATATGACATATTACAGATTATTGTTACAGTGACATATGACATATTTTTTAAATTTTGAGAAAGATGGGCAGTGAAATTCTACTTCAATTCTTCATGCCTCATCTTTTGCACAAACTACACGTACTTAAAATTTTTTAAATTGACATTTATATTTACTCTGAGAGTGCAAGGGTGTTTTCTTTACCTTAAAATTCGTCCCCCAAAAAGGGAAATCTATGAAATTCTGAAACTATATTTTATGAGAGACTGGCCTTAAAGACTGATGTGCTTTTTCATCACAGCTACTTTATAGTATTATTCATGACACATGAATATCTTGAAGAGGTATTCAGCTATTTCAGAAGCCATAGAAAATCAATAAATAGGACTCGCTGGTGGCGCAGTGGTTAGGAATCCGCCTGCCAATGCAGGGGACAGGGGTTCGAGCCCTGGTCCAGGAAGATCCCACATGCTGCAGAGCAGCTAAGCCCATGCACCACAACTACTGAGCCTGTGCTCTAGAGCCCACGAGCCACAACTACTGAGCCCACGTGTCACAACTACTGAAGCCCACGTGCCTAGAGCCCGTGCTCCACAACAAGAGAAGCCACTGCAATGAGAAACCTGAGCACCGCAACGAAGAGTAGCCCCCGCTCGCTGCAACTAGAGAAAGGCTGCATACAGCAACGAAGACCCAACGCAGCCAAAAATAAAATAAATTTAAAAAATAAAATAAAATCAATCAATAAAAAATGTTACACAGGAAGGATACAACTAAAAGCATTTGGCCCCTTTGTCTTATCAACAGTGGACGGAATATATTAAAGAGTAGGAATTAAAAGTCCTCATCTAAATGGAGCAAAATTTCCTTTTGGGACTACATGCATGTATAATTCTCAATTTCCTTTTAGAGTTTAATAAGTGCTCCAACAAAAGTTTTTTTTTAAATTTAGTTTAGTGTAAAATCTAATGATAGATTCAGTACTTACCATAAGTCCCAATGAAACAATTTAGACAGAAAGTGATATTAAAGAAAATGAGGCTGTTACTAAAACCACTTTTCCCCCTGCCTCTGTGAAATTCCCAAGGAAAGATTTTTTTCTAGGTTTCTTGTCTTAATGAGATCTCCAAGAGTTATTTTCCACAAAGTCTGTTATTTACAGATTTCACCCCCATTTCACCCTCAAAGATGACCAGATATTTTAACGTTTATACCTCAACATAACAATTCAGAAGTGAGTAATATGTATTATAGTTCCCTTGAGCTAATATAAAATTTTTCATCTATTTCTACTGAGGGAAGAAAACAAACCATTTGTCATATAGCAAGATAATTTTTTTTTCACTGTTGCCAAGTGAAACATGGAAATGTCAGGTGTGGGGAGAGGAAAACGGAAGAGATGAAGGTCAGGTATCCCTCCCCTTTCATCATGCGACTTCACCTAAAATAAACGGAGCAGAGAGTGATACCAGCCCCTATTCAGAGAATAATGCTGACATCTCTAAAGTCATAGTAACAAATATCAGAAACTGATGGCCTTTACATGAAACCGGGCCATCAATATGACTACTAATGACTTATTAAAACAAAGACATACTTTAAAATAAATCCAAGCTCTTTGTTCTTTTTCTCACTGTGGGTCTCTCATGGGTATATAGCTTACCACTGATCAGAGAAAGGGATCGATGTATAAGAACATTTTTTCTTAAATTCCTTTCACTCTTCCTGATCAACTCTTCCATCCTTTTGTTTTTAAAATATAAATCTGAAAAGTATCAACATAAATGTTCAACATACCATAAAAACCTATTTATGTACATGACCAATTTTCATAAAATCTCTATCTTATGTGAGAATATAGATAATTATTTATAGCATTTGGTAGGAAACATTTTTTTTTTAAATTTTACACTTTAGGTTAAAAACTGCCAACTTTTGTCCTTGGACAGAGAATGAAATACTGTGCTTAGGGTTATATTTATTTCTATGCAGACTCTAAACCACAAGATATATACATATGCATAAATGATTGAAACATTTAAATATATGCATAGAGTATTTTAAAAATCCAAATATTATTTCTGATATAGATACACCTTGAATAATATGAGAAGATTCAGAGAGACTGAGCATCTGCTGTAGATTCAAAGAACAAATAATTGCTGAGAAGGGCTTTTCTTTTAAAGTTTTGCATGAAGTCATCATCATTCAGGGGGGAAGAAAGTAGTAGCTATTGATGGCCAAAAGTGTCAAAGATCAACATGTATCCATGTCTTTTGTATTTCTTGCCCTTCCAGCCACACCACATTGCTTCCTTTAAGGTACAAATTCGAGGAAACTCCTGGTTCCACCGTTCAGTGGTGAGCATGTGCTACTGAGAATGCTCAGGACGCCCGCCACAAAGGACAGGGGCACTGCAAGCCTTGTTCCAGGAGCACTTGGGGATTCAAGCAAGCACCCACTGCATTTTTCCCCTTCTCTATTCTTGCCAACCTATAGCTATTTGTTACTTACTTTCTGTTGACCAAAAACTATTAGCACCATCCCACTTTGGACCTTTCTATTACATTATAAATAATTCCCCTTCAGTCCTCTATCCTTCATTAAGATAATTTTAAATAAAGCATTAAATAGTACTCATTACTGTTTCTTTTGATATTAACTAGTGGCCATGTTTCCTAACACTCTTGAATCACAAGGCTGGAGGAAACCAGGTTCTCCTAAAAAGTACCAAATCAGTGATTTGTGATCTGTCCCCTAGGCTTAATATTCAGCTGGTACTCATCCAGGAAACCTTACTTACTCTCTGTCGTGCTTATGTTTTTGTGATCACCTTGAAACTTCTTAACTCTTGGTTTCCATAATCTCATTTGTGATATATAGACTCACTCCACTTTTTCTCACTGTCCCTGGAATGTTAATGTTTCTCAAAGTTCATATCCTTTACACTCTTCTCTGCTGTTTTTCTTGCTGGAGTTTACCTACCTCTATGGCTCAACCTAAATATTTATGTCTCCCAAATTTGTAGCTTTAAGTCACGTATCATTCCTGATCTCCAGGTAAATATCACCAATTTCACAGGGCCAAATTCTCCAAATGCCTCAAATACAATTTGCACAAAACTGAACTTTTCAGATTATTCCTTCACTCCTCCCCATTCCTTGCCTCAAACTCACACTCACACTCCCCCAACTTATCCTGCTCCTATCCTATCCAACCTCTAATTTCAATCAAGAGTAACGGCACCACTGTCTATCAAGAAATCGGAGATATATCCTTGACTCTTAGTGTCACCTCATCTACTAGGTTTTCCAAACCTGTAAAGACTGGATAACATATGTTCTTCTTCCCCCTTTCCATATCTACTATCACTGTCTCAGCTTGGTCCTTCATCTGCTCTTGTCTGCACTATTGCAACAGCGTCCTACCTGGTCTCCATGACTACAATCCCATCTCCCTGAAATTTACCTCCAAATCAGCTCCAGAGTGATCTTGCCAAAATTTAAAGCTGAGAACATTTATCCTTCAAGGATTCCTCATGTATAGGATCAGTTCAGAACTTCCGCATGTCACAGTAGGCCCTTCAAAATCTTTCCATGGCCGCTGTTCCTTATTTTCATCCAACCTCTCCTTGTACATCTACATGTGGCATCTTTATTCAACCATAATTGTGTTTCCTTAATGTACTGTGCTATATTTTTGCACCTACTGTTCATTCTGTGTGGCATGTCTTCCCTTCTACGTCTCTGCATCCAGCAGGAATTGACTACTTTATGTTTCTGTTTTCTGGCTCAGTAACAAGCCAGTAATGTGCCCTTTCTGTCTTGGCTTTGGAACCCTTCCTCTGGAACTTCTCTGATGGATACACTTTGGTGAATATGGCCCAGTGCTTCCAGTCTAGATTTGGCCTCAGCCAGTTGGGTAACGGCTAGATCTCCTGGCCAAATTCTTATTATTCTTTAAGCCTCAGCTCAAACATTATACTCCTTTGTGAAGCCATCCCTGATCTTCCCAGTGTCATTAACTCTTAGGCTTTAAATAAATTCTGTTATACAGCTTTCATAATGTTGTAACTAAGTGTTTACTTTTCCCCTTCATTAGGTTATAAGCTCTTTAAAGGAAGAATGTAGTACTGGTATTTATTTTACACGAACGATACCAAATAATGTCAGGAATATAGTAGATGCTTAATGCTTAACACATAATGATTGAAAAAATATATTTTTCAGTGTCATTTTTCTACAGTGAATATTCCCTTAAGACTAAAGAAATTCATGTTTCAATACACTGGAAGAATCTCATATTTAATCTTTGAGATTAAGATTACGGTTTCCCCAGGTTTCTGTTTATTCTCTCCAGTTTCTGTTTGCCTGTTGTCGTCTTACTCCCTTTTACCTAATCTTCTTGTTTTTATTTGCACTAAATAAATATTTATTGAGTGAATTAAAGAAATAGTAAATAAATGACTGAATTGATTTAGTAGTAAAAATTAAATCATCTCACTATATTTCCATTTTCTTATGAATAAACATGGGCAATAATCTCTGTTGGATCTTACGGAAGATCTTCAGGATATTTAAATGAAGCCTGAGACTCCTCCCTATTCTCCAACCCCATCCTGTAGCGATTTAGTTCTTCTCATGGGAATCAAGATGGTGACCACAGTCTACTTTTCTTAAGGTACATTAAGGCACATATGTCCTTTTCAAGCTAAAGCTCGTCTGACCATAACAAATATGGTGAATTATGGAGTGAAAATTTCCTTTACCCCAAATTCCTCTGTTTGAAAATTATGCTCGTTTGCTTTTTAGAATATGTGATTTTTATGGAAGATTAGAGAAAACTGCTTTAGAACCTAACATCAAACTTTTCATAGCAAGGGGGCTAAGAGCACAGGCTAAGAAGCAGCAGCCTGCCTGGATTTGGATTTCAAGCCACAGATTGTTAGCTGTACGTGGCAGACATTGTTGGCCATCTCTCCAGCGGCCAAAGCCCCCTGCCCATTAACCTTCCTTGTTAACAAAGTCCCATTTTGTTCACTTTCCTCTGAGGGTCTATTTCTATTTCTATTTCACCCCAGGGAGTGAATCTTTACTGGAGTAGGCCAATCCTGTGGGATTTTTCTCTTTTCCTGGTGATTGGTTTAGGCCTGAGCATATAATGTGATTCCAGCCAATGAGACATCAGCACAAGACTGCCTGTAGAGTTTCCAGCAAGGGATTCCTCTTTCTTAAAAAGAGAGCTGAGAAAAGGGCTTTTCCCTTTTTCTTTCTGTCTGGTGACAAAGTTTTCTGCCTGTGGTAAATAGGCAACCATATATAGGAAAATATAGCAACCAGCTTAAAGGGCAGCTGGTCTAGGAGGGCAAGACAATTTGCTAAGGACAGCAAAGTAGACAGATGGAAAGAAAATGGGTCTTTGATGATGTCATTGACTTAATCAACCCTAGAGTAGCTCTACCTCTGGACATATAGTTAGGTAAGATAGTAAATATTCCTATTGTTTTGTTTTCTTTTCTTGTCATCAGAAGCATACTAACTGAAATACTGTGTGGCCTTAGGAAAGTTTCTTAACTTCTCTGTGCTTCATTTGCCTCTTTTAGAAAAAGTAAATAAGTTAATTAATCCTCATAGGATTCTTGTGACAATTAAATAAAATGATATACGTAAAACACTGAAAAAAGTTTCTATTTATAAAAATTAAATAAGTGCTCAATAAATGGCAATTATTTTTCTCATTGTTACTATTAACGAATTTAAATATGAAACGCTATAGAATTTTTCTTCCCTGATGCCTTCAAAGGTTATCCAAATAGGTGAATAAATTATGAAAGCCAACATTTCTATTTTGCTATGTTATCTATTAAAAAAACAAATTTAATTTTTATCCCTTTAATATCCCTCCTCAGTCTATATTAAATTCTTAAGTAAAACTAATACACAAATATTTCCTTATTAAAAAACTTATCCTCAAAAAAAGAAAAATGATAGTAGTTCCAAAGAAGGTAAATTTTATGTTTAATATAACCTGAAAAATTCATATAATTACAGAGCAGGGAAAAATAAGTATATGATATAAACTACTACGTCTCATTTCCACCAACGTTTTTCTATTCTCTATGTAGTGTTATTTCTGTTCTTATCCCAGATCTCTTAGAGGTGGAATCTTGCCAAGAATGCAAAAGTCTGTTCAACTCTGTAGTAGTTTTACAAAATTGGCAAATGTCCACAAAGACTTGAGGAAGGACCACCAAATTCAGCTGAGCTTTGAACTAAAGGCCCCCATACAGGCAAGTTAAAATCTGATTAATATGAGGGAAACCAGAGAACTGAGTCAGCAGTGGTGGCATAGGAGCACTTCTTCAATTTCTTTGATAAGTAAAGAATAGGAAAGGCTTCTACACTGGAGAGAGAAAAAACAAACAACTGTTTTAGTAGCACTGGAGCAAATGTGAGTAATCTTCTCTTCTGATGCATTTCCCTGATCTCTTAGGAAAAAAAAAAAGTCTCCCAACAGCACAGGAAGAACACTGCTTCTTTAACCCTCTGATGACAGAAACAAATTGTTTTGCAGCTCTGGGAAGAGATTTGTCACAAATGTGCAAACCAGATCCTGTATCCTGGACACTGCGCAGAGATGTAATATCACATTTTCAGAGAATTCCAAAGTGATCCCTTAATAACACAAGAGGTTTTTTTTAAAGCAAAGCTCTATCTTGATGGTTTAACATGTATGGATTTTGTGTGTGTGTAATACCAAATGTAACTTTTAGTTTAAGCGTTGTTATTAATTTGCTGTAATTCTCAAAGTACCCAGGAGACTTTATTTTTATAGCAGTATAGTTTTTGAAAATGCTCATTCTGTTGTTGTTTAATGGACATGTTTAAAGCCAAATATATTTAAAACTAAATAGCTACTTAGGTAAACTGGGCAGTACAGAAGGCTTGGTGACTGAGCTAACCATCCTATGAATCACTCTTTCAATGCTATTTCCATACATGAAGATGTTCTTAAAGTAACCTTTCATGAGCACTTCACATGCATCTATATAAATACAACATGCATAGTGAAAAAAGTAGGCGCTCTAAATAATTGATAGACCTAGAATCCAAATCCTGGCTCTGCCACTTAGCAGATATGAAATTGAAAAAATTACTTAATATCTTTTAGTGTCTAGGTCCTTGATTATAAAATGAAGACAATAAAAACCAATCTTAAAGGGTCATCATAAGCGTTAAATGAGAAAATACACTGAGCACCTAGCAGAATATCTAGCAAACAATAGATGACCAATAATTGTCAATGTCCATCCCTCACACACATATAATAATAACAACAATGATAATAGTTCCAGAATAAGATGCAAATATTTTAAGAAATAAAAAAGTCATTTCTATAGAATTTGTGGGTAACTTAGCATAACAGTAAGCTCTGCATACGTCATCCAGGTACGACAGAAAAACCAGAATGAATACTCAGATAAGTATCCACAAGCAATATTCCCATCAGTTCATTAACTTTTAACTGGTCATCTGCTATGTGCTGGCGATATAGACATAAACGGCATTAATTCCTAAGATCATCAGGCTCACAAATTAGGAGAGAGATTTACAAAACTGTAAACATGCAAAGGCAGGTAATTATGTGTAAGTATGATTGCAGGATGGACATTCAATCCAGACTTGAAGGAGAGGGTAGAATTGAAAAACTTCCCAAATGATATAACATCTGAGCTGAGTTTTGAAGGACAAGGAGTTATGCAGGTGCAGAAGGAGGTGATGGAGAGTGGGGTTGAGTGACATCTAGGCTAAGGGAGCAATGTGTGAAAGTCATGGAGACATAAGAAAGCAATCTGTATCCTGGGAATGCAAAGCGCTTCAGTAAGGCTGGAGCATAGGACTCAAACACACTTACAAGGAATATCAGTGTGACGCAGAGCAATTTCATTTTTGGCAGGTACTAGAGTGAGAGGTTGCCAATGCTAGGTAACAGCGTCTTTTCTTTATGCAAGGTATGTGCAGTACTGGTAGCAAATAAAAGTGGCAATCTGAATGCTAAAATTGGCAGTACTACATCATCAGGACCACCCAAATTTTGGTCTTTTGAAGGAAGGAGTGGCTATATATTTAAGGCATAAGAAAATTACCAGCATAGTAAAGAACAACTTCAGTAAAGTATTTGTTCAGGTAAAATCAAATTGCAGTCAAATTAGACAGCTAGACCACTCATTGTTAGAACACTAAGAAGTTATTAAAAATTTATGAATATAGCATCCAATGAAATGCTTGTAAAATAGAAACAAAATGCATTGAAATGGCTTTGGTCCAAAATCAAATTCACATGTTTAAATAAGATTCAAAATAAGGTATAACATTTCTGTAACACTTAGAAACATAAAATTATACATCAGAAGCTTTCTTATAAATTATCTTATCCAGTAGATTTTAAACAGCGACTGAAAGAACATCTACATCCTGACTTCTGGGGGATTTGCTTGAACAGAAACAAAACAGATCTCTTTATTTTTCTCCTTTCCATTTCCAGAGATTATTGTAGGTGACAGATTAAACTCAGAATTTGAGATGGAATAAGCTACAGGAAAGTGTAACTTCAAGACCACGCCAAGACAGCCAGGCAGTCGCCATCAAGTGGCAGGTAATCCATAAGACTGTTACTTTGAAAAAAGTGTGGTAATGGACCCAATCCTTGTGCAATATTGACCTCTGAGTATGAAATGGTAGTAGGAGGGTTACAGGCATGGGAATCAGAAGGTTAGGTTATATTTAGGGAAATATATTTAGTTAGTATGAATCTCTACTGTTCTTTAACACTTTCATATTTGGGAAAGGTGTCTGTGTGTGGATGTGTATGGGCACATGAGTGTGTTTGATCCAATATTTGGCCACTTGACAATCATAAAGAATGAAGGAGCAGAGCAATACTTTGTATTATCAGGGAGCCTTAAAAAGGATATAGAATTAAGGTAGAAAAGCCCACCTAGACCCTTCTGCTGGAGCTTTACCACTTCACATAGTATTTCCTCTCCCATACTAAATTGAGTATTTCAGGCTGTGGGAACTGCCGTAGGATTCATGATATCAAAGACTGCCTTGTGTAGAAAGAAAGACAAATCCTAAGGAGACCAAACTCTATGGGATGGGATTGGGTGAGGGCAGGCAGGGAGTCAAAATGTAGGTTTTTGTAGAGTTCTGTCAAAAGTCAAAAAGTAGGCTTCAAGTCACAGAGCAAAACTAGAAAATGAAGTGGGTGGGGCTTAACATTTTTAGTTCTTTTCATTTGAAGTAGGGGGATAGTCATAATATCAATTTAATATCTATCTTTTCTATGTTCTGACTTCCATTAATCATTCCTGTTCCTTGGGTAATGTTGATGAAAACCGTAGAAAGGCTGTGGAGATGTGAGGGGGGTCCAGCAGGGAGAAGGGTAAGATTCTAGGCAATAAAAAGAATTGTAGCTTTTCTTACAAAACCCCTCTGCTGAGGCCAGCATCAGATAGGTGCATCAAGGAGTCAGTAGTTCCGGAATTCCAGCTCCTAATGTATCAATGTGAGAAGAAGCCTCAGCAGCACTTAGATCTGCTGCTTAGAGAAGCTGCTGCCAAGATGATGTCTCAACAGTACCCCTGAAACCCCCTCTGCTTAACATGTATCTTAGGGAAGGTGACCTTTGGGTTACATATAAAAAGGGATAGTTGCCCTGACTGAAGTTGGGACAAGTTCCAGTTACATATTTCAATTGTTGTAGATTGTCCAGACTTGCAACAATGGAGATGCCACACTTTAAGACAGAGGAAGAAGAAAACAAAACAACACAGAATTTCAACAGTAGAAAGAGATCACAGAAAAATTTATGAAAGTGTAGATACATATCTAGTCATTCATTTGAAAGTATTTATTGAGAACCAACTACATGGGAGGCACTATGATAATTACATAAGGGGATATATAAAAGATGACTTAGACATAATCTGTGCTTTCAAGGCACACAAGTAACTTTAAGTTTTCAGTCCGGCATATAAAGGAGCTTAAAAGTTGTCACTCTGTCTTCACAACAAGTAAGAAAGCTTTAAACAAACCAAAAAATCAACAACTCTTTAAAAATCTTTCAGTGATGTCAGGTCACAGGGCAAACAGCTACCCCAAATTAGAGACATAGACAGGCAGATAAAGAGAATCACAACTTTCACAATTTACTGAAGCAGAAAAACCACGAGCAGAAACCATCCCCAGAACTAGTGCCAGGGGAGGGAAATCTAAAGTATCATTGAAGAATTGCTGGAGATTCAGTATGGACAAGTCTGAGAGTGAAAAACTCCACGGGGACTCAGTTATATGGACACCCACATATTTCTGTTTTATCTCCAGGAGCTCTACCAGTTCCTCACAGTGAATATTGAAGAAAAATCCTCTCATGCTTCTGGCAGTGGGAGAGGAAAAGGAACCATTTTGAAATATAGCAGAGCGTTCTGTTCTTCTTAATAAGGCCTGCCCGCAGGAGAAATAATTTTACCAAAGCAAGGCCTGTTGGGGTTACATCAGAGCCTAACTAGAGAAAGGAAAATACCCAACTCCGGACCCCTTTAGCCATCCTGTTCCATCTAAGAGGGGAAAGAAAACTGAGACACACTGGTGAAATTGACAGTCCAGGGGCAGAGGCTCGCTAAAGACTGAGATCTAATCACAGGGCTATAGAATACTTCGTCTCCCCCAACACCCTGCTACCACATTACTAAGAGCCTAAATACCGCACTGCCCTTTTCCCAATACATCATGTCCACCTTCCAACAAAAAATTACAAGGCATACTAAAAGGCAAAAAATGCAGTTTGAAGAGAATAAGCAAGCGTCAGAGCCAGAGTCAGAAATGGCAGGGATGCTGGCATTATCAGACCAGCAATCTTTTTTTAAACTATGACTAACATGCTAAGGACTTTAATAGAAAAAGTATACAACAAGCAAGAACAGATGGATAATATAAGCAGAGAGATGGAAATTCTAAGAAAGAATTAAAAAGAAATGCTAGAAATCAAAACCACTGTAACAGAAGTGAAGAATGCCTTTGATGGGCTCATTAGTAGACTGGAAATGGCTGAGGGGAAAAAATCTCTGAGCTTGAGAATATGATAATGGAAATTTCCAAAACTAAAAAGCAAATCAAGAAAAGACTTTTTAAAAAGATCAAAATATCCAAGAACTTTGTGACAATTACAAAAAGTGTAACATATGCTTAATGAGAATACTAAAAGGAGAAGAAAGAGAGAAAGGAAAAGAGGCAATATTTAAAGTAATAAGGACTGAGAATTTACTCAAATTAATGTCAGACATCAAAGCACAGGTCCAGGAAGCTCAGAGAACACCAAACAATAAATGGCGAAAAAAACTAAACTTAGACACACCATATTCAAACTTCAGAAAATCAAAGATTTTTTAAAATCTTGAAAAAGCCAAGGGGTGGGAGTGAGGAAAACACCATACCTATAGAGGAGCAATGATAAGAATTAATCCAACTTCCCAGAAAACTTGCAAATAAGAAGAAAGTGGAGTGAAACACTTAAAGTATTGAAAATTCTGTACCCTTTGAAATTATGTTTCAGAATTGAATTCACCAACTTAGAATTCTGTACTTTGTGAAATTATCCTTCAAAAGTGATAGAGAAATAAAGACTATCTCAGAAAAAGAAATTAAGGGAATTTGTGGCAGTAGACCTGTCTTGCAAGAAATGGTAAAATAAGTTCTACAGAGAGAAAGTAAATTAAATAGTTTGGAAACTGGGATCTACATAAAAAAGGAAGAGCAACAGAGAAGGAATAAGTGCAGATAAAATAAAAACTTATTTTTCTTATGCTTAACTGATCTAGCAGATAACAGCTTAGTTAAAATAATAATGACAATAATATATTCAATGATGTACGATTATGTACAAATGTACAGTATGTATGCTTATGTACACTTATGCATAACTGAATTGAATGACAGCAAAGATACAAGGGATGGGAGAAAGGAATTAAGATTATTTTGTTAACATAAGATACTCACACTACCCATGAAGTGGTATAGTGTTCTTTGAAAAAAGACTTGGATTAGTTGTAAATGTATATTGTGAACTCTAGAGCAAACACTAAAAAAAAAAAAAAAAAAAAAAAAAAAGTGAAAAAAAATAAGTATAAATGATATGTTAAGAAAGGAGAGAAAATGGAATCATATAAAATGCTCAATTCAAACCTAAAGAGCAGAAAAATTACAGAAGACAAAAAAAAAAGGGAAACAAAATCAAAAACAGTAACAAATATGACAGATATGAATCCAACTATATCAATACCCACTTTAAATTTCAATGATATAATCACACCAATGATCATATAATAAAACAAGGCTCAAATGTATGTTAATGTGTGTTATCTATAAGAAACCCACTCTTAATAAAAAGACACATAGATTAAAAGTAAGTGGATGGAAAAAGATATAGATATACCTTGTTATTAACACTAATCAAAAGAAAGCTGGAATACCTATATTAATTTCAGACTTCAGAGCAAGGAAAGTTATCAGGGACAAGGAGGGGCATTATACAATGATAAAGGGGCAAATACTCCAAGAAGACATAACAACCCTTAGGTGTACGCATCTAACAAAAGAGCATCAAATCATGTGAGGCAAAAACTGATAGCATTGCAAGGAGAAATAGATGAATCCACTATTATAACTGGAGACTTCAACACCCCTCTATCTGAAATGGACAGATCCAGCAGGAAGGAAATGGCTGAATTTAACAGCACCATCAATCAGCTTAATATAATTGACATCCATGGATGTCTACTTTATCCAACAATAGCACATTGTGCTGTTCATCACTACTTATATTCATTACACTCAGGTGATGAAGTTAGTTATCTGCAGTGAGCATTGCAGACCCCCTAAGGCTTTGCAAGAGCAATCAAATATTCTTATACTTAAGCCCACTATTTAGAGACTGTAAAACTTCTTCTCAAAGACCCCAACGATATTTATTTGACACCTTTCACGTGTAGAGCAGAGTATAATGCCTGATGTGTGGAGTGTTTAACTTTTCTCTGTTAACAAGAACTTTAATAAGGATGTCTTCCCTCCTCAAAAAATAATCAGGAGCTAGAAAAATAAGGAACCAACGTTAGTGATACCAGATTTACTGACCCAAACCACAAACTTTTTGCTTTAAATTTAAATCTAGAGATCTTTGCTTAACATAGCAAAACCATATCATTCTATTAATTGTGTCCTTCTAAATGAAAACTCATTTTTCATTATTTTCACAATCTGATCTATATAAAACCAACAAATAAGTTCCTAGCTTATATTAATAACGTTTGTTGAATGGATGAATAAATGATTAAGATGCTATGGTTAAATTATGGCAAAATAGGGCTTAGGTAAATTAATAAGTAATGGAAATACAAACAACTAAATATATTGAACTTCTCCCTAACAAAATATGTATGTAGTACTATCTTTATTTGGGGGCCAAAGATTAAGAAATAAGGCATCTCACAATTACAAAGAAAAAATATTCTATTGATGATATTGAAATTGAAAACTGAAATTATTTCCACATTTGCGTAAAGAACCATGATATATTTATAATTATTCTAAAGCATTTGATGGGGCCAGCTGTTGTTCTTGGACCTGGGCCTGGGCCCTAAAGCCACCGTGGATTACTTCTGTCTCCCTAGGATTTCAGCTTCATCTTGAAACCCCTGCATCTCCTGGTCGTTGTTCATGGCCTCTGACACACAAATACAAACAAACAGGAAGGTAAGTTTATACAAGTTGAGGGAAGGATATATAAAATCTACATGCTCCTTCAACCCACTCTCCCCAGCCCCAGAGTTTACAATGATGACCTTATATTAAATGTTCAGATTATGTTTGATTCAAGAAGAAAAAGAAATTCACAAAATGCAAAACTAGACATACAAGAGGTAACACACTATGTTCTATGGTCATTTTTATCATGCTGTTTCAGGCATCGACATGAACTTTAAAACATATCAAATTAGTATTTTACTTTGTGCAAGATGGTATTTTTTTAAAAATCTCTGCTCCCTATTTAATCAGTGTTTAATTTCATACAGGAAAATAGTTATTCAGCTTCTACTCCAGCTCCCAACCCCCATATATTTCTCAGCATTTTATCCTGACTTAAATTGAAGGTTTTAATTAACATCCTAAAATGTAATGTTAAATTACACCATGCAATTATGTGGGCAACGTACTCAGTGGAGTCTAGACATTATTAGCTATAATCATTTCACTAAAATAAAAGTCTAAAATATATGATTTTGTGAAATTTTCCATTCTGGCTACAACCTTTCCTTAATGATACACAAACTTTTTATTTTTCTGTTCTAAAAACAATTTTTTTAAAGGAATATCACATAAATTCACAAAGAAAGACTTGAAAATTGAAATTGAAAAATTGAAATGTTTTCTTTATTTTCCTTCCAGAGTCTAATCTTTTATTGCAAGTGGAGAATTAATAGTTACTATACTTTAAAAAAAAAAAAAAAAGGTGTGTTAACAGTTGAAAAGTAATAAAGTTTTCCTTCTACCGTAGACATAACAATAACTGCATAGTCCATCTCAACTTGAATTGCTCTAATTTCCAAAAAGAAAGAATTCTACCCAAAATAGAACAAGCAAAACACAGACTTACATAACCAGATAATTCAGATCTACTAATTCATTATCTTCTTTGGATAGAAAAACATAGCAAAAGATTAAAAATACTGTTTTTCATTCCCCCTTTTACTGTAACTGGGAATTTCTCAATAAGTACACTTAACTGTGTTTGATACTTGGTTGAGTGACCTGAAAGCTTGAAGTAGCCTATTTGTTCATCATGTTTGCTTAATACTTACAGAATTTCTAAAAACAAAGAAAACCCCCATTTTCCCCCTAGAATAACAACAACAACAAATCAAGCAAAAGGATTCTGACATGTAATTCCATCAAACAGGACTCTGCTCTCCAATAGAACCAATGTCAACAGATAAGAGACTGCTTCCTTAACAGTTATCAAAGGGATGTTTAAACTTAAACTTTATTCCTACATGAATGTGTGGAGGGAAGGCAGGTAGCAGATTGCTATCCCTTAGGGAAAAAATCTTGATGATACGACATCACTAATGGTTACAAGGATTTTTTTCAAGGCAGTTGCTATAATCTAGGTAGTCCACTCAATATACATATTTATCCCCAGTGAAAGGGAAAACAGCTTCCTCAGGAAGTAACACTTCTAAATTACAAGAACTTTGTTCTAAGTACAGCTGACAGGGTGCTGAACACCCAATTTCTTTCAATGGGTATATTTTCATGCTCAGTCTGAAGCTGCCCTGAATGAATCTTCAAAAAATTGAGACTAAATAGGCAATTTCAATACATCTTAAACAAAGTATTTCTGGAGTATAAAACTCAATGTTTCACTTCATTTCTCTATGAAATTATTAATCTTATGGGTTTTGTGCCCATGATCATCAGCTGAGAAGGCTAGTAGTTGTTAGAACAGGTATTTCAACATCATTATTATTGCTGTCATGATTATCAATTTTCAGCTCTTGGAATCAGTAATCTATGTCCATTAAAGAGTTAACTGGAGGGCTTCCCTGGTGGCGCAGTGGTTGAGAACCTGCCTGCTAATTCAGGGGACATGGGTTCGAGCTCTGGTCTGGGAAGATCCCACATGCCGCGGAGCAACTGGGCCTGTGAGCCACAACTACTGAGCCTGCACGTCTGGAGCCTGTGCTCCGCAACAAGAGAGGCCGCGATAGTGAGAGGCCCGCGCACCGCGATGAAGAGTGGCCCCCACTTGCTGCAAGTAGAGAAAGCCCTTGTACAGAAACGAAGACCCAACAGAGCCAAAAATAAATAAATAAATTAATTAATTGATTAAAAAAAAAAAAAAAGAGTTAACTGGAGATGGAACAGCTCCGGTAGGAACAAGGTGACAGCTGCCCCACTTTGGAAGCCCCAGAGGGCTGATAAGATGAAAATTGCAATTGATAGTAGATATAAACATAGAAAGAATGACTAACTGAACATGATTTCAATATCATATAAAAACAACTTTTGCCATTTTTCTGGTAAGATTATTAAGTAAGCAATATTTTGTGACTTTAAAAATACTACTGTGGGGACTTCCCTGGTGGTGCAGTGGTTAAGAATCCACCTGCCAGTGCAGCGGACATGGGTTCCAGCCCTGGTCGGGAAAGATCCCACATGCCGCGGAGCAACTAAGCCCATGTGCCGCAACTACTGAGCCTGCGCTCTAGAGCCCACAAGCCACAAATACTGAAGCCTGCACACCTAGAGCCCATGCTCCGCAACAAGAGAAGCCACGTCAATGAGAAGCCCGTGCACCGCAAGGAAGAGTAGACCTCACTCGCCGCAACTAGAGAAAGCCCACACGCAGCAACGAAGACCCAACGCAGCTATAAATTAATTAATTAATTAATTAATTAATAAAAAAAATACTACTGTGGACAACAAAATGTTGCTCACTATCAAGCCATCAGCCACTGTAGCCAGACAGTTTGCCCTGAGGGGAATTCAGGATGGAGAAAACCAGGATACTGGCCCTAAACAGTTATGATGAACATCAAAGGAATAATTTCAATACTCCAGACTCTTGCATCTTCCCGTACATAGAAAGGCACTAAAATCATTAACTTGAGTTGTCCGTTTTTTGTGATTAGCAGTAATCTTTTGATGTTCAACTACATGTTTGTTTTTTCCCAGCAAAAATTCCTATATCCTGGCTCTTCCCTTATCTCTCTGGAAAAGTCCCTCAGAGTTATCTGAGAGGCTTTATCCCAGCCTATAGTCCTCAGTAAGGTCCCCGAATAAAACATAACTCTCAACTTTTAGTGTGCATTTTTTTTCCTTCAGTCGACACTACCTATTAACGGTTCCGCTTTTGAAGGAAACAAAAAAGGTGGGAAGAGATGCACATAATAACTCCAATTCATATTCCAACACAAAGTCTTGTTCTCATTCACCAAGCTCTATAATTAATTCCTATGTGCTTTGTTGTGCTGTAGTATTCTTTTTTAGGAAGAAAACGTATATATGGGAAAGTTTCATTATTTTGCTAATTGAAATGAAAAGAAGTTTTAAAAATCCAGATTTTTTCCATAAGTCTTGTGATAAACAAGAAAGTAAAGCACACAAATGAAAAACATACCTTCTTGATAAATGTTGACATTCTTTCTAAATCAAGATAACTTGACTCATGAGAGGCCAATTTACTTCATTTTGTGTACACCTTCTTTTAAATTGAGGCTTTCAAGGAATCAGAACATATTTGCAAACAGTGAAATTCACATTTTAAATTTATCTCTGGAAACAAGAACGTAGAACAAAATTTCCTAACCTGGTCTGCTCTGATTTGAGAAAAGAATTCAAGAATATATCATTACTATATCACCATGTCCAGTACTGACAGCAAAAACAAAACACAATAATGACATTAGATTGTAATATAAACTCAAGTTAGTGCATATTTTAATAATATTCCAAAGTACAGCAGCTCTTCTTGTTTTAAGGACAAAAGAAACTAAATTATACCAGATATCTGCTATAGTCTAACACAAAGTCTATTGCATTTATTCCAAATATTAGATAAGATGACTTGATAATTTTCATCTTAAAAGCTATGGGATTCTACCTCACAGGATACTTCTCTCTTCACTTCTCTTTACATTCTCACTTTCTGAAGTCATTTTTTCATTCATTAAAGAATTAGATGAACATGATAAGAGAAATGGAGAAAGAGAGAAAAGCTTCAAAATACTGAATAAGAATCACTCATGATCAGTCAGAACATTTCACTGGTACAGCATATAATTTCCTAGCCATAAAATATTTTACAGTGCTGTGATACATTTGCGTATTAGGACCAGTTCTTCATTCCTGAGTATGTGCTGCTCAAATTAAACATTTATAAGGCACAATGAAACCTCAACATTGCTTAGTCATATTTGGTCCACTATCCTTTCCAATACTCAAAGAGAAGGTTAGTTATTGATGCATAAATAAGTTATAGTTGAAACAGTGTGCTAAAGTAGAAAAGTCATTGATTTTGGATCCAGAAGTATGTGGCACAGAAACACAGCTCCATCATTTATTAGTTGGGTGACCGCAGGTAAGTTACTCTCTCAGCCTTAGATTCCTCATTGATTAAAAGAAAAAAAAAAGGACAGTAAAACCAACCTCAGAGGGCTGGTATGAGGACTAAATGAATTAAACGTCACTTAGTACTTAGTAAACAGTAAATGTTAGTTCTTTTTATTTGAGATATTGTGTATTTATATTATGTACCTATATATTGATACAACATGGATCTAATTAGTAAATAAATATTATTGAATGTAATGATGGTGTGGTGGCCATGATCAGCATTTGAGTGGGAAACAGTGTAGATTGATCCTGTACACACCCCGAACTTAAACACAATTCCCAGGCACCTGTGTAACAAAAGGTAGGTATGGCAACATTCATACTGTATGTTATTCAGTTTAAGTGATTTTAAATCTTGTGTAAAAGAAACTTAAATAGAATTGACATTGTCAAAAATAATGAGAAATGACACAAGTACTCCCTTATACGCCTCCTCTGGTATCTAAAGATTTGCTGTATTCTATTCTAGCAACTGAATACCACCCACCTCTCCAAGGAATATCTCTGCCAGTAAATCATGGTAGGGACTTAGCTTTGCAGTCATCTGTATGCCAAATGGTGTTTGGCTTCTCTGTGCCTGAAACATGCTTGAACATCTATGGTTAAGAGCTTGGCCTTGTGGGACTTCCCTGGCGGCCCAGTGGTTAAGACTTCGCCTTCCAATGCAGGGGGTGTGGGTTTGATCCCTGGTTGGGGAGCTAAGATCCCACATGCCTCTTGGCCAAAAAACCAAAACATAAAACAGAAGCAATACTGTAACAAATTCAATAAAGACTTTAAAAATAGTAAAAAAAAAAAAAAAAAAAAAAAAAGAGCTTAGCCTTGGCCAGAGAACATCCACTCTAGATTGAGAGTTAACCTAGTCCTGGGGACTGAGCATGATGAAGCTCTTATCTTGCTGTGCATCCCAGAGTAGGTCAGGGACTTTATATTAGTGTAGGACTAGAACAAGGGCCCACGGTACACTGGAGGAAACCTCACAGTGGTGAGTTCAGGGGACTGTCTGCTATCTAATCACCAAAACCTCCTTTGGAGAAGAGAGGATCAGAGAAACTGGTACCCAAGTTCCCTTCCAGCTTATCTGCCCAGGACCAGTACTACTTTTAGAACATTAAAACCATAGTAAGAAGCACGTTGTGCTATAACTACATGTGAAACTGGGAGCAGGGAGAGTAGGGGATTCCCAAACTGGGGAGAGTATAATACACAGATTCCAAGGCTAAGGGGGCTTGGAGATGTGCATTTTATGAAAACTCTTCAGGTGATTTTGATGTACAATCAAGTTTTGGAATAAGTGAAATAAAGCATGTTTTTATTTAGTTGTATCTCCCCCGCCCCCGTTTTGTTTTATTTTGAATTGTGATGAAATACATATAACATCTTAACCATTTTTAAGTATATCGTTCAGTGGCATTAAGTACATTCACATTTTTGTGCAATCATCACCACCATCCATGTCCAGATCTCTTTTCATCTTGTAAAACTGAAACTCTGTACCCATTAAATAATAATTTCCCTTTCCTTTATTTAGTTGTATGTATCTTATTTTGTCAAATAATCTCTATAATTTTTGAGTAATTTTCACTCAAATCCCAATTTCTGTGCTCAAATCTAACATATATTATAAAACTTCTCATTTTCTTCAAAACTAAAAAATAAAATGTTCTAGAGAGATAACACAAAAATGTTCAGAGAGGACAATTTACGATTAACACAGGTGAAATATGACTTAGATGGTGATTATATGATTTGATGACACTGAAATCTGGGCCAAGCTGGGTTTTGATTTGTGAAATTTGTCCCATTCCCTTGAAAGATGTCAAATGTTATCTTCTCACCTACATCATGTGACAGCATTTCTGCTAATAAACCACACCATATTTCCATTCCTGCTGGACTGTCATACTAAAATGACAAGTTATGGGAGATTATATAGAGCTGGCCAAGTTTACTAAGCCCTTCAGGGAAAGTCTCTAAATTATCCTTATCTCTTATAAAGACAAAGTTGTTTAAGGATAAAAAATTGTGGAGTTCTGAGATGAGATAACAGAAAATTCCTTGGCTTCACAAAGCAATTATTTATTAAACCCATATTTCCATAGAACATACACATTTATCAATAAAATCCCTTTAGATCATAGAGACTAAGATAGGCCATAATGATGAGGATGATTAAAGTTAAAAACAGGAGCATTTAAATCTTAATTCTGTTTCAGCCTAGTGTTTATTTATATAATATTATGTCATGCTGTACACTGTAATAGGCCCAAAAATGTCACACAAAAGACATGCAACGTCCCTGCTTTAAAATACTTAAAATTTAGTTGAGAAAACAGAGCATACACTAAAAAAGGTAAATAATAATAAAAGATAGTCTATAGCTAGATGTCAAAATAAATGGTAAAAAAATATAAGAATTCAGACCAGAAAGACAGTAATATAGGATGGAGTGATCATTTAAGTATGATTTCCAGGAAGTCGAAATTGTGCCGAATCCTGAAAGACGAATTTTTATAGCTGAAAAGATGAAAGAGAGAAGCAAACAAGAAAATAAGCTTGAGCAAAATCACAGATACAAGAAATAAGATGTTGGGTTCAAGCATACAGGTTAAGAAGGAAAATCTGGCTTTCATTGGTAGCCTTAATTTAGAGGAACCATAGGGGAAAGCATAGGGATAGTTTCAATGGTATTAATATGTGGGCAAAGAAGAAGGACCTTAAAAACTAATTGAAATATTTGAACTTTATCCTGTATACCAGTAATCACCAAATATTTTTGAACATGTACCCCTTTCAATTTTGAACCTGCATTCATAATGTATTTATATTTATTTATAAATTATATATTAGTGAACCACTAATTTATAATTCATATACAAAGAGTTGAGATTTTAAAAGAATATAAAAAACATAAAAATAATTTTAAATACCTTGCTAATCATGACAGTTTCATACTATCACTACTTAATATCTCAAGGCACAGTAGCTACTGGGGGTGCATTGCAGCATAACGGTAGTAAATAAAAGTCCTTATTTCACTTGACCTTAGCCAGAAGGCTGAGAAGTGATGAAAGTTCATATTTCTAACAATCTTTTGACTTACTTCAGATTATTTGGCAGTAAGATCTGATTAGACAATCACATTTAACCTTATATGACAAAGCGCTCTTAAGAGGGGATAAAGAAATAGCTGTGCCATTTTTCAAGACTTAGAAAAAAAGAACAAAAAACATCTCAGTAATGTTTTTGTTGATTGTTTGTTGGAAAGAATATTTTGGATACACTAGGTTAAATAAAATATACTATGACAATTAATTTCACCTGTTTCTTCTTACTTCTTAAAGTGTAGCTATTAGAAAATTGTTAATTGCACAGATGGATAGCATTGTATTTTCATTGTACTGCTCTAGATACTGAAATGGCTGAAATGTGAATGATGATTGAAAGCAAGATTATTCTGAATAAAGTTTTAAATATACTGTTGTATTCACTGCCTGATTTAATCAGATTATCTTTCACTGGGCATATATTTTGTTTTTTAATATCACAAATTCTATGGATATTCAATGCGAATATACAAGGAAAAAAGACAAGGGGAGTCTATGAGGATGGTACAGGGAGTTGCCAACCAGGACAGCAAAATCCTTCCTCTTACACATCATGATCCAGATATAATCTGTATTTGGGAGATGAAGAGTGGGGTGCACAGAAAAAGGCAAGACAGTACCTACCAAGGCAAAATCATCACCGAAGCCAGCCCTCCTCACCCCCACCTTCACCAGGAGCTCAGCCAGCGCACGTGAATAGTGCCAGTATAAGACCAGACACGCTGCAGTGACAGATGGGGAGCATGTGTCACTGCTGGACAATGTCAGCACACTCACCAATGACATCATTCAGCGGAAGACAGAGGGGCAGAGTGATGCCTCCAGCTTCCCCTATTATCACGCTGTCATGGAGTCAGACAGGGAGGAGCACTGTCCTTTGAAAGAGATCAAGGTCGCTAAGTAAGTTGATCAGAACTAGATTTGGAGACTCATGTTGCTGAAAAGTGTCAGTGAGGTTTTAAGGTTAAAAATATTAGATTTGAAAAGAAAAATGAACGGGGACAGAGGGATGGCTAGTTCACAAATGCATCAATAAACAGTGGTAGTGAGATTAACAGTGGTTAGTGCTTATTTGAGCAGCAGTACATCAGGGAGGGAAAGCCATTAGACTTTAAATAGTCTAGAGTCTCTCTGTATATATAGTTTTAGTTTCTTTTTGCAATTTTGCTCCCGGATTCTCAAGAAAAGTTTTCAAAAAGGCTACTTGCAACACCCTTTGAAGAACTAACTACTTGGAACCTAATACTGCCAGATCGGCCATGATGGGTAGGTATGAAATAAGGGTCTTATCTCAGATTTGCTATTACCCACTTTCATTCTTCTCCCCGCCCCCTCCGACCAGGGATTGAACCTGGGCCCTGGCAGTGAAAGAGCCAAGTCATAACCACTGGACCGCCAGGGAACTCCCAGCCCACTTTCATTCTTGACAATATGTGAAAGAGTTTTAATTTAAATAAAATCTCAAAAAGTTTAGTAATTTGATTCAATAACCACATTTTAAGTAAATTATATCACAACATTAATTTAACCCTAGAAACGATTTTTTAAAGTAAAAGAAGAAATTTTGCTCAGCTATTAGGAAAACCTATTGAACCAAAATAAAGGTTTTAATATATTGGAGTGTGTTTTTTGGGGTTATGCATTATCCTCTGAAAATAAGGAATCAATGGTACAGTTGTGTTTTTTTTTTTTTTTTCATTTTTAGGAGACATAAGATTGGAAACAACATTTAAATCCTCTTCTAATAACATAATTCTTTAAACCTTCCAGGGTCTGCCATTACTTTGTGGAAATACTTTCTGTTTTCACTTTTTCAGCTGAAAATACTGCACAGTAGTATTTAGATCTGTGAGGATTAATTCATGGTGATATACCATGCCACAAAAATATGAGCATTCGTGTTACATGTTCATTTACATTTTTCCTAATTAAATACTTCATTGTAAACCTGACTTTTTCCTCCTGAGAATGACTATATTCACTGTGGTTTAGAATGACAACTTTTAGTAAAGAGCCCATTTATAATATTAATTAGTAAAGCATCTACTACCATTAGACTAGAGCCATGGACCTATCAACAGGTCTATTCTACACTCCCAGTTTCAAAGATAAGATATAATTCCTCTCTTTATTGACATGATATTTAGTATGAAATATCTGTAAGGAAACTAACTTTACAATTTTAATTTGTGCAGGTGTTGGAGAAATAACACATTCTGTAATTATATGACATTAAAGAAAGGTTTGCTCCTGTGACCCAAGTAACAGAAGTTAAAATTTAACTGAAACACTAGATCCTATTTTAATATTACTTTTTACTACTGTCCAATACTTTTTAGTATTTACTATTATGACTTACAGGGGTTTTTTTTTTTCACAACTCTGCCTAATAAATATTTGCCCATGAGGAAATGTTGGAGGAAGAAATACCCTAAGAACAAATTAAGAAAATACTTAGCAGAGATTCAATTATTCACCGAGAAAGAGTCTAACTTGTTTAATGTTTATCAAAAAAGTATCTTCTTATCAAAATGTTCATGTAACTATCAATGGTTATTATATCAACCCGTATTCACAAAATAATATAAGACCTATGGGAACAGGAATGTTTTACCTTTTTAAAAAATTATTACTATAGCAATCTGTGTACAAAGTGATAATTGGCACACAGTAGGTATGCAATAAAAAGTTTTAAGTGAAAGAATGGATAAACTGCTTAAATCTATTAATTCACCTTTTCCTTCAACAAACATTTATGAACATACAGAAATATTTACCATATAGACACTAGAGATAAAGATGAATAAGACATGGTCCTCAACCTCGAAAAAACTCTCAGTCAATGGAAAAAAAATAAAAACAGATAATAATAGCAAACACATGCATGTGCAATGATTTCAATTTTCATGAAATTCTATGTGCACACTTTGAACACACAGAACACATTGATCTTGTGAGGACCGTGGGGAGAGGGATGTGGGTCAGGAAATGTTTCTTGAAAGAAATGAGTATTAAATGATGAACAACTGTCAACCAAATAAAAAAGAAAGAGAAGAATACCTCAGACAGAGGGAAGCAGGAAGATGAGAAAAAGAAGGAGATGTTCAGAAAGAACAAGTTCCATGGGGCTGTGGATTAGATGAAAGGCAGAGAGCTGGAAAGGAAGACAGAGGCCGGATTGTAGAACTTGTTTTTGAACTTTATCTTACCGGTAATGGCGAGCCTTTAAAAGTCTTAAGTGAAGATAATAGGTTTTTATATTAGATAATTACTCTGGCAACTAGGTAAAAGATAGATTAGACTGAAGGTGAAATGATATTCCAGTCATCAAGTAGAGCTGATAAGGGCTTCAACTAAAACAGTAGCATCTTCTAGCAAGACAGCATCTCATTCCCACAATGCTTAGCACAGCAATTCTCAATCTCTGGAGTCTATTAGAACCATGTAGAGGCTTGTTTCAAACTACCCATGGCCCCTCCACCCCCTCTAAGGATTTTCCCTAAGGAGTGCTCCCCTTTTTCCAATGAGAATCACTGACATCGTGACCTATTATTAATGACATCTATAAGTGTGTCATAGCTCTCAGGTGTTTGGAGGAGAAAAAGGTTGAAAACCATAAACCATTTAGAAGGTAAAATCACCGGGACTTAGTAATTAAATAAGTTCATGGAAGAGTGGACTATAAAGTCTAGAGTCATTGTGTGAACTGGATGCATATGATAGAGCCATCAACTGAGATAAGCAAGAGGGTGCAAAGAAGAAGCAAGTTTAGAGTCTTAAGTGCTTGCAGAACATTTGAGTAGAAAGGTCAACAGAGGTTGGAAGTAACAGTCTGAGAACTGGGGAAGAAATCTCAGCTGGAGACTTGAAGTCATCAGGATATAAATGACAGCTAAAATACAAGTAAAGGAATTTCTTGTAGACCAAGAAGAAATGGAGGGTCAAAATAGACCCAAGAGAACCTGTAGAGTCCTCCTTAGGGAGTGGGCAATGAGGAGCTCCAGAAGACAGCTAACAAGAAATTGCAAGGAAAAAAAAAAAAGTGAAGAAGAAAAAGGAAAAAAAGAAGGAGGAAGAGGACCACCACTGCCACCTGGAGGGGCTCTTCTGAAACCACCAAGTAAGAAGAGTTTCAAAAAAAGGTGGTGATCAAGAGTGCAATGCAGTAGAATAGTTCAACTAGATAAGCATTTGGAGTCCCCTGCTTTGGGCAGTAAGCTGGTATCCTGAGCTTTGCCAGAAGAAATTCCTTGGAGACTTAGAGGTAGGAGACAGGTTATATGGGACTGAGGAGTGAGTAGGAATTGAGGAAATGACTAAGGCACAAAGAGCCTACTCTTTGAAGAAGTTAAAATACATTAATTCTTTCTTGCTGCACTGCTTCATTACTGTGTTTACTCACTAAAAAGAATTTGTTCTCATTTTTTTTCTTTGTTTTTATTTTTTTAACCTCTTTATTGGAGTATAATTGCTTTACAATGTTGTGTTAGTTTCTGCTGTATAACAAAGTGAATCAGCTATACATATACATATATCCCCATATCCTCTCCCTCTTGCGTCTCCCTCCCACCCTCCCTATCCCACCCCTCTAGATGGTCACAAAGCACGAAGCTGATCTCCCTGTGCTATGCGGCTGCTTCCCACGAGCTACCTATTTTAAATTTCGTAGTGTATATATGTCAATGTCACTCTCTCACTTCGTCCCAGGTTAAACTTCCCCCACCCCGTGTTCTCAAGTCCATTGTCTACGTCTGCGTCTTTACTCCTGTCCTGGCCCTAGGTTCTTCAGAACACTTTTTTTTTTTTTTAAGATTCCATATATATGTGTTAGCATACAGTACTTGTTTTTCTCTTTCTGACTTACTTCACTCTGTATGACAAACTCTAGGTCCATCCACCTCACTACAAATAACTCAATTTCGTTTCTCTTTATGGCTGAGTAATATTCCATTGTATATATGTGCCACATCTTCTGTCGATGGACACTTAGGTTGCTTCCATGTCCTGGCTATTGTAAATAGAGCTGCAGTGAGCATTGTGGTACATGACTCTTTTTGAATTATGGTTTTCTCAGGGTATGTGCCCAGTAGTGGGATTGCTGGGTCGTATGGTAGTTCTACTTTCAGTTTTTTAAGGAACCTCCATACTATTCTCCATAGTGGCTGTATCAATTTACATTCCCACCACCAGTGCAAGAGGGTTCCCTTTTCTCCACACCCTCTACAGCATTCATTGTTTGTAGATTTTTTAATGATGGCCATTCTGACCGGTGTGAGGTGATACTTCATTGTAGTTTTCAGTTACATTTCTCTAATGATTAGTGATGTTGAGCATGCTTTCATGCATTTGTTGGCAGTCTGTATATCTTCTTTGGAGAAATGTCTATTTAGGTCTTCTGCCCATTTTTGGATTGATATTGAGCTGCATGAGCTGCATGTATATTCTGGAGATTAATCCTTTCTCAGTTGCTTTGTTTGCAAATATTTTCTCCCATTCTGAGGGTTGTCTTTTAGTCTTGTTTATGGTCTCCTTTGCTGTGCAAAAGCTTTTAAATTTCATTAGGTCCCATTTGTTTATTTTTGCTTCTATTTCTATTTCTCTAGGAGGTGGGTCAAAAAAGGATCTTGCTGTGATTTATGTCATAGAGTGTTCTGCCTGTCTTTTCCTCTAAGAGTTTTATAGTGTCTGGCCTTACATTTAGGTCTTTAATCCATTTTGAGTTTATTTTTGTGTATGGTGTTAGGGAGTGTTCTAATTTCATTCTTTTACATGTAGCTGTCCAGTTTTCCCAGCACCACTTATTGAAGATGCTGTCTTTTCTCCATTGTATATTCTTCCTTCCATTATCAAAGATAAGGTGACCATATGTGTGTGGGTTTATCTCTGGGCTTTCTATCCTGTTCCATTGATCTATATTTCTGTTTTTGTGCCAGCACCATGCTGTCTTGATTACTGTAGCTTTGTAGTATAGGCTTAAGTCAGGGAGCCTGATTCCTCCAGCTCTGTTTTTCTTTCTCAACATTGCTTTGGCTATTTGGGGTCCTTTGTGTGTCCATACAAATTGTAAAATTTTTTGTTCTAGTTCTGTGAAAAATGCCATTCGTAGTTTGATAGGGATTGCATTGAATCTGTAGATTGCTTTGGGTAGTATAGTCATTTTCACAATGGTGATTCTTCCAATCCAAGAGCATGGCATATCTCTCCATCTGTTTGTATCATCTTTAATTTCTTTCATCAGTGTCTTATAGTTTTCTGCATACAGGTCTTTTGTCTCCTTAGGTAGGTTTATTCCTAGGTATTTTATTCTTTTTGTTGCAATGGTAAATGGGAGTGTTTCCTTAATTTCTCTTTCAGATTTTTCATCATTAGTGTATAGGAATGCAAGAGATTTCTGTGCATTAATTTTGTATCCTGCTACTTTACCAAATCATTGATTAGCTCTAGTAGTTTTCTGGTAGCATCTTTAGGATTCTCTATGCATAGTATCATGTCATCTGCAAACAGTGACAGTTTTACTTTTTCTTTTCCAGTTTAGATTCCTCTTATTTCTTTTTCTTCTCTGATTGCTGTGGCTAAAACTTCCAAAACTATGTTGAATAATAGTAGTGAGAGTGGGCAACCTTGTCTTGTTCCTGATTTTAGTGGAAATGGTTTCAGTCTTTCACCATTGAAAACGATGTTGGCTGTGGGTTTGTCATGTATGGCCTTTATTACGTTGAGGTAAGTTCTCTCCATACCTACTTTCTGGAGGGTTTTTATCATAAATGGGTGTTGAATTTTGTCAAAAGCTTTTTCTGCATCTATTGAGATTATCATACGGTTTTTATCCTTCAATTTGTTAATATGGTGTATCACATTGATTGACTTGCATATATTGAAGAATCCTTGCATTTCTGGGATAAACCCCACTTGATCATGGTGTATGATCCTTTTAATGTGCTGTTGGATTCTGTTTGCTAGTATTTTGTTGAGGAATTTTGCATCTATGTTCATCAACAATATTGGCCTGTAGTTTTCTTTTTTTGTGGCATCTTTGTTTGGTTTTGGTATCAGGGTAATGGTGGCCTCATAGAATGACTTTGGGAGTGTTCCTCCCTCTGCTATAGTTTGGAAGAGTTTGAGAAGGATAGGCGTTAGCTCTTCTCTAAATGTTTGATAGAATTCTCCTGTGAAGCCATCTGGTCCTGGCTTTTGTTTGTTGGAATATTTTTAATCACAGTTTCAAGTTCAGTGTTTGTGATTGGTCTGTTTATATTTTCTATTTCTTCCTGGTTCAGTCTCAGAAGGTTGTGCTTTTCTAAGAATTTGCCCATTTCTTCCAGGTTGTCCATTTTATTGGCATATAGTTGCTTGCAGTAATCTCTCATGATTCTTTGTAATTCTGCAGTGTCAGTTGTTACTTCTCCCTTTTCATTTCTAATTCTGTTGATTTGAGTCTTCTCCCTTTTTTTCTTGATGAATCTGGATAATGGTTTATCAATTTTGTTTAACTTCTCAAAGAACCAGCTTTAGTTTGATTGATCTTTGCTATTCTTTCCTTCATTTCTTTTTCTTTTATTTCTGATCTGATTTTTATGATTTCTTTCCTTCTGCTAACTTTGGGGTTTTTTTGTCATTCTTTCTCTAATTGCTTTAGGTGTAAGGTTAGATTGTTAATTTGAGATGCTTCTTGTTTCTTGAGGTAGGATTGTATTGCTATAAACTACCCCCTTAGAACTGCTTCTACTACATCCCATAGGTTTTGGGTCGTCGTGTTTTCATTGTCATTTGTTTCTAGGTATTTTTTTATTGCCTCTTTGATTTCTTCAGTGATCTCTTGGGTATTTAGTAGTGTATTGTTTAGCCTCCATGTGTTTGTATTTTTTTTCCTGTAACTGATATCTAGTCTCATAGTGTTGTGGTTGGAAAAGATACTTGATATGATTTCAATTTTCTCAAATTTACTGAGGCTTGATTTGTGACCCAAGATATGATCTATCCTGGAGAATGTTCCATGAGCACTTGAGAAGAAACTGTATTCTGTTGTATTTGGATGGAATGTCCTATAAATATCAATTAAGTCCATCTTGTTTAATGTGTCATTTAAAGCTTGTGTTTCCTTATTTATTTTCATTTTGGATGATCTGTCCATTGGTGAAAGTGGGGTGTTAAAGTCCCCTACTATGATTGTGTTTCTGTCAATTTCTCTGTTTATGGCTGTTAGCATTTGCCTTGTGTATTGAGGTGCTCTTATGTTGGGTCCATAAATATTTACAATTGTTATATCTTCTTCTTGGATTGATCCCTTGATCATTATGTAGTGTCCTTCTTTGTCTCTTGTAATAGTGTTTATTTTAAAGTCTATTTTGTCTGATATGAGAATTGCTACTCCAGCTTTCTTTTGATTTCCATTTGCATGGAATATCTTTTTCCATCCCCTCATTTTCAGTCTGTATGTGCCCCTAGGTCTGAAGTGACAGCATATATATGGGTCTTGTTTTTGTATCCATTCAGCCAGTCTATGTCTTTTGGTTGGAGCATTTAATTCATTTACATTTAAGGTAACTATGGATATGTTCCTATTCCATTTTCTTAATTGTTTTGGGTTTGTTTTTGCAGGTCTTTTCCTTCTCTTGTGTTTCCTGCCTGGAGAAGTTCCTTTAGCGTTTGTTGCAAAGCTGGTTTGGTGGTGCTGAATTCTCTTAGCTTTTGCTTGTCTGTAAAGGTTTTAATTTCTCCGTCAAATCTGAATGAGATCATTGCTGGGTAGAGTAATCTTGGTTGTAGGTTTTTCCCTTTCATCACTTTAAATATTTCTTGCCACTCCCTTCTGGCCTGCAGAGTTTCTGCTGAAAGATCAGCTGTTAATCTTATGGGGATTCCCTTGTATATTATTGTTGCTTTTCCCTTGCTGCTTTTAATATTTTTTCTTCGTATTTAATTTTCCATAGTTTGATTAATATGTGTCTTGGCATGTTTCTCCTTTCATTTATCCTGTATGGGACTCTCTGTGCTTCCTGGACTTGATTGACTACTTCCTTTCCCATATTAGGGAAGTTTTCAACTATAATCTCTTCAAATATTTTCTCATTCCCTTTCTTTGTCCCTTTTTTTCTGGGACCCCTAGAATTCAAATGTTAGTGCATTTAATGTTGTCCCAGAGGTCTCTGAGACTGTCCTCAATTCTTTTCATTCTTTTTTCTTTATTTTGCTCTGTAGTAGTTATTTCCACTATTTTATCTTCCAGGTCACTTATCCGTTCTTCTGCCTCAGTTATTCTGCTATTGATTCCTTCTAGAGAATTTTTAATTTCACTTATTGTGTCATTCATCATTGTTTGTTTGCTGTTTTGTTCTTCTAGGTCCTTGTTAAACATTTCTTGTATTTCCTCCATTCTATTTCCAAGATTTTGGATCATCTTTACTATCATTACTCTGAATTCTTTTTCAGGTAGACTGCCTAGTTCCTCTTCATTTGTTTGGTCTGGTGGGTTTTTACTTTGCTCCTTCATCTGCTGTGTATTTCTCTGTCTTCTCGTTTTGCTTAACTTACTGTGTTTGGGGTCTCCTTTTCGCAGGCTGCAGGTTCATAGTTCCCGCAGTGAATTGTGCATGTGTGGGCCGCAAATCTCTCTCCTTCCAGAACCAATGCCCCGAAGCTCCCAGGGCGGCTACACCAACCACTGAGGCAGAGCTGTGGAGCCCCAATCCCTAGTCGGCCACCATTCAAGGGCTGGAAACCTTATTCCTTTCTGACTTGCCCATCATCCAGGCAATGTCATTTTTTAAAGAAGAATTAAGCATTGAAGTTCTGAGGCTGTCAAAATCATCAGAGCCGTGTGGCTGACAGGGTCTTGGTGCTGCAGCCAGGTGTCAGACCTGAGCCTCTGAGGTGGGAGAGCTGAGTTCAGGATATGGGACCACCAGAGACCTCCCGGCCCCATGTAATGTCAGTCAGCAAGAGCTCTCCCAGAGATCTCCATCTCAACACTACAACCCAGCTCCACTCAATGACCAGCAAGCTCCAGTGCTGGACATCCCATGCCAAACAACTAGCAAGACAGGAACACAACCCCACCCATTAGCAGAGAGGCTACCTACAATCATACTAAGTTCACAGACACCTCATTTTTTTAATTAGAAAAGAAATGCCTAATCACATAAAGTTTTCCCAATTGTGAAGCCAGGAAATACAAACTATTATGTCCACTTTTTCAATGCAAAAATTCTAAAACCACTTAAGAAGACTCCACCTAGATTGAAAGCAAGTATACTCCAACTAAATTCTTCTTGATTCTTGGCATAACCTGGCTATCAACTTTGAAACCAAGTGAGGACAGTTTAAATCAAAGCAAGGACTGGTTTCTGCCAAACAATTGAAGTTTTGCTTAAATGAAGCTTTTTTTCCCTTAATCTTATCCTCTAAACTCCAAATTCAATCTGCAGCATAGGTCTACATACTAGGTTATAAAAATGAGAGGAGAAAATAGAATAAAGTTATATAAAATAGAAATTGGCTTTTTTTTTAAGCAGCAAAACTTGAGACGTTCCACAATAAAGTATATTCAGAGGAAGTTACACATAGCGGCTCTCTGAGAGATCCATATATATGGCACCATAAGCTTGTTGATTACATTGACCATATATTATGCATCTTGGTATTCATTCAGCTATTCACTCAACAAATATTAATAAGTATCTAGTAGTGTGCCAGACGGAAGTCCTAGTGTTAGGGATATAGCTTACAGTTGGCATAAAAGGCAATAAAATTTATAAAGCAATACTCTTAAAGTCTGACACATGCTAAAATTGAAGAAGGAGCAAGAATTTTTAGTTTAATTTGGGGGACTGAGAATAAATAATCAGGAAATGTCTCCTGAGGAAGTGTACTTGAGCTGGAATCTACAGGACACATGTGAGTTAGCCAAGTGAAGAGGAGAAAGTCTGCAGGCAAGAGAGAGCATGGAGCATTTCAGGAGCTGAAGGAAGTTTGATTTGGCTGGAGTCTTGTGTGAATGGAAACCTGGCAAGGCATGAAACTGGAGAGCTGGGTAGTTAGGGTCCAGATGATGTAAGCCACGTGTTGTAGGCTGCCTCTGAGAAAGCCAGAAAGATCCCCGGCTTGTGTAACCTTTAGTTCTGGAGTGTGGGCTGGATTATTGCCTCACTCCTGATGAAGAGTATACAGGCATAGCTCAAAGATACTGCATGTTCGGTTCCAGACCACCTCAATAAAGCAAATACACAATAAAGCAAATCACACAAAATATTGGTTTCTCAGCATATGTAAAAGTTATGTTTACACTATACTGTAGTGTATTAAGTGTGCAATAGCATTACATCAAAAAAACAATGTATATAACTTAATTTAAAAATACTTTATTTCTAAAAAAACACTAACCATCATCTGGGCCTTCAGGGAGTTGTAATCTTTTTGCTGGTGGAGGGTTTGAAATATTGCAAGAATTACCAAAATGTGACACAGAGACACAAAGTAAGCAAATGCTGTTGGAAAAATGGTGCCGATAGACTTGCTTGAGGCAGGGTTGCCACAAACCTTCAGTTTGTGAAAAACAAAATATCTTGAAGCACAATACAATGAGATGTGCCTGAACAGCAAAAGTGATGGGCTGTCACTTCCAAGACTAGGTTATAAAAAGACTGTGGCTTCTGTTTTAGGTGTTGCCTCTCCTTCTGGATCACTCATCCATCTCTCACTCTGGGGGAAACCAAGTGCCATGTCATGACGCAGTCCTTTGGAGAGGCCCCCATGTCCTTTGAGGTTCACATGAGTGAGTCTGGAACCAAATTCTCCCCAAGTTGCGCCTTGAGATGACTGCAGCCCTAGCTGACACCTTGACTGCAGCTTTGTGAGAGATCATGAAGTCAGTACTACCCACTCCTTGACACCTGACGCAGAGAAACTGTGAGATAATAAATGTGTGTTCCTTCTAGCCACTAAGTTTTGGAGTAACTTGCTAACACAGCAGTAGATAGCTAATATACCGTGAAAAAAATTGGGTTGAGCATTAACCTAATGGAATGAGAATATGTTAAAGGGTTTTAAGCAGGAAAGAACAATAAACATGTCCCTATTTGCAATTTTAGACATTCTGTAAGCTGTCAAAATAAGGCTGAAAGGATAACCTAGAACCATCCACGAAAATAAACATTTAAACAAGTAACAATTTCTGCTACAAAATTCTAGTTCTGAAGTTCAGTATTCTATATAAAACTTCCACCTCACTACTCAAATTAATGTCAACATTCAACCTGATTAATTTCTTAAAAACTATAGCACTTCCCCCTTCCTCTTCAGGTCCACTGGCTCACTGCCTTAATTTAGGCCTCTATCATCTCCAACCTAGCTCACTGGCAATACCCTCCTAATCATTTCCCCACCTAAAGTCTGATGCCCTTCCAATCCATTCCCAACTACCAAAAAAGCGGGTAGTCTAAAGGGACTATAAAAGAGAAGGCTAATCACATTCTACTCCATCAGATTATAGGAAACAATTTGATCTGCTCTGCAAGTCATACGTACACTTCAGTGACCTGACACCTTCTTCTTCTGCATCAGCCCCCGAATTGTAAGTTGTTACACTACTCCAAATTTAATAGGCTCTCAAAACAATCTGTAGAGTGCTTAGTATAATTTTTCATCAAATTAAAAGAGCTGAACCCATTAATCAATAGGTAAGTTTGTCCTACATGAATCTCAAAGAAGGAGCCACATGTGGAAGCATTTTCAATTGTTCTCACAGCTTTCAAATATAAGCTCCAATTTAGAGAAATTAAAATACTGGAAAGAAAAAAAATTTTTCATTCTTTTTGATCAGTGAAGCCAAACACATTTGGGAAAAAAATTTCAGACTCACATCTCATCAGAAAACTATTCCATTTACCAGCTTGACACCTCTGCATAGCACTTCACAACACAGGATAAGTCCATGGCCCACTCGGGGAGACACAATTTTGTAAGTATTCAGAAACAAAGCAAGATTAGTACCTCAGGAACCATTAGCATTTCCAAAAGCATTATATGAATTGTTCCTGTGTGAGACATTTAATTGTAAAAAGGAAACTGATAATCAATTCGTGGTCATTTCAACTGTATGGTTGTTTCAAGCAATACTGAAGTCATAACATCCTTTAGCCAAGTAACAAACTGTGAAGTGAATATGGAAAATTCCAACAATGAAGAAAGGAAAGGTCTCTTTCTTTTCTAAAATCCAACAACCTTATCTATGCAATAAAAGTAAACAGAAGTGTTCAACTAAACCCTTAGCTTTTATTTATATAAATGATGTAGCCATATTCTGTGAAGTTTATTGAAAAATTACACATAATCATCTATTCTTAAAATTGCTTTCATTGAGCAAAACTCTAATCATCATTAGTCATTTCTTTTATAACTTTTGACAAGGTCAAATATTGAAGTTCAGAGGTACCATCAAGGTAGAAAGTGAAAAATATTCTTTTAAACCACTATGATATACTTCCAAATATGAAATAGCCCTCCATTCTACAGTAATACTAATTAGTCTGTAAGCTAATTCTGCAAATTGAAACCCATTTTTTAAAAAATTTAATTGCGTAAGTCAAAATTAATGTCAAAAAATCTTCTGTAACTTATTAAGTAAACAATCAAAATAAATTATTCACTAATATTCAGAAATTTTTATGTTCACCTTGCTGTAAAGTCAGTTTAAAATGACTTAAAAAAAATCTTTTGAGTTTTTTTTTCTAATCAGGATTAGAATAACCATGATGAAGAAGTTAAGACAACTGTTAAGTAAACATCTATTTTCTAACATTTTGAGATAAGTAATAACACCTCTATAAATACCACATAACAAGAAGAATCCATTTATGTCTTATTTGCAATTTACACTTCACATAGATGGTTCAGAATCATAAAAGCATCCATGGAGAGAGATTTAAAAATCATTATATGACAATATTTGTTTAATAGAAAGTGATGGCTTAAATGCTACAATATGTTTCTGAGTATCTTCACATTAAATAGTAATTGAACAAAAAGCCCCCTGGTTCTGCTCAAGGGCAAGTCCCACAAAGCTCCTCATTATTGGAATTTCCAACTTGGAAGCCAAACTAAATAACAAGGAGTAATTTGCCAATTAGAACTTCCTGCTCTTTTCTCTTTATTCCTTAAACACCATTCAGGGGCTGAACTGGTCAAACACTTTTAGCTTCAAAACAGCAACTGAAAGGATTTAATTTGTGTCTCTCCAAGGTGAAGCTGTCAAGAGGCAGCCCTGATGCAGTCCATGTCCCCCTGCAGCAATTTCCCCTCAACACAGAGAAGTGGGTTTCCACTCTTGCAGAATATGGAGTTTCCTTTTCTCATTTCCCATTATTTCATTTCAATTAATGACCTCCAAATTTTATACTTGTGTAACTACTGGGCTTAAGAAGCTTGAGCCAAAGTGTCCCTGGAATCTGTTAATGTCTTCAGACCAAACCTGTGTACATACCGGAAACAAAGAACTTCACAGGGGCCTGACACAGATTAGAATGAGGACCATGAAAACGGTGTGAAACCCTAAACTGTGTGGCCCTAGACAGGATCACAGTATTCTCTTATTAGTGTAGGCCATGGCAAGAGAAGCGGTAAAATAACTTAGAGATCCTTGGCAACATTTGCATTTCTCGCCTGCATTTTCCTAATAGTAATCCGAGTCAACATCTCTTCTTGTTATTCAATTTTAAATGCCCAATGATTAACAGAATTTAGATGCAGACTTTTAAATTGCAAACATACTCACAGATTAACACTAAATCAGTGAAATCCAGTCCTCTTTTTCAACCTAAGGAGACCTGACTTGAGGCTCAGGGCTTCCCCATCAAAGACCCACTAGCACTAGAAAAAGAGGCTTCACTTTGCTTACTCTGAGCCTGTAAATGACCCCAAGGGAACTGCTCACTCCTCTGAACCCTGGGCCAGTAAAGCTGGTTAAGGAGAAACTGCTTGTCAAATGTTTTCTTGCAGAAAGTATTTGTAATCAGGGATTTCCCCCCCTCCCCCCAATTCAACCTATTTTGGATCTGTACTGATAATCCATTGAAAATACAGTAGTATTTCCATTTGTATACTTAAAAGTCAGTCTTAAAAATGAGAATGTGTTGCCTCTATTAATGGACCACTTGAAAGATTACCCAGGTTGAGAGAAGTTATTTTTATCGTAGTAGATAGCAGACCTACTGAGCTAAGAGGTGACAGATCTCTGAGCTAAGAGTTGACAAAGATTCTCTTCATGACCAAACTTAAGTCAAGCTCTTCTGACCTCTTTTTCAACTAGCCCTCGACTTTTGGGCTCCCATGTTCTTCTCTGCATTGTCCAATTTTAGTGAGAATCTTGCTAAGTTGCTTTAGCCAGAAACCCCCATCCTCTGTATCTGATCACCTTCAATATCTGATCCACCAGGTGATATGTGATCACTCAAGCCTGCCTTCAGCAAGAATCCTGTTAGTTCAGTTTAGCCAGAACTCCTCTTAAGCCTGAGGTTTCCTCTTAGTAATTTCCATCTGCTGACCCCCAGCCTACTCCTTGGCTACAAGTCCCCACTTTTCCTTGTTGTATTTGGAGTTGACTCCAATCTCTCTCCCCCACTGCAAAACTCCATTGTGTGGTCCTTATACCTATCTCAAGAGTCCCCTGAACAAAGTCTGCCTTACTGTTCTTTAACAGTATCATGAATAATTTTTTCTTTAACAGAGGTCAGGAGAGATTAATCCTTTTTTAAACTGGTTGTTAGGACAAGCTTCCTTACTTCCTAGGCTGTTTTAAAAGGGTCTGGGGAGTGTAAAGTGAAAATAAATATTATAGAGATAAGGTATCAGGAAATATAAAGAACTTGAATTTCATACCAGTGTCTTACTATTATTGCACTACTCTGGGAATGTTTCAGTTCAAATAAACTAGATCAACAGAAATTTATAGTCACAGAATTTAGAACTTTAGCAAATCTTAATGATTAATTGATTAATGATCATTTAATTCTTAACCCAAGCCATATGATTTTCCAGATAAAGAATTAAACTTACAGAAATAAGATTTAATAACAATATTTTAAAATTCTAGCAGAGGTTGATTTTACTTATACGTATTTTGCAATTAATTTCAAGTATTACTTAACATGTGAAAAGAATAGATTATTCTTACCTTCATAAAAGAACTTCAAAAATAATTTATTCAAAGCAAATATCCATTCTACCATCTTGCCAGGTGCCCAAATCAGAAAAAATGAAAGTCTCATGGATGCCTATTCATCTGTCACCACTAATAAAATGTGTCCTGAGTCTGTCACTTGGTCTCCATTCACACTGGTCCCTGCTCTTCCCAGGAGCTCATCATCTATCTCCCTGCATCAGTCTTACTCAGTTCCAATGCATCCTCCATACTGTTGCAATAATTATTTCTCCTCCACAGTTTTGATCTGTCATTCCCTTGCTTTCCAAGCTCTGGTGGCTCCCCATCACCCCCCTGTAGCATGGTATTCAATGACTTTTCATACTCTGACCAGTTTCCTTTGCTGCCCCTCCTCCACCCACATTTTAGGGTGGACCTGCACCCATCTTGACCATTTCACAAGAGTCACCCCTCCATGTCTTAGTTTATGCTTCTCAGTCTCTTGGCCCACCCACTTTTATTCTCCCCCTTCTCTATCTTGCACATTTTCATACATCTTCACTTCACCTCCTCTTTGAAATCTTTCTCCAAAAACACACAAAACAAATCAATTGATTACTCCTCCACAACAGTTTCTTATCACAGCACATTATATCATCGTATCTGCCTCTCTGAAATACCTTTAATCTCAACTTCCACATACACTCCAAAATTGTGAGCTGCCTATTTATTTTTGCAGCCATACTTTCCAGCAGAGTGCTTGTGTATAGAAAGCATCCTATAAACATGGAATCTAATCACTTTGGCAATGAATCCATTAACTGTCAATGGTCAAGAGTCATTGCAGAAATGATTTCCTACTGGATCATTTGCCATCATTAAAGAAAAGTTGAGGAACTTTCCTGGTGGGGCAGTGGTTAAGAATATGCCTGCCAGTGCAGGGGACACGGGTTCGAGCCCCGGTCCGGGAAGATCCCACATGTCACGGAGCAACTAAGCCCGTGCGCCACAACTACTGAGCCCGCGTGCCACAACTACTGAAGTCCATGTGCCTAGAGCCCGTGCTCTGCAACAAGAGAAGCTACCGCAGTGAGAAGCCCACACACTGCAACGAAGAGTAGCCCCCGCTCACCATAACGAGAGAAAGTCTGCACGCAGCAACAAAGGCCCAATACAGTCAAAAATAAATTAATTCATTCATTAATTTAAAAAAAAAAGAAAGAAAAGTTGAAAATTATAGAATAATTTAATATATATTAAATTTCAGCAATTAAGTAAATATATGGAAAACTACACTATTCTTAGATGATCATCAATTAATATTAATTGAGCCTACTGAAGTGCATGGCAGTGCTATGCACTGAGTGATTTTAAATAACATTAATAAAATTTAATCTCTGCCCATGGGAACTTACAATCTAAAAATTATGACATTGGCAACATACACAGTTCTGACTGTAAGCCGTAAGGATAATATATGTTATGTCACCGAGGTTGGGAGTTGCTAAATATAAATGAGTCTACAAAACACAGAAAAGCAGACATCAATATGGACATTGAATTGAGATCATTGTGAAATACCTGGCTCAGCGCTACATATATTTTATTTTACTTGCAGCTTCCTTCTTAAATAATTAGGATGTTTAAAAATGGTTATAATATATATATTTATGAAAAATGACGTGAAGCATATAATAGCTGGCTGCTCTACGGGATTAGATGCATGATAATGTAGAAACATATAAGTGATCAAGAGGCCATTTCTGGTTTTCACACTTAATGAAAGTTTCTGGATTGATTGTTTCCTGGAAATAATTTTATATGAATGTCTAATGAACATGTAACGTAAACACACACACACATACACACACACACACACACACACGGTCTCTAATTTATCTAAGCTACTTCCAAAAAATTGGTTACTATTACTTTGAGATAAAGAAAGTAAAGCCATACAGAGGCCATTGCAATACTATGATGATCACATTCTGATTTATTTTTCTGTGATTTTTCTAAAAGTTGTCTAGCCCCATTGCAATTCTTTAAGGTCTTTGGCAGTTCTCTCCTGTCTAGTTAATCAAGTAATTCCTCCTAAGGGTACTTATGAGATGAGTAAAAACTGTGGTCATAATTTCTAAACTGTCAAGAAAATGGGAATTTACACTTTGGATAAACCCCAGGGATGTTACATAGCAAGCAGTTCTATTTCAGTCTAGGGGGTAAAAAAATGGAGAAATCTAGAGATGTGGTGAAAAGTTTCTTGCAGCTATCTAATTTATTTTAACAGCATATTTCAAAAATAATTATCATTAATAGAATCAACAGTTATGTAAGATAGGAAAACTGCATCTAGAGTGAAAGTGGGAAAAACAACTGTTCTATGGGAATTAAAATTGACACTGGACCACCAGTGTCAATTTATGTCTAGTGACAAATTTCAATACTGGAATATATTATATATACATTCATATTCTTCATCATTCTGCTGTCTGAATAGTTTTAGATGTCAAAATGATCTACATATCAAAATGTCACTGAAATTCTTGTGAAACTGTTTACCTTTTTTTAAAAATTAAAGTATAATTGACTTACAATATTATATTAGTTTCAGGTATACAACATAGTGATTCAATATTTTTATACATTATAAGTGTCTAGTTTGTAATCACTAGATTATATCACTATATAATCTAGTATATAGTGATATAATCTATATCACTATATACTATATATAAAAAAATTTTATATCCTTTAGAGTTTTAGCATTACTGTTTTACAAAAATTTGTTGGTGGAGAAGTAATTTATGTAAGATAGATATAGAATTTTTTCTCCAGTAACCTAATTTTTAAAAATTTCGTAATTTTCCTGAAAAACAAAATCGAGCAACACCAAAAATTATTTAATCAGTATCAGCTGGTTCCAAGAAGCCCTCCAGGTTATCCTTAGGAATCCTAGAAATATTGGAAATAAAATCTCACACTCTTGGTATACACAAACCACCATTATCTGACCTTTCAATTACTCCAAAGCTGGTTAATCTCTCACTGATTCTTAGAAATAGAATCTTTTATGTTTCTAAAGATGCTCTGGATATATGACTAAGCTTTTATCTGATCTGATTACATCAGGCAATATAAACTAAGACTAAAGAAATGGTTACTATCCAGTAAATAATGTTAACTTGACCTGCATAAAAAGGTATTCATTATAATGAATTGTCTGTGCTGAAAATTCTAAAAATTCTACGCTAGGTGCTAGACTTCCACTTAATTGGATGCTTGACTAGATCTAGCCCAGTATTCCCTAATGCTGTTCCTAGATGAAACATAAGTGTTTAGAAGGACTGCAACTTCAAGTTTACCAATTCTCTATGTGAACAGGTAATTTCAAGAGAAAGCTTGTCTTTTTAATTAAAAGGAAGTGATAAATTAAAATCCCAAAGTGTGTCAACTGAAGCAAAGCGTACAGAAAGTTTCTCGTTTAATTTAACTTCCCTACTCTCAAGATTTCAATCAGGTGACGTCCTTTCTAACATTTAGAGACTGTCTTTCTTTAGTAGACAGGAAGAAGAAGGGCCTGGCAAATACGTCATTAACTAGCAAGGGGAAAAAAGATGATCCTATTATACCTTCTCCATATACTTAGAGCTTGCTGACCACAAAGGAAGCTCTGATATCACTCAGAGTATTTAAAGCAAGGCAGGAAAGGTGCTTATGATATTAAGTATATTCATAACATTAATGTTTCCCTTTTTAAGCAACTCTGGTCAAGGGAGCATAAAGCTAATCAAACTTTACAGTACTTAAAGAGTCACTTGGCACTCTTTTATTCTTTTTTTCACTTGGCACTCTTATTTCCACTTTTCAGAAATAATTCCTCTCCTTCTTCTACAAGAACACTACAGAACCCAAGAAAGAGAAACAGACTTAAGTTGTCTGACCTCCCCTGTTATCCCTCAGGCTATTGGGGAAAAGCAACACGTACCCCGGTCTTCAATATATCACTTCTATTTTCACAGGCATAAATTACTTCTCAGGCTTTAAAACAACAGGATTCTAAAAGGACACCGTAAGGTACTTAAATTCCGGTAACTAAACTCAGATGTATAAGGCAATTTAAAATCTTTATAAAAACTTCCTGTTTCAAAATTACCCAAAATGGAATCTTAGAAAATCTGTGTACCAAAATGCTACAGAAATAAGGCTAAAATTAATGCGCTAAACATATCTCTAAAAAAGTCTTGGTACCTGGTAGATAATCAGTGAATCTTTTGAAGGTGTCTTTGCTAATCAATTAATTTTGGTTGTGATAATGCTGAATATAAATTATTACCACCTAATCTATCATGCATTATCTTCATGAACAGACCAACAGAACAATTTAGGTGTTCAAAGTTCTGTTTTGTTCACCCAAGCAGAATGATTTTTCCTGAGGTTAATACATCCAGGAGGTTGGTTAAGCCAGGCACCATTACGTAAGTGTGCTAGATAATGATACAAAAACAAGAAAATTTGCAAATGCTTTTGAACAAACTGAACCATGGCAAACAAAAAGCAAAAGCAAAGAGAACAAAGCAGAAATAAGATGCTTAAGGAAAAACCATGGTTTTGGCACTGCTCCAGAAGAAAAACAAAAAATGTCTATTAGGTACACAGTCAGAGTAGGGCCATTTGTCAAAGGTTTGTAGGAACAAACTCTAAGTGGCTGTCTTACATGTCTCAAGAGGTAGAATTGAGCTGATGCTGTCAGCTGCTGGTGCTGCAGCTCCAATCTCAGGAGCTCTAATTTGACCCTCCTGAGAAAGAATCCCAATTAGAAACACATAAAGGAAGCCATTTTAGACATGGTGCTTTGGGACAAGTCTGACCCCGTGTGTCAATGTCAACTGAAACAAAAAAACTAAAGGAACTTTCCCAAGCATGTTGTCTGTTCTAGATAAAAGCTAAGGATCTTTGAGACCCAGTTTTTGAAGTGGGCCTCCCTGGACTAGAATGAGGACAACTAAAATACTGAAAGCTGGCTTGATTTTTTTATTTTCATGCCTACTGGTGTGCTTTGTAAAATAAATGAGGAGTACCACAGCAAGCTGTATGTCATATTCTAGCAAAATTAGCTAGTTAAAAATGTTTAATTCTAAATGGTCAAGCAGCAAGGTATGAAGAGTATTCATCTATAAGTGATTTTAAATTTGGCTTCCCATCTAAATTTGCCATCAATGACAATTCCTTTTGGAATTGCCTCAAATCTATACTATGTTGGTGTTACATCACCTACAGTAAACTGATCTGTAGAGATGCAAAAACCAGGGCCTGTTTGGGGACTTAAGAGGATAAGGGGTTAGGGAAAAAAAAAAAAAAGGATAATTTAGGATTTCAACTGTAAATCACACAGAAACAAGAAAATAGCATGAAACAAAACAAAAATTCTCTCTATTTCATCCAGTTCTTGTTGCCAGTGAACCACAGATCAAGGCTTCTTACTTCGACTCCATCAAGTCTTCGATCCTCCTAAGATTACAAGCAAAAAATTTTGCATATGTACTTTTTTCTGTGTACAGGCACTGTAGCTTTCATTAGATTCTCAAAGCAGTCTGCAACCCAGTAAAAGTCAGGAGTCACTGTTCTAAATTTATATGATTTTGCATGTGGATTCTAGCTACCTGGGATAACATCTGGAGCACCTCTTTCATTTTCAACCTAAGCCTGACGAATGCAAAAGCATCTAGCAGGCAAGTGCACAGGACCTAGTGCAAGATCCTATACCAACATTCAAGTTTTTAACTGATAGTCAGTTGCCTTACACGTAGCTCCTGAATTTGAAGAAATTGAGATGAAAGTGCACAAAACGAATCTTGACTCAACCAAAATTACTGGGACTTTTAAAAGCTCATATCTTCAAGATCAAGTCTCAATTGAAAAACAGGAATTAAGACAACTAAAATCCAAAGAGCATATTCCACTAAGATCATAACCATTTTCAATTAACTCAGCTTAGGAAACTATCCTTGACAGATGACCTCCAGAGTCCAGTGCAGAGAGTCAAGTTGTTCCATAATTTAGTCAACAAAATAAGTTCTGGTGCTTCCTGTGGGGTTTCCCCAATATATTCACCTGTACTATTTCATAACTCCTCAAGGGAACCTTGAAGACAGTACGTACAATATGTTTTAGCTTCCCTAAAGAAAGATGACAATAAATTCAAAAGCATTTTAATACCGTTGCTGCTCCTGATATATATTATTAGTTATAATCAACTGAAGCAAACTAAAACCACTGCTGCAATTTTATTTCATATTTATTTTAAAACCACCAATCCTGTCTCGTAAGAATTTTGAAGGCTATTGGTAACAAGACAACCATGTAGTATATAAAAAATACACCTTTTGCAAGTACAGCTGCCTGTTCCTGCCCAGAAGGAGTGGTTGTTGACACAAGAAACCAGCCTGTTGGCACTGAGTACACAGTCCCACGGCCACTGCTGCCGAGTGGTGTGGAGTGCCGTGCCATGCCCGACACCAAAGCACACACAGGACCAAAGGCATGCACATAACTGGCATGCCATCATCTACAGCGCTAAAGCCTCTGAATACTCCTATATAAAATTACATGGATGTTGACAAACCACCTGTTGGACTAAAGAAAAAAATAAATTGTGCATCACTTTTCCCTATGTGCTCCTATAAAATTTGTTCTTTGATTTTTTTTCAATGCATCTATTGTATTTTAAATGTTTTGCAGTATCTAGCCTATGGAAAGTCATGACCGTTTGAAACAAGAAAAAAAAGAAAGGGAGAAAACTAGTTTTAAAAGTTTCAGCTTATCAAAATGTTTTAAAGCTGGCAGGGTGAGGTGGAGGAGGGGCATGGGGAACGATCCTTGTTATTTACCAATCTGTGTGCTCTCCTATGATTGGCAGTGTTTTAAAGCTAATGATAAAAACAGATACAGCATTTTTTCAGTGACACCTCTAACTTTCCCCACTCTCACTAAAAGTTTCTAGGAAATACTATCAAAAAGCTGCATTACACTATACTGTATAGTCTTCTATTCAAAACATGCTGAATATACAGCACAATGGTAATAAGGCAATGTAGAATAAACATAAAAGACCATCAAACAAGATGTTTATTCAGTCATTAAACAAATACCTATTTAAGTAAGTACAATATTCTAGGAGCAAATCTGGGCTCCAGATAAAAAGAAGAATGAGTCATGGCCCTACCCTCAAAGCTATCTATAAAGGAGACAGAGAGATGGATAATTACTGGAATTAAATGTAATCAGTGAATTCATAGAGGTATGTACATGGTGTTGTGCTTCCGTGATTTATGGAAGGCTTTACAGGGAACAAGCTTCAGAATTTTAAAGAGAATACCTTAAGTTCTAAAGTGGTAATATGATTTTTTAATAGGTAATATCATCACCTGGTTCAAAATTCAAAAGGAACAAATGGTTATATGGTGAAAACTTTCCTTGTCACACCTAGTTGCTCTCCCTATAAACATCCAATATTAACATGGGAGTTTCTTATAACACCCAAATACTGCTTCTCTGCTTGATAAAGACTTCGGCTACCAACAACACTCTCATAAGTCTATTGCATTTTATTATGTATTGATGTAATATACATTTTATTGTATGATTAAAAGCAGCACTGTAGTTGTTTTCACTAACTAGATAGGAGGAAACCTGTTCATAATGATATATATGGATAACAAATCATCACGATGTACACTTTAAATATCTTACAATTTTATCTGTTGACTATACCTCAATAAAACTGAAAGAAAAAGAAAGCAACTCTAATAAGTAGAACAATCCATTAAAAACAGACTTCCAATGTCATAAAATATCAAGTAAAAAGCTTTATTACATGCTAAAATTTCTTATAGTACTCCAAAATAGAGAAGGAGATAATGAACAGAAACAAAATAAAAGAAAATATAAGATTCATTCTACGTGAAAAAAGAAAATGGCAAGAATGTCATACAAAGTATTCTCTAGTACATGAGGCTTTAATTAAATCTAAAGATACTGTCACAAGTTCAGTTGAATATACTACTCAGGTGGCTCTTAATACAATCTAACCAAATGCCTCCAATGCTAGTAGTGGTGATTCTGGTGAGAGTTTTTTCAGGAAATAAAAATATAATTTACACAATGAGTCAGTTCTCACTTTTCTTCATAATGGAGACATCATGAGGCCACTAAAGTATGATGGAGAACCCTCTTCTACTTCTCTCACCATCAGCACCATCATCCTTTGCTGGGTTCTTCCCTCCACTGCACTAGCTTCCCTTGGCCTTTCTTCCAAAGAACTACAATGGTTAACAGTTAAGTAACTGGATAGTATGAAGCAGGGTGTGCAGTACAGAATAGATGACTAAAAGAGAAAGAGCTATGGGGAGCATTAATTGTGAAGAAAAGGATCAGGAAAAGGCCCTAATCTTAGGTACTCCAAACCCACAAGACAGGGTTCTGAATTTGGGGTTGGAATCATTACAGTTTGGTGCATTATCGACATTGGGAACCAGTGTAGCATTTTGAAAGTGAGGAGTGGAATCCTCAGGAACAGAAGAAATATTTGTAAACTAACTGAGAGGGTCAAAAGTATGAAAGGAAGGCATTAGAAACAAACAGAATAATCTACATAAAACAACAAGGCAATCAGAACAAAGAGATTGGTAGCAAGGTAGGAAATAAAACTGATTACCAAAGTATAAACAGAAAAAAATAAGTATTTAAAACCATGCACTTTCCAAGAGGTCAAAGTGTAAAATAACAAAAAATTGTAACTGACCGAACCAATTTCTCTTAGAATATGTAAATAAAAGAACCAAAAAGGCATCATGCTTGGGTAGGAACAGTGTAATAAAATCATGACCGCAGTTTAAACACAAGCACCAAAATCCATGTTGCTTTTTCTAACTTATGTTCTATTACAGAAATTTACTTTTTTTTCTTAAATTAGGGTCAAGATGTGTCCATAAATAAGTAAAGGTCTAAGTAAAAATATAATTCCATTGCTCATATAAGAGCTTCCTGAAAATTGAGCATATGTGAAAAGTTAAAGAGAAGAAAAGAACAGCTCTTTGGTTCATTTTTAGAAATGTTTGAATTAGTAAAATGAAGTCAAGCAAAAATTTTAAGTTATGCTTATATAGAGCATACTGTTAGAAGAAAATAAAACTGCCTTGGAAATTCCCCATAATTAACCCCAATTAATAAATATTATCATGAGTTTATGTTATTCAATTTTAAGGATGTAGAATCCAAATTGTATTTAAATTGAAGGTAAAGAAAAGCAGAGGAGACTTTGGCTTATTTTATATTTTTATGACTAAGCTTGCCTTGCTTCAATTGATTGTGGATGAGGAACTACCACCCAAAAGTTCTCTTGTGACCAGGCTCTGTCCATCTGCACAACTTAACACATTTTCTCTAGTTACTGCAAGAGTGGCTTATTGTTGCTCCAACAGACTGCCAGTGAGCCAGAGGTCAGCAGGAAGAGCTGTATGACCCAACCACTGACCCCAAGGGACAGCCAGTGACCTGTTGGCCTGACCTGTAAGTGAGGAAAGAACTAAAAATTCTCATTAGGATTCACTGTTTTTCAAATTCAAAAAATAAAGTTTTAAAATAAGCATACCCCCAAATCCTTTTACCATTCTACATACTATATAATTGGCTTATTTCCTTTCATTACAATATTTTATAAATTTGAATATTGTTAGACTCTGGACATTTTATGCAATCAATACAAGAAATATTTTAATACTTTACATATTTCAACCCCTTTATATGGATTTCAACATGTTCTAGTTCTGTGTTTCTCAACCAGGGCAATTCTGCCCTCAGGGGACATTTGACATACTCTGGAAACACTGATTATCATGAATGGAGGGTATTACTGGCTTCTAGTGGGTAAAAACCAAGGACTCCTGATAAACATTTTACCATGCACGGGACAGCCTTCCAAAACAGAGAATTACCGGGTCCAAAATGGCTATAAAGTCAACATTGTTCTTGTTGATTGAAAATCACATTAGTTCTTGTCACTGATTTGCCTTATAACCTAGTAAATCAACTCCTTTTTCTTTACCTTGAGGTACCTACATCAAGTAATAATACTTATAATAGAATTACCTGGATTGATTGTTTAAATATAAGCTTCATGAATCCTTGACATTGAATCTCAGTTGTTAGGGAAGGGATAAGGGAATTTACATTTATACCCAGACCCTACTGCTTCTCCTGAATTTTAAAGTCAAATATTTTCTTCATTTTCTATAATAAAGTGTTTCTTTTCCACACTTACATTCCAGAATTTATGGTCTGTTTCCTTACACAATTCAGGAAAAAACGTATTACTCCAGTTACTACATTAATATTTTAAAGTTATACTGAAGCTAGAAAAGATATTGCAGTTCCTTTATAAAACTCGTTTTTAGATGTGAAAATTAAGATGAGAAGTGCTTGAGATCACAGAACCAGCTGGTGACATAACCAGGGGTCTTATGTGAACCAGTTTAAAGCATGAAGAAGTGGTTCACGCCAAACCTCAGGCAACAGGTACCATGTAGTGAATCTTCTCTCCACAGAGCCCTGAAGTTTCCTGAGTAATATCTGCCAGTCATTCCAACCCTTTCATCCAAGGCTCTGCACATGGGGTCAGGAAAGCAATGTTGAATAAAGAACTTTGAAAGGGACTTGAGAACATGTTTAAGATACTATAGAATTCGGTTCAAATTAGCCAATATGGTGCACTTGATCTAAATACAGGCAACTGAAGATATAAGCAGGGAAAAGCAGATCCGGAAAGGCTTCCTGTAGAAGGTGAGTTTTTAATCAGATTTTGAAGGATGAACAGGAGAAAAATTAACTAGGAAGAGGTGGAGGGCATTTTTATTCAAGTACTGGTACAAGCAAACCCCCAAAAATAGAAATTAGCAAGTCAAATGCGGAGGACTGCAAATAGTTTTAAGTTTCTGTATCACGAAGACCATGTTGGAGAGGAATCAGAGAGGAAGTTGTTGCGATTAGCAAGGCAATGGAGAGAAGGAAAAAAAAATTGGCAAAAGCCTCTAAGCGCCAAGCTGCATGGATTCTCAGGGTACCTGCAATTACTGTATAACACCCTGTTTTGTTTCCTACGTGGCACTTATTACTCTATGAAATTATCATATTTATTTGTTTACCTGACTCTTCTTGGTCTCCCTAACTACAATGTAAGTTCAATGCACTGAGAGTTTGGATTGCAATGAGGGATGTCTAGAGTCAAGGAGACCATTTTAACATGAATTGGACTAGTATGAAAGCTATGGAAATCAGAATAGGCATGGCTAAAAAGAATTAGATGAAAGGATCACAGTTTACTGCACTCGGTTTATGTGCCCTCATCCCCTCTTCCCACCCACCCGATCTGAACATTGCTATCTGGCCAAGGCAGCCTCGGCAGCCACAATTGCCGAGGTCTTGGAGCCAGACTGCTGCCACAGCAGATGCACCGGCTCAGGTGCAGTGGCCCTGGGAAGCCCTGTCTGACAGAGACTGGTTGGGCCAGAATCATAGGGAACTGGTACCATGGCAACTGGTACCATGGTACCAGTGACACAACCTGAAAGGGAAGAGCAGTTAGTACCCCCCTCTCCAGGAGAGTGAATTTTAACTCATAAGAATTTTAACTAATTTTAACAGGAGGGAGCCAGTGGATAAATTCTTCTCTCTTCCTCTCCCTAAGAGACTATTCTGACATGCAGTAGCTCATATGTCCTCTCTGATAATGTCCTATGAGACCGAGCAATCTTCGGGAAGCTTGTCAGAAGCTGTGGCCAGGTTGGAAACTCACCCTCTTGTACTTTCCACCCTCCCTGTCTCGCTCTACTTTTCCCCTCACTTCTGCTTCCCTGGGTCTGCACTCCCAATAAAGTGCTAACGTTATTGCTTCTTAGGCTCTGTTTCCTGGGCATCCCAGGCTAAGACAAAAGCTATCCTCTCTAGTAAACGAAATACAACCCAAGCACTTAGCTGTACTGATTTCCAATCTATTTGAGCAAATCCAGCAAGGTTTAGAGATGTATAAAATGTTAAATTGGTGGCATCGACTTTAGATTGCCAGTGCATCAGCCCAAAACTGTTTCCACTAGATACTGGTGCCTTTGTTGCAGCCATGTAGCAATCAATACTCCAGAGTGTATTGTTTATATGACTAAAAAGATACACAAGATGGGATATGAAAGAACTGAGGGTGAGAGAGAGGTGGGCTAACAATATACAGAAGGGAAGCAGTGGGGAAATTGAAGTAGACTGATTGCAGAAGATCTGCCATTTCCCCTTTGCAGGAAATTCTGCTACAAGTGTTGCATGGCAGCCTTTGGAAACCTGAACAGCATAAATGGCTAAAGGTGTTTTCTGATGAATAGACTTTACTTCCTTGGCAGGTAACCCAAGTCTGACTTTGGGAACAGGAACACCTGGAAGCCAGCCCATCTCTTGAAATGCTCCAAATTCCTCATATCAGGTTCATTATGAGAAGCCACCTGTGTCTCTGCTCATCAAATCCTACCAGTTTCTGGTTCTGATCTGTTGCAATACACCAAAGAGTCATTTCTAATTATAAAAGTAAAATAAATAATTCATGGGATTCCCTGACTCTTCAGCTTAGAACCAATGTAAAATTGGTCTATGTTGATGATCACAGAATTGCAAATTGCTTCAACACTTCTGCTAAGTAATTACCTAGTCCAAGTAGTAAAACCTAAGTAATATGGATTTATGAGTGGTGTGACTCAGTTTTAATTAGTGAAAATTATGAATTGCAAGATGTTTTCTAAGGAAATGCTTGTGGAGAATGCTGTGTATTCACCAAACCCTGTTTCCTTTTTTGCTTGGGCACCTAACGGAATGTGAACAGAAATAATACGGACCACTTTTAGCCCTGGCTTGGGCAAAAAGCCCTCTATGCAAATCCTCTAAGATTTTCCTCTTTGCCTAGCCACTGAGTATAAGAAAGGAAGACCAGGTCCTGAAGGGTTGTTAGCCCAGAGACACAGTGAAAGGGTCCTGGATCCTTCAATGAACGCAAGAGCAGAGACAAACCTCCCACACCTCCACCCCGCATGCTGGAGCAGACCTGAGCAAGAAATGTAAATATGTTTGTACGTTAAGAGACTGGATTTGGGGGGAATTGTTAAAACAGTGAGTCTACTCTGATTAGTTCAATTTTAGATTTGTGATTCAGACTAGGTTAACAACATTCATTTAATCATCTACTTAACAAGGATTATTCACCTTATTCGTTCATCTATTCAACAGGTCAATAGGAATCATGTGTTAATGAATAATTATGCAAATCAATTTCTCTAAATAGTTCTGTCGTATGTGGATGCTTTTTGTTCTCTTAAATATTCGAAGCATTTTCACAACTTGGTTTATGATACTATCAATATGAAACTTTCAGCCCAGTCTCTATCTGAATAATCACAATTAGGTCTAGTTTGACATACTAGTATCTTCTTGCTTTTTAATTATTCATTTCTTACTAAGCCTGGTTGGATGACTTGGAGAAATGTGATCCCTGAACCCTTTAGCTCCACTTAATTTAGACTCCATACCTGAACTCAGAGAGGCATCTTTCAAATGTTTGCAACAAAAGCTATTACCCTCAAGTAGAAAAACAACGTATGACAGTCATGTAACACCATCTGCACCTAGAACTAGATTGTATATTCTCTGACTTAACAAAAATAAGAATTCTACTATATACATTAGCTTAAGTTTAGGCCTTAACTTCAATAGTTAAATATTGAATAAATAAATAAGAAATGGCAATTTTAAAATTTTTAAATAAAGTTTCATAACTTTCAAGCAGAGTATGTACAGTTGTCACAAAGTCCCTATGCATTAGGCTGAGTCAGAAAAAATTTGTCAACTCTATCTAACAACAGTAAAGACCCCAAATCAGATATCAGTGTCATCTCTAATAATTTTCAACCATCAACATGAAAAAAGAAAACATGGAGAAAAATTAAAATTAATGCATGCATATTAATTTTAAAGATTTTTAGATGGAATTTCAGACACTTTGCTAAAAAATAAAGATTAGTAGTCATGATGGTGTAAATTAGTGAGAAAAATTACAATTCATGGTAAGCGTGTGCTATTTCCATAACATTAGAAACTTTAAAATAAATTAAATGTAATGTAAATATTGTGTAATATAGGGTTTATTTCCAGAAGAGGGCTTGTACATAAACAGGTGGTCCAATATAAATGCTTCTTGAGCTGAAGCATCTTCAGCATCTGAAAGCACCTGGAATTTCAACACTAAAAAACTCTGATTTCTTGAGCCCTTACCTTAAAAAGATGACATTTTAAGTTTAGATTTCCATTTTTACTTTTTTAAAAACTTGGTAAATGAATGAAATTAGCTCGAATTTTCTATTTAATAAGAGTGCTACACATAGTACTTGAATTTCAAATCAGTGCAGTTCAAATCAATGTGAGTTATCTATGAGTGTGTGAAAGTGTGTGTATTTTTAGTTACAACTTATGAGCTAAAGGTATTCAGTGGCATGTTTCAGATTCTCCACCGAACAACAAATTTACTTCATTTGCCATGTCTGTTACATCAGTTATCCCGATCTCCTTCCTTCCATGACTATTTATGCTTTAAAAACCTTAAAGCTTTTCTTTTAAATACAGCTGGGACTCATTAGCTCCTTTCTGCCAATCTACCTATCATTCTGTCACTTTTCCTTCTTTCTCTTTATGTCCTCAACCAAATAAGTGTCATTTTCCTGCTTTCATTTTGGCTGGGAATTCAACTGAATCAGCTTTCCAACAAATCTGGTGTGTAGAATTCCAATCTTCCCTATTACTTCTGGCTCACAAATAAAAACAATTAAGCCATCTTCTAGTGATGCGCTGACTCTTGTTTATTTGGGTTCTGCATTCAGAGTTGGAACAGGTGCCATTTCTTCCTGGGGCCTAAACAACAAGATATTTGTGAAATGCGCTTTGCACTCTGCTGATCTTTATCAAGTCAGTTACAGTGAAGCATATTTCCAACGAAAAGATTTCCTGGCACTGTGAGAACACGAGTCATATTAAGCTTCTCGTTGCACTGTGTCATTGTTTTTGTCTCTGGAAATTACTGCCAAATAATGCACTCATTAATATAAATCAAATATGTAAATTATAGTTTGTGTCTAATGGCTTTTTCAAGAATTCTGAATTCCTTTCTTTTTTTATTGCTGAGTGATATTAGACATTTCTACTGAGTTTGATATATCTGACAGTTTTCTTTCATTCTAGTTAGTGTTTGGGAAATCTGCAAGAAGAAAGTTATTTATAGGTAGTGGAAAAGAATCATGTAAATAATGTGCCTCTGAAATTGGAAAATGAATTTTTTTTAATACTTATTTTATTTTTTTATTTTATTTAGTTTTTTTGGCTGTATCGGGTCTTAGTTGCGGCACGCGGGATCTTTGTTGAGGCATGTGGGATCTTTCATTGCGGCGTGCAGTCTCTTTGTTGCAGTGCTCGGGCTTCTCTCTAGTTGTGGTACGTGGGCTCCAGAGCACGGGGGCTCTGTAATTTGCGGCACACGGGCTCTCTCACTGAGGTGTGCGAGCTCAATAGTTGTGGCATGCCGGCTTAGTTGCACCACGGCATGTGGGATCTTAGTTCCCTGACCAGGGATCGAACCTGCGTCCTCTGCATTGGAAGGCAGATTCTTTACCACTGCACCACCAGGGAAGTCCCTGGAAAATGAATTTTAATCAAGTTTCTAGAAAATGGATATGCTCAATGAATTTGTCAGTAATTTTTTAACAAATTTGTCAGTAATTTTTTAACAAGTATGCTCCTCTTCAGTTTCATAAACTTGAAGGAAAATGAAAACTTTGTCCTTTAGACAAAAGTTTGTAAGGGGGAACAAAAAACCCTATAGGAATTTGTATAACATCTTTCGTAGGTTTAAATAATCCTTGAAATTGAACCAGAAGTACATTTTATAAAACTCATCTTTCTCTCTCAAGAGTCCCATTCAAGATAACATGTGTGCAAATCCGAGGCAATATATGGCTTCAAAGTGAGGCAAGGGACACAGCAAGAGTTGAGCCAAGTTTTTTCTGAGTTACGCCCCATAACTCCTATATATTTTCGAGCACTAATTCCACCTATGGAGCACAAAATAAAGTCTTTTTGCCTACAGCTTATTGAACGGATGAAGGACAAGCTTGAGAACATTCAAGAAAAACAAATATTTATTGTGCCAGGCACTGTTCTTGAAGTGTATCATCATAATGTTTTTAGCATTTTAAGAAAAGTGTCAGTATAATTAATTACACTTGTAACAGTAATTAAAGTGATGAGACTTTACCTTGTCCTCTACTTTCTGAAACTAGCTTGCCTTCTTTTCTCTCTCCCTCCAAACCTCCGTCTCCCTTTCTTTTGAGACATATTTAATGTGCATTAGTTTGGGGCTGGGCACCCCGAGATAACATGGATACAGGCTCTTACAGTCTAGTAGAAAAGACCATCACTGAAAGAGTAAAAGTGAAAGAAGTCAAAGATATTCTGTAGCAAATAACAGAAGGAGCTATTTATACTGACACAACTTATCAATAATTTTAGATAGATGGAGGTGGCAGGTTGATGGATTCATGATTTCTAGAACTAGAGTAACAATTTAGTCAAAACTGTTCATCTTGCCCTCCATTCATATATATCCTTAAATCCTTAATCCAGTAAATTTGGGCAGAGAGAGCATGGATAACAGCAACTAGTTGAGACTTCAGATTGTCATTTCTGAAGGTCCTAAGAAAGAAAGATGAATGAAGAATTGAGACTTCAACTCTGCCATAATGGCTTATCAGTTCTTCTGAAGGTGGCTCTGCATCTTGATGAAAAATTAAATGAAACATGACAGTCCCTTGACCAAGATTGTGTTCAAGGTTATGTGAAATTTCAGTGATATCTCTCTCTCAACTCTTCCTCCACATTCTTGCTTTCTCTTCTGGCTTTAAAATGCTGATGATTTTAAGTGAATTTACTACAGCACTCTCACCATCAAGGACTGAAGAAATACTACCAAATAAATATTAAAGATCAAAAGCAAGTACCAGCAAGAGACTGGAAGTTTTTGCTAGTTCACTTTGCAAATGCAACATTGTTCTCTAGCTTTGCAATTTCTCTATAAGTTATGGTTCTTTCTTTTACTTACAAATAGGAAGAGATAATTACTATATCATGTCAACGCATTTTACTGCATGCATCTTACACACAAACGTACACATAAACAATGCTCAGTCATAAAAGATTCACAAACTTATATTATTATTTATAGTACGTCCTTTGCTAAACTCAAAATATACCGATGAAGTTACAGTTCCTATTGACATAGATGACTCTCAGGAGCTGTTATACATCATATTAAAGTTTCCTTGCGGGGGATGCTGTTTCAGGGCTGTGCCAAGGGTTTAATCTGGAACCAGATGAAACTAAACCAAGCTGTGATTCAAACTGTACTCCAAAATTTGACTCAGAAATATTACAAGCTTCTAAAACTGATGAAATATCAACCATAGTAGAGAGAATCAAATAGGTTTAAACTAAATTTCTTTAAATCTCTTTGTAGTCTCTTAATGAGAATTCATTGGAAGGTCCAAGTTTGCCCTTCTCCATCCCCATGCCCAGGGGCTTAGCACCTCTCTCGGCACCTCTCACCTGTGCTACTGCATGTGTCTTAGGCTACTCTCCCCAAATTCTCCCTGCTCACACCACTCTAAAAATCATCTTGCTAAAAATCTGGTAATGTCATCCTCCTTTTTAAAATCCTCTACATGCTCCCCACTCTCTACAGGATACATCTTAATTCTTTAATGTGGCATGAATGTCCTTATTCACATTTATTCCCACGCTACCTTTCCGGCCTCAGGTACTATTCCACTTCATTCACTCAGCATGTCCAGCTAGATGCAACACCTCACTTCTGTCCATGTGTGCTCCTCAGTAAATCCTGTCCTGTACATACTGTTTACTTTGCTTAAAATTTTCTTTCCCTCCATTCTCGGCCTTCTCTAATTTAGCCAGGAATGATTAGCAACATTGTCACAGGAATCTGTTCACCTCTGTTATGACACTTACTCATACTTGTCTATATTCACTTGCTGTAGCCTTTATACTCTCTGAGGGCAAAAGATCACATCTTGATTATCTTAGTGTGTGTACATATACATCTATAGCTAACTATCTATCACCTACCTGATGCTTAATATAAGCACTCAATGACAGGTGAATAAATGAATTTTCCAAATGCATATTTAGACTGAGTTGTATCATTTTGGTTAAGTTGATCAGATTCTACCCCAGCTCTTAGGATTTTAATTAAGACTAAATAGTCCAGGGCTTCCCTGATGGCGCAGTGGTTGAGAATCTGCCTGCCAATGCAGGGGACGTGGGTTCGAGCCCTGGTCTGGGAAGATCCCACATGCCGCGGAGCAACTGGGCCTGTGAGCCACAATTACTGAGCCTGCGCGTCTGGAGCCTGTGCTCCGCAACAAGAGAGGCCGCGATAGTGAGAGGCCTGTGCACCGCGATGAAGAGTGGCCCCCGCTTGCCACAACTGGAGAAAGCCCTTGCACAGAAACGAAGACCCAACACAGCCATAAATAAATAAAAATTAAAAAAAAAAAAAGACTAAATAGTCCAAATTAATCTACGTTAACAACTTATTTCCATCCTAATAGAATGAAGCATAGCTTTTCTTCAACTTATTTGTTTGAATTTATATTTAAAAATTTACCTAAAGTCATATGAATATTTTTTCCTTCCAAAAGGGCAAGGAACAAAAGAGACAAATCAAAACATTTTATATTTTCTTATTACAGAGCATGTCTCTTGGCAATATATTGTTATATTGATATTGTCAAATTAGCCACAAGAGCTACAGAATTCAATATTTTAAATTCCATGACTTATTTGAAAATGTAATTTCATATATTAATTTTTATAAATGTGTATTATATAATATATGAATTAACCTGCATATTAATTGTACAAATCAATAAAATAAATTTTAAAATAAAGGGTTTGGTGTTTCCAGCTATGAACATTAGCTCAAAGGAAAATAAATGTCATAGAACTAATCTGAACAGAGGGTGTACTCCATAACATTTTCTAAATCAATACTTTATTTTCCATAGGAAAAAATGCAAGTAAGGAGGAAATTAAACAGTGTCTTATATATTTTTTCTGACATTTTATTCATTAGGGAGAAGAAACAATTCCATAATAGAAAAGAAAAAATTTTACTTACATGCTAAAAAGTGTAGTTCTTGAAATAAGAAATCCATACTAGGTCCCTCTAAAAACATTCTGTAATAAGCAGTTTTTATGAGCTCTTTTGTTTAGTTCAAGTAGAAAGCTGAATTTACTACAGTTTAATGCAGGCTATGCAATTCACATATCTTTTTTAGGTGTTTCAATCCCCATATTGAACTTTTGCTGGTGAGAACTTTTGCTGTTGCCAGGGACTCGGGGGAAGGGGAAATGGGGTGATGTTGGTCAAAGGGTACAAAGTTTCGGTTATACAAAATGAATAATTTCTGGAGATCTGATGTACAGCATGATGACAATAGTAAACAATACTGTATTGTATACTTGTAATTTGCTAAGAGGATAGATCTTAAAATTAAATCCTCTCAACACAGCCACACACATAACTATGTAGAGGTAATGAAAATAAAAATAGTTTCCCCTCAAGGGATTAGAACCTGACAAAATAGCTCCGGGCATTTGCAGGCCTAATATGTCCTGCAGGGTCACCTGAACCACCAGTGCTGAAGCCTACGACTATGTAGGACTAAGCCATTTGCTTATTGAGTTCACTGAGAACATTCTCTGGTACTTAAACCTCCCTTTGTTTCTCCCTCCATTCACTGTTCAGCAAATATTTATTCTGTGAGGCATGTGCAAAGGGAAAGGGATAAAAACAGTAAACAATATAGTTACAGTCTTTGCCATCATAAAGTTCACAGTCTAGCAGGGGAAACAGATATTTAAGGAAGCAAATGCAATAAAATGTGATAAAATAGAATAGAGGAAGAATAAGGCACTTGGCAAGGACACAGCCCCAAGGGGTGGGAGGAAAGGGTGGGAAAGACAACCCTGAGGCAGTAATGTCTAAGTTGGGACCTGAAGATGAATTTGATTGATTTGCCTTTCTACAAATCCATGTCCTGACCACAATCTGATCCTTCTTGCCTCCTGTGAGTCTGTGTCCTGCCTGCAAGACCGTAATCCATCTTGATTATAGTCCATCTTGATTATACCACTTTGCCACAAACTGTTTCAATTCTCCAACTAATGACTGGACTCCTTTTGGTCCTATTAGAACACTAAAATCCAGAATCCCTCTCTGAGACCAACATTTAAAAGTTTTTTTTTAATGCAATTCAGTTGAGTAAACAGCATCTTAGGATCTCTTAAGGCTGAGAGTAGCACTACAATGTTTTATGGGCCTTTAAACCAGTTACCCCTCCTTCTGTCAAGCACTCACTGTACCTACATTGAATAGGAAAATAAATCAAATCTACATCATGGAAAGATCATTATGGGGTAAACACTAAACATGATTGGTCAACAATCTATAGATACAAGGTATTATGAAAATACTTAAAATAAAAAGTCATACCTAAACATTTAAGATGTGTTAGAGTAAATGAACACTCTATCTAGTAGCTTTCAATGTAGAAAAGCTTATTCCATAAGAAGGCACTGCTAGGGGCTTCCCTGGTGGTGCAGTGGTTAAGAATCCACCCGCCAATGCAGGGGACACGGGTTCGAGCCCTGGTCCAGGAAGATCCCACATGCCCCGGAGCAACTAAGTCCGTGAGCCACAACTACTGAGCCTGTTTTCTAGAGCCCGCAAGCCACAACTACTGACCCTGCATGCCACAACTACTGAAGACCGTGTGCCTAGAGCCCGTGCTCCACAACAAGAGAAGCCACCGTAATGAGAAGCCCAAGAGTAGCCCCTGTTCACCGCAACTAGAGAAAGCCCGCACGCAGCAAAAAAGACCCAATGCAGCCAAAAATAAAATAAATAAATAAAGTTTAAAAATAAATAAATAAAATAAAGTCTTCTACTATTGAAAAGAAAAAAAAAGAAGGCACTGCTAGAAGTTGCTGGGGTTCTTAAAATTGAACATGGTAAAAACCATGCAGTGAGATGTGAGATAGTTTTTGATAGAATAAGTATCCTTCAGTTAAAGTCCTATCTAACTGATATATTACAGGAAATATTGAGTGTATTAATAAACTTCATTAGAGAAATATATAATTTTACTGTATTTAAGGACATGCAAAGTTATACTCTTCTTTAGTAAGAAAGCTGAAGTGATTGTTTCTCTGTGAACCTGATCTATAAGCCAAATGGCAAGCCTGAACTGGCAAAAATACTAGTGTAAAAAAATTCAATTACAGACCTTCCTCAACTTATGATGATGGGGTTACGTCCTGTTAAAATCATGTTAGATGGAAAATATCATTAAGTTGAAAACTCATTTAATACACCTAACAGACCAAACATCATAACTTAGCCTCACCTACCTTAAACATGCTCAGAACATTTACAGTTGGGTAAGATCATCTAACACAAAGCCTATTTTATAATAAAGTGTTGAATATCTCAAGTAACTTATTGAATTCTGTACTGAAAGTGAAAAATAGAATGGTTATGTGGGTATAGAATGGTTCTAAGTTTATCAAAAGTTTACCCTCTTGATATCATACTGCATATCACTAGCCTAGCTCAGAAAAAAATCAAAATTCAAAATTCAAAGTCTAGTTTCTACTCAATGTGTATTGCTTTTGCACCATCATAAAGTCGAAAAATCGTAAGTTGAACCATCATTAAGTCAGGGACCACCTGTATAGAAATTCTCATAGAGTAAGAATTCAGTTGGTTACAAAAATGACAATAATTACAGTATACCTAAAATAATCATTCATAAACTCAAAATATAATTATTGTCAGATACAATTCTTGCATATACTGAATATGCTATATTTTCTAATTTTATAAGGATTAAAAGCTAAATGCTGAGAGAGGTGCTAGAACTTGTAAAACATAACCCTTAGGCCACTTCATAAATTCTGTCCATAGACTACAAGTAAAAACTTATCACCCCCCAAGTCCCTGCTGCTTATGAGAAATGAATACAATTCTGTACCTAAAAATATTAAAACCCTGTGAATCACAAGTAACAGGTGAGGCATAAGGACAAAAATTAAGGCCCAATATTATGTGCTGCCTTGACATTTGGTGAAACTGGGAGGGCCTCAGATGGCCTAATTTCAAGTTCCCTTCCCTACCCTGCTCCCACAGGTCCTCTAGCCAAACAACCCTTTTTATCAAGGGGAAAAGGCACAGTTCCTGCTTATCCCTGAGCAGTGAGTTTCAGTTCCCTGTCAATCTATAGAATTTTTCAAGCAAGCCAATCACATCCTCCCATGGGAACCAGGGGCACCTCACCCTCTTGATACTATGAAGCCTGCCTCTCACAGCCTTCTGTTATGCAAACGCTGTGTGACCCTGCAAGGCATGTGGTGTCCTCCTCCTCCAGATATGAGAATACATGATCAGTAAACTGTTGTCCATCTCATCTGTCCAATGTCAGGTGTTGTGAGTTCAGCCATCCCTATAACTCTTGGGCAGGAATCCTTCCTCCACCAATAGGGTGAAAAGAAGGCAATTAAAATAGTAACTTTAGGGACTTCCCTGGTGGTGCAGTGGTTAAGAATCCGCCTGCCAATCCTCAGGTGTTGTGAGTTCAGTCATCCCTACAACTCTTGGGCAGGAATCCTTCCTCCACCAATAGGGTGAAAAGAAGGCAATTAAAATAGCAACTTTAGGGGGCTTCCCTGGTGGCGCAGTGGTTGAGAATCTGCCTGCTAATGCAGGGGACACGGGTTCGAGCCCTGGTCTGGGAAGATCCCACATGCCGCTAGAGCAACTGGGCCCGTGAGCCACAGCTACTGAGCCTGCGCGTCTGGAGCCTGTGCTCCGCAACAAGAGAGGCCGCGATAGCGAAGAGGCCCGCGCACCGCGATGAAGAGTGGCCCCCACTTGCCGCAACTAGAGAAAGCCCTCGCACAAAAACGAAGACCCAACACAGCCAAAAATAAATATAAAAATAAATAAATAAATAAGACTTGGTGCAACCAAATAAATATTTAAAAAAAAAAAAAAAAAAAGCAACTTTAGGGACTTCCCTGGTGGTGCAGTTGTTAAGAATCCGCCTGCCAATGCAGGGGACAAGGGTTCGATCCCTGGTCCAGGAAGATCCCACATGCCACAGAGCAACTAAGCCCACGCGCCACAACTACTGAGCCTGTGCTCTAGAGTCCACGAGCCACAACTACTGAAGCCTGCACACCTAGGGCCCGTGCTCCACAACAAGAGAAGCCACTGCAGTGAGGAGTCCACACACTGCAACGAAGAGTAGCCCCAGCTCGCCGCAACTAGAGAAAAGCCCACACGCAGCAATGAAGACCCAACATGGCCAAAAATTAGTTAAAAATAAATAAATATAAATAAATAAATAAATAAATAAATAAATAAAATATATTAGCTGCATAAAAACCCAGGTTTGGAAATGGTACAAACTCTTTGCCTTGTAATGCTAGAAACCTGATGTCATTTTGCATGACCTTGACCATGAGTAGAAGCCCCTGGAAGTTTCCATATCCTTTTCTGGTAATAAAGTTTAGCACTCAATTAAAAGGATGGTCTGTATAAAAAAAAGACAAGTCTGTTGTTTTGCATTAGAACAAACAATAAAGTTGCTATTTTATTTTATTTTTTTTTTATTTTTGTAAAATTATTGTTAGCTGTTTATTTTTTTAATTAATTAATTAATTTATTTTTGGCTGTGTTGCGTCTTCATTGCTGCATACGCGCTTTCTATAGTTGTAGCGAATGGAGGCTAATCTGCCTTGCGGTGCGCAGGCTTCTCCCTGCAGTGGCTTCTCTTGTTGCAGAGCATGGGGTCTAGGTGCACGGGCTTCAGAGTTGTGGCACACGGGCTCAGTAGTTGTGGCTCATGGGTTTAGTTTCTCCTCTGCATGTGGGGTCTTCCCGGACCAGGGCTTGAACCCGTGTCCCCTGCATTGGCAGGCGGATTCTTAACCACTGCGCCACCACGGAAGTTCCGCAGCTAATACATTTTAATTTGAAAATTGACACCCTGAGAATGAATCTTTACCACTCAATGAATATTCCATGAAATAATCATTATTAACCAACTTTGACTAGTTTATATTAGTGTAGGTTAGGGAAATCTTTTCTAACTGAACCACAAGATTGGTGAATATACATTATTCCAATAAGAGTTCTTCATACAAAATACACAATTGTGATTATATGTTAAAAACATGTGACTTTTTTTCTCCTCCTACTTTTTAAGATTAAACATTTCCCTGCTGGTACATAAAGTCAATCCACCCAAGTATACACAAATTTTACTTATTTATTTATCCTAAGATACTTAATTTTTACAAATAATTTGTCTCAATTTTTCTAAAATTGAAAAGACTAAAATGCTTCAACATCTATTGAACTTGTAGTCATTCAATAGGCAGATCTAAATTCACACAAAATGCCATGGTATAGAGCTAAAAATTCAGGTCAAATACTGTCTAATGAAGACATACAGATGTACAGTTGCATCTAGTAAGTTTTTCCTACATCCTTGTAGACAGCCCTTGGTATCAGTATTTTCTAACTCACTTAAAATTATTTTTAGCTTATATTTCATGACCTACCAAGTGTCTTTCCTAGTAAGAGTCAATCCCTATATTGAAAATGTTGTTTGATAGAATTGCATTAGAGAATAACAGATCACGAACGTTTGAAAAGTTCTATTAATTGTCATACAGCCATTCATCTATTCAACACTTATTAGACACCTACCAAGGCCATCCATTGAAGCTACAAAGATAAAATATATAGCCCCTGTCCTCAAGGAATTCACAGAGAATCTAGAGAGGGGACTTGACTCATCAGAGTAGAGGATCCAGGGAAAGTACTTCTCCCAGGGACTAAAAAAAGTCAATAAATACAGGTTGAAGTGGGAAAAAAAAAAAAAAAATGAGAAAGTTCCTGTAAAGAGAATAGAGTGTTGAGTGAATTAGGATAGCCTGAGAATGGCATAGCGGGTTGAACTGTGGCCCCCCAAAAGATATGTCCTAGTCCTAACCCCAGTACCCATGAATGAGACGTTGTTTGGAAAAAGGGTTTTTGCAGCTATAATTAATGAAGGGTCTTGAGATCATCCTGCATTAACCAGGTGGGCCCTAAATTCAACGACAAATGTCCTTATAGTAAGAGGATAAGACACAGGCAGAGGAGGAGAAACACAGAGAAGGCCACGTGAAGACAGAGGCAGAGACTGGAGTTATGCTGCCATAAGCCAAGAAATGCCTAGAAGCTGGGAGAGTCAAGGTAGGATTTTCCCCCAGAATTCAGAGGAAGCATGGCCCTGCTGACACCTTGATTTTGGACTGCTGGCCTCCAGAACCATGAGAGAATAAATTTCTGTTTTCAGCTACCAAGCTTGTGGTAATTTGTTGCAACAGCCTTAGGAAATTAATACAAGTTGGGTATCTGTATATGGACTTCCTGGTCTGGGGACAAATAGCAGAAACAAATATACAAACAAAATCAAGTTTCTCAGTTGGACAGTAACTTTCTCCTGTGTAACGACAAGAGATGGAAGGGAGAGGAATCTGTATTGCCCTACATCAGAGGCCCCATCTGTCACTGCCTTGCTCTGTCACTTGGACACATTCCTCTCAGAGTTTCAATTTCATTGTCTGTAGAGTGTGTGAGATGGAGGAAGGAAATTTTAAAGGCAGAAAAATACAGTGTAAACAAAACTTGAACAACAGCCTAGAGAACCACCCACCCATCCCAGCACTTGGAGATTGCTGGTAAAAATGTAAACCCAAAACATAAAATGGAGGATCCAGGGACCAAAGTTGGTTATAAAACTTTATTTCCACAGGTTCCCTCCTAGAACTTTCCCCCACCTCCAGACCCTATTCCTTCATCTTGATGCTGAACCTTTAGGGCAAATGGAGCGGGAACCATCTGCTATCAATACAGCTGACACTCTTCTCAGCCAGGATGAGTCCCAGGCCAAGTTGATCTTCTGAGCTAACAGGACGTGACAAGCCTGGCAGGACACGAATTCTCCCTGCATGACTGATTCAGCCTGGCTGACCAGCTCCATGCTAATGAGGATGTACCAGAGCTTACAACAAAAACATTTTTGAATAATTTAAAACTTTAGAGCATGATTTGCCCGATAATGTGATTCATTGTGTCATTCTGGCCTCAGTTAAATCTGCTTCTGTGGGTGCCTCTACAGCAAACATCAGTGACCACAAATTCCCCTTTATCAAAATTAACTATATAAATAATGCAAAAGAGCAGAGACATGTTAATCTTGTGAGGAAGACAGTGTAGGTAAAGCTGACCTAAGCTATCACAAACTGCTGCTTCATAAAGAACTGAGTAGTATTTCAAATGTAGTACTCTAAAATGGATAAGTGACTTAAACACAAGCAAAATATCTATTTTCATCCCATATAGTAGGCTTCATATAGACTAATCTTACAATTTCTGGGGATTGATTTTAATTTCTTGCCCTAATTCAGTTATCTATCTAAATAAGTTTCTTTTTACCATTCTGGCAGTTCATGTTCCCTCCTTTATACAACCCTGTGCCAGTGAATCCAATGCAATATAACAAATTCAAATATGTGAAACGTTCCTTAAAAGAGGGAATTGTCAAGCACCTTTCCGCTAAGGAAAGGAAACTCCAAAACATTATTAACTATGTTAAGTAAGAGTTTATTAACTATGGGCCCACAGGTTGTTTTTTAAAACATGGTCCTTTAGCCTAAATATTGTGGAATTAAGGGAAAAATAACAATAACTAGAACTTTCCATTTAGTCAGAGTATTGTATTGCAGAAAGAGCACTGAACTAAATGTGAAGCCAATTAATTCAGAGTGACATTTGACCTTGCATTTGTTAGCTATGTTGCCGCTGTGACAAACTAATCTCTCTAAGCCTCAGTTTCTTCATCTGAAAAATAGATTTCATAATACCTAGCCAACCTTTGAGCTTCAAATCTAATGGAATATTTTACAGTTTTTCTGTAACAGGAGGCTTTAATAGGACAGTAGGATATCACTCAAGTGGGTAACATAAAGGAATATACTCATTGGAGCAATATTAGACTTCCATTTTTAAAAAGGGAAAAAAAAAAGTTGTCAGAAAATGTTTTTCCAAGTTCCGCCTGCCACCAAGGACAAGAATTCAGGAAATCATATCCTCACTTCCTAATCTGAAGGCACAGCAAATCATCTGCCACTAATGACAGGAGGACCTTCAAGGTGACAGTCACCACCTGTGTCCCACTCTATTAAATCAACATCTCTGAGATGCCTCTAAACTGGCAAAAGCCACACATCCTCTACTGAGTCACAGACAGCCTTCCAAGCAACCTGCCTGAACGGTCCTCACCTCCCCCCCACCCCACTGCACCTGACACAGCAACTGTTTGGGAAGCTCCCGCAAGAGCTGCTGATTCCAAAGCCTGTCCCGCCCAACTATGCATGTCCGTCCCATCCTATGACACCACAGTCATCTGAGACTCCAGATACGTGCTCATGATCCTAAACATTTGCTCCTCACTTCAATTTCTCTGAATTTCAGAAACCAGACTCCCTGTTAGAAACCTTGCAGGCTAGGGAAGAGAAAGGTAGCGTCCATGTTGAGTATGCAATCACTTATCTCAGTTTGTTTCACAAATCTCATTATTTGAGATAACCAGTCACAAAAGCACTTAAGCAACATTTGTCTTATTGATTACTTGCTGAGTTATAAACCTATATATATATATTTTTTTTTGGATCTTCCGCAAAAACAAATTTTAAGTTTTTAAAGTTGTAGTTTTGTTAATGCTGTCTCTTCTAGAGTTTGGAAACTTGGAGACTTACTAGAAAAGTTTATCAGAATGTTGCTTCGTTTTTAAACAGAGGTTTAGAAAGTTCTGTGTATGTTTCTTGTTTTTTAATCAACAATTAAAATAAACCAAAATGCTTAGCATCTGAAATCATTTGGGATTTTCTATGAGCAATGACTGTAAAATCAGCCCATTATGAAGAGATTTGCATACTTTAATTATTGTGTTCTAAGGCTTTTGTCAAACAGATGCTGTAATGCGGTATAAGCACCATGCGATTTTGGTAAAATGTGAACTTTCTGCTCTTAATATACATTGTTAGAAGGATAAATATGTTAAGCTAGGAATATGCCTGGTTAGAGTGAGGTCTTCACTTTAGTGCAAATGTTTAATATCTTGCCCTCAAAATTTAGTTAGAGAATGAGAAATTTAGGATGACTAAAATGTTGATAAATTGCTTGTAGATCTCAAGTTAATTAGTAAATACACACAAATGACCATAATATAAGATCTTTGGCAACATTGTCAAAGCGGCCTCAAAATACAAAGCTAAATTCTAAAATAAATTTGACTTTGATGCCCAGATAAGGAGTCAAATGCATAAGCGTTCAGGCTTTTAACACTCCGGCTCTGATAACCAGATATAAAGAAAAACCAGGATAGTGAAATATAACCACATTTTTTCACACATTTAAATTACATGGAGAAAGCATATTGGGCAAGTTCCTTAACCTCTCTTTCCTTCAGTTTTCTTATCTGTATAATGGGGTAGTACTTACTGCATAGGATTATTAATGGGTAGGCCAAATTCGGTTTTTTCCGTTAGACGCCTCTAGTAGCACTTGTCTTTAACTTCATTCAAAACAATTTTGTTAGATTGTATTGTGACAGCTGTCACATCAGCATGCAGTTTTTAAAAAACTCATCAAAATTGGTGAATTTTTGTGTAGCCATTTTAATATCGAAGATGGAAGGAAAAAAGCAACATTTTCGTCATATTATGCTTTATTATTTCAAGAAAGGTAAAAACACTACTGCAATGCAAAAAAAGATTTGTGCAGTGTATGGAGAAGGTGCTGTGACTGATCGAACATGTCAAAAGTGGTTTGTGAAATTTTGTGCTGGAGATTTCTCGCTGGACGACGCTCCACGGTCAGGTAGACCAGTTGAAGTTGATAGCGACCAAATCGAGACAGTAATTGAGAACAATCAACATTATACCACGCGGGAGAGAGCCGACATACTCATAGTATCCAAATCAAGTGTTCAAAATCATCTGCACCAGCCTGGTTATGTCAATCACTTTGATGTTTAGGTTCCACATAAGTTAAGTGAAAAATAACTTCTTGACTATATTTCCGCATGCGATTCTCTACTTAAACGTAATGAAAACATTTCGTTTTTAAAACAAATTATGACAGGCAATGAAAAGTGGATACTGTACAATAATGTGGAATGGAAGAGATCATGGGGCAAGCGAAATGAACCACCACCAATCACCCCAAAGGCCGGTCTTCATCCAAAGAAGGTGATGTTGTGTATGTGGTGGGATTGGAAGGGAGTCCTCTATTATGAGCTCCTTCCAGAAAACCAAACGATTCATTCCAACAAGTACTGTTCCCAGTTGGACCAACTGAAAGCGGCACTTGATAAAAAGCGTCTGGAATTAGTCAACAGAAAACGCATGATCTTCCATCAGGATAACACAAAACTGCGTGTTTCTTTGATGACCAGGCAAAAACTGTTACAGCTTGGCTGGGAAGTTCTGATTCATCTGCCATATTCACCAGACATTGCACCTTCGGATTTCCATTTATTTCGGTCTTTACAAAATTCTCTTAATGGAAAAAATTTCAATTCCCTGGAAGCCTATAAAAGGCACCTGGAACCTGGAACCTGGAACAGTTCTTTGCTCAATAAGATAAAAAGTTCTGGGAAGATGGAATTATGAAGTTGCCTGAAAAATGGCAAAAGGTAATGGAACAAAAGGGTAAATACGTTGTTCAATAAAGCTCTTGGTGAAAATAAAGCTCTTGGTGAACACTCTTGGTGAAAATGAAAAATGTGCCTTTAATTTCACTTTAAAACCGAAGGAACTTTTTGGTCAACCCAAAATTATTAACTGTATATATATAACAACATAATAAATGAATTAATACATGAAAAGTACTTAGAAGAGTGCCTGGAACAGATGGCGATGGTGATGGTGATGATTATACATAAAACTTTCAGAATTCGGAGATTCTTTTTCAAACCTCTTATATTAAAAAGGTTTCCACTTAGAAGTTTGTAAAACAAACTTCAAATCTGTATTTTTGAAGTTTAAAGATCCCTTTGAAATAATGTCATAAAGGGCAGCAATTTTAGAAAATAAAAGCAGTTTTTGCAAATTACTTAAATTTTCAGTAAACAAATTGGTTATTTAATGTTTCAGTATTTGTAAAATATGCTACTAAAATAATACTTTGATACACATCTGTAACACTTCTAGAGGTTTTTTTTTTTCAGAAGGAAAGAGAACTGAACGTATAATATCTTAACTCCTAACACTATCATCTATACAATGCAGTTTCTGTGAAGGTCTTCGGAAGGTCTGTATTGAAGGTAAGCAAGCTCTGTACACCAGGAAGCACTTCCTCACTGAGCTCCAGGACATTAAATCACAGAAATCTTGGAAATAAATCCTTAAATCTTTTCACCAGCCCACCAAGTTTTTGCTAGCCCCTTCTACTTTACATTAATCCTCTGATTCTTGAATTTTGTATGTGTTTGATGGTGGGGGTGAGGGACAGAACCTCCATGAGAATCTGACAAAAATTATGGACCTTCTCCCCAAAAAGTTCACATACACATATCATTTTACATTCAATTTCAGGGGCTTCACAGACCAGAGTTCCATCTGTAAAACTCCCCACTCCTAGTGGTGACTATTTGATTTACCCTGAAATTAAATAAATTTAATAATTCATAAAAATATCACTTACCCAAATGAAATATGGATGAAATTAATTAATATAAATTTAATTTCTATGGAAAGAGATTATATTATTATCTATATTAAAGATGTTGCTATCTTTTGAAAGTAGAGACTAATTGCTAGTTGTCCCAACAGGATATACTGTACTACTTCAAGGTGGTTTGTTATTATTTTAAATTGTTTGTATAAAGTACAGAGCAGAAGGTATGGGCAAGAGGGTAGGTTTTTTTCAATATTAAGTAAAAGGAACCCAAAATGGTGAACTATGGCATAATTATGTTGATCCCAACAGCTATATATAATAGTGTTTGAATAAGATAGTCTTCATTAAAAAAAAAAACAATATAACTGTTTGAAAGTAAAACATTTGATAAACAAGGTAAAAGTTTGGGCAATTTTTCTGGTGCATAAGTGCTGCTGGCATTTCTCAACAGTTCTAACAGAGTACTAAAGCACTAAGAATGCCCAGGTAATAGCTGAAAACAAAATTCATTTAGATAACCCTACATAAAATTTATAAAAAACTTTCCTATTAAACCAAACTTGGATTATAGAGATTTAAAGTTCCCTCACTTTATGGGCAAGGGACTAAAGTCACACACACACCATAAGGCCGTTGGAATCAGGGGCAGATTCAGAGCCCTGGGGCCTACCACAGCAGGTGTTAGGATAAATTGCAAACTTGCAGCCTGAGAACTTTTTGTACTATAGTATAGCAAAGATTTCCTATTAGCCCTTCTAGCTTCAAGCTGCTTTTTTGAGAACAATAGAGGTCACAGCATTAAAAAGAAAAAAAAAAAAGGCAGAACCAGCCTAGCTTTATCAAAATCATTTTTGTCCCCACTTCACTGTTCTTTATACTGCAACCTTTTTATCTGGTGTCAGGAATATTTAGAACAAGCGTTGGCCTAGTTACTTTCATTACATGCAACTATTAAAAATACCATGTATTAGTCTTGTAGGACCATTATCCTAAGTAATATGGTGACAGAGAGAAAAGCTCCTGACCCCTCCCATGCCTATTATCATATTACAGGAGACTTTAAAATAAATTAAAATAAAACAACCAGATTGTTCTCCATTCCAGAGCATCTTGATTGTACGGTATCAAGACCTTTGCTCCCATACCCACCTGCCACAAATCTAGAAAGGAGAAAAAGAGAAGAGAATGTAAAGCAAGAGTGAGGGAGAAAAACTGATGATGAAGTTTGTACCCATAGCAAATGGTGAACAAAAATCAAGTTCATAGGTTTCCATTCATCAGCCACATCTCAAGTCCCAGAAGCAAAGAACAAGCATTTGTTTGGTAATTAGTGGGAGAAAGGCAAAAACTTTTATTTCATTTTACAAGCCTCGCTTTTCTATGCTTTTCTCTTTTTCTCCTACCCCAAGTGATTTCAAATATAAAAGGTCATTTTAAGGACAACTCAGAGATACAGCAAGCACAGGTTTTCATCTTTACATTGATCAAACTATATGAGGCATTTCAGATTCTCTAGGGCATCTCAAAAACATCTGAAACTCTAACGTGAAAAAAATGCTATGCACTTTAAAGCATTCTTTAGAAATAAATGTGGTACTTAAAAGCAAAAAATTTCAAGGAGGTCCCAACACATATGCCCGTATGTACATTTTCCTTCCTGGATTTTAATAAGACAGCTAGAACATTCAAAATAACGTTGCGATTTACAGTGTCCAAGCTGAAATGGTAAAGACTAAATTGATTTTTAAACTTAAAGTATTCATGAAGCCTCTATTACTAATACCTTTAAAACACACAGCAGCTTTAAAAAATGACTGAGCTCCGGAAACTCTTTCACAAGTTTCCTTTGAAGCTCATTTCATGAAAATGCTGCTGTTTAAATTCTTCAGCTTGGAGAATACAATGTTGTTATTGTCTTGCACTTCAGAGCTAGGAAAAGCAGATATTATTTTTTTTGGCTCTAGGTTTCCACGACTGAGCAAGCATATGGCTTTGTTCCAGATAGAAGTTTTCAAGGAATTTTGCTTACAAGGAAGTGCTAAACTGGGTATTTTAATTAATATTCATATTTACCTTGCTGCTAAATGAAGCTAAGGATTCTATTGGCGTGAATTAACTCTCACTCTCATAAACCCAAAACCCTCTAGAGAATTCTACTCTGGGAAGAGAGTGAGATGCATTAACACTCCATTAATATCATCCTTGGAAACATTCTTTTTAACATTTATCTCTTCATCATTTCCTGAATCTGTAATGAAATGCTTGTGCTGGCATCTAACAAAAGGATCGTGTCCAGAGTCTGATGAAGTGTTAGACACCAAGGTAAGAAGCAAGTCTTGCTGCACTGGCTCATAGTGGCAGATACAATGGTACTTTCTAGGCTATATTTAGCTCCATAGTCAGGGTCAGTAGCCTTAAGACATAAGGCACAATCTGAAAGAACTTCAAGTTCCAGCACTGCCTGAACAGGCCAATCAGAGTTCTAATTTCTAAGTTATAAGCCAGATACTGAGGTAATTTCCATTTGTACATCCTTTTCTAAAGTGAGAGACTTCTTGAAAGTGACATTCTGTAATCAGAATGTAATCACAGAATTTCAAAGTGGAAGAGATCTCTGAGGTCACATATAGCAGCTTTCTGTCCTCTTCTTGAAACCCTAGAATATTCCTGCCAAGTGGTCCTTCTTCAGAGATGAGGAACTCACCACCACATGAGAAAACTCATTCCTTATTCAAACAACTCAAACTGTTCTGCAGTTCTTTCTTTAGCGGAGATTAAATCTTTCTCCTGGAACCTACCTCAACATAATAAAGGCAATATATGACAAAGCCACAGCCAACATCGTTCTCAATGGTAAAATGCTGAAACCATTTCCTCTAAGATCAGGAACAAGACAAGGTTGCCCACTCTCACCGCTATTATTCAACATAGTTTTGGAAGTTTTAGACACAGCAGTCAGAGAAGAAAAAGAAATAAAAGGAATCCAAATCGGAAAAGAAGTAAACCTGTCACTGTTTGCAGATGACATGATACTATACATAGAGAATCCTAAAGATGCTACCAGAAAACTATTAGAGCTAATCAATGAATTTGGTAAAGTAGCAGGATACAAAATTAATGCACAGAAATCTCTTGCATCCCTATACACTAACGATGAAAAATCTGAAAGAGAAATTAAGGAAACACTCCCATTTACCACTGCAACAAAAAGAATAAAATACCTAGGAATAAACCTACCTAAGGAGACAAAAGACCTGTATGCAGAAAACTGTAAGACACTGGTGAAAGAAATTAAAGATGATACAAACAGATGGAGAGATATACCATGCTCTTGGATTAGAAGAATCAACATTGTGAAAATGACTATACTACCCAAAGCAATCTACAGATTCAATGCAATCCCTATCAAGCTACCAATGGCATTTTTCACAGAACTAGAACAAAAAATTTTACAATTTGTATGGAAACACAAAAGACCCAGAAGAGCCAAAGCAATCTTGAGAAAGAAAAAAGGAGCTGGAGGAATCAGGCTCCCTGACTTCGGACTATGCTACAAAGCTACAGTAATAAAGACAATATGGTACTGGCACAAAACCAGAAATATACATCAATGGAACAGGATAGAAAGCCCAGAGATAAACCCATGCACCTATGGTCACCTTATCTTTGACAAAGGAGTCAAGAATATACAATGGAGCAAAGACAGCCTCTTCAATAATGGTGCTGGGAAAACTGGACAGCTACATGCAAAAAAATGAAATTAGAACACTACCTAAAACCATACACAAAAATAAACTCAAAATGGATTAAAGACCTAAATGTAAGGCCAGACACTATCAAACTCTTAAAGGAAAACATACACAGAACACTCTATGACATGAATCACAGCAAGATCCCTTTGACTCATCTCCTAGAGAAATGGAAATAAAAACAAAAATAAACAAATGGGACCTAATGAAACTTAAAAGCTCCTGCACAGCAAAGGAAACCATAAACAAGATGAAAAGACAACCCTCAGAATGGGAGAAAATATTTGCAGATGAAGCAACTGACAAAGGATTAATCTCCAAACTTTACAAGCAGCTTATGCAGCTCAATATCAAAAAAACAAACAACCCAATCCAAAAATAGGCAGAAGACCTAAATAGATATTTCTCCACAGAAGATATACAGATTGCCAACAAACACATGAAAGGATGCTCAACATCACTAATCTCTAGAAAAATGCAAATCAAAACCACAATGAGGTATCACCTCACACCAGTCAGAATGGCCATCATCAAAATATCTACAAACAATAAATGCTGGAGAGGGTGTGGAGAAAAGGGAACCCTCTTGCACTGTTGGTGGGAATGTAAATTGATACAGCCACTATGGAGAACAATATGGAGGTTCCTTAAAAAACTGAAAATAGAACTACTATATGACCCAGCAATCCCACTACTGGGCATATGCCCTGAGAAAACCATAATTCAAAAAGAGAGGGCTTCCCTGGTGGTGCAGTGGTTGGGAGTCTGCCTGCTAATGCAGGGGACGCGGGTTCGAGCCCTGGTCTGGGAGGATACCACATGCCGCGGAGCGGCTGGGCCCGTGAGCCACAACTGCTGAGCCTGCGCGTCTGGAGCCTGTGCCCCGCAACGGGAGGGGCCGCGATAGTGAAAGGCCCGCGCACCGCGATGAAGAGCGGTCCCCGCACCGCGATGGAGAGTGGCCCCCGCTTGCCACAACTGGAGAAAGCCCTCGCACGAACCGGAGACCCAACACAGCCAAAAATAAATAAATAAATAAAAATAAAAGTAGCTACAAAAAGAGACATGTACCACAATGTTCATTGCAGCACTATTTACAATAGCCAGGACATGGAAGCAACCTAAGTGTCCACTGACAGATGAATGGATAAAGAAGATGTGGTACATATATACAATGGAATACTACTTGGTGGACCTAAAAAGAAATGAAGTTATTTGTAGTGAGGTGGATGGACCTAGAGTCTGTCATACAGAGTGAAGTAAGTCAGAAAGAGAAAAACAAATACCTTATGCTAACACATATATATGGAATCTAAAAAAAAAAAAAAAAAAAAAAAACCGGTTCTGATGAACCTAGGGACATGACAGGAATAAAGATGCAGACATAGAGAATGGACTTGAGGACACGGGGAAGGGGAAGGGTAAGCTGGGACAAAGTGAAAGAATAGCACTGACATATATACACTACCCAATGTAAAATAGATAGCTAGTGGGAAGCAGCCACATAGCACAGGGAGATCAGCTCAGTGCTTTGTGACCACCTAGAGGGGTAGGATAGGGAGGGTGGGAGGGAAGCACAAGAGGGAGGGGATATGGGGTTATATGTATACATATAACTGATTCACTTTGTTATACAGCAGAAACTAACATAACATTGTAAAGCAATTATACTCCAATAAACATGTTTAAAAAAAAAATCTTTCTCCTGCAAAATGCCATCTCTTGGTCTTGATTCTGCCCTCTGGGGCCCCCAGAAGAAGATGAGTCAATGGAAAATCTTCACTGATATAAACTGATTTGAAATTCAAAGATTTGTAGAGAAAAAGAAAGTGTTATAAACAATCAAGGATCTTAAGGCCAAAGAAAATAATTTTTAAAGCCGTCTTTTGAAAGCTATACATAGCTTTGCTTCTTCCCTGATTATACACTTCATAATAACAGCTTTACTTCTCATAAGACTATTCATATCATAAGATAGTCTAAAGACTAGGAAATACTTACTTATGATAGTTTTCCTTGGACAAGGCAAATTGAGTCCTTGAGCTATATTAAATCTGTGAGCTAATAATAATAATCATTTTCATTTATTGAGCACTTAACCATATGAACAACACTGTGATAAGTGCATTATGCAGTAGTCCTGAAGCATATATCATTCCCATTTTACAAATGAGAAAACTAAGGCTCAGAAAGATTAAATAATTCATCCACTGTCACATAGGTACTAAATAAAGGAGCTACAGGTTCAAACTCAGATCTGTCTCATACCAGATCAAAGTTTCTTCACTCTTGTCTATGGTTTAGATAAAGATATATAGTGTTCCCCACTATGATTAGGAAATATTAAACGTCTGTTATGGATTGAATGTTTGTGTCCCCCCAGAGTTCATATGAAGCTCTAACCCCCCAGTGTGGCTTTATTTGGGGATGGGACCTCTAAGGAAGTAATTAAGGTTAAATGAGGTTATAAGGGTGGGGCCCTAATCTAATAGTATTAGTGTCCTTATAAGAAGAGACACCAGAGAGTTTATTCTCTCTCTGTCATCATGTGAGGACACAGCAAGAAGGGGACCATCTGCAAGCCAGGAAGAGAGCTCTCGGCAGAAACCAACCCTGCCAGACCTTGATCTGAGACTTGTAGCCTCCAGAACAGTGAGAAAATTAATTTCTGTTGTTTAAGCCAATTAGTCTATAGAATTTAGTTATGGCAGCCCAAGCAGACTAATGCAGGGTCTTTCTGCCATTTGCCATAATTTACCAAACATATGAGAGAAGAACAGCAATGAGGCATCTTTCTCACCAGAACTTTGGTTTTTCTCCCAACCTTCAAGTGACTGTGATCTGGTAGAATTAAAGAGAACTACACTGAAGTCTCCTTCCCACGGCCCACTTGCTGTCTATGTCACTTTAGAGAAATCAGTTCTTTGTGATTCAGTCTTCTCAGTAAACTCAAAGATCTCAGTTCTAACACTCCATTATCTTATATGTATGAAAGCAAAAATTTTTAAATTCCATTCATTTCCAGATCATTTTTGCATACTTATTCCATTTCCTCTTTTCTCAAATATGTCTTATGTCTTTGGATTTTTAAGGTAAAAAATTTTGAAGAAATACTTGATATAAATGGTAGAAATATTCAGGGGGAAATAAAGGACCTCTGGCTTTAAAGTTAATTTTGTTTGTGAATGCATGCCATACCTCATCTTTTATATTACTACATGATGTCTATAAAAACCCAAAACAATTTTTTGAAAAGCATCCAAAGAATGTTCTAGTAGATTCATGAATTCTTGAAAATGCAAAACAAACAAAGAAAAAAGCTCACCAAAGACAACTGAGGCCCTTCTGTGGTAGCCCTTTCAAGTGGTCCTCTCTAGAAGGGTAGCTCATTCCATTGTCTGACAAATGACACGTGATTACTACACCCAGGAGACAATAAAATGTAGACTTCTCCACCTGGGGATAATTCTGAGTCCCTCTAAACAAATGTGGGAAGAAGAAGCATTTACATAATGCTTGCCTTCCAGATGTAAATAATCTGCTCTCAGGAGCTGTTTTGATTAGAGAACGTTTCTGAAAAGATCCAAAGTCATGAATTCAACATCACTGTATGATTTGCTCTCTTCTGTGGCCAAAACCTAGACTCAAAACTGTGTTCAACCATCTCACAAATTCAAACTATTGATGGAAAGTGTTATGAGAAAATAAAGAATGAGCCAATGCAATTTTATCATTGTTACTGGGAAAAACTCAAGCATATCACCCTGGGAAATCACTGGTGTTATTTCTATATACCAAAAAAAGCAAATTTATAAAAATTACTTTCAAAATACTTGAAAGAAAAGAGAAACTATAGAAAGAAATTATTGTACTGGAATACTACCCTTTTATAATACTAACATACAAAGTTGTGTGTTTCTGTGTGTGTGTGTGTGTGTGTGTATTCTCTCTTCCAGATATAGATATATATTAGATATAGATTATAGATATTCAACGAACTTTTCCATCCAGTTAAAGACTTCTCAGTGAAAGACTTCTCCAGGTTTTTTTCCTTGTATTTAGATTACTAATAAAATTCAAAAAACCTGAATTTGGGATTTTAGGATTAAAAAGTTCAGAATGCTACCACTGACACTTACCAGCTATAAAACTTAGGGCAAGTTACTTGACTTCTCTGTGCCTCAGTTTCCTTATCTGTAAGATTCTGAAAAGAATACTTACCTCAGAGTTGTGGGAGAATTAAATGAGTTAATATATACAAAATGTTTAAAACAGTACCTAGCACACTATAAGAGCTACAGTAGCTAGCATTATGAATTCATACATTTACATCATGGCATAGGTTCAAAATGAAGCCACTGTATAATTCCATACAATTATGTTTCTTTCTACCCTCTGTGATTGGCAGTTTCATTTGATTATAGTGATATAATGTGGCAAAGCCAAGTGCAATGGAGAAATGTGGTCGTTTTGTTAAAATAAGCTGTACCACTTGCCCCAGCTACAGAGGTATGATGTCTTCTTTTTCATACTATAGCAAGTAAAGTATATCAACTGAAGAAAAATAATGTAAGGATTGAAAACATCTTTTTTTCCTTCTTCCTACTTAAAATTATATTTTGTTAAGGAGTCCCTGAAGCAATCTTTTCCAACTTCATGATAAAGTTTCTAACTTCATAAGTATGAAGACAGCCTCCCAAAAGGAGAAAAGTCACATAATAAAAAATGGGAGTAACAGGCGACCTATGACATGAATCTGGAATAATTTGCCACTAATTACAAAGCCAATGAAACAAATCAGGAATCAAAATCAACAGGTCATAACTGCAGTTTCAACTCTCATATGGGCCTATAGAGTCCATGTTCCTCCCCTACTATCTCTTCTTTGGTTCACAAACACAAGGGCTACCACAAACAAAACTGGCCAGCTCCTCTTTCTCCTGCTTGCTTCTCAAGACAGCTAGCATACCACCCTATCCTGTTCTCTCTTCACTAACTCTTCTTCCACAGAGACTGAGCTAGAAATAATTGGGCATCAAGATTGGGAAAAAGTGGTGGTGCACTGTCTCTAAAAGCAATGCCCTCCATATTGTAGTTTTTCATGATTCCACTTGCTCACAGTGTCAGAGAGGTGTGGAGTGAGAAGAAAACACAAGAGAAGTCACCATTTCAGCCCAGCTGAGCTATACTGGATGCAAGTCAATCAGACATGGAAAATTGAACAAGAAGATATATGTATCAAACTTCCAGGGGGTTGTGGATTTGAGAATGGGACTACATACAAGTGGTCTAAGAAAGGGGCCAAAGGCAACTCACTGGCAATCATCAATCATAGGATGATCTCTCATCTCAAGACTGCATAAAGAAAAATTCAGTGTGTAACCTAAGAAGAAAGGTACTGCAAAACAACGTAAGGACATCTAAACATATTTACCATAGGAAATTCTCCATTGGATGCAAGATGGCATGCCCTCCATGAAAGAAGACAAATCCAGAAGAGAATAGGGTGTGATTAAAAAATCGAAGGATAAGGATATACAATGGAGAAAAGACAGTCTCTTCAATAAGTGGTGCTGGGAAAACAGGCCAACTATATGTAAAAAATGAAATTAGAACACTCCCAAACACCATACACAAAAATAAACTAAAAATGGATTAGAGACCTAAATGTAAGACTGGACACTATAAAACTCTTAGAGGAAATCATAGGCAGAACACTCTACGACATAAATCACAGCAAGATCCTTTTTGACCCATCTCCCAGAGAAATGGAAATAAAAACAGAAATAAACCAATGGGGCCTAATGAAACTTAAAAGCTTTTGCACAGCAAAGGAAACCATAAACAAGATGAAAAGACAACCCTCAGAATGGGAGAAAATATTTGCAAATGAAGCAACTGACAAAGAATTAATCTCCAAAATTTACAAGCAGCTCATGCAGCTCAATATCAAAAAAACAAACAACCCAATCCAAAAATGGGCAGAAGACCTAACATTTCCCAAAAGAAGATATACAGAGTGCCAACAAACACATGAAAGGATGCTCAACATCACTAATCATTAGAGAAATGCAAATCAAAACTACAATGAGGTATCACCTCACACCAGTCAGAATGGCCATCATCAAAGAATCTACAAACCATAAATGCTGGAGAGGGTGTGGAGAAAAGGGAACCCTCTTGCACTGTTGGTGGAAGTGTAAATTGATACAGCCTCTATGAAGAACAGTACAGAAGTTCCTTAAAAAACTACAAATAGAAGTACCACACGACCTAGCAATCCCACTACTGGGCATATACCCTGAGAAAACCATAATTCAAAAAGAGTCATGTACCACAATGTTCACTGCAGTACTATTTACAATAGCTAGCACATGGAAGCAACCTAAGTGTCCATCGACAGATGAATGGATAAAGAAGATATGGCACATATATACAATGGAATATTACTCAGCCATAAAAAGAAACAAAACTGAGTTATTTGTAGTGAGGTGGATGGACCTAGAGTCTGTCATACAGAGTGAAGTAAGTCAGAAAGAGAAAAACAAATACCGTATGCTAACACATATATATGGAATCTAAAACAAACAAACGAAAAGGTTCTGAAAAACCTAGGGGCAGGAAAGGAATAAAGAGGCAGATGTAGAGAATGGACTTGAGGATATGGGGAGGGAGAAGGGTAAGCTCGGACGAAGTGAGAGAGTGGCATGGACATATATACACTACCAAATGTAAAATAGATAGCTAGTGGGAAGCAGCCACAGAGCACAGGGAGATCAGCTCGGTGCTTTGTGACCACCTAGAGGGGTGGGATGGGGAGTGTGGGAGGGAGGAAGACGCAAGAGGGAGGAGATATGGGGATATATGTTTATGTATAGCTGATTGACTGTGTTATAAAGCAGAAATTAACACACCACTGTAAAGCAATTATACTCCAATAAAGATGTTAAAAAAAATTTTTTTTAATGGGCAAGCAGAGATAAACCCACACACATACGGGCACCTAATTTATGACAAAGGAGGCAAGAACATACAATGGAGAAAAGACAGCCTCTTCAATAAGCAGTGTTGGTAAAACTGGACAGCTACATGTAAAACAATGAAAGTAGAATACTACCTAACACCATACACAAAAATAAACTCCAAATGGATTAAAGACCTAAATGTAACACCAGACACTATAAAACTCTTAGAGGAAAATATACGAAAAACACACTTTGACGTAATCCACAGCAAAATCTTTTTTGACCCACCTCCTAGAGTAATGGAAATAAAAACAAAAATAAACAAATGGGACTTAATTAAACTTAAAAGCTTTTGCACAGCAAAGGAAACCATAAACAAGACAAAAACACAACCATCAGAATGGGAAAAAATATTTGCAAATGAAACAACAGACAAAGGATTAATCTCCAAAATATATAAACAACTCATGGAGCTCAATACCAAAAAAACAAAATCCAGTTAAAAAATGGGCGGAAGACCTAAATAGACATTTCACCAAGGAAAACATACAGATGGCCAAGAGGCACATGAAAAGCTGCTCAACATCACTAATTATTAGAGAAATGCAAATCAAAACTACAATGAGGTATCACCTCACATCGGTTAGAATGGGCATCATCAGAAAATCTACAAACAACAAATGCTGCAGAGGGTGTGGTGAAAAGGGAACCCTCTTGCACTGTTGATGGGAATGTAAATTGATACAGCCACTATGGAGAACAGTATGGAGTTTCCTTAAAAAGCTCTAAATAGAATTACCATATGACCCAGCAATCCCACTACTGGGCACATACCCTGAGAAAACCATAATTCAAAAAGACACATGCACCCCAATGTTCGTTGCAGCACTATTTACAATAGCCAGGTCACGGAAGCAACCTAAACGCCCATCAACAGACGAATGGATAAAGAAGATATGGTACATATATACAATGGAATATTACTTAGCCATAAAAAGGAATGAAATTGGGTCATTTGTAGAGACGTGGATGGACCTAGAGACTGTCATACAGAGTGAAGTAAGTCAGAAAGAGAAAAACAAATATTGTATATTAACGCATATGTGTGGACTCTAGAAAAATGGTACTGACGAACCAGTTTGCAAGGCAGAAATGGAGACACAGATGTAGAGAACAAACGTGTGGACACCAAGGGGAGAAAGCAGGCCGGGGCGTGGGGGCTGTTGGTAGTGGTGGTGGGATGAACTGGGAGATTAGGATTGACATGTATACACTAATATGTATAAAATAGATAACTAATAAGAACCTGCTGTATAAAAATAAATAAATAAAATAAAATTCAAATCAAAAAAAAAATCAAAGGATGAATTAAATAGCAATGATGATAAATAAATGAAGATTGAATGTGTGTGTGTGTGTGTGTGTGTGTAGAAAGAAAAAGAGGAGGTTATTTAATGAATATCATACACAATTTTTATTCTTTTTTCAGTTAACATTAAAATGAATGTTTTTGCCACATCAATAAATTCTCTTTTAAAACAGGTTTTTAAAAAGATGCATAATATTACACCATGTATGTGCTCTAACAGGTATGATTCTCTTACTGTTGGATGTTTAGTTTTTTCTTATTTTCCAATTTTAAAGCATAATGAGCATCCCTGTACTTATAATTTTCATAAGATCTTTGATTATTTCTTTAAGATAAATTTCCACAAGTAAGGTTGCTGGATCAATGGATTTTTTTCCTTTTTAAGTTTCTTGACACAAATCAACAAATTGGCTTCAAGAAGTTTATTGAAGTTTGCTCTCCTATCAGCAAGGTTTGTGATTATCCGTTTACCAAATCTACTTCAGCACTGTGTCTACTTTTTAATCTTAAAATTTTATATTTAAAAAGTATTATGTTGGTTAAAAATTTTTACTAATTAGGTTTAGTACTTGTTCTGAATTTGTCTATTTGTCATCTTCCATCAGTTGCTTGCAATTGCCTTTGCTAGTTTTTCTCTTAGAGTGCTGTGAAAATATAGAAAAAATATATATTGGTCTCTGCCCCCAGTTCATGGCACAGACCCCTGAAGTCTTTGTGATATCCTAAGTGATAAGGGTATCAGAAGCAACTTTTGTTCTCATATTTGGCCTTTGACCCTAGTTCCTGACACAGGACTCCTGAAATACTTGCAATTTCCTGGTTGATAGGAATGTCTTTTGTTCTAAAGAGACGACTCTGGGTGGGCTCCTGGCTGGGAGCTGGTCACCGGAAAGAACAAGACATGATTAGGAGCTTGAAATTTTCAGCCTCGCCCCCTGTTCTCTTGAGAAGGGAGGACTGAAAATGGAGTTAATGATTGATCATGCCTCTGTGAGGAATCCTCCATAAAAATCCCAATAGCATGGGGTTCAGAGAGATTCCAGGTTGGTAAATCCATATACCAGAAGGATAATGCACCCTGACACCAGGACAGAGCTGTGCTCAGGCCCCTCCTAGACCTCACCCTATGTATCTCTTCATCTGGCTATTCATCTGTATCCTTCAATAAACTGGTAAACATAAGTAAGTGTTTCCCTGAGTCTGTGAGCTGCTCTAGCAAATTAGTCAAACCTAAGGAGGGGGTCATGGGAACCACAGACTTACAGTTGATCATCAGAAGCACAGGCGACAACCTGGACTTGTGATTGGCATCTGAAGTGGGGGACAGTCTCAGGGGACTGAGCCCTTAGCCTCAGGTAGATAGTGTCAGAATTGAATTAACCTGCAGGACAATCAGCTGGTGTTGCAGAGAAGTACTTGGTGGTGTGAGGAAAACCTCCACACATTTGGTGACCAGAAGTGTCAGAAGTGAAATGTTCTGTGTGATAGTAAAGGAGACACACAGGAGAAAAACAGAGGGAAGAACTGCAGGTTTTTTAAAACAGGTGTTGATATTCTTTTCAGTTAAAAGAGCTTTTTTGCATTAAGTTTATAAACCTTAATATTGGTGGGATTTCTTCTTCCAGCAAATATTTGTCCTTTGCCTTTCATTTTATTTGTGATGTTCTAAAAATAAATGGTGTTTCAAATTTTCATGTTTAGAAAAACTAACAAGGCAAGGGTAAAATAAATTGAGCATAAAGGCTATAAAGAGCAAAATTTATGCTTCATAAAATACAATCAGTGATATGAAAGGAAAACTTCAGATGTTCTCTATTAATGCAGAAGGAAAGCAAATAAAAAAATGAGAGAGAAAATGACATGTTTGTAGACAAAAGAATGGAGAGACAGCCAATTATTGTGGTATTTCAACAAATCAATTGGAATGGAAACAATAATAAAAGACAAATCAAAGAAAAACTTTCTTAGACTGAAAGAAATCACAGATATTCAAATGAATGGGCTCATGATGCTTCCAGCAAAATCTATGGAAAGAGACAATACCAAGAAACATATTGACAAATATTTTAATCACAAGAATAAGGAAAATATTCACTAAGCATTCAAATAGAGAAGGAAGGAAGGGAGGGAGGGAGGGAGGAAGGAAAGGAGGGAGGAAGGAAGATGCATATACACAGCACAAATATTTATCCACACCCTTATAATCTAGGCAATTCCAATGTGGAGATCACCTGATTCTCTCTGGAACATAAACAGTGCAACTTTGGCAGATGCCAGTGAGAGACTGAAGTTTTAAGTAGGACAGTAGGTTGGCCAGTGTCTAAGAGAAAGTCATGTGTGATAGTAACACAATGATATTAGTGGGTACAATGGAAATTTTTTAAGTAATAGAGTTTTTATAGGCCTGAAATTATCTGATCAGTTGATTCAGTGTCTTCTTGAAGAAAATATGAAATAGATGGATTTAATAGGAGTTGATTAGTTATTTAGAAGAACCTAAATATTCTAAACCTCTCCCTTTCATTACTGTTTCATAATCCATATTTCTTGTTCTTTTTATTAGCCCATAGATATTAATACTAACTAATAAAATCAGGCACACACATCAAAACTGACATTTAATGCTGCAGAGAGGCATCTTTCATCTGCTGTTCCACATAAGGAAGCAAAATGGTGATACAAAATAAGACTTGGAGAAGGCCTTAATTTATGAGTTCTGAAATTATATTTGTTGCATAAAGCATATCATCCTTCTGGGCTATAGTAGTGTTATTTTTAAGAGAGGACGGCAAATTGCTTCAGCATTTTCCCGCAAGGTTGCTAATACACACCAGATCACTATCCTGAAGCAGACAGTTTGCTGGAATAATATACAGAAAGCAGTGTTTTAAATAAGCCACAAACCATGCTTCTTGGTTTTGTTTACATTGGTTCCACACACTAGGAAAACAATAGGTTTCATAGCAAATTCAGTGATGAAGTAAATTATGCATTTGCCCATCAGGTTGGGGAAAATACATTCTTGTGGGAAACCAAGAAGGACAATGCAAAAGGGAGAAGAGAATTTGTGCTATTTGACCAGGTTGACAAATTCAAACAGCTGAGGCCATGAACCCCAAACTCTCATTTTCATCCCCTGCGTGCCTTAGAGATTTGGTACTTGTCACCCACAAGAAAGGGACACACGAAACACAGAAAGCTCAGCAGCTGCTCAAAAAGATCGAGGGGTTAGTAGGCCGCTTGCATTTAGCCACGTTCCTGAAAGCCACTCCCTGGGACCAACCACCTTTGGCTTTGAGGGCTCCCCTGCTCTCCACAAGGAATGCATTCTGCCTTAAGGGTCTCCACACATTTTGGGTTAATAGATCCAATATTTATCATCCAGAAAACTGAATATTATAGTTTAAATCATTTATTGAGTGTTGATAACAATAAGAACTATGAAAAGCACTTACACATGCAGTAACACTCTGACTTTTAAAACATTATATCCTTCTATTGATGGACATTTAGGTTGTTTCCATGTCTTGGCTATTGTAGATAGTGCTGCAATGAACACTGGGGTGCATGTATCTTTTTGAATTATGGCTTTCTCCAGATATATGCCCAGGAGTGGGACTGCTGGATCATATGGTAGCTCTATTTTCAGTTCTTTAAGGAAACTCCATACTGTTCTCCATAGTGGCTGTACCAGTTTACATTTCCACCAACAGTGTAGGAGGGTTCCCTTTTTTCCACACCCTCTCCAGCATTTACTGTTTGTAGATTTTTTTTATGACAGTCATTCTGACCGGTGTGAGGTGATACTTCATTGCAGTTTTGATTTGCATTTTTCAAATAATTAGTGATGTTGAGCATCTTTTCATGTGCTTTTTAGCCACCTGTATGTCTTCTTTGGAGAAATGTGGACCTAGAAATTGTCATACTGAGTGAACTATGTCAGAGAGAGAAAGACAAACCTTATATGTAGAATACCAGGGGATGGGTGGGGGGGGGGGAGAGATAAATTGGAAGATTGGGATTGACATATACACACTACTCTATATAAAATAGATAACTAATAAGGACCTACTGTATAGCACAGGAAACTCTACTCAATACTCTGTAATGGCCTATATGGGAAAAGACTCTAAAAAAGAGTGGATATATGTACATGTATAACTGATTCACTTTGCTGTATACCTGAAACTAACACAACATTGTAAATCAACTATACTCCAATAAAAAAAATTTTTTTAATTTAAAAAATAAAAGATTATATCCCAAATTGTTGAATCTCTAAGTAAGATATCACACTAAGCATCTGAGTACCCCCTAAGTGCGAGTTTCTGTTCTACCAACTATATGAAAGCACTGGGGGAAACACAAGATTCAGTCTCTATGCTAAAGGAATTTACACACTGGTAACAAAGAGAAGAGTCATGTAAATTACTATAATCAAAGGTGAATGTGGCAACTTTTCTAAGAAAAATAAAATTAAGTGCAACAGGAATACTGCTCAGAGAGAAGTTAGTTACAAAAAGAGTGACAGGGAGAGCTACCTGAGTTAAGTAACGATTTAAGCTGATTCTTAAAGGGCGTGTAGGATGAGAACTAGAGAGGGACAGCCAAGGGAAATGCAGAATCTGCTTGGGACGCAGCAGTAATTTAGCTTGACTAGAACAGAGGGTATGTTGAGGAACAGTAGCACCCAATCCTGGAAAGGCAGACGTGGCCATGTAGTGGATGACCATATATGTCAGGCTAAGAGTGATCACGGTGTCACTGATGATAAAAATCTTTGCTTTAGAGAGAGATTAACCCAGAGATCAAGTGTAGCAAAGTGGTAAAAGAATAAAGGCAGGAAATGTTGGGGGTGAAGAGGTGTAGTAAAATAAACTTTGCAAAAGCCTAGGCAAGAAGAAATAAGTTGACTAAAGGTTATTAGTGGGAATGGGCAGTGTTACAGGTTGAGTAACATGGTTCTCCCAAATCATATGTTGATGTCATAACCCCCAATACCTAAGAATGTCACTGTATTTGGAGATAGAGTCTTTAAAGAGGGAATTCAGTTAAAATGAGGTCACTAGTATGGGCCCTAATCCATTGTGACTGGTATCCTTACAAAAGGAGGAAGTTTGGAAACAGACATACAGAGGGAAGACCATGTGGAGACACAGGAAGAAGATGGCCATCTACAAGCAAAGGAAAGAGGCCTCAGGAGGAAGCAATCCTAACGACCTCTTGATCTCAGACTGCTAGACTTCAGAATTGTGAAAAAATAAGTTCTGTTGCTTAAGCCAAGAAATCTGAGGTACTTTATTATGACAGACTTAGCAAACTAATACAGGCAGAAATAGACAGATAAGAGAGATTTAGGGAAGGACTAATTCAGAGCAGTGGGGAAAACCAGAAGGAGGAAAAGGAGAGGACTAAAAGTTGACAAGATGTGAGTTCAGGCAGCCAGGAAATACAAGAAATAGTAGAAATTCAGGAAACTGGAAGAAGCTGTTTTGAGGAAAAATGATAATTCAGTTTGAAAAGTGTAAAGTGTGAATTCTGACAAGACATCCATGTTAATGTGTAAATTAAGTAATTGCCAATGTAACAAAAGAGCTCAGGAAAGCACTAAAGTTTGGAGCCAGCCTGATGGAAGTGGAAGTTGAGGCCATAGAAATAGACGAGATTGTTCAATAAGATTATGAAGAATGAGAATAGAAAATTGAAGACAACTTGGAGGAGGACCTCAGTCTTGCAGGCAAAATGAAGAGACAAGAATGAGAGAAAGAAGTGGTCAAAGATCACAGAAGTCATCTGGTTTTACAGCCGCAAAATATAGGAGTGACTCAATCACCATTTCTACCTCATACTTTGTTCTCTTGATATGTAAACTTCCATCAGAGACCTGTAATACTGCAGTGCCTTTGCTCACATGTTGCTGAGTAACAGGATGCTGAGTGGGGGTTCCAGGTGCTCCTGATGAGACCTGCTGTTGAGCCCCAGAAGCTCTCAGCATGCCACACTGCACTGTCGCCACAATTGGAGCTAAATGTCTTCCCCGGGGGGGTTACTCAGAATTTGCAGAACCAGCCCTGCTACACCCAACAGACACCCCCCAACACACGCCTCCTATTTATAAAAATTGAAAACTGAGAATGAGGGGGAGAGAGGGGGTTTGAAAGAGCTGAGTCACCCACCTTGTTAGGGAGTGCAGTGTTTGTGGTGAGAGGAAAGAGGGTACTTCCCTGCCCACCCCGTTCAGTACACCATAGGATAAAGTTGGGAATGCCATAAGGAAAAGGACACTGGTGTTCTGTTCGCCACATGGATAGCCACTTAGGCAGTGAACTTTACCATTTTCCTCACCTGTGCGTGTCCAAGCAGGATTGAAGAGATCTAGAGTAAGATTATAGGGCAGAGAGTGGCAGCCAGTAAGGCAGCTGAACTACCCACCATCTAGGGTGGAAAGGAAGTGTGTTTTCTAAGGTTTAATGGACATTGAAGAAGGTGGCTGGGCTTGAGCTACCTTGCTGGTTCCCACCCCAGAGAGCTACCTACTGGATGAGGGGTCCCACCCCCTGGACCTTTTTTCATTTTGAATAGAAATTTTTTCTCCATTTATCATGTCCTCAACACTATGCAAACTTCCTGGAATAAAGAGATATGTAGAACACAGTGTTTGGCATACAAGGATTTGCATGAACAACTAGTTTATTGGGAGTCATGACATTGTGGGAGTACCAACAAAAAACATGGGGACTTAACATCAAGGAGCTGTGATAGTGAAAACTATCAGCTTATCAGCTTAATGTTTGGGTCCAATAGAGTGAAAATGAAACCAAAGCACTATCTCCAAAAGATATCTGCACCCCCATATTCATTGCAGCATTATTTACAATAACCAAGACATGGAAACAACCTAAGTATCCATGAATTGATGAATGAATAAAGAAAATGTGGCACGCATATGCAATGGAGTATTATTCAGCCATAAAAAGAAGGATATTCTGCCATTTGAGACCACATGGATGGACCTTCAAAGCATCTTATGCTAAGTGAAATAAGTCAGATAGGGAAAGACAAATACTCTATGATCTCATTTATATGTGGAATCTTAAAAAAGAAAAACAAATCATAGCTACAGAGAACAGATTGGTAGTTCCCAGAAGCAGAGTATGGATGAAATTGGTGAAGTTCATCAAAAAGTACAAACTTCCAGTTGTAAATAATTCCTGGGGATGTAATGTACAGCATGGTGGATATAGTTAACAATACCGTATTGTATATTGGAAAGTTGCTAAGAGAGTAGATCTTACGAGTTTTAATCACAGGAAAAAAAATTTGGAACAATGTGTAGTAATGGGTGTTAACTAAATTTGTTATCTATCTATATAATTATGTTGTACGCCTAAAACTAATACAATGTTATATGTCAATTATATTTCAATTAAAAGATCAATTAATCTACTATCCCAATTGATTTTGGGAGAAGCCTAACTTTAGGTAAAGTTCACTAATTCATTGCAATAATATATTCTGAGCTTTCATTCCAAGGACTATTCTAGACCCTGGGCATAAAATGATGAATAAAGAAGATGTCATCATTATTCCATGAAGCATATAGAGGCAGTAAGAGGAGGAGAAAGGTATATAATCAGGCAATTACATACCTAATCAAGCAATAGACTGGGATGAATTACTTTGTAAACTTCTTCCTTTGATTCCTTCAATCCATTCTATCTTTATGCTCTGTTCTCCTTAAGAGTATGAAAATAAGCAATAACCCTTGCAGTAGGCTGTGTTAATGGTCTCAATACTTTACCACTCCTTATATCCATGTACTTTTTAATTCCTTCAGTAGACAGAATGAAAATATTTCTCTGCTCCTTGACTTTGGATTTGTCCATATGACATGCTCTGACTAATAGAACACTAGTGGGTATAATGTGACCTCCCCCCTTTAAAACACTGATGTGCACACGCATGCTTGAACTTGCCCTCTTATACTTCTACCACTGCTATAAGAAGAACATGTCAGGGGCACCCTTCTGTCTCAGGAGGAGAAAGAGGGACATGTGAAACACAGTAGCCCCTGCCAGTTGCCCTAGATGAGCCCAGTCTAGATCTGCTGGCCTCCACAGACATACAAACTTTAATAAATGCTTTTTGTTTTATGTCATTGAGATAGTGTGGCTCCTTGTTATGTAGCATTATTGAAACAATAACTGAGTGATACAAATTTATATATACTTATCTCGGTAGATCCTAACACTCTGTTCATCTGATAGGATAGAATAAGTACCATACACAGAGTAAAAACATCTAGTAAGATGTGCCTGGACATATAATTAAGTGTTCCAATCTCAACAGTGAGAAATTAAGATCCAATAATATGAATTGCATAAATGGAAGAACCAAGTACAGTATCAGGCCACTTCTCATTACCAGACTTCTTATCCTAACCAAAGTGAAGTTCACGACTCAGCCCTAAGACATTGCTAAAATTTACTGTTTCCTAGACTGTCATACTGAACAGATCATGACATGCAGAAGCCAAGGAAAACAAATGAAATTCGCGTTTCACTGGGTCCCACATGCTGTGATGTTTGCAAACCCACATGCATCCACCAAGAAGCACTCAAAATGTTTGATTCTGAAAACGAATCCATAACAAGTATAGAGTAGAGAACAAAATCAACTCAACAAGTCACCCCGTCTGTTTTTCATTTTCTGGTATTCTGAAAAGGAAGTGAATGTGGTATAGTGTACTTGGCTCCCAGCATAGAGACTTCCAGCTATTTTTTTAAATTTCATATTTACAGAGAGCCCTGTGTTGCTCTCTGTCCTGCCTCTGAAATAGCAACAGCAGTGAAGGAAGTAATCCACCGAGGAGTAAATGTGGTATCTTTCCTAGTGTAATGGATTTGGACTCAGGCTCCACGTCCAATACAAAGATGTCCTCTGTGTACTGTACACAGGTTGCTGGGATCCACTCGAGAGAAGATAAGGTACCTTCATTACAGGGAGATGAGACCTCTGGCAAATCACTATCACGGTGCTGAAAGGAAACTCAGTCAGACTGCCTTCTTTCCTCTTTAAGTCCAAAGTAACATTTAATGATAGGTACACAGTCTGGATGCCTATTTAAATTTAGCTATCTAAACAAAGAAAAAAAAAAGAGAGAGAGATTTCTCTCATAGTTAGGAATGTGTAAATATATAAAGTAGTCTATGTACCATAATATATGTATATATGTGTATGTGTAAGTGTGTGTATACATATATATACATATTATTGTACAAACATTTCGTATTTGTTAAATGTGTTTACCCTAATACAGCTGTAATCACAGAACATACCATGTATCCTTACTTGCATCTCTACCAGGATTGTATACAATGAGTACGACAGCACTTTCCACTTCAAATCTTTCAGAAGAAGGTGTTTTTTTTTTAATTTGTCCTCAGAAATACGGAGTCTATTAAAAATTTAGTGTGGCTCCTGGGTAAAGTGAAGCTATTTCAAAGCATCCTTCTGTGCATGAGGAACTAAGAACAGACAAATGTACTTCATCTTACAAATCTCATACATCAAAACTACTGGACTGGGCTTCCCTGGTGACACAGTGGTTGAGAGTCTGCCTGCTGATGCAGGGAACACGGGTTCGAGCCCTGGTCTGGGAAGATCCCACATGCCGCGGAGCAACTGGGCCCGTGAGCCACAACTACTGAGCCTGGGCGTCTGGAGCCTGTGCTCCGCAACAAGAGAGGCCGCGACAGTGAGAGGCCCGCGCACCGTGATGAAGAGTGGCCCCCGCTCGCCGCAACTAGAGAAAGCCCTCGCACAGAAACGAAGACCCAACACAGCCATAAATAAATAAATTAATTAATTAATTAAATTAAAAAAAAAAAAAAAACTACTAGACTACCTCTGTAGTGAATTTAACAAGAAAACTACGGTGCTCCTGAGCAGCACAGAAAATCAACCAATTGCTGAGACATTTTATCAGCGTGCAAATACTGATAGGTGCCAGAGTTATTTTAGAGAGGCTAGTCTTTAACCTAATTATCATGTAATGTTAAAATGCAAAGACTTTTAGATGAATAGTACTGCTATTTCTTATTACTCACGGTCCATTTAAAATCTATTAACCAGATATATGTAAATCATACAAACACATATATTTAGTCAAAGTGTATGATCAAATATTAAATATTTAAAGTCACATGACAATATTTTTAAATTTCACATTAAAATTTGTAAGTACTCACAGGAAACACCTAAGTTCAAAAACCTACGTCTTATTTTCATAAAACTGATATTATTCAGGAAGTTTCTAAATCTTGATTCCATTTAAAATTCCAGGCCAACATCTTAATTCAGAATGTTTGAAATCAACTAATAAGTTCTGACTTAATACCTGACAATATGCTGAATACTATTACAGATTCAAGGTGACTGATCAACAGATGAATAAGTTACTCATCCTGTCAAAATATATTATATTTCATTAAATTTAATAATTAACATGTATCAGTGGACGCCCACTCTAGTATTAACTAAAATTCTTCATAATGCACATGAAACTTTAACATGTTCCCAGTGTTATATCCATGCAATACATTTTCTCATTAACAAAAAACTGTTTTAAACAAGCTCTGATCCTTAATAATAAGATTTATAACTTTTTCTTAGCTTGTATATGTCTCAAAATTAATTTTTCCTTGTACTTTTACATTAACCATTTTGCCTTTACTTTGAATTTTTTCCATTTTTTTCTTACTCCAGTTGTCTCAAAAATGAGTATGGGGCCCTAGCCAATGCTTACTTCTTTTGTAGACTCTTTAACCCAATACAACACTGGCAAAAAGTCCCTTTTCAGAAATAACTCATCTCTTCTCAACTCCCTGAACAGTAAAGTCTACTTTTTTTTTAACCACATCAGATTCTACCTATTCACACACACACACAAAACTGATGCGTAGCTATTAACACTATGCACTTAATCAGGAGAAAAGCAATGTTTAAAACACATTGCATTTTATCTCCCTGGCAGGCTTCTTGACATCTGATTTCACTCTTTTTAAATGTTCCAAAGAAACTTCATTAGTACTGTAGAGAGAGCCTCCTTTTACTCTCTTAAATTCACTGATAGCCAGGTAAAACTCATTGAACAATCAAGTCCTGCGGGACTCTTGCAAAACTGTACAGGACCTCAAGGAAGTGGATGTCACCCAACAGTAAAAACACCCTGATTGCATTCTATGCTGGCACTGGAGCCTCACTTTTTAACAGACACTGCTAAGTGTTGCAGATAAATCTGTTTCAGCTGTGATGAGAAAAATGTTTCAAAATCCATAAAATTACTATACCTGCCATGCCCATACTTAAAATGGTTTACAATGTAAATTCTTATTAATGTTACAAGTGTCTACGATGCTTCCCTGAAGACTTCTAGTAAGTACATTTGTGAAGAATATGTCAAATTCATGAGATTATTCAGGTACTCGAAACTAGGTAATAAAGTATAGTTCTTGTTTGAACATTAAATACTTCCCTGTACGGCATTTATAAGTTGCAATTGGGAACTGAATCTATGCTAATCCAAATGTGCATGATCACTTGCACAAAGAAAATGTTTCCTGTTGGGATAGTTAGAGGGAGCTGAAGTATTAGCCTGAGAATTTGGTCAGATCTTTGTTTCATCTTCTATTTTCTTCATTTATAGGACCTGACATTATATGAAAGAATTATCTAGAATTTTTAAAGAATGAAAAGGGTCTTTAGTCAACAAGTTCTAAGAAAAATTTTGTCAATTTTATTTAACAAAGTTCATTATTTCAAATTTTAAAGTTATAATTGGTAAAATCCAAAGTATTCCTTTTATGTTTCTATCACTATATGGTGAACTTCTGGGACATAGCTGGAATGTCATTTCTGAAAATGACATTGTAACCGTAAATGAGGTATAATTCAATCGTATTTTTCCATTAGGAGCAAAGTTGTAATATAGGATTATTTTCCTGAAGAAAAGTCTACTGCCCAACTTTTTATAGAAATGATCATAAATGTTAGATTTTTGATAACTATAACTCATATAGTACTGCAGATAAGTATACTCCTTATGGTAGTCATTAGGGCTGTTTGCAAACACTCTGGTTAGCTCTCCTTCCTGGCATATATTAAGATTTTACTTCCCCATTCCTGGGAAGACAGCATGGCCATATGATTTGATTTGGCCAATGAACTGTGATGGAAAGTGACCAAAAGTTACTTACAGTTGGAAGCTTAAAAAGCCAGTGTTGAATTTACCATGTCTCTTTTTTCCTGTGCCAGAGTGACTAGCAATGCTTAGGAAGAGAGGTGCTCTATTAGCCTGGATCCTAGAGTAAGAATGAACTGCAGCAAAATCCCCAGCTGATCTGTTACATGATACACATGGAGTGTCAGCAAGAAATACACCTTAGTTGTTTTAAGCTGCTGAGATTTGGGGGTTGTGGATTATTGAAGAACAACCTCACCTAAACTAACTGATATACGCCTTTATATATTAAGCATAAAGCTTTCTAAAAGACATCTAAATCATTCAGTAACCAATCACATAAATGTTGGCTTATTTTGAGGCAGCAATATATTAAATGGTAACCTCATTCTATCTAATATTCCCTTTCCATCTTGAAACTTCAATCTCTCTCCCCAGTGGCTCCTTTGACACAGCAATCAGACATGCTAAAACCTTACTGCTGATGACATACCTTCTTCAATCTTGCTATGCCTTTGAGTTAACTTCTCTTCTCTCTTCTTTTCACTGTCAACAGCATTCTAACTTCCTTATACTTTAAGGGGAAAAATTCTATCAATGAACTTATAATTATCAAATACATGGCTCTTCACTTGGTCCCCATCTTTTCAACTTTTCTTTCATATTCAATGGTGATTACAACCCTTGTCCTTGCAATTCCTCCTTTTACTTCTGTGATATTATATAATTTTGGTTCTCCCCTGATATGCATCTTCTCAGTCTCTTTTGTTGGTTCTTTTACTCTTCTATTTATCTATGTATAAGTATTCCCTAGTGTCCATTTCAAATATATCATCTCTTTTCCATCTCCCCCTTAACAATATCATCCACTTATATACAGCTTCAACTGTCACTAATATATAGATAATTCCCAAAATTCTCTATCTTTAACTTGTTTTCTGCTTATTCAGTTACTTAGATATATACCTCGTTCTGGCCATACCACTAGAACATAAATAAATAATCTTTAATATCTTTCAAAGTATTATATTTTTGAATATATTTCTCCTCTTGTCTTTTCTGTCTCCACTAATATTCTTGACAAACCTCAACAGTCTAGAGTAGTCTTCAATCATTTCCTCTTCCTCACCAACCATAATCAGTTTCTAAATCCTATCTGTATTTAGTACAATTTAACACAAGGCTACTGTGAAAAAAAGACTACATTTTCTGTTGGTATTACTTGGTTCAGTAATTTATCATAAAGAACAGAGTAAACATTATAAAGAAATTGAATCCTATTATGTATAAAAAATAACTATATGCCACAACCAAGTAGGATTTATTCCAGTTGGGCAAGACTGGTTCAATAGTTAAAAATCAATTAATGTAATCCACCACACCAACAGGGTAAGGAAGAAAATTCCTATGATCATATCAATAGATGCAGAAGAAGCATCTGGCAAAATCCAAAACGTATTCATCATAAAAGTTCCCAGAAAACTAGGAGGAAAGGAGAACTTCCTCAACTCGACAAAGAACATCTACTAAGAACAAACTAACATACTTAATGGTGAGAAACTAGAAGCTTTCTCTCCAATACTAGGACAACATAAGGATGTCCCCTCTTACCACTCCCATTCAACATCATACTGAAAGTTCTAGTAATGCAACAAGACAAGAAAAGGATATTAAAAATATATAGATTGAGAAAAAATAAATAAAACTATCTTTTCCACAGATGGCAAGTTGTTAAGGTAGAAAATCCCAAAGAATTGGGGGAAAAAAAGAAACCCTCCTGGAACTAATAAGCAATTATAGCAAGATTGCAGGATACCAGGTTAATAAACAAACACAATTGCTTTCCTATGTACCAGCAATGAGCAATTGGAATTTGAAATTTAAAACAAACACCATTTACATTTACCAAAACAAAAAATAAAATAGGTATAAATCTAATAAAATATGTACAAGATCCATGTGAGGAAAACTACAAAACTCTAATGAAAGAAATCAAAGAACAAAATTAATGAAGAGATATTCCACAATCATGGATAGGAAGACTCAATATTGTTAGGATGTCACTTCTTCCTAACTTGATCTATAGCTTCAACACAATACTGATCAAGATCCCAGCAAGCTCTTTTGTGGATATTGACAAACTGATATTAAAGTGTAAACGGAAAGACAAAAGACTCAGAATAGCCAACACAATGTTGAAGAACAAAGTTGGAGGACTGACACTACCTAACTTCAAGACTTACTGCAAAGCTACAGTAATCAAGACAGTACGATATTGGTGAAAACATACAGATAAATGAAACAGAATAGAGATGCCAGAAATAGACCCACACAAATATAGTCAACTGATCTTTGACAGAGGAGCAAAGGCAATACAATGGAGAAAAGACAGTTTTTTCAACAAATGGTGCCAGTACAACTGGACATCCACATGCAAAAAAGAATCTAAACACAGACCTTGTACCTTTCACAAAAATTAACTCAAAATCAATTGCAGACCTAAATGTAAAAAGCAAAACTATAAAACTCCTAGATGATAACAGAGGAGAAAATCTATGTGACTTTAGATTTGGCAGTGACTTTTCAGATACAGCACCAAAAGCACAATCCATGAAAGAAAAAAAATTGATAAAATAGACTTCATTAAAATTAAAAATTTTTGATCTTCAAAAGACATTGTTAAGAGAATCACACAGACTGGGAGAAAACATTTGCAAAACCCATTATCTATCTGTCTATCTATCTATCCATCCATCCATACCTGTATCTTTATACATGTGTGTGCAGACAGATAGATATACATATATAAGTATATATCTACACATAATCATATATATCTATATTTTTATAGATTATAAATATATATACACACATACATATATGGAGTGAGAGACAGAGATAGAGGAGGATGATAGAGAAAGAAAGAATGAGAATGAATAGTGGCAACAGAGGGACAAAAATAATCAAAGAAATAATACTCCCTCCTCCTAAAATCCCAGAACTAAAGGATATTATAGATTGAAAATGCTCCCCATGAGTATCCATCTTAATGACTGAAAATACTCACACAAAAGCATATCATACTAAAATCACAGATAAATAAAAGTTTCATAAAATACAGATAGAAAAACAGGACACATATGAAGGATAGCGAATCAGGAAGGCACTAGAATTCTCTAATATAATAACGGTAACTGGAAGACAAATGGAGCCACGCCTTCAAATTTTTGAGCTAAAATGATTTCCAACTTAGAATTCTTTACTAACTAAATATCAAATAAGACATCTTCAGACATAAAAGCCTTCAAAAATTTACTTCCCATATACCCTTTCTCAGGAATTAATGCCTGCTATATATAGTCTATATAGTCTACTCAACCCAGAGACTCACCCAAGGAAGAGGATATGGGCTCAAGAGAGGAGGAAGAGGAAGCAAAAGAAATTCATAGGATGATGTTGAACAACAGCTTCTCAGGCCTAGAAAACACCAGTCCAGAAGGGAGGAAGACTGGGAGCTCTAAGAAGAATGTCACCAAGAAGACAAACAAAAAGAACCCTATAGGCTGTCTGAGTTGTTTTTGCTTTTGTTTTTTTTACCACAGTGAGATGAATTTGATAGCTTTGGCAGTGTTTTAAGGTGAAGTGAATAGTGAGACGAACATAGAAAAATAAGGAAGTAAACAAAAACAAAACAGTGTTTAATTCCAAAAGAAAATGTAATCATAGCACACTCCATGGCTCAGTTGTGACCAATTTCTATATAATCATAATATAATAACCACGGAATCATGACTGAACTACAAATAATAAAACAGCTCTATTGAAAAGGTGGCGGGAAGATCCGTGCAAATTGCGGGCATATGCAGTTGCAGGCAAAATAGAATAAAATCTTCATCTTAAAAAGCTATATATCAATAGGAAATGTGTGCTTTTTACTTTTAAAAGACTTTTAAAAAAATAGTCCTGCAAGCATTTTATTTAGAAATAGGGAGATAAATAACAGAAACAACAGCTAAATAGTTTCAAGTTGTTGCTTTTGTGGAATAGAAATTAAGGGTAGAAAGAGAGTGGGGCAGAAAAAAACTATTTTATCATAAACATTAAGATTTCTTAAACTATATGCCTGTATTAGTGTCATTTAAAAATTTAAAGAAAAACATTTGATCCCAAAGGATCCCAAAGCAAATCCCAAAGTGGTTGGATCTTTCCCAGTTGGAATTTGACAAAGGTTAATATTTGCATTATAATTTGACATAATAATTCTGAAAGATTCTGTACCAAGGAATGAGAGAAATACCACAACCAGAAAGTTCTTTTCCTTCACACCTTAGGAATAATTTGGAAAAATGGCCTAACATACTTTTATTAGGGCCAGAAAAGCAAAACACAGTAAAAGAAATTAACAAAACAAAAACAACTATCACAAGCAACAGAGTATTAGAAAATAATATAAATATTGCATTAGGGTTATACAACCAGTTATGAAATTTAAAGAAACTGAAACCAAAGAGAACTTTTGCTTTATAGAAAGATAGGCTGCTTATAGACACAATACGGCTACTTCTTTGACAACACCAAACAGAAATAGACTTGATATTTTCATAAGTTCTATCCAGTGAATGAAAACATTTTCTAAGGTATGTTGAAAGAAAAATTTTTTAAATGTGTTGCAATACTCATAAGAGACCAAAGGAGGAAAATACATACCTACACCCTAAAAAATTAATCCTAGTACTCTGGCCCAGTGGGATTTTGCTCATAATCTTCTCTTGTAGCTAAATGGTATTTCTGATTCTACCACGACTGATAAATTTGATTTTGTAATATAGAGTGGTGGATAAGTAAGTAAATTGTTAGTACTTCTTCCAAACTTTACTATCTTAGTGTGTGTGTTGGAGGTGGAGGGGCGTGTTAAGGAATTTCTTTACCAAACTACGATCACTCCAATGCAAAGTACTAAGGAGCATGGCAAAAATAACAACTTTACATTTGTCCTTTTAACATAAGAAATACATAATTCATTATCCTAATGATTTAGCTACATCATGAGTCTCAGTTGAGTTAAGGACCATCTATTGGAGTACATGTATTCATCAGTAATATTGTCTAGAAAGCACATTAGATAGCATTTAACTCTAAAATAATTGTAGAGTTGATATATCTTAAAACAGATGAAAAATTTGCCACAATATGTTTCTGTGCTGGAGACTGCTGGGTTTTCCTCAATATGCATTCTCTGGTTCTTGATTTATTATCAGCCCCTCACATTTTAGCTAAGCATATGGCTGCCTAGCTAAGGACTGCTGTCCCAGGCTCTCCTGAAGCTAGATGTGTCCAGAGGACTAAGTTTTGACCAATGGATTGTGCAAAGACTCTGATACGTAGGACTTCTGGTTTGTACACTCAAAACTGTACAATGGATAGTGGATAAACACTGACATGTAGGACTCTGGTTTGTACACTGCCCCTTTCCCCCTCCCTACTGATTGAAATACTGACATGGTAAGGAAAATAAGAGTCATCTTAGACCATAAAATGAAAGGCTCCCCATTGAATATAAAAGACAGAGGGATTCTGGGTTCCTGATACTGTCAAGCTGCCAGACCACCCCGACCACTTAACCCAGACTTACAAAAGATAAAAACTTCTATCTGATTTTCACTATATTTTTAGATTCTCTGTTGCCTTAGAAAATCTTGTATCCTATCTAATAAAGTTCCACCTAACACTTTCCTCAAATATACTTCAGGGGCTCTTGACAACATACTTAATTTACCAAGCACCGTTTTTTTTTCTAAAGAGTCCAATTCACTTTCCATAATTTTACATCATTTTTCTTCACGGCGTCTCTGATGGAATACAAAACAATGCTTAAATCCGGTTCAACCTCCAGACTCCATGACCAAGGTGTTCATGTCAGGCTGCTTTCTACCCTGGAAAACAACATCTGGTTCTGTTTCATTACTGCTGGGCAAGTTAAATTTCCAGTTTCCAAGGACCAAGAACAAGATTATTTTAACCTATTTTCCAGACAAATTCGTTTTCATTCATAGTCCTTTCAATTCACCAAAAATAGACTTAATATATAAAGTGATTTAATAGATAGCAACTTATGGCTTTTCCCTAAACTTATCATATGGCACAAAATGGTTAACATCCTTCTACTGTACACAACCCACCCATAATAAATAGCTTCCTCATGTAATAAGGAGTATTTTAGAGTATTTTCATCTATTTGGAAAGGAAAACACTACAAAACATAAACATTCTGTGACTCCGGTTTCCCTGGCCACCCTATTTCTCTCTACAGAAGAGTGGATAATTATACTGCCACAAACTATTTCATGCTGATGTTATGAAGATAAATGAGATAACCTATATATGAAAACATTTTTTTGTGCTCTTAGGAAAAATAAATGCACCTAAATCCAAGATGGTATAATTCTTCATAATGTTTTCCAGGGATTTTCTGAACAACTCCAGAGAGGTCATTACCCACAACAAACTTTTGGAACCAAAGGACTACCTTTCTAAAAAAAATATTCATCTCTGCACCTGACAACACTTTTCCATTAATTGGGGGTAAGTCCAGATGTTGTTCTGTTTGGTCATCTCCATTGCACTAAAAAGATCCAGATTTCTCCAATTTCTTGCACCAATGAAATGAACAAAAAGCCTTCTAAATCACAGGGGTTTCAGTTGACAGGTTAACAGTGAGACCCATTTCAATCAACTTCAAATGCAAAGCAGATTTGGCAAGAACCAGCGAGGGGATAAGTGGGAAAAGGAAAGCCCCAGTGGCAGTCTGACAACTCCCTCATGTCTACTGTCTGGTATAATACATCAGTGACCCCCAAGGACCCATCCAATCAGCTGAACTTGGCCTCCAACTCAACCAAATGGGGTTCTTTTAGTTGAAATTCCTTAGTTGTGTACAAAAATCTGCTTTAGGTACCTAATTTCTGCAGAGAATTTAGAAATAAAATGTATGATTGCAAACAAAAAAGCCAGAATTTTATCAATACAACCCATAAATTACAGCCCTTAACCTGAAATCCAACACATTAGTGACCCTAGTTAATATCCCATTTATCCTCACACTGGGGTTCACTAACAGGCCTCTTTGCTTTTCAGTGAAGTGCCAAGTGTTTCTGCGTGCCCTATGCTGCTTTAGGAAGTTGTCAAACAAAGAAATCGTCAATGAGTATGCCAGCTGCCTCTGGACCTCACTGTGTATATGTGATACGCCTGAGTCAAGGCATCCCATATCAGATCATCAATTAGCTCTGGGGGTTGGAGAGGGAAGCTTGGACATCTTGGCAGTCATCCTGGAGCATGGTTACAGTGATGTAAGGTAATATCAGAGTCCAAGTGAATTTTGAGAGGATCATTCAAGGTCCTCAGTACAGTTCTGTTCTCACTCCTAATGGCTTGTCCCTGAGGCTTCCATCACTGACAAAACACTTAGGATATAGCTTAGGTGCTGAATGTCACTTTTCATTGAAATTTCTCAGAATGCTACTTTTCTAGTGCATGGTTTTTCCTTAAGCAAATGTTAGTGAGCAAACAGCAGCTTACCTGTTTAGATAATGCAGAAGAAAATAGAAAAAACAGGCTAACTATTGTTTTGAAATAAGCACTAAACATTGCCCCGTAACTCAAGAAATGTTCCTAATTTTATTTACATTGAGTTAGTGATTACTAACCATATTTGTTATTGTTCATTGAAGAGAATATTCAGGATGTTGAAGAAGTTTAGAAACAAAAGAAAGTGAATATTTAATTGACAGTTCATCCAAATAGACCTGGATAGTTATGTTTTGCAGAGCAATCTCACCTACACAGAGCTACCAGGAACAGTATCAGGCATGCTCTATTAAAGAACAGCTTTCCAACGTGACATCATGACACCAGTTGCTAAGACATCCTTAAATTTCCTAACATCACTGAATGGTCTTGCTTAGTCTTTCTAAAGCAGGCCCGTTGTAATCACCACTTTTCCCAGGAATCATAAACAAGGTGTCTTGTGGTTTAAAAGAGCATTATAGAGACAGACATGTGTACCCTTTCTGTGTGCCCTCAGCTAATTAGAGTTTAACATGCAATAATATGAAAATCATATGACTGGAAGAGCTAAAATATAAGTAACAACTCTGAAGCGAACCTTCCATTTACCATGCATCAGTCTGGGAAAAACTGCTTTGACTGGAGCTCTTAGGCTGACTCTTATGCTTCTGAACACAGGCAACCCACTACACCAAAAATAATAAAGTCACTTAGTATACTGTGTTCTTGTGGACTACTTGCATTCATTCGACAAACATCTACCAAGGCCTTTCTTTGTAGTAGACACTGCGCCACACCCTGAAGCTGCAGCTTTTACTTCACTCTGCCCAGCAGAGCTTGCGGACCCCTGAAGGAAAAATTTTTTTTCCTAGAAAAAAAATATCAGTCAATAAGAAAAACTGACATTTTTAGATCTCATTCAGGTAGTTTAAAAACAGGAATTTTTCTCAAATGTAATCAGCATAGTGATTTTAATATGTTTGGTTTTTTAATCCAATATACTGTTTTGTAAAAAGACTATTAATTTTATTGAAGACACTACAAAGAATCATATTATGGAGGAAAATGTTAACTCAAATATTTTTGCTTCCATTTTGGAGAGAAGGAGGCACACATATATCACGAGTCTCTATGGCTTTCCTTCATCGTTCCACGTTGGATTTCCTGAATACGAAGCTATGGGCATGACAAACCATCTCACCCAGAACACAAGGTGCCCTGAGCACGATCGTTTCCTTCTCCACCTTCTGTCTCCTCATTTAAGCACGCAAACACAACCAGATTATTTCTTATACTTTTCTACTTCCTGCTCTTAGCACTGTCCTGAGAAACTAGGTAGTGTACAATAAACAGTAGTTAACTGAATGATATACTTTATTATTGTACTAGTGATCATATTCAGTGAATAGGTCTTCCATTTTTATGATCAAGAATATTAAATAGAGGCATCTTTTTTGCAGATCCTCTTCCTCTAGATACCTGTGGTTAAAGCAAGATGACATAAATATTTTCAAGTAAATTTTACAACCTAAGTGAGAGTTCTATGTAAGAAAGGATGGCCAGAAAACAATGAGTGTAAGTTGCTCCACGCATATTCAGAATAAGCTAGTATCTATTTCTGTTTCCAAAAGCAGGTGAAGCTAATCACATAATAATACTGAATGGTAAAGACTTTATTTTGATTATACCAAACAGCTGATAGGAGATTATGCCAGAAAAATATGAGAGGTCCTGATATGTTCACATCTGACTGGATGACCCAGTGAACTCCTTCACAGATAAAATCTCATCCAAATCAATAAGAGTATTTTACAATAAAAATAAAGGCAGCATTAAAATGTAAAATAAAACAGAAAAGATTAACTGATAAGCTCTTTCCAGATACGTGGCAGTAAATTTTAATGTCTTTGGGGGAAATACTTCATTTATAAATCCATAAAATAGAACAGAAAATGTTATCAGTAATAACATTAATAAATTTCCTTTGCTTTCTTTCAACAACCTTTGGTAAGTAAAACACAATTATCTTTACAACACAAACTACGAGCATTTCTATATAATGTATCTATCTCACTGAAAAGATATGATGTTCTCACTCTTTACTAATACTAATCCTTCAACACAAACACTTACTTTCAAGAATAACTATAAAAATGTAATATTTGTGCTTTGTTATATATTAATTTTGTTATAGTTTGGTGATGAACCAATTTCAGGAAGGGAAAAGAGAGGGAGCCAAGATAAAGGAGAGAAGCCTCAAAAAAATCACTGGAAGAGCTGAAAGCCCTCTAGTAGAATTATCATCAAAACAAATTGCAAGTCACATAATATGGTTTTTAGAAAACTCCATTTTGTATTAAATAACTATGATACTTTGTACTGAAATTTTCACAATTTTAATAAAAAGCTGTAGAATCTCTGAGTGTCTCTGTTCTTTCCACAAAGGGATATTTCTTTGCTTAAATTTTTAAAATTCACTCCCATTCCAAAAGAGCTCATAATCTAACCGCATTCAGAATAGGAACTATCTATTTTGGGTTTCTGCTCACCCTATGAAACACTACACAGTGCAGTCTAGGTGCAAGATAACTTAGGTGACAGGAGAGTTGAACAGCATAGTTCAACAGATAAAGTCGCAACATGACCTAATTTTGTCTCCCACTGTCTCTTTAGAATTTACACAGTATGTCAATTTCTTCCCTTACTGTGGATGAAAAGTCAATCATGACATTTCTGATAACTCTTAGGTAATAAAAATGCTTATATTTTCTTTAAGTTGAAAAATATCTCAATCGGATACCTACAAAGCCAGTCACATGTCATTATTAAGGCTGCCATCATCACTCCACAGTCCAGCGATTTCACCTACCCCTAGACCAAGCCTACCACCTGGGAGGCAGATGAGTGGACTTCTCTCGTTCTAGCTCACCTCCTATCCTGCTTGTCAGCTCCTTATTCTGACCCTTCCAGAACTGCGTGGAAGATGGATGATCATAATTGCAGGGAGAGAAGAGGTAAGGGGAACAAGAACATTCTTATTTAACTGGCATTGCCATAAGCTGGCATCCTACTCTATTAATCTGGAAGATGTTTAGAAGCTTTTTCGTTTGTAGGGTGCCTATGGGGCTTTTTGGAGACACCCTTATTGCTGGAGGTCCCTGATGCTGCCAGCTATATTTCTAATCTGGTTGTTTGCTTTACCTCTTTCCAAGCCCTGAGGAATCCATGGATCCAACAAGAACTTCTACCTGCTATGGTCTGTTCAGCAAACCAGATAACCATGTTGAATGATATTTAATATTATTTCACAGTCACATGCAGCCTGACATGAAGAATGCTGTAGTAGAAAGAATATGGGCTCTCATATCCAAAAGACCTGCATTTTAAATTCCAGACCCTTTTAACTCCTGACAATTTTCCCTTAAAGAGATTAACCTCTCTGAGCCTCAGTTTCCTTGTCTATAAAATAATACCCAAATGTTAATGTTCTTAATGAGAATTCTCTAGTCATGACTCATAGAAGGGCACTGATAATTGGAAAACCAATCAAGAGAATAAGGAAGAATGGTGTTCTGGTTATCTCCTGCTGCACAACTAGCCACCTGTAAACTTAATGACTTAAAAGAACAATTTATTATTTTCTTTCATGGTTCTGGAGGCTTGGCCGGGTGGTTTTCTAACATGGTTATAGATGATGGCTGGGACTATAGTCATCTGAAGGCTTGACTGAGTTGGACATCCAAGATGGTGCACTCACCTGGCTTTCAGCTGGAATGGCAACAGGAGCACTTACACACAGACTCTCTATATGGCTTGGCATTCTCGCAACAAGGAGGCTGAGCTCCAAAAGGGAACATCCCAAAAGTCAACATTCTAAAAGGTCCAGGGGATGTTGCACACCTTCACAGAACCTCAGACATTCCACAGCATAACTTCTGCCACATTCTATTGGTCAAGAGATCACCAAGGCCAGACCAAATTAAAGGGGAGGGGAATTAGATTCCATTTCTTGAGATGAAGAACAGAATACTCACATCAGGACAGAAGGAATTTTTTTCAGACTATCTGCCAAAAATGGATAGAGGATAAAGTGGGAAGCCAAAGAAAGAGAAAAAAACAGTATTCTAAGAGAGTTCCCTAAAATGAGGTGCACAAACCCAGGCACATGGGGATAATATAACTGCTTAATTTTTTTACTTTTTTACTTTCTATTTTTTTATAAAGGAAATAAAAAATTAGTAGTCTGGTGCATAAATGGTGCATACTCAAAATTTTTCATTAACAGAGATGGAGGCAAGGAAGCACGTGTCCTCTGCTGCAGGAATGATAAAGTATAAGGATTAGTGACACAGTCTCTATTTAACATTCTTCACCATATAGAGAAGAAAATAAAAGACATATTTTTTACAAGTAATTATAGAGGTGCATAATAGAAAATATTTTGAGACCACTGACAAAGGGTGGGCTGTTTTTGCCTAGAAATGACGAGGACTTCAAGTTTACTACAGGGGATTCATGTGTTCGTACGTACCTAGAAACAGAACAATACTCAAAAAGCTAGAGTGGATTTCTAGAATGCTGACTGTCAGGTCATGCTATCTGTTGACCTGATTCCATTGTTTTGGGGTGTGACTGAAAGATTCCAATCTAAGATTACAGAAGTGCCTGAGTGCCTATATTTTTACTGAGACAGTGATAGTCTTCCCTACTCACTATAAGAAATGCCGTGATAGATTATAGACAACTGCAAATCATTTGATACTCCTCCCACCAAGGGGTGAGGCCTATGTCCCCTCACCTTAAATCTGAGTGGGCTCTCTGACTAATTGACCAATAGAATATAGCATGAGAGATATTGAGCCAGTTTCTAGACCCATGTCTTGATTTGCTGGCAGCTTCTATTTCCTGTCTTTTGGAATGCTTACTCTGGGAATCCAGTGGCCATGCTGTTGAGGAAGCCCAAACAGTCCAATAGGGAGGCCCATGTGGAAAGGAACTGAGAACCCTGGTCAACAGCCCCAGTTAAACTCCCAGCCAACAATCAGTACCAACTTGTGAGCCATGTGATGAGTCATCTTTGAAATGGATTTTGAAGCCCCATTTGAGCTACCCCAGTTGACTCCGCATAGAACAAAGACAAGCTCAGTCCAAACTGCATGTCTGTGAGCAAATTAAATGATTGTTGCTATTTTGGGGATGGCTTATTCCACAAAAATAGATAACCAGAACAATGTCCTAACCTTAGCTGTCCAACGTGTAAGCTTACTTTAATACTGCCTTTGTTCCTCAATAAATTCAAGGTAATGAGTTTCATCTAACATGAGAAACCACCATCTTATTTTATGACAAGTAATGCAACAGAACTCTGCTATAACATGACATTCTATCACATAGATAGGACTGTGTACTCTACACAATAACCTTCGTCCCTGAAAGTAACCCTACTGTCACACACGAGAAGCTGGTGTTCATAGTCATGATGGATTAGCCTCAAGCCATCTCACCCTTTTGCCTGGATTCTCCATGTAATCAATGACACAAATTGGTGAGATTGCTGATCTGTGATTAAAGGGACAGTGTGTGGTCGTGAAAGAGAATAAAACTTCAGATTCAGAAGGACTAAATTTGTTTCTTTGGGATTTTAACCAACCTAATCACAAGCCAAAAAAAAACAGCAAAATATATTGTAAATTTCATAATATTGCTTACACTGTTTCATACAATAGCATTAAAATGAGATTCCGTTGTAGTAAACCAAGAAATTCTAGAGGGAATATAGATAGTATTATTCCCTGACTTTATAATTAATAATGCATATACTTAGTCTATAGGAAACTGGGAGTAGCCAGGAAATCAATCTACATTGTTTGTGTATAAAACCACTAAGACCAAGAAAAGTCCTAGATTATCAACTTTGTTAGAAAAAACAAAAAGCAGTAGTTTTATAATTATTAAAATGTATATATTTTATTTCCTAACAACAGGACTTTGACAGTCTCAGCTTGGATATAAAAAAACCTGTCAAACAAGTTACATGTTGGAGGAGGGCCAAGTGGAGAAAAAAAAAAAGTATCAACTTGAGATAAAACACACCATAAAAGGGAGGCAAGGACACATCTACCCTCAGGTTCATTAAAGCTGGAGAGCATCAGAACTGGCGATGTTAGTTTATCAAAGATGCCAGATAGGACCCTTACTAAGTGCTCGGTGAATGCCATGGCTGCCCTTGGATCCTAGCGTGGCTGGCATAACACCGGTGAGAAAGAGCTTGTCAGGTTCCATTCTGGTTTAACCCAGTTTTCAGACTACTAACAGATGTATTCCATAATTTTTAACATGATATACAAGAAAATCTACATGTACAATCTGCCTGTGTGTCTGGAGATTTTTCCTTTAGCTTGATGCATTACCTTTTGATGAACATTTAGCTCAGCAAATTTTATTTCTGTACACTAAGGAATTTTATAGTTCTAAAAGAGCTTTTAAATCCTCTGGCAGAGATTCACTCATCTTAGTAAAACAATAGCTGGCAGATATACACAGTCTACAGGAAATCAGGGTAACAACTTGGGTCATTTTTCTAGGTTAGCTACTCAGCAAACTCTGATTTGTCCTCTATGAAATGAAGATTTGTTTTCTTAAATGAAAGTACATGATTTCTTTTAATTTTATATTCTATAAGTCAATAAATGTCAAATAAAATCCGGTCTCTACCAGCTTTCATATTTCACAGCTGAGCTATGCAGCTCACAACAATATTTTCCACTATAATATTTCTGCAAAACTAACCCTAAAACATATTAAACCAAGGAAAACAATATAGTTTATCTGGGGTCCGCGATCAGCACTCATACTAAAAATTTTCTTACTCCAGAAAATGTTGATACATGGCCTTTAGTCAATAAGCTATGAATATTTAGGAGATGTCTTTTAAACAACTAATGAAATTACATTCCATTCTTTTGCTTAGAGATCAGCAGGAAATACACAAGTAAAATCAGATTCAAATTGACTCCTCTTCATATATACCAATCAGCAGCTGGTTCTTTATTATCCAAGAATTTCCACATTATATCAGGATTTTGAGGGGCAGCCCTGTAATATATAGTTCCATAAGGGCAGAAGCTGCCTTTTTCTTTCTCACCATTTTGCTTCTCCTGCACATGGCACAGTTTTTGCCACATGGAATACACATATTAGTTGAATGAATACAGCAAGAGACACTCCTCAAAGCCATTATTCCTACCTTATAGAATCAAATCTATATTTGATCACTCCTCTAACTTAAGGAATTATTCCTAGGAAGATGTTTTTAATATATTACATGAGTAAGTCAACAAATTGGTTTACTGATAACAGCAACAGGTTCAGATATATTTGTTTAGCAGAGAAGATAGCTGGCACTGACCATCCTGTCTGAGACGGAGCTGCCACACACATGCCATGCCTATCACTCCCATATTTGTTGATCCTCTTTCTATGCTTTGTTTATCTTTGTAAGTTATTATGAAAAATGTTTTATATTTTTAATGGCTTGATTGTCAACTCCTAACAGAATGTAAGTGCGTGAGGGTACGGACTTTATTTCATTCTACCCTGTATTCCCAATGTCCACAACAATGGCTGGCACACAGCACATTTCATTTCATTTGTTGGATGGATGGATGGATGGAGCAAACAAGATTCAAAGATAACAGAAAATAAGAAACTGAGTGGGCTTCCATAGAAGAGCTTAGGAAATTAAAGATAATACATGGATGTTATGGGTTGAATTGTGTCCTCCCAAAAGAGATGTTCAAGTCCTAATCACTTGTACCTGTGAAGGTAATCTTATTTGGGGATGGGGTATTTGCAAATATAATCAAGTGAAGATGAGGTCATACTGGATTAGAGTGAGCCCTAATCCAATATGGCTATTGTCCTTATAAAAAGGAAAGAAGAGACACTGATACACACAGAGGGAAGACATCCATGTAAAGACAGAGGCACTGACTGGGTTATGCTGCCACATGCCAAGGAACACCTGTGGCCAAAAGCTGAAAAAGGCAAGGAAGTATCCTTCCCTAGAGACTTCAGAGGAAGCATGATCCTGCCAGTATCTTGATTTCTGATTTCTAGCCTAAAGAACTGTGAGAGAATAAATTTCTGTTTTTTTAAGGCCACAGTTTATGGTGCGTTGTTACAACCACCCTGAGAAACTAATACAACTGGGTATATTAAAGAGAAGTAGAAGATACTGAAGACAAACTTTGCCTACCTAAGACATTTGCCTTTATATTGAAGCAAAACTAATAAAATACGTACTAGGAGTTTTAAAAAGTCAATTCTGAGACCAAAGGTTAGGTTATCCTTTTTAGAAAATTAGTTATTTTTCTTGGTTTACCAACTTAATCTCTTAGTTAAAAAAATCTAATTTTTACTGTAAATGTTTGCCTCACAAATGCTTTATGTGGGGTTCCTAAGCTCTTAAGAAATAGGAAGTCTGAAACTTGAATTTATCAATGAGTCAATATTTTATTTCAGATGACAAAATGTAACTTTTCAGACTGCAGATATATAATTATTGCTACTTTTATTATTTTGTTAATTTCACTACATTGCTATTATAAATGTTTCAAAGAAGATACCCCTAATTTGGAGATACTTTATACTTCATTAAAATTCTTTTTAATTAAATCATTAAAAAGCTTTTCCCAGCCTAATATAGGGCTAGCCAAAATGTTCATTCGGGTTTTTCCATAACATCTTACAGAAAAACCTGAACGAATTTTTGGCCAACCCAATAAATTCAAATATCATTTTGCAAACTACTTAGCTGGTAAAAATATTTGGTCTCTACTTTCAAATTTTTAAAAAGCTAAAATATAAACAGGTAAATCAGGAGGTGGTTAGCTTTATAAAAGATGATTCATTATACAATGGTAATCTCTGAGTGGTAAAATCCTCTGATATATTTTAAATTATTCTACTTATAAAAATTTAATTTGCAATTTTCAGGAATATCACTACTGTATGTGGTAAGGTACAAACATGAAATGGACACATGTTCAAGCCAGTCACTTAGCCATTACCAGACCCATTACGCAGATGGAAGAGATAACACGAGCTCATGAAGAGAAAATCAAGACTGAATAAGAGACTAGAGAACCAGGTTTCTGGGCCCATTTAGCCCTAGCTGATGAGGTCCTTGAGCTTACTTTTATCATCAGCTTCTTCAAATCCATTGAGGGTGTTTGGAGAAACGAACTTAGTCAGTTAATAAAATCCCATATAATCTAAAAGTTCCAAGATATTGCTAACAAAGGGGACACCGGAGTGTGCAAATTTTGTTTTACTTATATTTTTCACTGATGTTTCTAATAGGAAAAAGTTAACTTCCCTTTGCATTCCATTTTCACGTTTTCCAAGTCCACACAAAATCTGAATGCCTGATGGAATTTTGCCAGTAGCATTAGCATGTCATGACATGAAAGTATCAGAGGTTAAGTTAGAGTTTGTAATTGACACTATGATCTTAGTAAGCCTAAAAGACAGAGGGGGAAAAGGTGGGAGACTGCAAAGGTGATACATAAATTTTGGCAACTGAGTTAATCAAATAGATGTGGCTTAATTCGTAGATTGTGCAGGATCCAGACAGACAATGTTTCATAAAAAGGATATTCTGGGAAATAATAGTAAATTTGTATTTTGAGTGTACTGGGGTTTATAGAAAGGGCAATGGGGGATTTCTTTATGCAAGTTTTACTTTTCTTTTGGAAATTATACTAGATTTTTAAATAAATTTTCTTCTGAGAGCTATGAAAGCTCCCTTTCTCTCTCAAATTTTGTTAATATTAGAATTATTCCACATGTCTCTTTAGTTATGCATGTGGAATATCTGTTAGTTTTTGGCTACTAAAGATATCTCTTAGTTTTTATCTTAATGTTAGTATATATACCAGGTGTTTATTGTTGCTGGTTGTTAGAGCGGGAATGTTTATTTGTTCTTTTTTGTTTCTTACAAAATTTAACATCTTAATTGTCTAATCCTCTACAAGCAAATATTTCACCCTTCTATGTTAATTATTCAATTTTAAAAGCTTGGGACTTGTAGAGTGAGGTTATGGTGTAACCCATGTAACCAAAATATTAATCAGAAAAGAAAAATACGTTATATGAAAAGATGTCAAGTAAAGAAAAAATTCAGGAATTTAAACTAACAAAAACTATACTACTTCAAATGAATATGATAATTGTGGAAATTTTAAGTTGGTTTACCAACAATTGATTTAAAGAACTAGAAATATAATGGATGTGTGATTCAAATTCTTTCTTTTGCTAGACACAAACAACTTCCATTCAGATTAATATTTTTCCTCTGATATAATTAACACCTAAATAGAAGGTTAATTTAGTAAAGTATTGCAAGGAAGACAAGGTTATTTGCCTTACCGAAATAAAAGAAAATTAGCTTTGTATCACTGATTCCTTTGCTGTACAGCAGAAACTAACACAAAATTGTAAATCAACTATACTCCAATAAAAATTAATTTTAAAAAAAGAAAATTAGTTTCAGCTGACTCATAAAAATTTTGGTATAGTAATAACAAAGAAACTGCCAATAGAAATGATTTATCAACTGAATGAAAGGAAAGGAGACTTCATTATGAAATATTTTTAAGAAAAATCACACTCAGTTTTCCATTTAACTGGAACAAATTAGATAAAGTTTAGATTTTTAAAAGGCTATGGAGGGGCTTCCCTGGTGGCGCAGTGGTTGAGAATCTGCCTGCCAATGCAGGGGACATGGGTTCGAGCCCTGGTCTGGGAAGATACCACATGCCGCGGAGCAACTGGGCCCGTGAGCCACAACTACTGAGCCTGCGCGTCTGGAGCCTGTGCTCCGCAACAAGAGAGGCCGCGACAGTGAGAGGCCCGCGCACCGCGATGAAGTGTGGCCCCCGCTCGCCGCAACTAGAGAAAGCCCTCGCACAGAAACGAAGACCCAACACAGACATAAATAAATAAATAAATAAATAAAAATTAAAAAAAAAAAAAGGATATGGAAGCAGAAATAGAGACACAGATGTAGAGAACAAATGTATGGATACCAGGGGGGAAGGGAAGGGAAGTGGGGGGAGGAATTGGGAGACTGGGACTGACACATATACACTATTGATACTATGTATAAAATAGATAACTAATGAGAACATACTGTACAGCACAGGGAACTCTATTTAATGCACTGTGGTGACCTGAATGGGAAGGCACTCCAAAAAGGAGGGGATATATGTATATGTATGGCTGATTCATTTTGCTGTACAGTGGAAACTAACACAACATTGTAAAGCAACTATACTCCAATAAAAGTTAATTTTTAAAATTATAATTAAAAAAAGGATATGGGACTTACATTTATAGTCAACTGATTTTTGACATGGGTGCCAAGACCATTTAATAGAGAAAAGACAGTCTTTTCAATAAATGGTGCTGGGACAACTGTATATCCACAAACAAAATAATGAAATTGAACTTCTACCTCATACTATATACAAAAATTAACTCAAAATGGCTCATAGACTTAAATGTAAGAGCTAATAACTATAAAAGTCTTAGAAGAAAAAAAAAAAGAAGTGACTTCACGACCTAAGATTAGACAATTTTTTAAAAAATATGATACCAAAAGCAAAAAAGACAAAAGAAAAAACAGATTAATTAGACATCATCAAAATGAAAAACCTGTGATTCAAAGAACATCATAAGAAAATGAAAAGACAACCCACAGAATGGGAGAAAATATTTGCAAATCATGCAGCTGATAGGAGACTTGTATCTAGAATAAAGAACTTTTAGAAGTCAACAATAAAAAGACAATAAAGTTTTACCAAAAAAGACAATCCAATTTAAAAAATGGGCAAAGAATTTAAATAGACATTTCTCCAAAGACATTATACAAATAACCAGTAAGTACATGAAAAGATGCTCACTACCAAAAGAATTCTGCTTACTTTCAAGGAACATAATCACAGTTGATATGGAGTTCTCTCTTGTGCTTGGAAGCAGCCTTCCTTGCTATACTTTCCACCATGATTTTTTAAAAAGTAACATTTGGTATGGCTTGTACATAAAATAATTGTAACAATCAGTCCTCTTTACATTTCTTTGAAATGAGACTTAAGATTTTCTTTGGCCACATTTTAAGGCTAATTCTGTTTGTTTCTTTGGCTATCTAACGGCTAATGTAATAGTTCTTTAAAACGTACAACTATAATAATATAATAACTAATATTTTTAAGCATTTAGACACACTTGAAAACCTTTTTTTGTGGACTAGACTATTAAATCTCAAAAACAACCTTGAGAGAAAGATACAATTAATATCCTAATTTAGCAGATAGAAATACTGAAGTTTTGAAATGCATAATGCAGTGGGTCTCAAGGATGTCAGCTTGGTTATCGGTAGGATCTGACAAGCCAGAAATTTAATCATGTGAAAGTCACATGCAATCTGTCTACCTCCCCACAGCCAGCAAGTGGTGGAGCCAGCTTTGTACTTAGGTGACCTGGCTGCAGAGCCTATGCCTTTATGCACTAGTCTATGCTCAGGTATTCTTTTTGGAGATATGTGTTTTTCCCAAAGTTGGCTTACCCATATAGATAATTGACAGTTGTACAATAGATCAAGTAAAAGTTGTACAGTAGAATCATTTCTCAGTTGCCAATAATGATGAAAATGACACTCACCTTTAGGATAAATCCTGTAACATGGGCTATTCTGCTTGACAAGATGTGATTTGGAGGCTCCACAATACTTTGTAGATTAGGAGACATGATTTATTATTGTACTACAGTGGAAAGTGTTACTAAGTACTAAAGTTCTGCAGAATCGATCGCTACTTTTTTTGGCTTTTGAACTAAACTTACACTTTATGGCAGCTAAATAAGAGAAGCCCCATGAAGTTTCTAAACTTTATCCAGACTCAGGACAATCCAGCCTCTGTCTAGATTTTGCTTCCACCCATTTCAGATTTTGATATAATTTGTCATTCTGCCATGTCCTTGTTCAAATTATGCAGTCTGTATTCTCTCAGCTCTTAGGCCAGAAACCACATAAGTCTCCTAACTTTGGGAAAATGCTGGGTACATATTCTTACCCATTGGAAGTTTTTGAACTTTTATTGGTTTGAACCTAATATATATATCATTAATTTTCATCTTCTTCACTTCAAAAAAATTACCCTTTAAATACATATTCTGAATATGTAAGCCCTGGATTCATCTGGCAAAAACGACCAAATTTTTTAAAAAAATGACCAAATTAGTAGCATTTTCATGGGAGTTTTTGATCTACTGAGATTATACTGATCTCTACAATTTAAATCTAAAATAGATTTAAGACCAAAGTGATCATCAAATAAAAAAAAAAAAAGTAAGATAGAAAAATTAAAAAAAAAATAAGACCAAAGTGATCATTCTTCCTCCTTTATAACATCCTTCACCAAATAGGTTCCCACCAAATACACTGTTTCCCACTTCTCAGAAGCCTGTATTTTGAGGTAGTTACTATCAATGGTCACAAAAAGAATGAGGTTTTGTTTTCTGGGGTTTTAAAGTACAAGAAAGACTGAGAACAAATAATGTAAGTCTTCTAATTACCAGGTTTTAACCTCGATCACCATTCCATATTACCTGCCTCTTCCTCCTATTCTCCTTCCCTCCAGCCTTAACCTCCCGCAACATCACTCTCTGTGCCATCCCCCCCAAAAGGAAACATAAACCTGGGTGTGAAGTTTTAGTTACTCTTTTTACCTCTCCTATGCCATGCCTTTATTTTCACCAATTCCTGTCTATCATTCTCAATGAGCTTGAGAGAATCCTTGTACATCTTAGTATAAGCAGCCTCCCATGACTTTGAAGAGTTTACTTTAGTTTAGCTTAGCCTGAAGGAAAAGGCTAATACTTCCTTGACGTCTAAGCTATAGCTATAAATTTAGTTTCTTCTTGAGATCACCTTCCATATAACATTATAAAATTACAAAATATCAATTTATCTTCCAATAAATCAACTTCTTTTGATACCCTGGTTTGAAAAAGTCATATTAGAATAAAAATGGTGAATGTTAATTGTTTCTAAACTGTTATAATCTCCTGAAAAATAAGTCATGCTGATTTGTATCTGTGCTCATTAATGCAATGGAAAATCTCTATCTATTAGTTTTCTAATTAGAAAGCAGGATAGAAAGTGCCATATATCACTTGTAGACTTACTTCTAATCTAATAAAGGCAATAGACCCATATCATAGCCATCAATTGTTCTGAGTTCTCAATCAATTGAGTCTTTGTATACTCTATAAGGGAAAAATTCAATAAAATCATACTGTGAGAAAATCTCTGTTTTCTGGAAGACATTTAGTATGATGTCAGCGACTTGAACTGTAGTTCTTTTATTGGTTCATTATATTTTATTATAAAGATTAACTGATTTTGCTCTTCAGTGAACCCATATTTCTGAACCTGAAGATATCTTGAGATTAAGCAGGCATCTAGTTCACTTTAGGTACTTGTGGTTTTTCTCAACTCATGAGATACTCAAAAGTAACTCTACATCACAGATTTTTATGAACAAAAGCAACTCAAACTGGGCACAAAGACTACAGAAAAGGTTTTTCACCAAGCACCCTGTGGTTACTCCAATGACATGCAGAGAATTTTAATGTTATTTTTTAATGAAGAGTTGAATATTGAATACATTGTACCACGTTTCAAGAATGGTAATAATATTTTTAATATCATATACACAGCACTGTCTATAATGAGTAGAATTTTTTTCATAAGTACATAGAAATGTGTTTTGCTATTAAGATCAAATCAAACCTAACAGGAATAACATCACTAAGATTATAATAATAGAAAAAAGTTCAAAAGTACACTATTAAAATCTGAATTTTGGAAACTAAATTCAAATTTCTTTAAGCACATGGAAACAATTTTCTTTCTTTTTAGTAACCAAACATAATATGATTTATTTCCAGTAATACCATTATTTCACTGTTTTCAGTGTCACATTAATTTAGGAGGTTTCTACATTTATGATTCCTCTGAAGAAATATAAAATAGACAAATATCTTACGAGAATGTGTGAATATTTTTCCAGGAAATTTTATGGCTGAAATATAGAACCAAGACTTAGCAATGTGCAAATTGAATGTGACAGTAGGTCTTTAGAGCCAAAATTCCTAGGAAACAAGAGTTTCCCAACCTAGCATACTGTCTTATCCATATCAAGGACTAAATAATTTGGGGTGAATGACTGATAAAACCCTATAGGGGAAAAAAACCATATTACCCTTTGTGTGAATAAATTTTTATTGAAAACTGAGGCAGTTTTAAAATTTTTCGAGTTTGCCTAATCTCCATTAAATCAGAGTAGAATGAAAATTGAAGCGGATTTCTCTGATGAGTTCTGAAAGCATCAACCCAACTTTTAAAATCAATACCTTTAAAAAAAAAAAAAAAACACTTAAGTATTAAATCTCCCTTAAGGAGACGTTCAGGATGGCAGAGGAGTAAGACGTGGCGATCACCTTCCTCCCCACAAATACATCAGTAATACATCTACATGTGGAACAACCCCTACAGAACACCTACTGAATGCTGGCAGAAGACCTCAGACTTCCCAAAAGGCAAGAAACGCCCCACGTACCTAGGTAGGGCAAAAGAAAAAAGAAAAAACAGAGACAAAAGAATAGGGATGGGACCTGCACCTCTGGGAGGGAGCTGTGAAGGAGGAAAGGTTTCCACACACTAGGAAGCCCCTTCACTGGCGAAGACAGGTGGGTGGAGAGGGGGAAGCTTTGGAGCCACGGAAGAGAGCACAGCAACGGGGGTGCAGAGGGCAAAGAGGACAGATTCCCACACAGAGGATCGGTGCCGACCAGCACTCACCAGCCCGAGAGGCTTGTCTGCTCACCTGCCAGGGCGGGCGGGGGCTGGGAGCTGAGGCTCAGGCTTCGGAGGTCAGATCCCAGGGAGAGGACTGGGGTTGGCGGCGTGAACACAACCTGAAGGGACTAGTGCGCCACGGCTAGCTGGGAGGGAGTCCGGGAAAAAGTCTGGACTTGCCTAAGAGGCAAGAGACCATTGTTTCAGGGTGTGCGAGGAGAGGGGATTCAGAGCACCGTCTAAATGAGCTCCAGAGATGGGCGCAAGCCGCGGCTATCAGCGCGGACACTAGAGATGGGCATGAAATGCTAAGTCTGTTGCTGCAGCCACCAAGAAGCCTGTGTGGGGCTTCCCTGGTGGCGCAGTGGTTGAGAATCCGCCTGCCAATGCAGGGGACACGGGTTCGAGCCCTGGTCGGGGAAAATCCCACATGCCGCGGAGCAACTGGGTCCGTGAGCCACAACTACTGAGCCTGCGTGTCTGGAGCCTGTGCTCCGCAGCAAGAGAGGCCGTGACAGTGAGAGGCCTGCGCACCACAATGAAGAGTGGCCCCCGCTTGCCGCAACTAGAGAAAGCCCTCGCATAGAAAACGAAGACCCAACACAGCCAAAAATAAATAAATAAATAAATAAATTTAAAAAAAAAAAAAAGAAAAAGATGACTACTATCTTTAAAAAAAAAAAAAAGAAGCCTGTGTGCAAGCACAGGTCACTATCCACACCTCCCCTCCCAAGAGCCTGTGCAGCCCGCCACTGCCAGGGTCCCGTGATCCAGGGACAACTTCCCTGGGAGAACGCACGGCGAGCATCAGGCTGCTGCAACATCACGCCAGCCTCTGCCGCTGCAGGCTCACCCCACATTCCATACCCCTTCCTGCCCCCGCCTGAGTGAGCCAGTGTCCCCTAATCAGCTGCTACTTTAACCCCGTCCTGTCAGCGAAGAACAGACGCCCTCAGGCGACCAACATGCAGAGGCGGGTCCAAATCCAAAGCTGAACCCCAGGAGCTGTGCGAACAAAGAAGAGAAAGGGAAATCTCTCCCAGCAGCCTCAGGAGCAGTGGATTAAATCCCCACAATCAACTTGATGTACCCTGCATCTGTGGAATACCTGAATAGACGACGAATCATCCCAAAATTGAGGTGATGGACATTGGGAGCAACTGTAGACTTGGGGTTTCCTTTCTGCATCTAATTTGTTTCTGGTTTTATGTTTATCTTAGTTTAGTATCTAGAGTTTATTATCATTGGTAGATTTGTTTACTGATTTGGTTGCTCTCTTCCTTTTTTTTTTATATATACATATATATTTTTTTCCTTTTTCTCTTTTTGTGAGTGTGTATGTGAATGCTTCTTTGTGTGATTTTGACTGTATAGCTTTGCAATTACCATTTGTCCTAGGGTTCTGTCAGTCCGTTTTTTGTTTTGTTTTTTTTTAGTATAGTTTTTAGTGCTTGTTATCATTGGGGGATTTGTCTTTTGGTTGGGTTGCTCTATTTTTTCTTTCCTTCATTTATTTTTTTATTACATTTTAATTTTTAATAATTTTTTTACTTTAATAACAAGTTTATTTTATTTTATTTCTCTCTTTCTTTCATTTTTTCTCCCTTTTCTTCTGAGCTTTGTGGCTCACAGGGTCTTGGTGCTCCGGCCAGGTGTCAGGCCTGTGCCTCTGAGGTGGGAGAGCCAAGTTCAGGACATTGGTCCACCAGAGACCTCCTGGCTCCATGTAATATCAAAAGGCAAAAGCTCTCTCAGAGATCTCCATCTCAACGCCAAGACCCAGCTCCACTCAAAGACCAGCAAGCTACAGTGCTGCACACCCTATGCCAAACAACTAGCAAGACAGGAACACAACCCCACCCATTAGCAAAGAGGCTACCTAAAATCATGATAAGGTCACAGACACCCCAAAACACACCACCGGATGCGGTCCTGCCCACCAGAAAGACAAGATCCAGCCTCATCCACCAGAACACAGGCACCAGTCCCCTCCACAAGGAAGCCTATACAACCCACTGAACCAACCTAAGCCACTGGGGGCAGACACCAAAAACAACGGGAACTACGAACCTGCAGCCCACGAAAAGGAGACCCCAAACACAGTAAGTTAAGCAAAATGAGAAGACAGAGAAACACACAGCAGATGAAGCAGCAAGGTAAAAACCCCAGACCAAACAAAAGAAGAGGATATACACAGTCTACCTGAAAAAGAATTCAGAGTAATGATAGTAAAGATGATCCAAAATCTTGGATATAGAATGGAGAAAATATAAGAAACATTTAAAAAGGACCTAGAAGAACTAAAGAGCAAAAAACAATGATGAACGACACAATAAATGAAATTTAAAATTCTTTAGAGGGAATCAATAGCAGAATAACTGAGGCAAAAGAACGGATAAGTGACCTGGAACGTAAAATAGTGGACATAACTACCACAGAACAGAATAAAGAAAAAACAATGAAAAGAATTGAGGACAGTCTTAGAGATCTCTGGGACAACATTAAACACACCAATATTCGAATTACAGGAGTCCCAGAAGAAGAAGAGGAAAACAAAGGGACTGAGAAAATATTTGAAGAGATTATAGTTGAAAACTTCCCTAATATGGGAAAGGAAATAATCAAGTCCAGGAAGCACAGAGAGTCCGATACAGGATAAATCCAAGGAGAAACACGCCAAGACACATGCTAATCAAACTATCAAAATTAAATACAAAGAAAAAATATTAAAAACTGCAAGGGAAAAACAACAAATAACACACAAGGGAGCCCCATAAGGTTAACAGCTGATCTTTCAGCAGAAACTCTGCAAGCCAGAAGGGAGTGGCAGGACTTACTTAAAGTGATGAAAGGGAAAAACCTACAACCAAGATTACCCTACCCAGCAAGGATCTCATTCAGATTTGATGGAGAAATTAAATCCTTTACAGACAAGCAAAAGCTAAGAGAATTCAGCACCACCAAACCAGCTTTACAACAAATGCTAAAGGAACTTCTCTAGGTAGGAAACACAAGAGAAGGAAAACACCTACAATAACAAATCCAAAACAATTAAGAAAATGGTAATAGGAACTTACATATAGATAACTACCTTAAATGTAAATGGATTAACTGCTCCAACCAAAAGACATAGACTGGTCGAATGGACACAAAAACAAGACCCATATATATGCTGTCTACAAGAGACCCACGTCAGACCTAGGGACACATACAGACTGAAAGTGAGGGGATGGAAAAAGATAGTCAATGCAAATGGAAATCAAAAGAAAGCTGGAGTAGCAATTCTCATATCAGACAAAATAGACTTTAAAATAAAGACTATTACAAGAGACAAAGAAGGACACTACATAATGATCAAGGGATCGATCCAAGAAGAAGATATAACAATTGTAAATATTTATGCACTCAACATAGGCGCACCTCAATACATAAGGCAAAAGCTAACACCCAAAAAAAGGGGAATTCGACAGTAACACAATCATAGTAGGGGACTTTAACACCCCACTTTCACCAATGGACAGATCATCCAAAATGAAAATAAATAAGGAAACACAAGTTTTAAATGACACATTAAACAAGATGGACTAATTGATATTTATAGGACATTCCATGCAAAAACAACAGAATACACTTTCTTCTCAAGTGCTCATGGAACATTCTCTAGGATAGATCATATCTTGGGTCACAAATCAAGCCTTGATAAATTTAAGAAAATTGAAATCATATCAAGTATCTTTTCTGACCACAACGCTATGAGACTAGATATCAATTACAGGAAAAAATCTGTAAACAATACAAACACATGGAGGCTAAACAATACACTACTAAATAACCAAGAGATCACTGAAGAAATCAAAGAGGCAATAAAAAAATACCTAGAAACAAATGACAATGAAAACACGATGACCAAAAACCTATGGGATGCAGCAAAAGCAGTTCTAAGAAGGAAGTTTATAGCAATACAAGCCTACCTCAAGAAACAAGAAGCATCTCAAATAAACAACCTAACCTTACACCTAAAGCAATTAGAGAAAGAAGAAGAAATATGCCCTAAAGTTAGCAGAAGGAAACAAAACATAAAGATCAGATCAGAAATAAATGAAAAAGAAATGAAGGAAACAATAGCAAAGATCAATGAAACTAAAAGCTGGTTCTTTGAGAAGAAAAACAAAATTGATAAACCATTAGCCAGACTCATCAAGAAAAAATGGGAGAAGACTCAAATTAATAGAATTAGAAATGAAAAAAGAGAAGTAGCAACTGACACTGCATAAATACAAAGGATCATGAGAGATTACTACAAGCAACTATATACCAATAAACTGGACAACTTGGAAGAAATGGACAAACTCTTAGAAAAGCACAACCTTCTGAGACTGAACCAGGAATAAATAGAAAATATAAACAGACCAATCACAAGCACTGAAATTGAGACTGTGATTAAAAATCTTCCAACAAACAAAAGTCCAGGACCAGATGGCTTCACAGGCGAATTCTATCAAACATTTAGAGAAGAGCTAACACCTATCCTTCTCAAACTCTTCCAAACTATAGCAGAGGGAGGAACACTTCCAAACTCATTCTACGAGGCCACCATCACCCTGATACCAAAACCAGACAAAGATGTCACAAAGAAAGAAAATTACAGGCCAATATCACTGATGAACACAGATGCAAAAATCCTCAACAAAATACTAGCAAACAGAATCCAACAACACATTAAAAGGATCATACACCATGATCAAGTGGGGTTTATCCCAGAAATGCAAGGATTCTTCAATATACGCAAATCAATCAATGTGATAAACCATATTAACAAATTGAAGGAGAAAAACCATATGGTCATCTCAATAGATGCAGAAAAAGCTTTCGACAAAATTCAACACCTATTTATGATAAAAACCCTCCAGAAAATAGGCATAGAGGGAACGTACCTCAACATAATAAAGGCCATATATGACAAACCCACTGCCAACATCATTCTCAACGGTGTAAAACCGAAACCATTTCCCCTAAGATCAGAAACAAGACGAGGTTGTGCACTCTCACCACTATTATTCAACATAGTTTTGGAAGATTTAGACACAGCAATCAGAGAAGAAAAAGAAATAAGAGGAATCCAAATCAGAGAAGAAGAAGTAACGCTGTCACTGTTTGCAGATGACATGATACTATACATAGAGAATCCTAAAGATGCTACCAGAAAACTACTAGAGCTAATCAATGAATCTGGTAAAGTAGCAGGGTACAGAATTAATGCACAGAAATCTCTCGCATTCCTATACACTAATGATGAAAAAGCTGAAAGAGAAATTAAGGAAACACTCCCATCTACCACTGCAACAAAAAGAATAAAATACCTAGGAATAAACCTACCTAAGGAGACAAAAGACCTGTAGGCAGAAAACTGTAAGACACTGATGAAAGAAATTAAAGATGACACAAACAGATGGAGAGATATACCATGCTCTTGGATTGGAAGAATCAACATTGTGAAAATGACTATACTACCCAAAGCAATCTACAGATTCATTGCAATCCCTATCAAACTACCAATGGCATTTTTCTCAGAACTAGAATAAAAAATTTCACAATTTGTATGGAAACACAAAAGACCCCGATAGCCAAAGCAATCTTGAGAAAGAAAAACGGAGTTGGAGGAATCAGGCTCCCTGACTTCAGACTATACTACAAAGCTACAGTAATCAAGACAGTGTGGTACTGGCACAGAAACAGAAATATAGATCAACGGAACAGGATAGAAAGCCCAGAGATAAACCCACACACATATGGTCACCTTATTTTTGATAAAGGAGGCAAGAATATACAATGGAGAAGAGACAGCCTCTTCAATAAGTGCTGCTAGGAAAACTGGACAGGTACATGTAAAAGAATGAAATTAGAACACTCCCTAACACCATATGCAAAAATAAACTCAAAATGGATTAAAGACCTAAATGTAAGGCCAGACACTATAAAACTCTTAGAGGAAAACATAGGCAGAACACTCTATGACATAAATCACACCAAGATCCTTTTGACCCACCTCCTAGAGAAATGGCAATAAAAACAAAAATAAACAAATGGGACCTAATGAAACTTAAAAGCTTCTGTACAGCAAAGGAAACCATAAACAAGATGAAAAGACAACCCTCAGAATGGGAGAAAATATTTGCAAATGAAGCAACAAAAGATTAATCTCCAAAATTTACAAGCAGCTCATGCAGCTCAATATCAAAAAAACAAGCAACCCAATCCAAAAATGGGCAGAAGACCTAAATAGACATTTCTCCAAAGAAGATATACAGATTGCCAACAAACACATGAAAGGATGCTCAACATCACTAATCATTAGAGAAATGCAAATCAAAACTACAATGTGGTATCAACTCACACCAGTCAGCGTGGGCATCATCAAAAAATCTACAAACAATAAATGCTGAAGAGGGTGTGGAGAAAAGGGAACCCTCTTGCACTGGTGGTGGGAATGTAAATTGATACAGCCACTATGGAGAACAGTATGGAGGTTCCTTAAAAAACTAAAAATAGAACTACCATATGACCCAGCAATCCCACTACTGGGCATATACCCTGAGAAAAGCATAATTCAAAAAGAGTCATGTACCACAATGTTCATTGTAGCTCTATTTACAATAGCCAGGACATGGAAGCAACCTAAGTGTCCATCGACAGATGAATGGATAAAGAAGATGTGGCTCATATATACAATGGAATATTACTCAGCCATAAAAAGAAACAAAACTGAGTTATTTGTAGTGAGGTGGATGGATTTAGAGTCTGTCATACAGAGTGAAGTAAGTCAGAAAGAGAAAAACAAATACCGTAGGCTAACACATATATATGGAATATTAAAAAAAAAAAAAAGGTTCTGAAGAACCTAAGGGCAGGACAGGAATAAAGACGCAGACATAGAGGATGGACTTGAGGACACGGGGAGGGGGAAGGGTAAGCTGGGACGAAGTGAGAGAGTGGCATGGACATAGATACACTACCAAATGTAAAATAGATAGCTAGTGGAAAGCAGCCACATAGCACAGGGAGATCATCTCAGTGCTTTGTAACCACCTAGAAGGATCGGATAGGGAGGGTGGGAAGGAGATGCAAGAGGGAGGAGATATGGGGATATATGTAAATGTATAGCTGATTCACTTTGGTATAAAGCAGAAACTAACACACCATTGTAAAGCAATTATACTCCAATAAAGATGTTAAAAAAAAAATCTCCCTTAAAATAATTTTATACAATCTTTTAGAATTACACACACACACACAAGAAAGGTCTGGTATTCAACTAAAAGGAAAACCTACACTTGAAAACATGACAAAAATTGATAGCACATTTTCTTCTCTTTCAATGAACTAGAAAGTGGACTCCTTACAACCAAACCAAAATTAAAACCTACTTGTGTCTTTAGAAGCTACAATCACATTCCTCTAGGGATCACAGCAACTTACTAAACTTGTTTGAAATAGTAATGGATGAAATCTCAGGTAATGTTTTCCAGAATTTGCAGAAATATATCTGAACCCAGCAGGCTTCTGCTGTCCTTAAAACACACTATATAAGTGCTTCATTTTTAATACCCCAAAACGTATATTCATACCTGTTAAAACAAGAAAGTGGGGTTAAAAGGCAATTGAGACATAAATTCAAAATAACTCTTTTTAAAACTTCTATTATTTTAAGCAATATTGCTTTTGAATATCAGATTGAGGGTACTGCAATGCTGTTAACAGTTAGCAGACCCAACCCATACCTTCTGTATAAAGGGCTCCGCACCAGTGTTACTACACACCTGGCTGTCTTGGCCTTCCTTTCACTGATCACCTACTACATGTATAGGCTCATGATCATATCTGAAATGTAAAGACTTTATTATTCAATAACTATATCTTAATACCCCTTTTATGTCAGTCTTCTTCAGTGGTATAAATTTTAAGGATTTTGTATGTCAAAAAAAAAAAAAAACCTCATAAGGGCACAGTCACGGCCCAATGTTGCTGCTGTTATAACCCCTAAAAGAGGTGGTAGGGGGATAAAATGGGTGCAAATGTCAGCATACAGACATAAAAGCTTCAAGAGAAACTAAAAAAATCTAAAAATAAAACCACCTAGAAATTATATTTTCAAAATTATACTTATTACTATGGTTTATAATTCAAGCATAGTGTTCCAAACAAGTTTTTATTCTTTAACCTCAATTCTAATACTTCTCAACATTTGAAACAATTATATATATATATTTTTTATTAATTAATTTATTTATTTATGGCTGTGTTGGGTCTTCATTTCTGTGCGAGGGCTTTTTCTAGTTGCGGCAAGCGGGGGCCACTCTTCATCGTCGTGCGCAGGCCTCTCATTATCGCGGCCTCTCTTGTTGCGGGACACAGGCTCCAGACGCGCAGGCTCAGTAATTGTGGCTCATGGGCCCAGTTGCTCCGCAGCATGTGGGATCTTCCCAGACCAGGGCTCGAACCCGTGTCCCCTGCATTGGCAGGCAGACTCTCAACCACTGCGCCACCAGGGAAGCCCCCCAATTATATTTTTTAAAAGCTGATTTTCAGAGAAACTTGATAAACTCAACTTTATAAGCTTTGGGCCTCTACTAAGTACTTATAAGAATTTATTTCTTGGGACTTCCCTGGTGGCACAGTGGTTAAGAATCTGCCTGCCAATGCAGGGGACACGGGTTCAAGCCTTGGTCCGGGAAGATCCCACATGCAGAGGAGCAACTAAGTCCGTGTGCGACACGTTCTGAGCCTCTGCACCCTAGAGCCCACGAGCCACAACTACTGAAGCCCGCGCCAGAGCCCGTGCTCTGCAACAAGAGAAATCACCTCAATGAGAAGCCCACGCACCGCAACAAAGAGTAGCCGCCGCTCTCTGCAACTAGAGAAAGCCCACATGCAGCAGTGAAGACCCAACACAGCCAATAAATAAATAAATAAAATTTATTTTTAAAAGAATTTATGTCCCAATAATTAATATTAAGCTATCTAATAATTTAATAATTACTATACAGATAAACATCTTAATATGTTAACTTATAAATTCCATCTCCCTTTAGATTAATGCTAAATGTAGAATTTAGAAGGCTTACTTCACACACCTAGTCAGCTATTGCCTCAGTAACCCAAGAGAGTTTTAAAAGGTCATACTGTCTTCACAGCTATAAACCAGACATGTTCCCAAAGGAGGCTGTCAGTCCTGGGCTCAGGATGAAGTAAATCCACATTGCTGAATGGAAAAGCTGCACTCACTGTTGCTTTCCGCTTTTTGTTTTGCAGTGTTCTAAATAACTCCCTAAACAGATTCTCTATAAATCCACTTTATTGTTCAATAACTCTGTCTTGTATACAACTGGAAAGAAATGTGATTAGTTTAATTAATTAAATAAAAATCATTAGCACTAATAAACTAATTAAAAAATGAATGGTTGCATGTATATGAGCATGTAGGTACAAACATGTAGTATTCAGAGAACTAAGTGGTACCACAGAAGCTGGTCCTATTGCCTTCAGTTGATATTACGCATAAACCAACTCAAACAGACCAAGGATTGATTCTTGGAGTGATATTTCTGTATCTTAAAGATGCTTTAAGTCCATACATGATCAGGAAATGCTTCTTTATTTCCAGCCTCAATCTCCTCATGCTGTAATTTTTAATTTTATGATATCTATAGAAATAAAAATGTAAATGTTATATTGTTATAGATATTTGCATCTTTCTAATCTGTATCAGCCTATTAATCAGGTCACCATAGCAGACCTTACCCCAAAATAAACATTACTATTCTAATATATCAATCGCAACCAAGCAGGCCTCAATCTTATTCTTAAATTTTCCCTTAGAAATTTGGGGTGCATTTTTATATGAAAACATTGGCATTATTATTACAAGTTCACCAACAAAACTGCACTAATGATGATTCTGTGTCCTAAATACTGACTTTAAAACCCTAAATCCCCGAAGTTTAGGAGTAGGGGGAATTGGCTGGTGAGAGCTAGCAGCACCCAAAACCAAGTCAGAAAAGAGTTCTGAGAGAAAAGGAGTGGGGCTCGTCTCTCCCATCCCCACCGTGATCTTAATTAATAGGGAAATTAAATTGTATCTCTATTTGGGTAAAGATGATGATTCTCTTCCTATAACACTGTAAGCTCCTAGTAGACTCAAAACTCCATGGAACTCAGGAAACTGTGTCTTATCTATCGTGTTTACTAGTTAAGTCTTATTCATCAGTCTATTGCTTAACAAAATGTCTTATATCTAGTAGGGTCTCAGTAAAGGTATTAAATGATGATGCCCTCCACATTTATTACTAATGTCTGTTACAGCCAGGCATAGCATACAAACTAGTCTGTGACTAGTGCTGAATATAAGATGTTTATATCAATAAGGATATATGAGTATATAACTAGGAAGTATACCTATATCTACTAATTTTGAAATATACATCTCAGAATTTATATCATTCTCTTCCTTAAGGCATTATATTGACTTTTATTTCATTGTTCTAAACATATTCTGAACTCCTGTTTTGGAATTTTTAATATCCTCAGTGTTTTCTTATCCTTTAAGAAAGGTCACAGTTATTCTGAGCCAGGTCTTGTGATAACAGTGAACCTGATGGATAATATCATTTGTATTTAAAAAGAAAGCAGGAGGAGGAGGAGGAGGAAAAAGTGATCAGACTGTTTTGGGGGCAGTTATCAATCAGGTTCTAAAACTCTGAAATATCCAAAAAAACAGAAAAGTCATTGGAATTACCCAGTAAAATATGTGGGGAAAACATGTGTGGAAGGACATGTGGGAGACCCATATATGGAGGTCCCTTGAGTGACTGCACTGAAAGTAACAAGACTTTATACTTCTAAGTTTGACATATAGATTTAAATAATAGTCACCTTAATTTAACATATCACCTTAGAGTTTATCGGTATTTTCACATATTAGGTTTTCTTAATTTTGGCTATATCTGTACTCCTTAGAGATTTAAAAAAAAGCCAAATCTATTTTAGGCAAAGAATTTAAATTACTTGACTAAATAAAATATAATAGAAACTCTGGCTTTCTACCAAGTCAGTAGAAGAGTGATTCTCTCAAACTGTAGTGTACCCAGCATGTTTGTTAAAAAATACAGATACATGGGCAATACTCCCAGAAAATCTGATTTAATCAATCTGGAGTGGGTCCCTAAGGAATCTGCAAATGTCATAATCCCCCAGCTGACCATGGTGCAGGTGACCCTGGAACCACACTTTGAGGAACACAGCAATCAGATCTCAGGAAGGTTAGATGCTCCAATAATATGACCGTATCAGTAGGTGTCTGACAACTGTTTCTAAAATAATCCACAAAGAACTGTTAAAAGATAAACTAAGGCATATTAAAATTTTTAAGAGTTTATTTGAGCAAAACTCGATTCCAATTGAACAAAACTGGAAGTGGTTAGGAATGTTCCACCCACAGGAGCTCGGGAGAGACTTACAGAGAAAAGGAAGAAATAAAGAAAGGAAGTTATTGACTGACTACAGTTTAAAGTCTAGTTAGCTGTTTGTGATGGGCTGTCCTTACATTTCGATTCCGTAACCTTGAGACATTTATGGGCTTAGATTTTGGTTTGTTTTCATAGGCTGCTCACGGCATCAGAGACACCTTGTTTTAATTAATTTAACAGAACTATTTGCAGTAAAATAATTGTTTAATATTAACTTGTCCACAGAAAAACAGAGATTTATGAAAAGCACCATTCAATCTCTACATAACATACTAAATTAATATGTTCAATATTAATCAAGCTTCATCTCGTATCAATCCAAAGGGACGATCTCAAGATTTCTCTCCTTTCTTAGGCCCTCAGAGTGAATTCTACCAAGGCTTTTCCTATAATGTGAAAAGTTGCTATAGCATTCTAAAGATCCCTTTCTTAACCAGAGACCAAATATGGTAGGACCATCATCCCTTTATGTGCAGGGTCCACTAAAGTTTGCTGCATTGGAATTCCTAATAGTTCAGTAGTTGAGTAAGTTGTAAGGAAGACGTTTTCTATCTCTCTGTTTAAGAATAGCCTATCTTGTGGTTACTTGCATCACTCTTTAAACAAAATCTCTTTTAAAAGCCCAACTGCATAACTAACTAAAATGTCATTTTTGTACAATTATACAATAATTTACAGCATAGATCTAAAGAAGTAGTAAAATTTGAAAGTGAGAATGAACAAAATTGTACAAGAGTAATATTAATATCTTCAGAGAAATTCCAGGAGAAGATTCTGGCAAATACATAAAATAGCTTTAAGTTGTGGGGTTGCCCCCCTCCCCTAAGAAAAACTGATTTCAAAATAGCTACCTTTGAAAATTTTTCCTAATAATTTTGGAGGCATTTTGTTGTGACTCTAACTATAATCTATTCTTGTTATTTATACTAGTTAAGTTTTATTCAGTCACCACAAATGTTAAATTAGCAAATTCTGAACCATTGCTCTTAATGGAAATATAGGGTTAGGTTCCTGCGAGCCTTTGATTCACATCACGTTAGTCAACTGCTCAATATATAACCTTGTTTTATGAGTGTTTCTATTTAAAGATACCTTATTTAATAGATATTTTTGATTCATTAATGTTGAACACGTGGGCAACAGCACTAGCACTCAAGACTAAATAAAGCTTGTCTAACACATAATTTGCCCATAAGGTACCTCATAGCCTCTTGTGCTTGGGAACACTAGATAGCACTTCAGCACTATACCTGAAAGCCATATTAAACAGTGAAACAACCAACAAAAACACACACACAAAAATGTGGCACTAAATAGACTTCAAAAGAAAACTTGTTTTCTGTTTAAGAGCTGAACCAAGAAAGCCAACCATCGCCTTGTTGGACTTCAGTTGGAAAAGTGAGCTTTGGGTGACTCAAATTTTTCATCACTCTGTGCATGTCCATGAATAACTGCAAAAGTGCCACAGGTATTGATTTGGGGGTTACAAACAAATTTTTGCAAGTAGGTGAATTGTAAATATGGAACCTATGAATAATAAGGATCTATTGTACTTTTACTATCAAGGTGAAAGTCCTTATCTTAAGTTTGATATGTACACACACAGCGATATTTCTAAAGTCCTTTGTCAGAGATCTAATATAGTAACAAAATATATTATTGCACCATAAGTGGTGTTATTTGTAACATTTTCAATGATTTTTCTTTCCTGCCTCAGGACAATCAACAGTTGTGGCATTTAATTAAAAGTTTCTAAAACAGTCTTAATTACAAGTGTGTTTAACATTGTTAAAGGACCCAGAAGATGCCATAAAGTTTACCAAGGATACGTTAATAACCACAGACAGGCTGTTTAAACTGACAAAAAGGGGAGCATCTTTGCCAATCAAAAGGTTCTATTTCAAAAGCACTTAAAAAAAATTTAAAAGATGGAAAGTACATTCAAACAGATTACTTAAATCAGTGGCACAGAGAAGAAATGGAGGTTAGGTGACATAGAAACAGAAATACATTTCTACTACCAAAAATATAAACTCAAAACTTTTGTTAAAAATTAGAAGTTAGTACAATTATTCATGGTCAGTGAGAGTTACTCGATATAACAACTGCTATTATTGGGTTGGCCAAAATGTTTGTTCGTTCAGGTTTCCCATAACATCTTAACGGAAAACCTGAACAGACTTTTTGGCCAACCCAATACACATGGATTACATTTCAGTCTTCAAAAACTACTGAATACTCATAGTCAAGTCCCATGTTACGTGACAAACTAATCTACACATCTTGGAATTCTACAATTTAGAAGTTTCAAGATATAGCTATTATTTCATTCAACTTCCTCATTTTACACATAAGACTTTAGTAACTACAAGTTCAGCTTAAGCCAATCTCAAGCTGCACCACATTCTTGTTTGTGGTGTGTGATATTATATATCAAAGAGGGCAAAATTTCACAGGGAAATCCAGGAAAGACAACTGCAGGGAGACAGTGGCTTTTTTTACATGACATGAGGTGTGTGGTCAGGGATGTGATACAAGAAGTCTATTTGGATGGGTACTGTGGCTCTGCTTACTTTATTTTTTTATACTATGAATTGTATCCTGAAGAATGAAACAAAACGGCATTTTCTAAGCCGCTTTATTAGTGTTTATTGAAATAGATGTTTCTCTGGCTGAGAGGCAACATGACAGAATGAAAAAACGTGGCCTTGCAATTCAGACAGATCTGGTTCAAACCTCAGCTCTCCCAGTTACTAAGTGTGCAATTAGGCAAGTGAGAAACTTGCTGAGATTGTTTCCTTGAGCGCAAAATAAGGAAATTAGATCCTTACACCAAATGGTTGTGCTGTGAAAACTACACAGGCTAAAGTATAAACAGCATCTAACATAGAACTTCGTTATATACAATTCCTCAACACATGATAGTTCTTTGGCACAGGATAATTAATGTCAAAGAATTCTGAGGTCATCACCTCAATGTCTTAGGTTAACCGGATGTTATGAAAAATCCAAATATGATTACTATTGATTTCAGAAGTCACCCACTTGTATAGACAATCAATTTATAGAGTAAGTGGATAAAAGAAGAGAAATGTACCTTCAACTCATAAGGACAAGCATCAATACTTTGCCAATAAGCCACACCACGAGCCAGAGAACATATCATAATCCATGCTGACAATTCTTCCCTTTGGGTCTCTGGCACAATATACTCAGAATTCATCACACCGATTGATTTTCTAACATGGCACACATGAAAAGAAGCGAGACGGTTAAATATTACTGTTTCAGTCAATAAAAATTACAAGATGACTTTAGATATTGGATCAGAAGATGTTGGTGCTAAGCAACACTCCTGTAATTTTGGCTGAAATTTTGATTCACTTTTTACACACACAGAGTGAATAAAACTCTGTCTTCAACAGAAAGACTTTCGCACTGAATTATGCTAATAGTTGTGTCATCATTTCAATGCCCTTGTGAAGCTATCAAGAAAGACATAAAGAACCTTAGCCCATAACAATTCCCTACAGTAAGACTGCATTCTCCTTTAGCACGAAAAAAGTCCATTCAATTGTTCTGCAGTTTCATCCATAGCATTTTTTTTCCTGAGTGATATACATAGGTAACCTCTGTGACAAATCATGGAATTTAGTCTAGACCAGAGAACGATACATTATAAATCAGTGTCTCATTTTGTTATAATTGCCTCCTTAAAATAGCTGCAGCAGGATCAATGTCTCAGATTCTGTTTTATTATACACGCATTCTTAAAAGCATCAATGACAAAATGCTAACTGACTAAGGCAGAAGTGCAGCTGGTTCCGTGGCTCCATGAAAAGAATGTTCTGAAAACAGTTCAAGAATGTTTGATGCACTCCACAAGGATTCAGTTCTAACATTTCAAAGCCACATTAAAAAGTGATAATTGCTATCTTCAGTGGAAAAGAGGAAGTCCAAAATGTTGGCCTCAGACCAAACATTAGCAACAACTATCTTTGGGTACTTAATGAATTTTGCCTTCCTCCTTCCTACCAAATATGGAATTAACCTACATATTATGAATTGAAGGACTTGGGGCTGTTTTTATTTCTTTAAGGAAGTCACAGCTTTTTAATGCTAATCAGCTGTATAGCATTCCAATTCATTTAGCAAGACAGAGGAATGTGCTGCCTAATGAAAATATAATCACTCTCATAATTAAGTACTTAATAAATGTATTACTTATAATTTTATTTTGAGGCTGCTAAACCGTATTCTCTTTCTCTTGTTCTTTCTTTGTCCCTCCATATTAATTACACTCGGTTTCTTTCTGTAGCACCCTGACTGCCATATTCATTCTGGTTCAACTAATACAAAACTATCTCACCTCATGAACATCAGGAATCAGAGAATATTAACAGACAGTACGCAGATATTTTTCTTTTCCTGACTATTGGAAGAAATAATATTTAAGGCGATTTATCAAAGGAAGTTCATTTAATGAGCACTGAACAAACACTGGAAGAAATAATTGAAACACTTATAAGCTACGTGCATGATCTTTAGTAAATATGTGATTCATATTTTTGAGATTCAATGTATTCATCATGTAGGAGACAAGTAATGATTATAATAACACTGATCCACTTCACAAAGATATTGTGAAGAATGACTAATAAATGAGCCATCTGATATTACTATATAGAACATGAAGCTCCATTACTCATGCTGCAGTGTTCTGCAGTGGGTAATTATAAGCTTCTAGGGGCCAAAGAACGTAATGTACCATACTTAATACCACTTGATAGGTACAACTATGTCACCCTTCTCCAGCTACTGAATAATTCCATGCTCTGAAGATCATAGCTACTGCTTCCAAAGATAACAATGGTCCCTGGTTTGAGTAACAGAAATTCAATAGAATACTTCTCAGCTTCAAATATTTTCTGATTTCCTACTTCTTTACTCCTTAAAAACGTTTTCTCAATGTTCCATCCATTGCCCCACACTATTTCTTGAAGCAACCTCATTCAAATCTTACTCCATTACAGAAAATTAAAAAGTGAGTAGAAGCCTATACAGACAGATTTTTAAATTAACCTGAGTGTGACTAAAGTAAATATTCTTCCCACAACAAAATGCATCTTTGCATAAATAAAGATGAAGGCAAGAGCAAAAGACAAGGCTTGCACAAGAATTCTCAATCATTGTTTGCAGTCTTCCCCTTTTTGAGCTGTTTTTATCTTTTAAGACTGTGCCTTCCTCTTACTGAAGGTTATTCTCCAGAAGTAACTGCTAGCAGTGAGGTTGGCTCTCCAACATCCATTCCACCTCCGAATGTTTAAATTGAGCCAACTATGATCATTTCCTCCCCTTTGTCAGCAATTAACATTAGTTTCAGGGAAGAGTTAGTTTATGTCAATTTGGTTTGCTCAGAGAAGCTAGTTCTCTCTCCCTACCCTCCCACCCCAGGGAATGTGCTGTCCCAGGTGCTGCCAGCAGCCGTCTTAGATCATGAGAGAAATTTGTCCCAAAATAGAGACTTATTGGTTCGAAGCATTTAAGGAAATCTCTGCTCAGTCATTGTCTGACAATTAGGCCAACTGAGCAGAGACTTCAGTGGCAGCATCTGACAAAGAGTACAGACCTCACAGAATTCATTCAGTAAAATCATGAAACAAACAACGAGATGTAGGTGAAACTCAATGTACGCCTCAGACTGTGCAGTTAGGTCTCATGTCACCCTCTAGTGTAGCACAGGTTTTGCAGTTGAGTACAGGTGTAACATCCTCTATGGCAAGGGTATTTATTATTTATTTATGGAAAAGTTATGTCTAAGTATAACCTGCTACTTGGCACAAATTTCTCTTTGTGCTTAAATATGTAACACTGATTTCTTGTATACTGCTTACACTTAGTGGTTACTTCATTTGTATTCTTCATAAAATTGCTTGAAGATAAAACATTATTGCTTGTTGTAAAATAATAACAGCTCAAAAAGTTCGCCAGGGTACAAAAATTTGTAATATAAAACTTTGGAGAAATTCTGCCAGACATTTCTTCACTTTTGTAATATCCGTTAAATGAGAAGTTACAGTATGTATTTAAAACATCTAATTTCTAAAACTTTGTTACACAAAATTTTTCAAGAATACATCTGTTGAATAAAGCAAGATACACTTAAGAAACGAAGGTAGATTTTGTGTACACAAGAGCTGTTTTGAATGTTCTCGTTTGCCAGGCATCAGAAGCAATAGAACCTAGCAGAGAATATTAGTCCTGAATTGGAAGAAACTCAAAGCCATTCTCCAAACACCTGTAACTTCTCCAGTTCATTCTTAAAAGCTCTCATAAAACTTACGGGTACAACCATAAATGGCCACTCCCTCCATTCAATACTTCAGGAAATGAATAAATCATGTTCAGTCCATAAGCCTGGCACCAAATTAGTTGATTGCTAAATATTGTTTATATTAAAAAAGGTATCCTAATCCAAGAAAGGCATTTTTAACTCTGAGTCTCCTCTGAATAACTATTTTCTAGAAATGCCTCGTTATTTATTGTTTTACAACACTTTAAAATAATCTTGTTTGTTTTGAGAACATTCTTTGGTTTAATATTTCTCTCTAATGATTTAAATTTTCTAAATATCAATTTATAGACCATGTTAAAAGCTATACAGGGACTTCCCTGGTGGCGCAGTGGTTAAGAATTGCCTGCCAATGCAGGGGACACGGGTTCAAGCCCTGGTCCGGGAAGATCCCACGTGCCACGGAGCAACTAAGCCCCTGTGCCACAAATACTGAGCCTGCGCTCTAGAGCCCGCGAGCCACAGCTACAGAGCCCGTGTGCCACAACTACTGAAGCCCGTGCACCTAGAGCCCATGCTCCGCAACAAGAGAAGCCACTGCAATGAGAAGCCCGCGCACCACAACAAAGAGTAGCCCCTGCTCGCTGTAACTATAGAAAGTCCGCAGGCAGCAACGAAGACTCAATGCAGCCAAAAATAAATAAATAAATTTATTTTTTTTTAAAAAGCTATACATATTAGATACTAATCCTTTTTACTATATTTGTTTCTCAACAGGAATTGATATGGAAGATAATCAGACTGCAGTGGGCTCTTTTGTGCTCCTCAAAAAAAATTTTCTGAAGTATAGAAGGAAAATTTTCTAGGAACATTGTTATATAGTTTTAAATTATGTAGAATGATCACTGAAAATGAAGGAATGGCTTCAAAGTGTTAGAAACATGTAATATTAAAGTAGATAAAGAAATTTTTTTGACTAGTAGCTATACTACGTTGGTCACTTGAACATGCTAAGAAGCTAAGTGACTGTGATCTGAATCAATTATGTACAAGAGATGTAATTTACAATATGCCCAATTTTATTAAAATGCTAAATATTATCCCAGCATCCCAGTAGCAGATCTTCGCTCTCCTTCATGGATAACTAGAAAGGAAATATAAAGACATTTCTAATGTGATCTACACATTACAAAAACTAAGTGCTGAAACATGACTGCTCAAACAAATGGTACAACCAGGAAAATGGAAAGCAAGGGCAATTCATCTGTCAATGGAGATGAATAAAACATCTAATGTCTGAGGCATTTTGAAAAATTCTCTTTCAGAATCCAACATATTTGGGGGGAAATTAAGTTTCACCCAGATGGAACTTTTCAAATGCAAGTTTACAAGGGTATAAACCTTCAACCAAGGCAATAAAAAGAGAAATAAAAATTATACAAGTAAACAAGGGAGTTACCCTACGGATTATTTAAAGCGAAGATTGGTGAATTTCCACTCATATTAATGCACAGAATGTACAGTGGTAAAGGAATGGTTTAATGGCAATCTTTGAACCAACTATTCTGGAATCCATCCCATCATTGCTAAAAGAAAATATGGCATTCTTAAACTTCCAGGAACATACTTCTCATTAATATCCATCTAAAATCTACCATCTTTCAAAGGCCATTACAAGGGCCACAATCTCCTGTAAACCTACCTCCAACCCTGCCCTCCACCTTGGTCCAGGTGATTTTCTCCAATCTTTCAGTTCCACATGTAAGTCCATATACATCTTTCTTGCAGTGCCTTGTATAGTCAAAGGCACAGTAGGGTCAGTTACGAACAGACTCTGCAGAAAGACGGACTTGAGTTCAAATCCTGAGACTGTCACTTGAGCTAGTGGCTTAACCTCTCTATGGTTCAGTTTATTAAGCTGTAAAATAGGAAGGATAACAATATTAGTATTGACCTTATAAGGTCAATGCAAGAATTAAATGAGATAATACATTTGTCTGCCTAGGAGTTTGGCAGTTCATTGAGTTCAACCACTGCTACTGAATTGTGATCACTTGCACATCTTATCTCATATAAAATTATAAATCTTTTCTGAAACAATACAGAGTATAAATAATTCCTTGAGAGTACTTAATTGCTTTTCCTAAAATTAATTTATTATGTGTTAATTTGAATGAAGATTAATTCTTCCGGAACACCACACAAAGCCTCCCACATTTATTTGTTGAATAACTGAACTACCTTAGTATTCATCCCACAAGACTTTCGGCTGAATACAGAGACAAAAGAAAGGAAGAACTTTCTGCAACTCAGGGTGTTTGTTTGTTTGTTTTCAATTTATAAATTTAAAGGATTGAGCTATACAATCTCTAAGGTATCTTCCAATCCTCACATTCTAGAAACCTGTAATATCCATTAGAGCCAAATCATTCTTGTTCTACGTTGAAGTTACTCCTTTTTAGCTTTGCCAGCATTCTTTGTCTTCCCACTTAAATGCCCTCTTTCTTTCCAAAACGTCATCTATATGGTTTATATTTCTGTAGTGCCATGTTTCTTCATTTTCACCTTCTTTGTCCAATCCCTAAAATAAGACACTTTGTTTTAATCATCAAGATCTATTGCTAAATATTGTATTTAGTCATATATACACCAGGGAGGGTGGTCTTGTTTTCTAGATGGTTTCTGAACACACCAACATTAAATCACCTGTTAGCTACTTAATGCGAGATCTTTAGAGGAAACAGGTCATGTGCTAACTCAAATCTATGAAATATTTACCCAGCAGAAAATATTTGGCCCGAGGAATAAACACCACCAGTTTTCACCTTGGCACTCCTTTAGTCCTCAAGTCCTTTTGAGCTTACAGATGGTCTTAATTAAAAACAAGTAGTTTCTAATTTACAGCACAGGAAACGTTCAGAATTTGTTGTTGAAGTAGAGTTAGTGGAACCTAGTAACCCCAATCTTACCCCAGACAACTACCACCACGACCTTAATTCATTTGTACAGATTCCTGATGTGTTCATAAGTCTTTTTTATTACAAGTATAATACACTTCTGTTACACTTAAACTCAAAAAACAAAGTTGACATAAAGACACCATATCAAGTCTTGACTTTTTTCCATCTTGTGTCCCTAAGTTGTGTCAAGCTTGTAATGGGAGCTGAATACAAAGGCCGAGAGCCCTGGGTCTGGAATATTAATGGCTGATGGGCTTCACCTTTCATAGAGGCCACATTCTCTAAATGTGACACCAGTGTCCTGAGCCTTTCTAAAGCGGAATACTGCTTGCTTCACACACGCTTGTATGCTTGTCATCCAGCTTTTCCTACAAAAACTCCAATAGCTGCTGTTTCACAGCCACATTTCCTCAGCTTTATATCATTTGTGTAACAAGTCATTTTCCACCGAGAATTTTTCTAGTAGTCTATTCTGCTTGAAAGTCTTTAGCCTCATTTTTTAAAGGCAAACCCTAACCTTGGAATAATGAATGTTCTTAACCCATATGCACTCCACTTCACTCCCTGCAATAAACACACACACCAACACACAATTTTTCAAAGTTTGTCAAGAGGTGAGGGGGTAGGGTTGAAGGTCAAATTAAGAATGGTAGCTTTATGGTCTGGGAGACTAGCCAATATTAGTGTTCATAAGATGGAGCTCGAACTGGACAAGGTTTATAGTATAAACCCAGTAGACCAGAAGTCACATACTATATTTGAATTATTCTCCTTTGTTACTTAAAACTCACATTCTATGCAAAAGTTACCTTGATATTGACATTATTTGCATTTAGACACTCACAATTTTATAAAAACAAACAAAAGTAATTGGATTTTTTTATTTCATGAAAATTTTCTTCACTCTTACTTCCACAGTTTGAGAAATTCTTTACACAATTATTCATTGTTAACTTAGCAAATATATTTGTATTTCTTTCATGAAACTAAAAAAAGTTTTCTCTAAGTAGTTTTTGATATCTTTAAAAACTTTAATTTTTCAATATTAACGCTTACTTAAACTATCCCTTCAACTAATAGTTATATTCATAAACTAAATAAAATTTTGCAGTGTAGGAGGGGGAAGAAAATAGGAGTAGAAGGAGTGTCACCTTAATATTAAGGCTTCATCTCTTTTTGACCCCATGAGTCTTCATGCCATCAACACACATGGAAGAAATTGTTCTGTGAACTTGGAAGGAAAAGGTCTAGAAACCAACTCTGCCTCTGGGATGAAAGGGGCCTCTGGGTACAGCTGTAACGCTGCCAAAAGCCTCGTAAGACCAGATAGTTGCTGTTTATTCTAAAAGGAACAGTTTTTTAAAACCTGTACCCAATTTGTAGGGTTCAAATTTAACTCTACTAAAGTGCAGAACAGCCACAAAGATGATTAAAGGGTTGGAAAGTAATATCTATGGGGAAAGATTAAAGGAACAGAGATTATTGCGCCTGGTGAAGGGAAGACTGATGGATGATTTAATAACATTCTTAAGGTATGTGATCGGTTATTCCAGTGACCAGCTGTTCTCTATCTACAATGAGGACAGAACCAAAGGAAATAACCTTAAATTCCAATATGAAGGACTTAGGTTAGATCTAAGAAAGATCTCTCAGAGAGTGGGGTTGTTTAATATTGGAATGGACTATCACCTCTAAAAGTCTTCAGGTCTGACATAGATGACCCTCTCTGGGGTTAGGAGTTGTGGTGTTAATGGAAAGTTAGAAGGATAAATTCTCTCGTGTCCCTTCTATACCTACAAACCTGTGATTTTGAGTCAGATTCTCTTATGTCTATGAAGTTAGAAATCAAAGTCAAAAGAAGTCTGGGATCAGACATAAAAAGAAAGGAAATTGAGTTATTTGTACTGAGGTGGATGGACCTAGAGTCTGTCATACAGAGTGAAGTAAGGCAGAAAGAGAAAAACAAATACCGTATGCTAACACATATATATGGAATCTAAAAAAAATGGTTCTGATGAACCTAGGGGCAGGACAGGAATAAAGACACAGACTTAGAGAATGGACTTGAGGACACGGGGAGGGGGAAGGGTAAGCTGGGACGAAGTGAGAGAGTGGCATGGACATATATACACTACCAAATGTAAAATAGATAGCTAGTGGGAAGCAGCCGCAGAGCACAGGGAGATCAGCACAGTGCTTTGTGACCACCTAGAGGGGTGGGATAGGGAAGGGATATGGGGATATATATATACATATAGCTGATTCACTTTGTTATACAGCAGAAATTAACACAACATTGTAAAGCAATTATACTCCAATAAAGATGTAAAAAAAAAAAAAAAGGGGGGGGTCTGGGAGACAAAACCTCTTTCCTATATAAAGAGTTCTCAGAACTTACCCAAGGTAGCCCCAGACTACAGTAAACTCCCTTTTTTGACTTTACAGTCATACTAAAACTCTATCCTCTTTACCTATCCTGGAATAGGCAGAAGGATATAAGAAGACAAGAAACAGAAGCAGATTTGTTTCCTCATCATAAAAATGGCCCAGACATAGCCATTGAACTCCCTAAGTCAAGGTAAATTAGGCATGTGCAATGGAAAAGCATAGTGCCCATACTGTGGATTACCTTTTTCTTTTTCTCCAATATCTTAGTATCCATTGAAATATTAGGAAAAGCAGGATAATAATATCTGTAAAGTTCACAGAATTTATCAGAGAAAGTGCTGTGTCACCTTGTAGGCCTTCCGATGATTATGTTTCATTAAAATGTACTCATAAGATCCCACTGTTCCCTTTCTGTTGCAGTAATTTGCAATAATTTTAGGCGACTTTACAAAGTGAATAAAAAGGAATTGAAACGTCTGCAATTCAAGGCATTTAAGCCTTAATTCACAGACGGCAGCCCTGAAAATAATTACCAGAGCCTAGTCATTTTCTGCTACACTGCACGTGAAAAGCATGCTATCACTTTTTTAAAAAAAAAAATCTCGAGATGCTGTATTTTTAGAATTGTTATCATTCCTCACTTGAGTGGTTCAATAACTGCAGTACTTGCTATATGGTCCCCAAAAGAGCTTACATAACTAAACATATACAACTATAGGCACTCAAAATTAAGTGTCTTGGACAGTGTGTTGCTTCCCAGAATATTTGATAAGGGGAATGAAACAAATCTTTTAAAATTGGCTTCCCAGGAATTCTTAAGCCTATGATAATACAATACACAATAAACGTGTGGGCCTTGAGGAAAAAATGTGTCTTGATTTGTCCATTTTATGTCTTTGTATTTTATAATCTCTTTTCAAATAGCTATAAACTCAAAATCACTTCATAAACTAGATAGCTTACATTATCTGATTTAAAAAACTAAACCTCAAAGTTTCTCAATATGGGACTAAAGTTGAAACAGATAAGACAAAATTTTACAGTTCAGCTACTGTCATATCTTAGGAAGAGGTTAGGTGACCATATTACATAATTTACTTTTTAGAGTAAAGGGGGTTCTATTAATAATTAAACCAGAAGAGCAGGCAAAAACCAGAACTGGCCTAGGCAAACCAGGAAATAGTCACACCCGTCTTCTAGACCAACATGATCTTGTTTGTTATAACCAAAGACAGAAGGCTGCAAGGTCCCCAAGGATTTGGCCCTCTGGGTTGAGGCTGGTATGCAGGAGATAATTAAGTGGTATGAAGGAGTGGAAAGAAAGTTTATTTCAAAGGTCAAAGCATCTATTGAAAGGTCACTCCAGAGAAGTGAAATAACATCTCTGAAATAACAGAGATGTTCTACCATACGTGTAGAGCATAGTGATGGGCAAAGAAAAGGCAGAAAAAACACAAGACAAGCAGGGAATGCAATCAGCAAGCAGCAGCTTTGATTGGAATTCAAGAGCTGGATCCATTCATCCAATCAATCACTGTGCAGATATTAAATGAACATGCACTAGATTAATTCTGACTGAGGGACTAGAGCACAGTGGTGGTTACCAAGACAGGGTATAGGGCAAAAACACAGCGGATGATAATTACCAAAACCGCAGCACGAAGTAAGGATTACATCTTACAGAAAAACATAAAGAAGCCTTATGTAAAGAACTATGCCCAAGGGGGGAGGGGTTAGATTAGCAGAGGCTGGGCCCGAGCTACTGGGGCCTTTTTTTTCATAGGTGATCCTCTAGTTGTGTTTTATTAAGTAACAAAAAATAGTTGGCTGAAAAAGCATTAGTAATACACAAAATGAAAATACTAAGAGCAATAAAGACATCTAAAGTAGCAGGAAATCAGTTTTTAAGTAGGAAGATACACATTATCACAGGCAGATATTTTGAATTCCCTAAGTCTGCTCAGAAGTAACATTTTACATGAATGAAATTTTGATCGCTGGATATTCAAACAATGTAAGGAAAGTAGACAGTGTTCTAACTGGCAATGAGTGAGTATCCCATCATATCTCGAGGCACTCATCTTCTCAGAAGTGATTTGAGATCGTACTGTGTGAACTTTCTTAACATATTTATTATAATTAGTATATCTTCATATCTGTATCTTTAGAGCTAAGTCAAAATATGTCTGAATAAATACTCAACAAATCTTAAAATTTTATAAATATTTAGGATTAAATTGTATTCCAATTTCATTCTTCTATAGAGTTGACTCTACTGTGCTCATTTTTCTCCATGTATGAATCTATCCTCTTTCTCCTATTCATTCTTTCTCTCTCTCTCTCTCTCTCTCTCATTAAACTTCTTCATTAATGTATTTATTCATTTTACAAACTTGTTAAGTCATCTAGGAAGAGGCCTCTGCTCTGGAGTTTGTGAGGGACACAGAAATGAAACCACATATGAGTCTTACCTTTAAGAAGCTTATACGAAAAAATCCACATAAGCACTGGAGTGCAAGGCATATTATAATCGCTGCCATTAAAAAGAAACAGAAACAAAAAGAAAACCTAAATAAATGAACAAACCAAACCAAACAAAAACAAACACATAGATACAGAGAACAGAGTAGTGATTACCGGAGGGGAAGAGAGAGGGAGGGCAAAATGGGTAAAGGGGGTCAACTGTATGGTGATGGATGCAAGCTAAACTTTTGGTAGTTAACACGCTGTAGTGTATACAGAAGTTAAAATACAATGTTGTACACATGAAAGTTATATAATGTTATAAACCAATGTTACCTCAATTTAAAAAAAATTAATTTAAAAAAAGAAGCAGAGCAGAACATGCTCTGAAGATTCAGATGATGAAGAAATTATTTCTACATTAGGAGACCTGCATTTGAAATGGGCTCTAAAAGATGGAAATAAAGGAGAACATAATCAAAGCCCTAAAATGAGAAGGTTTGATGTTTGTGTGTTTGAGAAATGTTAACTGTCCAGAACAGCTGGAGCATAGGGTACAGAGGAAAGGAAGTAAAGAGAGATAAGCCCAGAAAGGTGGAAAGGAGCCGGATCACGGGAGGCTCCGAATGTCAGGGAAGGAATGATGCAGGGAAGGAAGTTAATGTTTTTGTATGGCAAAGCAGACAATGATCAGAACCAGCTAAGAGACTTATTTTGGGGGGAGGCTGCATTGGGTCTTCGTTGCTGCGCGTGGGCTTTCTCTAGTCACGGCGATCGGGGGCTACTCTTCATAGCAATGAGCAGGCTTCTCATTGCGGTGGCTTCTCTTGTTGCGGAGCACAGGCCCTAGGCTCGCAGGCTTCAGCAGTTGCAGCACGCAGGCTCAGTAGTTGTGGCTCGTGGGCTCTAGAGTACAGGCTCAGTAGTTGTGGTACACGGGCTTAGTTGCTCCGTGGCATGTGGAATCTTCCCGGACCAGGGCTCGAACCCATGTCCCCTGCATTGGCAGGCAGATTCTCAACCACTGCACCACCAGTGGGACTTAGGGGAAGTCCTGCTAAGAGACTATTGAAAGAAGCTGAATTAGGGCAGATGTAATACTGTTTAGATACAACTGCAGAGATTTTAAAACTAATAAATAGGAGAATCACAAGAAAGGAAGACCTAGATGTTGTCAGTAATAAAAAACTAGTAGGTAATAACAGCAGGAACAGATTTAGCAGATTAAGTTAATCTTAGACATGCTAAGTGTGAGGTAAAGCTAAGGCGTTCTGTGTGGATAACCACCAGGTAGGTAAAAACATGGGGCTTCAGCCCAAAAGATCAGAGTTGAAAGTAAAGGTATGGGATTCACCTGAACAGATGATGCCATGAGAAAGAATGTAAAGACGTAAGAGAGAAGATCCAAGTAAAAAATCATGAGGTACTTTTAGCCAGCAGAAGAAATAAGTGAATCTAGAACAGAAAGATCAGAGAAAGAAAAGAATCGAAAGAGTTGTCTGTCACAGAAGCCAAGGGAAAGAAAGTTTACAGAAGGAGATATAATGAAATGCTAAAAGAGTTGAAAAGAATGAGAACTGAGAACAGGCCATCTTGTTTCACAGTCAAGATAATATGTGAGAATGTTTTACCTTCTACACAGCCCTATATAAATTTATTCTTATGATTATAACTACTATTATTCTCTAGTCCTTATCCAGGGTAATTTGAAACTTTTTATTCTTCGTCTAGCTTGTTCAGAGTAATGATTAGTCTAGGGTGATTAATACTTCCTTTTTTAGACTCTCATCATTTTTATCAATAAACATGTATATATTCAGCTATAGCAAGGGTTTATTTTGCTGACATGTGTGTCCAGAACAGACCGTGATCCTACATGGAGGTTGAAATCTGCATCTGTTACCCAGGCAGTTGTGCTGAACAAGGCCTCTGCCCAGCTACCCATTTGATTAGCAGCAGTGAAGACACACGAATCTAGAATTGCATCGTACTAGGTTCTACACTCTGCTTGCGTCCACGAACACAGCATTTCAGAGCTGTCCCAAGCAAAAATTATCAGCATCTCCCTGTCTTCATAACTGGCTTGAAAATAAGCACCCACCAATCTCCACCCATGAGATGCAATAAAGCCAAACCAGAGCACCAGTCACCTACCAGCTGCTGGGCTACTCCTCCTCTCCTTCCTTGCAGACGATCATCTGTTTGTCAGACATCAGTCCAGCTCTCTGGTGAACAGCTGATTAGTGAGGGGTGGATGAAATAGCCGCCAAGCAGCTGCATCATTTTTCAGGGACAAAGCATGATGGTTAATGAAGATGAATGTAGGGCAACTAAGCAGTTAAGGCCCTTGGTAAGCACAGAGGTCCTGCTCAAGTCAGCACCTGGGCAAAAATTTTCCAATTACTTTTCTGACAGCATTCATATAAGGACGACAGCTAGTGGCATAGCTGGTTCTGGTTCATGCACTTATTCAGCATCAATTACTGAATGCCTACTGGGTGCCGAACATTGTAGTAAGAACTAGATATTTTAACCACCTTAAGTAATTCATATACATGGTGGAAACTTGCAGAAATATCTTCCTTTTGTTCAAATCCAGCCTCGTCTTTAAGAGCCCAACTCAAATGCCAGCTCCTATAGGAAGGTTTCCTTGAGGTTCCCAGGCAAAAGTAACAACTCTTTTCTTTAAATTCTCAGAGCGCTCTGTCTGGACTTCTTTTATGGGACATGATATCCCCCATTGTAATTATTTCTCCATGTCACCTCCTAATAGACTATAAGTAACTCGAAGCCAAGAGTCATGTCATCCTAACATCGTCACCATCTTCTTATTCCTCAGGGCATAATGCAGTTCCTTGCACAACAAATATATTAATAAGCCACCTGCTGTCCACCTTGGCCCACACAAATTATTAGATATTTGGGGAGAAAACATTGCCTTATTCTCCACAGCCAGAAACTATCTTAAAATCTAGACAGAGAGACAACAGAAACAAAAAAAAAGTTTTCATATATATATATGTAATACATTAATAATCATAATTTTAATGCCAATGATACTGAATCTATCACACTTTGGTCAAGATAAGATTTAACTTCACCTTTGCATCTATTAAAGAAAGTATTTATTAAAAAGAAAAAAATTACCAAAGTAAATATGCATGACCTACTTAAAACTTCCAAGTGAACTGTTTTTAAGTACTTTAGAACGTTACTTACACTTGAGTCTTATATGTTCATTAAAGCAGGCCCAATAAGATTTCTACCGTCCTCTATCTACAAAACATTTGTTAGCAAGAAAATTGGCTTTAGAACAGAGCATATTAAGTTCCCACACTGTCTGTTCATCAATGTTAATCTCACGTCCCCTCACAGGAACCTGAAGCCTTTTGGAAAAGAGCCACACAGAGAAACTACACACAGATATGGACATGTAAATCATTATCGTGTGTGTGTGTGCCTGCGTGTGCGCATGCTGACACGGATTTAACCTAGGCAGGAAAGCAAATGAGTTTACCACATTGTTTTAAAGTGGTCTTCTGGTACTATATTTCCAATAATTTTCAAAATAAACTAAAATTTGATCAACAGCTAAACTGTAAGATTTTTTCATTCAGAAAATGTGTACACAGTTTAAATTAATTTTTGCAGATCAAATTCACCTTGGGTGAGTGTGTACAATTGTAACTAGCTTGACCAAAAGCAACTTTTGAGGCATCTTCTCCAACTGGAGTTCATGTCCCCCAGTGGGATATCAGTGCACAGGGTAACAACATGACGGATACACCTGAAGCATCCATTTCATGTGAATATTTGAGGGATAGCTGAATTTTTGTGATCTTAGGTTTTTTAATTTATTTTTAAAGAAACACGGAATAGAAAAAGCAATCAAGTATAACAATTGAAGTTTTAGTTCCAAGTCTCTAAATGCGCCAAAAAAATTTTTTTCTTTCTCAGAAGCCTCATTTCTAGACCAGCGTTTGGTTGAAATGTTAATGCTCATGGGGTTTTTGTGGCAGGGTGGCAAGAAAACTGGGAATTGAGAGACCTAAGTTTGACCTCTGACTTGCCATTATTATGAGGAGTCGGGCAAGTCCCTTTCAATCTCTAGCCTCCATTTCTTTCTCTAGCCTCCATTTCTTTCTCTCTAAAACAAAGGGTGTGTACTAGATCATATCAAAAACTTCTTCCCACTCTATGTTCTGAGATTATTTTTAATATTTTACCCTTGAGACACTGAAGTCCACAAAAGTTAACTGAACCAGGGAAAAGTCTTCTGTGGGTCATTTCCAAATCCCTAATAAGACCTTAGCTAACTTGACCTCATTGACTAGTTTCCCCACAGCAAATATTATTCAGGCTCACCTATCTACAAAGATAGTGCTTCCTATTAATCTGTGTCAGCATCTTGCTGAGACACATTGTCTTCACAATAGCATTTTCAGTCAAATGAAATTCCTATTCTAATTGCTACATAAAAGATCAATCATTGTATCATTCATAACATCTGTACAAATAAAATTTCTAAATATGTAAGGGGTTTGTAAAATTTTATATTTCATATATCATGTTCCCACAGCTTGTCTCAGACTGCACTTAAGAATCCAATTTGAAGATAAATTTTCACCCCCAGTCTGAAATGCAATTTCACATAAAACCAGTTTATTATCACACCTCTTTGTAGTTCATATCTTATATTTTTAGAGTATTAACTCACTCCGTGTTTTAAAACAGAAAGACAACCACTGTGCTATTTATCCATGAAAGATGATGATGTACAGCTTAACATCTGGCAAGCAAAAGGAAATCATGACTATTCCTCCTAATGTAGGAAGAGCCCCCATCAGGAAAACAACTTGAACTGAAGGGAAATATTTGAATAGGAGTAAGGAGAACAAAAGGAGCAAATAAAACTTGGGAAGGGACTACTGTGTTTTGGGCCTTTTCCCTAGACTCATTTAGTGCTCATAATAATCCCATAAGGTAGGTGTCATTCCCACTTATAAATGAGCAAATTAAGATCAAAGGCATTGTTATTCCACAGCTAATAATGTGGAATTATTCAGGCCCAGCTCTGTCTGCCTCCATGAGGTTATGCTGCCTCCGGATTAAAGGTAATTGGACAGCGTACACACGCTATCATGAAGTGGGCATGTATAATAAAAGAAAAAGAAATGAGTTCCAGATTGAGACTTTGAAGACTGTGCACTACAGGAAAGAACTCTGAAGGAGGAATTAGGTAAGAGGAGAACCACAATTTAACAATAGTCACCAGCATAAAGAAGGAAAGAGAATTTCAAAAGAAGGTTGGTTGAAATGTTAAGCATTCGGAAGTTGGTTATACATGAGGACAGACTACCTCCTAATGATATCACCATCAACCTAAGTAAAACAGCTGTAAATCATCACTGACGCTTTCCTCTCCCTCACCAAGCAGTAACAGAGCCCAACTGAATCCTTTCTGGCACTTTCTTTCCATTCTTCCTGTCCCCACCCAACTCAGGCCCTTATCATTTCAGCTGAGAACTGCAGCAGCTTGGTCTCATGCCTTGCAGTCTGTGTTCTTTATACTTTCTAGCTTAATCTCCCTAAAACACTGTCTGACCATATTACTCTTCTGTGCAGAAATCAAAATGGTTTTCCACTAACCATACAACATTCATCCTCATCGTCTTTTCCATTAACCATACGCATGTTCTATTTAACTGCTCCCAATTATACTGTACATCTTAAACTCATATGTCAATTACATCTCAATAAAACTGGAAAAAATAAAAATTTTTAAGAGTCGAAAAAATAAATAAATACATAAATATATAAACTGCTCCCCAATATAGCCCTAGTCAACCTTATGAGTTCTGTGACCATTATACTAGCTGTTGGACTTTGGGCAAGTTAGTCTATCCGTGCCTCAGTTTATCATATGTAAAATGGGGATAAATTATAGTACTTGTCTCATACAATTATTTTGAGAATAAAATGAATTAATATATGTAAAACATGAAACAGTGGCTGTACTGCTCAATAAGAGCTCAATAAACATTAACAATCTTATTGTCATTTTAAATTATTGTTTTTATTACCTTTTCAGCCAAATATTGTACAACACCACAACATAAATATTATTAACAGTAATGAAAATAATAATAGCAATGGAGACACCAAAATTTGAACACATATAATTTTGCTCTAGAGTTATGCTTTAACCACTATGCTACAATGCCATGAAGAAACGATCAGATAAAACATACCTCCAAGCATGTGTTCTTGCTATTTCCTTTATCGGAAGGATCCTCCCATTCTCAAATTATCAAATGCTTAAATATAATCATCAAAAATCCAGTCCAGGGCTTCCCTGGTGGCGCAGTGGTTGAGAGTCTGCCTGCCGATGCGGGGGACGCGGGTTCGAGCCCTGGTCTGGGAAGATCCCACATGCCGCGGAGCAACTAGGCCCGTGAGCCACAGCTACTGAGCCTGCGCGTCTGGAGCCTGTGCTCCGCAACAAGAGAGGCCGCGACGGTGGGAGGCCCGTGCACCGCGATGAAGAGTGGCCCCTGCTCGCCGCGGCTGGGGGGAAGCCCTCGCATAGAAAGCGGGGACCCAGCACAGCCAAAAATAAATAAATAAATAAATAAATAAAAGTTAAAAAAAAAAAAATCCAGTCCAATCAAAACAGTTTTTCAAGACATCTTCTCTGAGCTTTCCGGCCAAAAGTAATGGTCTACCAATTTTGAATTCCATTTGCACTTTTATCTTTATTTTTTGTAACACATTGATTCATTGTTACTAAAATTTCAAGTTATAATTATAACACACTATATTTTCATATTACTAGAAAGTATATAAATCACTTTTAAACACATCAACTCCTTCTGTTATATTTCCCTGGCTAAGGTCCTCGAGGGCAGGGATGGGGACTTACACTTCTGAGTCACTTCAGCATTCCCTAGTACAGGGCCTTACAAAGAGGACATCCCTGCAGACATCAGTGTGGAGGTCAGTGGTTACCCATGTGCAAGCAGTTTCAACAGAGTGATCAAAAAAAAGAAAAACAAAAACGAATTTTCACAATGAGAAAAATCAATCAAGGTGTTCAGAGACTAAATCCTGTCTTTCTTTACAAAATAACTTTCTAATTTCAAAATAATTAATTTTCATTTAAAATGTCTATTGCTGCAAACTGTCATCTGTTCCTTCCACATATACTGTTGCTGCTTCTTAATTAACAGAAAAATGAGGCTTCATTGCCATAGTGACTAAAAGAAAAGTCTGTAGACAGGAACTACAATTATGTCTCAGAGACTAATGGCATTTTAATTTCCTTCATCTTTATTTTGACCTAATATATAAAGTCCAAAGGTTATGCTGATTAATTTCAACTACATAAGGCATTGCCCTAGTTCTGATGCAGTAAGAATGCCACATTAAATTACAAAAGAAGGGTCTTTCAAATGATTTTGAACAATCCCCCAAGGACTGCAGTTAGGATTACCAAAAGCATCAATTCAAATATAAGACATATTTATATTTATACTGCCAAGTTATTTACATTCATATAAACAATCTTTGACGTGTGCACAGGCAGAGAGCTACTACCTATTTCCATTTTTTTGTAACTATCTCTAGCATCTTTCTCCATTTAACCCCATTAAAGTCATGCTAGTTGCAAAGCAACAACAAAAGAAAAACAGGAAGGAAAAGACAAAAGTGATACAGCCAGAGGCTGCCTTATCATTCATGCATTGCTTGCACTGTAAGGAAAGTCTTGAAAATAAAAAAAGATTTGGTGTGTGACTAACAAGAGATGAATGAACTCTTTCTGAAATTTTTACTTGGAGAGGTAGAATTTAAATTTATGACTCAAAGTGCAGCTGCATCAGGTACAAAGCAACAACAGGTGAGAAAACTCTCCTTCATTTAACCCAGTTCCTTTTACAAAGATTCCTGCATTGTCAACATCAACATTTTGAAGATGTTTTCTTTGAACTGCTGGATATCATACTGTAAACTCTCTGAAATATCCTTTTATTCAATGAGTATGGGGCAACAGAGGACAAGAGAAGGGAAATTTTCATAACAAGTTGATTCCTTAATTTGGAGAACGATACATAGCAAAGTGAACAGGGAAAACAGTCAATCCAATTTAAAGAATTAGGTAAAATAGAGAAGGAAAAATGTTTTTGGAACTTAAACAGGAAGTCAATATTTCTACTTATATAGATAACCAGTGTTGCTTTGAACGTATCTTACCCCCTTCAAAAAGTCTTACCTTGACACTATACTATTTTTTAATGTCTGATTATAAGAAAAAATGTATATGAAATAAGTAGAAATATTATAGAAGTCATGGAATATCTTTGCCATGTAAATATTGAGAATGATGTTTATAAAGATTTTTAAGAACATGGAAAATGTTTAGTGAATAATATTAAGTGAAAAATAGAATAAAATATCTACAGCATATGATCTCAACTATGTAAAAACATATTTAACATTTTTTTAAAAAAGAAATGTTAAAACATTAACAGTCATTGCCTTCAGTTGGTAGAACTATCTTTTCTATGAGTTCTTATATTCTACATTTTCCCCAACAAGCTTAGAGAATTACCTTTATAATTGGGGTGGAGGGGAAATCAACACTAAAAGTAAAAGATTTTCAAAACTTAATTCAAGCAGAACGTGCTAACCCAGCTCATTTCTATATCTAAATGGAATCTGTAAATTTATAAAGGATGATACAAACTATTGTTATAACTATTATTATTTTAAAAATAAAGCAACCAAGGGAGATTTACTATGAAAACTGGGAGGTAATAAAAACCATAAAAATGTTTAAGCAGGCTTATTCCAAATTATAGTATTTCAAAGTATCTTTAACTTCTTAAAGACAAAAATAGCATTCCTCAGTGCCAATATCATTTAATGTTTACTATACCATTGTTTAAGACATGGGGTTCCTCCCAAGAGGGTTCAATTTAGTTCAGAACTGAGATACAAAGACATAAAATAAACAATGCAAGAAGATAAACTATTCAGGGCTACATCAGAGGTCAATATACCACAGCAGAGTTGGAGAAATCAGTACGGCTATAGGATCTGTCAGGAATGCTTCTTTTGGGAGGTGGGAAAGGGGAAAACAAGCAGTGTTTGTTAAAGTAGGAACTGAGGGTCAACTGTGATTGAACCATTGGGCAAACTAGTTTAAAAATGCTAACTGGATGGTGACTAGAGTTAACAATACTATACTGTATATTTGAAAGTTGTTAAGAGAATAGATCTTAAAAGTTCTCATCACAAGAAAAAAAATTTTTTAAATAGCTCTTCTCACAGTATACAGTTTAATGCTAGACACGTTATAAGTGCTAAGCAAATATTTCTTGAGTGGAAATCAGCTTTTAAGTATAAAGAAATTAACTGTGTTCCCCTCTGACAGGTGGCACTGCCCACTTGAGCATCTCTGAAGCATCTACCAAGGTGCTCTCATAGCAAATCATCACTGATGTAATAGTAATATAGTCATCTAATATATTGATATACAGTCATTTTAAATGTCTTTGGCCCATGTTATTTCCTTTTTGTTCTCCTATAACAAGGCACTGTTGATCAGTGTAAGGCCTTTATGGTCAGCCTGATCTGGATTTCTGGCCTGTGCATTTTCATTTTCAGAGGATTTCCCCCATTTTCCCATACATTTACCTTCTCTATTCTTAAATGCATGATATAATTCAAGCTCTAAAATTCTCCCATCCTAGCCATAACCAAGTTTACCTATTGAAAAAAAAGATTATACTATATAATGCAGCATCATTCTATATACCTATAACCACTGTGGGCCAGAAAGAGCCACTCCTCTCAGTTCATTAGCAAAAGTTATTTTTTTAAAAAAGTGTCATCCCACTTAGAAAGTGCATATTCCTTTCTTTAGCGTTTCTTTGACAAAAAGGTCATACTTAAGCCCAATCTGGACAAAATGCTGAGAAAGGTATATATTTTTAAGCTCTTTATGCACAATAGCATTTTATTAGAAGGAATGATTTTCTGGCAATTTGTCCATCAAAATCTTTCAGACTAAGGGCAATAATTTCTTTTAATCACAAATTATGAAATCCTTTACAATATATCATGCAGAGATATGCTGGAGATATATTTCAAAAGAACACAATAATGAGCCTTAAGAGTAGTAATCCTTTCACTGTATTAAGTACTAATCAGGTTTTGATTATCCTGGTTTATGACATAAAGGATGGCACACGCAGAAAGGTTCAAATACTAGCAATAAAAATAATTAAAAGATTAGAAAATAAGATACAATATGAAAGGAAGAGGAAAAAAGAAACCCTGGTTACTGGAGGAAAACAGAAGAACTTTGTAATAACATAAGCAGGTGTATAAAGCCCTTAATTTCACCCAGGAAAGATCAGAAATTAGTTTATATTACAGCAAAAAGAAGTTTAGGTTAGATATTAAAAGACTTGTCTAATTTGAGATTTGGTGGTTCCTACAATCCATTACTGTGGAAAACTACAAACTCTGTTCCAGTGAAAATTGTTTTGAGGTTGATGGATAGATTGATACTCTGAACACTGTTTAAAACAAAGCTCTCTCTGCCTCTGGAATTTTATATTATACTCCTGCCTCATTTTCTGTCACTGAGCCCTGTGTGTTCTACCACTTACATTTTCTAAATTTTCTTCTTTCATGCTACCTTGAGAATGTACTTTGCAGAGTAACATAAGAGCTACTGTGCTCTATCAAAAAAAAAAAAAAAAAAAAAAGCACACCTGAATCATTCATTCATTAAATAAAATATTTGCTAAGTGTCCTCTATGGACACTTAGACACTATGGACATGAGAAACTCTTGGCATACAATGCTGGGCAAGAGAGAGTCCCTTCCTACATGTACCTTAGAGTCAAAGGGAACAGACAAACCATCTAACAAGCAATAACAAAAGAGGATTATAAGTGCAAAAAAATGTTTTAAGTACGTTAAGAGTTCTACGGAATCCAGACAAAAGCCCATAAGCAGGAGAACTTAAGCTCCAGGAAGAAAGGGAAGTTTAAACTGGACCTGAAGGCTGAGGAGGGTGAAGAGTCTCCCATGACATCATGGGTGAAGGTCCAGAGGTTGAAAAGGAGCACACAATAGGAGAGAACAGAAGATAGTGCAACATGGCGCAAGGACAACCAGAAGGGTGACAGATGCGGCTGGAAGGCTGACAGAGGCCCCAGCAAAGGTCCTGTTGAACATGCTCACATGTTTGGAGTTGTTTCAGGATTTGCCAGATTTCATTTTAGAAGGAGCACTCTGGCTTCAGTGTGGAAAATAGACTGGAGCAGGGGAAACCAGGCAATAGGCTATTACTGTCACCCGAGGAAAGATATTGGTAGGTAGGACGATAGCAGTAGCAGAAAGATCAAAGAAGAACAGACAGACCTGAGACATTTAGGAGGATAGACAGGACTGAGTGCATGAAAAATTACAAAGAGTGTAGGGGGACTCAAGAATAGTTCTCAAGTGTCTGGTTTGGACGATGAGCACCATTCATAGAGAGAGGTGCAAAGGGAGGAGCAAAGTAGGTTTTTATTTACTTATTATTTATTAGGGAATAATAAATTCAGTCCGAGCTACTTTGAGTTTGAGATGCCCAATCAGAGGTCAGGCTGATCAAGTCCCTTTAAGGAGATTTCAAATGAAATCCAGCAACACATGGTTTTTGCCTCTGATGTTGAGTAATTAATTAATTGTATTATATTTTATAGAGACCAACATCACCTTTGTTGAAGGAAGTAAATGTTTTCCAACTTAGAAACACGATCTTGGTAAAAGACAGGTATATGCCATAATTTCGAGTTAATCTATTTATAATGTCTTTTTTTAATAAAGAAAATTGAAAGCAAGTTCGGGTTCAAGTCCATGAATCACATTCTTGTTCAGGCATTTTTGACATTTCCAATTTTAACCATGTCACTAAGATGGAAAAATTCATGATTTAGTAAGCTGAGCAGCACTGACTGATCATCCAGTATTTAATTAGAAAATCCTCAGGTTTTCAGAGCAAACCAATACCGGTTCAACCCTCCTGCTCAAATCTATTAACCTATCTGTTAAAGTTAGAGAACTGAGACAGTGCAAAGTATTCAGCATGGGCTAAAACTTTGGACTAATGATCATATCTGCAGAAAACAGAGCTGAAGGTCCAAAGGACACCACTTTCTTTAAATAAACCAACTATGCTTTCTCTTTAGTATCTCTTTTCAATTAATAGTGAAATAAATTTTTAATAAGTTTTTCATTAAAATTACTTATAATTAGGGCAATAGATACCTATTCCAACATGTATTTTCTTGATGTAATCAAGAGGAGCAGGAAGTGTTTGTTTTTAAATCATTTGAACCATACAAGGAATTAAAGATACAACAACAGAATATGAATGAATGTCAGGATTCTTCTCTAGAATAGCCATTTTGTGGCCTTTGCTACATATCACCAGACCTTCTTAAATTTTACTTTCAGAATAACTGATTTGCTTTTTCTGATTATCTACCCACTAAATGGCTATTAAAAACAGCCAGCAGAACATATACATGTATACTGTACAGCAGAAACTGACACAGCAGTGTAAAGCAACTATACTCCAATAAAAAAAAAATTAATTAAAAAAATAATTTTTTTAAGGTATTCTCTGGGGAACAACATAGACAAATAAGTAAATAAATAAATGGGTATTCACTGTAGAAGAGAAGATAAAGATTATTCTTAACCATAGGAAAAATGACATAAAAATGTGGGCTCAAAACTTTTTCTGTATAGTTGAATTACATGTTACTTTCAAGCAAAAACCAAGTAGCAATTATAGTTATAAACTGAACCCATGACTTTCATTGTGTCAGCCTTTTGGGAGTCCTCCGAGAGCCTTCACTATTGTACTTCAAGCTTACTCTGCATTATGTCTTAATTAGATTAAACTGCATCACTTGAATCTGAGATCATCCTAAATCACATGGTGGAGAAGCTAATGAACCCATATGCTGAGCTACAGCTCTTAAAATCATATGGGAAAAATCTACAGAGTTTTTGATGGGTTTGTAAAAATTGTCCTTTTAGTCACCTTTCCAAATACACTATCAGAAACCCCCATTAATCTAGCCCTACTGGTGGCAAATACAAGTACAGATTCTCATTCCTATAACTGATAAAATAAGAAGGCTTAATACATCAGGTTAAATCCCATATTTACCCATTATTTGAATGAAAGTTTTCCAAACTCATAATAAACAAAAAATATTTTCACATTCAAAACATTAAATGTTCTTTCCTATTCAACTGTGTTTATAAGGATTCAGGGACCTAAAAAAGAAAAAAAAAAAAATCAAAGAAAGTAGGAAATAAGCAAATTTTTTAAAAAATGTTCAATGTCCCCGTTCAATGGAACAAAATTCCATCGCCAGTTTTCAGCATAATAACCAAACAAGAAATTTTAACTCTTTGTTTTTTTGTTTTTTGTTTTAATTTAGTCAGTACAGCTTTGTATATGTTCCTTATGGATAACACAGTATAAAACAGCCTAAAAGAGCTTTAATCAAATCTGACTGCATCTGAGGTTAGGATTTAGCCCATATTGTCTTATCTTACTTATGACATCCACTCATGAAGATCATTTTGTTAGTATGGAAAAATCGTGCATTGTGGGAGAGATTATTTGGGGGGAAAATCTAAAACTTTAAAATGCTGAACTTAATTTACCATAAAATCTGGACTGCAAATAAATCATCACACTGATTGAAACTCACCTTTGAATATTTTTTTTAAAAGGTGTGAATATCTACAATATGTTACAAAGAGAACACTGTTTTAACAAAGCTCAATTAGGGAATTCCCTGGCACTCCAGTGGTTGGGACTCCGAGCTTCCACTGCAGGGAGCACGGGTTCAATCCCTGGTCAGGGAACTAAGACCCCACCTGCCTTGCATCGGCCAAAAAAAAAAAAAAAAAGCTCAATTATTGTCGCCACAGGTAATAGCATATACATTAAGAGATTTAAGTGACCAAAGGATGTCTGTCTGCAGTTATTTGAGCTTTTTTTGCCCTTTGTTTTGTCTTCTTTTCAAGTGACTGTTGCAATTAGGGGACATACTTATGCACATTTAACCCCGATGCTTGTATATATTTTACATTGCTAATTACTGCTGTTGTGGTGACCATTGTCCAAGTTAATAAAGCATATGGAACATATATACTTGCATGCATAAACCATCTCTGGAAAGATACACAAAAAATAGGTTACTGTGATTTCTTCTGGATAGAGGAGCAGTTTTTTAGGGAAAAAGACTTCTTTTATCTTTATATTCTTGAACAATGAATCTGTGTAACGCCTTCGAAATTAACAAAATATTCTAAAATGAAACAAATGGAGCCAAAGACATGCACAAATTTAACACTGTTGTTTATGAAACAGAAAGAGATTACAAGCCAATCATGATAACCTAGTATGTATGAACCATAAAAGGTATTTGCTAAATGGGACTACTTCCACCGTTCAGGGGGGACAAATCTGGATGTTCGGGTCTCAGCACAAAGCTGGCCTCACAGGTGTGAGTTGGCTCAACAGAAGGACAGGATAGCCAGTCTCAGATCCGAAGGCACCCCTTGCTAAGGAGAGCACCTCCTCTTGGTTCCCTCCTTCATGGTGACTCACCGTTGCTGCCCCTTCACCCATCCACATAAACCTGTACAGCCTTAAGGGGCAGGACCCTCTCCTGGAACCTTCCCCTGGAGGATGCAGTCCAGCCCTGCTTCATGACAGCTCAGGCATTTAGAGCTCCTTCTCCACTCTTGAGCTTTTTCTCAGTTATCCTTATTTAATATTTATACGATATAACACTAATGGTATATGTGAGCAGGCCCTTTTTGCACAAAATTACACTAGTTCATTTACTCAGTAAATATTTACCAAGACTCTGCCATGTGTCAGGCCATGTGTTAGACACTGAAAAATGTATGGCATGTAATTCTTTCAATAAAAACTAGAATTTAAAGACCATGGGCTTCCCTGGTGGTGCAGTGTTAAGAATCCGCCTGCCAATGCAGGGAACATGGGTTCGAGCCCTGGTCCGGGAAGATCCCCCGTGCCATGGAGCAACCAAGCCCGTGCACCACAACTACTGAGCCTGTGCTCTAGAGCCAGTGAGCCACAACTACTGAGCCCACGCGCCACAACTACTGAAGCCCGTGCACCTAGAGCCCATGCTCCTCAACAAGAGAAGCCACCGCTATGAGAAGCCCGCGCACTGCAACAAAGACCTAACACAGCCAAAAATAAATAAATAACCATAGGCAGGGGACTTCCCTGGCAGTCCAGTGGTTACGACTTTGCTTTCCAATGCAGGGGGTGTGGGTTTGACCCCTGGTCTGGGAACTAAGATCCCACATGCCTCGTGGCCAAAAAAACAGAACATAAAACAGAAGCAATATTGTAACAAGTTCAATAAAGCCTTTAAAAATGGTCCACATCACAAAAATCTTTTTTAAATTAATTAATTAATTAATTAATTAAAGACCAGAGGTATCTAAGACTTACCCAGCACAATTATTATATTCCATTTATTTGACACCTTCCTACATGCCAGCATTATGCTAGATGCCTACAATACATTGTTCCTAATTTTTTATGGATATTAATATTTCTATTTTCTGGATGAGGAAACAGGCTGGATGGATTTCAGTCATTTGCCCAAGGTCAAACAGTTGGTAAGTAGCTAGGTCAAAATTAGAGCCAGCTCTCTCTGGTTCCAAAGCCTAAGCTCTGCTACACCTAAGATGGCTACACCACTGCTGCCTCAGTGGAAAATAAGACAATTTCCTTTTTGCATTAATTTAGAATATAGTGTTATTTTTCTTTTTTATTATTATTTTTACTCAAAAACACTTAAATGCAAAATTCCTAATAACATAGAAAAGCAAAGCTAAAATGTAAATTTAATGAAGGCAGATAAAATAATGTTGGCTGATAAAGGAAGCTGGGAGAGAAAATGACAGATTTTATAGTGTACTACATTCTATTTTACCTAACTGAAAATGACACTATTTCCTCTGGCCTTCTTTACTCTATGGCCTTAAATAAGTGGCTATTAAAGAGAATAGTCTTTCTTTAGCTAAAATAAATTAGGTGAATATAGCTCTTTCACTTGTGTGATGAAACACCCCCAGGAGACCAACTAAGTCAACTTCTACCTTGTCTTCACAGTAATGTGAAAATCCCATCTACCATCTTGGATTTGGTCTTCAGAGGCCTAAATTTTCAAAGCCTCTGTAATTCATTATATTAAATATTATTGAGTACCAGTTACATGCTATGAACTATGCAGAAGAGAAATCTGACCAGCACCTTTCCAGGGAGTACTCTACATAAAAAACTTCAACCCTGGACATCACAGTTATTTTTCATACTGATGGGTTCCTTTTTACTTCAAATTTTTTAAGATGGGGCTGAGAACTGAGGGAGAAAGTATATAATTTTTACAGCATTCATGCTAAACTTTTTCAAAGAACTGGCAGGGGTAAAAAGCCCATATCCTCTCAAAATTCTATCAGTGTTTTCATTTTAAACACTTTTTTCTGGAAGTCCTCACTCAGCATGCAGCACATATTTGCAAATTTTTGAAAAGTTGAGTTAAGAATCAAGAAGTTTCTTTCCAGTTGTATCACAATAAAATCATGGAGGGGGCTGAAGTTTGTCTGTTAATGTGTGCAACAGTGTGCAAATGAACCACCATTTTCTACATCCCATTATTAAAATACACCAAATTGTTACTCTCCTTACATAGTCAAACTTTAAGATAAGAATACACTTTGGAAATCATTTAATCCAACTCCATTATTTAAAGGATATAGAAACAAAGGTAATTATGAGAACATTACCTAAGATTAGCCAAATAATCTCTTGTAACACGAGTTCATTGATATTTGTGTTTCCCAACTCTTCATAAAGCTCTTTGAAAGCAGAGGTTTTCCATCAAATGCACACTGAGTATGCACTAAGTATGAAGGAGGCACTGTGTAGGCTAAACAGGCCCAAAAATAAATAATCGAGAGTGATTATGTCGAGTCCTCAGTAGAGCTTTTAACTATGCCTGGAAGATTTGCAGGGAGGCATATCATGTGGACTGACATTTGAGCGGGTCTTGAAGGATGAGCAAGCAGAGAAGGAGAATAGAGAACATTCCAGGCAAAGATAAGGAAGTAAAGTAGGAACCCAGCATGCCTGAGGGAATGAAGGCTTCCTATGTCGGAGTACTAAGCACTGTATCAAGTGGGTTTCATCCTAAAAGCAATGGTGAACGAATGGAGATATTTAAGCATGACATAAGATTTGCACTTCGGGAATGTCCCTATGGCCTTGCGAAGAATCACCTGTGGGAGAGAGGATGGTAGAGGAGAGGGTGATATCTGAGCTAAGTCCGTGACAGAGAGGAGGAAGAGAAACCAGATGCCACACTGGATTACTTCCTTTGTAATCCCTCACACCCATCAGCCCACTAAAACACTCCAAGCTTGCCAGTCTCAATTTATAAAAGAACAAAGATTATTGTGACTGTCTGAATTACGAAGCAGAAGTCTTCCAACAAAAGGTAATGAGAGTTTTTTAAACTAAAAGTGAATTGATTGTATAAGAAATAAATTCCCCAGATTTTTATTAAACTAAATGCTAATAATTGAAATTTTAAATTTACCTCAAATTAGCCAAGTGTCACACAGAATCTTATATAGTCCTGTGGAAGAACCAAACTGGCACTGAACTACATCAGCAAATTGGGCTGCTGAATAATCATTTATATCCAGAAAATTAATGTAACTTTTGCATTTCTTGCTTGCCAGAAGATAATAAAATGCCAAGTTTTCAAAATAATGTTTTCATATGATTATTACTTCTGAATAGATATATTTAGTTGATTGAAAGCAATTATGTTTGACCCAATGGTTTCCAATATTATCAAAAGTACTAATGGCCACCTTTCTCAGTGTGTCAGCAATCCTATTTTAAGGAAATTATCACTCTGTGCATCAGAAAGAGATCCATCCTAGTAATTAGAAGAAGAAAAGCCTGACACCTCAATCTTGGGCAAGTGGCATTACCTCTGGGTCTCAGTTTTCTTCTATGCATATTGTGGTAGTAATGCCTGTCATATTTGCAGTCCAGGTTGCTATAGAGATCAAATGACTATAAAAATAAAGAATTTTTAAAGGACATTTCTTCTTTACATGGCAAAAAGCAGGACTGCCTGACACACAGACCTGAATCCTCTTTCCTCTAAACAGAATATACGATCAGTACCAATCACCTTAAAAATCAGTCATGTATTATGTGATGTTTCTTTGCATATTCATTACACAATCCCAAATTTTTCAAAGCATCTTTTATTTTCCTGTCAATCAAATGTTCTATTTATTTTTTCAACTTTAAAAAAGTTGATAATCAAAACTCAATCCAAAAATCTGTTTTTCTGATTCTCTAATTAAAAATACCCTAATTTTCTGTGTACAGATTACTTTCATCTCAAATTTCCAATTCTGGATATAGCAAAAAGAGATGAAAAGAAAAATACATAATTTAATAAGATTCTAATAAATTAAACAGCTATTCTTTTTAGCTTTAGACTGATTTACAGAGGGAGAAATCTTTTCCATAGATTAGTTGACAGCTGTGGAAAGTAAAGTATTATCTTCCATATAGTGAATACATATAAAGATTATTTCATCTAATATTTGTCAATATTGTTGAATATATGGGAAATACGGAAAGCCCTAAGGGAAAGAGGCAATCACATAAAAATGCTAAAAATTATCTTGCCAATTAATTCTGTTGAAACAAATAGTTTAAGAATTCAGAGAAACTACCTCTTTCTTTGTAAAGTTAAGTACTTAAGACTCTTGAAAATATAAACGGAAAAATCATATTCTATACATAACTGGAAAATAATTACTAAACTCAGCAAGTAAAACTGCTATAATGGATATTTAAGTAGCTTGGTGCAGTACCTATGGTTATGATACTTATAAATTGTCTAGAAACATTATACTGTGTATCTTATATAATACACAGATGATTAACTTTATGAAAATTTTCAGCATGTGTTAGCACAGTAAAAACCATTGATTATATTTTATCACAAATAATTGAGACCCAGAGTTATTGATTGTTGAACTTTCCTTTGATTGTGTTTAAAATACAAAATTAGTTTTTACACAGAAGGTACATGTATATACAATGGCCCTCTTTATGCAGCCAGTGTTTTACTAAGTCCCTTTTTGTCACTCTACAAAAGGGCAGGCTTAGCCTACCAACAAAACAGCTGAAAAGAACAGTAGCAAAGAGTAAACGTCCCCCTGCTGGGTCTATAAAAAGTGTCCGTTCCCATCATGAAGAAGGCGGGCATGTAACATGGTTGGGAGGCAAGTACTGGAGTTATTGTGCATTGTGTATGATCTCAAGTGGAGAAAACCATCTGTCCTTTTGCCCTGAAAAAGGACCCCCTGTGAGCCTCTTCTCATGGACCATTAGTTTCCGTCAACCCTAACACTGTATAGGCTTTGAACTGATGTCTGTCTGCCACAAAAGTTCATCGCAAGCCACTTTTCCCCAGAGGTTTCATAGGGTTTAGTATGAGGTGACCAACCATGGCCTAACAAAAAGATTAGTGTGCCTGGGCACAAAGCAAGATAGAGATATGAGTGACGCTCTTTGTAACATCTTGCCACACAGAATAGAGAACAGTGGATGTAGTCAACTATAGAATATGCAGAGGCGCCTGAGGGAGAAGAAAAGAGGATTGGAGAGGGAATCTGTCTTCACTTAGAAACAAGTGCTCTTTAAGGCCAACAGGCATCTTCTCAAAGAGTTTTAATAATTCTGTCTCTTTGTATAAGAAATAATAATAGAAATGACAATTTTATCCAACCTCAGGCAAAATTAAGAATACAGTGCAAAGTTAGGTTTCTCTCTGTAAAGTTTTTTTTAGAAGGCAATCACTTGGTAGAGCTGTAGAATTATAACAGGCCCTAGGGGTTCTCTACCCACCACCCTGAGGACAAAGTTGTAGAAGCCTTTCTTCAAAATCTTTGACAGGAAGTCATGTGAGTGTTTTCTTCCTCTCATTTTCCCTCCACTGGGCAAACATTACAGATCGTTCAATGTTAAACTCAGAGACAATCTCTTCTATAGTCTTCCCTGGCTCACTCCACATATACTGCTCTCATAGAACTGATAACATTTAATAATGCTTATTACATGTCTCTTCTTACTAGATGATAAGCTCTCAAGGATAAAGATTGTGTCATATTACTGTGTACACCTTAAGACAGTGCTTGACACATAGAAGGCAATTAATAACTATTTGTACTGTAATTCTTGAAATCTCCCCATGATGGACAGCCCACCACATCAGAAGGAAGCCATTTTTTTTTAGATTTTTTTTTAATTGTAGTTGATTTACAATGTTGTGTTACAAAGGAAGCCATTTTTAAACAACCTTGTTGTTGGGGGGGTGGGGGGGGTGCGTAGCAAGATTTATTAACTTCCACCCGGATCCAAGTTCTGCCCTGCAGTTCTAAGCAGACATAGTCCACCACACATCTGATGACAGCCACCCTGCTTTCCTTAACATCACTACCACCATCTCTAGCTCTTGTCTCTTTAAAGCTAAACATTCCCATTTTCTGCTACTGTTATTCCTACAAGATAAATTTTAGATGTTTTTTAAAAAAAATTTTTTAGCTGTTTTTCATCCTCATTGCTTTCCTCTAGAACTGCTCTAATGTGACAGTATTTCCCTTAAAACTAAACAAAACGCTACGTGCATGGTTCAAACTGCGTATCACCCAGTAGAACTACTACCTACTTGTTCCAGGCACAGTACTGTTATTGATGCACCATTATGTTGCACTACCTTTGCCTGCTCCTTGGTGTCCTTCCATCCGTGCTTCTGAAAGGGATGACTGAAAACTTCAGTGGAATTAGGACCTGTTTTCTCAATGACAATATATTTAACCAAACAGACAGGAAACCCCTGTGTAAAGTCCATCATCATCCATACATTCGTACTAATTTAGAACTTTTCTAAAAAGCCCAAGATTATAAGCAGTTGCTTCAAGTAATTAGCCTGATTGAAATACAAGAGGCAGGAGTGGCGCAAGAGAGGAAGGAGGGACAATCTTACTAATTTCTGCAGTTTTGAAACAGAAATTTTTAAAAATTTCTCTTCTCAAAGTATCTAGCAACTAATTTGGATTTTTTCCTATAAGTAAATATCAGAACAATGTCCCAAGAAAATCTGTTTTCCTACACTTCAAACAACAAATAAGAGTCTATTGAAAATATTAACACATAGTTCACAGAGAAATTTCACTCAATAGTAAATACCTTGGGAATCTTTCATAGACCTTAGATTATTTCCATGTATCTGACACTACTTCTACAGACCAATATTAGAGTTTTCTGGCCAATTAACATATCTTATTATCATTATGTTACAACATGACTTGCATGTGAATATTTTCTCAACTCAATATGTGCTATTATTTTAATGAATTTGAGATGAATCAGCACATCAGTTCAGGCCACCTCTCTGCAGCACAGTAATAGAACTTGATCTATATAATTTCAAACCCAGTATAATCTACTAGTCAGACAGCATGCAACTATGGAGCTTTATAAATGTACAATGATTATATCCTCTGTCTAGCATTCATATTTCGTATATGCTGAAATGGTATACTGAAATAAGAAATTATTTGGCAGCTTCATCAAACAAAAAGGCTGGATGGCTTAAACTATTAATTTTTTTTTTAATTTAGTCCTGTAATTCCTTGGGAAATGTTTTTTATGTTTTTCCTATGAAAGTTATTTTGTAGAGCTGAACGGCCACTTACTAATTCTTACAGTATTCTGAAGAATTAAATATACAACCATATATATAAGAAATTAATTTCTTTTTTTTTTTTTTTTTTTTAATTTTATTTATTTATTTATTTATTTATGGGTGTGTTGGGTCTTCGTTTCTGTGCGAGGGCTTTCTCTAGTTGCGGCAAGTGGGGGCCACTCTTCATCGCGGTGCACGGGCCTCTCACCATCGCGGCCTCTCTTGTTGCAGGGCACAGGCTCCAGACGCGCAGGCTCAGCAACTGTGGCTCACGGGCCCAGTCGCTCCGCGGTATGTGGGATCCTCCCAGACCAGGGCTCGAACCCGTGTCCCCCGCATTGGCAGGCAGACTCTCAACCACTGTGCCACCAGGGAAGCCCAAGAAATTAATTTCTTATGAAAATTTACAATATGCTACTCTGAGTACTTAGGTCTGGCTAATTGTGAGAAATTGCCTTCTGCTAATGATGTAGTTAAAGTAAGAATATTTTCCCCATGGAATACCTTTCAGTTTCAATTCTGTTTACGAAGAATTTGGTGACTTGGACAAGGAGTTCACCTCCCTTGAAGAACTCTCTTGACAAATGATTTTTTTAAGAAAGTAAACTAATCCTCCAATTTGTTACAACTGGTTCAATATTCAAGTTCAAATTCTGCTTTAATTGTAGTTATAAGATTTTCATAGTCAAGGACCAAGGAATGCAACTGATCTAGTGTTTAGCCATTAAGAAGGTAACGTTATGATTTTTTTTAAAAATATACCTCTCTCATAATTAGAGGCAAACTACCAGTTCTTGAAAAGTAAAACAGTGTATAAAAGCAAATAATCTAATATAAAAGATATTTTATAAAACATGTTTTCTGCAGAACAGACCACTTCTGAAAATCCTACAATTAAGGGTACAAACATGAATAATCAGCTCTAATAAAGAAATCCCAATCTATGATTCTAAGAGTACTGAAAGATGGGGCAGGGTCTAGCAGCTAGCGAAGGATCTACATCATCTTATGAGGAAGCTAGGGTGCCTAGAGTGCTTCCAAAAAACTGATCTGCACCCCCAGTTTCAGAGCAAGCATATTCTCACAGAAGCCTTCAGAGCAGAGTCAATGCAAAAACACTTCACTATTTGGTGATGATCCTTTTAACAGCTTGAATAATCACACCGAGATTCAAGTATTTGCCTCGGTCTTAAACTGGTGTCTTTCACACAAGTGAGAGCTAACTCTCTGGGTCCGCTTTAGGACCAAAGAAAACATAAAAATATTAAGCACTTCAACAGGCCTGAACAAAAAAGATGAAAATATGAGCAAATTTTAAGCATTCCCTTCTCTTCACCAAAGTGCATTACTATCTGTTTAAAAGATGTTTTAAGATGAGAAACAACCCAAATGTTTATCCATTGACAGTATTGTTTCAATTACACATCCATTCAATTGAATCCTATTTAGCTGTTAAAGCAACAAAGGATGAGACAGTATCACCTATAAAATATTCTTGCCAAAAATGCTTAACCTGAATTTTATCAATTTTATAGGAAACACACCCTTTTGGCTCTCAAAGCAGCACCATGGTGGTTGGCAAGAACAAGAGCCTTATGGAAAGCAGCAAAAAGGGAGCCAAGAAGAAAGTGCTTGATCTATTTTCTAAAAAAGATTGGTAGGATGTAAAACCACTAGCTATGAGAACTATATGAAAAACACTAGTCACAAGAACTCAAGGAACCAATATTGACCTGATGGCCTCAAGGGTCATGTTTTTGAAATGAGCCTTGCTGATCTGCAGAATGATAAAGTTGCATTTAGAAAATTCGAGATAATTACTGAGGATGTTCAGGTAAAAAAACTGCATGACTAACTTCTGTGGCATGGATCTTACTTATGAAAAATGTACTCTATGGTCAAAAAAAATGGTAGACCATGATTGAAGCTCATGTTGATGTCAAGGCTAGTGATGGTTATTTACCTCATCTGTTCTGTGCCAGCTTTACTAAAAGTCTCAACAGAGTCAGAAGACCTCTTTGCTAAGCACCAGCAGGCTTACTGAAAAAACCTAAAATTTTTCAAGACGTTGCTTAATTTTTCTTTTGTGATTAAGAATGCACTCAAGCAACTATAGAGTATGAGGTTGCTATGAATTGACTTTACGTCATGATCTGAAAATTGCTGTCTTGAACAAATCCCTGACATCAGCTTACTGTATTTTTTAAATTCTTCTCTTTTCCAAAAACATTAGAAAACATAGATTCCAAATAAATAAGGTTATTTTTAAAAGTTAGAGGGATAGGAAGAGCAGTTATTTTGACATTTTAGCTTCCTTTTTAATCAAACAGAAGAGATTCTAACTTTGCAAGGAAGGACTAACACTCCACACCTTAAGCTGCCTTTAGAATGCTTAATTGGCCAGATGGTCCGTTCTAGAAGGTACATGGATATGAGCTGGCTGTGACCTAAAGGGACAACTTAATGGTGGTTAACAACTAATAATCTACTCAAAGCATATTTTTACATGCAGGAAGGTCAATAGCATTCAAGAACAGGAAAAGCCACTTCCAAGTTCTTCATGGTTATGTAACAGTTATTAATCTGTTTTTTCCCCAAAATACTGGTTTAAAAGATTATGTCCAGCTAGTTAATAAGGAGCAACACTAAAGTAAAGAAAACAACAGTGGGTGTTTTCTTTTTTAAGACTATATAAGCCCATTTGCTAGTCACTCTACTAAACTTTCTTCCTTGAAAACACTTCCCTTCCTTGAAAACCCCTAGAACAGGGACTGTTCTTTCTAAGTTACAGTCAAATGCACTGTCAATATAATCATGAATTCTTGCTGAGTTTACAGAATATGTCAATATGCCATCCTGCAGGCAGCAGAAAACCAACTTAATGGGGAAACTGATGAGTCACACCGTTACATTCTGTTTTTGCTTCAAGTACGTTTTTGAAACTAGTTCACCTCTCCATGAAATCGTGTTTTTATATGAAGAATAAAGTTCATACTAAGCAATTCTTCAGCTACTCCAAAAATACAGTAGAATGTTGATAGATTACTGACTACATTTTAAATCCACCTTTCCATTGAATAAGAGCAAAAGAAACCAAAGTTTCTGCAAAGCCTTCAGGACAAAACTTCAAGAACAGTCAAGTGCTTCAGAAATGATTATTATAATCAGAATACTCTTTTGTACTTAGAACACTAGAATATTTTTCCCTCTATAGCACGAAAACTAAACCAGAGCTAAATGGTGAAAAAATGAACAGACTTTGGAAGGAATTGTGAGAAGACTTCACTTAACTATAGAATCAAGAACAGTTCAAAATATTTTTAAATACCATTTGCTAATTCTTTATACTATGGTTGTATTACCCCCTGCCTTCAAAAGTTCCCTACCATGCCAGTGAGGATGCCAAGAGATCAGCACTTCTATTCACTTCCTAATGTGCAATTTGTATGCATTATGGGCTGTAGAAATGTTTATAATATTTGAATCACCAATTCCACTTATAGGTAATTATCAGCGATCCACACAAAGACTTATATATCAGATTATTCACTGTGAAGTTATTTTAAAAAGCATGAAAATAATTAAAAGGCACAAAAAGAGAGAAATTGTTAATGGGGAAAGGGAAGGAGCAAGGGGCAACATAGGGGTAGGGGAGTAAGAGGTACAAATTCTTAGGTATAAAATAAGCTACAAGGATATATTATACAACACGGGGAATATAGCCAATATTTTATAACAACTATAAATGGACTATAACCTTTAAAAATCACTATTAGAGAGCTTCCCTGGTGGCGCAGTGGTTGAGAATCTGCCTGCCAATGCAGGGGACACGGGTTCGGGCCCTGGTCTGGGAAGATCCCACATGCCGCAGAGCAACTAGGCCCGTGAGCCACAACTACTGAGCCTGCGCGTCTGGAGCCTGTGCTCCGCAACAAGAGAGGCCGCGATAGTGAGAGGCCCGCGCATCGCGATGAAGAGTGGCCCCCGCTTGCCGCAACTAGAGAAAGCCCTGGCACAGAAACGAAGACCCAACACAACCAAAAATAAATAAATAATAAATAAATTTAAAAAAAAAAAGCTAAGCTCATTAGTGTGTAATTAAAGATGCTGATTTTAAAAAAAATCACTATTAGAAATAACTATTTTGTACACCTGTAACCTATGTAATATTGTACAGCAACTATACTTAAATAAAAAAAATTTTTAAGCTATGTGAATGCTTTTAGGTAGGTCTTACACTCCAATTTGATGATACGATACCCTAGTTTAATGAAAACATTTATCAACCCACAAAACAATTTGCTCTTAGACATATTTTTTATCTAAACAGAAAAAAAATGTTCCATGACCATAAACAGTTAAAACATGATATATTATATTTCCCATTTTGGAGATTCACAATACACAAATCCTACAGTAAATAAATCTGCTTATATTTGTTTAACCCAGTGCATCTCTAATTTGTCCTGAAACTTCCTTCCTCAGAACGTTTGTTAACAAGAAAAGGAAATGGTGTTCTGAGGAACACAGCTGGACACATTGCAATAAACAAAAGACAAGACAACTGAGTGCATGGATCACTGGTAGAAAGACAATTCCAAAGGTACTCATAAATAGATTAATGGCAACCAAAGGGAGAGACTACTAGAAAGCCACTTGGTTCTGTCCTGAGCTCTCTTAAGCTCAGGCATTTCATCACAGAATCAGAAGAAAACAATGTTGGTCGGTTCATCAAATTTCCAAATCATATGAAGCCAAGACGAGTTGGAAATGTATTGAAAGAATCATGATCCTAACAAATTCTGACAAGGCTGAAGTTGGGTTCTATAAAAATAGATGAAAATTTAGTGAATATATATAATATAAAGGCTTGATTTGCCTCCCCCTCCCCCCCAAAAAAAACAAAACTATAAAATTAAGAGTGAGAAAGACAGGACTTAACAGCAGCATATATGAAAAATAATTAGGGATTTTCACCAGTGCTAAACTCAGTGACAGTTAATAGAATGATGGAACCAGCAAGAAAATTACTATAATATTAGGCTGCATTAGTCAGCAGTAATAGTATCTAGAACTAGGGAAGTTTTCTTCTCTCTCCCTCTGGTATATGCCCGCCAGGCCATCTGGAGCTTTATTCAAATCAATGTGCAACACTTTAAGAAAGTAGACAACCTGAAATGCCTGAAGGAGTCAAGGGCATTTATTCCAAAAATAAAAACCTCAATAAGAAATACAATAGGTGATTTCAAATATTTGAAGAGTTGCCATAGGACAGAGGTATTTGATTTATTTTTTATGATGCAGGGTGGGGATGGTGTACAGAATCAAATGAATGCCCACAAGAAGATGAATTTTAACCTAACAAACAGAAGAAACTTTTTAATAAACCAATCTAAAGATTGAATGGTCTATTCAAGAGACAATCATAAGTTAATGACCATTTAACCAGAATGTCACTGAGGGAATTCAAGTACCAGGTGCAATGTAAGTCTGGATAACCCTTAAAGACCCTCCCAACATTGAGATTCTAAAATACTATGAGAGACAGCATTACCACTTGGAGATATTACCAAGAACCACGGCAGTACACTCTATATGGAATCAGGGACACCAGTGCCAACGGGTACCAGAAGCTGACTCAGGAGATCCAGTTGTCATTTTTCAGGATTTTGCAAGCCCATCGTTAAACGGTCATTGTTAAAATTTAAATTATATAAACTTACAATGAAGTAAATTATATTAAAAACAAAGCTAATAAACACCCAAACTTATCACTTCCTAATGCCACTTTGTTAACTTGCAATTGACTCTGCTAGGATAGTCACACCTTGGAAATCTACAAATGCTACAAATTGGGGCTTTTTTTTTTGAGAGCAGTGGTTAAATATTTATCATCAGCACATCACATCAGTAGTACCTTTCATCAACAACTATTTATTAAGCTCCTACATATACAGCTTTAGGCTGTGTGAAACAGAAGTACAAATCAAAGCAATCTTCCTCAGGAAACAGGAAAACCAGAACTAGGAAGCAATATCTGAACTTTCAAAAGTGATCTGCCTTTTTATTGAATACATTGTGGTACATTTATACAACAGATTACAGCCTTTAAAAAGAATGATGTAAATCAATTTGTGTTGGGAAGATACACAACAAATAAACGTAGACTCCTCTAGGGAGAGACACTGTGTACCATTTTTAATACAAATGTTTGCTTTTTTGTCATATGCATGTATTATTTTAATAATAATAACAACAATGCTGTAATCAAACACAAAGAAGGAGGTCGACCTTGGGCAATACTTTGACCACCAGGTAAAAAAAGAGAAGCAGCCACAGGGAGAAAAGAGAAGTGGCCTTGACAAAAGCAGTAGAAGCAGAGAGAAAATTCTTAAGCTCAGAGGGCACTGCACTGGACGCCTCCTGCTGAGGGGATGGTAATACGTCCTGACTGTTCTGACCACCTCCCATCTCCTATTCTTCTAGGGCAGCGGTCCCCAACCTTTTTGGCACCAGGGACCAGTTTCATGGAACAAAATTTTTCCATGGATTGGGGTGGGGGGGGGGGGTGTGGGCGGGATAGTTTTGGGATGATTCAAGCACATTACATTTATTGTGTGCTTTATTTCTATTATTATTACATTATAAGTTATAATGAAATAATTATACAACTCACCATAATGCAGAATCAGTGGGAGCCCTGAGCTTGTTTTCACTTGCCACTCACTGATAGGGTTTTGATATGAGTCTGCAAGCATTTGATTTATTATGGTCCCTGTGCAGTCAAACCTCTCTGCTAATGATGATCTGTATTTGCAGCCACTCCCCAGCGCTAGCGTCACCGCCTCAGCTCCACCTCAGATCATCAGGCATTAGATTCTCACAAGGATCATGCAACCTAGATCCCTCGCATGCGCAGTTCACAGTAGGGTTCGTGCTCCTATGAGAATCTAATGCCGCTACTAATCTGACAGGAGGTGGAGCTCAGACGGTAATGAGAGCCATGGGGAGCAGCTGTAAATACAGGTGAAGCTTCGCTCGCTCACCCGCTGCTCACCTCCTGCTGTACGGCCCAGTTCCTAACAGGCCATGGCCCGGTACCAGTCCATGGCCCAGGGGTTGGGGACCCCTGTTCTAGAGGAGCCAGCTGCAGAGATGATGTTCCTGCCTTCTTTACTCACTGGGTATCCTGAAATCGCTAGCAGTGATTTCGACCCCTGGGGGACATCTGGTAATGTTGAGACATTGTTTCATTATGGAAATTGAGTGCAACTGGTATCGAGTCAGGAGAGGCCAGAGATACTGCTAAACATTCCACAATGCACAGGACCGCCCCCCACAACAAAGAATTATCCAGTCCAAGATGTCAGCGGTAACAAAGCTGAGAATCCCTGCACCACTGGTACTTAAGGCCACCGGAAAGGACCTGTTTTTTAAAAGCCAAGAGAGGCTAGCCAAGACCCAGAGATGCTCCTCACTAGAAAACATGGACATAGAATCTGAACTGATGTTTAAGAAAGGCTGCAAGTCTCCTTAAAAATAACTGCCATGGAAAGTAGACTGGAGAGGGGTTAAAAATGTTACACTTGACCTAACAACTCACAGAGATAATTTATATTCAGAAAAACCATCTAATTGGTATGTCACCATCATTTCTGCAAAGTATCACAGTACTCATTAGAGAACTTTTCCATTTTTTAGAAAAAATTCTTTTAGAAATTCAAATATAAACTCCTCTAATAACATGTTGCTATTTTTGAAGTTATGAAAAGTAAATGAAGTGGAATTATGAGTTCAAATCCCAATTATCATTATAGTTTTAAATCCATTAAAATTGGATACAGTTGGCTACAGGCTATACTTTTGTAGCTTTTACTTCTCTTGTAGTCCAGTCTACATATCTGACACCATTGTTCCTTCATAAGAGCTTAGCAGCCTACTTATTTCTTTAAATAGTAAGGCATATGGCACTGGGTCTCATTCATAATCACAATAAATATTTTATTAATTGAATAAAAAATTTTTTAAAGACTACTGTACACATGACCCCTTCACCTTTGCCAGAGTTGATTGGAGTTAGGTAATACCAGAGGTCAGTTACTACCCACAATATAGAAATTTTACATACTAATATCCAAAATATTTAATATTTATAATCAACTCTCTCTTCCATCTAGTAATATGGGACTACCAGAACATAAGCTGCTTCTGACGAAGCTAAATATTTCCCTACCAATAAAACCACCACTCACCATGTACTTTCAATGTATCGGCCCTCACCCAGCCCCTATTCTAACATACTTTCTTCCTAGAATGTATACGCAGTGCCGTTATCTAGCTTCAGCCATTCTTCTGCCAAAATTCCACTGGGTTCAGCCAAAAGGTGGCAGCAACTGAAACAGGTAGGAACCAAGAAGAGCATCCATACACCTGGGCAGCTGAGGGCTAAGCTGTTTGGGATGCTGGTAAGTGAACAGTGTGGGTAGGTAGTGGCAGAAGGGGAGGGAGATCAAACAAGGCAGGGACAACAGGAGAGGTGACTGGCCAAGCACAGGAAATAAATCTTAGAGTATGGACTAAAGACAAGCTGTCTGAAGTAGCAACACATGAATGAATACAAAGGGAATTGGATGGAGTGTCCAAGGAAAAGCCAAACTAGTAGGTAACTGAAGTCAAAGCCAGGATGCCCAAAATAGCAGCACAGAATCCCAGAGGCAACCACATGCTCACACCAGGCAAATATGGCCTGTAAAAATGTAATTGCCTGGGCATAGTATACCAAAACACAAGAACAAGGTCAGCAATCCCTTCTTTTACATTAGTGAAACTACTCACTGATACCCAAATACAGGAAGCTGAGTCTTCCAAAGTGGTCTCTAAACAAATTTTCAGTGTTACCATTTTAAAGGCTACTTACGTACATCATGCCAGTAATATAGGCATAGCAATCAGCACTACCCCGCCATGGGTCTAGTACATAAAGTACATAAAGCCTAACTAAAAGGAACTGTCCTTTAAATAATTTTAGCAACAATAAGAAACTTGAGTACCACAAGATAAGAACATGGATAAAGACAAAAAATAAATAACCATTACTACACTAAAGAGAAAAAAAAAAAATTCTTACCTAAAGAATTTTTTCCTGTAAAGTTGCTTTAGTGTAATGTAGGGGGAAAATATGCACTCCAGCAGAAAACTATGCATTGTCTAGAGCACACCCTTCCTACTTATGCCATTCTGATTCTTTGGGAGCTATTTTAAAACTCTGTAAGTTGTAGATAACTAATAACAAAGCCAAATAAATCTTGTCTATAGACATGCAAATTCTTTCTGGCTGAGTGCAATTGACTTGCCTCCCTCACTGTGGCAAAGTCCAGTTTTGCCTCCATTTACACATCAATTTCAATATTCTACAACTATAAATGTGTCTGTCTTTAAATTCTCCTTTGAACTGGTTATCACATCTCACCACCTACTTCTTTAATGATTTAAGTGAAGTCGTTAACACGTTCATTTTCTATCTGTAGGAATGTCATGATTTTACCTTTTTTGAAAATTATCTTTTAACAGTAGTTTTGGAGAAACAATTAGTTACTTTTTGAAATTTGGGAGCAATATTGATATTTACCATTGATGTTTTCTCAGTTATACTGCTGGATTTAATCACAAGTATAGCTATTGCCCAGGAAAAGCCTAGAGGTTTGGGGACCTAAGGGTCACAAAGTCCCTGAATGGTCAAATTAGAGGTGGACCGTAAGCCAGGCAGAGTGTCATCCATTGAATGGAGACAAAAATAGAGTTTATATTCATGCTCGAAAAGGGGAGGAAGAGAGGATGGAAAGGAGAGAGGCCTGACTAGAATGGGAGTTCTCATTCAAGAGTATAGAAGACCCTCTATTTTTGTAGTCTCATAGGTAGTACAGGGCTACATCCCAAAGACAACCTTGTCCACTCTGTTTGCCAACAACAGCTCACTTTAGGACAATGCTTGTTCATCTCTGTCTCTGGGTGTGTTTGCTGTGTTCATTCTTGGTTTTCAGAAGTTCAATGAACATTATTAATCTCATCACATCCTATAACTATAAAGCCGTGTGAATGTTCAAAATGCTAGTGGCATATGACTACAGTTAAACAAAAATGGAGACTAAAAAATTGAAAATGAGGAGAAAAATGATGTGTGATATACATATCTAGGGGATAAATGTGACCGATTACAAAATTCCTCTATCTGGGATTTCTTCTTGAGGATTGGGGCTGGAAGCAAGGGTTTTCTACTCAAACAGATGAAGGCTTAAAAAAGAATAAAATACATTCTGAATCTAATGTGTCATGGGGTCACACATAGAAAACAGAAAGTATACCTCAGACCTCTCAATTCAAGGATACTTTTGGCCATAAAAATAAGTTAACTTTCTTTTTAACATTCCAAAAATGGTAACATAAAGTTTACCACCAACACATAGCATTCCTCATACAGAACTTGATTGCAGAACCAAAGCACTATTCAGGAGAGTATCAGAAGTAGCTGAAATCTAAAGCATTAAATAACTATGCACGGAAGGAAACTATATAGAAGAACATAAAGGCCCTGGTTTCTTTACGGATGTAGTTTCTCAATGCTAGAGCTTTTCTTTTATTAAAAACTTCCAGATGCATAACATGTAGAGTAAGTACTAAGCCACGCTGTCAAGCTTGCTGCTTAAACTCCTGGGAAGTTGTCAGTATATCCGTAGGGTTTTGACAGTAAATTTAGGGAATACAGTTTGTTTGGTTAGACCTCTTTTTTGCAGCTCACAATAGCTTTGGCTGGTATACTTGGTCTTTCCAGCCGTTAGTACTTGGTCAGTCTATGTTTGCTGCTTTACTAATAATTGTCTTCTCTCAAAAGGCAAAGTAACTTAAAAAAGAAAAGTCATTTTTCTCTTCCAGAATTCCTGGAAGTCCATAGTTTAAGGCTGTGGGACTTCCCTGGTGGCACAGTGGTCAAGAATCCGCCTGCCAATGCAGGGGACACAGGTTCGAGCCCTGGTCCAGGAAGATCCCACGTAACGCGAAGCAACTAAACCCGTGCGCCACAACTACTGAGCCTGCGCTCTAGATCCCGCGAGCCACAACTACTGAAGCCCACGCCTAGAGCCCGTGCTCCGCAACAAGAGAAGCCACCGCAATAAGAAGCCCACGAACCGCAACGAAGAGTAGCCCCTGCTCACCACAACTAGAGAACGCCTGCGAGCAATAACGAAGACACAACACAGCCAAAAATTAATTAATTAATTAAATTTTTTTAAAAAAAGACTGTGTATTAAGGAGAAAATAAACTGCTCACCAAAACTCAATAACTTGTACAGTTGTCATTCTACTATCTGCCCAATAAGACAATCAAGGTGTTGCACTTGACCAAACTACTGTCCACAGCTAGCTACTCATACAGTAAACAGCATTGCTGATGACACTGGACGTTCACCTCAATGGGAGGAAGAGTTTTGTCTTTCAAACTTCTTTTTGCAGTACTTGTTACAGAATGGTTGTACCCAGATTTACACTTTCTTTCTGAAATATGCTACATATATCCCTTCAGTATTGGCTAAAATGTTGTTAATTCCTGAAGATTTTTCCTATTATTACTTAAACACAGATGCACAATTCGTATATTCACATTGTACTGTCAATTTAAATTTTAATACATAAACATCATCAGTTTAACACAAATAAGAATCAAATCAATAAGAAAGTCTCAAAGATCTTAGAAGTATCTTTAATAACTTTCTCACAATATAAATTTTCTATAAATAATATAATTTGGGGATAGTTACTTTATGTACACTACTTTGCAAACCAAGTATTCACTATTAGTTGAAAAAAATCAATTGCTTTAAATAAATATATAGAAGAGGCAATGGACTGCTGTAACTTGGTGAGAAAGCCCCATATTAATATCCAAAATTAAAGAATAAGCAAAAATACAAAGGAAGAAATGTGAAAAAAACACACACACAAAAAACCTGTCATAAAAAACAAGAACAATGTTATGACTTGAAAGCTTAAAAAAATAAGTGACTTTAAGACAAGGCATGAGGTGAGATGCTGATTTCCTGATGCACAGTCCCACGCTCAATTACACAATGCACTTTTCCAGCTTTCCAGCGCTACCTCTATTATTACATCTCCTTTGCTATACTACTAAAACCCATTAAAGAACGGTATTATATTAACAGTCATTTCTGGATTCTATTCATTTTAATAAGTAATTTTGCTTCCATCATTCCTTGTAATGTTTCTAGTTACAGAATTTTGGAGATGAGTTATGTGTTGACAAACATATGGTATCGCTAAACAGAGGAGCTGGGATCACAGTGGAGATTGGACTTCCAGTAATTTTCTAACAGTATCCAATGGATTCCTAATGTTCTTTGGAGATCCTCAGGGGCCATCAGGCGGGGTGTGGGGTGGGCAACGGAAAGAAAAATCATGTAGGGTTTTGGCCTCTGTCCCCTCTGACCTCCAAGGTCAATCATTGTGTGTATAGCTGACATTGTATCCAATTTCATACACTGGATTTCCTCATAAGATCTTTTCTAAAGGTTCAGCCTCCTTGAGAAATGTTGGAAAACACTTGAACCACTTGATCTCTAAGGTTTGTATTAGTTTTAATATGTTTTGGCTCACAAAGACCTCAGGGAAAATGTTTAAAAGGCATGGGGATAAGGATATTAGTGTATGTAAAGAGATAAACCACAATAAAAGTTCTCAACCAAATCAAGTTGACAGATCTTCATTATGATCATTATGAATTTTTATAGCTAACTTTCTGTAGAGAACTCTACAATAAGCCCTAGAGATACACAGATACAAACCAGAACCCCAGCTATGGAGCTCATAAATGAGATTGGTAGAAATGGAATCACAACCCACTCCCTCAGGAAGTGGAAGGCAATTACTCTGTGAGCCCACTTAGCAGTTAGCATAAGGGTCTGCCCACGGGGACACCTGGTCCTTGACACACTTAACTCACTTGACCCCCAACCAGGTTAATAACCATCCTCAGAAAGGCAGCTATTTAAGGTGTCTGTGTTCATTCGAACTTCGTCTGCTCTGACCTTGAGCCCTAATTTTTTTAGTAGAAAAACGATTTTTAGTATTCCAAAGTTCACTGGCAAAGCCCTAGAATTTGACAGCAATTCTAGCATGACTTTAAAGTCAAATGGTTGATTTTTATGCATGGTTCATGGAAATATTTTATCTTATGATCATATCATGTACATTTTTAAAATGCCAGCTGGAATTTGGATCCCCTGGGATACAAACTGGAGTTTCACAATTCCTAGAAGGGTAATACAAACAACTTACCTTTAGTAACTGTCAGAATTGACCTAAGATACAGGAATATTGGGAAAGAACTGTGCCAATTTTCCAGGCATATTTAATTCTAGCATCTCAAGGATCAAAAGTAATACTACCATTCTGGCCCTGTAATAGACTGGATTCCTATGAGATTTCTCCCTCCAATTAGCTGCTACGAGAGCAAAAGAGGGTGCTGGGGACAGAGCTATAATGGAGAATTGCTCCAACTCTCTAACCATTGTCCAGATTACATTATAACAGGAACTCTAAAGTACCAAGCTTGATAAATATGATGGTAAAGAGATATGATTCCAAGAGATTACAGGATAAGGGTGGCTTTTTCCTCCCCCTTTTCACTCTCTGTTACATGTGAACTCTTTGATTAAAAAAAAAGGAAAGTAGGTTTTACCTTTGACACAACCAGGCCTACTTCTAGTTAGACATATTCTGACTCTTAATATTACCATAATGCACAAGCTAGCGCTGCCTGCAATTCATCCAATTTACTCAGCCACTTAGCCTAAACATGAAAACTGTATTGAAATATGTGCTGACTACATGTAAAATATAAGAATAAAAACTTTTGTACATAATTCAGAAGCCTAGAGCTCCTAAAATCTAAATTACGAATATACAAATAAACAGACAGTTTTTGGCATTCCTGGCAAATCAGACTAAGTGATCAGACTAAGGAACACAGTAGGAGAAAAATAAAGAACGCATCCCAACTATCATATTATGTGGTGACTGAAGCTGAAATGGAGACTCCAGATGAAATGACGTCAAAAGCATGATAGTGATTCCAAATGATTCTTGATTCTGAGAAATTACAACATATAAGCACAAAATCTCCAACTGGTAAATTCAATCACATTTAGTTCATTTATTCTAGCTATTGGAATACAAGCCTCAAGTTCATATATGTGAATTTATCTACTAAACAACTGAACTTGTTGACTAATACAAATGTGAAATTTACTAGGTTATTTTAAATATCTTAAAGCTGATAGGACAGTCCAGTCTTCAAATATAGATGGAAGAAATTACTTGCTCCTTCATTAAACTTTTCCATAGCAAACAGAAGTCTGCTAGGAATTTAAGTGAGAAGGAGCTGACAGAACAGAGGAAGTCCCACTATTCAGCTCAGTTCTTCCTCCTTGTGGTCACGAAAGGAAGGTGCCTGCCATCTGGTGGCATTTCTTCAAGGAATCCTATCATTTAAAGGGCACAGAATACTCCTGTGAAGGAATATATGATACCAATGAAAAGTGCTCAATTTTAATTTGTAAGTGGTTTCCACTTACTTCTGCTTCCCACTCTTCTGCATCTCCTCCCTTTTAAAAGTTGACCATAAAACATTTTTTAATTGCAAGGTTGCTAAACACATCCCAAATGAAACAGTAACTATGCATGTCTAAGAATTCAGTATGCAGGTGTGCCACAGTCATTTTTAACACAAATTCTAAAAAAAAAAAAGTGTTAAATATCATGGTGCATTAAACCACTGCGTGGAACTTCACCCATATTGGCCAACAGGGAGGGTGGGGATGCTTCTGTGTTTAGCGGTCACATACTGGGCTATTGCCTGCAGCCCAGACTGACACATACATTGTTTTCCCATTCTCAGCTTCCAACAAACCACCAAGTAGCATTTATAATGTGGAAGGATGGAATAAAAACACTTTTTCATAATAGGTTTTGGATGGTTTCCACTCAGGATAACATAGATAGATGTCATTTTGATGAGTGTCTAGTGAGGTTCCCCCCGCAGCAGACAATGCCTCCCTGAACTGTAAAACGGTCCTGATTCTGACACATTTCCCCACCAGCTCTCCATTCACCTAATCTTGTCGATGAGAGGATGCCCTCCTCCTTCATTCCTAGACCTAATCTTGACATTCAAATACTGTTTTTTAAAAAGCCATGGAGTTGACTTTACATAGTTACAAACCAATCAGAAGCACTACAGGTTATTAAGATCCTGAGAGGTTATTTGTACCTACACATTCTTCAACTGAGCTAGAAAGAACTAACACTTATGCAGAATGCATATCCTTCTCTTAAATAATTCCCAGCTCATGGAAAAACAGAATTACTAAAGTAAGAAAGAGAAAAGAATATTTGAAGGATTTGCTTCTTAATGACTTTTAGACAAGAGAAACAGAGGAGAAGCTAAGAAACAAGAACACTGCTTCAAGAGGCAATTTGTCCTCGGTCCTTTAGGTGACCGAGGCATTTTGCCAGCTGTCACTACTGACCAATTAAAAATGTTACACCCAAACTGCTGTACTCATTAGGACTGAAACCATTTAACATGAAGACTTTAAGGCGCTCAGATGTCACATTTTATTGTTTGGCCTTAGGAGAGGAGGGGAATGCCTGCTATTTATGGCATTTTAACATTTATGGCATTTTAATTTGCTTTCTTTCTACAAACCGTTTCTGACTATTCTTTACCTTACATAATTGAAAACCTATACATTATTATGACCTTACTCGATGCACTGTTTCCATTCATTTTGTAGCCGGTTAAGAAAAATGTACAGCATAAGTGAAAAACCATGTTAGTAGGAAATTCAGTTTTATATGATAAAGTAGATTTATGTTAGCAAGGTAATTTAAAGGTCTTCTCATATGATGGGAAAGGGTGCACAACCTTAAAGCTACAGTTAACCTTTATTTCCTCCCCAAATTGAGAAGATGCCACAAAAGCAGTCACCAGAGGCTGTATCACTCATATTTGTGAATCGGAGGTACTTCTACTTGCCTACATTTAATCTTACTTTGTATCCAACCATTTTCATAGACTTGGAGGATGTGGAAGAACCTCGGAAATTATGGAATATATCTTTTTTATTTCTAGCTAAACTCTCTGAGTAGATGACTAGACGTGTTACATTATTTCATCATTATCTGTGAATATAGAGGAGCCAGGTCAAGTGGAACTGTTCAGTACCACCAGGCAGGAAGTTTCAACTCTTATTCAGCCCAAATCTCACTGCTTTCAGGAGAAATGTAGAAAAACAGATCACCATGCTATCTACCACAACCTTTTATATATTAAAGCCACTTTCTGTTTCAGTTGGATATCAGTGTAAACCAGCTATCAGTGCACCTTCATCTGGCCATAAATTCTTGGAAAGCCAAAAGCCAGGTGAGGTTAGGCAAACCAGCTTTTTATCCATTGCTAGAGCTCTTATGTGTAATCAGAAGCCAGATTTTCTCATATTATGATTTTCTCCTACTGTGAATTTCTCTTTCCCACCCCACCCCCAAAGAAAAGAAAAAAAAAATTCATAGTATTAACAGTATGGAAGAAATTTTGGTCATGTGCTCCAAAGCACACTGTACTTTTTCTTGGTTGTACTTGTCATGCCTGTAAATTCATGTCATTTTAAAATGCCTGTCATCCTCATTGAAATGTAAGCGCCATGAGGGCAGATACCAAGTCTGCTTTGTTCATCAGCATTTTTCCTGTGTCTATATATTTAGCACACACAGTCTCTTCATACCTAGAGAACTGACAAATGCCCTTCAAAATCACTCTAGTCCAACACTCCTATTTGGAAGATGTGAAAACAGAGTCTGTAAAAGTCATTCTTGGAAGTGATTTCCCCAAGATTGTACAACATGTTAACGGCAAAGCCAGGGTTAGAACTCTGGATTCTTTTTTTTTGCTATATTTTTATCAAAATTTTATTTGGTATGAGAGAAAATCAATATACCTCATTCAAAAATAAGATTTAAGAATAGCCTAAATATACTCTTTGGGACTCCCCCAAATTTCTCTCATTTGTCAGATATAATATCTTCAGAATTTTTGTTGAACTAATTTACAGATCTATATCCCATGACCCCAATGACACTAAAGCAACCCCTTGATCAGGAAACGTTCTTTATCTGAATATAGCAGGGTCTATCATTAAAGCAGTCCTACTGGCAGATCCTGATTGCTCCTCCAGAAATGTTGTCATGGAAGAAAGCCCATTATTGGTCATCAAAACTAGAACACTGGATTCTTTATTGCCCACTCACGTTCTCTGTCCATTATGCCACAGAGGTTCTTTCATCTAATACCCTGGGCAGGCAACACAACTAATGAGTAAGGTACAGAAACCTTTGTGATCTAAACAACTTTTTGTTGGCTGCCTGGTTCCCAGTGTTCTTTATCAGTTGGAACTTAAAACCTTCCCATAAATATGCCTGATTTGCACATACTTTATGTAGGACTCTAAGAACAGAACCCCAAATGGAATTGTACAGCCATAGGAAAGAGCCGATTTATTCTCTCCTATGAAGGTCAAGTTTTCCAGAGGCCAAGCCACAGATAACAGCTGAATTTCCATGGTTCAGCTACTGTTAAATCAAATATTCTGCTAAACAGAACTCTAATTTGTATGGTTTTAAAATTTTTATTTCAAGGTTTCTTTAAAGCAAATATTCAAGAAATAGAGCTTCTCCTGAGCACATGAAAAAAGTCAATGTGAATTTTGGAGAATGATGAAGTGATCTAAAATTGGACTGTGGTGATGGTTGCCCAGCTCCATAATTTTTTTTTAATCTTTAAGTCATATACTTAAATATTATAACATATATTTCAATAAAGCTGTTAAAAAATAAGTGTGAAAATGAGTCAGATAAAGTACTTCTTTTTGTAAACATGTGGTACGAAAACTGTAACTACATTCTTTATCCCCATACTCTTTTAAGCCCAGGTTCTATCTACTTCAATCATGGCTTACCTCAAGGTCAAAAGTTTTTCCTATAATTTTGGTAAAAATAATTTAGTAGACTAATACAATTATCTACACTGATATAGCACCAAGAGATACTGACTCATTTGATTATCTGCATGAATGATCTACAGATACATTTGTTTAATTAAGCATATAGTGTTCTAGTCCGAAAGCTGCCATTAACTAGCCATGAGGTTTTGAGCAAGCTATACATCTTCAGGTCTCAGTTTTCCCACCTATAGCATGTGTCCCCATGGACACATTAGAGTCAAGTAACACACAATATATTAAAAAGAATAGTAACTGCTATCATCTAATGAATGGCCAGTAATACACCAGACTTCAGGTAAATTATCAACCTATGAGGAAGGTAGTATTAGTCACTTTTTTGCAGATGGAAACTGGTACATAGAAAGGTTCATTAGTTTGACCACGATCACACAGTTACTTAGTAGCAGACCCAGTATTCCAATCCAGAACTGTCCAGCTCCAAAACCTATACTCATTCTCAATTCCTCATTAGACTTTGGGTTTTGATTCTGTCAGATGTGGGCATGAATCCTGACCTTGCCTTTACTATGTTAAGTTAGTCACCTTCTCTGAGTCCAGCTTCTCCATCTGCAAAATGAGATTACTAATACTTAACTCTCGGGGTTGTTGTGAAGACTAAATGAGAGAATGCTTCCCCTACAATGAAAAACCATTCGGTAACAGTCTTTCTCATGCCTCTCCCACAAAAGTTCCTTCTTGTGCTAAAAAAAAAAAAGCTTCCAATTCTATGATTTCTTGTAGCCTACCTGGATAAACCTCACTGGGACTGAATTCTCTGAAAAGTGAACATAAACAACACAGTATTAGTCCTCTGCTATCAGTCCTTGGCTCTGTGACGGCGACTGTCAACAAGAGTGTCAACTTCAAGGGGTGGGCATCTGTCCACAGGAACTGAGCTGAGGTCACAGACTTGTCTCACTCTGCCCTACCAACAGATGTCTGGGTGACAACTCTTAGTCACTGTAAACGAAGGTAAAAGCCAAACCAGGTGGGAAGTACTGTATCTGCTTTCTAATCCTCTTGGCCAGCCCATTCGTTCCCTAAAACAATACCTCACTGACCATAATTCAAAATAGCTGGTTTTCCCCGGGATACTATTTTCAACATAATGCCTTTATTTTGATGATGTCTAATTATTCCACAAGCAGAAGAGAGTGTTTCTGTAACAGTGATTTGTCAGCAAGAAACCTGTTTAATTCTGTGAATTGGAATATGCACCTTCCAAAGTTTACCTCTCAAGTAACCTGGTGAAAACTGGTGTAATGTGGAGCTCTAGTGGTGGCAAGAAAGTAAAGCAGCCATTAGGGAGAGCCAACAAAAACGCCAAGGAAATCACCATTTATTATTTATTTGCTTGTTATCATGGTGAAATCACCATTTATTGTTAAATTAATGTTAAGAAGAAAAATGGTTCAAAAATGATCTTCCAAGATAATATAAAGTGAACTCTAAATGTAATGACTTTCTTCCAGATTACAAATTAGACCTCAACAACCAGCTTACATCAAACATCAAAAAAAACCTCAGTGCTCTGGTTGTCACTTTTCTACTTTTTACCAAGTTCACTAAGAATCTTATTAATTAAATACTAGTTCTTTTTCACACAGCTAGCAAGAGTACTGTATACAGAAAACACTGGATTCTGAGTGGTATGATCAGTGAAGTCCTGTACCAACTGTCTTGGGAATTTAAATAATCCCTACAGGCCAATGAGGTTGTTATGAGTTAATTCCTGCACTAGAAAAGTGCCTTCTTTGAATTTCTGACTTCTGAGGTCTTTCCCAACTTAAAACATCTAAGAATGAAACCTACAATGTAAAACATTAACTCTTTGTTTTCCTGTTACCTAATGTATATGTCTTCTCAATTGAAAGGGCTTCAGTTTTAAAAAATACAGCTCCATTATGGTCAACAATATAGCAGAACATAAATAGCAAAAATTTTATGATGTTCAATCATGAGTTGACATTTGAAATTTCTAAACATTGTGCCTGGTTTAGCTGTGTCAAAACAAATTATCATGAGGCAAAAAAACCTCAGGATGTGAAAAAAATTCAGGAACTAGCCTTTCCATACAGTGTAAGTATCTAAGTATCATGTTCCTAAACATGAAAAACAATGTAAGAGACTCACTTTTCTATACATGATGATAAAAGAAACTAAAATGTTCATAAATACATTAACAACATTTATCTGAAACAAAAATCTCAAGACTCATGGAAGTTTTTCATGACTTCTATCAGTTGAATCCACTAGATATTTTCCAGTGGATATATTCCAAGGGCTTCTAAATTTTAGGTCTACAGATGACTGACTACCAAGTCTCAGAGGTCTGTGAAGGAAGATTTAATGATTACCCAGGGGTTTTTATTCATCGATGTCTCTCTTCTTCATCCTTCTACTAATATGCTGTCATTAAATTAATATAGTTCCCTAAAGCCACACAGAAAAATGGTAAAAATATAAGATCCTTTTCTGAGAAGTCATTGAGAATGCAATAGTTTGTAATGAAAAGCTCAAGATAAAGAACTAATTTCCTTTCAGTCCTCATTCCTATAGAATAGGTGAGAGAACCTTTCTGATAGAAAATAAAAGCAGGCAAGGTCTACTAACATAATCGTATGTCAAAGGGAACAAACAGAAACCTGCACTAATGCAACATTAGCCACTAAGGAATTCAAATCTAACGTGTTCTGCAGTCCTTTTCACCATAGATATCAAAATTGAGTAAAACTGAAGAATAATTTTCCATCTTTGAATCTAAGAACTTGGGCTTTGGACATCATCTGGCCTGTATTTTCTTTGGTGATTATCTCTATCTTCTTTGCTTTCCCTTAACAGACCTCGGTATGCTGCTTAAAATAATATTTGGGGCTTTATTTGCCATCCTTTTACCCAGACATGTTGATTTTATTAAAGTAAGTTGGGTCTGTATTCTTTCTTTACTATTATTACAGGTAGACTTGACAGACACAGGACCTTTGTTTTCAAATGCTCTGCTATGGAGGAAACCTTGTGAAATAAGTTCCATTTTACCTGCTGGGCAGTTGCACTCTGAAGGTGCTTCTCTTGCGATTCTTATTTTAGCCATATGTTCATAGGACTTCTGTAGGAAAAGAAGAGGTATTAACAATCATCAGTAGTATTGTAGAAAAATGGATTCTTTAGGAACTCTGGCCATATGCCTGATTTACCAGCCTGCATAACTAACGTTTACATATGTACTTGGACTTTAGTCAAAAGGTAACAGTACCCAAGTCCTAAAAAAAGAAAATGACCATTCACACAGTATCAAGACTGTTGGACTTGTGTAACGTCTTTCTCCATTCTTCAACTACCATCACCCTCTCTCTCAGCTCAGGCATATTCAGTCAATGCAAAAAACCAGCATTAACATGTTGCAGTTCTAGGTAAGCTAGGGGTTTTAAAACAACCAGTATTTTATACATAAAGGTCAACTGCTTATCATGTTGTCCTGCCACTACTGCCAAACAGCCTCTCCGTTGGAAGAGCAAGTTCCAGAAAACCCCCTAACTGTAGTAAAAGCACCGCTGGTTTTGATAAACATAACACAGATTCCTTTCAACTCTCAACTCCAATGGCTCTGCATTCACAAACACCCGTGGCACTGCATCCTTTACAAAAAAATCAAGCTACTATTTTTTTTTCTTTTTAAACATTTAAAATGAAAACATTCAATGTGTGAAATAATTGATCTAAAATCATATGTAGAATTATTTCACTTTTAAGAGTGATTCCCTTTTGTATATTAATAACACCTATGGCCCTAACCTTCTTATACCGTAAAAAGGATATAACAGATGTTATCTCTGCAAGGAATACTCTCCACAACATTGGAAAAGATCCACATGCAACTCCAGAAACTAAAAAGAGCTGAAATGCCACCCTGTCATTCTGGCCACCCTTCCCCCTTTTAGACCTCCATATATGTTTAGCATGCAAACATTAAGAAGAGTAAGGGAAGATGATAGAGACAGAGGGTGATATCAAAGTGTGTGCATATACAAATATATGCTACAGTGAGCAGAGATGGTGGCCTAGCATATATGTGCACACACAGCCATATCACGTCTGCATACAGTAAGGCAGAGGCTGGGCATGTACACAGAATCACGCCTGTGCAAGATGTTATCCACGTGCAAAACACCCCAGCCTTTCACACCTGAGCCAGAAGTCGCTCCACTTTCTCTTGCACCATTGCTTTGAGCTGATCCAGACAATCAGGCAGCAGACGGATGGAAGGGTCTCCTTTGGCTGATTCGAGGGCGGCGATCCTCGCCTGGAGGTCGTTGGTTTTCACCCCCAGGTACAGACAAGACATCACGGCCACTACTGACAGGAGGGCGGCCAGGGCGGCGCACGGGGACACGGTCCGGGCACAACGCTGCCCGGCTGGGCTCCGGTCCTCGGAGCCCGGCTCCCGCCCCCCTCCTTTCCCTGCTTGCTTCTTCACCAGCATCGTGGCGGGGTCGGCTGTCTCGGCTTCGCCTCCCACCTTCTACCACCTCCAATAATCGTAAAAGAAAGAAAAAGGACGTTTCCTCCAAAGTTCAGTCCCGGTGGCTGCACAACTAGTTGGCGGAGTCGGAGCCGGGGCGCGGCGATGGATCAGCGCCGAGACCCGCAGACGTGGACCATCCTCCGCTTTCTTCTCCCCTCCCAGCTGCGAGTGACAAGCACCCTCAGTCCGGGGACTGGTGGCAATAAGCTAAAATCCGGAATGAAACCCACCCGGGTGTCCCTCCTGGCCCCTCGAAGGACGGGGACCTCCTCTGAGGAGAGCGGCCGCGCGGGGTCCAAGGGACAGCGGCCAAGGCGCTGCGAGGGGCCGCCGCTCGCCCTCGCCGCAGAGCACCGGACCTGTTGCGCCTCTGTTAGTTTGCCTTATTTCTACCTATTCGGTGTCTTTCCTCACGCCGACCTGTTTCCCACCTGGATTCAGTTCCAGGTGAAAGGGCTGAGAGAGACCACGAGAGTGCAGTGCAAAATGGGTGGCCCAGGGGGAGAGGAGAGAGGAAAACGAAATCCCCAAGGAGAAAATGGGAGTCGCGAGGCCGAAGTCGCGGCTGCCCGAAGTATCTCCTCAGCCTCGCGTTTGCGAGCCTTAAATACCCTTCGGGATGCTCGTGTGTGAGCGTGTGTGTGAGCGTGTAAGTGCGCGCGCGCTCCGACAGCGGCGTCCCTCCCCCGACCCCCTCCCGGCGCCGGGCCTCCAGCCTGCGGCTCCTGCTGCAGTGCGCCCCCCTTCCCAAGCCCGGGCAGAAGCCCGCCTCATTAGCATAATGTATTCACCTTCGCCCAGCCCGCGGGCGGGGCCGGGGAGAACCCCCGAGGGGCGGGCGGGGAGCTTGGTTGGGAGCTGAGCCCCCATAATATATGCAAATAGCTGGAGCGGCCACGGCGATTGGAGAGGAGCTTGGCGACCCCTCCCCCCCTACGGAGTTACTTCAGCGTCCCCTAAGGCCACTTCTCCCGCCTGGGCCGGTGGCCGGAGCGAGGTCTGCTGGGGGTGGGGGGAGGCGGCAACTCTGGCTTTTTTGACTCGGCTCCGCGCCCCTTCTTTATCCCGGTTAAATATGGAGAAATGGCCTCCAGGAGGGAAGAGGGGAAGCAGAAAGCTCGAGCGCTCTAGGTCTTCCCTCTAAATCAGCGGCGGGAGCTGTAGCGCTCCCGTTCTGGTGCAGCCTTCTTCCCTCCTCCCTCACCTTCCCACATGCCCAGAGGCCAAGTGTCTGGCTGACGCCTGAAGTATTAATACATTTCCCCACTTCACTTGTCTTCCCACGGCCGCGCTGCAGGCTCCGACTAGGGGAAGTTCTCTCTCCCCTCCCCCAGCACCCTTCTGTCTTGACGGGGCCGAGTCTCCTTCCCGCCCTGTGCTCCTAGTCTGTACGAGGGTGCTAATGCATTTTCCTGATTCCCTGTTTTGTGGGATTGAAGAAGGGAGTGTTGAGGTACACACGTTTCTCAGGATTTCGGAAAGGACTGAAGAATGAGGTCAGTTTTTCCTGTTACCTGACTCTCCTCAAGCTGCTCCCTCTGGATCAAATTACAAGTTCTCTAAGGGGATTTTTGAAAGTTGGTAACAAGTAGCGTTCTACATCTAATTGACTTTGAAGAAAAAAAAAAAAAAAATCCCGCTTCTTACTCCAAAGAGTTCCTCCTTATCTCCTTCTCCTCATGAGAAATATCGTATATTTTTCATATTCTTCTTAATCAAGTTAACCTCAGGTTGCTGCTCATTAATGTAAACCAACAAAATACTACACTAAACTGATCTTTCATAAATGCAAACGGGTATTGCTAGGTATGAAGCAGGGTAAAGATGTTTGAACAACATTGTTGATGGAGGATACAAGTTTGAAAAAATTAGGGGATGAAACAGACACAAATCAGAGGAAAACAGTGAATTTTGCTATAAAATCAGAAGCCTAATTCCTTACACTTGTATTACACAGTAGTTCTCAAAGAGGGGCCCCAGACCTGCAAGACCCATATCTTCTGAGAATTTATGCAAAATTCAGATTCTAGCACCCCACCCAACCTCTACTGACTCAGAAACTACTCCTATTACTAACGAATCAGAAACACAGCAATCTGTATTTTAACACATCCACCTAATGATTTTGAGGCACACTAAAGTTTGAGACCACTGGAGTAACACTTTACAAAATATTTTCAAATACACTTTTTCATTTGAACCTCATAATCCTGTGATACAAGTAAGGAATTACTGGCCCCATTTTATATATAAAGAAACAATTTTCAAGTCACATTTAATTGTGATTAAATGTGTTTCCAATAATAGCACCCAAGGTATGGGTACAAATTTTTTAACATGTCAACTCTTTCAGATGTTCCAATTACCTCTCTAACCATTTCTTAGTCTTCTTTGCAGGCTTTTCCTCTGCCTATCCTCTAGATATTGGTGTTCCTCGGGACTCTATCTTAATGTCATTTTCTCTTCCAGGGGCCTCCAACCCCCCGGGATCTAATGCCTGATGATCTGAGGTGGAGCTGATGTAATAATAATAGAAATAAAGTGCACAATAAATGTAATGAGCTTGAATCATCCCAAAACCATCCCTCCCCCCGCCCCACCCCCTGGTCTGTGGAAAAATTGTCTTCCAGGAAACCGGTCCCTGGTGCCAAAAAGGTTGGGGACCACTGCTGTACACTATCTCCAGTAGTGCTGTCAGTTACTCTCCTTATACTGGTGAGTCATAAACCCATATTGCAAGCCCAAACCTCTCTCCTGAGCCATATAGCCATTTCCACTTGGATGTCCTGTAAGCCATTCCAACTTGACCCGCATCTTACCTCCAAATTCTGTTCTTCCTCATTTATTTTCCATTTCAGTAAATGGAGCCACTGTTAATCCAGCATCCCCAAGCCAAAATACCCAGTAAACAACCTTTGACTTCTCCTGTATCCTCCTCTCCCCATCTACCTAAATTCCTTAAGTACTTTATATTGTCCTGAGGGTGGAAATGATGTCTTACAAGTCACCACCTGGTGTCTGTCATCTCACCTTCCTCTTTGCTCATCTTTCCCCGTACATTCTCCACGCCAGTTTCTCTAATGAAAGTATACAGACAAAGAGTATGAAGAACTTTTCTTTGGGGCAAGGCATCATTCTCTTAAAATTTCAATAGAAAGGCCACTTTCTGTGCTGATTGATGCTGACAGTAGGTCACACGTTTAATTTGGATGATGCAATGTTCTTATATCATACTTTGTGGAAATTGGTCATGAGAAGGTACATTAAGAACTCTTGCAGGCTCTCAGAACTGCCAGATCTTAGTGGAAAGATAGAGTTAGAATTTTATGGATTTGGGATCTTTATCCAGAGGATTAGTTTTACTTTCTTAGGTGGGCACAATACCCCAGAAATGTACCAGTCATTAGCACTAGGATTTCAAACCTGGTAGATTCTCTGCATCAAGCACAGAGAATGTGTGGATCAAGAAAGCTCTGGGCATTTGAACCCATGTTGTTCTGTAGATTCATCAGAGCACAGTTGTTGTTTTGGTTCCCATGTGGAGAAGGATTCAAAAAAGTAAAAATAGCACTAAAAATGGTAGAGTCTAGCTGACTCCAGTTTATCAATTGGATGATATCAATGATATCAATAGGAGTAAAAGACAGGCAGCTGGTTGTAGAACACGTATGTGATTGGAAGAATAATGGACTCCCAAAGATGTCCACATCCTAATCCCCAAAACCTGTAATGGGGAATGTTACCTTACTTGACAAAATGGATTTGCAGATGTCATTAAGTTACATATCTTGAGATGGGGAGATTTTCTTTGATTATGTAAGTGGGCCCAATGTAAGAGGGAGGCAGGATTTCAGAGCAGGACCCTATGGTCCTTGCCCCCCCCACCATGTCCTCTGCCTGCCTTTTGTCTGTGGAGAAACTTTAGCCAAAGAATAATTTTAATGAGAGAAGTGAGAAAATGCAGAAACAGAGGAAAACAGTCAAAAGAGATCAAAAAATAATAGTTTAGTCATGAAGCATAGTCAAGGACCTTTAGTTCCTCCTTAAGGGCTGTAGATAATATTCTGAGCCATATCCTGTGAGCTGTCTAATAGATACTGAAATCCCCACCAGGTGGAAGAAGTTAACTACCTGATGACCAGACTGTAGCCATGACATAAGCTGCCACGATTCCGAGAATTGGCCTCAGAGAAACAGAAACCAACCCTGGAACTGAAGATCAACTGTACCTACCACAATCAAGATGACTCTCGTCAGACCACTGATGACCAAATTCAAGATGACTGTCAGAGCTGACTGTACTGTTTCTATGTGTCGCCCCCTCCCTCAGCCTATAAAAGCTCTTGCCCACTGGTTGTAGGAAGGGGAGAGTCGGCATTTGGACAGGCGTCTGCCCTCCCCGCCCTCCGGATGCCGGCATCCAAAATAAAGCAAACTTTCCTTCCCACCAACCTGGCCTCTTTATTGACTGTTGAGCGGTGAGCAGCCGGACCCCACTTTCGTTGACACTTGTAAGAGGAAGGCAGGGTTTCAGAGTAGGCGGAGGTATGACACCAGAAGCAGAGGTCAGAGTGATGTGAATACTAGCTTTGAACTTGGAAGCCAAAGACTATGGGCAGTCTCTAGAAGCTGAAGAAGTCAAGGAACAAATTCTCCCGTAGAGCATCCAGAAGGAATGCAGCTTTGCCAGTTCTTTTATTTGAGGACTTTTTATCATCAGAACTATAATTAATAAGTTTGTGTTGTTTAATTCACTCAGTTTGTGGTAATCTGTTACAACAGCAGTAGAAAACTAGCAGAATCAGAGTCACAAGAAATCAGTCTTCATCTGCTACAGCATCATAAGTGGTATTGAAAAACACCATAATGTCAGGCAGGCCCTGCAATAACAATCTCTGTCTTTCCAATGTTTATGCATTCCTATTTTACTGACATGCCCACTGGGAAAGAATTGGAAAGATACGCCTTCTCCCATCTCATGTGAAATTAGGATGCCCTCTATTGAGACAGATTAAACTGAATAAAATATGTTCTATTTCTTTGATGCCTCCCATTGGTGCACGTCAAAAACAATGAACTAGTCAAGCGATATGTCCACTCTCATCTCTCCTCCTACTAATGCTAGCCTAGCCAGGATCCTGACCCAGGACTCAGCACTTCCTCTAGAATTCCTGTTACCAATCTCCAGGCCCCAGAAAAAAAGAACTAGACAAAGACTTCTGACAGAGAAACATGGCAGGAAGTTAAAGTGAGAAAGAAGGTGAGTGGGAGAAAAAGAAGATAGAAGAAAGAGCTTTTTTTTTTTAAAATAAATTTATTTTATTTTATTTATTTATTTTTGGCTGCGTTGGGTCTTCGTTGCTGCGCACGGGCTTTCTCTAGTTGCGGTGAGCGGGGGCTACTCTTCATTGTGGTGGCTTCTCTTGTTGCGGAGCAGGGCTCTAAGTGCGCGGGCTTCAGTAGTTGTGGCTCTTGGGCTCTAGAGCGCAGGCTCAGTAGTTGTGGCGCACGGGCTTAGTTGCTCCACGACATGTGGGATCTTCCCGAACCAGGGCTCAAACCCGTATCCCCTGCATTGGCAGGCGGATTCTTAACCACTGTACCACCAGGGAAGCCCCAAGAGCTTTTAACATAGGTAAAAGCATTAATTTTTTTTTTAAAGGGAGGGCATAATCCACTCCCATAAGCCTCTAAGAGTCTCATCAATAGAAGATATTTAGCATAGAGGTGAACTAACACACACTCCAAATTTTTATGTCTTATGTGTATTTAAAAAGATTCTCTGACCAAAATAAGTCACTGGGATAATCACATTATGCTATTTTTAGATATTAATTACTTGACAGAAAAATATTTCAGTTTGGTTAGAAAATATCTTTTAGCATCATTAATTTTTGAGGTTAGTTTTCTAAAACCACAATTTTAACCAGAGTTCACCATCAAAGTTATCAAACAGCAGTGAATGTGTGAGGGGATTTGTGGCCATTTTTGTACACCCATAACCACACACTATGTCCTCTAGGTACCTTAATGAAGCAAATGGTAGAATAAATTGTGTGCTGTATTGAGCATGCTATTTCATAGACTTCAGATGAGAATGTGCTCTCAGGGAAACATCTTTTAAGAAGACAAAGTTTCCCAAATAGAATGGAGTAGGCAATAAAGTGTACTTAAAAGATGCAGCTCTCCCAGAGGCAGGCAAATTTCAATAAATCACAAACAAATTAAAATATCTTTAGGAGCAGAAGAGCAGAAAAGAAGAATTTGCTTCTTAGTGATGGGCTGAAAAATTCCCTTTCTGACAGATCAAGGAACTGATCCCATTTACACAAGCCTGGTTAAGCAAAGGGCTTATAACTGTATGAATCTAATAATCTGGATAATACAAGTCCTCCAAAATCCCATTCCTCTCTGCAGTCAGTTTTATGTGGTTTGTTGTTTCGTTTTTGTTTTGTTTTGTTTTGTTTGGCGGGAGGGAGGAGGTGAATTTTTTTCTTAAACCTTAAATTATGTGGGGTTATAACTTCACTTAAAGGATTTTTCCCCCAAATTTGCCAGTTATATTGCTAATTCTAACAAGAAACAACATTTCATTGAACTTATCAAATCAACTTTTTGTTATAATGCTAAGCAGACAAAACATGTTTGTAGCATTGATTCAGATCATGGTTACAAGTACAAACTCCAAGGCCAGACTGCCTACGTTCATAATCCAGCTCTGCCATTTGATAGCTGTGTGATTTTGGGTAAATTACTTGACTTTTCTGTACCTCAGTCTTCTCATGAGTAAAACAAAGATAATAACACTTACCCATAAAATCTTTTGCAGTGAATAAATGGGATGGGATATGTAAAGCATTACAATGCCTGGTAGATATTAAGTGCAATATAAATTTTAGATTTTATAGGTGCTATTATGATTACTTTAAAAGTGTCAAAATCTGCTGATCCACAGATGCTGAAGGGCCAGAAAATGTACCTTCTTATACCATGGGGCACCTGTACATCCCAATCATGATTTTAGTCCTATCTGGTTTGTCAGAATAGAATAGCATCAGGGCAACCTTTCAGCTATTGAATGATTTGAAGAATTCCTTACCCCAGGCCACCATTGATGTGTTTTATGTCATTTTAGATTAGTTTTGCATGTTCTAGAACTTCATACAAATAGAAGCATAAGGTATGTATTCTTATGTGCCTAGCTTCCTTTGCCCAACATAATGTTTTTGAGATTTATCCATAGTGTTTATATAATGCTATTTGTTCATTTTTATTGCAGAGTAATATTGCATTGTATACAACAACTTGTTCATTTATTCACATGTTGGTGGACCTTTGAATCGTTTCCAGTTTTTGCTATATACATGAAACTTCTATGAATATGCATATGCAAGTTTTTTATTTTTTATATTTCAAAAACCATAAGTAATACTCTTTTTACTTAGAGATGGCTACAATACTTTTCACGAAAAAGAAGAACAAAAGGAGGACTGGGATCTATCAGATACAGAAATATATTATAAAGGTATAGCGATCAACACGGTTTGGTATTGCAGCAGGGACAGAAATTAAACCAAAGGAATAGAATAAAGAGAATAGAAACAAACCCACACATAGGCATTAATATGGAAAAGAAATGACATTGAAGAGCAGTGAGGAAAAGATGGGCTTTTCAATCAATTATGCTAGGACAATTGTATATTCACACAGAAAAAAATAAAATTGAATCCTTTCTTCATAGAATAAACAAAAATTAAAAGGAGATGGCTTATAAGCTAAGTATAAAAGGTAATAATATAAAGCATTTAGAACATAATATAGGAGAATATCTTCATGACCTTAGGTTAAGACAGGGTTTTTTAAATAAGACACAGAAAGCACTAGCCATAGAAGAAACGATTGATAAACTGGAATACATTGTTAAGAACTTCAGTTTATTAAAAAAGAAAGTACATCTTAAGATGAGTGAAAAGACAAGCCACATAATGGGAAAAGATATTTGCAAACACAATTTTATTATTTCACAGTCTCTGTGGAACAGGAATTTGGGAATGACTTAGCTGGGTGGCTCTTGCATGGAGTTGTGGTCAAGATGTCAGCTGGGGCTGTGATCATCTGAAGCCTGACTGGGTCAGGAGAATCCTCTTCCAAGATGGCTTATTCACATGCCTGTCGGCAAGAAATTTTTTTTCCCTGCCTCTTGTCAGGAGACCTCAGTTTTTTGCCACTTGGGTCTCTCTAAAGGGCTGCTTGAGTGTTCTTATGACATGGCAACTGGCTTCCCCACAGAGCAAGTGATCTAAGAGAAAGGGTAAAGAAGAAAACTTATTGCCTCCTATGACCTAGTCTTGGAAGTCACACACTGTCCTTTCCATCATATCTATTCATTAGAAGTGAGTCCCTAAATCCAGCCCCTACTCAAGGAGAGGAGAACTAAGCCCACCTATTAAAGGGAGACCTATCAAAGAATTTGTGAACATATTTTAAAACCACCAGAGCTATATTGCTACTTCATACAGGATATATATATACATGATCAACTTTGCTAGATAATGCCAAATTACTCTCCAAAGCTATTGTATCAATTTAAACACCCACCATCAACACATAACAGTTTCCCTTTTTCCATATCCTCACCAAAATGGGCACTGTAAAACTTTTTATTATTTGCTTATCTTCCTATATTCTCACAGATATATGTTAGTTGACATTTCAGCAAGATGAGCAAAATTTACTCAATTACAGCACTTATTACATTGCATTGAGCAAAGACCAGAAGATGATGATGGAGTGAGACATGCGGATAATGTAAATATCTGGGGGGAGAGTACTGCAGAAAAAGTGGGAACAGGCTAAGGCCCTAAAGAGGGTATATACCCAGGCTGTGTGAGGAAAAGCAAGGAGGTCAATGCAGCAGGAATTAGGTAAGCAAGGGGAAGCAAGGAGGGATGCTGTTGGAGGGATGACAGGGTGGAGGGTCGATCATAAAGGACCTTCTAGACCTTCATAGAAAGTTCTATTGGACAATAGAGATACATATTTGGGAGTCATCAGCATACAAATCAGTGGTTCTCAACTTTGCACACTGAAATCACCTGGACTGTCTGGAGCCTTGATTCTCACTGTCATTTGAATTTCACGGCTCTACTATGTGTTCCCTCAGGGCCTCTTCCTCTCCACTTAGTCTTATTTGGTATGGTCTTTTCACATGGTCTCTCCAGCAGGGTAGCTGGGCTTCTTCTCAGAGAGTAGTGTCATTTCCACCACATGTTAGTGGTTAAAGCAAGTCACATAGCTAACACTGTTTCGAGCAGGGGACGAGGTGTGGGGCGCTACACAAAGGCATGAATACTGGAGGCATGATTCACTTGGGGGCCATCTGTATAACAGACTACCACATAAGGAAAGTATAGACACTAGAGGTATGAGAGACAATGAAATGATGCTAAGGTGAATGGACTGTAGATCCCAGTAGAAGATTTATTGGAATTGGTCTATTCAAAGCAGTGAGAGGGAAAATTAGCAGGTGGCAACTGAAGAGTGGAATACTCGATATAAGAAAAGTATTAAAGTTATTGGTGATGGCAATGTCTGGGGCAATGTTTCTCAATCCTGGTGTCACATTAGAAATAATGATGCTCAGGTCATATCCCAGGAGATTTTGATGTAATTATGCTGGAGGAGGACTGTCATTGGTATTGCTTAAAAGCTCCCCAGCCAGTTCTAATTGAGAGCTAATTCTAATTCTAATCGAGGACTACTGATCTAGAATATGACCTTGGAGGCAAGTGGCTGAGGTAAGCCGTACAACAAAATAATTAGGTTAAAAAAAAAAACAAAACTGAGACACCAGGTTATTGGAATAATCATCTACATGGACATTGAAATAATTAGAAAATTTTCAAAGGAGTAGTGATAGAGAGTGGTGAGCCCAGGGATAAAATATTCAAGGAAAGAAGATGAGTAACTCCAGGTTTTCAGTTTGTGGAAGAGGGATGGTAACACAGGCATAAATGGGGCAATATGGCCAAAAAAAAAAAAAGTATTAGTATGGAAAACGTTTATAGTTTTAGAAAAAATAATATATAGTATCACTTAAACAATTGGATATACACATGCAAAAGAATAAAATTGGCCCCTACTTCACATTATATTACAAAAATTAACCTAAAATAATTAAAGCCTTAAATCTATAATGTCCTTAGAAGGACCATAGGGGTAAATCTTCATGACTTTGGTTTGGACAATGATTTCTTAGATACAACATCAACTGCACAAGCAACAAAAGAAAAAATAGGTAAACTGGACTTCATCAAAATTTAAAACTTTTGTGTTTCAAAGATCAAGAATGTGAAAACAAACCACAAAGTGGTAGAAAATATTTGCAAATCGTATATTTGATGAGGGACTTGCATTTAGAAAATACAAAGAACTCTTACACGGCAATAATAAAAAGACAGCCCAATTTTTAAATGGGCAAAGGATCTGAATAGACATTTTTCCGAAGAAGATACACAAGTGGCCAATAAGTACATGAAAAAATACACAACATCATTAACCATCAGGGAAACATGAATCAAAACTGCAACAAGATATCACTTCACACTCACTAGGATGGCTATAATAAAAAGACTGATAATAACAAATGTTATTAAAGATGTGGAGAGGAACTTCCCTGGTGGTCCAGTGGTTAAGACTTCACCTTCCAACGTAGGCAGTGCAGGTTCGATCCCTGGGTGGGAAGCTAAGATCCCACATGCCTTGTGGCCAAAATACCAAAAAAAACCACAAAACAGAAGCAAGATTGTAACAAATTCAATAAAGACTTTAAAAATCGTCCACATCAAAAAAAAAAATCTTAAAAAAAAAAGAAGATGTGGAGAAATTGGAACTTTCATTCACTGCTAGTGGAAATGCAAAACAGTACAGACTTTGGAAGAATCTGGCAGTTCTTTAAAAAGTTAAACATAGAGGTACCATATAACCCAGGGATTCCACTCCTAGGTATATCTGCAAAAGAAGTGAAAACATATGTCTACCCCAAAACTTGTACACATATGTTTATAGCAGCATTATTCAGAATGGCCAATAAGCGGAAACAACACAAATCCCTATCAACTGATAGATGAATAAATAAAATATGGTATATCCATACAATGGACTATTATTCAGCTATAAAAGGAATGAAGTACTTGATACATGCTACAGTGTGGATGATCCTTAAAAACATTATGCTAAGTGAAAGAAGCCAGTCACAAAAGACCACATATTGTATGATTCCATTTTTACCATATATCCAAAATAGGCAAATCTGTATATATAGAGAGTAGATTAGTGATTGCCTAGGCTTGGGGGTAATGGAGGGGATGGGAGGTGACTGCTAAAGGGTACAAAGTTTGTTTTGAGGGTGATAAAAATGTTCTAAAATTGTAGTTATGGTTGCACAACCCTGTGAATATACTAAAAATCACTGAATAGTATGCTTTAAGTGGGTGAACTTCATGATATGTGAACTATATCTCAATAAAGCTATTAAAAAAGATGCAATATAGGGACTTCCCTGGTGGTCCAGTGGTAAAGAGTCCACCTTACAATGCAGGGGACGCGGGTTCCATCCCTGGTCGGGGAACTAAGATCCCACATGCCACGGGGCAACTAAGCCCGCACGCCACAACTACTGAGCTCACGCGCCTCGAGAGAGCCCGTGTGCCACAAACGACAGAGCCCACGTGCTCTGGAGCCCGCACACCAAAACTACGGAGAGAAAAATCCCGCACGCCACAACTAGAGAGAAGCCCACGCGCCACAACTAGAGAGAAGCCTGAGCACGGCAATGAAGACCAAACACAGCCATAAATAAATAAATAAGATGCAATATATTGTTTAAAATTCAAAAGTAATCAGAGTATATAAAACTTGGCTATGTTTTGGCAGTTTCTCAAAAAGTTAAATATAGAATTATCATATAACACAATAATTCCACTCCTAGGTGTATGCTGAAGGAAAATGAAAACATATATCCACACAGAAACTTGTACATGAATGTTTACTGCATATTTATAATAGTCAAAAAGGAGAAACAACTCAAAGACTCATTAGCTGATGGACAAATCATGATGTATACAATAGAATATTATTCAGCCATGAAAAGGAACCAAGTACTGATAAATGCTACAGCTTGGATGAACCTCGAAAACATCACGGTAAGTGAAAGAAGCCAAACACAAAAGGTCACATATTGCATGACTCCTTTTATATGATATACCCAGAATAGGCAAATCCATAGAGAACAAAAGCAGATTAGTAGTTACCAGGAGATGCGGGGGAAGGGAAAATGGGCAATGATTACTAATGGGCATAGGGGTTTTTCTCCAGGGTGATGAAAAATTTTGAAACTGGAGAGAGGTGGTCATTGCACAACATTGTGAATACACTAAATGACACTGAATTGTATATTTTAAAATGGTTAATTGTACATTATGTGAATTTTACCTCAATTTTTAAAAATAGAAAAAAAACTTGATTATTAACCTCTTTCCATTAAACCAAGTATTCAACAAAACGAGAACATTAAAATCATCAGGGTTTATTTAGCATCTCATTCATACAACGTATCTACCACAGACATGTGTAAAAATTGAAATATACTATTACAGTTAGAGTTTATAGCTTTTTAGGAGAAAAAAATTTTTTTAACAAATTTTATTCAGTTCTCCCAACATGATGTGTTTGACATGTTATTTCAACATCCGTAAATAATTATTATTAAAAGCAAAAGCTTTTTTGTGAAAAGCAATAACAAGTTTTCCTCAAGCATGTTGACACTGCAAAGAATATTTGAGGTCTCACTTTTTGAGATGTCATTTACTATAATAAGCAAGGGATATTTAGCTCATTGCTAACATGATGGACATGTTCTTACTCTTGTCACTAATATGTCTGGATCTAAGACACGTATTTAAGTAAATTCCTAGAAGTTAGTATTCAATGAAAATCGTTGCAAGTGGTTAGAGTGTGGCATCAGGAGGGGGTCTGGCAGTGGGCTGTGGGCAAAGATCCAGGTAGGCTGGATATTTTAATCACCTCATGTATTAAGTTTTCCAGGCCACCCATTACATAGGCATCTATTACACATCTCACACCTGAATAGGAACTTTCTCTGATTGAGGACTCCAGGTCTTACAGCAAGACTGATGTGAAGTACAGTTTTGTCAATGAATTGGCTATCTCATGTTATCATAACAACAAATACAATTCAGGGAACCTTACACAACCTCAGCTTCACGAAGTTCCTAGAATGATTGATTGTTTCTTTTCAGTAAACTTTTTTTTTAACCTTACGAACACTTTTTTAATGACAACAGATGGTGAATTTATACAAATTACAGGCTAGAATATAATGAATACAAAACCTATCTAGATAACAGTTAGAAAAGTATCACTTACAAAAGTAAATCTGATTCAAATGGCTAAAGAACTCAAGCCTCACATGTTGATAATTATATGCATCTTTCAATGTGGTGCATCTAAACCCTGCCCCGTAGTCAGGGAACTACTCAAGACTACAAAATATTCAGTGACCCTAGTGATTAGCAACCTGCTTTGAGTCCTACAATCAAGCACCACAAGGTCTTGTTGGGGACCCAACCTCACAGTCAAAGTCTGTCCACACACACATACACACAACCTACCCATTGGCCTCTCTCTGGGGCCCGGAGATGCACACCCCCATGGCAAGATAGGCCCTTTGGAGAAGGGGTCCGAAGAAGAAGCCTGTGGAGGCCTGGGAAATGGGCTTTGGCATCATCTGGTAGGGAATTCCACTGTTCAGTATCCTGAGCATGGTTGGGGGGACGGGGGCTCGGGGGCTCGGGGAGAGAGTACAGAAGCAGCAGTAGGTAGTACATGCCCTTGGCCTGGTGGACCTTCACTCTGTGGGGAGGGCACTAGCTGGAGAAGGATATAAACAGGGGTTCTCAAAAGGTGAGGCCCGGAGGGTAAGAACAGTACTGCCTCAGGCTAATGTTCAGCACACTTTGCAGAGCTTTTTTTTTTTTTTTTAATTTAATTATTATTTGTTTATTCTGGCTGTGCCAGGTCTTAGTTGCGGCATGTGGACTCTTCGCTGAGGCGTGCAGACTCTTAGTCGCAGCATGCAAACTCTTAGTTGCGGCATGCATGCGGGATCTAGTTCCCCGACCAGGGATGGAGCGCAGACACCCCGCATTGGGAGCGCAGAGACTTACCCACTGGACTACCAGGGAAGTCCCAACTTTGTAGAGCTTTAACAGTTCCATTAACCACAAATTCAAGAACCATTTCACTTAGGATTAGCCTTATCCGAGTGAGTTCAAGGAAAGGAAGTTACAAGCGTTAGAAAGTCAAGTCACCAACTTCTCCCAGGGCAAAGGGTGTGTCTCATGAGGTTTCTGACCAGATGTTTCTGAGTTACTACTCTTGTCTCTCTAAAGCCTAAAGCACTGCTCAGCTGTTTCCCCAGAAAGGTCACGTAGCTAATGTTGGGTGCAGGGGAGGTAGGACATGGGGAGAGTCCCTGCCAAGGGGCAGTGGGTGAGTCTCCAAGGTCTCCATCTTTTCTCCATTCCTGACCCACTTATTGACCTGTTCCTCCTGGCCGCTGTCCCCTCCCATTCACGGCAAATGCCCTCAGGATAAAAAATGTATCTGTTCACCAGTGTGCGCTTTTACACTCTCCCTGTTCTCTCAAAGCAATTCCTCACTATCTTGTTAGGTCTTTGATGTTCTTAATAAGATGTTTTCTATATTTTGTCAAGATGTTTTAGTTGATTTTACAAGAAACTTGGGCTGAATTATAGTCGACTATCACTGACAGTGGAAATCCCAAAATGGCTTTCAGATACTTGTTTTTAGGCAAATCGTGTTTCAGCAAATGGACCTCATGTAGAGCTTCAAGTTTCCCTGGACTAGCTTTGAGAATGCATTATTTAACAAACACTTGTTAAACCAGCACTGACTGAGTGCTGCACTATTTAAAGCACTATAGAAAACCATGGAGAAGTTACAAAACTGAAAAAGATGCAAATCGTGCCATCAACAGAATATCTTCTTGAGGGGGAGTCAGACGTGTGTAAATAATAAAGGAGTGAAGGAGGAAGGCAAAGTACTGAAAATGAACTGAGTCTGAAAGGAACAAGCCTTGAGATTACAAATTGGAACAGAAATGTCATGTTTTGGGAAGACTATAAATCAAAGGTCTCAAAATGGTAGGCCACAGACTGAATTCGGCCCACAATCGTGTTTGGTTTGGCTCACACAGCGTTTTAAAAATAGGAGATTTCCCATTTTAAAAAAAATCTGGATTTCCATCTTCTGAAAACTCAGAAGATCTGGCAACCGTTCTCATTGCCAACTGGCAACCATCAGCTGGGGCTAAGTAGACACCGCATCCCTGGGGAGAGCTTAATTTCTCCCTTTGGCCACTTTTCCCATCAGTCCCCCACCATCATCCTTCACACCCTGCATGTTTCACTTTCTCAGTCTAATGAAAAATGGCCTATAAATGCAGCTTTCAGCCCTTCTCCTTGGAATCAGTGAATTTTGGGCCTTCAAATCCACACCCCCTACATATACACACACACACACACACACTTTATCCCTATTTTTCTCTATAACAAATCTAGACAATAAGGCCTTACCACCACCGCTTTCAGTCATTTAAATAAATGTCCTTTCTGTAGGTATGTAGGTTTATGATCTCTGTGTATTGATCCTGTCCCCACAGAGATGAAGAAATGGCGTATTTAAAGATCCACCACTCCTTGTTCTCCCCCAAAGAGAAAAGCATCAGGCTCTATTTGTCATAGACTATTGGGGAAAGAAAAGAAGAGAATACAGCTCGCATTGGAGAATGATCAAAGGGAAACAGACACTGCATGTGGGAGTGGGGAGAGTTGAAGGCTGGCAGCACAGAGAGAGAGAGTTACTCTAAGGGGCTCCATTCGAGTGTACAGGAGCTGTATTGTGCTGATGTCTTTGCCAACATTGCCTGATGGTCCAGGCTTTCCTGAGAAAGATCTCCCAATGCCTCCCTTCCCTTCTGAGTGCTTTCTGTGGATGTGCTCCAGCTCTCATGATTGAAAAAAAGGGATCTAGCGGGGCGGTGGTGAGGATGACCTCTTTTTGGTAGGAGCTGAGCTAAGGAAGACTTGCAGGTACATTCACTGAGATTTCAAAGCATTTTTATGTCTGACGGTTAAATTTAGTTGACACAATAAAACCGCATACAGTTTGAAGTCAGACTAACCTGGCCTTGAGCCCTGGCTCTGCCCCTTGTCACTCTGCACCTTTTCCTCTTAAGTTTCAGGATAGTTGTGAGAATTAAACAAGACAATATATATGCAAATTGCTGAGGACAGTGCCTCATATACAACAAGCACTCAATAATTGCTAGCTCTTATTATTGCTTCACTTTACCTAGGATCCATAAACCAGTAAGAATTTTATTTGGGGCCTTTGACAGTCTTAACTATAACCCTGCATCAATGAGAGACTGGGAATGAAATGAGTAGATAAAAGCTGGTATACTTGCTACATCATGTTTTACAAGTGGACGTCAGAGCATAGTTTGAAAAACGGGGAAATTTGCAAGTATAGGGTATGACCATGTGATAACTGATTTATAAATAAAATGGTAAGTCATGTTGTTCTCTTTCTCAGTCTTCTGCATAAACTGTAAAAAGCTGGCTAGGCCTCAAGCATGGGCAAGAAAACTTTAAGCACACTCGGTTCGGCTGGCCATTCCAAGCTACTGTGTGATACTCTGTTCATACCTCGACAGTTGGCTTTTTGAACCCTGGCATTTCATCCTGTCCCTGCCTCTGGTCTTATTCATTTGAAACCTATATTTGTGTCTATTCTGACTCAAGCTTAGACCTCCTCAGATTTTTTCAATATTAATGGTGAGTCTATATTATTATTTATCATGACTTCAGGTTTTATCCAAATGCTAATTTATTCCCCTAAGTAATGACCGACTGGATGCACTGACCACAGCACTCTCCCAAATTTTCTTTCTGTTTGAAGCTCTCCATCACCCTTCCTTCCTAAAGTTCTTCCCTTAGGGCTTGAGTTCCCAAGCTTCCATGGGGCCTATACTTACCTGAGGACAAGGGTAAATTTTTTATTGAAGGTTAACATGCATCCAAAAATAGAAAACTGCACAAATCATAAGTGTACAGCTCCATAACTGCTCACAAAGTGAACACAGCTGGGTAACCTGTGCCCCGATTAAGAAACAGCCACAATTCCCTCTGCCATTCCCCAGGAGAGAACTGCAACCTAATAGTTTAGACCGACTTGCTTCTTTTTAACTTTCTATAAATGGAATCAAACAGTACAGACTTGTCTTTCCCCCGACTGCTTTGCTCAATGCTATGTTTGTGAGACTCATTCATATTGTTACACGTGGTATCCATATTTATTCCTGTTACCGTATGTATTTCTTTGCTTGAATGTAACACAATTTATTTATTCACTTTCCAACTGATTCATATTTAGGTTGGATCCAGTTTTTTGGCTATTACAGGTATAGTTTCTATTATATACTTGCCCGAGTCTTTAGGTGAATTTCTGTGCATTTCTGTTGCGCATGTATCTAGGAGATGGCTGGTTCATACGCTTTGCAAGTGTTCAGCTTTAAAAGATACTGCTACACCATTTTCAAAGTGGTCACAACAACTGACACTCCCACCATCTGTGTATGGGAGGTCCAGGTGCTCCGCATCCTTCCCAACTCTTGGTATTGCAAAGCCCTGCTTAATCCCCTTTTAATTTGTGGTGCATAACCCACCCACCTCCCACTCCACTGAGACAATTTTCCGCTTCCCATTCCACCCTCTATCCCTGCGCTCCCAGTAGCCCCATCTTAGCAACTTCACTGTGCTAATTAGTATTTACATTAAAACTAAATTCACCCTTCTATTTCTGGTACTACCTTACATGCACTATCAGTAAAGAAATGACATTACACACCACATAATCTTCTTAGACTTTCCATATTTAACTTTTCCTAACTTGGAGCTGGTTGATTAAACAGTCACAGACATGTATGTACATCTGGTGCCAGTGCTGTGAATGTGCAAATTTTATAAACCTTCTATTTCAAAAGTATTGCTGTGTTAGATCCTAAAATATAAAGAACCCTTTTAAATGATGAAAAATAAAGTGAATGGGAAGGAGATAGCAATATTAGAGACTTACCGCTTTACAACAGGAAGTATGACTTCAGTACCATACTATTGGAGGTATAGAGTGAAGGATTAAAGCTTAATGCAAGTGCATGATATCAAGTCCCTCTAAGATCTGCTTCTTATTAAACTTAACCAAAAGAGACTTCACTCACGTTCTTCTTCTTAAACGTAGTTCCTTTTACTAGAAAAGAGATCACGTCAATTCTTATGTATTCAATTTGTCTGAAGCATTTCTCAGTGCTAAATTCAACTTTTTCCAAAAGCAGAGGAAAGATAAGACACTTCAAAGAAAACACTTCAGGTAAGACTTTTTTCTTCCAATCCCCCTCTTCGTGTTCACTTATTCTTCTTTATTTAAATGTTTGAGCACCTATTTAATACAAGCAGAAATATGAGGACTAAAGTAAAGGATTACAGTATGCCTGGTTTCAAATAACATACGGCTTATAAGACAGAAGTAGTAAATACTCAAAAAGAAAACCTTTATTTGTAACCCCTGACTTTTTTCTATTGATATATGTATCAGTAGAAAGAAAAACACCTTTAGTTTTCTATCTCTTCTGGATAAAGAACTTTATTGTTCACTTGAACTACAGCAAAGTGATTGCAAGTTTTCTTCCAGAAATAATTTCTCCCTTGATTAAGAGATTTCCATCTACTAGTTTGTGTACCATTATGCATTTTCTTTAAAGTCTGGTTTGATTATGCTCCCTTTTATAAATAGTCAAAAGCCAGAGTTTTGTTTCTGTGTAAATGAGTCTCTGTCTCTCTCTCTTTCTCTCTCTCTCTTTCTCTCCCCTCTTTCTCTCTCTTCTTTCTGACTGTGAAGGCTAGGAAAAATGGACAATGGTTTGAATTCCTTACATAACTCAGTATTCCAATTTGAAGGCAAATTATAAATCCTTCACAAGGGATAAATTTTACCATCTGGAGAGCAAGAATACATCCCTTAACTTTAAGCAATGATTTTGAGAACTAAATTTGGGTTTATTTTCCCTTTGCCATTTTTATAACTTCTGTCTTTAGCAAAAGAAAAATGCATTATTCCATTGATTAAAATTAAACGCCTTTCTTGCAGATACCTGTAAGTCTGTTAGACTCCTGAACTATCATCTGTGGTTTTTAATTGACTTTTTCTAGACTTCATTTAACCACATATACACAAGTCACTCTATCCTCCCCATGAGTCATGCAGTTAGGTCCTATTAACACTAATGGAATTTATATGCATGCGCACTGAGGGAGAATAAGCCCTTTAAACACCTTTTTAATGGAACAGTTTTGTTTCTTTCCATTCCTCTTCACACTCCTCTGTTTGGACTTTCTCTTACCAGCGTGTGCTTCCAAATTAATGTAGCTCTGATTTCTTTTTCAGCTCTTATACTTTATTCTTTATGGAACTCCAGTTTTCAAAGTAGGACTTGACTTCCCCGCTTTTATTGATCATGCCTGGAAAAAGCAGCATGACGAAATCATTACTACCGTATTCGATTTTCTGGTTTCAGAGTGAAATTCAGATGTTGCTTTCGTTCCAGTCCTGTAGTTTCCAGCAAATGTATTTTACCCACAGACTATTTTTTTTACCCTTCTGAAGACTTAACCAGCCAGAAGTCAATTAAGATAATGAATATTTACCCAGGAGGCTAAAGATTTTTCCACCTTAACATGAAAATAAATAGGCAGGTTTTCAGATTCTCCCACTGTATAATGTTTTTATTTGTTTACACTTTAGGGAGGTTTTTAAATTTTTTTAAAGTACCTATGACATAGGACTTCAGCAACATATTCAAATTTAGAGCAGTAAAGTACCAGGAAAATAAACAGTGCCATAGGAACTGTAAATCCGCAGGAAGTAAAACTACACCTCCAATGCACATGCTAACAATCATATTTTTGTTTAGCTCTTAGAAATGTATTATTCTTTATTGTTCTTATAACAGCTTTATCGATGGACTTTACAAGCCAGCTTTGTTTTCCCTTCTCATTTGTAAGGTGAGGGACTGGATAAGACTATTCTGACTACGCACTTAGTAGCGTGCCAGACATACAGCAGCTCTTTGGCTCACATGAAATTGCCATTTTGGTAGATCAAAAATAGTTGAATAAGTGTTGGAAAATACCGGATGAAAACATCTGTTTAAAAAAAACAAATGAATGAATGAAGTCTCTTTCAAGTCTAGAATTTAATATTTATTCTGTTTTCAAAAACTAAAAATATAGAGTAATTCGTCTAAGGTAGTAAAAATCTACAGCAAGCAGTAGAGTTTTCTCAATCATTTGATGGAATAAGACTCTAAAGCTGACCAGTCTCTGTTGTTTTCTCATTCATTTTTTGGTGTAACACCAGAGCGCAGCAAACCTGGTGTTGATTCACTGCCACCCTGAAGGTAAACTTAAACTTTACATGATAAAGAGATGATATTCTGATATATTTGTGCATTTGGAAAATGAAATTTATATAAGGCAGATCTCATGGCTCATGTGGAAAGAATTGAGGATAAATATATAATAAACTGAATAAGTAAAAGTTCATAAAAGACATTATGCAAAAAGAAACCAAAATTTTGGTATATTACTTAACTGTTCAGTGAGTAATATTCAGATATCACAATAATTTGACCTGATTTACCCCAAAATATTAGGATGTAAACGTCAATACCAGCAGGAACAGCTCAAGATGTTGAAGATTAGGTCTACACTCTGGAACTAGGGGTATGAAAGGGCATGGGGGGAATTGCTGCTTGTACTTATGAATTTTTAAACTATGGGAAAACCCATTGATGACACACCTCCCAATAACATGAATTCCAATATAATGGAATGAATTGGTGACTGGTTCCTATGCTCTGTTCTAGACTCATCCTTATTATTTTACTACCTTCACAATACTGCCACCCCATATTATAACCAACTGAATTATTTTAGACTCAGTTTAGAGTGTTATGTGGGATTTTATATCCTTTGCATTTTAACTATGTACATATGTTAGTTTGATAAAAATAAAAATTAATTTAGAAAGACTTGAATTTCATATTGAACCTATCCAAGTTTTACTCTTTTAAGAATTCAACTCCAAGTTGGAAGATGCGAGATTAGAGTGGAAAAGAAGGAGAACCCAGCCCCCTCCTGGGTGACTTTGAGTTGACTTCCCAACACTCCTTTCTTTCTCTGATTCCTCACTATTTCCTGACACCTTCTTCTCACAGCTGACTAGCCGGATGGGGTAGGGCACTTTAGGTGGTATGGCCAGAATGAATGGACAAAGAAAAGAGGATTCAAGTTTCTTAGTTTTCCTGCAGTAAGCCTCAGTGCAACCTCATTATTTTGACATTAAATTTTGCATGAATGCAATGAAATAATTTTCATTATATTGTAGTGATATAAAAAGTGTGAGAGAGTAATAGAGTTCATGAAAACTATGACTTTGTATTCATTGACTTTCAAGGTTGGAAAATTTTAACTCTGCAATAATGTATCTACAGAATTTTTCATTCATATATTCTCCATTATGTCTAATTCATTATGGAAACACATCTTTATTAGAATAATTAATCAGATCAAATAGTTTGGGGCACATTCTGGAACTGTGATGTCTGGAGTCCTTGTATGCAAAGGTGAGCGTTATGCATGAAATATGGTACTTAGTACTTACTTAATCAGAAAAGCTTTTAGGTTCAGTCTTGGAGTTGAAGGAGAGTCATAATGAAATAATGGCTTTGAATGTTAGCACTCTGATGACTCAGGAGAGAAAGGAGCTCAGACAGTGGGGGCCAGAGCGGAGGCAAATAATTCAAAGGGGGAAAAAATAGAATAGGTGATATTCAGAAAGAAAGCCCTTCAATGGACCCATGTCTAAGGAAGTCTTCCCTGTTGGCCAGAAGTGGCAGCCCCCCATCCCAGGTCTACTGAGAGTCCTCTGGGGGTGAAAACCTACAGCAGCCCCACAATAACCTTGCACTCAAGTTCCAGTTGGAGTTCCAAGGTGCTGGCCATTGGCGTCCTCCTACTTCATAAGAGGTGCTTCCAGACCATTGCTCTAACTTGCTCATTCACAAACCCTTTTCCTGTGCGTCCCACAGCATCTTTTTGTAAGCATTTTCTCAGAGAACAAGCAAAGTGTTCGGTGATTAGGAGTATGAACTCCTAAGCTATACATCTGGGTTTTAACCCCAACTTCTCTACTTATTGGGTGTGTGACCTGGGCAAATTCCTTAACCTCTCCGGGCCTCAAGTTCCTCATCTGCAAAATCAGAGAAATAATAGTTCCTGTTTCATAGAGTTGCTGTGAGCATTAAATGATTTATCCCATGAAACAGAACAGTGCCAGGCACGTAATAAGCACAATGTAAACACCAACTGCTGTTAAACAGGCCGAACTAGGTAGAGCTCACTCTCTCTCTCTCTTTTTCTGTCACTCTCGACACACACACACACATACACAGTCCCTTTAAAAATCCAATCTAAGAACTAGTTTCTTCCTATCCTTTGGATGAAATTGTGAACTGGTCCTATAACTTTTCCATCATTTTCTTCATGGCTCCAATCACTGTCTGCCCCAAGAAGTTATTTTTGAATAGTTAAGATATCCAGTAGTGTGAAATCATCAAAATTTCCAACTTTTATCTAACATAGAGACTTTCCTCTACCAGTTCAAAACCCTTTAGACCTGGAAGGCTTTGTGTGGTGGACAGAGTGGGAGAAAATGGTAAGTGTCAGCTTTTATTCTCCCTCCTAATTTCACCTTCTTCTATCCCAGCATCCTGTCAGCACCCCTGACATTTCCAAGGTCTACACCAAGGGAAGAGGGTATTATGGGAAAGCCCACAGTGATGGTTATGATGGCTGGTGCCATTGTTATCTGACACTGGAACACTCTGAGCTTGGCAGTTGATTACAGATGGAACTTTCTCTAGCAGAGTGGTTTTGAAGTTTTCTCAGAAGTCTACATTTTTAAAAGGAAGGGGCCTTTTTCTCTGCTGGTCACTAATAACCCCAACTCTAATCCCCTGAGCATTTGGCAGTACACTCCAGACTCTCTCTGTTGGGGTTCCATAACCCTCTAGCTAGTCCTCTTGGCAAGATGACTTTTCACTTGGCTCCAGGCTGAGTCTGTCCCCCTTTCCCCTGTCCCCAATCCCAATGGCTTCACTTGCTTCAAAGGAAAACTCAGGCATCCTTTCCTTGCAGTCAGTGAAAGTACATGGTTCTTCCTTTTAGTCTTCTCAGCTGTGTGTCAGTATCAGCACACATGCATCCTCAACTCCAGGGGTCAGGAGTCAAGTTTCCAGGTGGGCTCATTGTAGCCTCTCTCATGTAGATTACGGCATGAATGTGTACAACCCAAATACACCCGCTCCCTTTGCCCACAGGAGTACTGGTTACTCATACCACAAGGCTCTCGCCAAATATCTTTTCTCCTAGCTTCTTTGACCTCCATCATGTAGCATGTCCTGAAGAGACAATTCAGTATCTACCTTGGTGCATGGTTGTGACTGGGCATGTACTGTTTTATTCTCAGCTTTGGAGCTTCAGCCAAAACTGTGATTGGAAGTTTCCTATCTTATGTGTGTCACACTTGTTTTTAACAACTGCTCACCTCCAAGCCGCTCTTCACATTCCCTGAGGTCTTTGACTGCTAGATCAGTCTTCTACATCCAGATGCCTTTTTCAGTAGAGGGATTTAAATTATGTGAATTTAATTATACACGCTTGTGGAGTAAGGAGTGGGGATGGTAAAAAGATAAATAATTTAAACAATGCCTGCAGTTCTCTGGCTGTTCCTCTCAATGAATTTGTAACCCCATGTAAGCTTGAGCTACGGTAAGATCTGCTATTTCTTAGGACATATTCTGTTCTTTTTTTTTTTAAATTAATTAATTAATTTATTTATTTTTGGCTGTGTTGGGTCTTCGTTTCTGTTCGAGGGCTTTCTCTAGTTGCGGCGAGCGGGGGCCACTCTTCATCGTGGTGCACGGGCCTCTCACTGTCGCGGCCTCTCTTGTTGCAGAGCACAGGCTCCAGAAATGCAGATTCAGTAGTTGTGGCTCACGGGCCCAGTTGCTCCGCGGCATGTGGGATCTTCCCAGACCAGGGCTCAAACCCGTGTCCCCTGCATTGGCAGGCGGATTCTCAACCACTGCACCACCAGGGAAGCCCCATATTCTGTTCTTGACACTCTCTTATACTGTGAGCATCTCACCTTACTGAGCATGAGTCTGTTATCTAAGATACGTGTTTTTCATACAATGGCCCCTAAATGCAAGTCAACCGCAATTGAATGCGGTTCTTAATGAAGAAACAGTGATCTTTTCTAAAGATGGAGAGAAAACTGAAAACTAGCTTGTGTAAAAAAAAAGAGAGAGAGAGAGAGAGAAGGGTGACTGGCTCATCCTGATTTGCTCAGGACTCCCCTGGTTTTAGCGCTAAAAGCCCGATATCCTGGGAATCCCCCCCACCAAGTCCCAGACGAACAGGAATGGCTGATCACACTACCAGGAGAGTTCAAGCATCAGAAGGAACAGAGATTCTTGGAAGCGGGTGAGGCTGTCTGAGCACACTCCAGCCCTGCTTCCATCTGACTCTCCTCCTCAACATCGCTCTTTCCTAGGTCGCCTCCTGCCTTTCTCATTGCTTTTACCTCGGGTGACAGAAAGAAATATAAGCCTCAGCTGAGTCTTGACTTAAGCCAAAGGACTAGAAAGCTAAGTTACTAATATTTTATGCAAAGTTTTTTTTAAGGGATTTCTAGAACTTTTCAATGTATGCTTCTCAGACTCTTTTACACCACAAGGAGGAAAAGGAAACGAACCACAGATAGCAGAGTGGTCTACCCTTACCCATGCAATAATTATGGGGAAAATCTAGTGTTTCCTGTTCTTGGCCTAGCCTACTGAGCCATTTTGTCTTAGTAAGTTACTTAACCCTATCTGGGCCTCAGTTTTGTGTTGTTTTCAAATAAATCTTTTTAAAAAGAGATAATCTATTTTCTAGCTAAGCCACTGAGTGATGGTGAGGGTCAAATATGGAAAATGTGATAATTCATGTGAAAAATTCCTACTCAGGCCTCCTTCCTCCAAATCTCCAGGCCACTCATGCTACCAGCACATTTCCCCTAGTCATTTGCTTACTTTTTCTATCCCAAACATTAAAACTCGCCTGTCTGAGATTTCTTAACATTTGTTTCATTGTGCATATCAAAAGAAAACCAAACAGTGTGAAAAGAAATCAAACCCTTGACTACTGGGTGAAGGTAAATTGTTCAAAGTTAATAAGTCAATTTCATATTAAATAAAGCATCTTTAAATAGAAACACACGTAAAACAAAGTTCTGTATTGATTGGTTGATGAAAATGTGACCAGAGGCTCACAGGAACCTGGCCCTATATTTCCCTTAGGTTCAGTGTTCACTAACTCAGAGTTTTACTGAACACAGCTACCACAAATAACAAGAACTGACTCTGTGTGTGTGTGTACATACAACAATAAACAATTTTTTTCCTAGGACCAATTTTTGGCTGCCCTCAATATATATATTTTGTTCCATAAGTCTTTAAAAAGAGGATAGGGTGATCCTTTCAATGGGGAGAAAAATTTCTAGATGATCTAGATAAACACAGAGAACTAATAACACAGAGGATGAAATTGCAGAAGCCAGAGGACTAGTTAGTATACTAAATTGACAACCAAAAATTCCTGGCTGAAAGTGGATTTTTTGTGCTGTTTTGGACTTCTGTCAAGTTACTCAACTAACATAAGGCTCCTTGGGAAGTACATTAACTATGCATTGTCTTTATCTAGCCATGTAGTAAATAGCAGGGAAGTTCCAGAATTGACAGTGTGGATTGGAGGCAGGATGAGGGAGGTGATCTCTGGAAAAGAGAAGCAGAGCAAGACTGTGAACTCTGATTTGCTGTTATAATTACAAGTCAACTAAACTCTTAATCAGTTAGGTAGCTAATTCCTCAAAATTAAAAAATGAATGTTGCCTCTCACCAGCATTAAACTTTGGACTCAGCAGGCCTAGGTTTGAATCCCAGCTCCACTATTTTCTAACTTAGGAGGCCTGGGCAAGCCACTCAGACTTAGTTTCCTCATTGGTAAAAATCAGGAACTAACACCTACCTCAAAATATTGTTTATGTGTTCAAATGATGTAGCCTGTGGATAGCAATACCACACTGCTAAGCCTACAGTAAGTTCTCAGTAAGTGGCAGCATTAGGTACATTCACTGGCTTTGTCTTGTTCTTCAATAGAGAGAAACTCTTAGCTAACAAGTGCACCAAGATAGGATTCTTTCAGCAAATATTTTAATGCTTTGAAAAGAATATGAGTATTGGGTGAGTTTCATTTCAATTACAAGAATCATGTTAATATTCAATCCCTGCACCTTTTAATGTCATAGAAATGTGGTGAGGAAAAAATAGCTTATTTTAAAAGTTTCTAATGACAGGCATTTGGAAACCAGCTCAGAATATCTTCTAGAGAACTTTGGCTGAGTAGAGCATAATTTTGTCACTGAGGCTAAGGGTGATATTTAGAGATTAGAAATCTAAAACAGAATGGATTGACACGTTCATGTATTCGTTTGTCCATTCGGTTATCACTTACTGAGTGTTTACCATGGGCCAGACCCTATCCTAGGCACTGGGGACTTAGCTCTGAAGAACACAGACATGAGCCCTGCCCTGTGGTCTTGGGGGTAGGGAGGAAGAGAAAAGCATAAAGCAATTACACAACTGTACACAGCAAGAAATGTTGCTCACACCAGGACACGTGTGATCCAGTCTCAGCCTTGCTGCAAAGAACGTAGTCCAGGAACTAACAGGTAACTCCAGGGAAGAAATACTTATATTCAGCAACACATCCACGAATTCCCTCTCCTCGTCACTTGCCTCACTCCTTGAAACCACAAAACATCTCAGCCCCCAGCCTGAGGCCACATCAGTCCTTTATTTCTGCTTTGTTCCCCATTTCTCACCTCCCTGGTATCTTCTCCACTTCCACTTTCCCCCCACAGTATCTCAAAATCCCCCTGCAAGGTGTGAGAGTGGAACAAACAAACTAGCACACTCTTTAGCAGTTGAGAGGGAAAAGGCCAGGATCATCCTATGATAGAAATTTTTATTTCTGCACAGAAAGAAAGCTACGGTGTTTCATGGAAGTGTCCAATAGAAGCCCTAACCAGACTGGTAAATGGAGAAAGGTCCCTGGGAAAATAACACTGAAGTTGAGACTGGAAAGAGAAGGGTTTAGGTAAGAGAAGGAAGCAAATCAGACACTGTGAGTGAGAGAGAAAGGTGTGGTGTTGGAGGGACAAAGAGAAGGTTAGGTAACAATGCGATCAGAGCAGAGCAGAGACATTTGGAAGATGAGGCTGGGTAGGCAGGGAGGGGCCTGGGTTTTTATCCCCAAAGCAACAGGAAGCCACTCATGAGTATTTATTTCATTTTTATGAATGTAAATACTCTTTATATTTTTCAGATCAAATTTTATGAGTATTTTTGGTAAATACTATTCTTTTAAAGTCAAGATCTATGATCTTTTACTCTGAACCTCTCTTATTCACTGTCACAACAATCACCAAAGGTTTTTATTTGGGAATGAGAGTGATCTGTATCCACTCTTTTTAGTCTAATTCACTCTTCTTTAGGGGAAAATAATTATATAGGAAAAGTGAATATATCCTCCATCTATGCAGACTTATCCTAGTCTGAATTGCTATAGACTCCGTACTGAGACAAACACCTCAACTAAGTTTGTTCTAAGGAATGTAGCATAATTGTAGCTCAAAATGTAGCTCTCCTTGACTATATCGTGAAACCCAGAATGGACTTGTGACATAGGTTAGTTTTTAAACATTCAAATCCACCAATTTTTATCATCCTCTATACTTGTCCCAAAGATTTCTTTTCTCTGTGTTCACAGTGAATGCTTGTGTTCAGCAGGCAAGAAACAAGTCTCTCATGCTATTCTTTTCCTAAACATCTGCTTGTTCAGTTTTAACAAGGTGACTGGTTTCCACCATAACTCAGCTATTTTTCCACTTGGCTGGATCCCCCTGGACCTTACAGTAAAAATCTATGTAGCATTAGCTTTCCTACTAACACTATGCGGGGTTTTTCACCTACATCACACCACTAATTTATGGGTGATTCTCTGAAAAATGCAAATGGGGATTCCTCCCCCTGCTCCTCCTTTTAAATTTCTATTAGATATACCGAGAGGCAACGTCATTCAGATCTTTTTGGTTCCGTGTTCTGTCTCAACCTGTATTTCACTGATTTCTAAGCACCAGTAGAACTCTTGCATCTACTACTGGCTGCTTTCCTAGTTTATTGTGTATTTGAAGTAACCATAAAGTGAAAGTGTTTTCCAGGTTCCCTTATTTATAGGATTAGAATAATGGATGCCATTTACCTTTCAGACCAAAGTCCTGTCAAATATAATGAACTATGAGGAGGTCAGTCCACATTTGCTGTCACCCTTCTGAAGCCTATAGAAGTGCAGGGGAAGAGTGATCTCCATGTTGAACCACCGGATTTCATATTTTATGTGCAGCAGTAAAGAGTTTACCTTGTCTCTACTGAAATCGTTCCCAGTTTGAGAGCAGATGGGCCATAAACACTAGCTAAATAATTACTGGCTTTAACCATTCTTAATTAAATGGAGAACTTAGAAGTCAGCCACAATGTCTTCCTCCCCGTCTGGACATAGAGGGAACAATATTATAGACTTTGAGGTTTCAAAGAAAAGTACTGTCCTTAGACCCAGGTAAAAGGGCCCTTGTCCCAAGCTTCATGCTGACGAGGGCCACTCTCCGGCTCTCTTCCAGACCTACCCTCTCCCTACTGCAGGTGAAGGGATGTGCCCCCTCAGAGCCTGAGCTTACCCTCTGGACCACTTTCTGAACTCTAGGACCACAGAACTCCCAGCCCAAATAGTCCTCAATCTGTTTCTAGAGTTTCTAGGCCTAAGGTGACCAAGGGGCAGCTCTCGGCAAGGAGGTGTGGATGGAGCCTAGACATGTGATTTGGGGCGTCCGTACCATGTGCACATGAAGCCCTTGGCTATATGGAACAGAGCCAGTGATGGGAGAAGAAGGGGACTGATTTCCTTTACATGTCCCTACTCTGGTAGGCAAGTCCAGGTTAGCGGAAAGAACATCTCCTGTTTAACAGTGTGTTAATTTGATTTCTAACTGATGAGTATTTAGATATATGATGGGTGGGCCTTATTTATATTCTTGCCCCAAACCTCCCAAATGTGAGGGGTGGGTCTTTAGAAGAACATACTGAATTTAGAGAAATCATTGACTAACTATAAATGGGGAAACTTTATATTCTTTTCTAAACACAAATCACTAAGACTATAATACAAAAGATGGGAGAGAGGGAAGGCAGAATAAAGCACCATTTAGATCAAACAGTAGGTTCAACCTCTTTTAAGTTGTGCTCTTTGTTCATAAAGCTGGGGAGCCAGAGAGGACATTCTTCTCTCCGCCGCAAGAATTCCATCTGTAGAAGAGTGGCTCCCAGGCTACCAGCTGCTCTTCACTCCCCTGTTGTAAGAATGCAGCTGAGGTTGAAAACTTGTCACCAAGTTGGAGCCAATATCCACCTGTCCCTCTTGTCAGTCTCCTTCTGTAAAGTCTTCCTGGGATTTAAAAACTGGAGCCATAAAAATGGGATTTGCCTTGACTCCTTCTAGAACAGCTATACACCATGCACGTGTGCATCATATGTCCCAGGATGACGGTGTCTCTTTAAAATTGTGAAATTTAATAAAATAACAGCTGTGCTGGACGATGCACAGCCATTACTCGTATTCTTAGGAATTGTTTTCTTATTCAAATCATTGGGTGTGGATGTTGTTTTTATCCATTTTTTAAATTTTTCTTTATTCATTTTTTAATTTGTTTTTCTTTGTTGTTGTTTTGTATTTTTTATTACTTTTGGATGTTATTTTTAAAGTAAACCCCCCCCCAAAAAAGAATGATAAAAGAAGAGAGGTATTCACAGTTAAAATTTATATAAACATCCTTTCAGTAAATTGTCTACTACTCAAAAATAAAAAGTAAGTATAACTATATATGTCATGAGTATATGCTCTTTTCCCTATAGTAGGAAAGAAAATGCTTTTGTATAATATGCATATTAACATACTATTATTTTTTGTTCTTTTTAATTTTTAAAATTTAACATACTATTATTTTAATACCTAATATATTTTGAAAATATATAAATCCTTAGGGGATTTTGCTTTGATGTTTAAATTATATTTTAAAACATGTTTATCTTTTCATCAGATCATTAATAGGAGGAAATGAATATGACATATGTTAAAAAAAACAACTTTAACTCTTTGGAAGAAAGGTACTACATAAAGATATTTTACATAATCTCAAACCTTTTGTCTAAAGTCAAAGAGTGGGCTTAGCTAACCTCATGAGGCGAAATTCCTTCAGGGTCTAAAAAGTGTCCTTGGTGAGTGGAGAATCACCCAGGCCCCAGCTGTGGATCCATATGCAAAGCCCCAGTGCGGCAGAACGGAACAGGGTGATGTGAGTTCCAATCGGGTCACTGTTGGGGTACAGTGAGCAAGTCATTCATACATCTTGGAATACTTTCCTTGTTCCATGATTACCCCTGTTACAAACAAATGCTGTTATGTATGTGTGTGTGTTTTAAAACAGCTTTTTAAAACAGTAATCTGGGGGCTTCCCTGGTGGCACAGTGGTTAAGAATCTGCCTGCCATTGCAGGGGACACAGGTTCGAACCCTGGTCCGGGAAGATCCCACATGCTGCAGAGCAACTAAGCCCGTGCGCCACAACTACTGAGCCTGCACTCTAGAGTCCACACACCACAACTACTGAAGCCCGCGCACCTAGAGGCCCTGCTCCGCAAAAAGAGAAGCCACCAAAATGAGAAGCCCACACACTGCATGAAGAGTTGCCCCCGCTCGCTGCAACTAGAGAAAGCCTGCGCGCAGCAAGGAAGACCCAATGCAGCCAAAAATAAATAAATATAACTAATTAGTTAATTAATTAAAAATAAAACAACTGTTCAACTCTTTCAATGCAGAACTCAAGACGAGAAGAGAAAGAAAGTTGACTTCTACACCTCTCAGCACCATGTGTCTGTCATTTAGGAACCAGAGTTAGGTCATCAAGTTAGGTATCGGGTATGCTAACTTTATTCATTTTGATCATACGTTACGGATTTCTGAAAGGACATCTTTTTCACATCTCTTAACAGTGCTGAAACCACATATAAGAATAGTATACCACGCCATTAGAATAATTACGATACAGGAGAACAGTAGGAGCCAGCAGACAGACTCGAGCAAGATGTATCACATCTATGAACGCAGAATTAATATGACACAGAATTAATACGGCAGAGCCGTGGAGAGCAGATACTTACAGCACACTCATCTCCTTTAGAGTAAAACCTTTAAAGAGCGTGTCCAATTGAGAGGTTTTGATTGACCTCAAGAGAATGACTCAATAATGATATTGATCCAGTTCGGATATACATTGACCTTTGGAAATCTTTCCAATTCTAATTTTTAAAAAAGAAAACATATATTTCTCTATTTGAGAGGTAAAAGTGGGTATGCCAGGGGAACTCCCTGACGGTCCAGTGATTAAGGCTCTGAGCGAGCTTCCAATGCCGGGAGCCCAGGTTCCATCCCTGGTCGGAGAACTAGGATCTTGCAAGCTGTGCGGTTCCAGGACGGGGGTGGGGGGGGCGGGTAATGCCTTGGAGAAAACATACTGCGGACTTACAGAACCTCTGAACGTATACCTTTTGTTCCGCTGACGCTGAGATCAGAATGTAATAAAGGAAAGGGATTACATTCCTTGACTCCATTGGGCTTAGCTATTCCTGGAACAGAGCTTATCAATGAGAAATTGGCTGGGAAAGTCACTTTTCAGTTCTCAACATTTCAATCATGGAAAGTGACGCAAATGTCACGATCACATTTTTCTAACTCCCTGATTTGTTTTTCCTCGTGCATACCACTGTTTCCTTTGGAGAGCAAGTAGCAACTGGAAGCCAGCTGCCGAGGGTTAGTCGGTTCAGTCCGTTCACTTACTTCACACTCCTCTTCACCTCTCACTGTACCATCGTCTTCACCTTTAATGCCATGAACTTCCAACATATACCAGGGAGCCAGGAAGAGCTTTGTAGTAAAGCTAAGGTTTAACAAAACCTAAACCCGTTCCATCCCTTCCTGCATCAGAACATGTAACTCTGCCTGGCAAAGAACGACATCGCCTTTTAAATGATACACTGTGCCACAGAGGAACCGGTTTGCAGGGCAGAAATAGAGACACAGATGTAGAGAACAAACGTATGGACACCAAGGGGGCACAGTGGCGGGGTAGGGGTGGTGATGTGATGAATTGGGAGATTGGGATTGACATATATACACTAATATGTATAAAATGGATAACTAATAAGAACCTGCTGTATAAAAAAAATAAATAAAATTCAAAAATTCAAAACAAAAACCGATCCACTGTACCCAGCCTCAATGTGAGCTCTCAGTACTAAGTGTACTTGTTAAATAGTAATAACTTAAACATTTGCTCACCGTAACATCTGTGTACGTTCAAATAATACTGGCTACTAAAATTTCACCACACATGTACTCTTCTACCACCTCTCCTGCACAGAAAGCTCATTCAGATTTAAGTCTTAGCAGCACTGGAATGTGTGTATTTATAAGATTATTTTCCAGTTTCTGTGGAGAGCCAATTTACACACTTGCAATAATTTCAGTAAATAAATAGACTGTATCCCTCCTACCACAGTCTTCATTGAGAGTCTATTATATACAGCAAGACTATTTTATTAATACTGACCATGCCACATGCATGTGTATATGTGCATTGATAGTGACATAGATGTAGATGCAGAGAGCTGCCATTCATCACATGCTAACTATATGCCAGGCAATGTGCAAATCATTTTACTCATTCATTTAACGAGTATTTGTTGAACACTTCTGATGTGTTGGGCACTTGGGTTAGGTACGAAGTAGGTGAGAGCTAGTCCTCATGAAGCTTATAGTCTAGTAGCGACTATAACATGTAAGAAAAACATCATAGCAAGGCATCTAAGAGAGGGTCTGCCTCCATGATAAAGTAGCCTTTCAGCTGAGACCTGAAAGAGAGTTCAATGGGTGAAAAGTGGGGACAGAATGGTCCTGTCAGAGGAAACCGTATGTGAGAATGCAAAGTGAGCCTGAAGAATTAAAAAGAGCTCAATGGAAGAAGCAGAGTGGTTAGTGATAATGTTGGAAGAATTACAATGGCCAGGTCTGGAAGGTTTTTTTAAGCAAATTAAGACACCTGGACTTCCCCCCCCCCCCCACCCCCGCCCCAAGGCAGTGAGGAGGAGTCTAGAGGCTTTAAACAGGCTCAGTGGCACAGATTTGCATTTCCCAAGAATACTCTTGCCTCAGTATGGAGCGAGGGTTAGAGACAGAGGGATCAGTTAGAAGCCATTGCAACTACCCAGGTTGGAGATAACCATGACCTGGACTAAGGTGCAGAATTGGAGAGGAGCAAAGGGAATGCGTTCAAGAAATAGATGTGTTAGTGTCATCAAGACCTGGGGACAGATTGAACTGCGGGCGGTGGAGGGTAGGGGAGATATGTGGGGGAGAGAGGTATCAAGGTCTCAGCAATTGTCTGATGGGTGCAACTGTGCTAAAGAGTCAAACCAGATCTTCCGCTCAGAGCACAGCCAATATGTTCTTTAATGTAGTGCCTCAATTATCGTAGTTTTCCATTTGGAAGACAGATACTCCTAGGGTCCCTACAGTGAGGAAGACTCAAAGCACTTTCAACTCATGAGCAAGCGCTATCTTCATTTCACACATGGAAAAAAACTTATTTTATAAAAAAGGATTATTTCTACTTCTTTCCTGGGCCTCACCTGAACCTTCTGTGAAGGCATATGAATAGAAATTAAGACATAACTTCCAAATGAGTATAGTTTTCTAACATTATCCTTCATCATTAAAATTGTCTTGTTTTGCTTCTCAGGTACTCTGGATTCTAACATTAGTTTGAATTATTACCAGGAATCATAGAAATGTGTGGTTTTGAGAGTCCAATGAGCAGACTCTTAAAAAGTATTTAGTTGCTTAGTGATCATGTTTGCAACATCATTAAAGCTAAAGTTCATGAGAAGCCAGCAGAGCCTATTTCAAAAAGCAGCAAAAATCTATTCCAATAACTTCCTGTCAGCTTCTAAAACTTGAAAATTAGCCCTATAACAACAGTAAGGGATTGGTGTGAAGGGCAAGATTGGAAGTGACCCCACAAAGCACACTTATTAGTAGGATAAAGTGCCATTTCTTTGAGTGTAGGTAGAAGTTCCTATAGATCAGATGTGGGAATGAAGAAAATAAAGCGGAAGAGTGACAGCTGGCACATTGACAACTCCATTTTCTCTAAAAATGTACGCAGAGTCATTGTTAAGATGGCTTGATGATGTCTGTTGTCAAGTCCAGTGATGTCATTATAAGAATCAACTTATTTGTGAGAACTCCCTAGAGTAGAGTTCAAATCTCTGCCTCACATGATAGGGAAAGATACAGGTGGAGTGGGGACATTTGGTGAATGCTTTTTCTTATTCTACAAATAATGTCCCCAAATAATGCAATGCTGATTCTTCAATCACTTACAGAATGAAAACAAGAAAGAATTAAAATTTAGGACAATGTCATCCAAATGGCACACATACACAGGAAAAATAAACCAAACCAAGTAACTGAAGTCTTGTTCCAAGATGGCAATATATAAAAATAGGTTGTCTAAGAAACTGACTAAATGGCAGAGATAGGTATTATTCACAGCTGACCATGGGGAAGAATATGGAATTAGCAAGTTGAAATATCTAGCAGAAATGTACACATATACACAAGGCTATGCACTCTGACTGCCCTAAAACACTGCAGAATTGCTTTACTTTTTAACAAAAGTGTTTAACTCCTTGTGTGTTATTATTTTACAAATGTGAAAATGTACTTGTTATTCTTGGAACCAACTCACAGAAGATGGTCCCTGGTGGTTTTTATGTATATGGAGAAGAGCTGGTGTCAGGTGAGCAGTGTCAAAAGAACAGAGATCACCATCCTAATCAAAGGGAATGAGAGAGGTCAGTATATCTGCTTCCCTTAGGGAAACCACAAAACCTCTTACTCTTCCCTTAAAAAAATGATGTAGAGATCCTCTTTCCCAGGATAAGCACTTTAAGTCACAACACTCTACAAGCCAAGCTTCCAAAATATTATTAACATTGATGAGTGAATTCACCAAGGGCTCAATATAATTTTAGCACTAGCAGAAAAAGTCATGATGTCATCTATTTCAACAGGAGAAAGAGAGGAGTGGGGAGGGGGAAAGAGGCAAAGGAGGAGGGGAGAAAAGAGGAGGAAGGAAGGAAGGAAGGAAAGGAGGGAGGGAGGAAAAAGAAGAATAAGGACAAAAAAATAAAGATCCACAAAAGGGTACGTAATCTATAATAGAGTGAAAACAAACCGCCTTAGTTCTTATAAGACCAAAACTTACTTTTAAAGTTTCCCCAATAATAATAATAAGAATAGCAAAATCTTACATGTACTTACTTTGTGCCAGTCTCTGTTCTAAAGGTTACACACAAATGAATTCAGAGGTACAATTCATATGCCCACTTGACAGATGAGGTTATTGAAGCATAAGGAGATAAGTAACTTGCCCAGAATCACTAAGCAGTGGAATCAGTATTTGAACCCAGGCAGTTATGCTTCTAGGTCCTTCTCACTATGTCCTTAATATTTATTATAAGTCACTGGATACAGTGCTACTGCAAGTGCTGGCCCATGGAGTATTTGTTACGGGTCCACAGTGAGATGAGGCACTTGCACAGAACATAAGGACTAGGTCACTAAACACCGTTCAGTTCAGCTGACTTTGTTTTTTTCAGTAGGTTTCCTGGATGAAAGAAGCAGTGCACCTAATGTATGGCCTAGATCAAGCTGCTAATCTCATCTCTAACCGGTAACAAACAGTTCAAGGACTAGTAACAGTCTGGGAATTACCCTTTGAGCAGCACAATTCTAGAAGATTCCCTTCCCTGGATGCAGAAGTGGGAAGGGAACTAACATTTTTGAACAATGAAACCACACTTAGCTTTGTCCCTATGCTCTCTCATCCTGAAAACAAACCTTTGAGGTGGGTGGTGATCAACAAGCTGAAACTGAGACTCAGGGGCTAATGAAATGTCTAGTCCCCAGTCGCACAACCAGTAACGATTAGAACCCAGATCTGACCAGTACTCATGCCATGCTGGACTAAGAATAAGGAACAGAGTAGGTCCAGCACTCTGGAGATTTGTGAAGTAGGAAAATTTGGGGTTTGGTTCTCTAAGCTTCCCATTCTGGCTTCAACACCATCCTTCCAACCCTTTCCTACTCATTCACCCTCCAGAGATGCCCTCTTTTGACACATCTAGTCAGAAGTGTCTCCTTGAGTACCTTTCAAATTAAGCTAGATGATTCGTTTAATCATGCTCCTTCCAGCCTGAGCAACAATGAGTTTTCCTGTGAGTCCAATTAACATGTGCCCTTTTCCAAATAAGGGCAAAGGACAATGGAATGTGAGTTTAATCCCACTGCATTCCTATTGGGAACACAATTTTACCTTTAGGAAACAACAATGCTCCCTCCCTCATCTCCAGGTTGCCTGTGGAATGGAGGTGGGTGTGAACGGGAATTCATTGCTTCTCTTTTTCCCACACTGGTGAAGCAGTCTCACACTGTCCTTCCCTGGTACTGTCCTGGGTGTCTAAGGTAAAGGACAGGTGAATCACAAAATCTGCAAGTTAGAAAGACAACTTTCTACCTGAGGAACTTTATCCCCGAGAGATGGTCATCCAAGTCTGCATAAACTTTTGTGATAAGGAAGTAGTCACTTTGAATAGCAGAACATATTAATTCAGTGCAACTCTATGGTTACAAAGTTCTTTCTTAATATTAGTCTAAAATCTGCTTCTCTGTGCTGTCTCTATGACAAGCTCTAGGTTTCCCCTTCTACACCAATATGAAAATTTCATCCTTCCACCTCACCACTTCACACACTAGGAAAATGTCATGCTCTCATAAATGTTCTCTTATCTGAGGAAAATACCAGTTCCTTCAGCCTTCTGTCACACGACATGGTTTCTGGAATCCAGTCACTCTGCTTTAGATACACTCTGGCTCTAGTGAATGGTTAAAAATATGGGTTCTGGAGTCAATTGCTTGAGTTTGAATCCTGGTTCTACCAGCTCTTAGCTGTGTAAATGGGGGAAATTGGCTTAAAGTTTTTTTTTTTTTTTTTTACCAGGGATTGAACCCATGCCCCCTGCAATGGAAGCACGGAGTCTTAACCACTGGACCACCAGGGAAGTCCCGACTTGAACTTTCTATGTCCCTTTTTCTTCACTGAACAGAGACCTACTTTATAATGTTGCTGTGAATATGTGGTATAATCTTGTATATAAAGCACATAGTAAGTGCTCCAAAATTTTAACTCTTATCCTTACTCCAGAGCACAATGAGACTACACATTCCTTTGCTCGGAAACTGTGATTCTACTAAAGTAGCCAAAAACTGCATTTGCTTTCTTAACAGCCATTATTTACTCTTTCATTCAGCAGCTGTTGATCCTGTCCCTGCCGTGAGCATGTGGAGGACTGGTGATCAGGAGGGTCAGGAAGGGTGCTATATTACACAGCTTCATCAGGGTAGACCTCTTTGAGAAGGTGGTATTTGAGCAAAGACTCAAAGTGAGGGAGTTAACTATGCATAGCTATATCAGGAAAACAGTGTTGCAGTAGTGCAGGGTGCAGATGCACGTGGCATGCTCCCAAAACAAAATGTGGCTCGTGAGCACGGGCACATCTCAGGGACTAGATGAGATCAGCCCGGAGTGACTGGGGAAGGAGTGAGCCCAAGGACCAGGAGGTTGAGGGAGGAAAGTGGAAACCAGGAAAGGAGACCGAAAGGGAGCAGCCAGTGCAATAGAGGAAGATAAAGAAATACGCTGTCCTGAAAGCCAAAGGGACAGAATGCGTCAAGGGAAAGAGAGCAATCGAATGCACCAAGTGCTGCCCACAGGCCAAGTACAGCAAGGACTGAGAATTGGATTTACCCACCTAGACACCAGTGCTGACCCAGACAAGAGATGCTGAGGGGATGTGCTCCAGGCACAAGTCCCATTTCCTCTGCTTCCAGCCGTGATATTAGAGACTGGATTTACCCTCCCTCCTTAAACACTTAAAAACCTGGACAAAATACATGAAATAACAGTTTCAGACATTGAAAAACAAGCAGCAAGGGACAGTGATCCCTGACCCAGTTTATTGCCTAAAAAAAGTTCCTGGCCATGGCATGTGGAGAGAGAAACCAGATAGACCTCAGAGGTTCTCCTGAGTTGAGAAGACAGAGGTGAGAATTCCGGGAGGCCAAGGCAGTGCAAGGCACAGAGCAGAATTGCTGAGCTGAGAAGCTGCACAGAGAAAAAGCTCTGGAGATCTGCAGGTGTTCCTTCTAGAGGGGCCTCAGCTGAGGACCGATCAGCACGTGTCTATGAAGAGGAAACTCTCCAAGGCCAGGGAAACAACCATGGAAAAGGAGGAAGGGGAACAATTCCCAGATCACATGGGCTAGAAGAGTTCACAGAATAATAGCTCATCTCAAAGTTGATGGGAATTACCCAACAGAGAAAGAATAATTGGTGATAGAGATGAAGAAGGGAGAATTGCTTGGGCAATGTCTCTGTGGAGGCAAGAAGGGTGGGATCCAGTGCACAAATAGAGGCGTGCGCTGTAGATAATTCTGTTGCAAGAGTAGGTGGGTGGGGATGCTGGTGGGTGGGGAGACACGGTGGTGCGGAATCTGTGGAAGTTCTCTCTTTATTGCTTCAATTTTCCCATCTCAGTACAAGCCCTGAGCATCAGCTAAAAAGGAGGATAAGGGAGGAGATGCTGAGGATTTGAGGAGAGAGGAGAATGTGTGAAGTGTTCCTTCAGCAGAGTGGAACAGTAAAAAGTCCTAGTGCGCCATGAGCATTTATACAGTTCTAGGACTGGCAGTACTGAGGGCCTATTTGGTCATGAATTTGAAATGAGGACTTCCAATGTGGTTGTATTTTTTTCCAGCCACTTTCAGATGCACAAGTCCAAGCGCAGTGTAGTAAGAATTGGATTTCACCTGGGTTGTGGATATGCTAAGTGAGGTAGATAAAGGGAGAGAGGGGCAAGCAAGCTGTGTATCATGACAGTTGACTTGGATTGAATGTAGTCCTTGTAAGTGTTTTCTCCCACAAACTGCTGCTATTAAGCCAGAGCCCCTCTCTGCTGTATTTGTGTGACTGATTCCTTTGAACCTAAGGCCATTCTATCCATGTATTTTTATTCCATTATCCATTGTAACAGCTATCGTTCAACTTTGGGTCAGTGAATGTCTCTCTCTTCTTCCAGCCACCATCAGAAATACTGAACAGGACAAAGTCAAGGGCAGAGTCTATTGGTTCACCTCTAAAGACTTCTTGTTGGGTTAATATTAATCCATTTGTCAACATAATGGGTAAATATATTTAACCAACTTTAAGTTCAGATACTCTACCACCATCAAGTTAAATGTCTCCATCATTTTGCAATGACGTCAAGTGAGTTTATGAAATGCATTACCGAAAGCAAGATACTATATCTATAGCATTTCCCCGTCTTTTCGATCTAATCCAAAAAACTTTTTTTAAATCATGACATTAGTTTGACATAACTTGTTAACAAACCATATTGTTGTTAGCAGTTAATGTTTTGGGGTTTTTTCCTAAGTGCTTTAAATCAAGATATCACTCTTCTGGACAGGTCAGCTATATTTGCTTAAAGTAGGAGACAGCAGATTTATGATGGCTGATGGCCAAAATACTCCCCCTGGACCAACCAAGCACCTCTTACCTCCATGCTGGGTCTAATTTAGTTTAAGACCGACTCAAGTTACCCAAATGGTAGGGGTCTAGGTATAACAATACTGGGGCAGACACTGCTAGTTGCTTACCCTATTCTCCCCTTCTTCCTTGTAAACTGGACTCCCAATTTTGTCCTTGGAAGCAATGTGCTAAGCTAGAAAAAGAGAAGGAAGGAAGGAAGGAAGGAGGGAAGGAAGGGAGGGAGGAAGGAAGGGAGGGGGGAGGAGAGAGAGAGAGGGACGGGGAGAGAGAAAGAGAGAGAGAGAGACACTCTATTTCCTATCCTTTTTGCGGCCAGGAGTCCATGTTACTGTTCAGGCCAATAAAATAAAAGCAGAAGTTTTGAATTCCTGATTCTTACATATGGAAAACACATTTCTCTTCACCATTTCCTTCCGCAGGCATGGAAATGGATGTGATGCCAGAGGCCATGAGATGGTAAATATCAGGATGAAAGCTGCATGTCAAGAATGGTGAAGAGGGGCTTCCCTGGTGGCTCAGTGGTTAAGAATCCACCTGCCAATGCAGGGGACACAGGTTTGATCGCTCGTCCGGGAAGACCCTGATGCTGCAGAGCAACTAAGCCCGTGTGTCACAACTACTGAGGCTGTGCTCTAGAGCTCGCGTACCACAACTACTGAGCCTGCATGCCACAACTACTGAAGCCTGCACACCCTGGAGCCCATGCTCCTCAACGAGAGAAGCCACTGCAATGAGAAGCCCACGCACTGCAACGAAGAGTAGCCCCCACTCACCGCAACTAGAGAAAGCCCGAGCACAGCAGTGAAGACCCAACGACGAAGACCCAATGCAGCCAAAAATAAATACATAAATAAATAAATTTATTTAAAATAAAAAATAATGGTGAAGAGGAAACCTGGAGGAGCCCAGCATGTCATAATGTGGAGCCGCCGCTCCAGCCCTGAGCACCTGCCTCCAGACTTCTTGTTACCTGAAGACTGCAAACCCCCTCTGGGCTAAGTCACTAATGCAGAGCTCCAGTGCCGTGCAACAGAACTTATACATATGTATGTGGATAGAACCTGGAAAGCTGTCAGGCACTGCCGCAGCCCTACGAACGGACTACTGTCTCCATCTCACCCCCTCTCCAGTTGTTTGTTACATGGTCTGTTTCTTATGTATTTTTTTTCCTGAACATTTATTTATTCTCTTTTCTCTACTTGCTTCCTAATCTGATCACTGTATCTATTCTCTAAGCAAAACGTTCTACTCTTTTTGCTATCTCATAACTTCCGTTTACCCACAATCCACCATGGCCTTTCCAGCATACCTTTACATTGTAAGTTTTAACTTTCAGTTCCCATGCTAATTTTCTCATCCTTCGTTATTCCAAGTTCTGGAGCAGAGGAGTATGATTGTCTTGTTTTGTTTAGGTCACAGGCCAACCCACTGATTGGCCACCTGTGGATCTGGTGTCCAGCTCTAATCCAGCCAGCTATGGTTTGGAGGATGGATGGGTTTAGGAATATTGCAGGAAACTGGTCCTCCAAGGTGCTTCTCAGCAGGGACTATGGGAAGTCAGGGCTGGCAAGAAGGGGGTGGCAGGGGACTTCTCTGGTGGTCCAGTAGCTAAGACTCCAAGCTCCCAATGCAGGGGGCCCAGGTTTGATCCCTGGTCAGGGAACTAGATCCCACATGCGGCAACTAAAGATCCCACATGCCACGATGAAGACCCAACACAGCCAAATAAATAAATAAAATATTTTTTTAAAAAGTGGGGGGGATGGCAAGCATCAGGGTGAACCTTAGTCTGGTACAGAAATCTTAGCCACTCCTGTAGACCAAATACAATTAAAGTCTCATTTTTAATTATTCGCATTTCAGAAAATATAACCTAAAAAACTGTGGCTGGGAAATTCCAGGACTCAACTCCTAATCCCAGTTTTTCTATGAACGCACTATGTGAAAGTTTGCAGATCTATTCATGCCTTACTTTCTTCATCGTAAAAATAGGGAGCTCATAGCTATTACCTCTTGAGGTTGCAGAGACGAACCATAAAATTGATTTGCAAAGTGTTTTATTGCCATAAAGTGCTATGTTGAAAATGCCCTGTATTTAAATTGCCTGATTTGTTGCAGTGGATAATAAAGAGAGCTATTTAAAGAATATATTTTAAATAAATACATGTTTAATTTCAGTTTTCTTTCTGTAATTACTTTTGTGAGAGTCATTAAAATCAAGGAAGAATTGTTTGAGATGCTAATTAAAGGCTTCAATCACACTAAATTTTTCCCTACCTAAAAGATAAAATTCCAGCTCTATGTCTTTAGTTTCCTCTCAGAATTCATTCACCAAACATGTAAGTACAGCTATGTCCTGGGTTTTATGCTTTTTATGTAGAATCAAAATATCTGTAGACAGACATAGACAACAAACTTATGGTTACCAAAGGGGAAAGGCGGGGAGGGATAAATTAGGATTTGGGGATTAACATGTACACACTACTATATATAAAACAGATAACCAATAAGGACCTACTGTATAGCACAGGGAGCTATACTCAATATTTTGAAATAATCTGTAAGGGAAAAAAATCTGAAAAAGAATAGATAGATAGATAGATAGATAACTGAACCACTTTGCTGTATACCTGAAACTAACACAACATTGTAAATCAACCATACTTCAATTAAAAAAAAAATTGATGGGCAGAGCCAGTACTTTTGAGAGTTGACTATGATCATCTCTTCCTGACTCCAGATCTCTCCCCAGCTCCATTTTCAGTGATGTCATGGTGGTACATTGAAGCTGGCCACGGTGGGAGTGTTTACATGACAGAAATAAGCAAATCCTATAAATGAGGTCTTTCCTTTTCTTTTTCCAGAGAGCCAGTTGTTAAACATTTCCTACCACACCACTGGAATTGATGTACTTAGAACAGAAACACACCCACAGGTACAAACGCACATCATTGTTATCAACAACAACAGCAAAATAGGCCTAGTAAGCATCAAACAGAGAGATTACTTTTTCAAAGGTTATAGTGTTTCTTCTTTTAAAAACTTTTCCATGGGAGTCTGTAGGAACACTCTGAACATTTGCTGCAAGTGAATCCTGGCATTTTCTTAGCCTACAGCAGTAATTTCCAAACACTAAAATGCCATCAGAATCAACCAGAGGGCTTATCGAAACAAACTGCTGAGCACCAACCCCTGAGCTTCTGATTCAGTAGCCTTGGGATGGGCCCTATAATTTACATTTTTAACAAGTTCCCAGGTGATGTTGATGCTATTGGCTTAAAAAAATATGGAGTAGAACAAAACAAAACAAGAGAATAAATACGAAGATTAGAATGGCACTGATAAATGTGGATTAGACCAGTGCAAATTTAGTAAAACGTACATAATGAGTCTAGTATGTTTGGAAACTATATAGAAGGCCAGTTTAGGATGCTGGCTACCCAAGAAATATCCTTGTTCCTTGTTTCTAGGCCTCCTCACAGTAATTAAGGTTGTTAGTGTTTGCTCTTGAGAGATCTTAAATGTTGTGAATTTGGCGTCAGGGTTTTCTCTTCACCAGAAAATCACTTTGCTTCATTGGGCCTCAGTTTCCTTACCAGTTAAAAGTGAGAATTTAATTCCATGTTCAAATCTCTGTGTTAATCAACTTTAAAATGAAAAAGAATTCATCACAAGTTTCCTTACTTAATGAAGGATTGTTGTAAAATCATAATCATAATAATACACCAGGAAATAAGAAACCAGGATCTTAGACCCCAAAGACACAGACATACAGGGCCTACAGCAGAGCCAGCTTTCAGAAACAGTGGAGTTTGGGAACTGGGTGGTCCTTTAGAAACCAATGAAGTTTTTCCAACCCAGATACATTGCCATCATCTCATCAGTATGCTTGTGGGGTGCCCATTCTAGAGTCCCAATGTTACCATGTCTTTGCCACTCTCTGTCTCTGCTTCTGTGTCTCTTACTTTCCCCTCCCACTGCTACATGGGCATAACTCTCTCCCTTCTGCATTTCTGTGTGCCATACTCATTGTGTACCTCCTAGCTTTGGCCACAATTTCCTGCTTGCCATCTCTATAAGCATTGCATTCAAAGCTTAATAAAGGATGAATCTAGATCTACTTTGTTCATAGCTTTACACAATGCCTAGCATAGTAGTTGGCATATTGTAGATTCTCAATAAATAGTTTTTGAATGAATGAGTGCCTCATTTAGGCCAACTCATAGACCGGCCCACTGCAGCTCTATCTGTATTTGTAGCCGAGAAGGTTTCATGGTATAAAACTTGACCAGTTAACGTGTAAAAAATTTGAAAATCTGCTTTTCTCATCAAGAGTCTGTGGACTAGCCCTCAAAACATGAATATTCATCTACGGACATTCACCTGTGGAAGTTCCTTATCCTGTTTGGATCCAGCAAAGGAAAGAAAAATTGGATTGGTTAAGGAGGGTTGGGGGATGGCCAGGGGTTAATATAATTACTCTTACCAACTGTCTAGACTCACCTAAACGCTTCCGCCAATTAATCACTCTGTAGAACTCTGTGGGTCAAGTCTCAGAATTATCCCACTGGGGGAGCAAAGGAACTGGGGTATTTATGCACTTACTCCCATCAGTTATTGGTGGGACTGGGGGCTGGGAAAGGGGCCATTAATTCTCTGGAATATCCAGCCCGCCCACACTGCCACAGAAAACATTCAGGCAGTCAGAGTTTAGCCACAGTAGTTACTGTAATAGTAAGGCGGAGGTGAAATTGGCTAGCCACTGACAGTGGTTGTTACAGACTCTCTTCCACCTTACGGTCATGACTGAGAATTTCACTGCCCTCAGAATACTAGAATTCCATCAGTAAGCATAACTCTTTTTTTTTTTTTTTAATTTAACGTCTCTTTTTTTTTTTTTTTAAACATCTTTATTGAAGTATAATTGCCTTACAATGGTGTGTTAGCTTCTGCTTTATAACAAAGTTAATCAGTTATACATATACAATATGTTCCCATATCTCTTCCCTCTTGCATCTCCCTCCCTCCCACCCTCCCCATCCCACCCCTCTAGGTGGTCACAAAGCACCGAGCTGATCTCCCTGTGCTATGCGGCTGCTTCCCACTAGCTATCTATTTTACATTTGGTAGTGTATATATGTCCATGACACTCTCTCACCCTGTCACATCTCACCCCACCCCCTCCCCATATCCTCAACTCCATTCTCTAGTAGGTCTGTGTCTTTATTCCCGTCTTGCCACTAGGTTCTTCATGGCTTTTTTTTCCCTTAGATTCCGTATATATGTGTTAGCATACTGTATTTGTTTTTCTCTTTCTGACTTACTTCACTCTGTATGACAGACTCTAACTCCATCCACCTCATTACAAATACCTCCATTTCATTTCTTTTTATGGCTGAGTAATATTCCATTGTATATATGTGCCACATCTTCTTTATCCATTCATCTGTCGATGGACATTTAGGTTGCTTCCGTGTCCTGGCTATTGTAAATAGAGCTGCAATGAACATTTTGGTACATGACTCTTTTTAAACTATGGTTTTCTCAGGGTATATGCCCAGTAGTGGGATTGCTGGATCGTATGGTAGTTCTATTTGTAGGCATAACTCTTTTTTGTTCCTTAATCCTCTGACCCTCAACATTTATATCCAGCAACAGTTCCATAATTCACAATGCACTTCCTCCAGAAATTGTAGTAGAAGTACAGCTACCAACCCATCCATACCCCACTACTAAATCCAAAAATAGGAAATAAAAGTCATTATAGCAATTGCCATATGCTAATGCAATTTTCTGCTGACTTGCTCTCCACCCAGACTCGCTCCCAGCCCCCCACCCCACCATCCACATACACCTACACTATGAGCTCATTGAGAAAAAGGCCTCTTTGTTACTCATTCTTAAATCCCCTAAAAGCGTATTGGGCAGGTAGTTGGCACTCAAATGTTTCTTCAGTGAACTAACTAAACTGACAGTCTCAGTTTAGATCCGTGGAATCACAAAGTCTAGCCTCAGAATCCTATGCATAGGACTCTGGCCATTTAGTTCCAAATCAGCATGTTCACTACATGATGGGAACTGACTTCTTTGCCAAATTCAGGCATCATTTCCGATACTTGGGAACATTGCTACTCCTCCATCAACGCTCTGTTGTATACTTTATGAATTAGGAACTTTGAAACTATAGTACTACCTTTACCACTTTTAGAGGAGAGGAAAAGTACTAAAAAGACTTTTGTTTCCTGAACACCCACTAGTAACACTACTAGTGCCCTTGGTAGAAGAGTAACACCTCTGTTACTAAAGGCACCAAGTACACCGTAGGGAAGAGAGGTGATTTTTGTTTTGTCTGTTATGTTTACAGGTCTCTATTTGTTTGTGTTTTCTCCGGTTCTCTCATTAAATCTTAAACTCCCCAAGAGTTTATGACTTAATGTGTGTCTTCTGCTTCTTTTGTAATTCTTCACAGTAGCTGGTAGAGTGACTGGCACATGAAGAATCGTCAACAAACCGTGGCTGATGGATAGAATCGCCCTGTACGTAGGTGGAACAACCCTAAGCAAGCATTAATAGCCAGAATTTCTTGAGCCCTGACAGTAGTCAGTGTCTAAAACCTGGAAAATAGGCTGCTCTGGCCACTTCAGTGCTCAGGAATGACTAAACATTTCATTTCTGCAGCCACTGAGTTTGGTTTTTTCTAAAGTCATCTCTGAAAGCAAGTGCTAAACATATAATGACCTTAATCTTTCATTTTTATGACCCACTGGTATATAATCAACAGTAACCATAAGGTAGACCCAATGCTTAGTAATGGGTGACATAAGAGCATTCATTCTGAAGGTAGACGCTAAGCTGTGGAAAATATAATTAAATTCTGCTGGCATAAGGGAGGTTTCAGTAGAGACTTTTGCACTCAAACTCCTGAAATACCAATCCCTTTGCTTTCCAGGCCTTCTTTTGGTGCCTCTGAGTAAAATCAAAAGCAAATGTGTGGCGTAAAATAAAAATTAGGAACTCTAATTCCATCAGAAAACGCCTGCTCTGTGATTTGATAGGGTCAGGAGCTAGGAGGAAGGATTCAATTTTCAGCGGCTCTGTTCTGTCCCTGCAGCCTGCCATGTGTTCCAGCCCAGCCTTGATCGGCAGCCGTTGCTGTTTACTATGTGACAGACAGCTGTGCCCTACCGGCTCTAGGCCATCATTGTCATTCCTCCACCTCCAGCACCAGCGCTGTGTGACATGAGGCACTTCCGGAAACTGCCGCCCAACATGAGCAGTGGTCTTTGGCAGGAAAGCGCAATGTCGGACCAGGGCTGATCATCAAAGGGTCTCCCAAGACACAGATAAAAAAGCAGGCAGAAAAGGAAATTCCCTACTATATAAGACTACCAAGAAATAAAGCTTACAATATGCCATCAAAAATCTACTAGTACTTTTTATCATATTTGGTTCTGTTTTCAGCTGTTACAGCTTTCCCTTCACCTGCTGGGCTCTTTTTGAAATAGAGATGCCAGGAAAGGGAAGCTCAGTGCAGCTCATGATTGAGAGCTGCCTGCACAAGCACGCAAATCACACCTGGGACTGAGGCTCTGCTGTGTCTAGCACGTGCCTGCCGTCTGTAAAATGTCCAGGCCCCATCATCATGCTCGGCCTTCTCACCACCACATCTTTATATATGTAATATTTTAAATGTTGTTTACAAAAATAATTTGAGGCGGTCTGAAATAAAGTATATGAACATGTGTGTGTTTGTGTATTATATATTCTTTATTGGCGTGTGTTATGTATGTTTATGCACCAGCAGAATAAAGAATAAAAATTAATGCAATAAAAAAGAATGTCTTCTTTCTATTGTATAGATACAGATTTTTTAAACACAGGATTCTAGTTTGCTTTCATTTTGTATTTTCTGTGTCTGGAAGACAATGATAAAAAATGAGGTGGAAAGGATTGTGGAACCCAATTTAAAAGAATTCACCGTTTTCCTTAAAATGATTTATTTTATCATTTTGAATGATAAAGAGCCTGGTTGGCCATCTGTTAGACTGTAGAGGGAATGCCTGCTACAGGTGGGAGCTGGACCTGTGACCTCCCCTGTTCCTCTCAAATTAGCCATTTTATAATCTTCATGTGCTAGGCAAATTGCTTTTAAAATGTTTTTCCAAGAAAATTGTCAAGCTCAAAAGCACTGATTCATACAGATATTGGTAATACTCTTGGTATCTTTTCTGTTCAAACAGGAAGAGAAGAGTAGAGAGGAGCAATTCCATGGGACTTGAAAGGAGAGAAATCCATTCAAGAGGTGACTGTGTCTGTTTCAGCCTCATATTTGCAATACCATCATTATATGGTTGAGTTGCAGTTTCCATTATAGGTCCCTTTTTCAGACCCTTGTAATTCATGCCTAACCTGGCATTACTGACTTTAAACAATATTTTAAAATATTCCTATGAAAGACAATGAAATTTATTTTACCAATTTGCTTTAGAGATGAGAAAACTAATAGAAAAACAAAAAACACAGAGTTTCTTTAAAATTTCAAGCAACTCTATGCTTGAAATTTATATGTATGCATATATATATTAAAATATATATATACTTTTTTTTTTTTTTTGGCCGCCCCGCAGGATCTTAGTTCCCAACCAGGGATTGAGCCCCGGCCACGGCAGTGAAAGCACCGAGTCCAGACCACTGGACCTCCAGGGGATTGCTGGGTCATATTTTCAACTGAGAAAGGAATACATAAATACAGCAATGGCCACTCAAAGAGAATGCAGAACAAGCCCTACCATAAGGACCCCCAAAACATTTTTATGCTGGTAAAACCTGGTGAAAATAAAAATCTGGAGTAGCTTTGAAGAATGAAAGAAGTTTTGTTTTGTTTTTTAATGCAACTAACCTGCCAGAAAAGTGGGACAGAAAAGGATAATACTGTGCTGTTAACCCCGAACCTGGGGCAAAGCAAGTTCAGGGGAGAACTCTATGGACTGTTCATGACAGTCTTGAATTATTTTTAGCACCAGCTGGTAGGACCAGCTTCCTCACCCTATAAGGACGCTCCTTAGTACCTACTCATAGTACAGCACTTGGGCAATTACCCAGTTGAAACTAATCACAATTGAGCACTTCCGCCATGTCAAACACTTTAAGATACATTTCTGTCATCCTGGAGAGTATGTGCTTACAGTACCAGAGAGTCAAATAATTGATATTATTTTCCCCATTACACAGATGAGGAATCTGAAGCTCAGAAAAATTACTGAATTTGCCCAAGCCACACTGCTAGTATTGACTGCTCAGACTTTGAAACTCCATTTGGCTGATTAGGGTTCGTGCTCTTCCCACTACACCAGACTGGCTTTCAACCATTTCTCCCTGTTGAAGGGAGAGCTCTATATTCAATTTTTGTCACTAACGAGAGGAATGGATCTGCATTCCTTTGGAGTACATTGCTCTTAAATTAGAACAATTAACGGAGACTCCATTTTCTTCTTAAAAACAAAACCAAAATATATGAGTTTAAACATCATAAATTAATGTATCAAAATAGTTGTTCATTTGGTTATAGAAACATTTCTATTGGCAGAATGAATGTTTTGAGGTACAAAATAGCTGCTTATTTTAGAAATGCTTTTTAAGTAGTAGCCCTTAAAGTGAGAACTTTCCTGGTAAAGCTTCATCTGTTTTTTTTTAATAAAAAGATGAATTGAATACACTGAAAATTGGATTACCAGCAAATCACAAATGGGATTCAAGATGACAACTGCAGTGAGTACCATAGTTTTTATCACTTGGGACAGAGTGAAAAAGAGCACTGGGCAAGGAATCAGGATGATGTGGGATCTGATCTTGGCTTTCCACTGACCAACATAGTCAAATTTCTTAAGCTCAGTAAACCTGAAGTTCTTATTCTGTAAAATGCACTAAGTAATATATCTAGCTCCACTCAGCTATAAATTTCTATGATATATTCCACATATCCACTCTCCGTGTAGAAGTTTTGGTTAGAGACCACCTTTGAACAGTATTATTTTAAAAAAAGAAAAAAAGAATGATTTAAAGAATTCATCACTGACACTTTGATTACATCCACATGTTCCAATAATACTTCATTGTCTAGCTTAAATCAATGAATATTCTCTCTCATGTTTAATCTATCCAGAGCTATATATAAGGTAGAATGGAAACCACTTCAGAGATAATGAGAAGACTGTCAGGTCTATCTGAGGAGCCCTGGCTCGCTGCTATCTCTCTCTCCATTTCCCACATACCCACTAGTTTAAAATATATTGGTTTTGGACTTCCCTGGTGGCGCAGTGGCTAAGAATCCACCTCCCAATGCAGGGGACACGGGTTGGAGCCCTGATCTGGGAAGATCCCACACGCTGCAGAGCAACTGAGCCCATGTGCCACAACTACTGAAGCCCACGCACCTAGAGCCAGTGCTCCAAAACAAAGAGAAGCCACCACAATGAGAAGCCCACGCACTGCAACGAAGAGCAGCCCCTGCTCACCGCAACTAGAGAAAGCCCGCGCAACAATGAAGACCCAACGCAGCCAAAAATAAATTAATTAATTTAAAAAATAAATAAAACAAAATATATTGGTTTTATAAGTGAAGGACATTCTTTAAAACACCTGGATTGTACTCTTCAAAAATAACAAGGTCGATGAAAATGAAATGTTGATGAAACTGTTGCAGATTAAAGGAGAGTAAAGAGACTTGACAATTAAACGCAGTGTATGCTCCCTGATTGGATCTTACACTAGGGGGAAAATAGCTATAAAGGATACTATTGAATTAACTGCTAAAATTCGAATATGGACTATAGATTAGATAATAGTATAAAATCGATAATAAATTTCCTGAGTTTATGACTGCACTTAAATTATGTAAGAGAATTCTTTGTGCTTAACAAAACACACTGAAGTATTTAAGGGCAGAGAGGCATGATATCTCTAACACACTCTCAAATGGTTCAGAGAAAAAATATATAAATATATATTTTTACACATACATACATATATAGAGTGTATATATCTATACATATAAAAACATATATGTGGTTATATATATGTATGTATGTATACATAAGTAGAGAATATTATAAAAACAAATGGGACATATACAAATATAAAATCATTATGAAAACTAATATAATGTTGTATGTCAATTATACCTCAATTTAAAAAAGAAAAGAAAAAATTTGAAAGAAATAGGACAAAATATAAACTATCGGTAAATCTGGGCAATAGGTATTTGACAGTTCCTCATACTATTCTTATAATTTTTTTGTAAGTCTGAAATTATTTTAAAACAAAGCTACCCCCTGCCAAAATTGGTTCAGAACAAACATTTTATAAAACATGCTATTAACTACATCATGGGTAAAGATCTATTGTTTTATATACCCAACCAAGGCATCATCCCAACATATATCCTATCTTGTATAAATAATATTCTCCTGTATCTTAGATCTGCTCTTTCTCTCCACTCACTTTAGCCTTGACTCTGAGCACTTTATCTCCTAGTCTACCCATGTGACAGCTACCATGTCCCTGTCCCCATGGCTACTACTGACTGGCCCATGGGTAAGCACTTGACCCAGAATGGGCCAAACTAAGAATTAAATCTATGATTTTTGCACTGGGTCGCAAAGGAAACCTAAATCAGTTACTCTCTGGTAGTTGTCTCAGTCTGAATCCCCCTAAAAAAGATTCTGAATCAAGGATTTGGGTACAAGTAGTCTATCTGGGAGAGATCCCAGGAAGCATGGTAAGAGAGTGTGAAGTGAGACAGGGAAAGGAAGAAAGCAATAATAAAAGGTGTTGAGTCCTGCTGGGAACCCTCTGAGAGGCCTATAAAACAAAACTTAGAATTGTCCTCCCAAAGAATGAGGAAAGTAAGGTATTTATGCACCAATTCCCACCCCTCTTTGGCTGAAGATTACTCCTGGGCATATTAACCAACTGGCACTTCTGGCCTGCCCTACCTGCTGTCCCAACCCGCTCCCCCAGCCGCTGTCCTCAGGCAGAATGATGCAGATGCTAGAGGTAGGAAGCCTGCGACAGGTAGGGGAGCAATTCCCCAACTGTAGATGACCTCATAGATGGGCCAAGGAGACACGGCCAAGACAGCAACAGCGTCTGCTACAGTGGTTAATGGTGGAAAGTTTAGGAAGTTTTCAGTGGGTTGTGCTTCCTGCCATGTGGAGGAATCTGGTCTACAGGGAAAGAGAGAGAAGCAGACTTTCAGAGAAAGAGACGGAGTTAGTGGCAGCCGTGGAAGCCCTGATTCCAGCTGGTTTTAAGGCCCAGGCCCCAGTTTTGTCTGCTCAGCCCTGTCTAGGATTCAGTGAGCAATTAAAATCACGTTTATATCTCAACAAATTTGAGTTGGGTTTCTGTCACGTAGCCAGAAGAAGCCTGACTATTAACCTTATTACAATATTATCACCTACATCCCTATGATGAGATACAAATACTTTCACCCTAAAATCCCATCATATAAATATGACCAAAGTAGAGTAATAATCATGAAAACTTCAGCTCTAATCTCTGTATTTCCCTCCACAGTATGATATCGCTTTTCTTATTTTTAAATTGAGGCCAATTTTTAAATTTCCTCCAATATTTTCTTTCTCCACTGTGGCATATATCACTGTACAACCAAAACTCATCGGACTTAGCGAGACATTTTCCATCTATCTTGAGGATGATTTTGTGAAAAAAGTATTCAGTGATTTATATTTCTAGAAAGGACTTTACATTTTTTTAAAGAAATGTATTTGCTAGGTATAAATTTTACAGCAATTGAAAAAATGTCTGGTGGTAAAAAAAAAAAAAACTAAAAGGAAGTGAAATACAGTATAGCTTAGAAAAACAACTCAAATAATTTAATTTGGAGGGCAGGAAATAAAACATATTTATTCTTGATCCTGAGAATATAGCAGTGTTTGGATCACGAAACAAGGTGGATAATTTTAATGTGCAGCTAAGTTGAAAAAAATGAAAAAGAAAAAATATTAATATATATGCAATACACCTCTGCATACACTTTATAGACAACTCATTCAAAAAAAAATTCCCCAGAACGTATTTTTACATTTCTCATGAGATTTTGGAATTTATACTGCAAAAGTATATAGGGAATATATGTAAGTAAGTTAAGACGTCATCAAACCAATGATACAGGAATGCAGATCATGGGATGACTCCATCACCAGTTTTTCCCTACTCCACACTGCCTGTTTAACTATGAAAAATCTGGTGTTCAGGCTCATTTTTGCTTTCTAGAGTAATATTTCAAATCATTATATAGGATATTTTAGTATAAGATATACCTTCAAAGTAATGCTTATCGATCCTAACAGTTTAAACAAGGAGCCAGTTCATGAGATTTTCACAGACCACTCATCCCTTTTCCTTCTTTAATTTTCATCATATCTATCTCATTATGGCTGTGTTTACACAGACAGGAAGTTGAGAGCTTGTTTAATTTTGAAAATAAGAAATAATCTTGGGCTTCCCTGGTGGCGAGTGGTTGGGAATCCGCCTGCCAATGCAGGGGGCACAGGTTCGAGCCCTGGTCCGGGAGGATCCCACGTGCCGCGGAGCGGCTGAGCCCACGCGCCACAACTGCTGAGCCTGTGCTCCAGAGCTCACAAGCCACGACTGCTGAGGCCCATGCTCCTGGAGCCCATGCTCTGCAGCAGGAGAGGCCACCGCAGTGAGAAGCCTGCGCACCGCAACGAAGAGTAGCCCCCGTTCACCACAACCAGAGAAAGCCTGCGCACAGCAATGAAGACCCAAAGCAGCCAAAGGTAAATAAATAAAATAAATAAATTTTTTAAAAAAGAAATAACCTTATTAGGTTATTCATATCAAAGCAATTATCTGAGTAATTGGATGGATGACTCAAAATCAGGATGTTTTCCTGAATTATCTGGATAGCTCTCAACTTTCTAAGTTATTCAGTTGGAATAGAAATAACCTGAATATTATTTGTACTGTATTGTTCTTGGAATATGATGAAAAATAAAAATTAACATCCACTTCTTACTTTATAAATAGCCAGTGCAAACATAGTATTTATTTCTATTTTCCATTTCTTGGTGCAAGATACCTAGATGTCTCTTTTGCAAAACAGTATAGTGGGGTATTAAACATGGGAGTTCTAGAATTACCACTACTTAGCTATCTACTTAGCCTCTATGTGCCTCAGTATTCACATCAGTAAAACTGGGATATTAGTAATACCTGATTGATAAAGTTGTAGTAAGGATTAAATGACATAAATCTAGTAAAACACTTAGAAAGTAACTGAATATAGGTTGGATAAACAACAAGGTCCTACTGTATAGCACAGGGAACTATATTCAATATCCTGTCATAAACCTTAATGGAAAAGAATATGGAAAAATATATATATACATATAACTGAGTCACTTTGCTATACAGCAGAAATTAACACAATATTATAAATCAACTATGCTTCAATATAATTTTTTAAAAAAAGAAAGTAATTGAAAGCACGTGTCTCACAGAGAAATTGGTATATACACCCATGTTCATAGCAATAGCCAAAAAGTAGAAGCAATCCAAATGTCCATCAACGGTGGAATGGATAAACAAAATATGATATATACATGCAGTGGTATATTATTCAGTCTTAAAAAGGAAGGAGAGGGACTTCCCTGGCTGTCCAGTGGTTAAGACTTGAAGCTTCCTCCACTGCAGGGAGCACAGGTTCGATCCCTGGTCAGAGAACTAAGATCATGTATGCCCGCGGCGTGGCAAAAAAAAAAGGAAGGAGATTCTGATACATGCTACAACACAGATGAACCTTGAGGACGTTCTGCTAAATGAAATAACTCAGTTCCAAAAAAACAAATACTGTCTGATTTCACTTACATGAGGTGTCAAGAGTAGTCACACTCAGAGAAACAAAGCAGAATGGTGGTTGCCAGGGCCTGGAGGGAGGGGGAAGTGGGTAGCTGTTTTTTAATGAGTATAGAGTTTCAGTTTTGCAAGATGAAAAAGTTCTGGGGATTTGCTGCACAACAATGTACATGTACTTAGCACTCTTGAACTGTACACTTTAAAATGTTTAAGATGGTAAGTTTTGTTATGTGTATTTTACCACAATTCTTTAATGGAAAGAAATGGAAAAGAAAATTTTTTAAATAAAAGATTTTATTTTACTTTTTAAAAAAACACTTGGAAAGTGGATGATATAGAGAGTTTCAATAGAAAAGGGCTATTATCTTTGTTTTTCTCTTTCTTTTTTAAATTTTCTGATTGAGAGCCAGGCTCATTTGTATGTTCTGTGATCCCAAATAGTTATTTAATCAATATAGGAACGATTCTCTGGGGTCAAATGGAAACAAGCAATTGACTTTCTTCTAGGGCTGTTCAGGGGGCCCTGGGTGGGGATAAGCCCTGTGAGGAAGGAAGTGCCTGGAATCAGATATCCAAGCAAGGATCAGGAGCACAAGTGGTGAGCTCTCTGTGGGGTGGCACTAAAAAGCTGGCAGCCAACCAGTTAGCTGTTTATGTAAATGAAGGAGAGCTACTACAGATGCTGGTCCTTCTCCAGCAGAGGGTCACTGTAAACTCTCTACAGGCCATAAATGGAGACTAAGAGGTGGTCAATTCAAGCCCAAGGAGAATAAATATTATCCATCAGACCTATGGCATTCGAACCTCCCATCAACTACTCTGACGGCAGGGGAACTGAGGGATGCTGATATAATATGACACAAAGTCGAAAGAGCACCATAAAGTAATCTAATCACTGAGTAAGCGGCTATAAATTCCAAATACCTTGGAGTAAGCTTAACAAGAAATATGCAGTGCTGACATAAAGAAAAATACAAAATTTTACTGGGGAATATAAAAGTAGTGGTAAGTGAATGGAGTAAAATAACTTGTTCTCAGACAAGATGAATGAATGTTGTTAAATTTCAAATCTCCTAAATTTCATTTATAAATTTAATGTAATTAGATTTAAATTTCCAGTTCCAGAATTAGGCAGCAAAAGAGTAAAGAATGGATTTACAACTCTTAGGCAAAAATAACTAGACAATGTATTTCTGGCCTGATACTAGACAGACAGGTTAATGAAACAGATTCTAAATTCTGTGATACATCTGAGAATTTAGAATTAGTGAAGCACTTTTGTAATCAATACAGAAAGAGTAGATTTTTAATGAATGGCAGCTTAAAAAGTTTGTTAACTGTGGAAAAATACAGTTAGATTCTTTACCTAACACCATATACTAACATATATTTGTATATTTCCATATAGTTTGAATCATATACTGTGAAAATGAAATCAATGTATTACTTATTTAATTAAAAAAGCAAAAAAGGTTTAAAAAAAAAGAATTCAAGTGACCAATATAACTTTGAAAAAGTGTTCAAACTCATCACAATTTAGAACATGAAAATTAAAATAATGAGATATGAGTGTAGCCCATAAAACTGGAATTTAGAAAATGATTGCACAAGTGCCAATGAGAGTTCAAGAAAAGGGGCACATCCATTAACTACAGGTGAGAATGTAAATTGGTATACTCTTTCAAGGAGCAATTTGGCAATATTCTTCCAAAGGGTTAAAAAAAAAAAAAAATGTTCAGACCTTTTTCACCCAGGTTCCACCTCCAGAAATACGGTAAGAAATAATGAGGACTTCAATATCTAGAAATATCATGAACTATGTAACCTGAAAATATGAAATAAGTTTCTCCTACAAAGCACCCAGAAATGTTGGATTAAAAATAAACTTATTTTTTAAATACTGGGGGGAAAACAAAATGAATTTGTTTATGAGTGAAAACCTTGGCAGCCCCAGAGGGGCTTATTAGTATCAACAATCGAGAGATTTTTTTTCAAATGTAGGAAATATATTAAAATAATCTAAAATTCAAACCTTATAAAAGAGAGGTAGGGAAAAGTCTTATTCCCAAACCTTTCTTTAAACCACTCCCCAGAGGCAAATATGTACTTGTACAGTTTTATGTGTATTGTGCAAATATGCATTTGTAGACTTATTTTAAATCCATATGGCAGCACACCATATACACTGTTCTGCACCTTGTTCTTTTCACTTCAGATAAGATTTTCTCATTCCAACATATAAAGAGCTTTCTCATTCTTTTTTTTACCAATACACAGCACTACATTCAACAGTTAAACTATAATAATTTCACCAATCTCCTATGCACAGGCATTTACATTATTGCCAGTCTTTAACAGCAACAAATAAAGCTTTTCTTTTTTTTTTGGACGGGCCACGCAGCTTGTGGGATCTTAGTTCCCTGACCAGGGATAAACCCAGGCCTTCTGCAGTGAAAGCACAGAGTCCTAACCACTGGACCGCCAGGACATTCCTGACAACAAATAAGGCTTTAATGAATAACATTGAACATAGGTCATTTTGCACTTACACAAGTATATCTGTAGGAAAAATTCCGAGAAGTGGAATTACCACCTGGAAGGATACAGCAGTTAAATACATATTATCAAAGTATCCTTCTTTGATGTTGCAGCAGTCCATACACTTACCATCTATGTGGGAGACTACCTGTTTCCCCAAACTCATGTCAACATAGTGTTTTATGAAATTTGTTGCTATCTGCCCCATTAAGAATGGAAAAGCAGTGTCAGTGATGCTTTAATTTGAATTTTTCTTTTTATGAGTGAGGTTGACTACCGTCTAGGTTTAAGAGCCAATTATATTTTGTTTTTCATGATCTGATCATATCATTTACTCACTTTTCAATTGTGTTTTTTGTTATTTTTTTATTGATTTGGTGGAGATTTTATATTAAGGAAATTAGCCCTTTGCTTATGATTTTAAAGTATTGTTTCAATTTTCGTTTGTTTTCTGACACTTTTAACAACTTTCTTGAGATATGATTGACTTACAATAAACTGCTTATATTTATAAAGTGTACAACTTGAAAAGTTTCAAACAGCTTTATTAAGGTACAGTTGACATGCAATAAACTGTACATATTTAAAGTATACAGTTTGATAAATTTTTATTTATTTATACATTCTTGAAATTATCACCACAATCAAGATAATTATTTGTAATCCCTCTCTCTTGTTCCTCTCAGCCTCCCACTCTATCCCTCAGACAACAACAGATCTGCTCTCTGCCCCTGTTGATTTGCATTTTCCATAGTTTTATGTAAATGGAAACATCCAGTACATACTCTTCTTTTTCTGGCTTCTTTCACTCTGCATAATTATTATGAGATTCATGCATGTTAATTTTTTATTGCTGAGTAGTATTCCACAGTCATCCCAAATGATTTCCAAATGGTTTCAGAAAAGATATATATATAGAGAGAAAGAATATGAAAAAGTAAATGAAGAAAAATGTAAACAATTGATGAAATTGGGTAAAGAATACATGGGAACTCACCGAACTATTTCTTTAAAAAGAAAAAGGCTTTACTGAGATCAAATTCACGTACTGTATAATTTACCCTTTTAAAGTGTACAATTCAACATTTTTTAGTGTATTCACAGGTTCTGGGGATTAGGATATGGGCAGATTTGGGAGGGCCATCGTTTTACATAGCACAATGTCTATTCATTGCCCATTTTAAAATTGTTATTTGTCTTTTTATTACTGAGTTGTTCTTTATATATTCTGAATACAAATCTCTTATCAGATATATGTTTTGCACATATTTTCTACCATTCCATGGGTTGTCTTTTCACTTTCTTGATGGTGTCCTTTGAAGCACAAAAGTTTTAAATTTTAATGAAGTACAATTTATCTACTTTTTTTTTTGTCGTTTGTGTGCTGTTTAACCCAAGGCCATGAAAATTTATTCCTATGTTTTCTTCTACGAGTTTTATCATTTAAGCTCTTACATCTCAGTATTCCATTCTTAGTTACCATTTATTTACGGTGAGAGACAGAGGTCCAATTCTATTCTTTTCCATGTGGATATCTAGTTGCCTTAACAGCATTTGTTGGAAATACTATTCTTTTCCCATTGAATGGTCTTGGTAACCTTGGCAAAAATCAAATGACCATAAATGTAAGGGTTTATTTCCAGACCCTCAATTCTATTCCACTGATGTGTATGTCTACCCTTATGCCAGTGCCATACCATCTAGATTATTGTAGCTTCACAGTAAGTTTTGAAATCAAGAAACGTGAGTCCTCCAGCATCATTCTTCTTTTAAAGTTTGTTTTGGCTATTCAGGCTCCCTTGCATTTCCATATGAATTTTAAGATCAGCCTGTCAATTTTTGCCAAAAAACAGCTAGGATTCTCATTTGATTTAGGATTCTCTTAACTCTGTATGAATTTAAGAACAATTTGGGGAATAATGCCATCTTAAAAATATTAAGTCTTCCAACCCATGAACATGGGATGTGTTTCTATTTATTTTAAATCTTCTGTCTTTCAATAATGTTTAGTAGTTTTCAGTGTACATGACTTGCACTTCTTTTGTTAAAAGTATACCCAAGGTTTCCGTGGTGGTGCAGTCGTTAAGAATCCACCTGCCAATGCAGGGGACATGGGTTCGAGTCCTGGTCCAGGCAGATCCCACATGCCGTGGAGCAGCTAAGCCTGTGCGCCACAACTACTGAGCCTGCGCTCTAGAGCCTGCTAAGCCACAACTACTGGAGCCTGCACACTGCAACGAAGAGCAGCCCCTGCCCACCGCAACTAGAGAAAGCCCGTGCACAGCAACAAAGACCCAAGGCAGCCAAAAACAAATAAATAAATTAAAAAAAAAAAAAGAAATCAACTCCTTAAAAAAAAAAAGTATACCCAAGTATTTTATTCTTTTTCATGCTATCATAAATGGAATTGTTTCCTTAGTATCATTTTCAGAATATTTATTTCTAGGATATAGAAATATAATTGATTTTTGTATATTGATCTTATATCCTGAAAACTTCCTGAAATTAATTATTTAGTAGTTTAGTTATAATTAAACACATATTTATATACTTATATATTTATACACTTAGATTTAATTAAAGATGTTCCTTGTCTCTTCCAACTTCTGGTGATGGCCAGCATTCCTTGGCATTCCTTGACCGGTAGTCACATCACGCTAGTCTCTGCCTCCATCTTCACGTTGCTTTTTCTTCTGTGTCTATCATCTCCTCTGTGTGTCTCTTATAAGGATACTTGTCATTGGATTTAGGTTCTATATGGCTAATCCAGGATGATCTCCTCATTGCAACATCTTTAATTAAACCTACAAAGACACTTTTTCCAAATAAAATAGCAGTCACAGATTTTGAGGATTAAAAATAAACATATCTTTTTTAGGGCCACCATTTAGCCCACTACAGATATCAACTGAGAATGTAGAGTAGGCAGTGTTATATGAGATTTGGACTTCTCATTTTATAGATGTTTTTAAAGCAGTGGAACTGAACGGTGTAACTTAGAAAGTACAGAAAAAAAATCTAAGGACCAAACCTTGGGGCCCTACATAACTTAGCAGACAGAAAAAGGATAAGAGCCCAGCAAAGAAAAAGGGAAACACATGCTCTGTGAGGACAGAAAGTTGTCTGTTTTGTTCCTTAATTGTTTGCCATTATCTTAGGTCCTGGTGTTTAGAAAACACCCCAAAAGAAAAGAACAAAAACAAAACTCCAAACATTCCATATGATTGCTTTTGATTGGGTGGCCAGTGAAGTAAGGAAAAAACAAAAACATGCCAGTGTTGGTATTGCACAATTCCAGCGAAACAGGTATTTTCAAGAAGAGATGCTTCCTCTTCCAGCTGTGGAGCCGCATGTGGAGGAGCTCTTGTCTGTGCCAGCAGCCATGCTGCCCAAGGCTCCGCTGCAGTCTGTGCAGGTCTCGGGAAGCAGGCAGGTGACCACAGCCCTGGCGCAGCGCAAAGGGCTGACTGTTTCAACAAGGTGAACAGTGGCCCCTGGAGATGACTGAGCCGCTTGCTCCGCAATGCATGCTCCTGGAACCCGTTCTGTTCCTGTGCAGAGCGCGCTCCACTGTGTGGACATCCGTGCCCGTGTGAAGGGTGGCCCACATTTCTGCAACCTGCTAGCCCGTCTCCAAAGCCCTGGTGGCCAGTTACCAGAAATACATGGATGGGGCTTCGGGAAGGAAATCAAAGACACCCTCATCTAGCAGGGCCAGACCCTCCCTGCTAGCAGCTGACCCCATCATTGAAAAGCCAAAAAGCTCAGAGGCCCTGGTGCATGCAGCAGTCACCAGAAGTCTTACAGAGAAGCCAGCCACAAGGAACAGGGTTCACCTTTATATTAAACAATGGTTGTGGGATTTTAAGTTTTAAAAGAAAGGGGTGGGGGCCCCTTCCAGGTTAAGATGATGTGAACACAGTTATCTATTTTTTTCCCTCCCCAAACCCCGTGTGAAAGTATAATCAATGAGTTTTGTTCTAAACCTACAAGTGTGGCGAAAGCAGTAGAGGAAACAACAGCAACAAAATTTTGAAAGGTGGAAAGCGGATGGATGTGTGATGACTGATTTAGCACCCCCAAGAAACTCAAATCCCAAGCTGGCAGCAAGGAAAGTTCAAAATCAACAAAATTTGCACCACAGCCTCAAAAGGATCAGAAATTGGCAATGCTAGAAAAATCTGAAGCACAGTGTGAAGAAGAGTTCCTAAATAAGGGGGTGTAGGCAAAAGCCGTTTGAGAAACAGTAAAAATCCCAGGTCCCTTTACTCCAACCTAGGAAAAACAGAGGAGGAATGCCAGGAGACCATATGGCCAGTGAATTGCTGAATGCAGACACCTCTAGCCTTCTTCCCCAGTACAACTCCCAACATGCTGGCAGCCAGACATTTACCTTCCAGAAAAGAAACTGAGGCTCCTTTCCACAGACGCTGATCCACCTAAAAGCAAGACTTAAAGGCACTGACCTCAGAGTTTCCCCTACATAAATGGCCCACCCAGATTACGATTCAGTGAAGCTCAGAGTTGAAAAGTCCTTCCCACAGGCTCAGGGTGTGAATCAGTTTTTTAGTCTCACGCTTTCTTGAGCAGAGAGCCAAGGGATTACAAGCCCAAAGAAGAAAGGCTCTGCCGCAGAAACTGGAAACCAAAATAAGTAAAGAGAAAAAAAGGCAACTGTGGAGGAGGGAAAAACTAGATCCAACATGATTGGCTATGAATGGATAATTGTGGAAACGGAATAATAGTAGGTAGGGATTCACTATATCATTGTATCACTGTAGATATTAAAATTTTATGTAATATGGAGTTTTAAAAGGGATGGTAGGAAAGGTTTGGATTTCTCAGCAATACTGGAAACAAAAAGACAATGGAGCAATGCCTTCAAAATTTCTAATAATTGAAAAAATTTCCAAACAAATTCTATAACTAGACAAGCTATAAATCAAGTGCAAAGGAAGCACCCGAGTAGATGGACTGGCCCTAATGAATCAATGGCGGTCCACTCATTCTACTAGGAAGTAAGACAGAGTATTTGGGTGCACATACAGGTTGGTTGGTATATTTGGTGATGGAAATAAGACCCAGTTCTCTTCTGATTGCTTTACTTTGAGGAGCACATAGTCTAGTGGGACATATGGATACATAAAGAGATAGTGTTTATATGTACTAAAATAAAATGGCTGAGTTCTGTTATAGAGCTATGCATAGTCTTATGGGACCCCAGCCTTTTGGCTCAGGAAAGGCTTTAAGGGGTAGGTAATGCCTGAGATGAGTCTTAAGGAATGAATAGTGGTTACCCAGAGAAGAAGGAAGGGAAAAGCATTCAAAGCAGAAAGACTGCCATTAACAAAGGGACAAAGGAATAAAATATCTTGGTGTGTATAGAATATAGCACAGAACCAAGCACAGAGAGTGTGCAGTAAATACTTACTGGCATCAATTAAATCACTTGGTATTTTCATGGACTTGGCATATCTAGGGTTACTAGAGGCTAGAAATGAAACCAGAAAGTATACTGCAACTGTCTGTTATTCAAGTGTTAAGTTAACCATTTTGAAACAGCAGAATCAAGAAACGGTGCTGAAAACTGTATTCTGGAAGAGGTATTAAGGAGCTGGAAAATAGGAAACAACCAAGATGCTAAGGCTTCATCTACTGATGGACTGCAGCACTCATTTTTAAGAGTTTTCTGGTTGATTCATAGTTCAAAAATTATTTTTGAACTGATTGAATTTAGCCTTGGCTGATATTGCATTTGTTTAATTCAGCAATCTTTATCTTTACCTATTCTTTTGCTAGTTCATTCTACAAAAATTTTTAAGTACCCACTTGTATAGACACTTTATATAAAACAGTTCTTGGGGCTTTTGTAGTCTGAAGGGAAAGGCAGATGCTAGAGAAATTATGCATGATTAAATATACAGATGGTATTTTTATATGGCACAAGGTTCCTGCCATATGACACAAGAATAATGTTCAAATATTTCACTACCAATAAGGTCAGCCTCAATCTTAAAAATACTACTGCAGTGTTGGTGGGAATGTAAATTGATACAGCCACTATGGAGAACTTTATGAAGGTTCCTTAAAAAACTAAAAATAGAACTACCATATGACCCAGCAATCCCACTACTGGGCATATACTCTGAGAAAACCATAATTCAAAAAGAGTCATGTACCACAATGTTCATTGCAGCACTATTTACAATAGCCAGGACATGGAAGCAACCTAAGTGTCCATCGACAGATGGATGGATAAAGAAGATGTGGCACATATATACAATGGAATATTACTCAGCCATAAAAGGAAACAAAATTGAGTTATTTGTAGTGAGGTGGATGGACCTAGAGTCTGTCATACAGCATGAAGTAAGTCAGAAAGAGAAAAACACATACCGTATGCTAACACATATATATGGAATCTTAAAAAAAAAATGTTTATGAAGAACCTAGGGGGAGGATGGGAATAAAGACGCAGACCTACTAGAGAATGGACTTGAGGTCACGGGGAGGGGGAAGGGTAAGCTGGACGAAGTGAGAGAGTGGCATGGACTTATATATACTACCAAATGTAAAATAGATAGCTAGTGGGAAGCAGCCGCATAGCACAGGGAGATCAGCTTGGTGCTTTGTGACCACCTAGAGGGGTGGGATAGGGAGGGTGGGAGGGAGGGAGATGCAAGAGGGAAGAGATATGGGGATATATGTATATGTATAACTGATTCACTTTGTTATGAAGGAGAAACTAACACACTATTGTAAAGGAATTATACTCCAATAAAGATGTTAAAAAAAAAATTACTGCCTAAGGACAATGGTAATTTTTAGTGTATATTATAAACAAGGGCCAGGAAAAAAACAAAACAAATTTGGTCTTTATATGTGTTCATTATAATGAAAATATTAACCACTACTTACCTATTCATGTGAAATTATAAATTTTTATTCAAGATGAGTCCAAGCCTATTGGATAGACTTTGAATACTAGTAAAATGACAGAACATACTGCAGGGAAAGAGTAAGAACATATAGACTCATGTTCTTTTACGTTTGAAAAAAGGAGTCTTTGACTCAAATGGAGCTTCTGTGTGGTGAATTAATGGGTCATCATAACCAAATGATTGTAAGTCACAATTTAACTGAAAACCAGAAGGATAAAAATAGCAAAGACTAAACATATAATATCCTTCTTTCTTCATCTTTGCTTCTGGAAGGTGTGTCTTTCCTGAACTATGAATCATTGCCCCAGACCTTGCAAATTTGTTCCATGAGAGGGAAGTACCAGAGAGCATTAATACTCTCATTGTGGGTGTCCCTGCTCAGGAGCGAAAAGGGGCACAGTGTGCAGTTTGGATAACTCTCCTTCCCCATAGGTTGCATAAAATGGAAACTAATGTTAAAAGAAAAATAGTCCAAGTAGTTTCAACCTTACCTTTCTATAACGACTGTCGTGACTGTACTAACAGAAGGAAGATCTTATTGCCTCCTAGCCTTCTTCAACTAGCCTGGGTTATTGTCATAAGCAGCCAGATCACAGAACTTCCAACAGCTCAATCCTAAAAGGTAAATGAAAGTGTGGTTCATTAAATGTACAGTTTACGCTTGATATTTTGGCAACTGTTGCTACTCTATAAGCCTAGAAATAAAATGAATAGGGCTGGAATTTTGAACCAGAATCAAAATTGAGGTTTTCTTTCTTTCAAGACTTAGCTTGCTTGTTACAGAATTTTACCAAATTTCCAGATTAATAATCGTTATATTAACAAAAAACAATTTCAATATTGTTAAAAGTATAGCATTGGGCTTCCCTGGTGGCGCAGTGGTTGGGAGTCTGCCTGCCAATGCAGGGGACACGGGTTCGAGCCCTGGTCTGGGAAGATCCCACATGCCGCGGAGCAGCTAGGCCCGTGAGCCACAACTACTGAGCCTGCGCGTCTGGAGCCTGTGCTCCGCAACAAAAGAGGCCGCGATAGTGAGAGGCCCGCGCACTGCGATGAAGAGTGGCCCCCGCTTGCCGCAACTAGAGAAAGCCCTCGCACAGAAACGAAGACCCAACACAGCCATAAATAAATAAATAAATAAATAAATAAATAAATAAATAAATAAAAATTAAAATTCAAAAAAAAAAAAAAAAAAGTATAGCATTGTTGGGCTTCCCTGGTGGCGCAGTGGTTGAGTATCTGCCTGCCAATGCAGGGGACACGGGTTCGAGCCCTGGTCTGGGAAGATCCCACATGCCACGGAGCAATTAGGCCCGTGAGCCACAACTACTGAGCCTGCGCGTCTGGAGCCTGTGCTCCGCAACAAGAGAGGCCGCGACAGTGAAAGGCCCGTGCACCGCGATGAAGAGTGGCCCCCTCTTGCCGCAACTAGAGAAAGCCCTCGCACAGAAACGAAGACCCAACACAGCCAAAAATATAAATAAATAAATAAATAAAAATTAAAAAAAAAAAAAGTAGAGCATTGTCTAGAGTCTGTGCATGCACTTTATTTCTGATATTTTTGCATTCCCTATAATTTCTATTTTTATATATTCCTTTTGGTTATTCTATTAAAAAATAAAAATTAGGATTGACTTTTTAGCTTTTCTCCTAAGACATTTTTCTTTCTGTATATGAAACAAAAATTGCAAATGACAACATCTTCAAAATTATATAGAAATAAGTTATGTACCATTTATTCTCTTATTTGTCTTCCCAATAATAGTTGCTTAAACAATTATGATAACGAATTTGTGGGTGGAATTATTATTACTTTGTATTACTTTGTATTTCTTTAAGCTCTCCTGGCTAATTCAGTGTACAACAGCAACATCTACTGGACATTTTTGTACTTCTCAGCTAAGAATCATCTCACTACCTTTCAAAGTATGAAATTGGCTAAGGAATGCACTTTATATGGGTATTCTTAACATTGCTCTGATCAGCAAACGTGTGAATTTACAGAGTTCACCTAACATAAAGAATGATAATCAGCCTCACAATTATTGAGTATTTAAAGGTGAGAGAAGTATATGACCCAGCAATCCCACTACTGGACATATACCCAGAGAAAACCATAATTTAAAAAGACATATGCACCCCAATGTTCATTGCAGCACTATTTACAATAGCCAGGTCATGGAAGCAACCTAAATGCCCATTGACAGATGAATGGATAAAGAAGATGTGGTACATATATACAATGGAATATTACTCAGCCATAAAAAGGAACGAAATTGAGTCATTTGTTGAGACGTGGATGGATCTAAAGACTGTCATACAGAGTGAAGTAAGTCAGAAAGAGAAAAACAAATATCATATATTAACGCATGTATGTGGAACCTAGAAAAATGGTACAGATGAACTGGTTTGCAGGGCAGAAGTTGAGACACAGATGTAGAGAACAAACGTATGGACACCAAGGGGGGAAAACCGTGGTGGGGTGGGGATGGTGGTGTGATGAATTGGGCGATTGGGATTGACATGTATACACTGATGTGTACAAAATTGATGACTAATAAGAACCTGCAGTATAAAAACACAAACAAACAAAAAAACAACTAATACTAAAATTTCTTAGGGTTATTTGTATGGAAATATGTTAATATAAATGTTTCAGACATTACATGAAATTCTTAAAAATCTTATATGTTCTGGTATAATGTTATAAGTCATAATTCTAGTTATTACTTTAAAATGTATATCTCAGAAATAACTAAATTTCCTTGTCAGTTGCATTATTATGAACTTTCATCAAATCTTTAACCGTGGTCATTTTTAAGTCTTTTGTCATTTACAGACAGTTCTGGGTGTACTCTGATGCTTTTGCAAAAATGTTCCTATAAAAGGGTTTCATCTTCAAGGAATTCATGGAAAAGACTCTGACAAGTACAGGTTTCTGGTAACTGACTATACTGCTGAACTGAATGAATAAGCATTTTCAGAACTCTAATGGAAAACTGATGAATTCATAAAAGTGCTAACAAAAGATCAAGATGAAAAAAAAATTAATTACATGGGACTGAGTGAACTGATGAGGATGATTATAATTTTTGTGACTTTGTGTTTGAATTAAAAAAAAAAAAATCCCACAAGGACACAGAGGCAAAAAATATACAAATCAATTTTCACTGCAAAGTAAAGGAGCTATTACAGTGGAGGATTACTGGACTGAATGTCAATGTTATGACATAGAAAAAAATATATATATATATATGTGTCATCTTGGGCATGTTACTTAACTTGTCTCATATGTAAAATGGGATAGTAGTAGTATTGTTGGGAAATTATGTGAGATAGTATATGTAATGTAGAGCACTTAGAATGGTATATGGTTCAACCAAAGACTATATATGTGTTTGCTTTCTTCTTGGTATTTTATTGTGTATATGCAATATAATTAATTTAGCTAGTTTCCCATTGATCAATGTATAGTATTTTCAATTCCTCTGCTATTCCAATGTTGTCAATATCTTTACATATCCATTACCACTGGCAAAAAAAGAAAAGAAAAGAAAATTGGGTCATTTCCTCGCCATTTGTTGAAAGTTATAGTCCCAGCCATTAAATCATTTTATAATTGTAATCTGACACCAATAAATATAATATCTTCCATTTTTATTATAGCTAAAAAATAAAAAAATAAAAATGTGTGAAGATAACACATATAGTCTGTGCTTCAAATTTAGTATGTCATATTAATTATTTTCTAAAACTGCTTTAAAAGGGAAGCAGGGCCAATGCCTGAACTGTTGGTAATAAAAATTCTCAGAGTTAAGCCACTCATTCTCCCTCACATTCCTGTACATCTGTGGAAAGATTCTTAATAGAGCTAATTGATGCCGTTGTGATAAAATCAATGCACAAAAGCAAAATAACGTACGCTATCCAAGGAGATGATATGTAAATGCAGTTAACAAGGGGGAAAAGCTATGCTAATACCAACATTCTCATTTTCTCTTGCCACAGTAAAGTTGGATTTGTCAGAATTCAATTAAAATCAGCATGGGAGAGAGGATTTTACACATTCATGGAGAAACATAAATAGCTGCCATCCAAATGCAATAATACAGTATTTAATATAGTTCTGATACTCTCACCACTTTTCTCCCCAGAATAACTGAACCTCACTAACTCTGCACACCGCTCCCCCGCTAGATTGGATCAGAGACCCAGAAAGACCTAGTTGTGTAGAAGAAAAAACTCATCCTTGGCTCCATGTTTTGGGGGTTCATCCAGCTTGTTCTAAGGATCAGGCAAGCTGGAAAGATTCGGGACTTAGATTCCGGTGTAGGGTGGGAGGGAGCAAAATGGAGTCATTTGCAAAAGGTAAAAAAGGACAGAGGCACTCCTAGAGAGCTCGGTCATGTAATCACTCATTTAATTAATCAGACATTACTTGGTGAATTTCTATATCCGCAGAGCACTGATCTGGGGACTGGGGACTGTATAGCAGGGGTTGGCAAGCTACTGCCAGCCTGGGGCCCGTTTTTGCACAGCCTGTGAGCTAGGGATGAATTTTGCATTTTCAAAGGTTGTTGAAAAAAGAAAAGAATATGTGTATGGGGAAAAACCCGGGTTTTTCCTCCTATGAGTCTCCTTTACTCTCACACTACTCCTGCATTCACAACAATTCTGACATTAGATGTGAGGGTGTTTCCCCCATCAAGAAATCCTGTGACACCAGCAGGGTGTCCTACGATTCAACTCAATTTTGACACTGCCTACCTGAAGATAGCATCCGATCCCACAGGTTAAGCACTCAGTCCCGTAAGACCATCCCCCTCTTCAGATGCCAATCACAAGTAGTAGGGCCCCAAGCTAACCACAACTTCTGTCCAAGTTGGCTACAAATCAGAGGTTCTCACAGCCCCTTCCTTGGGTATAACTACTTTGCTAGAATGGATCACAAAACTCAGCGAAACACTTTAGGTTACCAGTTTATTAAAGAATATGTCAAAGGATACAGAGAAACAGCCAGATAAAGAATTCAGGGCAGGGTCTGGTAGGGTCCCGAGCTCAGGAGCTTCTGTCTCCTTGCATTTGGGGTGTGTCACCCTCCCAGTATGTTCACCAACGTGAACATTGGTGAACAGGACGTGTTCACCAACCTAAAAGCAATCTTAACCCCATACCATTGGGATTTTATGGAGGTTTCCTCACCTAGGCATGATCAATTATTAACTCTATTTCCAGCCCCTCTCCTCTCTCTGGAGAAGTGAGTGGGGGGCTGAAAATTCTAAGCTTCTTATCATGGCTTGATCCTTTTGGTGACCTGCCCCCATCCAGGAACCATCCAGGAGCCCACCTAGAATCACCTCGTTAGAACAAAAGACATTTCCATCACCAGGAAGTTACATGGGTTTCAGGAGCCCTATGTCAGCAACTGGGGTCAAAGACCAAATATTAGAACAAAAGTTGTCTGTAGTGCTCTTATCACTTGGACTACTACAAGAGTTTTAGTTGCATTATGCCGGGAACTAGGGGCAGACACCAATATACATATTTTTACTATTATTTAACAATATGTGACAGAGATATATGTTGCCTGCAAAGCCTAAAATACTGACTTTCTGACCTTTTACAGAAAAAGTTTGCTAATGCCTGATATATAGAGAGATTTAACTCTCATGAAGTTAGAGTCTAGAAAGGAAATTAAAACAACAATAATAAAAAAAATTAAAAGAAAAACAACAATAATAACAAACACAATAACATAACAATGATTTTTTGATCTTTTACTATCTTTTGAGCATCGAGTTAAGTGTATTATGTCATTATCTCATTTAATCTTCATCAACAAACCTATAAGATAGTTATGATTATTGTTAACTTACCAATGAAGAACCCAAGACTAAAAAGGTTAGTATCAAAGATCACATAAATGACCAGACCTGGCATTAAAATCTAGGTTGTCTGACCCAGAGCCCGTAACCACTCAGTTCAGGTACACAAAATGACAAAAGGTAGAAAGTGATAGGTATCTCAAGAAACAGAAAAACACAACACGCTGTGGGAAAACAGATATGGCAGCTAACACTTCCGGAGGGGATGTTCAGGGAAGATTTCAGGGACAAGGCATCTTTCAAAGGTCCTGAAAGATGGGAAAGATTGTAACGCTGTGGTGAAGGACAGGGAGCCATGGAACAGCCTAGAGGCATTGGTGTGTGGAGGGAACAGGGAGTCCCATTTAACGAGAAGGGAGTACTGGGAGCCCAGTGGAAAACCTGGATCAGAGGGAGGTCCCAGACGGCGTCGAATGCGGAACTAGGGGAAAAAACAGAATAGAAATAAATGTGACTAAACATTTATGACTAAACAATTAGCACAATCAGCCCGATGCACCGCGGAGATTAATCTGAGAAGGATGTATTGGATGGAGTAGTGGAAGGAGAACAGAGGCAGAAACATACATTAGGAGACTACTAACAAAAATCCAGATCTGAGATGATAACGATCCAAATTAGAGGGGAGACGAACAGAGTGGTAGAGAGAGATGTACAGAGTATTGTTAAGTCTCCACCTACACTCCTTCCAAAGTCACAAAACCACGCAAGAGGGAAGGCAAATGGCTTGGCAACCACAAGCCCCTCTTGCTTCCACAGGCCCCTCAGGCTAAATATTGCCTTTTCATGACATCCTCAGTCTAGTTTTTTCCCAGCCTCGTGCCAACACACACACGCACACACCAGTTTGACTGTTTTGCTGACTAAAGGTCCCAGTTTTAGACATAAAGAACAGACTTGTGGTTGTCAAGGAGGAGGGGGTGGGAGAGGGATGGATTGGGAGTTTGGGATTAGCAGATGCAAACTATTATATACAGGATGGATAGACAACAAGGTCCTACTGTATAGCACAGGGAACTATATTCAATATCTTATGATAAAACATAATGGAGGGCTTCCCTGGTGGCGCAGTGGTTGGGAGTCTGCCTGCTAATGCAGGGGACACGGGTTCGAGCCCTGGTCTGGGAGGATCCCACATGCCGCGGAGCAACTGGGCCCGTGAGCCACAACTGCTGAGTCTGCGCGTCTGGAGCGTGTGGCCCGCAACGGGAGGGGCCGCGATAGCGAGAGGCCCGCGCACCGTGATGAAGAGTGGCCCCTGCTTGCCGCAACTAGAGAAAGCCCTCGCACGAAACAAAGACCCAACACAGCTAAATAAATAAATAAAGTAGCTATTAATTAAAAAAAAAAAAAGTGGTAACTCTTGGGAAGAAACTGAGAAAGATCGCTTTTAAAAAAAAAAAAACATAATGGAAAAAAAATTAACACATTGTAAATCAAATATACTTTGAAAAAATAAATTTTTAAAAAATAAAAATAAAGGTCCCAGTTTTGGTCCTCTTGATAAAGTCATTACTTGATATTTGTTTTAATGGAATTTCACCTGAATAAAAATGTCAACGTTTTGGGGCTGAGTGGGGAGGTGGAGGGAACAATGCCCACGCAGTGTGATTTCCCAGGTCCACAATCCACAGGAACTGTCCTCCAAACGGGTGGTGACATCTGTACACAAATCTACAGCTCACACTTCCTGACATGCAGGCCTTGGTTTGGTGGATCTGTCAGTTCAGTCACTTAAAAACTTAAGTGGGGGACTTCCCTAGCAGTCCAGTGGTAAAGACTCTGCACTTCCACTGCAGGGGCATGGGATCGATCCCTGGTCGAGGGACTAAGATCCCACATGCTGCGGAATGTGGCAAAAAAAAAAAAAAAAAAATTCGGTGGTTATTCAGGAAGGGAAATAAGAGAGATGAAAATTTGGTCTGTGCTCTTAAGGAGCTAAGAGTTTAATAGGTAAATGAACTATTGATTGAATAGTCCAATGAATACAGAATGTTTTAATATAAATGCATGTTAATATCATCAAATTAAATTCATTTGAAACACTCGAGGAATACTTTTTTTTTGAATAGCTGAATAATATGAACAGGTGAGGTTTACCCACCCTCTCACTCTCCCTTTCCATAGTCAAACTGTCAACCAACTTGAATAGAAAGCTTCTTTGAAAATACACTAATCACTACCACTACTTCTGAAACATATCTGGACCTCAGTGGAATGAGTCTGTCTCCAAGGGCAGGATATGGTTTGGTAAATCTCAAGGGTGAAGCCAAGCAGGGAAGGACATTCTTACCCTGCAATGGTCTGTGAATGCTTCAAGACAAAGGAGAAAGAAGAAAATGTGGCTGGAGGGAAAACAAACTCAACCCCCAAGAGAGGCTGTATTAAGCACTGAGCTGAAAGAGTAGGGTGAGGACACAAACCCCAGGGAGGCAACAACATTGAAAGCCAAGAGGCGAGAGAAAGCCCTGTGGAGGGGGTGGAGCTTGTGAGTCAGACACGTGGATAGGAGGTCCTTGTACAGAAGAGCAGCGGCGTCTGGCTGGCTGCCAGGGGAGAGCAGCGCCTTAAACGTGATGCCAGACTGGACAGCCATAGTCTACTGACCATAAATGTGTTCTGGATTGGTGGCCATTACAGGACAAATCTAAATACGTACAGGCTGAAAGGATGACAAACAGTAAAAGAGCTAATAGAATCCAATAAGATCCTTCAGGTCTATTCTCTTTGGGGTGAGTTTTGACTTAGATTTTGAAGCTCATATTCCAGGCCTTCTTTGCTATCGTTGACTCATCTGGTCCAACTCCCAACAGCAAGTTATGGCCTCCTTTGTTTTGCCTGATTGTGCCTTTGAATCCCAAGTCCCACTGCCCTCGATGTATGTATGAATCATCGTTGAGCGCACAAGGAAGGATTCCAGTAAAGGAAATAAGCAGGGTTGTTAGAGGAGCAATTCTGGGGCCTTGTTGTTATTCACTGGACACTGCTTATTTCACTTTGTGGGTTTACAATGCAGCAGCTGTTTCAATGTCTCCTGTAAAGCTAGATGCAGAGAAATATCATGAATTAAAACAGACCAAAAAAGACAGCAAATTACTTTACCAGTTACCCCCAAGTTGACAGTCTATAGATTACAACCAAATCTTAAAGTGTTTTGCTGGTCAGTTGTATTTTTCTGTAGCTCTTACGTGTCTATTTGAAGACCTAAAGCAGGTGATGTTTTCGGCCCAGATCCAGAGTTTAAAACTTACGTCATAGAATGTAAGCCTACCTAAAGTTTTATGAGAATTTCTGTTAAGCTTTTGGGGGTTTGGACTGTATGCTGTCATCCTTCATTTTCAAAGAAGACATTTTTTAATGATGGTGTTTCACATATATACTTCCCATTGTCGGCAACATCTACGCTGCATTACTTATAAACTACTGTCAAACTCTCAAAACTTTTCTGCCTCATGGCATCCTGAACTTGATTCCTTCTCCTCTTCCTCTCACGATGGATGGAGAAACAGATGATCATAAAGCTTTCAGAGGTCCTTGGTGGGTTTGTGCGGTAGGGGAGAGCTTGTGGGGAGAAAGGACAAATTGGAGAGTAGAGAAATAGGAACCGTTCTTGGCAAAATAGCTTTGCACGGGAGTCATTGCGTCTGTGTGATACCTCGATGCCAGCCTGTAAGAAAAGCAGGCTGGCAATGGGGTCACTCAGGGGTGCTCACTGGGGAAGAATAATGGTTCCTGCAGACTGGCAGCAAGAATTTGTCCTGTCTTTTCAAAATGCTGTGGAGAGACTTCTTTGCCAACGAATGCATCCTTGGGCCGCTGAAAGGGACAAGCAAATTTACACATATGCCTCCAGGTGAAAAGCATAGAAAAAAGGTTTCCTCTCCTCTGTACCTAGAAGACCTGGGTTCTAGTTCTGATTTTACTAACAACTAGTTGTGTGGCCCACAGTAAAACCATTTAGCATCTATGAAATCTAGCTATGTTTTGTGAATAAAGGGAAGATCTGAGTAAATAATCTCCCTGGCCCTAAAATTCCCTGGGCCTATAATCTATTATGTATCTGGTAGCCTCGATAGCAGTGAAAGTCTGGTGCAGCAGTTCTTCTAAAGCTTCTATTGTCTAGTCCTGTCTATAATCAGGCCAAGTCCTGTAGTTTGTGAGATTAACACGAGGCACAAAATAACTGTGTGTCATCAGAAACAAAGAGTTTGGAAAAGACATTTCCCCTAATGAAATTAAATATCACTGCTCAAAAATAATAAAAGCCTATAGATAGAAAATATCAACGCCACCACAAATCAACATCTGAGGAACAGCTCTAGAAAACATCTGGAAAATAGCGCTAAGTTAACAAACCACTAGATAAAATGTTTGATTTCCCAGTCACTGATGTTACTAACTGCAAAAGCAGTTTAAAAGTCTTATGAGGAATAATATCTTGGCACTGGATGAACAGCAAGAAGCCCAGCTGTTTGCACTTGCTGTATAACAAGTGCCAGTATACGTACTGTAATCCACACAGTCTGCTGAAGATGGAACAGCCAACCGCACGACGTGATGGAGAGTTCTGACTGGGCAGGGGTGATCAGGCCATGGGGACTAAGTAACAGGCACTGACCTCTTTTTACTACAACAGCCCACTTCCAGGGCGACTTCCTTGTGAAATGTTGTTTCTTGTTATATATTCATTCATTTGCTTTTACCTGAAATTTATATCATGGCCTGGAAAGAACTTCTATTTTCAGACAAGAGTCCCCTCTAAACCATAACAGATGTTGGAAACGCTACTGAGACTGATCAAAAAAGAAAAGGAGGAGGGGATATTAGCAAGGACTGTATCAGTGACAAACAGAAAAGGAAGGGGCCCTTAGGTGAGCGGACATGTAGAGAGAGAAGCTGAGAAGAACAGGAAAGCAAGATAATGTGACTCCTTCAGCCTTCTCACCTCAAAGGACCAGAGGATCATATCCATTCTGCTACTGAGATTTTGAAAGAGACTAAGGTAAAATTGCAAGACAAAGGAAAAGGAGGGAGCATTCAGACAGCAGGACAATATGTTTATTTGCAAAACTTCTTAGGCACTTCTTGAAATCAGCAATTCTTTGGAATTTAAAAGCTAAAGTCTGGTCAACTTTGCTATCAATCATTCAATGATTAGTTGTTAAGCTCCTCAGTACGCTTGAGGAAAGCTTCAGGGCATGGGTGGGTAGGGGGAATAATAGTAAACAAAACAGAAGTGGGCTATGTGGAAGACACTTTATTCTGGTAATCTCATTATTCTGGTAACTGATCAATCACCGCCTACAATGTGTTATGAAAACAAAAAAAGATATGTAGGGAAGGGGTTTCTTCTCTTTCCTTTATTTATATGCTAGAAAGATAGATAACAATCAAATAACCACAAAAATAAATATAAAATTGCAACTGTATGAGTGCAGCAAAGGAGAGGTATCTGGTCCTATGAGAGAATGATTAGAAGATTTGAACTTGACAGAGGTGAGAGATAGCTTCCTTGAGGAAGCGATATTTGAATTTCAATGTGAAGGATGACTGGAGTTTAATTAGGTGAGGCTGGGATGGAGGTGAGAAAGAGTTCTCCAGGAAAAGGTCAGAAGAAATGGAGTGATCAAAGAGCTGCAAGGCCCGTGTTCAGGAATGGAGGGCACTCAAGGAGCATGTTGCAAACTGAAACTGGAGAAAACATAAGAGCAAAATTTGCAGGAGTCTATAGGTCATATTTGTCTTTATTCTCAAAGCGTTAAAGGGTTTTTGTGAGGACAGCGATAATGTCAAATTTGGTGTTAAGAAGATCACTCTGGCTGCAGTGTGTACAATGGATTATAGGAACAAGAATGGATGCAGACAGCCTAGTCCGTAGATTATTTCAGTAGTGCACAGTCCAAATGATAAAAGAAGGTAGCTGGCCCTAGGGTGTTGCTGATGATGGAGGAGCAGGAGTTTCAGCGAGACTCATGGCCGGTAGGAGGTAAGCATGTCAGGTCTGCGATTGGTCTATGATTGGGTGGGGTGAGGCACCAACAGTCCCAAGAAGCTACACTTCATTCAAATAAGAACTTGCTTTGAATGCAGAATGCAGAAAGAAGGCAGTGGTATTCTAAAAAACACGAACAACCAAAGAACCCTACCCTGTCTTTTCTTATTTACAGAATTTCCTGGTAATAGCCAACCACTTCCACTGAAAAGGATGACATAGAAGGAGAGGGAAATATAGGGGAACCCACAGTTCCTTTTCCTTTTGGTCCCTCCTTATTCATCAGGAAGCTAAATTATTGTAGAGCACATTGGTAGGATGTGCATGTATAAATAAGTGAAAAAAAGTGTGAGAAATAAGAGAGTTAGTTTTGTGCAGCGTTTCTGCTCTTCTGTCAATACCAAAAACAAAATGCAGGGCTTCCCTGGTGGCGCAGTGATTAAGAATCTGCCTGCCAATGCAGGGGACATGGGTTCGAGCCCTGGTCCAGGAAGATCCCATATGCCACGGGGCAACTAAGTCCGTGTGCCACAACTACTGAGCCTGTGCTCTAGAGCCTGCGAGCCACAACTACTGAGCCCGCACCTCACAACTACTGAAGCCCACGCGCCTAGAGCCCGTGCTCCGTAATGAGAAGACACTGCAATGAGAAGCCTGTGCACCGCCACAAAGAGTAGCCCCTGCTCGCCGCAACTATAGAAAGCCTGCGCACAGCAACAAAGACCCAACGAGGCCAAAAAAATTAAACAAATAAGTTTTTAAAAACTGCATGTGCATGTACCAGCTAAGAAGCACGAATCGTGTAATTTTGGTGATTCCAGAAGTTTAATGCTCTTATAGTTTCATTTAAACTGGTATTCCACAATATAAAGAGGAAAGGTAAAATTCATGCTCATAACTAAATTTTCAACTTTTTCTTTATTTAAAATGACATTAAATAAAAAATAAAAGACACCAGAACAAGTTGAAAGAGACCATGGAAGAAAAGGGAAAACATATTTTCATACCTTTAACAGCCCTTTGCCCTTACTCTTTTGAACAAGGCATCCTGCATTTTCATTTTGCACTGGGTCCCAAAAATTATGTAACAGGCCCTGCATAATACTTTCATTACTAGCTTGTAATTGGCTACTTACTTGCTTAATTCCTACCAGATTCGCCCACTGCTGAACACATAGTAGGCCGGAAGGAAATGTCAAACAAAAACAAATCTAGACATAGGTAAGAAGAGACCTTATTTAAAAGGATCATTGTGACTGGAGGAAAGGGACTATTGCAGTAGAGAATGCTCTGACCATAGGATCTGCAATGGTCTTTATAAGAAGAGATCTGGACACAGACATGCACTCACAGAGAAAAGACCTTGTGAGGACACAGAGAGAAGGCAGCCGTCCACAAGCCGAAGAGAGAGGCCTCAGAAGACACCGAACTTGCCAACCTCTTGATCTTGGACTTCTTGTCTCTAGAACTGTGGGAAAATAAATTTCTATTGTTTGAGCCACAAAGGCTGTGCTATTTTTTTATGGCAGCTCTAACTAACTAATACAATCTTCTTATTTTTGAGATACTTTATATATTCTGTTTATATCCCTTCTCAGATGTACATATTACAAATATTCACTATTTGACTGAATTGCCATTTCACTTTTTAAATGATGTCTATCAAAGAATAGAAGTCTTTAACTTTCAGGAAGTCAAATCATTTAGTTCTTTTATGTTGTGGTTTGTGCTATTTGCAATCATTCCCAACTACTCCCTCTGCCTCAGCAGTCCCCAACCTTTTTGGCACCAGGGACCGGTTTCGTGGAAGACAATTTTTCCACGGAGAGGGGTGGGAGTGAGGGGTGGGCAGGGTGGAGGGGGGATGGTTTCAGGATGATTCAAGCGCATTACATTTATTGTGCACTTTATTTCTATTACTATTACACTGTAATATATAATGAAATAATTATACAATTCACCATAATGCAGAATCAGTGGGAGCCCTGAGCTTGTTTTGCTGCAACTAGATGGTCCCATCTGGGGGTGATGGGGACAGTGACACCCGAAGTGTGTTGCTTATGTCCAGTCTACTCCGTGATCTCGTTTTGGTCCCTGTCACTGCAGAAAACCCTGCTTCACAAAGACAGGATGTTGGAAATGCAAGCAGGCTTTTCCGTGCTTTTGTGGCAATCTCAGGATATTCCACCTTGACTTTGATCCAGAACATATGGAGATTTGAAGTTGTCTCAAACATACTTTTAAGGCCACTGTCATTTGCGATCTCAAGCAGTTGATCCTCTTCTAGCATGGACAAAGTCAATTCACCTGGCTTATTCACAAATGGGTCACGGATCCATTCCTTCCCAGTTCAGGGGTCTTTTGTGGTTGGGAAGTAATGCTCAAACTCTTGAAAGCTGAGATAAGTGAGCAGTTTTGAAGGTTTCATGACTTCCTTGGATAGCCAGTAACCACATATTAAACAAAGTGGGCTTGGAGAATGTAAATCACCTGTTGCAATGAACCTGTAGTTTAAGTAGGACTCTTGGTATTTTCTTTTAAATGCAGCTTTCTTTTTGTGGGCAGTCTTAGAGTCTTCTGCTGTCTCATCATTGGGTCTTTCCCCTTTTCAAAGAAGCTCTCCAGAGACATTTGTTTTTTACTCATTTTGGCTAGGGTTAGCTTGTGCGCTTACCAAAACTGTGACTGAGACAAGTGCACAGTGTGGGAAAGAGGCATGGACAGAGGTGGTAAACAAAATAACGGGCGGGCCATGAATAGACTGAAATAAGTGTCGGATTCTGACTTAAAGTCTGCCACCAGATGCAGCTCTACAATTGAAGTACATCAACTCACTTGCCAATATAAAGCCTGCCACCAGATGCAGCTTAATTGTCACTTGACAATCACTGACAGGGTTTTTTGTTTTTTTTTTAACATCTTTATTGCAGTATAATTGTTTTACAATGGTGTGTTAGTTTCTGCTGTATAACAAAGTGAATCAGCTATACATAAACATATATATCTCCTCCCTGTAGCATCTCCCTCCCACCCTCCCTATCCCACTCCTCTAGGTGGTCACAAAGAACCGAGCTGATCTCCCTGTGCTGTGCGGCTGCTTCCCACTAGCTATCTATTTTACATTTGGTACTATATATATGTCCAAGCCACTCTCTCACTTCGTCCCAGCTTACCCTTCCCCGTCCCCATGTCCTCAAGTCCAATCTCTACATCAGCATCTTTATTCCTGTCCTGCCCCTAGGTTCTTCAGAACCTTTTTTTTTTTTAGATTCCATATATATGTGTTAGCATAAGGTATTTGTTTTTCTCTTTCTGACTTACTTCACTCTGTATGACAGTCTCTAGGTCCATTCACCTCACTAGAAATAACTCAATTTTGTTGCTTTTTATGGCTGATTAATATTCCATTGTATATATGTGCCACATCTTCTTTATCCATTCATCTGTCGATGGACATTTAGGTTGCTTCCATGTCCTGGCTGTTGTAAATAGAGCTGCAATGAACAGTGTGGTACATGACTCTTTTTGAATTATGGTTTTCTCAGGGTATAGGCCCAGTAGTGGGATTGCTGGGTCATATGGTAGTTCTATTTTTAGTTTTTTAAGGAACCTCCATACTGTTCTCCATAGTGACTGTATCAATTTACATTCCCACCAACAGTGCAAGAGGGTTCCCTTTTCTCCACACCCATTCCAGAATTTATTGTTGGTAGATTTTTTGATGATGGCCATTCTGACCAGTGTGAGGTGATACCTTATTGTAGTTTTGATTTGCATTTCTCTAATGATTAGTGATGTTGAGCATCCTTTCATGTGTTTGTTGACAATCTGTATATCTTCTTTGGAGAAATGTTTATTTAGGTCTTCTGCCTATTTTTGGATTGGGTTGTTTGTCTTTTTGATATTGAGCTGCATGAGCTGCTTGTATATTTTGGAGATTAATCCTTTGTCAGTTGCTTCATTTGCAAATATTTTCTCCCATTCTGAGGGTTGTCTTTTCATCTTATTTATGGTTTCCTTTGCTGTGCAAAAGCCTTTAAGTTTCATTAGGTCCCATTTGTTTCTTTTTGTTTTTATTTCCATTTCTCTAGAAGGTGGATCAAAAAGGATCTTGCTGTGATGTATGTCATAGAATATTCTGCCTACGTTTTCCTCTAAGAGTTTTATAGTGTCTGGCCTTACATTTAGGTCTTTAATCCATTTTGAGTTTATTTTTGTGTATGGTGTTAGGGAGTGTTCTAATTTCATTCTTTTGCACGTACCTGTCCAGTTTTCCCAGCACCACTTATTGAAGAGGCTGTCTTTTCTCCATTGTATATGCTTGCCTTCTTTACCAAAGATAATGTAACCATATGTGTATGGGTTTATCTCTGGGCTTTCTATCCTGTTCCATTGATCTATATTTCTGTTTTTGTGCCAGTACCATACTGTCTTGATTACTGTAGCTTTGTAGTATAGTCTGAAGTCAGGGAGCCTCATTCCTCCAGCTCCATTTTTCTTTCTCAAGATTGCTTTGGCTATTCGGGGTCTTTTGTGTTTCCATACAAATTGTGAAATTCTTTGTTCTAGTTCTGTGAAAAATGCCATTGGTAGTTTGATAGGGATTGCATTGAATCAGTAGATTGCTTTGGGTAGGATAGCCATTTTCACGATGTTGATTCTTCCAATCCAAGAACATGGTATATCTCTCCATCTGTTTGTATCATCTTTAATTTCTTTCATCAGTGTCTTATAGTTTTCTGCATACAGATCTTTTGTCTCCTTAGGTAGGTTTATTCCTAGGTATTTTATTCTTTTTGTTGCAATGGTAAATGGGAGTGTTTCCTTAATTTCTCTTTCAGATTTTTCATCATTAGAGTATAGGAACGCAAGAGATTTCTGTGCATTAATTTTATATCCTGCTACTATACTAAATTCATTAATTAGCTGTAGTAGTTTTGTGGTAGCATCTTTGGAATTCTCTATGTATAGTATCATGTCATCTGCAAACAGTGACAGTTTTACTTCTTCCTTGCCAATTCGGATTCCTTTTATTTTTTTCTTCTCTGATTGCTGTGGCTAAAACTTCCAAAACTATGTTGAATAATAGTGGTGAGAGTGGGCAACCTTGTCTTGTTCCTGATCTTAGTGGAAATGGTTTCCGTTTTTCACCATTGGGAACGATGTTGGCCATGGGTTTGTCATATATGGCCTTTATTATGTTGAGGTAAGTTCCCTCTATGCCTACTTTCTGGGGAGTTTTTATCATAAATGGGTGTTGAATTTTGTCAAAAGCTTTTTCTGCATCTATTGAGATGATCATATGGTTTTTCTCCTTCAGTTTGCTAATATGGTTTATCACACTGACTGATTTGCATATATTGAAGAATCCTTGCATTCCTGGGATAAACCCCACTTGATCACAGTATATGATCCTTTTAATGTTCTGTTCAATTCTGTTTGCTAGTATTTTGTTGAGGATTTTTGCATCTATGTTCATCAGTGATATTGGTCTGCAGTTTTCTTTTTTTGTGACATCTTTATCTGGTTTTGGTATCAGGGTGATAGTGGCCGCATAGAATTAGTTTGGGAGTGTTCCTCCCTCTGCTATATTTTGGAAGAGTTTGAGAAGGATAGGTGTTAGCTCTTCTCTAAATGTTTGATAGAATGTGCCTGTGAAGCCATCTGGTCCTGGACTTTTGTTTGTTGGAAGATTTTTAATCACAGTTTCAATTTCAGTGCTTGTGACTGGTCTGTTTATATTCTCTATTTCTTCCTGGTTCAGTCTCGGGAGGTTGTGCTTTTCTAAGAATGTGTCCATTTCTTCCAGGTTGTCCATTTTGTTGGCATATAGTTGCTTGTAGTAATCTCTCATGATCCTTTGTATTTCTGCAGTGTCAGTTGTTACTTCTCGTTTTTCATTTCTAATTTTATTGATTTGAGTCTTCTCCCTTTTATTTTTTGATGAGTCTGGCTAGTGGTTTATCAATTTTGTTTATCGTCTCAAAGAACCAGCTTTCAGTTTTATTGATCTTTGCTATTGTTTCCTTCATTTCTTTTTCATTTATTTCTGATCTGATATTTATGATTTCTTTCCTTCTGCTAACTTTGGGGTTTTCTGTTCTTCTTTCTCTAATTTCTTTAGGTGTAAGGTTAGGTTGTTTATTTGAGATGTTTGTTGTTTCTTGAGGTAGGATTGTATTGCTAGAAACTTCCCTCTTAGAACTGCCTTTGCTGCATCCCATAGGTTTTGAGTCATCGTGTTTTCATTGTCATTTGTTTCTAGGCATTTTTTTATTGCCCCTTTGATTTCTTCAGTGATCTCTTGGTTATTTAGTAGTGTATTGTTTAGTCTCCATGTGTTTGTATTTTTTACAGATTTTTTCCTGTAATTGATATCTAGTGGCATAGCATTGTGGTCGGAAAAGATAGTTGATACAATTTCAATTTTCTTAAATTTACCAAGGTTTGATTTGTGACCCAAGATATGATCTATCCTGGAGGATGTTCCATGAGCACATGCGAAGAAAGTATATTCTGTTGTTTTTGAATGGAATGTCCTGTAACTATCAATTAAGTCCATCTTGTTTAATGTGTCATTTAAAGCTTGTGTTTCCTTATTTATTTTCATTTTGGATGATCTGTCCATTGGTGAAAGTGGGGGTTTAAAGTCCCCTACTATTATTGTATCACTGTTGATTTCTCCTTTTATGGCTGTTAGCATTTGCCTTATGTATTGAGGTGCTCCTATGTTGGGTGCATAATTATTTACAGTTGCTATATCTTCTTCTTGGATTGGTCCCTTGATCATTATGTAGTGTCCTTGTCTCTTGTAATAGTCTTCATTTTAAAGCGTATTTTGTCTGATATGAGAATTGCTACTCCAGCTTTCTTTTGATTTCCATTTGCATGGAATATCTTTTTCATCCCCTCACTTTCAGTCTGTGTCCCTAGGTCTGAAGTGGGCCTCTCGTAGACAGCATATATATGGGTCTTGTTTTTGTATCCATTCAGCCAGTCTATGTCTTTTGGTTGGAGCATTTAATCCATTTACATTTAAGGTAGTTATCAATATGTGTGTTCCTATTACCGTTTTCTTAATTGTTTGGGGTTTGTTTTTGTAGGTCTTTTCCTTCTCTTGTGTTTCCTGCCTAGAGAAGTTCCTTTAGCATTTGTTGTAAAGCTGGTTTGGTGGTGCTGAATTCTCTTAGCTTTTGCTTGTCTGTAAAGGTTTTAATTTCTCCGTTGAATGTGAATGAGATCCTTGCTGGGTAGAGTAATATTGGTTGTTGTTTTTTCCCTTTCATCACTTTAAATATGTCCTCACACTCCCTTCTGGCTTGCAGAGTTTCTGCTGAAAGATCAGCTGTTAACCTTATGGGGATTCCCTTGTATGTTGTTTTTCCCTTGCTGATTTTAATATTTTTTCTTTGTATTTAATTTTTGATAGTTTGATTAATATGTGTCTTGGCGTGTTTCTCCTTGGATATATCATGTATGGGACTCTCTGTGCTTCCTGGACTTGATTAACTATTTCCTTTCTCATGTTAGGGAATTTTTCAACTATAATCTCTTCAAATATTTTCTCAGTCCCTTTTCTTTTCTCTTCTTCTTCTGGGACCCCTATAATTCAAATGTTGGTGTGTTCACTGTTGTTCCAGAGGTCTGTGAGACTGTCGTCAATTATTTTCATTCCTTTCTCTTTATTTTGCTCTGCGGTAGTTACTTCCACTGTTTTATCTTCCAGGTCACTTATCCATTCTTTTGCCTCAGTTATTCTGCTATTGATTCCTTCTAGAGAATTTTTAATTTCATTTATTGTGTCATTCATCATTGTTTGTTTGCTGTTTTTCTTCTAGGTGTTTGTTAAACGTTTCTTGAATTTTCTCCATTCTATTTCTAAGATTTTGGATCATCTTTACTATCATTATTCTGAATTTTTTTTCAGGTAGACTGTCTATTTTCTCTTCATTTGTTTGGTCTCGTGGGTTTTTACCTTGCTCCTTCATCTGCTGCATATTTCTCTGTCTTCTCATTTTGTTTAACTTACCGTGTTTGGGGTCTCCTTTTCCCAAGCTGCAGGCTCGTAGTTCTCGTTGTTTTTGGTGTCTGCCCACAGTGGGTGAGGTTGGTTCAGTGGGTTGTGTAGGCTTCCTCATGGAGGGGACTGGTGTCTGTGTTCTGGTGGATGAGCTCGATCTTGTCTTTCTGGTGAGCAGGACCACATCCGGTGGTGTGTTTTGGGGTGTCTGTGAATTTACTATGATTTTAGGCAGCCTCTCTGCTAATGGGTTGTGTTCCTGTCTTGCTAGTTGTTTGGCATAGGGTGTCCAGCACTGTAGCTTGCTGATTGTTGAGTGGAGCTGGGTCTTTGCGTTGAGATGGAGATCTCTGAGAGAGCTTTTTCTGTTTGATATTTCATGGGGCTGGGAGGTCTCTGGTGGACCAATGTCCTGCACTCGGATGTCCTGCGTCAGAGGCTCAGGCCTGACACCCAGCCAGAGCACCAAGGCCCTGTCAGCCACACGGCTCAGAAGAAAAGGGAGGGAAAGAAAGAAAGAAGAGAGCAACCAAACCAAAAAACAAATCCACCAATGATAACAAGCGCTAAAAACTATACTAAAAAACAAACAGAAAAAACGGACAGACAGACCACTGGACAAATGGTAAAAGCAAAGCTGTACAGACAAAATCACACAAACAAGCATACACATACACACTCACAAAAGGAGAAAAAGGAAAAATATATATAAAAAAAGAAAAGGAAGAGAGCAACTAAATCAATAAATAAATCTACCAAGCTCTAAATTCTAAACTAAGATAAACATACAACCAGAAACAAATTAGATGCAGAAAGCAAACCCCAAGTCTACAGTTGCTCCCAAAGTCCACCACCTCAATTTTGGGATGATTCATAGTCTATTCAGGTATTCCACAGATGCAGGTACATCAAGTTGCTTGTGGATATTTAATCTGCTGCTCCTGAGGGTGCTGGGAGAGATTTCCCTTTCTCTTCTTTGTTCGAACAGCTCCTGGGGTTCAGCTTTGGATTTGGCCCCGCCTCTGTGTGTAGGTCGCCTGAGGGCATCTGTTCCCTGCCCAGACAGGATGGGGTTAAAGTAGCAGCTGATTAGGTGACTCTGGCTCACTCAGGCGGGGGGAGGGAGGGGTACGGGATGCAGGGTGAGCCTGCAGCGACAGAGGCCAGCGTGATGTTGCAACAGCCTGAGATATGACGTGTATTCTCCCGCAGAAGTTGTCCCTGGATCACGGGACCCTGGCAGTGGCAGGCTGCACAGGCTCCCAGGAGGGGAAGTGTGGATAGTGACCTGTGCTTGTGCACAGGCTTCTTCATGGCTGTAGCAGCAGCCTTAGCATTTCATGCCCGTCTCTGGGGTCCGCGCTGATAGCCGCGGCTCACGCCTGTCTCTGGAGCTCATTTAGACGGTACTTTGAATCCCCTCTCCTCGTGCACCCCAAAACAATGGTCTCTTGCCTCTTAGGAAGTTCCAGACTTGTTCCCAGACTCCCTCCTGGCTAGCTGTGGTGCACTAGCCCCCTTCAGGCTGTGTTCATGCATCCAACCCCAGTCCTCTCCCTGGGACATGAACTCCGAAGCCCAAGCCTCAGCTCCCAGGCTCCACCCGCCCTAGCAGGTGAGCAGACAAGCCCGTCAGGCTGGTGAGTGCTGCTCGGCACCAATCCTCTGTGCAGGAATCTCTCCGCTTTGCCCTCCGCACCCCTGTTGCTGCACTCTCCTCTGTGGCTCCAAAGCTTCCCCACCACCCACCTGCTGTTTCCACCAGTGAAGGGGCTTCCTAGTGTGTGGAAACTTTTCCTCCTTCACAGCTTCCTCCCAGAGGTGCAGGTCCCATCCCTATTCTTTTGTCTCTGTTTTTTCTTTTTTCTTTTGCCCTACCCAGGTACGTGGGGAGTTTCTTGCCTTTTGGGAAGTCTGAGGTCTTCTGCCAGCGTTCAGGACATGTTCTGTAGTAGCTGTACCTCATGTAGATGTATTTTTGATGTATTTGTGGGGAGGAAGGCGATCTCCACGTCTTACTCTCCGCCATCTTGAAGCTCCAGTCACTGATGGGTTTTGTATTTTTTTAAATAAATTTATTTATTTATTTATTTATGGCTATGTTGGGTCTTCATTGCTGCTCACGGGCTTTCTCTAGTTGCAGAGAGCGGGGGCTACTCTTCATTGCAGTATGAGGGCTTCTCATTGCAGGGTCTTCTCTTGTTGAGGATCACGGGCCCTAGGCACACAGGCTTCAGTAGTTGTGGCACGCAGTCTCGGTAGTTGTGGCATGTGGGCTCTAGAGTGCAGGCTCAGTAGTTGTGGTGTATGGGTTTAGTTGCTCTGCGGCATGTGGGATCTTCCCAGGGATCGAACCCATGTCCCTTGCATTGGCAGGTGGATTGTTAACCACTGCACCCCCAGGGAAGTTCCCACTGATAAGTTTTTTTTTTTTTTTTAAGATTTGCCTGTTTCTTTTTTATTTATTTATTTATTTTAAAAATTTATTTATTTATGGCTGTGTTGGGTCTTCATTTCTGTGCGAGGGCTTTCTCCAGCTGTGGCAAGCGGGGGCCACTCTTCATCGCGGTGTGTGGGCCTCTCACCATTGCAGCCTCTCTTGTTGCGGAGCACAGGCTCCAGACGCGCAGGCTCAGTAACTGTGGCTCATGGATCTTCCCAGACCAGGGCTCGAACCCGTGTCCCCCGCATTGGCAGGCAGATTCTCAACCACTGCGCCACCAGGGAAGCCCCTGATAAGGTTTTAATATGAGTCTGAAAGCGATTGACTTATTATGGTCTCTGTGCAGTCAACCCTCTCTGTTATGATAATCTGTATTTGCAGCCGCTCCCCAGCACGCTAGCATCACTGACTCAGCTCCTCATCAGATCATCAGGCATTAGATTATCATAAGGAATGCACAACCTAGATCCCTTGCATGTGCAGTTCACAGTAGGGTTCGCACTCTTATAAGAATCTAATGCCACCGCTGATCTGACAGGAGGTGGAGCTCAGGCGGTAATGCGAGCAATGGGGAGCGGCTGTAAATACAGAGGAAGCTTTGCTCACTGGCCCGCCGCTCATCTCCTGCTGTGAGGCCTGGTTCCACAGCCCAGTACTGGTCCATGGCCCGGGGGTTGGGGACCCCTGATCTGCCGCATTCTAACATCCAAGGTCCAATCAGGAGACAAAAACCATATCAGTTATTTAAACGGAAAAGTTTAGTATAAACGACTGTAAAGTAGTAAAATGTAGTGAGCTACTAAAGGAGATAAAAGAGGATTCTAAGAGGTACAGAAATGGTACCTGCAGATAGCAGCTACCACCTTTAATGTTAATGGAAAGTGATTAAGGAAGGAAAATTCAAAATTTAGAGGACTCCCACACCAAGGTTGAGATGCATACCTCCAAGGAGATGTGTGGCTGTCACAGGAACCTTCAACTTTCTGGTGGCAACGGAACTACTACAGGACATGAGCCACAGCAGCCCCACCACCGGGTGACAGAGAACTTGATGGAGGGCACAGACCTCAGCTGGTCAACAGGACTCACTGACCACAGCTCAGGTCTCAAGATGTGGACTTGTTAGTCAAAATGCTCCTAGCAAGGGAGTGAGGAAAGAGAAGGGAAAGGAACTCAGGACCAAGAAGACTGAGAAGGAGCCAGACAGGTAAGAGGAAAAGGTATTATGGAGGGCATTATGCTAAGTGAAATAAGTCAGACAGAGAAAGACAAATACTCTATGATATCACTTATATGTGGAATCCAAAAAAATACAATAAACTCGTAAATATAACAAAAAGGAAATAGACTCAGGTACAGAGAACAAACTAGTGGTTTCCAATGGGGAGAGGGAAGAGGGGAAGGGCAAGAGAGGGGTATGGGATTAAACTGGGATTATACAAACTACTATGGGATTATACAAACTACTATGTATAAAATAAATAAGCTACAAGGATATTGTACAACACATGAATGTAGCCAATATTTTATAATAACTATAAATGGAGTATAACCTTTAAAAATTGTGAAACACTATGTTGTACACCTCTAACTTATATGATATTGTGCATCAACGATATCTCAAAAAAATAAAATAAAAAGGAGTCAGACAGGTAAGAGGAAAAACAGAAAAGTGGGAGGTAACAGAATCTGAGAGTCAATGTCTGATGCTGCTAAGAGAACTGTCTCAACACCAGCTTTTTGTATTTGCAAGTTTCCTCTATGAGGTTTTTTCTTCTAACCCATCTTCATATAATCCTACTTAACATTTATACCTTTCAATATCAATTTAGATATCTCCTCTTCTGGGTGCCTTCTCAAATCTGCCCCTTAAACACATGGTTATGTGCGCCTTTGGTTGCTAAATGCATTTGCACTTATCCTTGTGATAAAATTTAAGCTCCTTAAACTATGAGATTATGTTTTATTCCTCGCCGTATCTCCAGATCATAACATGCTTCTCAGTGCATTGTTAGCATTTCAGCATTTGATAAATTTTTTTTTAATCTTAATAAATTGCTCTTTTCTCTGTCCCAAATCACTTTTGTTATACTTCCGTCAAGGCACTTATTACCTATTATTATTTTTGTATGTTATTTCCTCTCCCCAAGAAACCATTAGCTCCTACTACTATGATTGACAAGCAGTGTATTGCACAGAGTAAGCATTTTCTAAATATTTGCTGTATAAAATGTCACCAAACTCATAAAGTGATTAAACTACAGTAAGACTGTTTCCGGATTGGCTTTTGAACTGTGTCTGAAGACATTTCCTTTTATAACTTTATCAGGAGGCATGCAAGAACCTGGGGGAGTACTGTTTTACACTCATTTGACTACAAGAAGCAAATTAGCTTAAATGGAAAGGGGGGGAGTTTCTTCCTATTAGGAGTAGGACTGCTGTGGAAACTCTGGAGTGAGCTGGAATCAGGCCCTTCATTGCGGGCAAGAGCATTCTCTGTCCCTACCCTCCTGCACATCCTCTGCTTCCATCCTCCCGTTCACAGTGGCCTTTCATTCATTCCTTCATCCTTTTCTTCCTTTTTTTTCTTTCCTGATAACAATGGTGGAATCACGAGGCAAGGGAGGGAAATGCTGTTGAAAAGCATTCCTGGGAATTCCTTCCCTGGAGGTCCGGTTGTTAGGACTCCGAGCTTCCAGTGCAGGGGGTGAGGGTTGGATCCCCGGAGGGTTGGATCCCCAGGAGGGAAACTAAGATCCCACAAGCCACGAGGCCAAAAAAAACAAAAAACAAAAACCTTTCCCTAAGGTTGGCAATGGCCTCCTACAGCTCCAGAATTTACAGATCCTCCATTCAAGAGAGGTTCCAAACTGAGGTTGAATTATTTCATCCAGCCCCACACTGAGAGTGAAGGGACTCTGATTTACCCAGTGTGTGTCAAGTGCCTACTCCTGGTCCACTCAACTGTAGGGTCTTGCAGCAAAAGCCTGGCTAAGAGTTATCCCTGTAACTGCAGCAATGGATCAGCAGGGGATAGAGGTTAGGAAGGATAGGAAACTAAAGAACTAGACAGAAAGAACCTACTACATTATCCACTACACAACCCACCCAGGTCAGAGTTTAAGAGGAGGAAACCATGTCTCGGGGGGAGGAAGGATCCTAAACAACTATAGGGTTGGCCCTAGATTTAATAGTCAGCAATCCAATGTAGGTAGTGTAGGGTCAGGTTTGATGTGACTCGGTGGACACGAAGGGCCTAGATCTCATCCCTACTCACATCAGATACGGCCACTTATGGGGCAGAGGCTCTTTCAGCAGCTCCTTCGGCAGCTCCCATCTTGCTCAGTTATGTCTGACCAATTGGTGAAGGCTGGCCTGCAGGTGAAGGCACTGGGGCTGGGGACAATGGAGGCTTATGATTTCTAGTGTGTTCTGCATCTAGCAGCATATCATTATCCAAACTGACCACTTTGAAAGGCAGCATCTTTTTATGTAGCTAAATATGTTCTCGTAAGTATGAAAAAAATTATTTTCATTATAGTTTATCACATCTCATACCACTTGTCCTATATTTATTATAGGAGAGGATGACGTTGAGCAAGCTGTATATTTAATGTTTCATTTGTTTTACTAATGGAAAAATGACAAAGGAAATTAACCAAAAAAAAAAAAAACCCCACTGAATTTTATGGATTTGATCATCAACTCTGCTGCCTCATGTCAACTGTTAACTACTTTCTTAAAATCATATGGACTTTTAAAATCTTAACTCATAACTCATTGACCAGAAAGGGTCCCAGGGCCAACCTACCACCAAGTGAAATCTGACCATGTGTTGTGTAAAGGCAGAGCTGGAACTGCTCCAGGACTAGCACGACCCATTGTTTTTCCTCTGCTACACACATTCCCCAACCACATCTCTGCCCTAGCCCTTTACAGATGTGTTACACCTGTAAGGATTATCTGCATTTTTAAACTAAAAGAAATAAAACAATTATCAGAAATTTTAGGTGTAGGAGAAGTGAGGTTGTAGAAATAGAAATGGATGTAGGTACAGAATTTCCTGTCCTTTCAAATGAGATCGCTGGATAAACATCTTTATTTAAGTTGGTCCACGGTGTTGGAATTGTTTATGAAGTGTTTTATACTATGGAGTGTGGAGTTGAAGGAGTCTAGCAAAATTAAAGAATATTTTAATTACTTTGGTTCCGTATCATCCTAATTTGTAATCCAACACCTAAAAATTGTTCCCCTTTCTACCAAGAAATAAACCATTTTTTATCCATCTAGTTTTTTTATTTCTGTGCGTTCCTTTCAGATCAACTGCACGAAACACAAAACTGTTCTTATTAATCACGTCTCTCTAGGCACACCTACACATTGTCCACCAGATGGCAATGGAAGCCCACCAACAGCTTAAACCACAAAGGAGAAAATTAATCAAGACAAAGGGCTGGGGGGACGTTGCTTTCTCTCTTTTTTAAACCTAATTGTTAAATGGAGGAGGGTTGTTGCATTTTAGAGCCTTAGATATTGGGCTTTTTAAAAAGCCTAATTAAAAAGAAAACTTTTAGAAAGATATGTTACTGACAGTGTTTTTAGTACTCTAACTAGATTACATTTTCTGGTGATTTTTTTCAATGAAACAAAATGGTACTGAACATCACTGCTTGGGTAAAGTTTGCTAAGATATATTTTTTAAGTTCTCAGTAATCTGCTCATTGAAGTGCTTGGCTGGGGGAGGAGTAGAAAGTGGCCTTCCTCTATATTCTTGAAATCTCCTATGCTTTTTCCTCACCCAACTAAGGCACATGAGAGAACATCCTCTTAACAGACCTCATCAGCTGCTGGAAACTGCGTCGGCTACTTTTGCATTTGGATCCTGGTCTTTCAGGCAACCATCCCTTCTTCCTCTATGACTTCCCCCATGTCTCATCCCACTCACTGAATTATTGGGATAATTGTGAGCTTGGGGGGAGTTTCTTAATCATTTTGAGTTTCATATTTCTCAACCTTAGAATTATTTTTTAAATGTCTACTATTTTGTGGAAATAATATTTTAATGAACCTAAAACAATGCCTGGTTCTTGGTAGGTGCTCAAACAATAGCAACAATTATTATTTTTGCCTCCAATTTCTACCTTATTTTGAAAGTGAACATGTGACTTATTAACCATAGTGATTTGTATAGTGTTCTTATCATTTTTGCCTCATGATAAATGCAACAGAATTCTTGCAACAGAATTATGACTGTGCCTATGGTTTATGTGTGCAGGTTAACTATCAAAATTTACATATTTTATGTCTACAAAGAACTCAGGAACTCATGTATTTGCAGCCGTTACGATTTTTGGTTTCTTTAGCCTGGTAGGCTGAATACAACAACATAATACACACACACGCACACAGAAGAAATGCCACCTCAGCTCAGAGTGTGTCTCAAAGCACATATTTTCCAAACTTCAGATGAGGGGGGAGAAACTAATAGATCTCAGAACCGCTGGCTCCCCAGCTCTTAGTTATGGAGAAAGTATATGGATTATATGCTTCAGTTATGCAACTTATAGCTCCACTGGAATTTCATGGAAAACAAAATAAGAACATTTTTTGTCTTGGAAACTAGACAGGAAATCCCCACTTTACTCATATATCCTAAATCTCAGGAAATAAGAACAGCTAGGCCTAGAGATCCTTTTTGGATTAAGCTTGTTCAATCTACAACTGGGTACCATGTGATCCAGTGTCTGTGGGGAGTCTCATTAGAAGATAATGGCACTAGTTTTGATAAATAATAAAGATCTTTATTATTATAAGTTTCCTTAGAGATGTAATACAGAGGCCTTTCACTGAAAAAAGCAGAAAGGAAAGCTTCCTACAATACCTCTATATATATTTCCTCTCTCCGAAGTTCCTTACTCATGATAGCTAAAATCTCCTACTGCTCTTTTGATCCCCCAGTCCCTCAGAGGGACTTTGCTTCCACTCTGTTCACTACCTTCTTCCCACATGATGTAAAAGTGAGAAGCCATGGGTTCCAGTGTCCCTGTGCACCAGCCACACCCAGAGGACAGCTGGAGGTCCCCTGATTATTCTTCTCTTCTTGGTAAGAAGCATGTGGCATCCCCTAGAATGTGTATTTCTCTTTTCCTGAATGTTTGCCTACATTCCCTACCTTGTTATATTTAAAAGGAGAAAATTTCATGGGAGAAATTCTTGTTTAAAATAACTCTCTCTTGTACCAAGTTTCCTGTAGCTTAAGCCCTATAATATTATATGCTTGCTAGCATGTGATAAGGACTATTTTAGTCTATTACACAGCAACTGTGCATAGGAATCTACTCGATTTCTACTTTTCATTAGTGAAGAAGAAGGCTATTATAAGAAAAAAAACCCACCTTTTTGAAAGAGTCTGTGAACCAAGAAAGTAAAGAAACTCTACTTCGATACCTGAATATAATATAGAGGAAAGGAAGGACCTCACAGGAAGGACATTGTTTAGTTTACTAGGGCTGCCATGACATAATACCACAGACTGGGTAACTTAAAACAGTAAAAATTAATTTTCTCATAGTTCTGGAAACTAGATGTCCAAGATCAAGGTTTCAGCAGGGTGGGTTTCTTTTGAGGCCTCTCTCCTTGGTTTGCAGATAGTATCCTCTCTCTGTGTGTCCTCACATGATCTTTCCTCTTCTTATAAGGACACCAGCCAGATTGGATTCGGGCCCATTCATATGACCTCATTTTACCTTAATTACCTCTTTAAAGGTCCTATCTCCAAATACAGTCACATTCTGAGTTATCAGGGGTTAGAACTTCAACATATGAATTATGAGGGGATGCAATTTAGCCCATGACAGAGATTTAAATTTTACTGGAATTAGAGTTGGATATGCCTTTGAAGACTTTAAGCATATTAATAAAAGTTTTTTAATTACTGAAAATATCAAAGTAAATGAAATCCAAATGACAAATAGAATGACAGGCTATGGAATCTGGAATTAGGAGAAAGTAGCTAAACCTCCCTCCCAGTGTGGGGATACCTTCTCCAGGATTCCCAGGATTTGTGCTTGAAAGTATTTCATGTATCAAAAGTCAACTCATTTGTCCTTGTTCTGACATCTGAAGCAACAGACTTACCACTCTTCAGAAGAAAGCTTTCAAATATTTTAGGAAGTTCATCATTTTGCCTAGTCTTGTCTTCTCTAGTCCAAACCCCCCAAATTCCTGGACATTTTTTATATGGCAAGCTTTTTAGACATCTTGCCGTCATAGTGTTTTTTAAAAGTATGTCTCTCTAAATGAATTGGTATCTTCGACATGTTTTTAATCTGGCATTTTTTGAATAGGGAATTGTGTTTCACACAATTGACTTTTTTCACGTAATTGAAGTTTATCCTTTCAAGTAGTAACAGATAAATTAACTTAATCTTCTGTAAAACAGAAACACTCCTTCTTATGATATTTTAACTTACAAAGTTTCATTAAAAAAAAATCAGTCTTTTTTTTTTTAAAATACAGAGCAACAGTATATCAACTTTACCTGCTTCCAGCAGATGGCACTAAAGATTGTACAAAGTAATTTTCATCTAGGGTAGAGCTTCCCAGTCCTTTCATGTCATAGCAGAGCTGGAAAATAAGAGCATTTTTGCTGGATAAGTAAACAGTGTGTTGCAGCCGAAGAAGAGGAGCATAGGGATCACCTAAAGGCCCCCTCTGGTTCTGAACTGTGTTGCTTCTACATTCAGATGTTGAAGCCCTAACCACCACCATCCCTCACGTGCCTGTAATGGAAACAGGGTCTTTGAGGAGGTGATTAAGGTTAAATGAGGTCAGAAGGGTGGAACCGTGATCTGATAGAACTGGTGCCCCTGTAAGAAGAAGGGAAGTCCCTGGTGGCGCAGTGATTGAGAATCTGCCTGCCAACGTGGGGGACATGGGTTCGATCCCTGGTCCAGGAAGATCCCACACGACGCGGAGCACTAAGCCGCGGCCTGCGCTCTAGAGCCTGCGAGCCACAACTACTGAGCCCGTGAGCCACAGCTACTGAAGCCCGCCTGCCTAGAGCCCGTGCTCTGCAACAAGAGAAGCCACCGCAATGAGAAGCCCACGCACCACAACGAAGAGTAGCCTCTGCCCGCCGCAACTAGAGAAAAGACCGCGCGCAGCAATGAAGACCCAACACAGCCAACAATAAATAATGAATAAAAATTAAAAAAAACAACAGAAGAGACACCAGAGAGATAGCTCTCCCCTCACCGTGTGAGAACACAATGAGAAGGTGGAGGTCTGCAAGCCAGGAAGAGGGCTCTCACCAGAACCTGACCGTGCTGGCACCCTGATCTCAGACTTCCAGCTTCCAGAACTGTGAGAAAATAAATTTCTGTTGTTTAAGCTACCCAGGCTATGGTATTTTGTTATCCTGAGCTAACACACCATCTTTCTACAACAAACAATAACCAGCAAGAGGAAAAGTAATTGGCAAAATGGAAACATTGTTGAACGGGTGGTAAGATGATCAGTGTCAACATCGGGCACCCATTAACCCATTAGGAGGTGTTTCAGTATCTTAAAGGCCTAAGAAAGTACTGCTGCTGTAGAAAGCCAGGGAAATTCCAGACCCATTTTAATCTGTACCTCATCAACAGGAATGGGGGGAATACACTATAGCTACTAAGACGTTCCCTTTGGATTGCAAAGAGGGGCATTCCTTTCCTCAGTGGACTTTCAAATGTAAATGAAAAGATGCCCTTTGGAACCTTGCTGCTCAAAGTGTGGTCCAGGACCAGAAGCAGCAGCACCACCTGTGAGCTGGCCGGAGTTTCAGAATCTCAGGCCTTCCCCAACCTACCAAATCAGAATTTGCATTTTAACAAGATCCTCAGGTGATCCATAGGCACATTAAATTTTGAGAAGCATCACTTTACATCTTATATCAGCAAAAAAAAAAGAGAAGTGTAAGCTTGGTTCTAAAGCTTCACAGAAGCTCACTTTTGGGAATTCCCAAAAGTGGCAGTCCAGTGGTTAGGACTCTAAGCTTCCACAGCTGGGGGCCTGGGTTCAATCCCTGGTCAGGGAACTAAGATCCTGCAAGCTGTGTGGCACAGCCAGAAAAAAAAAAGGAAAAAGGGGGGGGGGGAAAAAAAGCTCACTTTTCTGTTTGGTGGAAATACATTTCTGGCCTAGGAGAGTTTACCCTGGATTTGTGAATATTGGGACTTATGAACAAGGAGCTTTGGGAACCTAACCTGTTCATATGTAAAAGAGTTTATAAGGTTCTAAAAATGGGTTGTATATCCCTGCTGTCAATGCCCTTCAGAATACCAGGTTAGAAATTCTCAGATGGTAGAGACCTGTGGGCTATGTTTATCATATTCTCAGTGGACTATATAGGGTTGTTCAATTTAACTAATTGCCTCAGACTACTGTGCATTTAAGTTCTTCCATTTTTTCAATATTCTAATGGTGATTGCTGCTCTCACTGTGCCTATATCAACAGTGTTTCCTTCTCCTGCCTCGTGATTCATTGTTTCTAACCTGCTGGGGGCTGGATAAGTGGATAACTGCAGAAATTACGGTATAGCTAAAATAATAGCCAAATATTCTAAGTGAGAACTTGAGAGAATTTTCTATAAGTGCACTTTTGCACATAGGCTGACTATGTGGTAATTATTTGCCTAAAAATCCCACCTTTTTTTTTTTTTTTCTTTTAGGATCTTAGTTTGTCTTAGACAGTTGAGACTTAAATGATAGTTAAATTACATCAACATAAGTGATCAAAAGATATGAACATCAGTGAAATTATTTCTTCCCATCATAATATGTCTTGGAACTCAACTTAGAATGCCCTAATCAGGGGTCCCCAACTCCCGGGCCACGGACCAGTACCGGTCCACGGCCTGTTAGGAATTGGGCCGCACAGCAGGAGGTGAGTGGTGGGTGAGCGAGCAAAGCTTCATCTGCAGCTGCCCATCCCTCCCCATCCCTCCCCATCACTCGCATTACCGCCTGAACCATCCCCCATCCCCCCCCCCCCCGCCCTGTCTGTGGAAAAACTATCTTCCACGAAACTGGTCCCTGGTGCCAAAAAGGTTGGGGACAGCTGGCCCTAATGAAAAGAGGAAACAAAGATTCACAAGGAACATGAGAAAAAATAACACAAGTTTGTAGAAAAAAAATCAAGAAATAAATATAAGAAAGAAGGATTATATGTAAAAGATCCTGCATAGGATCTTCAGGGACAGATTATATCCTATTAATCTTTGTATCCCCAATACCTGGCCTACTAAAAATGCAATAAATGTGTAAATAGATCAGAAAAAGGAGAGGAAAGAAGAAAATCGTGTCTTCATATTGGGAGAGGGACATCTAATAGGGAATGCCACTGAATGAGGAAAGGTATTCTACAAAGGTCACATGTGATTTAAAAACTAGAGGGAAAAAAAAAGCTGAGGAAGATAGGAAGCCAGGTACAACAGAGAAAGAACTGGATTAGCATTTTTTGAGATAAAAATAGGTGTTCATTTGTCCAAGGCTCCCACAACTTCTGTTACAGAGAATGTGAGTCCTAAATTGGGGGTGACAAATAGTGGCATGTGTGTCAGAATTTGACATTCAGCAAAAACGTCCCTCCTGCACATGTGGCAGGGCTTACTTTCAATTATAGCACTTTTCCCCATTGAACACAAACTGGGCAACAGCATTTATCTCCACATTGCATATCAAAACAATTAAGATTGACGCTACCATGTTTGACACTCCTGGAACAAAGTATCACTTCTAATGATTGGCAAAAGATTGGAGAAATGTCCTGAAGAAAAGGATCATCGTTTCCTGATGTTGAAAAGAATGAACCAATTCAGCTTAACTTTGCTATTCAAAGCAGTGGTCCTCAAATTTTCCTGTGCATCAGAAACACCAGGAAAGCTTGCTATTGGGTCGCATCTCCAGAGTTCAGTACGTCTGTGGTGGGACCTGAGAACTTGCATTTCAAACACTTTGAGATGTGCCATTCTAAATGTCACTGGAACAAATTCTAAATATGTAAAACTGAAAATCATTTGACAAGCAAAACAGTACATCATAATTAGCATAGCTTTATGAAGAAAAATGTAAATTAATCAAGTATAGTTCGTAGTGAATAGAGCAAAGATTTTGGAGCTAAACAGACTTTGGTTTGAGCTCTGGTTCTGCCATTTACAGGTTCACGATTTTTACTAAGATTACTTGAACTCTATATAAGCTTTAGTTTCCTCTGGTAAAATGGGGATGAGAAAAATATCCAACAGAGTTATTGTGAGGACTAAATGGGGGGGGAAATACATCTAAAGTGACTAGCATTGCGCCTGGTACATGGTAAGCATTCATTCAATCCTTCATCCTTTTCCTCATTTTCTTCACTGATAGCAGTCGTGGGACTTAAAGCAGTAGAGTGAAATAACATATCTTCATAAAGGTTGTAGGATCTGTCATGCAAAAGATTCTTATAAGCATGCTAGAAAATACCACGGTGAATTAGTGGACAAGTGGAAAGAGCTTAGGTGATAAAGGTTGTGGGGAAGATGGGTTAAAACAGAGTCCCGTCCTCCTTCTTTAGGAGTCTCCCCTAAAGAGACAGCGCTCAACTTCAGTCCATATACCTGTGATTAAAATGGGCTTCTTAGACCCCAAAGCAGCGGTCCCCAACCTTTTTGGCACCCGGGACCAGTTTCGTGGAAGACAATTTTTCCATGGACAAGGCAGGGGGTCGGGGGGATGGTTCAGGCGGTAATGCGAGCGATGGGGAGCGGCAGGTACCAGTCCGTGGCCCGGGGGTTGGGGACCCCTGCCCAAGAGGATACATTCCAAGGACAGAAAGCCAATTGGCTCGTTATTCCCTTACCTTTATAATAGAAGCCCTTAATACAGGGCTTTTCTCTGAGCCATTTTTCAAAGGACTTCCAGGCAGCATTGGAACCTGTAATTGTGTAATCTTCTTGATGAAGCAGAGTGTGGTCTTTTGCTTATGCGGGGGCTTAGGTTTTTGCGGAAAAGCTGGAAATGCTGTAGAAAAGTGCTTGCTCATTTTGTGTAGATGGATGATGTATTGTTGAAAATCCTAAAACTCAGAAAGTACAAACTATTACAAAAGACAATTGTGGACTGTATATTTGATGATACTAATGAATTATTTTTAATGATTTTAGGTATAATAATGGTATTGTGTTTATGTTATACATTTAGAGATACATGTTGAATACTTACTGATAAAATAATATGTCTGAAATTCATTTCAAAATAATCTCAGAAGGCACTTCCCTGGCTGTCCAGTGGTTAAGACTCCACACTTCCACTGCAGGGGACAGTGGAACTAATCCCTGGTCGGGGAATTAAGATCTCACATGCTGCGCAGCGCAGCCAAAAAGAAAAAAAGAAAAAAAATTAATCTCGGGAGGGTGGAGGTTGGTGCCAGTATAGATAAGCAAGATTAGCCCTGAATTGACAAATGTTGATGCTGGCTGATGAGTATATGATGGTCCACTATACTACTTTCTCTTACTTTGTATTTCTTTGAAATTATCTACCTAAAATGTTAAAAAATTCAAGTAGTTTTTATTAGTGGGATATTGCTTTCTAGGACAGGATTATGTTATAATATGTGTACAGTGTAATTTTCTCTAAAGATTCTGAAAAGTTACATTTAACAAAATTATTGGCTTTTAAACCTAAGAATTTGGCTTAATGCATCTTTCACATGCAGGAACTAGTATATTTTAGCTTCTGGATATCGTAATGTAAAAGTATTGTTTGGGTTGCTTATTAGTGTAGTGTATAAAATGGAAAGGAAAAATTAATCAGAATTATGGAAATAAGAATAAAGATAAATTCCAAAAACAAAAGTACAAATCCAACTACTGAAATCCTATTTGTAATTCATTTGGTGCATTAAAGCACCAAGTATCATTAATTCACGGCAGCAACTAAAGGGAAGCTTCGCATTATTCTAGGACTACAACACACTTTATGTTTGGCATAATCATTCAGTAATTAGACTTATCGCTCCAGAAATACAATCTTGCTCGATCCCATTCGGAATTCGACGCTTTTGAACAATTTCATTTCTAACAAACACAGAATGACTGTGGCATACTCAGGATTCCAAGATGGCAAAACGACTTGGGTAGTGCAGTCCCAGGGCTTTGCTTACCAGTTAGCATGCTGGGACAGGCCAGAGATTCAACGATTTCACTAGCGTAGAAACCAAGCTGAGTTCTTGCTTTGGGTGTTACAGTTTCTCTTCTGAGCATCAACAGGATGAGCCAACCCTTGGCAAAAATCAGGAGGACGATAAAGTTTGCCTTTCAGCTTCCCTTTACTCCATTTCCCCCTTTCCTTTCCCAGGGTTTAAGTCAGTGGGAAAAGTTCTCAATTCTTATTGAGATTCTGTGTTTATCATAGAGAAATGTTTCCTCTTCTTTTGCCCAGGATTATAATTCCCTACGGACAGGGAGCTTGAATGCCTATTTCCTTTAGGATTTAATATTAAGGGGGGAAACACCTCAAAATAAAAAAAAAAACACAGCCAAACCCAGGGTTCCTCTTCGGAGGGTGAGCGGGGCCAGTCCGGCCAGGCGCTGCCCTGGGCTCCGGAGGTCACCCCGCAGCTCTGGAACCCCGTCCCCGCACCGCACCGCCTGGCCCGGGCCCGCCGCGCTCTTGCCTCCGCCCCACGTGGGAGCGGGCCCAGCGCCCAGTCTATCCTGGTCCACCCCTTTCGCCCCGAGGCGACCGCAGGTCCGCCCGGGCCCGAGGTCGCAGGGCTGGCAAGGAGGCTGCCGCCCCGGGCCCCGCCTCCGGCCTGGGCGCGCCGGGCTCCGCCTGCAGGGGGCGCTGCGGCTCGCACAGTCAGCGCCTGCGGGGAGCGACCCGGGGGGTGGGAGTCCCGCGTCTCGGGGCTCGAGGCGGCGGCGGGGCAGGGCCGGGCGGGGTTCCGGCGCCCGCAGCGGCCGAACTAGGCTCCGGGGCGGAGCGCGAGCACTCCAGCCACGGTCCCGGGTGACTCCGTCGGTGACGCCGGGCGCGTTCCTTCCTCTTCCTCTCGCCGCTCCGGCTCCGCCTTCCCTTCCCTCCGCCCAACTCCCCGAAGCGGAGCCGCCGCCGCCGCCGCCGCCCGCAGCGCCGTCATGTCGGCCCCCGCCGGGTCCCCTCATCCGGCCGCCAGCTCCCGGATCCCGCCCAAGCTTGGCGGAGCCGCCGCCTCTGGAGCCGCCGCGCCCGCGGGCCCGGGCCCGGGGCCTCACCAGCAGAACGGTGAGGAGGGCGGCCGGGGCGGAGCGCGGGGCCTAGTGCTGGCTGGGCAGCCTGCGCGGCCGGATCGGGCGGGGCGGGCGGGAGGGCGGTGGGAGAGGGGGCGGCTGCCGGGGCAGGGGGTGGGGGGCGGCACGCGGCGGGGGCCGGCCCCGGGGGGTTTGGGGGGGCTGGGGGGAGGGGCGCCCCGGCGCGGGGGCCTGCCCGGGGAATCGGGGAGCAGGGCTGTCTCTGTAGTGTGACCCCGGGCCCGAAACCACGGGGGCGAGTAGGGGCCGTAGAAAGGGGGGAGACCAGACAGCGCGTGAAATCCCCTTTATCCAGCCCGGGCGCAGGGGAGTTTCCCCGGGCGACCCCTTCGCCCAGATACCCGGCGAAAAGCCGAGGCCGCCGAGTGCGTGGTCCGGGGAAGGCTGGTGTAGCCATGGAGCTGGGAGGGTTGTGCCCTTCCTGTCTCAGGAAAATTGCTGTGATTTCTGAGGCCCGGCGAGCACGCTGCCTGGAAGGGAACTTAAGTTAGTGCCCAAGTTTGTAGACAAAGGGTGTAAAGATGCAACGCAAGTGTAACTGTAACCCTGACCCAGTTCGGCCTCAAGATCTGTCATTGCTGCTGCGGCCGCTACTCGAGCGTTTGGAGTTTGCTGGTCGTGTTTGAAAGAGAGCAGGTGTCAAACGGATTTAAACGAATACTTTTAGATCTGGGTGGTTTTTTTTCCCCCCCAGCTTCACTTTCAAAAACACGAAAACGTGCCAGAGTTGGCCCTGTTTGAGGCAAGGCCTTCCTACCGGCAGCAGCCAATGCACCGTGAAAGCGCTTTCATACTAAGGTCGTGGGCTTTGGGGATGCGCGAGTTTCAGCTGAAAAATGATCGGCTCTAGGATATCCATTCCCTCATCTTGAGATTTGGAATGTTCGTGGCTGGGGCCGGGAGAGAGGGGGCCTCCCTTTATAGACGATCACATTTTAGATGAGAACTCTCGAAAGTGATGGACTGAATACTTCAGAAGAATATGTCTGGTTCTCTGTAAAAGAGAACAAGGTCTGCTGGTACTCTAAAAATGGTTGTTGGATTGACCTATTTTATCCAATCTGTGAAATGAAAACTTACTGGACTTTATAAACCAGTTCAGCCAGCATCTAATTTTTATAACTGATACTTTTCAAGCTTGCAGTTTATCGTTTATCCTGAGAACCAAAAGTTGAATTTTTTTCATAAGTCAAACGTGATGGCTTAGCCTTATCCTTTGGATCAGCCATACTTGTCAGTATTACATGCTTTACTTTCACTGGTCATTGTTTACTCTGTGGGTTTTGAATGTGAACAGAGTAGTAGGTTTTGTACTTCTGTCCTGAACATACATGAAGATATTATTTGTGAGCAGTTTTTGTTCTTGTAAACTTGATATAAATTCTTGTTTTTGTTTTGTTTTTAGAATAGCTTTGTGTGTGTGGAGGAACTAGAACACGATAATTTAGGAAGCGATCCCAAGTCTTTTAGAATATTTTAAATCCATGTTTAATAGTGATCCAAGGATTGTGTCTTGATTTTCTGAGTATGCACTGTTGTCTTAGTGTACAGTTTTTAAAGTGGCAAGTATTTACCTCAGCCTTACAAATTTTGTGAACACTCAAGGAATGGCAGGATATCAGTTGTAATCAGGCTGTTAAATATGTAAAAACAAATCAGTTAATACATTTAGAAGCCAAAAATAGATGATGCTTGATTTCTACTGTTTATAATCGTTACTTTGACATAATTCATTTCAACATCTGTTGCATGCTTGCCAGTTGGGGATTCAAGGTTAGCCTAGTAGAAAAGACAGAATCCCTGCCTTTCTCGTAAATTGACGTATTTTGGTGACATTTGAGTTGGTTATGACCTTGAGGGATTTGACAGGGATGGATAGGAGAGAAGGGCTGTCTCAAGGGCATGAACAGAAGTCTCAAAATTTAGAAACTAAGAGGCAGAAAGGGTGTTGGGTGGGAGGGAAAATGCAAGGCATTAAAGCTGAAAAGAATACCTAAAAGGGGCCAAGTTACAGAAAGGCCTTAAATGCTAAGGAATTTAGAAATTAAGATAAAGAACTAGAGTTAATTTTTGTTTGTTTGTTTTTGTAAAAGTAAGTAGCTTACGTAGGTAAATAACAAGATCAAATCTGTTTTTGTTTGTTAATCTTAGAAAAAAGTAATTTTTGCTATATGGTATTTGGCACCCATAGATAATGATTAAGCAGTCATTCGGGTTTGTGGTTGATTCTTTAGCCCCACGTAAACTAGTTTGCCTTTTAATATATCTCTGTGGAATTCCAGCATGGTGAAAAAGAAATAGGTCAGAAGTATGAGTTTGAAGCATCACAGAAGACAGAGTTGTAAAACTGGAATGGTACTTCGAGATCACTTAGTTTAGCGGTTATCAAACATTTTTAAAAACAGATTTGTTTTCCTGCAGAGCCCTGCTATAGAAATCAGAAAAAAGCAGAGCTGTTGTGGTTAAAATAGAGGTGGAGATCCAGGTGTTTTGGGAACAGAGTCTGTAAAACACCTAGTTCACTTTTCTAATTGAACAGATCCAGAAAGTTTTGGGTGGGTGTTTTTCACCAATGCCTGTCTCCTGTTCACTACTGTATATTCAGGGCCTAGAACAAGTTATAGTCTCGTTAAACATTTGTTAAATGAATTCTAATACAGTCTTCCTAGTTCCAAGTCCAATCTCTTTCTATTAACAGACTCTAATAAGTCTCTTATTAGAAACTTTGACATTGGAAAGGGTAGGGAGGCAGAAATCGGGACTTCCTTATTACTTTTACTTATTTTCTATGTTTAATTGTTAACATGCTTTCCCCCATTTATTTGAAGATAGAATTTGACATCTTTGAGTCTTTGAAATATTTCTTTTTAAACTTCCTTCCTTGGAGTTATATTTCTGTACTTCAGTTTTTCATTGAGCACCATATGGGTGGTTTAGAATTATTTGTATTTTCATAGGAAGTATTAGTTGAATATTTTTCAACTTTTACTCTGCCTTTTGAGAGTCCTTCCAAAACTGAGTCCTCAAACAATGGAAGATTGAGTGAATAATATCCTGGTAATGATGGCATAACCCCATAATTTCCCCCAATCGACTTAAATTGAAAGAGGTCTTTTTAGAATTTTGGGGGGCGGTGGGTCACCCAAATTTACCAATAAAACACTGCTTTTTAATTCTACTTTTAGGAAGCAAGTGGTGCTCATTTTCAAATGAAAATGTGTTTTCTTCCTTCCATGTGCCTTTTCCAACAATGATACTACCGGCAGTTTTATCATTTTAATTGTTAATAATGCAAGGAAGATGAGATAGTAATGGGAATTATGAGAATTCATTATGGAAGCTATAAATAAATATACCATTCACTCAGCAATACTGTCTGGTAGGTTATAGGAAACCCTTCAACTTTGAGAGCACATGCAAAATTTAAAATGATACAAATCTCCCTAGTGTGTCTAAAGTAAGTTTCTTTTGATCAGAGCAGTATCTGTGTCTCAGGTTTCTAGTCTTCCTTTCTAGCTAACCAGAAGCATCAAGGCCTCTCATGAAGATACTGCCATGGTATAATATAGCTTTCTGCGCACATAATTTCCCCCTAAGTTGATTAATAGATATCTCAAGGATCTTAAAAAATATATAAACAAGTGTCTTTTATCTGGGTTCAGTTTTTATTGTTGTTGCTGTATTGCTTTGGTTATTTTTATTGTATTTTCATTCCCATGCCACTCCCTCCCCCTCAGTTTCTGAGGTTATATCTGTACTAATTTTTGTAAATCATATTCCTTGCTACTGATCCTAGTATTTCAGCTAACTTCCATCTTTCTGATTCATCTGTAAACCCTGAAGTATTTATTAGATGCTAAAGATGTTGAAATAGAACAGATTTTGAGCCAGTCTTCAGCAGACTTTCCTAGAAATGAGAGCATCTTCACAGTCAGCACTACGTGTTAGAGCAGATCATGTTATATTCAGCTCTGGGGAAGCCACTATTATTTCCAGTAGGCTAAGCATACTCAGAATTGTCAGAAAGTGTGGGCTAGTGAAAAGGCTGTAGGCTCTGTTACAGCCCAGGGTTTTGTGGAGAAAATTACTTAACATCTCTGGACTTCAGGGGATAATAATACCTTCCTCATAGGGTTGTTGAGAAGATTACATTAAATGTGGTACTATTTTTTAAAGTACCTGGTGCTTAGCAAAATGAGACGCTTAGCAAATGAGGGTCCCCTTCATTTCATTTCCTTCAAAATACCAGGATATAAATTCTTCATGTGGCAGATAACCATGTTGAGTTTTCCTCATCACATTCCGTGGCAGCATGCAGTAGGCACTCAAGGGAGTAAGTGAACTTGGCTATTATTTTCTTACACTCCCTCCCACGAATCTGCTCTTGGAAGGTTTCCTCTAATAGACCACTACCTCAGCTATCTGGTTTGCGGGAAGGGGGGTTTCATCGATTTTAAGTTTTCTAAAATTGTGTGCTGAAAGCTGCCTGTAAGAGGAACTGAGGAAAAAACGGATGAAGTAGGTAGGGAGGGGGAGGGACTAGTAAAATGCCTTGCCTAGGCAGTGGCCAAGTCCTAACTCGCTTGTTTTTCCTAGTATTTCTGTGAAATGGGAATTGTGAAATGGGCTTTGGAACCTACAATACCTGGCTTCTTCACTACTTCCCAACTATTTGAAATTGTATGAATTAGTGACCTTTCGTGTCCCTGTTTGTTTGTTTGTTTGTAAAATGACAATAGTGGTACTTCACAGGACTTGTGAGAATTATGTAAGATTATATATAGGAAAGCAAAGTACCTGGCATGTAGTAGGTTTTCAACCAATATAGGTTTTCTTTTGGCCCCTTCACTCTTAGCACTCATTATCATGACATCCAAAGAGGACAACTGATGTAGTGGCAGGAATAACCTATACTTAGTGCAGTGAGATTTCATCCAAATGGTTGCATAGGCTGTATCTGCCAGCAGTGACTGGAACAGTTACCTTTGTAGCTATTAGCCCTCCATCAGGAAGAATAATCCAGGGTAATCAGATGTGATTGGGACTCCCCATTTTTTAAATCACTGGAGTTTCTAATTGCAGATTTCTTTAGAGGTGTATGTGTGTGTATACATTTTATGCTCACTAAAAATGTATTTTAGTAATATTACTGATACTTTATTGGTAGGGGTAGTATTTTCAAAATATTTAGTAATCAGTACTGCACATACTGACCACTGAATGGATACCAGCCTTGCCGCTAGAGCAGAATTCAGACAGACTGCAGTGTGCCAGGCATTAGTCCTTTAGCTGCTAAGTCGAGAGTGGCTGTGTGGCAAGGGGCCAGCATGGTGGGGCGCGGCAGAGAGTCAGGGTCAGGACTGTGGCTGTTTACCAGCTGGTTCAGGAACGTTCTAACAGTTTGATAAGGACGATTGTTAAAGTGCATACTGGCTGAGTATTGATGGACTTCTTGGTAACTCAGTGATGAATGAATTACCTTCTTAGATCTGATTCTCCTTCTCCCAGTTAGTACCAATTGTATCTCAGTAGGATAGAGGAGTTTGTACTCCGCTGACCTTTCATTATCTTTTAAAGATAATGAAAACTTTTCATCTGACTTTTTAAAAAAGTTGGAAATTGAATTCAGGAAAAGACTAATGAAACAAAAATACATTAAAAATGTTGCTTCTCTGTGGGATCGGGGGGGGGGGGTGATGAGGAAACATTAAGAGCCTATGGTTTTTTGTATAGTGACTAGACTTTCCATAAAATACTTGATTTGTAAATTTTGATTTTCATGTTGAGTTTGCTTAAAGCAGGAACAGAATGAGTTTTCCTTTGGTGAGACTCATCTCTGAAAGGAGATGTCACTGAGGCAGATCTATCCCTTGGGTGGATCTTGTGATAATTTACTCTTGCTAAGGAGGGCATAGATGCTTATAGAAAATCAGGCTGTATCTAGCTTGTATATGATAATATCAGTCAGGCTGACCAGCTGAAACCTCTGCAGCTGTGATTAGAGTTGGGGAGATTATCCTGGATCTGGGCGGGCCTGATATAATTACAACCATCCTTATTGGAAACTGGAGGAGTCAGCCTGCAGAGAAAGTAATGTGACCATAGAGCAGAGGTTAGGATGTTGTGCTTTGAAGATGGAGGAAGGGGCCATAAGCCCAGGAATGCAGGTAACCACTAGAAGCTGAAAAAGGCAAAGAAATGGATTCTCTCCTCAGGCCTCGGAAGGAACCAGCTTTGCCCATGATACCTTGATATTAGCCCAGTGAAACTGCCTTTGGATTTCTGACTTCGAGAACTCTAAAAGAATAAATTTGTGTTATTTCAAGCCATTGAATTGGTGTAATTTGTTATACTTGCAGTAGGAAACTCATACATCTGGTAAGAAGGGAAGAAAAAGTGGCAGTGTCAAAACACTTTAGGTGTAATGAAATACAGTAGGTAATTACTTTCCTTTTGTTTCACATGTTCTTATACTTGAACTACTACAGAGTAAAAAGTGTAGAATGCCAAGGTAAAAAAAAAGTCAGACTTGTATATTTGTTCTCATAGTAGCGTATAAATGACTTTACATAGTGGAAGCTATTAAGTTTTGAATTCTTTCTCTTTCAGTATCATATAGTTCTTGTTGATAATTGTGATGAGGTAAACGCCTGATACAGAAATATTTGAGGATTATTTACGGGGCTTAATTTTTTTCAAAATATAGTAATGGATTCCATGAGCCAGTCACTATCCTAAGCCTTAAGGATATGATAGAGCTGAGAGCAAACTAGGCCCAAGTTTTTCACTTACAGAGTGTACACTTCGTTAGAGTTCCATGTGGAAAGTGCTGTCCAGAATACTGTAGTACAACATAAAGCAGGCATCCACTTGTAGGGTTAGAGAATGTTTTCTAGAGGAAGAGCTGAGCTGAGAACTGAAGAATGTGTAGGAGTTGGTCAGATGAAGGGGGTAGAGGGAGTTTTTGAAGTTTCCAGGTAGAGGGAAGAGTCTGTGTGAACACTCAGGGGTGAACAAGCATGACTTGAGAAAAATTTTCTATGGTAAGAGTGTGGAATAGTGATTTTCAGCCTTTTCACACTCATGGCTACTTTAGTGCCAGAGTTTTTGGTGGCATTCTTTTTTTTTTTTTAATTTATTATTTGGCTGCGTGGGGTCTTCGTTGCTGCACGCGGGCTTTCTCTAGTTGCGGCGAGCAGGGGCTACTCTTTGTTGCGGTGCGCGGGCTTCTCATTGCGGTGGCTTCTCTTGTTGCGGAGCACGGGCTCTAGGTGCGTGGGCTTCAGTAGTTGTGGTACGTGGGCTCAGTAGCTGTGGCTCGTGGGCTCTAGAGTGCAGGCTCAGTAGTTGTGGCGCACGGACTTAGTTGCTCCACGGCATGTGGGATCTTCCTGGACCAGGGATCGAACCCGTGTCCCCTGCATTGGCAGGCGGATTCTTAACCACTGCGTTTGGTGGCATTCTTGAAGGAATTAAGCTTTGAATACCTGTATTTTTAAAAAGCAAGTTTCAGAAAAATACCACATAATTTACTTGATCCTCTTCAGAAGTCTTTACATGGCAACTTAACTGTTGTATTCTGCCCTAATAAACCTCTTCGATGGCCTTTTGAGGCAAAGCTCCAGCATACAACCTTACCTGATGTTGTGCTGTGGCTCCTTTGCTTTTCTTGTGGCAAGTTATACCTCTTCCTACCAGGTCAGCATTCTGTGTCACTTCATCATAACAGTAGGCATTCTGAGTTGTAACAGAATTACATTTTATTTATTGATCAAACTTTGGCGGACCCACGTGAGGACTCGCAGTATATTAAGGTATACCTGTAGGAAATCATTGTGAGAAGGAGGAGTGGTGAGCAATGAGTTGGGAGAGGTGAGCAGGGGTCAGATCATGAAGGGTCTTTGCATTGGTTTTCTCTTTGCTGATGTAACAAATTGCCACAAACTGGTGGCTTAAAACAACATGAATTCGTCTTCTGTAGGTTACAAGTCTAACTGGGCTAAAATCAAGGTGTCATTAGGGCTGCATTCACTTCTAGAGGCTCTAGGCAAAGGCAAAGGTCTTTTCCAGCTTCTAGAGGCTACCCACATTCCTTGGCTTGTGGCCCACTCTTTCCATCTTCAAAGCCAGCAACATTGCATCTCTCAGAGGAGTCTTCTGTAGTCACATCTCCCTCTGACTCTCTTCTGCTTCCCTCTGCCACTTTTAAGGACTCTCATGATTACACTGAGCTCACCTGGATTATCAAGGATATTCTCCCTCTTCTAAGGTCAGCTGATGAACAACCCTAATGCTATCTGTAACCTTACCTCCCCTTTGCCATGTAACCTAGCATATTCACAGGTTCCAGGGATTAGGAAATGGACATATGGGATGAAGGAGGGATTATTCTGTCTTCCACTATCTTACAGGCCATGTTAAAGAATTTGAATTTTTCCTTGATGGCAAGAAAAACCGTTAGAAAGCTTTAAACAAGGAAGTAACAATCAGATTTGTTTTTTAGGAAAATCACTCTGGTGGCTATGTTTGGTGTAGTCATTTGTTTCAAAAATTTTGTCAATTTAGTAGGTCGTTTCCAGCACTTTTTTCATTGATGGTTTAAAAACTTGTTATTTTGCAATAATTTTAGATTTGCAGATGTGATACACAGTACAGAAAATGCAATAACCTTCACTTAGCTTCCTCTAAAGTCTTAACATCTTCCTCTCATTATTTACCATCTTATAAAACTATGGTACCTTTATCAAAACTAGGAAATTAACATTGGTGAAATACAATTAACTAAACAACCGATTTTTATTTACATTTCACCAGTTTTTCCACTAATTTTTTTTTCTGTTTCTGGATCCAATCCAGGATATCATGTTGCATTTAGTTGTCGTGTTGCCTTAGTCTCCTCTGGTCTATGACAATTTCTTAGTCTTTTTTTGTTTCTTAGGACCTTGACAGTACTGGTAAGTTATTTTGTAGATAGTTCCTCACTTTGGGTTTGCTGATGCTTTCTCATGATTAGACTGGGGTTATGATTTTTTTAGGAAGAATACCCAGAGGTTGAAGTGCCCTTATCATGTCATATCAGAGGTTACATGATATCAATTTGTTTTATTACTGATCATGTTAACCTTGGGCACTTGATTGAAGAGCTGTCTTAGTTTGGGCTGCTATGACAAAATACCATAGACTAGGAGGCTTAAATCACAGACATTTATTTTCTCAGTTTTAGAGGCTGGCAGTTCAAGATCAGGGTGCCAGCACAGTTGGGTTCTGGTGAAGACCCTCTTTGTGGCTTGTAGACCTCCATCTTCTCGCTGTGAGCGCAAATGGTTTTCTTCTTATAAGGATACGGATTCTTCATGAGGGTCCTACCATCGTGACCTAATCTAAACCTAATTACTTCCCCAAAGCCCCACCTCTTAATACCTTCAAATTGGGGGTTAGGGCTTCATATGGATTTGGAGGGGGACACATTCAGGCCAGATTCGTCCACTGTAAAATTACTATTTTTTATTTTTTCCTGCTCTGTTGGGAGCAACTCACTTAACTCAAGCCTACATTCAACAGAAAGGGAATTATGTTCCATCTCCTGGAGTGAGGTGTATCAAATAATTTGTGGGCATATGTTAAAATCACCACAGTAATTAATAAACATTCTTAGGGAGATACTTTGAAGTTACTATCCTGTCTCCGCTTAAAATTTCATGTACTAATTTTAGCATTCCTCAGTCGCTCTTGCCTGTGGTTGTTATTACTGTGGAATTCTAATGGTGATTTTCTTTTTCCCTCATTCTTTCTACATATATTATTTGGAATTTTTCTGTAAGGAAGACTTGCCCCCTTTCCTCCCATCTTAAAATTTATTCAGTTATTTATTTATATTATGGGCTTAAGAATATTTATTTTATTCTTTGGATTATAAGCCAATCCTATCATTATTTAAAGTTTTTACTCAAATTGTTACAGCTTTGACCATTGGGAGCTCTTTCAGTTTGGCTGTTGTGTCCTGGCCACCATCCTTTTGTTTTTTGAGCACTTCCTTACTTTCTGGCACTAGCAGATGCTCCATCTTTTACTTGCCCTATGGCAGCACCAGAGTCTGCTCTTTGTCCAAGGAGCCCTGGTTCCTTTTGCTGGGACATGGTGTTAAGAAACCAAAAACTGGGCCTTGGATGTGCTCATTGCTACTGTGGTGTCACTGTTTCTAGGCTGTCTCAGCAGACAGAGCTAGGGGATATATATGTATACGAACCCAAGTATGTAAACCTATTTATATAATTATATCCGTTGCCTATTTATCTGTATGTATATTACTTAAATATCCTTCTATTAGGTTATCATACATTTGTAATAAAGTTAGACTGATTTGTCACAGTCTGCATTCCATCCTAGATTTTCTCAACATCTGGTTGATTTTTTACAAAAATTTGCATGTAGTAAATTTCATTCATTCTTTGTAGTGTACAGCTCTATGGGTTTTGATGAATGCATGTACGTAGTCAAATATCAACCACCACAATACTATTCAGAACAGTTCCATCACCATAAAAAAAATGTCTTCATGCAGTCCCTTTGTAGTTAACAGCTCTCCCTTCCACAAATCCTGGTAACCATTGCTGTTCTCCTTCACCTTTTCCAGAGTGTTGTATAAATGGAACCATAAATATCATCTTTTGGGTCTGGTTTCTTTCACCATGTTCATCTATGCTGTTGCATGAAACAGTGTCCTTTTCCCTTTTATTGCTGCATAGTATTCTATCATATGTATAAACAGGATTGTTTATCCATTCCTCCGTTGTTGAATATCTTGGTTGTTTCCAGTTTTTGGTGATCGTGAATAAAGCTGCTATAAACATTCAGGCACTGGGTTTGTGTGAATACTAGTTCTCAGGTCACTTAGGTAAATATGTAGGAGTGGGACTGCTGGGTCAAATGGTAAGTGTATGTTTAACCTTTTATAAGAAACAGCCAAACCATTTTCCAAGGTGGGTGTACTATTTTGCATTCCCTGCAACAATAAATTAGAGTTTCTGTTTAACTATATCTTTGCCAACATTTGATATTTTCAGGGGTTTTGTTTCAGTCATTCTAACGAGTGTATAGAGATATCTCATTGGGGTTTTAATTTGCATTTCTCTGACTAATGATGAGCATATTTGCATACATTTGCCATCCATATATCTTCTTTGGTGATTATCTTTTCAGATCTTTAACCAGTTTTTGGTTGGGTTGTCTGTTTTCTTGCTGTTGAATTTTAAGAGTCCTTAGTATATTCTGAATACAAGTTCGTTACTGAGCATGTGATTTGCAAATATTTTCTCCTAGTCTGCTACTTGTCTTTTAATCCTCTTAGTGTTTTTTGCAGGGCAAAAGTTTTTAATTTGATTAAGTTCACTTTTTCAATATTTCATGCTTTTAGTGTCATAGGTAAGAACTTACTGCTAAACCTATATTCACCTAGATATTCTTCTATATTTTCTCCTATAAGTTTTAAAATTTTCCATTAAATCTATGATTCGTTTTGACTTAATATTTGTTTAAGATCTGAGATATGTGTTGAGATTCATTTTTTTTGCATATGGACTATGCATCGATTGAAAAGTACCATCAATTGAAAAGACTGTCTTTCCTCCATTGAATTGCCGTGGCACCATTGTCAAAAAATCAGTTGAGGGCTTCCCTGGTGGCGCAGTGGTTAAGAATCTGCCTGCCAATGCAGGGGACACGGGTTCGTGCCACGGTCTGGGAAGATCCCACATGCCGCGGAGCGGCTAAGCCCGTGAGCCACAACTACTGAGCCTGCACGTCTGGAGCCTGTGCTCTGCAACGGGAGAGGCCGCAACAGTGAGAGGCCCACGCACTGCGATGAAGAGTGGCCCCTACTCGCTGCAACTGGAGAAAGCCCTTGCACAGAAACGAAGACCCAACACAGCCATAAATAAATAAATAAATTAATTAATTAAAAAGGAAAAAAAGAAAGTTACCATATTCAAGTTTAAAAAAAAAAAATCAGTTGACTGTGTTTTTGTGGCTCTATTTTTATTATTTTCTGTATGTCTAGCCTTTCGTCTGGACCACACTTTCTTGATTATTGTTGTATATAAAGTCTTGAAATTGGGTAATGCGAATCCTCCAACTGTTCTTTTTCAAAGTTTTTTGTTTGTTTTTTGCTATTTTAGTATCTTTGCCTTTTCCTAGAAATTTTAGAATCGGCTTGTTGATATCCATAACAAAGCCTTCATGTATTTTTATTGGTATTGTTTGAATCTAAAGATCAAAATTGAGATAATTTACATCTTAATGTCAAGTCTTCCAGTCCACAAACATGGTATATCATTCCATATCCGTGATTTCTTTCATCAGTGTTTTGTAGTTTTCTACATATAGATCCTTCACATATTTCATTAGATTTGTATTTTAAGTACTACCTTTTGTGTGTGTGCTATTATAAATAGTATTTTGGTTTTAGAATCTGAATTCTGAATTTTTAAAAGCAGTAATTGCTGTTCTAGTTGCTATTAGTACATAATAAATTACAACAAAACAGTGGTTAAGCAACCATTTTATTATGCTCACAGACTGTGTTGAACTAAGACTTTGAACAGGGCATGGCAGAGATGGCTTTGCTCTGGGATGTCTAGGGCCTCAGTGGGGAAGACTTGAAATGATTTTGATGCTGGAGATTGGGATGATCTTGAAGGCTTATTTATTCACACATCTGGCACTTAGACTAGAATAACTCAGAGACTCGGACTTCAAACCAGAGTCCCTAGTGGTGACCTCTCTATGTGGTTTGGCTTCCTCAGACCATGACAGCTGTGGAGTAAATGGATTTCTTACGGAGTTGCTTAGGGATCCATATGCAGATATTCCATCAAACAATGCAGATACTGAGTTGTCTGTGACCAAGCCTGTGAAGTCACATAGCTTTGCTTATGCCATTCTTTATTAGTGGAAGCTGTTATAAGCCTGCTCAAACTCAAGGGGAGTAGACAGATCCTACCCTTTAATCAGCAGAGTATCAAAGAGTTTGGGAACTGTGTTTTAAAACTGCCACAGATGCTAAGGCAATTATAGGAAATATAAGCAAATGAAAATGCTACTACTAGTAAAAACCCCATAATTTACAGAGTGTGTGTGTGTGTGTGTTTTTTTAAAGAGTATGGGTGTATATAAATGATTTATTTGTGATATTTGCCAGGCTCAGTTTTTAGTTTATGCAGAAGAAATAAAACTTTAATACTAGTATACCCTAAGAGAAAGTTAAGAGTTATCTAATATATTTTAAAGTTGAAGAAAAGAGAGTGCATGCCTTGTTAGGTCACAGTAAGACAAAATTTTAAAAAAATATTTGCTTGTCCTAGATATCATTTTTTTTCAATTTAAACTGATATTTATGGTTTGTTTTGTTTTTTCAGTGCAAGCTTTAAAAGTTTTTATTTTTTTATACAGCAGGTTCTTATTAGTCATCAATTTTATACACATCACTGTATACATGTCAATCCCAGTTGCTCAATTCAGCACACCACCATCCCCACCCCCCCCGTTGGTTTTCCCCCCTTGCAGGCTTTAAAAGTTGATTTAAAATATTCAAAACAATCATTTTGCTTTCAATGAAGTCTTGATTCATTTATTATTTTGATTCAATTATATTAGAAATTTGGGGGGGTACACTTGGAACATTTATATCTTGATATAGTGTAAGGAATGGTAAGCACCAACATATAATTAGCTGTTCCTACCTTTGCATCCCCCCTCCCCCCACAAAGTAAGTACCTTCCTTTTCTTTGATGGGCTGAAAAAGCAAATAGGATTTTTTGGGTGGGTAATTCACTTCTGATAAACTTCAGCAGATACAAAGTTCCTGTTATTTTTAGAAGAATGGCATTTGAGTAGCTTGGACATGATGATGATGATTTTCCTGTTTTCAGATCATGTGGCATAGATGAACCAAATCAAATCATGAAGTGGGTAGATATTTAAACAGATTTCTCTAACTCTGACTTGGTTCTTCTCTTGATCGATAAATTTGTACCAGTGTTGGGTTTTCTGTGACTGTAATGAAGAGTAGCAAACCCTGTTTTTTTTTTTTAATTTTTATTGCAGTATAGTTGAGTTACAGTGTTTTATTAGTTTCAGGTGTACAGCAAAGTGAATCAGTTATATGTATATCCAGCAAATCCATTTTTAAAATATATTTAAGGAAGAGAAGGAGGAGAACATTTTACACTTTTTTTAGGCATGTTATATTCTTCTAAATGAACTATGATCATGTAGAATATCCTGTAAGAAACGTAAATTATATACCTAGTAAAACAGTGTTACCTGAGTTTTGGTTCTCTGTATGCTTCTGGGAAGTGTGGCCATTATTTTTTCTTTACAGCTTGATTGTGTAAGTTATGTTTGTATCTGCTATGCAGTATGTATTTAAATAACCAAAGATTAAGATTCCACTGCATTATTTAGTAGGAATTGAAAACAGAATAAGGAAATTATTCATATATCTTTTATAAACACATTTTCTATTTTCTATTTTTATACATTATTATGGCAAGGAATACAGTGGCACTTTCTTTGTGTCAGTGAACTTGAAACAGCTTGAAATATATATGTATATTTTTTTGATTATCTTTTCATTTGAGGTATGATACAGTTATCTATTTCATTCCACAAGACAAGAAAATTAGATTCTAGGATAATTAAATTTGTCCTTGTAACCAAAGCTAGAATTCCATTGTGTGAGATAATTGACCTTCTTCTTGGCTAAAGAAAGCTAGCAGGATTTTAGTGTAGCGAGGGGCAGCAGCTCATTGTCTGAAAGCACGGACTTGAACCAGATTATTTGAATCAAATCCCAACCCTCTTACTTCCTAAGTATGTGACTGTATTGAACAACTTAACTTTTGTGCCTCGTTCATTTTATTTATAAAGCGGTTATAATGATGCTGTTTACTTCAGGGGGCTGTGAGGATTAAAGGAGTGAATATATGTAAAACATTTAGAACAGTGAGCGGCACAAAATATAATGTTTAGTAATGTTTAGACTATTAATAAAATTAATATTAATATTATTGTTAACTTTAATGGTATTGATAAAATAAATACATTCTGTAGTGATCAAAGATAAATACATAAAAATGGAAGTATTAAAAGCACTAGAGGAAAACATTGGTATATAGCTTTGTAATATTGGAATGGGGCAGGCTCTACTAAGTATGATTTTAAAATATATCAAGCATGAACGATTTTACTATATAATAATTGAGAAACTATAGCAAGAGACAACATGAACAAAGTTAAAAAACAAACAGTAACCTGAGGGAAAATATAGACAGCACATAATAATAACATATGGTAAATTTCTTAACATACAAGAACATTTATAAATTATTAAGGGAAGCACAATCCTGTGGGAAAAGGGCAAACAACAAAGAAAGATACCCAAATGGCTAAGAAACATTCGAAAGGATTCTGAGCATCACTCAAAGTCTAGTATTGCAAACTAAAATGTTTCTTTCTTATTAGATAAGCAAAGATTAAAATGGTACTCAGTGTTGGGAAGATGAGGCATTCTTAAGCATGACTGCTGAGCGGTATAAATTGATAGACATTTTTGGAGAGTTATTTGGCAATAATGGTCAATTTTAATAGCCCCAAAACCCTTTGAACCTCCAGTTTCACTTCTAGGAACTTACCCTGCAGATTAATCAAAGAAGTTGACTTCATAAATTAGTTCTCTCCCTGGAATAAATATTCATCAGTGGGGATTTGGTAAATAATGTTATGTTTCTATAATGAAATACTATATAGATTCTTTTAGAAGAACAATGAAGTTTATATATGCTAACACAGAAGAGTATCCAGGATATATTAGGTAAAAAAAGGAAGTTGTTAAACTGTAGTATGATCTATGTCTGTTTAAATATATATGCTTATATATACATTACATATGTGTATATAGGTATACAAAGGATACACAAGAAACCATTAACTGTAGCTACATCTGGGACATAGGACATAAGCTACCAGGGAGAGAAGGGGATTTGTACTTTTCACTTTATATTCTTCATTGTTTGAATTTTTTTAACAGTGGATATATTGTTACTTTTATAATTAAAAAAAAAAAAAAAGCCTGTAAGAAAGGTTTGAATGTCTTTCATGCTAGGTATATTGTTATCTATTGCTGCATAACAAAATACCCCAAAATTTATCAACTTAAAACAACAAATATTTAATCTCATAGTTTCTGAGGGACATGAAGCAGCCTAGCTGTGTGGTTCTGGTTTAGGGTCTCATGAGATTGTAGTCAGGCTGTCAGCTGGGACTCTAGTTAGATTCTACTTGAGAGGGACCTTCAAGATGGTGGAGGAGTAAGCCATGGAGATCACCTTCCTCCCCACAAATACATCAAAAACACATCTACATGTGGAACAGCTCCTACAGAATACCTACTGAATGCTGGCAGAAGACTTCAGACTTCCCAAAAGGCAAGAAAATGCCCACGTACCTGGGTAGGGCAAAAGAAAAAAGAAAAAACAGAGACAAAAGAATAGGGATGGGACCTGCACCTCTGGGAGGGAGCTGTGAAGGAGGAAAGGTTTCCACACACTAGGAAGCCCCTTCGCAGGTGGAGACTGCGGGTGGCAGAGGAGGGAAGCTTCGGAGCCACGGAGGAGAGCACAATGGGGGTGCGGAGGGCAAAGTGGAGAGATTCCCGCACAGAGGATCAGTGCCGACCAGAACTCACCAGCCTGAGAGGCTTGTCTGCTCCCCCGCTGGAACGGGCAGGGGCTGGGAGCTGAGGCTCAGGCTTCAGTCGGATCCCAAGGAGAGGACTGGGGTTGGCTGCGTGAACACAGCCTGAAGGGACTAGTGTGCCACAGCTAGCCAGGAGGGAGTCTGGGAAAAAGTCTGGACCTGCGTAAGAGGCAAGAGACCATTGTTTCAGGGTGCGCAAGGAGAGGGGATTCCTTCCCTGTCTGCCCACAGAAAGCAGAGCACCGCCTAAAGAAGCTCCAGAGATGGGCATGAGCCGCGGCTCTCAGCTCGGACCCCAGAGACGGGCATGAAATGCTAAGGCTGCTACTGCAGCCACCAAGAAGCCTGTGCACAAGCACAGGTCACCGTCCACACCGCCCCTCTCAGGAGCCTGTGCAGCCTGCCACTGCCAGGGTCCCGTGATCCAGGGACAACTTCCCCGGGAGAACACATAGCATACCTCAGGCTGTTGCAACGTCTCGCCAGCCTCTGCCACCGCAGGCTCGCCCCGCATTCCAATTATAACTACCATACCCCTCCTTCCCGCCCCCCCACCCCCCCCCCCGGCATGAATAAGCAACAGCCCCCTAATCAGCCGCTGAGCCCCAGGAGCTGTGTGAACAAAGAAGAGAAAGGAAAATCTCTCCGTGCGGCCTGAGGAGCAATGGATTAAATCCCCGCAATCAACTTAATGTACCCTGCATCTGTGGAATACCTGAATAGACGGTGAATCATCCCTAAATTGAGGTGGTGGACTTTGGGAGCACCTGTAGACTTGGGGTTTGCTGTCTGCGACTGATTTGTTTCTGATTTTTATGTTTATCTTAGTATAATTTTTAGCACTTGTTATCATCGGTGGATTTGTTTATTGGTTGTTCTCTTTTTTTATTATTTTTTTTAATTTTAATTATTTATTTATTATTATTTTCTTTTTTATTTCTTTTTTTGCTCCATTTCTTCTGAGCTGTGTGGCTGACAGGGTCTTGGTGCTCTGGCCTGGTGTCAGGCCTGAGCCTCTGAGGTGGGAGAGCCGAGTTCAGGACATTGGAACACCAGAGACCTCCCGGCCCCATGTAATATCAATTGGCGAGAGCTCTCCCAGAGATCTCCATCTCAACGCTAAGACCCAGCTCCACCCAATGGCCAGCAAGCTCCAGTGCTGGGCGCCCCATGCCAAACAACTAGCAAGACAGGAACACAACCCCACCCATGAGCAGAGAAGCTGCCTAAAATCATACTAAATTCACAGACACCCCAAAACACACTGCCAGATGCAGTCCTGCCCACCCGAAAGACAAGATCCAGACCACAGGCACCAGTCCCCTCCACCAGGAAGCCTACACAACCCACTGAACCAACCTCACCCACTGGGGGCAGACACCAAAAACATCGGGATCTACGAACCTGCAACCTGCGAAAAGGAGATCCCAAACACAGTAAGTTAAACAAAATGAGAAGACAGAGAAATACACAGGAGATGAAGGAGCAAGGTAAAAACCCACCAGACCAAACAAATGAAGAGAAAATAGACAGTCTACCTGAAAAAGAATTCAGAATAATGATAGTAAAGATGATCCAAAATCTTGGAAATAGAATGGAGAAAATACAAGAAACATTTAACAAGGACCTAGAACTAAAGAGTAAACAAACAGTGATGAACAATGCTATAAATGAAATTAAAAATTCTGTAGAAGGAATCAATAGCAGAATAACTGAGGCAGAAGAACGGATAAGTGACCTGGAAGATAAAACAGTGGAAATAACTACTGCAGAGCAGAGTAAAGAAAAAAGAATGAAAAGAATTGAGGACAGTCTCAGAGACCTCTGGGACAACATTAAATGCACCAACATTCAAATTATAGGGGTCCCAGAAGAAGAAGAGGAAAAGAAAGGGACTGAGAAAATATTTGAAGAGATTATAGTTGAAAAGTTCCCTAACATGGGAAAGGAAATAGTCAAGTCCAGGAAGCACAGAGAGTCCCATACAGGACAAATCCAAGGAGAAACACGCCAAGACACATATTAATCAAACTATCAAAAATTAAATACAAAGAAAAAATATTAAAAGCAGCAAGGGAAAAGCAACAAACAACATAAAGGGAATCCCCATAAGGATAACAGCTGATCTTTCAGCAGAAACTCTGCAAGCCAGAAGGGAGTGGCAAGACATATTTAAAGTGATGAAAGGGATAAGCCTACAGCCAAGATTACTCTACCCAGCAAGGATCTCATTCACATTCGATGGAGAAATTAAAACCTTTACAGACAAGCAAAAACTAAGAGAATTCAGCACCACCAAACCAGCTTTACAACAAATGCTAAAGGAACTTCTCTAGGCAGGAAACACAAGAGAAGGAAAAGACCTACAAAAACAAACCCAAAACAATTGAGAAAATGGAAATAGGAACATACATATCGATAATTACCTTAACTGTAAATGGATTATATATACAATGGAATATTACCCAGCCATAAAAAGAAACAAAATTGAGTTATTTGTAGTGAGGTGGACGGACCTAGAGACTGTCATACAGAGTGAAGTAAGTCAGAAAGAGAAAAACAAATACTGTAAGCTAACACATATATATGGAATCTAAAAAGAAAAAAAAATGGTTCTGAAGAACCTAGGGGCAGGACAGGAATAAAGACGCAGACATAGAGAATGGACTTGAGGACCCGGGGAGGGAGAAGGGTAAGCTGGGACGAAGTGAGAGAGTGGCATGGACATATATACTACCAAATGTAAAATAGATAGCTAGTGGGAAGCAGCTGCATTGCACGGGGACATCAGCTTGGTGCTTTGTGACCACCTAGAGGGGTGGGATAGGGAGGGTGGGAGGGAGACGCAAGAGAGAGAGTATATGGGGATATGTGCATGCATATAGCTGACTCACTTTGTTACACTGCAGAAACTAACACACCATTGTAAAGCGATTATACTCCCAATAAAGATGTTAAAAAAAAAAGTAACGTAGGAAGTTTAATATCCAGTTACTCCATGGCAGCACTATCACCACAGCCAAATGCCCACCAACTGATAAATGGAGAAACAAATTGTGGTCTATCCATACAATGGAATGTGACTCAGCCATAAAAAGGAAATGAAGGACGGATACACGCTACAATGTGGATGATCCTGAAAGCATTATGCCAAGTGAAAGAAGCCAACACAAAAGGTCATATACTGGGTGATTCTATTTATATGAAATACTCAAAATAGGTAAATCCACAAAGTCGGAAAGCAGATTAGTAGCCGCCAGGGCCTGGGGGCAGGGAGGAGTGAGGAACAACTGCTTAATGGGGACGGGTTTCCTTTCAGGGTGATGAAAGTGTTTTGAAGTTAGCGGTGATGGTTGCACAAGAGCGTGAACGTACTAAATGCCACTGAATTGTACCTTTTAAAATGGTTGCGTGTATGTTATATAAATTTGCCTCAATTACAAAAAAAAAGAGAGGGAGTCTCTACTTGCTATGAAGGATCTGCTTCCAGGCTCACTCCTGTGATTGTTGGCAGACCTCAGTTACTCTCTGGCTGTTGGTCAGGAGAATTCAGTTCCTCACTGCGTGGGTTTCTCCAGAGGGCTCTTCACACTTGACAGCTTTGTTCTTCCACGCTGAGTGAGTGATCTAAGAGAGTGCCAGCGCCCAAGACTGGGCAGATCTTTTTTTTTTTAATTTTTATTTATTTATTTATTTATTTATTTATGGCTGTGTTGGGTCCTCGCCTCTGCGCGAGGGCTTTCTCCAGTTGCGGCAAGCGGGGGCCACCCCTCATCGCGGTGCGCGGGCCCCTCACTATCGCAGGCTCTCCTGTTGCGGAGCACAGGCTGCAGACGCGCAGGCTCAGTAATTGTGGCTCACGGGCCCAGCCGCTCCGCGGCACGTGGGATCCTCCCAGACCAGGGCTCGAACCCGCGTCCCCTGCATTGGCAGGCAGACCCTCAACCCCTGCGCCACCAGGGAAGCCCTGGGCAGATCTTTGGAGTGATATATCATTACCTCTGCTATATGCTGTTGGTCACACAGTCCAGTCCTGGTATATTGTGGGAGGGGGTCAGTACCAGGGGGTGGGGGTCCTTGGGGGCCATCATGGAGGCTATCACAGTGGGTCTATCAGAGTATAATCTCTTGTAACAATTTGGGATTATGAAGAAGTAAGTTAGGGCAACATTTAGATGGTTACTGTGCTTAAAAGTTAGTTGCCTTCTTAGTAATTCTTGTAAATATTTGCTCTTTTTTTTTTTCAGGTCCGGCACAGAATCAAATGCAAGTTCCGTCTGGGTATGGATTGCCTCCTCAAAGCTACATTGCTCCCTCAGGACATTACTCTCAAGGACCTGGGAAAATGACCTCATTGCCATTGGATAGCCAGTGTGATGATTACTACTCTGGTCTCTATAGGGTACCGACACAAAATGTGGTGACTCCTAACACAGCAAGCCAGCAGCCAGGAGCACAGCAGATGTATGGCAGCGTTCCTCCTGCCCCTCACGTCGTGGGGTCCACTCTGGGGTCATTCCAAGGTGCCGGCTCATCAGCATCACATTTGCAGACGAGTGCCTCCCAGCCATACTCCTCTTTTGTGAATCGTTACAACAGTCCAGCCATGTACTCTGCCAATTCTTCCGTTGCTGCTCAGGGATTTCCCTCCACTTGCGGTCACTATGCTTTGTCAACTGTTTCTAATGCTGCGTATCCTAGTGTTTCATATCCCTCTCTGCCGGCTGGTGATCCATATGGGCAGCAAATGTTTACCTCACAGAAAGCTCCGACTGTCAGGCCAGTTAGAGAGAATTCATTTTCTGGTCAAAGTACAGCTATCAGCCATCCATCACCACTTCCACCTCCACCATCACAACAGTACCACCAGCAGCAGAGTCTTTCCGGATACAACACTTTCGCGTGGTCAGCTTCAGGCCTTCCGTCAACCCAAGACAATCTAATCCAAAACCACACCTCCCTGGCTACAGCCAACAACCCAACAAATCCTGGTAGGTTGAATGAAAAGTTCACCAAAGCATGGTTGAAAATCAGTGCATTTCCAATCTGATTTTTATTGCATGAAGGTTAAAGATGATACTGCCTAATAGAAAAATTGGAAATTAGCTCACCTTTGCCATTTATTTGCTTTACTTATAGTGGAATTCTGCAGCATCTTCTTGAACCCTTCCCCTTCATCTATTCACAATTAGCTACCCAACCATCTGCCTTGTATAGCATGGTTCCTTGCCATGATTGGGATCTCAGTTGGTATTTATTGCTGTGTTTTCATGCCTCTGCAGTAGTTGTCTTTAATGTGAGTTAGGAATAAGGCAAAATGGAAGGGTCTATTTGGGGATATGCTTTGGTAGCTACTACTTTCTTTTTTATATTAGTTCAACCTTGGGACAGTTACTATTCCAGCCATAGCCCTATTCACTATAGAAAAAATGATGGCCTGCAATACCACACTGGTTTCTCTAGGTGAACCCCCATTAGCGACTTTCACAGAAGATATATTTCCTATACATTAAAGTTGATGTTTTCTCAGCCCCAGATTGGTAAGTTAGGATGAAGGACAGGAAAGATGGAGAAAGATACATGAAGAATACCCTTGTAATTAGTTTTTCTTACCTTCCTAAACCAAGATGTGGTTAAATTTATTTGTTTAAAAAGTATATATGCAAGGTATGTAGTTTTTTAGTGTGGGGTTTGCATAGGATATATTCACTTTAATTCAACTTGTGAACTTGAACTTAACAAAATCTGCTCTTGAACTGAACGAAAAGGTACGTAAAGGATGGGAATTGTTAAAGCTGTGATAGTTTTCTGAATGATGTCTTTAGATTGTATATCAGAGTCTAGATAGCCATATGTCAAGGATGTTGTAGAAAAGTATCATTCCCTAGACAGTTAGATTATTTAAAGTTAGAACTTTAGAATATCAGATCTGAAGTGTGCATTTGAGATCATCTATTCTTTCGTTGCTATGTTGTTTAGAAACACTTTGGGCTACAAGCAACTAATAGTGGTTTAAACAAAAAAGGTGGTATTTTTCTCACATAACAAGAAGTCTAGGCAGATGCAGTAGACCTAGATGTCCTCAGTGTCTTTTCTCCCTTTCCACTCTGCCATCCTTAGTATGTTGGTTTATAGAAACAAGATAACTTCTGTACCTGTAGACAGCAAGTCAAAGTTAAAAGCAGAAAGAAGGGAGAGGAAAGAAGATGGGGTCGTGGCATTGACCCCATTTCATTTTACATATCATTTGCCATAGCTGTTTTAAAAGATCATCTCTAATTTAAGGGAAGGCTAAAAAATGAATATTTAGCTTTGTAGCCTCCATGGTAGAGGCAGGCAAGAAAGAAGGGGTTTAGCATTAACTGGGTTTTAGGTAAGTCAACTTGAAGCATCTATCACAATTCCCAAATCTGGCTGTGCACCAGAATCCCTTGCACAGATTGTGATCTTGAAACCCAACTTACTGAGCTAGAATAGAATCTCCAGGGTAGTCTTGGCACACAATTTGTGGGATCTTAGTTCCCTGACCAGGGATCGAACCCGGGCCCTCAGCAGTGAAAGCACAGAGTCCTAACCACTGGACCACCAGGGAATTCCCTTGGGAATCTGTATTTCTGACTTGGTCACAAGTGATGTCTGGTAACAGATCCATATTCTACTGTAGTCCTTTTGTTTAACAAACGAGGAAAGCCTGTAGTCATTAATGTTAGAAACAGAGCTTGTCCTGAAGCTCAGTTTCTTCTGACTCTCAGTCTACCCTTCTCAGAACCAGGGCTTTCTGTCCCCTAGAAATTCTGTTTTCTTTCTTTCTTCTTTCAGCAGTCCTTTCACACATCAGCTTATCCTAAGGTCCCTCTGACTTAAGGATTTTGTGACTTTTGTGACAAAAAAAGAAGAAATTCAGGTAATTCCTGTCTTATTCTGAGATGGGACTGAATAGAACTAATTTATGCTGAGATGTAGGATTAGGGAAATGTAGGGCCACTTGGCTAAGGAATAGAATACCTGTGGGGAAGGGCCTATCGTTGAAGAAAATGTTGAATAAAGGGTAAGAATAATTACAAAATTACCTTCTATTTGAATAACTAGTAATTAGGCCATTACGCAGAGAGAAGGGGGTATATTTCCATTCTTTTAATTGTGATACTATACTGTGAAAGCCATAGTAAATATAATTTTAGAAGTTCATTTGTTAAGAAGTGGGTTTCTTTATTTTTCCCTTTAGATTGGTAAATGACTTCTTAATTGTAGTTCAGAAGTTGACAAATTAAGTGTATCTCAGGTTAATATGACCCATGCTCGTCACCATTTCAAAAGAAATAAAGAGGTTACTTTTAAAACGTACTTTAAATATTACAGAAGTTCCTAAACTTTCTCAGCTGATGTTTCTCAATATTTTTTCCAGTGCCTCAAGCTACTTAGTAGTAATAGTTCACAAGGTTTTTTGACAGATGTCACTGTGTTTCTCTTGAAAATTTAAAACATCCCTCGGAACTCTGTGAGTTTGTTGCGAGGGCAACTTGGGTGCCTAATTACAAGGTTTGGGAACCATGGGTATACTGATTTTAATGTTCTAGAAAGACAAGCAATTTAATTGCTTTGGACATTCTTAAATTATAATGTCATATTAAAATGAGAATCTTAGGTATTAATCATAGTTTTGTATGAAAATCAGTCTTTGAGTAATTGACAAGAATGATTGCATTTTTTATTACCTGGTTATATTAGTTTCATTTTCAGGTAGTATAGTAAAAATTCTTAAGCAATTTGTGAAGGGTTGAGATCCAAAAGCATAAACCTGACTTAAGTGATTATCAAAAACACAGTGATTGATACATGCTGTTACTTTTAGGCAGTTGATGAGTTCATATTCAGAAACAGAGAATAAAAGAGACATGTAAATGTTATCTCATTTGCCTATATTTTATTTTATTTTTTTAATTCTATTTATTTGCCTGCGTTGGGTCTCCATTGCTGCACTCGGGCTTTCTCTAGTTGCGGCGAGCGGGGGCTACCCTTCGTTGTAGTGCGCGGGCTTCTCATTGCAGTGGCTTCTCTTGTTGCGGAGCACGGGCTCTAGGCACGTGGGCTTCAGCAGTTGCAGCACGCAGGCTCAGTAGTTGTGGTGCGCGGGCTGTAGGGTGCACGGGCTCAGTAGTTGTGGCTTGCGGGCTCTAGAGCGCAGGCTCAGTAGTTGTGGCGTATGGGCTTAGTTGCTCTGCGGCGTGTGGTATCTTCCCGGACCAGGGCTCGAACCCGTGTCTGCTGCATTGGCAGGCCAATTCTTAACCACTGCACAGCCAGGGAAGTCCATTTGCCTCTTTATTTTAGAAAAGCATGTTAGTACAATTTAGCACTAGAATTTCAGATTACTTTATTAAAAACATAGTGATGTATGTTTTGGGGGCTATGTTTAGTTGTTAACTTAGAGTGAAATTTTGGCTGGTGTTTATTATACCATTAAAATTTTTAAAACTGTCACTATAGGTAAATTTCTCAAGGTTCAGAAGCTCTTTCTTAGTTTGAGATGAAGTTGGCTGAGTAATACAACTTCAGTAAGGATCACATCTTGACAGCATATTGTAGAATAGTACTGAGTACAATTTTATTAAAAAACACTTAAAAATCTACTTATAAAAATAATAATAATAAACATTTGTGTAATCCTTATATAAAAATCCACAACATATATGACACTAAGGTATAACCACTGATAAGTTAATATACATCTGTCATCTCGGGGTGATGATGTGCCTGAGGAAAAGCAAAATAGCTCCCTATAGGAGGTGACTATCTGGATAAAGAAATGCAAGTTAGAAGTAAGTTAGAAAACTACATTGGAGTACAGTTAAGAGATTATTTTCAGTTTTGGAAACTTGTGATGAGATTGCAGAGTTGTGAGATAGTAATAATTATGCTCCCTCACACTCATACTCCTTCAGTTTTTCCAAAGCTACTCTTGAACCTTATCATCTTTACTCAACTTTATACCTTCCACCTGTAAATTTTTCTATATTTACTCCTTCTTCAAGCTCAGAAGATGAGATGTCCCTCTTTGTGACCACTTCCTTCAAAAGTTGACTTTATCAGTTGTCCCTTTTCTGTATCTCAGTTTCCCAGTTTCTCCTGGGCCATGGCATTGGAAAGGTGAGAGGAAAAGACTTGAAGGAAAAACATAAGCTTGGTCCTATATGTAACCAGCAGCCATCAGAAATTTTTAAGCGAGGGGGTGACGCTATCAGATTTGTGTTTCGCATCTTTCTTCTGTGAGCAGTGTGGTAGGTGGGCTGGAGGAGGAGGAACTTGGAGGCAGGAGGACCAGCTGGGAAGGGATCACGGCAATTGTCTAGATGAAGGATGCTGACATAGGTGGAGATTTATTCATGCAGAAGACAGACGGCAAGAGATGATTTCAAGAATTCATTGATAAGGTCTATGAAGGAAGAGGAATCATAAAAGTTGACTTAAATTTTCTAGTTTGAACAACTTGAATGGGTAATGGTGCTATTAGTTGAGAATTTGGTTAACCTTCCTAGTTTCAAAAGAGTTTATGTACAGTTACTAAGGAGCTACTAAAAACTAACAGGGGAACTGCCTTAATGCCAATAAATAAATAGATAAACAGACAAATGATTTATTTTTGAATTGTAGGTTCTGTCTCTAAGTGTACCATGTTTCATCTGTCAAATTCTCTTTGTGAAAGGGGTAGTTTTGTTGTTGTTGTTTTTGGATTTTTGGCTGGCATTTTTCTGTGGTCCTTCATATTTGTGGAACTTGTCTCCATTTATTTGACAAATACTTGAAAGCCAGCTATGTGACAGGTGTTTATTTTAGTGCTGGGAGATAAAATAACAAGTAAAAAGACTTGATCCTTATCTTCATGAAGTTTGTAATCTTCTTGGGGAGACAAACATTATCCAAAATAAACACAAATAAATGTAAAATTGCTACTATTATTTAAGTATCGTGAAGCAGAGATGTATGGTGCTTGGTGGGAGTACTCTAGGTATAGAGTACTCAGGAAGTTTTCCCTGATCTCTGATATGTGAGCTGCAATCTGAAGAATAAATTCTCCGTGTATAAAATAAATTACAGATGAAATAAATATTTAAATGCAAAAAGACAAAACTTTAAAACTTTTCAGAGAAAATATGGAAGAACCTTGGAGTTGGGAAAGATTTCTTAAGGACACCACACACAATGCTAGCTAGCCATAAAGAATAAGCATGATAAGGTTTACTATCAACTAATTAAGAACTTTTTTTCATTGAAAGGCAACATAAAGAAAACAAAAAGACAAGCCATGAAACGGGAGAAAAAAAATTTTTATAGTATTTTATCCAGAATATACAAATAACACATAAGATCAATAAGGAAAAGACCAGCAACCCAAGAAAAAAATACATGAACAGGCATTTCACAGATGAAAGGAAAACATACTCAGTCTCATTAATAACCAGGGAAAAGCAACTTAAAACCAGAATGGGATATCTACTTATACCTAGCGGCAGGATGGTAAAACTTTGAAAGACCGAGTATACCAAGGGATGGCAAGGATGTGGAATAACAGGAAAATCTTAGACAGTGTTAGTAGAAGGACCTATTGGTTCAGCATTTTAGGGAAGTTTGGCGTTAGTGGGATTGAAGGTAACCACACCCTAAAACACAGCTATCCCACTTTCGTGTACTCTAGAGAAGTCCTTCTCATACTTTGTGCGTGTGAATCACCTGGGGCCTTGTTAAAATGGAGGTTCTGATTCACCAGGTCTAGTATTGCCTGGCCTAAGGATTTTATCAAGTTTCTGTATAAAGTGTTGGTAGCCCATAGAGTACACTTTGAATAAGAGGGCCCTACAGCACCGCTTCCTGTTTTAGATGTGTAGTACTTGTAGAAAATAACATTTTGCGGGGGGCGGATTCTGAGCTAAAGGGTCTAGTCTGTTCCCCAGGCCAAGGAACTCACTTTCCACAGGCCCCCCAGGGCTGAGGGGATCCTCATCCCTTGCTGTACCACTACATACACACTTTTGAGCTGTGGCACCCACATTGAGAAGCTCCACCCCAGAGAAACGAGCACATGTGTACCAGGGACATGTTCATGAATATTCCTGTAGTACTGTATGTGAAAACAAAAAATTAGAACCCAAAAGTCCATTTATGATAGGATGGATGAAGTATATCCTTCCTGTGGGCTACTGACCAGCAGTGAAAATGATGAAATAGAGCTATACTCATTAACACAAATGAATCCCAGAAATGTAACAGGATTCATGGAAGAATATATGCAGTATGCTATTGTTATAAAGTTAAAAAACAAGCAAAAATAATGTTTAGGGATACTTATTTGTGTGGTAAACTAATGACAAAAGCAAGAGAATAAGGAACACAGTTCAGAGGGGAGGCAAGGGAATACCTTCCCTGAGGAGTACACCAAGAGCTTCAGCAGTATTGGAAATGTTTTATTTTCACAGTTGGATGCTGAATTCATGGGTATTTCTTTATTATGATTTTATAAATACATACAAATATATTTATCACCTTTTATTTGTGTCAATTATTTTATTAAAGAAAAAAGTTTATTACATCTAAGGGGGAGCAAGTGTATTCCCCTTTAATGGGAGAGAGCATGGCAAGTTCAGGGACTGAAAGACCAGTGAAGCTAGAGGAGAACCATGGGCCAGGAGGAGACTGGGAACTCAGGATCATTCAGGGCCTCGTTGACCATGTTAAGAAGTTTTCAGGGTAAGATGTTTTGTCTTCACCCTCAAGCGCTGGCAGACTATTGAAGGACTGTAAGGAGGCTGATGCCATGTATCAGGCTAGAGACTGGAGAACACAGAGGGCCATGTTCAAACCTGAACTACTTATCTTCGACTTTGTGCTTGCAATTTTTTTTTTTTAAAAGGAATTCCTTTATTTTTATTATTTATTTATTTATTTATTTATTTTTGGCTGTGTTGGGTCTTCGTTTCTGTGCAAGGGCTTTCTCTAGTTGCGGCAAGCGGGGGCCACTCTTCATCGCGGTGCGCGGGCCTCTCACCATCGCGGCCTCTCTTGTTGCGGAGCACAAGCTCCAGATGCGCAGGCTCAGTAGTTGTGGCTCATGGGCCCAGTTGCTCCTTGGCATGTGGGATCTTCCCAGACCAGGGCTCGAACCCGTGTCCCCTGCATTAGCAGGCAGATTCTCAACCACTGCGCCACCAGGGAAGCCCCTTGCAATTGTTTTTTGAAAAATTACTTGTGGGAATAATTTGAGGCCTAGGATGATGGAATTGTTCTCCAGAGAGGATTTATATTTCCTTCTGCCAGTTTCCTCCAGGTACTACCAGCTTGTGATCACGTTCATCCAAGTCCAAGTGTCTAGATGTACTGGACTGTGCAGATGTTCTGAATCAAAGCTGCTGGCTTTTGTAAGGCTTAGTTTCCTGGTGTATCCTTATCCCAAGGTTATAACCCTTCAGATACTATCCTGAAAGTGGAGGTATGGGGTGCTGAATCAGGTGCCCCATCTTGGGTGTGCTGTGGGAGATGTCTTGTTTCCCATGCTCTGCAAGGCTACAGAAAACAGCAGATCAGGTTTGCAACAGATAGCCACAGGGTGAAAGCAGCTCTGAGTGTTAGGCTTATTTCTCTGAGTTTTCAATTTCTTACAGATTTGCACCCAGAGATTCATTAATATCATGTTAGATCTTTGATTATTTTAAGAAGATCTTTTTAAGTATAGTTTTTAAAGTTACCTTTAGTAGAAGGTTTGATCCTAATTACCTAGATCATCATTACCAGAGGCAGAAATATCTTCTATATTTTTAGACAGTGTCTTTTAGTTTCTTATTATGAACAAAGGTAAAGTTAGTATATTTACTCTGTCTTCCACACCCCTTTCCTTTTTTTTATCACTCAATTTTAGGTGATTATATCTTAATTTTTACTTTGTACTATTAAATATATTCATCGCTCTGTTACTTTAGCATTTTTAATGATTTCACCAGTTATCTAATGCTGGTTTAAAACAAAAATTATTTATTATTTTTCGTAGTCCTGTGGGTTGTTTGGACAGTTCCTCTGCCGGTTTTCTTGGACTCATGTGACTTCATTTAGCTGGAGAGTTGGCTGGGCTGGAGGATCGTAGACTTCACTCATACGTCTAGCAGTTGGTGCACACCGTTCAGTGGGGCACCTAGGTTTTTCTCCGTGTGATTAGATTAGCTTCCTTACGTCAGGGGTCCCCAGCCCCCCAGGCTGCATACTGGTACTGGTCCGCGGCCTGTTAGGAACCGGGCCACACAGCAGGAGGAGAGCGGCAGGCAAGCGAGTGAACCTTCATCTGCGGCTCCCCACCGCTCCCCATCGCTTGCATTACCACCTGAACCATTCCCCCGCCACCCAAGGCCTTGGAAGAATTGTCTTCCACGAAACCGGTCCCTGGTGCCAAAAGGTTATGGACCGCTGCCTTACGTGATGGTCTCAGGGCAGCATTTCAAGAGCAGAAAGGCATAAGCTGCAGTACCTCTTGGAGACTTGAGGTCTTGGACTTGTGCACCATTACTTCTGCCACATTCTGTTGATTAAAGCTAGTCGAAAGTTTAGCCTCAATTCAGGGAGTGGGAAAATAGATTCCACTTCTCAATGAGAGGAACTGCACAATATCGTGACTGTGTTTTCAGTCTCTCACAATGACGTTTGTCCTTCCCAAAAATGATGTGGCAATTAACGTATTTAGACTACCTCCCACCTTCTTTCTCCATTCTCATATCATTTGTACTCTATTGGGAAATGTATCACATTTTGTTCTGTCACTATATTCTTGCATTTGTTTCGGTCTTAGACCTAACTTTGTTCATATATATATATATATATATATATATATGAATATGTCATACAGATATACACATACGAACATGTCTGTATGTGTATGTATACTGTTGTATAAGTTTAAGATGTGCAACATGATGATTTGATATACATATTTATTGCAAAATGATTACCACAGTAGGATTAGTTAATACATCCATCATCTCTCAAAATTACCATTTTTGTGTATATGGTGAGAATATTTAATATCTACTGTCTGAACAGCTTCCAAGTATATAATAACAGTATTGTTAACTGTAGTCACCGTGCTATACATTAGAGCTCCAGAACCTACTCATCTTATAACTGAGAGTTTGTACTCTTTGACCAATATCTCCCCATTTCCCCCGCTTCCCTGCTTCTGGCAACCGAAACTTTCTATTTCTGTGAGTTTGGCTTTTTTAGATTCCATATATAAATTACACCATGCATTATTTGTCTTTGTCTGATTTATCTCAATTAGTGTAATAACCTACAGGTCCATTCATGTTGTCACATGGCAGGATTTCCTTCTTTTTTATGTCTGAATGATATTCCATTGTGTGTGTGTGTTTTCTTTATTTCCACATTTTCTTTATTCATTCATCCGTTGTATATATGTCTGTATATATACACATACACACGTGCATGTATTGATATATACATACACATACATACATACATGTATATGTGTGTATATACAACACATTTTTAAAGTCCATTCATCCATCAGTGGACACTATGTTGTCATCATAGGTTTTTCAGTTATCTCTTGGTTGGCTGAAGATGATCCCGTAGGTCAGGCAGTTTGAGCTGTCAAAAAGGCCAACTATGAATCACATGTACTTTATTCCAGAAGTCCAACCTAATGTTACTGTCAGGCCCTTACTTAGTTACCTGTGAGATATGGGATCTGATTAGAAACAGCAAATGAGAAGTGGCAGTTTACAATACAAAATGGGATCTGAGCTAATACTAGAAACATCTGTATAATTCATGAATCACATTACTGCAGAAGCAAATAACTTCTGTTCATCTTATCTATCTAAGGAACCATTGCACAGTACAATAATTAGTATTAATAATAGTGATCATTAGTTAGTAAAGAAAAGCTGTTTGGGGTTCATTTTGTTTAAGAAGGTATGGAAGCTTGTGAAATGTTTTAGGAAAATTGCCATTAAAGACTTTTAAAAACATTTAGTGAATAAGTTTTTAGTTTTTTTGAAAATCATTTCTTTGGACCCCTTATTTTCTAGGTATAGATATACTAGATAAATGTGATGCTGCTGAAGTTTCTTACAAGAACTTCAGATTAACGGTATTTTGTTAGTATTTTAATATATTTCAAGCTTACTGCTGTGGATGAAATAGTTTCTTGTCTTCAGTTGCAGATACTTTGTCCTGTTCTGTAATGCAAAATGTTCAGCCTCCCAAGTCCAGCCCAGTAGTATCTGCTGTTTTGTCAGGAGCCTCGTCAACAAGAACGCCTCCTGCTGCAGGTCGCCCAGTTGAGCCTTTGGCCTCAGTTGCACGGCCGTCAGAGCTATTACAGCAGAAAGGTATTTGAAAAATTTGTTATACTGTCTATATTGTACATATATATATGCACACGGTAATTCAAATAGCTGATTTTAAAAAGTCAAACTGATGAACCATGATTTATGGAAAATATGAGAAAAAGGAATTTATAATCTCAATTCAAACACTATTTTTTAATATATTCCAGTCTCTGTTTATGATTTTTTATAATTACGTTATAGAATTTTGTTAAATCTGTTATGTATTTTATATAATTGCAATCATAGTTTACATACCATTTTGTATTTTGCTTTTACATTTATTAAATTATGCAGTTCTTCGTGTATCTGTACAGTTTTACAGTCATGGCTAATTCATTGTGTCATTGTATTATAATTTACTACTCTATCCCTCCATTATGAGCCATTTATTTTCTATTTTTTAAAGGTTATTATAGTTTCTTTTAGGATGAATCACTCAAGATTTCCTTGTTTTGTGAATTTCCATATCCTATTTGATGATTTCTTTGCTTGTCATTATTATTAATGGAAAGTAACTTTTGACCCAATTTTGAGAATGAGAGGATGAAAATGAAATTGTAAGCCACACTCTTGCATCATTGACGAACAATATGGTTTATTTGTTTGCTTGTTTAATATTCTCCGTGTGTTAAATAAGTGACAGGTGACTAAAATGTGTTGTTTTGACCATTTCCCCACATTGCCTTTTCTTTTGGTTGTGTTCTTGATTGTTTTCTGTCTGGCTAAAGTTCCAAATCTATTGATGTTTCAGGTTAATAAACTATATTTTTCATTTGATGAGAGATAACTGTTTTTAGGAATATGTGGCTTGTATTTCTAGCACAATCATTAGTAATATTTTAGGGACTATATTCCCTATGTAGTGACGGCCCCTCACCTTGAGTATGAAGAACTCTCTTATGTTCTGAGACTTGGAAAAAGCAACATAAATCCTTAGGCTGATCTCACTGCTTAGATCTGCTGAGTGTTCCTGTGGTCAACAGAGGCTTTTCTATCCTTTGATCAGATTATACATTATAGATTTTCTTATTTGGTTTTTTTTTTAGGAAAACCAACTGCAGCACCAGAGAGTGTCCACTGATTCCCAACAAGCCAGTGGGTGTATTAGGAATAGAATCTAGTTATTATAAGCATTTACTTTCAAAGTGAAGGGCTGGTAGGAAAGTTTTACTTATCATGAGTAGAAGAAACTTAGGGGTACCTAGGAGCCCTAACTAAATGAGTGATGTCTTTCCTCTACATTGATAATTACCTTCCAGGTGTTAAGATATATATGCTGCTTGTTTTGGCCCTTTACATTGCCCCCGCTAATTTATTTTTTCCTATTATGTTTTCCTTTTGACCATTTTAGTTTAAATACCATCCTATCATCTTACTGTATCATTTTGTAAACCACTTTCCCACTAAATAATTATAATTATTATGTTTCCTTTTTCTTACTAATAAGATAGATTTGAAAAGAGAAGGAACTATCATTTATCGAGCAGTTACAATGTGCCAGATACTTCATATTTACTATCTCATTTAATCCCCGTACCAATTCTACTAGGTAGACATTATCCTGGTTTTACAGGTGAGAAAAGTGACATTCACAAAGATTAGGTAACTTGCCCAAGATTATAAATTAGTAAATAGCGGAGTGAAAGATTTTTCTTTTTTTCTTTCTTTTTTTGGCCACACCACACAGCATGTGGGATCTTAGTTCCCCGACCAGGGATTGAACGCGTGCCCCCTGCAGTGGAAGCACACAGCATCTTAACCACTGGACCGCCGGGGAAGTCCCCAGAGTGAAAGATTTTCAACTCAAACCTTTCTATTTTGTGCTCTTTCTATAAATGAGGCTGAATTATTGTTGTTGTTGGCTGTTAAACTCTTGATTTACCTAAGGTAAACTCCTTGAATAAGTAACAGGAAAGATAATGCTGGAGACCTTTGAATTGCAGCTTTTATTGTTCCGTTTTCTGAAGTAGGAGGTAGGTCACTTAGTGGTCTCATTGCCTTTGGGTAGATCTGGATACACACAGAGATGTGTATGAGTTATGGCCCCATGTACGTTGTGCAAACTGTAGTTTACAGGACTGACGCCCCTTGTGTGCAGGGTATGGCTGTGTAGGGCGCGCTGTGGGTCTGATAAGACTACGAAAGTATTGCTACTTAAAAGAGGTTAGTCTTTTTCTCCTGTGAATGAAGAGTGTTGCCTGCCATAAAGCAAAGAATGTTGAGCCACCAAGCCACTACCAAGCTGCCGCTAGCGGTGAGCCCCGAGGGAACTCAGGATGGAGACACACTGCCGAGCCCTGAGCCGCTGCAGCCAACCCCGCAGCAGGGCACCCGAGGGGACTCAGGGTAGGAAAGAACAGGACACTGCCCTAGAGAGCTATGGTACCTGTGAGAGGAATAATTTCGGTGAGCCCAGGCTCTTGCATCTTCCCATACACAGAAGAGTGCTACGTTCACTGACTTGAGATACCCGGTTCTCTGTAATTAATGGTCATCTCTTGAGGTTCCGATTCCCTGGTCTTTGTCGCAGAAGCCTCTGTCTGTCCCGGCTCCTCCCTTCCCTCTTCGGAGCCATTCCTCAGAGCTGTCTGAGAGGCTGTCTTCCCGGCTTGAAGCCCTCAGAAAGTCCGCCAGATAACATAGTTCTCAGCTCTTAGGGTGTGCTTTTTTTTTCAGTTGACATTCCCAGCTTCAAAGACACCCTTTCTGACCTATTCTCTCAGCATTTTTTACTGGTTTTTACAGGAGAGGCTTCAAATTTTTGCTTGCATATCTCCTAAAAATTTTTTGAAAAAACTGTAACTACTTGAACATTTTTAGATTGACATCTAAAATTTTTCACCAGAAGTTTAAATACTTGCAGTTACATAATTTTCAACATACTGCGTATGTTGACTTTTAAAAAAAAGATGTTATGTTTTTCTGTGTATCCACTGGAATGAAGCCTGTCATCCTTTAAAAGATAGTGAAGGGACTTCCCTGGCGGTCCAGTGGTTAAGATTCTGTGCTTCCAGTGCAGGGGCCGCAGGTTTGATCCCTGGTCGGGGAAATAAGATCCCACATGCTGTGCAGTGAGGCCAAAAGATTAAAAAAAAAAAAGAAAGTGAAATTAGCCCTTCTTTAACATTTAGAAAGTTTACATTTTTCCTTTTTCTTCTTAACATCCCTTGAATGTTTCCCTTGAATGTAGTAATAATATAATATATTCTTAATCTAAAAACTCTTTTATCACTCTATCATGCTTTTCTGCTACAATAACATTATATATAATTGAAAGTTTAAAATATTGTCTATAACCATGTGTCTAAACATTAACATTTTTTTCTTCTGGATTATTCTATCAATACAATTATTGTCAGTATCTAGTGGGTCAAAACAACATAAACATCGTGAATTTTGGTATTTTTTTTTAATGGAAAGTACATTTTTATTGGAAATACATCTTTCATTGAGATAAATGGCTTTCCCTCCGTCCCACCATAGCTTTGTGTACCTGAATTGCATATGATTCATTATTACAATAAGATAAACTTTAGAAAAATTTCATTCATAGTTTTTATTTGCATATATATAATTACTGAGAAACTTTGTTCATGTAAAGTAGATAGGAATGGTATTGGAAGGGTTTTATTAAAGCAATATTGTTCTATAAAGTTTTTTAACCTTGTGAGTTACGTGTGAGAAATTTTTATTGTTGTTGGTTGAATTTTATTTTCCAGATTGTAGATAGTTGGTAGCATTATTATTTCATGTAGCAGTTTACAATTTTAAAATACCTTTAAGTTGTATTATCTCACTTGATCATCATGTGAAGCAGACATATTATATTTCACCTTTATTTTATACATGAGGAAACTGAGGTTTAGAGAGGTTAGGTGTTTTGCCCAAAGACATAGAAGTTCCCAAAAGGGATACCAAGACCCAGTGCAGATCTTCTGCTTCCAAACCCAGTGTTTGTTTTACTGAGTTAGCAATTATTCAAAATATTATGAATTTTATTATATCATTGCCAGTATAATATCACATACTTTAATGTATTTTTATCAAAAACTTCAAGCTGTGATGTAAGTCATTTATCTCACGGATGGCATCTCCATATAACCTAATTGGCAAAGGCAGTCCTCATTTTCAAACCAGTGACAGAAATTTTATTCTTTGTCAAAAAGCCTGATTTAATTTTTTAATTCAAAGAAATGTGTTCCTGAAGTTTCAAGGGGTATCATAAACTCTGCTGAGAAATAAATTACATCCTACATCTCCTAAGCCAAATTACTAAGAGCAATCAAATTTAAATGTCAAAGATTATTCTTTTTTATAGTATAGGTTATAAAAACTAGGCAGTGAGTCAATATGCTGTTTCTCATTGCCAAATTTGAAATAAAACATTGTAATATGTACCTAATATTAGGCTGTTTGTGAAGCAAGGATTATATTAAAAAGCATTGTATTCCTGTGGTAAATATATGCATAGTGTGTATCAAACTCTTGTTATTTGGCTTTTTTTAGTATTTAAATAGGAATCAAGCATAAAAATTAGAAATAACTCAATTTCATCATACTCATGATAAAAATGTTCCCATGTATTTTATTATATATATATATACACACACACATATATATATACTACTAAGTACTAATAGGTTTACCTGCTAGTAAATTTTTGTTTTTTTTTTTGGTTAAAAGGAAGTAGAAAGCATTAAGTACTGTATAAAGTATAAGGGGATATGAAATGATTATAACCATCATAAATATTTTATGATAAAATAGGTTGTAAAGTACTTTATTGAACATCTCATAGCTTCTGAAAGAAACATGTAGAATTTTTACCTATGAGTTTTATCCAGTGTCTCTTGAAAAAGACTGGTAGCCCTAGAAAATGTTCTACTTATTTTTAAAAGAACTAGCATTACTAAGAATATTATTCAGGTTGGTAGAAGGTTCTTCTTCTAATTAATGACTTGCTCTAGGGATAAGTATTAAGAATAGTTGAAAATAATTGTTTTTAATTAAATATATACAAAAACATGTTTTTAAAGTTCAATAGTAAGAGTAGTGAATACTTGTATTTACTATATTTCAGGCACCATTCTAATAAGATTTAAAATATATTAATTCATTTAATCCTCCCAGCAGCTGTTTGAGGTAGTTATTACCCCACCTTACAGATGATATAAATGAAGAACAGAGAGGTTAGTAATTTTGCCCAAGGACACACAGCTAGTAAGTGGTATTACCTGGAATTGAACCCAGAGTCCCCATCTTTATCCATAATGTCCTGCTGCTTGTCTGTTCAGTATTTCTTACTGTTTTTGCTTTGTTCTCATGTGACTCTTTCAAAAGCAATGGATTCTTTGGCAGTAGTGGTTGGGGCCTTCACACATGCAGAATCATTAAATAAATTTATCATTACTGCCGCCACCCTACTTTTCACTATTTCTGAATTAATAAAGCCAACCCTATTTCTAATATGTTTCATTTTTAACTGCAGCATGTATGGCAAGGTAAAAGATAGTCTGTAGATTTAGGGTGCCTTGATCAATCATTTAAAGAAGGAGGAAGCTTTCCTAGTAAGATTTAGGATAAGTTAAGGGAATGTGTTTCTTTTGTAAAGTGAGAAAAAGTCTGTTCTTAACACAGGTACTTTCTTAGGTGGATAAGATGTAGGAAAGAGAGTACTGTGGAGAGTGATTCCCTTAAAACCCTTCTTTCGTGGGAACCCTTGCAAAGTCTTCTAGTGTGTGTACCTAGTTAGAAGACCAGATTAGGAAAGGTAACAGTTGATCAAAAGTCTGAACTCTTGAATTTAAAAAAGCTAACCTCCACAAGGGATTTGTTTTCTCTTAAGACTAGTTTTATTTATTCCCAGTGTAACTGTATCTAGGGAACAGTAAAGATGCCTTTTATTAAGCAACTCCAACTCTCCTGGAGAATTTGGCCTGAAGGTACTTTAATGACAGGTAGTTCAAACAGAATGTCTTTTTAAAGATATTGGGGCCCTATCAGTAACAGGCTCTTCATCATGTCATTCAGTCTGTGAAATAGCGTCCCGCCTCTTGGTTTTCTAGATTCATACCTTGGAAGCTCTGCTTAGGACAAAATGAATTGGGGGTGTGGCATTCCTTCCTTGTTTGGTGGTGATGGCTGGGGTGGGAGGTACCCCAGGACATTTCGACAGTGTGCTGTATACAACCTAGAGCAGGGCATTTAAATATGAATTGATTGTTATTCTGGAGCTCTTAACCGTTCTTCTGTGGATTAACTAAAATATCATATTCTTCTGCCGTTAGTATTCCCAAGCTTTTAACAAAGTTTACTTAAACGAGCAAAGGAAGGCTAAATTCTGAGCCTTAAATATTGAGTCGCAGTTGGGAAGAGCTTAAATCTTGATGCTTTCATCTCCGGCCCTTCTCAAAAAGGATTGCATCTTTTTTTTAGGACAGTAAAATTAAGTATGTTGTGTGACATTCTGTTAATACAGTACGTTGGCAACAATTGTATAATCTAAAATGATATTGTAATAAATAATATTACTCTGTTCTTATTTATAGGTTTGTTCCAGTGCGTTAAGTAGTTGCTCTATAAATTTTTCTTTAATCATTGGATAGCCATCTCATTTGCTTCCAATTAAGCATTGGATATTTTTCCAATAATATGTGATATCTGTTTTTATTCAGTAAATCTGGAAAAAGAGAGGAAAATATTTGTCTTACAATACATATAGGTTTGCCCCATGCTTTGGCTTCTTTGATTAGAGTCAGCAGTCTACAGAATGATTCAGTCATGAAAAGAATGGATTTTCTTCCTGCTTTTTGGCCTCTCTTAGCTTAGCACAGTAAATGTAATTTCTTTTTTTTCTTCTTTCTCTTATTTCTGCTTATTATATACATACCTACATGTGTACTTTTTTTTTTTTTTTCATTTTCTCTTTTTACATGTGTACTTTTTAAAGTGCAATGCTAATTGGCATTTTTGGAAAGTACTTTGTTTTTAAAGAAGTTCTTAAATTGAAGAATTTCTTTTCTATAAAATCTTTTTACTGTTAACTTATATCTGTTATAAACTTCTTAGTATATTTAACCTAAGGTCTAATATTAGTCAAATTTTCATTTTAACTAGGCCTTTATTAGAGGAACATGCCACTCTGAATTTGGTCTTTCAAGGTATCAAGTTTATTTTTTGTGTTGCCTGAACTTATTTTACATTGATTTTTACTTTCTCAGATGAATTTGTGATAACTGCCATTTTATCTGTATCTAAAACATGTTTCAGCAAAGCTAGCAGATTTTTCCATGACTTCTTTAGTCATGAGGATCAAAGCTTCATTCATATACAGTTTAACCTTTGCTCTCTTCTAAGTTCAGATTTTACTCTTTAATAGCTTTTTTCTTACTATAGGCATGAGTTATGTTTCTCCATGCTAATTAAAAAGGTCATCTGAAAAAAACAATAAAGAGAGCATCAGAGGTGTACCACATGATTTTTTCGGTGAGGCAGGGCTTCATTGTGCTTCCAATATTGTGAAATGTTCTTGAAAATCCACACTATGTTACTGTTTTTTCAAATTGAGCTATAAGATTTTTCTTTGTAAGGATGTTTATTCTTATTTATGAAGCATTTGCATTTTTAATTAAGTTTTAAAAATTTTCCCCCTTAGAAATTTTGTGGATGTTAATTTTTGTCTTGATTTTGCTAGATTAATCAAATAATAAAAATATGCAATCAACTTTTTTTTTTTAAAGGAAAGTACTATACAGTTACCAGTTGTTTGTGTCTTTTCCACAGACTCTGTTTTCTCTTGCTGTATCTCACACTGAGGACTAGTCTCATTCACCTACTTCAGACTCACATGTAGGCATTAGTCTGATGCTGAGATGATTGGCCATCTCAGAAAATTTGCTTTTCTGTAATTGTCTCACTTGTAGGGCCACAGTTAATAAGCCTTTTTTTTTTTGAGCGTCTACTCTGAGCAGAGAACTATGCTCAATACCGTTCTTTTCTTTAACTGTCATTCTTTTTCCGTTATGAGAACTGAGTTACCAGCAGGGTGGCATTAGCAGAAGGAAGGTACCAAGTAGCTGTACTTGTGTTGTGTGCTGTATAAATTCATTTCAGTAGAAATGATCACTGCTCACCAAGAATACACAGTCCCAAAGGAAGTACACCACAAGGGCCCCAAGGTCAAAGAAGGTAAACATATATAGAGCTCAGTAAAATGTTCAGAGAATATCAGTGCAGTTTCCTAAATATTAACAGTGTCAGACATGGTACTTTTTTTTTTTACACTTAAACCAATTAGTTCATATTAAAGCTGCTTTTACTAAACTGCTTCGCAGAGATTTTCTAACGGTTTGTTTCAGTTTTGATAATAAATTAGCTGATATTAATATGCATGCTGGGATGTTCTTCGGAATGTCAGAGTTCTTTCTCACTTTTAATGCAATGTCAGAATTTTATTTCTCATCTTTCCTGTTGGTTTGACTCTTGTGTTTGTGCTTTCCACTTTACAGGCATGCAGTATGGTGAATATGTTAATAATCAAGCTAGCTCCGCACCAACTCCCTTGTCATCCACTTCCGATGATGAGGAAGAGGAGGAGGAGGATGAGGAAGCAGGTCTGCTTTAGCTTTACACCAGTTCTTGATCTTTTCCTACTCGAGTTTTCTTTTTATGTCCACAGTCTTACTAGTCCTTAAAAAAATGTGTCTTTGCAGATTTAGCTCAATAGCTTGGTTTCAGTTATAGAAGGTTGGGTCACTCGAAATGAGGTGTTTTGCATGTTTATTTGTTTTGTGTTTTCTCCTTTGGACATCTCTACCATTTTGTAAGTAACGATGCATTTTTCATGATGATAGAGTGCTTTCTTCTTTCCGAAGTGCATTTTCTCTCATGCCACATGCAAAAGAATGAGTCCTGACTGAAGCTTTTGGCTGATGATTGCTGTAGCACTCTTTTAGGATTCCTTTTAGGGATGTTTTATTTTCTGCTTTGCATGCTACTTTAGTCTAATCAAAATGAATCATGTGGACTTTATAAAAGTGAAAGAGAAATAGGACATTGTTCCTCTGAAGTCCTTGTGGCCTTTCCTGTCATATATTTAGAAGACCCCACATTTTTATTTTCCTGCTTCATGAAGTAGTAGTTCACATCATGCTAGGTGAAGAAACTGTGCATGCGATTATGTGTTGCAGGCTGTTTAATATCTTTTTCTGCCTTTGATAAGTATAACTGTTGAGTATTAAGCTATTCAGTTCGTCCATTAATTCTAATAGTTTGACTGAACCAATAAGTGATGATCTTTCAGGTTATTATACATGACCATGATTCTCTGTCTGTTATCTTTATAATTGAGTGGAAGGATTTGCTCTGTAAACAATCCGCTTAACTAAAAGTTTCCATTTCCTTTGCATTTTTTAAATATTCAAATCCTTATGCATGATTTGAGGTGATGGGTTGAAAATAGAGGGTTCCAGATGGAGAGTAATTTTTCTTACCTTAAAAATCTACATACCCATTTATCTTTCTGAATTTGGGGTAATTTTTTATTTTATATAATTTCAATCTTATAGAAGAGTGAAAGGAACTACCGTATACACTTTACCATTTTTGCCGCATTTGCCTCTCTCTATAAACATTTTTTCCTACGTCATTTGAAGGTGGAGATATCACGAACCTTTACCTCTAAATACTCCAGTATGTATTTCCTGACTGTAAGGGCAATGCCTTACATAACATAAACACAATACAGTTGTCAAGAAATTGAGCACTATTGCAATAATATCTGTTACACAGTCCATAGTCAAATCTCAACAGTTGTCTCAGTGAGATCTTTTATAGCTGTTTCCATGGCCCAGGGTCATGCACTGAATTTAGTCGTCATTTCTGTTGAGATTCCTTCAAACTAGAACAGTCCCTTAACCTTTCTTTCTCTTTCTTGACTTTGACATTTTTGAATAATAGAGGCCAGTTATTTTGTAGAATGTCCCTCAGTTTGGGGTTATCTGATGTGTACTTGTGATTAGATTCAAATCATGCATTTTTTGGCAAGATTACCACTGAAGTAATGTTGTATTCTCAGTACATTCTGTCCAAGGCATATGTTGTTGATTTGTCCCCATATTGATGATGTTAACTTTGATCACTTGATTAAGATGGTGTCTGCCAGGTTTCTCACCTGTAAAGGTACTTCTTTTTTCCATTGAAATTAATAAGTAATTTGTGGGGAAATTCTATGATACTACATAAATTTCCTGTTCTTTTTTTTAAACCGTCACTCATTAGTTTTAACATTCATTGGTGATTTTCTAGTTCCAACATTCCCTCTATATTTATGAGTTCAGGTTTCATTGTGAAGAAGAGCTTTCCCTTCTCCCTTGTTGATTTCTTTGGGTTCATATTGACTCATGGATTCTTATTTTATTCAGTGGGTAATAATCCATTAGTGTCATTAATTATTTTGATAGCAACTTGTCCTGGCCAGTAGCAGCTCGTTCAAACTGTCTTTTTAAAAGGTTCCCATGAATCTTTAAGCACTTATTTTAAGTACCTTAAGTCCTCGATAAGACGTTCCTAGCTCGTCTTGTATTTGGGCTGCTGCAAGCCTGGGACAAACCATTTCCTTTAGTCCTGGTGCCTGTAGTAGAGAAGGGTGTTTCAGAAACCAAGATCTGCTTGTAACGTGTGGTCTTTGCTGATGATGGGTCATTGCTCCCAGGCCCTGAATGATTATTATTATTTAATGTATGTATTATTCAGATCCTACATATGTCTCACTTTTTAATCTCATGATCCTTATTTTACACATTTCAAAAATGTGTTATTTTGCGTAATGTTATTTGTCAGCCTAAATTACCCCCGTTTTTGTTCTGCTTACAATTAGGTGCAGTGGTTGAAAACCGCTTTTCCTTACTTAGACAGGAAAAAAAAAATTGGAAAATCAAAAAGATTTAGCATTTATGGCTTTTCTCCTATCACCTTATCTTATTTAACTACTTTTTTCTTGAATATATTACAGATTAAAAATCCCTAAATTCTTAACTCACAGCATTTAGATTTTAATAATACCTAACATTTTTGAGTACTTACTGTGTGCCAGATGCCGCACTAAAGAGCTAAAAGCTGTGGGGTTTTGTGTCTTTTCTTCTAAATTCGAATCCTGACTTTGTCACGTACTAACTTTGTGACCTTAGACAAGTTTCTTAAACTCATTGAGTCTCAATGTACTCATCTGTAAATGAGGAATCATAACAGTAACAATTACATATGGTCGTTTTGAGGATTGAAGGTATTCTTCGTAAAGAGCTTAGAACAATGTCTGGCAAATGGTAAAATCTCTCAAAAAAAAATTAGGTGTCATTACTAACATTGAGAACATGTTTTTATCTCAATTTGTTCTTCTCAACAATCCTGCGAGGCAGAGATAATTGGCTCCATTTTGCGGATGAGTTGACTGCGATCTGAACATGTATAGTAACAGTTGTCTCTGGTCACACAACTCCTAAGTAGCAGAGTGGAGATTCAAACCGAGGTCTGTCTGCAGAGAGGTGTGAAGAGGATAGTCTTTATCTCCTAGTGAGAACACAAAGCCCTGGAATAGGTGGGAACTAAAGGGCACATGGCAGTGGTCACCATGGCATTTCTTACATGTTGTCTTCCTCCTTTGCCTTTTTTATTATGCAGCAAAATAATGACTGGACTATGGACATTTTTACTAGGATCCTGGTGTTATCTCTTCATGGTTTGTTAAAAAAAAAGTCCTATTTTTGTTGATTGCAAATTAAAGGGACATTCTAAGTGAGGGGAAAGAAAAAATGAAAAGGAAATCTAGCTTTAAAATGAATTTTATTTTATTTTTTAAATCCTGCTCAGTTACAGTATTTTTTTCATATGTAAAAAAAGTAGAAGAATGCCTCAAATTGGTGCGGAGATTACATATAAGTGTATCTGTCAAGTAGAGATTTTGGAGTGCTCTATTTTTTAAGCATTTCAGTGGTATTCATTCCCTATAATCATGAGATTTTTGTGTGTTTAGTTTATGTGGATTATTCTCCAATTTTGGAAAAATTTATTAAGCGGTAATGAAATATCAACTAGCAAGCAGGTTTGGAAATCAGTAATAATCTTCTTTATAGTTATATTTAAAGTAACTATCCTCTTATTTTTGCTTTTCATTTATTAAAGCTTAGGGTTTCCTTGACAGCGGGTCTATCCAGGAGTCAAGTACACGGATATTTATTTAAAACTTTCAGTTTTAAAAGGAAATTTTGATTTCAGTTCTGATTTTACATTAAACCATCTAATTTTTTAAATTACATGCTACAAATAGGCTTCCTTTTTAAGGTTTCCTCATTAAATGCACACTTGGAAACTAAAATAGGATTTTGTACTAGAGGCAGTCTTATGTTTTCTTGGCAGCTTCTAAAAGTTCAGAATTGTTGGAGAATAAACTTAAAGAAAGCTTGAGCAGATAGCAAGCTATCAGGTTCCCATAATGGTTATATCTTAAACTCCTCACTAAGTTTATTCAGTCACAGGTATTCACTCCTTCAGTTGTTAGTGCTAGAGTGGACCTTTTATTAGTTTTAGATTCAGTACTGAAGACAAGTACTGTCATACCTATACTAGTAAGAAATACTAACTTGAAAATGGGAGTGAAAGGGAGTAAGCAGTGAAAGAGGGAAGTAAAAAACCAAAGATCAGTATCAGCCCTAGTCCCTGGGAGACACTGTCAGCTAATGTTCTGTCACCTGCTATCCATACGCCCAGTGCCTTTCCTCTAGGGAGTTTTCAGGTTAGGAAGAGGCCAGAGGACAACAGGAAGCTCTCTCCCATGCCTCTAGTAATGTGACAGCTTGATGCTATATTTTGTAAATGATGTTAGGAAAAAACTTCTGATTTTTTCATAATGAGTTTTAAGGTGCTAGTCAGTTTTTATTTGACTTTCACACAGGCTAATAGTAATTATTCAGTGCCAGGTACTATGTCACAGATAATGATATGTTTATGGTTTGCTTGGATATTTTAAAAAGTAATGTTGTATTTTGACACAGAACAAATTAAGTCAACTCCTGTAGATAACAGCACAGTATTGGCCTTATCGCTAACTTCCACAGAAAATTCTTCCTCTTTTTTTTTTTTAATTCAAGTATATAATATGGTATTGTTAACTATAATCATTATGCTATACATTAGATCCCCAGATCCCTAGAACATGTATAGCTGGAAGATTGTACTCTTCGATCAACATCTTCCCTTTCCTTCCACCACTCCCCTACCCCCCGCCAAAGAAAATCCCTAAAAGGGTTCAAATCTATCTTTCTCTTTAACTGATGTACTATGTGATTATTTTAACAAATAAATATCTTTCAACTAAATTCAATACATATTGAATTTAATATATTTTTTAAATTTTAGAAATTGAATACATGTCCTAGGTCTGTGAAGGATATAAAAAGATATCCATGCCATTAAGAACAGTATTAGTTTCAGGGTTTTCAGTATTCATATACACTGAAAAGAAAATGTGGTCATGTGTTTGCAGATGATACCTGTTAGCTGAACATCTAGCTTGCAAACATCCTGTATATATAATTGCTATAGCTGGAAACTCCAACCCTCTGTACAGTGGAAGAGGGCAGAGTATTAGGGCTATAGCAGAAGGAGATTTGGTACCAGTGTCCAGAGTTAGAATTCAGAAGGCACTTTCAAATAGAAATAGTGATTGGATGGTGATTGGATGTCTAGGCTAGCCCTAAAACTAATTAACTGAAATACTAAACATTTGCAAATGCTTTATATTTTCCAGCCTGTCATAAATGTATAGTGTTTAATCAATAATATGGATTATGGGTTTTTTAAAGAGTGCTTATGACTTGGGATAATAAATGCCAGTTATTTCATTATTTCTTTGAAAAAGTGTGTTCTGAGTTCTGAACAACCAATTTATAAACAAATTAATAATTCCCTATTTGTGAGCTTGATTAAAAACCCAAGAAGCTCACAGTCTGACTTGGAATATAGAACAAAATGATAGTAAGTCCTGTGTTAATCATAGTGTTTTATAGGAATACATAGGAGAATTTGGAAACAGAGGTAGGGTGGCATGACAGGGAGGATTCTGGAGGGCGGGCAGGGGAACCTAAACTGAATCTGAAAGAACTTGGAATTGGGCAAGTGAGGGATCTGGGGAGAGGCAGAGACACTTTTTGAAACAAAGCAAGACACTTGAGAGAAGGTAGCATATTTGGGGAACTTTAGTGAGTTTGGGACCTATGGTTTGCAGAGAGCAGTGGCAAGAAGAATTGAATGAGGGTGAGTAGGATGGCTGGGTAAGATCTTTAAGAACCTTGCATTTCCTAAGTAAGGAGTTTGGATTTTATCTTGAAGGTAGTGAGAGGTCACTGAAGGAGTTTACATGGGAAAATAACGTAACCAAACTTGCATTTTGGAAATGCAAATTGATTTTGCATTTACAGAAGAAATTGATTAGAGCTTGAAGCTTTTGGAATAAGCCAGTAAGAAATAAGAGTTCTTAGACTAAGGTAGAAGGAAGATTGGAGACGGGGGGTGGGGGGGGGGAGTATTAGCAGAGTATTACCGAAAGAAGAGAACCATTTTTACAAATCAAAAGTAACTTGGTTCACAGTGATAAATGTTAAGGAAAGTCTGAGAACAAACGATTGGCCTTATCCATCAGGAGGTTCTTGTCTTGGTCTTTCTTTTCCCCTCTTTTGTAGCACTGTTTTAGCATAGGAAGAGGGAAGAGAAAAAAAAGAAGAACATTTCCTGAGTCTCTGGCTAGTATCTGTTTAATTTATATCTGTTATAGCTGTTTAATCTTAACATTAGGCCTGTGGAGTAGGTGTTATAACATCTGTTTTTACAAATAAGGAATGACTCAGAAATGTTAGGAGTCTTGTCCATTTTCTCTCAACTGGTAAGTGGTAGAGATGGAATTTGACTTACAGTTTTTCCATATTTTATACAAGTTATGGGAAATGAAATCTCAAATTACCTGGTTAATTTCAAATTGAACAATACTAGTAAGTAAGTACATTAGGCTTTGTTGACCCATAGAGAGAGAGAATCTTAAGTTTTTTTTAGAAGGCTTCAGTGCATCCTGATTTTTTTCCCCCAACTTCACAGATTCTGAGCTATTCATTTGACCTTACTCCTTACTTCCTCAGATTCAGCTCCCCCTCTTTTCTGACTTCCCCTTTTCTTCTCGCAACCTGTGACATACAGCCAGTAAAAGAATGAGGGAAAATGTTTCCCAAGTATTACATTCATATTCACCCTCCGTTTGATCTCAGAATATTTGTTATCACTAACTGTAGCGTGAAGTGACTAAGGCAAACTAGACCTATCAGAGGATTTAAGAGTGGTGACAAGTACCAAAGCTTCTCATTCGACTAAAACTAGCTTGTATTTAGAAAGCAGTATTTTGCTTGGTATCGTGGTTCCAAATATCAATACAGTAGCATAGCTGCCTCTATATACTAATAATATGACAGGGAAGCAGATATCATAGGTGATTACAGTACAGCTTGAAAAGTACAGTAATTCAGGGTTAAGAAAATGTCCCTATATAGGAGAAGAAATGATTTCCATTGGCATGTCAGAAAGGTTTTAGGAAGGGTTTGAAATTTGAAGGATGAGTAGGAATTTGCCATGTGGAAAAAGAAAATCTAGGCTAACAGACCAATATGTACGGTACATAACACAACAAATAGTGTATTGGGATGAAGAGTGAGAAGTTGGGTGTGACTGTGTCATAAGGTAAAAGAGGGAAGATGGTACAAGAACAGGTGGGAGATGGAGGTGACAAGGAAAGTAGAAGACAAATTTTGAAGTTTTTTTTATGGCAGTATAAAAGCATTTAGACCTTATTCTGTAAAATGGTAGGGGAACTAGTGAAGGTGTTTTTAAGCATGTTTAGAATATTGACATGTTTCATAATGTACCTTTTTAAAAAATATCATTTTGATTTGTGTTGGCAGTAATGGCATAACCTAATTAGAATTAATCTGAACAATAAGTTTTAGCAAAGTTTGAGTCTGTTTAGTTTAGTGGTTCATCTGGATTTATAACTTTTATTGTTGCTTTGATATTTTAACAAGTTCAAAATAGAGATTTGCATTTGTTCTTTTCTTCTGAAAGTGAATTTAAAAATTTTTTTAAAATTATTTATTCAGCTGCATTGGGTCTTAGTCGCGGCACGTGGGATCTTTTGTTGCAGCACACAGGCTCTTCGTTGTGGCGCACAGGCTCTTCCTTGCTGCACTCAGGCTTCTCTCTAGTCGAGGCGTGCAGGCTCTCTCGTTGTGGTGCGCGGGCTCTAGAGCGCATGGGCTTAGTTTCCCCCACAGCATGTGGGAATCTTAGTTCCCCGACTAGGGATTGAACCCGTGTCCCCTGCATTGGAAGGTGGATTCTTAACCACTGGACTACCAGGGAAGTCCCTGAAAGTGAATTTTATTTTATTTTTTTATAAATTTATTTATTTATTTTTATTTTTGGCTGCATTGGGTCTTTGTTGCTGCGTGCAGACTTTTCTCTAGTTGCGGCGAGCGGGGGCTACTCTTTTTTGCGGTGCACGGGCTTCTCATTGGGTGGCTTCTCTTGTTGCAGAGCACGGGCTCTAGGTGCGCGGGCTTCAGTAGTCGTGGCGCCGGGCTCAGTAGTTGTGGCTCACGGGCTCTAGAGCGCAGGCTCAGTAGTTGTGGTGCATGGGCTTAGTTGCTCCGTGGTATGTGGGATCTTCCTGGACCAGGGCTCGAACCCGTGTCCCCTGCATTGGCAAGCAGATTCTTAATCACTGTGCCACCAGGGAAGCCCTGAAAGTGAATTTTAAACTAGCAGGTTTCAAATTATCCAATAAATAAAATAGAATATTTCTATCAAATTAATACTTTAAAGTTTGTTACTATAGCATTATTATCTAAATGGGCAATATTTTTAAGCATTAATATTTGATTTGACATGGAAAGAAGAAGCTAAGCAGCATAATTAAGTAGTATTATGTATTATGTACCTGTTAATCCTATACTCCTAATTTGTCCCACCCCCTCCTCCCCTTTAGTAACCATAAGTTTGTTTTCTATGTCTGTGAGTCTGTTTTGTTTCGGGTTTTTTTTTTTTTTAATTTTATTTTACATATTTTTTTATACAGCAGGTCCTTATTACTCATCAATTTTATACACATCAGTGTATACATGTCAATCCCAATCGCCCAATTCATCACACCACCCCCGAACCCCCGCCGCTTTTCCCCCTTGGTGTCCGTATGTTTGTTCTCTACATCTGTGTCTCTATTTCTGCCCTGCAAACCGGTTCATCTGTACCATTTTTCTAGGTTCCACATATATGCATTAATATACGATATTTGTTTTTCTCTTTCTGACTTACTGCACTCTGTATGACAGTCTCTAGATCCATCCACGTCTCTACAAATGACCCAATTTCGTTCCTTTTTATGGCTGAGTAATATTCCATGGTATATATGTACCACATCTTCTTTATCCATTCATCTGTCAATGGGCATTTTGGTTGCTTCCATGACCTGGCTATTGTAAATAGTGCTGCAATGAACATTGGGAACATTGGGGTTCATGTGTCTTTTCGAATTATGGTTTTCTCTGGGTATATGCCCAGTAGTGGGATTGCTGTATCATATGGTAATTCTATTTTTAGTTTTTTAGGGAACCTCCATACTGTTCTCCATAGTGGCTGTATCAATTTACATTCCCACCAACAGTGCAAGAGGGTTCCCTTTTCTCCACACCCTCTCCAGCATTTGTTGTTTGTAGATTTTCTGATGATGCCCATCCTAACTGGTGTGAGGTGATACCTCATTGTAGTTTTGATTTGCATTTCTCTAATAATTAGTGATGTTGAGCAGCTTTTCATGTGCTTCTTGGCCATCTGTATGTCTTCTTTGGAGAAATGTCTATTTAGGTCTTCTGCCCATTTTTGGATTGGGTTGTTTTTGTTTTTTTAATACTGAGCTGCATGAGCTGTTTATATATTTTTGGAGATTAATCCTTTGTCCGTTGATTTGTTTGCAAATATTTTCTCCCATTCTGAGGGTTGTATTTTCATCTTGTTTATGGTTTCCTTAGCTGTGCAAAAGCTTTGTTTTGTTTTGTATATAGATTCATTTGTATTATTTTTTAGATTCCACATATAAGTGATATCATATAGTATTTGTCTTTCTCTGTCTGACTTCACTAAGTATAATTTTCTCTAGGTCCATCCATGTTGCTGTAAATGGCGATATTTCATTCTTTTTTTATGGCTGAGTAATATTCTATTGTGTGTGTATATATATAAATACACACACACACACACACACACACACACAGACACACACTCTCTACATGTCCTTAAGCTAATTGTCAGTTGATGGGCGTGTGGGTTGCTTCCATGTCTTGGCTATTGTAAATAGTGCTGCTCTGAACATTGATGTGCATATATCTTTTCAAATTAGAGTTTTTATTTTTTCTGGATATATACCCCCAACAGTGGGATTGCTGGATCATATGGTAGCTCTATTTTTACTTTTTTAAGGAACCCCCATGCTGTTCTCCATAGTGGTAGCACCAATTTACATTCCCACCAACAGTGCATGAGGGTTCCCTTTTCTCCACACCCTCTCCAGCATTTCTTATTTGTAGACTTTTTGTTGATGGCCATTCTGACCAGTGTGAGGTGATACCTCATTGTGGTTTTGATTTGCATTTCTATAATAATTAGTAATGTTGAGCATCTTTTCATGTGCCTGTTGATAATCTGTATGTCTTCTTTGTTGAAATGTCTATTTAGGTCTTCTGCCCATTTTTTTGATTGGGTTGTTTGGTTTTTTTTGATACTGAGTTATATGAGCTGTTTGTGTATTTTGGATATTTAACCTCATGTCGGTCTCATCGTTTGCCCATTTTTTTCTCCCCTTCCATAGATTGTCTTTTCATTTTGTTGGTGTTTTCCTTTGCTGTGCAAAAACGTTTAAGTTTGAGTAGGTCTCATTTGTTTATTTTTGTTTCTATGGTATTTTTTTTTTGAATTTTTGAATTTTATTTTATTTTTTTATACAGCAGGTTCTTATTAGTCATCAGTTTTATACACATCAGTGTATACATGTCAATCCCAATCTCCCAGTTCATCCCACCCCCACCCCCACCCCCCCGCCACTTTCCCCTTTGGTGTCCATACGTTTGTTCTTTTTTTTTTTTTTTTTTTTTTGGCTGTGCTGGGTCTTTGTTTCTGTGCAAGGGCTTTCTCCAGTTGCGGCAAGCGGGGTCCACTCTTCATCGCGGTGTGCGGGCCTCTCACTGTCGCGGCCTCTCTTGTTGGGAGCACAGGCTCCAGACGTGCAGGCTCAGTAGTTGTGGCTCATGGGCCTAGTTGCTCCACGGCATGTGGGATCTTCCCAGACCAGGGCTTGAACCCGTGTTCCCTGCATTGGCAGGCAGATTCTCAACCACTGCGCCACCAGGGAAGCCCTCTATGGTATTTTTATAATAACAACTTTATTGAGATATAATTCACATACCATAAAATTCACTCATTTAAATTTAAACAAAGTTCTGCAACCATCACTGTGTAATTCTAGAACATTTTCTTCACCTCAAAGTAGAAACTCCATGTTTTAGCAGTCACTTCCTATTCTTGTCTCCCTACACGCACACATGCGCATATACACGCGCTAATCTACTAATCTACTTTTTGTTTTTATAGATTTGTTTGTTTTGAACCTTTCATATAAATAGATCATACACTATTTGGTTTTTGTGACTGGCTTCTTTCTCAGCATAATGTTTTCAAGTTTTATCCGTGTTATGGCATGTATCAGTCCTGTGTTCCTTTCTATTGCTAAATAATATCTTATTGTGTGGATATGTATCACATTTTATTTACCTGTTCGTAAGTTGTTGGACATCTGGGTTGTTTCTACTTTGGGGCTGTTATGCGTAATGCTTCTGTGAGCGTTCACACACAACTGTTTGTGGGGGTTTATGTTTTCATTTCTCTTGAATGGAATTGCCAGGTCATGTGATAACTGTTTGCCACCTTTTGAGAAACTGTCAGACTGTTTTTCAACATGGCTACAACATTTTACAATCTCGTGGAGGCTTCCATTTCTCCACATCCTTGCCAGAACTTTCTGTTATCTGTCTTTTGAATTACAGACATCCTAGTGGATGTGAAATGAATGGTATCTCACTGTGGTTTTGATTTTTATTTCCAGAATAGCTAGTGATGTTGAGCATCTTTTCATATGCTTATTGGCCGTTGGTTTATCTTTTTTGGAGAAATGTCTGTTTAGATCCCTTACTCATTTTAATTTGGTTATTTGTCTTTTTATTGTTGAGTCATAAGAGTTCTGTAAATATTTTGCACATTAGACCTTTATTAACTAGATATATGATTTGCAAATATATTCTCTCATTCTGTGGGTTATCTCTTTATTTTCTTAATGATATCTTTGGAACACAAAAGTTTTTAATTTGATGAAGTCCAGTATATCTATTGTCTTTCTTTTGTTGCTTGTGCCTTTGATGTCATATCTAAAAATCCATTGCCTAACCGAAGGTCGTGAAGATTTACTCCCATATTTTAAGAGTTTTAGCACTTACATTTAGGTCTATGATCCATTTTGAGTTAACTTTAGCATAAGGTGTAAGGAAGGGGTCTAACTTCATTCTGCTGCATGTGGATATCTAGTTGTTCCAGCACAGTTTGTTGAAGAGAATATTCTTTCCCCACTGAAATGTCTTGGCATATTGGTTTTGTTTTGTTTTGAGGTGAAATCTACATAACATAAAATTAAACATTTTAAAGCATACAGTAGCATTTAGTATATTCACAGTGTCATGCAACCACCACCTCTATCTGATTCTGTCATTTGGGTTGTCGTGCAGTCACCACTTCTTTCTAGTTCTAACTTTGTAAATGTAGTGAACTTGATAAAACTAAACATTTTCATCATCCTAAAAAAGAACTCTATACTCATTAAGCAGTAACTTCTCATTTCCCCCTCCTCTCAGCCCCTGGCAACCACCAATCTACTTTCTATCTCCAGAGATTTACCTATTCTGGATATTTCATATAAATAAAATCATTCAGTGTGTGACCTTTTGTGTCTGGCTTCTTTTGCTTAGCATGTTTTCAAGGGTCATTCATATTGTAGCCTGTATCAGTACTTAATTCCTTTTTATAGCTGAATAATATCCCATTGTATAGATATACCACATTTTGTTCATCCATTCATCCCTTGGTGAATATTTGGGTTTTGGTGTATTGTCTTTTAATGCTATTACTTCAAGACTTTTGACCTTGTATATCAGCATTCTTCTTTAGTTATAAATTCACAAATACAAGGAAAAGGAAGAGCCATTACTTCCCATTCTTAATTAAGAGTAATGACATATATATATGCAACAATATTCTATTTATCACAAAGAAAGCACTTTGTATGTATTAGTGTCCTTCACCTATTATTTATTTTATAGCCTTCATGTTTTGTAAGTTGCTTCATAACCACTGTCTCATCTAAGCATCACAAGAACATTAAAAAGCACACATAGGGCATTTAAAAAATTGTTCTCATTTTGCGAGAGAGAGTATTATGATGATTGTCACTTACCCAAAGTTATTTAGCAATTAAATGACAGAGTCTAATGTAACTACAGTCTTTTGCCTCCAGATCATGTTCTTTACTGATAACAAAATATTCCTACACAAAAAATTTTAGCTATTATGCCCTGAGTCAATACACTGAGTTCTTGTAGTTATCCAAAATTATTCAATGAAAGATAATTATGCATATCTATTCTTTCTATATCACAGTTGAAAATTAACCTAAAATGTAGTTTAAACCCGGTTATAATATTGGTGTTAAGAGCCAGGGATAACCTCTGTACCACAGAATTTTGTCTTCTGGTGAAAAAGACCAAGATCTTTAACACAAGAGAGAGGCTGTGTGCGTTTTCAGTTTTATTCATTAGTATATACTCTAGTGTATCTACCTATGTTAACTGTAGGCTCTCCATAAAATATTTGTTAAGTGAATGAATGAGAGAAATATATGTTCTACCAGCTGTGTGACACCACTACGTTTTATCGTAAATGGCCACTGAATATTCCCATTAATCTTTCAAGTTTTGAACGAACACATATAATAAAAATTCTTACAGTCTAACACATATTTATTAGAGTACCTTTTATTTTCGTTACCTTATTAAATATGGCAGGTACTGTTTAATCTTTATTGAGCAGATGAATAAACCGAGGCATAGAAAAGCTTAGTAACATGCTAGGTATCAACCCAAGCCATAGATTCCTCTCTTATGAAGGCTTCATACAGCTATGCTGAGTTATAAAAGTCATTAAAATTTAATTATCTTAAAATAGCGTGATATTGATATAGGGTATTCAATAGCTTGTGATTTGGTAGATCCAGTCTTTGAGGTGTGATTTTATTAACATTTCTATCAGTCTAAAATTGATGTTTGGGTGTTTGACTACTTTGAAAGTTGTGTATCTTTTCTTTAAGATGCCTTCATGTGTGTCTGCTTAAATTTTATTCCACTTATCAGCTCCGTATTCTTCCCACTTTCGCCCCCTGTTCTTATTTATTTTATTTTATTTTTTTTTAAAGAAACAAATCTTTTTCTAACTTATTTATTATTTATTTATTATTTATTTTTGGCTGTGTTGGGTCTTCGTTTCTGTGCGAGGGCTTTCTCTAGTTGTGGCAAGCGGGGGCCACTCTTCATCGCGGTGCGCGGGCCTCTCACTATCGCGGCCTCTCCTGTTGTGGAGCACAGGCTCCAGACGCGCAGGCTCAGTAGTTGTGGCTCACGGGCCTAGTTGCTCCGCGGCATGTGGGATCTTCCCAGACCAGGGCTCGAACCCATGTCCCCTGCATTGGCAGGCAGATTCTCAACCACTGCGCCACCAGGGAAGCCCCCCTGTTCTTATTATCAGAAATTTATGTATGGTTTTTTAAATGTCATTAAACATCAGTCATTTCATGTTTTTAGGATCAGGAATTTTCCTAGATCAGCAAAACATCGTTTTTCAAAATTGCCAAAGGTTGCTCTAAGATGTATTGTCATTTTAAACTTAGTAGATATTTTGGTTTTCCTTTTAGGTGTTGACAGCTCTTCTACCACAAGCAGTGCTTCTCCAATGCCCAACAGTTACGATGCCCTAGAAGGAGGCAGCTATCCAGGTAATTTGTTTGGTGCATATTTGATGTTTATTTCAAAAGTTACTGACCATCAATTACTTTCAAACATGAACATGTACTATACATAATTAGCAGACTATATTTTTAACAGAAAAAAGGGACATTTTCCTGGTTTTTTCAGCCTTAATTTAATGGTGTAATTGTCATATAACAACTGTGGATGCTGTTTTGGGGATGCCTAAGGAAATTTATTACTTGATTTTTGTTACCATGCTCTTTATCTTTTTCCTCTTTCTAAAAGACTTAATACTGAATAATTTTTCTCTTCTTTTCCCTTCTTTTTTATGCTAATAATTCCTTAAATAAATTTTATATTTCTGTTCTCATGCTTAGGTCCTTGAATTTCTTCCAACTAGCCTCTGAATATAAATAGTCTTTGACTCTTTACTCCCCCTATGGCTCCTGGCTGCCTCCACCAGGTAAATAGATTAACCAACTTGGGGGTAGGTTTTGGAGGCATTACTTTTAACCATATCTGGAAGTAACTTTGGTCATATGTAGGAACAGGAGTGGTGGATAGTGTTTAAAAAAATTACGAACTGAACTTCTATAATGATTAGTTACTTCATTATAGCATCTTGTGCTGTGATCTTCCTTATTTGCCTGTCTCCTATCACTGACAGCCTGACAACCACACCTGACCTCCTTCTTTGTCTTTTCTTTCTAATGATTCGAAACTTTAGGATTAACAGAACAAGTAATTTTGCTCTTCGCTTTATTTCTTATCATGTTGTTAATTATCCAGGATGAAGCTTAATTGAAGTTGGAGTGTGCTGGACTTCACACACCGTCTTGCTATCTCTGTTCTATGAGTCAGTAGAAAACTTTAATCTTCTCAGCTTAGTACAGAGTTCCCTTTTAACATTTCAAGAATACTTAAATAAGCTACTCAGCCTTTTGTGGTTAAGGGTTCTTTCCCTAGGGATCTGTGAGAGAGAGAGAGAGAGAGAGAGAGAGAGAGAGTGTGTGCGTGTGTGTGTGTAAAAAGTTGTGGACCATTCCAAAAGCAATTACCATTGTCAAAATATTCTAGAAGAGTTACTTCATTCACTAAAAGATGAATACTATTTATTCAACTATCGTATTTCATGAGCTTCAAATTAACCTGAAATAAAACATCTAATGTGGTGTAGTTAAAAGATGATGGCCTTGGAGTTAGACCTTGCTGTGTTTATCTGTATTCATTTAATCAACAAATCTTAATCTTGTTATGAACTGTGCTTTGACAGTAAGTGAATAACCTTAGGTAAATTTTCTAGCTATGTATACTGCACCGAAATTAAGGAAAGCCATGAAAATCTATCACAGTAAGATTAACTGAATTAAGTCTGTGTGTCAGGTACTAGGTAGATCTTAGGGACTATAGAAATGTATGAAATACTGTCCTTTTCCTAAAAAAGGGGGAAAAAGTTTTAGACCCTCATGTTTAGGGCTCCAGTTCTTCATTTCTTAAGCTGATGACTGTTGTCATGTTAAGAGACCTTTCTACTTACAGTCCCATCACAGTGAGGAGAGACAAGCAGGAAATCTAAGTATATGACACTGCATTGATGCTCTAGTCCTTTTAAGAAGTCTGGGAAGTTACCAGAAAGCCAGTAAGCCAGTGCTTGCCTAATTAGCACAAGACAATAGACAGCAGAATGTCTAGGAAGGTCTCTTCAAAATGAGAGCGAAGAGAGTCAGTAGAAAGATGATTCCTCAATAAACTTTGAAAAAATAAATTTGTTAAGTCAGATGCTTTTAAGAACATTTTTTTTTTTGCAGAGTCTGATTGCTGGTGAAGAATATAATTTTTATATGAAAATATACAGTGAAATACAGTGACATGAGAGTTTAAAATACACATGTATTTTAGATTTGACTTTTTGTTGTTGTTATTCTAGTATATGGTGGTTAAATTTTCTACAGTTTTTTTCCCCCAGTTTTAATCAAGTTTTAGTTTCTATTTTAAATTTAAATAAAAGAAGAACATTCATTCATTAAATTTTATTTGGCCTCTACTACATACCAGACATTGTTTTAGGAGCTGGACACTATTCTAGACTGTCTTTCATACTTTCATTTTTGCCTCTGCAAATAAAGCAGACTTCTAGGGGATTGTGGTAATATGCCACTCCTTCCATGGACTTTTTTTTAAAATAAATGTCAAGGTCAGATAAAAAGGCAAGTTAGAGCAAAGAGTAGTTGACACTCTTTTTGTTTTTTTTAAATTTATTTTATTTATTTAGTTTTGGCTGCGTTGGGTCTTCGTTGCTGCCTGCAGGCTTTCTCTAGTTGCAGCGAGTGGGGGCTACTCTTTGTTGCGGTGCGCGGGCTTCTCATTGCAGTGGCTTTTCTTGTTGCGGAGCACGGGCTCTAGGCACACAGCTTCAGTAGTTGTGGCATGCAGGCTCAGTAGCTGTGGCTCGCGGGCTCTAGAGCACAGGCTCAGTAGTTGTGGCGAACGAGCTTAGTTGCTCTGTAGCATGTGGGATCTTCCAGGACCAGGGCTCGAACCCGTGTCCCCTGCATCTGCAGGCGGATTCTTAACCACTGCGCCACCAGGGAAGCCCGACACTCTTTTTATTGCTTTGCTTTGTCTTCTGCTTCTTAGCGCCATTTCTGCTGAGAGAATAAAAGGAAAAATAACTGTATTTTTAATATACATAAATATATATATTATATGCTATGTGGTATTATATATATTTAATATGCATAAATATAAAGGTCTTATCTGTTAGAAATACCAATTGAAGTATTTGTCAATGAAATGATACAAAATGGGGTTTTCTTGTAAATACATGTGTAAAAAAAAAAAAGGTGGGGTAGGAACATGTGAAACAAGATTAGCAAAATACTGATGATTATTAAAGCTGCGTAATGGATATATGGGGTTTATTATTCTATTCTCTCTACTTTTGTGTATGTTCAAAAATGCTCATAATAAAAACGTTTTAATAAAACGGGAGACGCCAGAGGCTATGGCTCACCCAAGAGTATTTGTGGAGTCCTGATTGTCAGTTGTTAACACCATGATTTTCCCTTCGTTAGACATGCTTTCCTCATCAGCAAGCAGTCCTGCTCCTGATCCCGCTCCTGAGCCTGACCCTGCTCCAGCCCCAGCCCCAGCCGCTCCTCAGCCTTCAAAAATGGCTAAGCCGTTTGGGTATGGTTATCCAACTCTTCAGCCTGGATATCAGAATGCTACAGCACCACTTAATTCTGGAGTACCGCCCAGTAGCCCAATGTATTCTGGATTCCAGCAGTATGCTCAAGTATGTATTTAGTCATAAAAAAAAAATCATATAAAAATTGTGAAACTATTATCAATTCTGACAAATCCCTGGTGATTCAAATGGATCGTAGGTATGAATACAGATAAGTCTAGATCAGACAGAATTTGATTCCAGTTTGTGTGTGTGTGTGTGTGTGCACGCATGCATACACAGAAGAAGATAAAAGGTATTACTGTGATTTTTCTATTCTGCATTGTACTTTTATTTTTCAGGGGCTCTGCAATGTACGGGTATTAATTTTATGATTGGGAAGTTAAAGTAAATGTTATTTTAAATTCTGTATTACTAAGCTGGCTTTCTCCTCAAAAAATGACATGGTATAAGCGTGGTTTGGGATTTTGGTCTCAGTTCTTAACTTGAAGAACTCTCCGTGACATATAACTGAAATTCGTAAAAGCCTCCATACACATACATGCTCATTAATACATTTGTTCATAATTACTGCTATGACCTCTTTTGACATGACCTTTCTTGGAGTTACCTGTTAAATACCATATCAGTTTAATAATAGGACAATAAGTATTTTACATTTATATTTATTGGGGAAAAAATAAAATATAAGGAAACGATTTAAATGGCAAAAGCATTCTACTTACAGTAAAAAACTTCTCGTAGTAGACTAACCTTACAGAAATTTCATCTGGTGGTGAACTGATGAAAATTAGAGGGGAAATAAGAAAACCATTTGTTCCTGGAATTTAATCTTAGAATTAAAGCACAGAAGAAAGAAGGAAACTGGGAGTGGCACTGGAGAAATATGGTTGGTTAGTACAGATTTTCCTGCCTTCCATTTTGTTAGATTTTCTTTATGACTTTATTGGTCCAGATGGAACACCACTATTTCAGGATAACTGAGCAATAATGACTTAGGCACATAGCTAGGATGTGCTTTTGAATTCTTACCTGTGTACTAAAAAAAAAGGTTATAGATTTTAATCTAATATTAACATTAACAAGCTAATTTTAAAAGCAGCCATTTATTTTTGAAGTCCTAGTTAGAATATTTTAATTTAGCTTTTAGCAGCTTTCTATAGTAAAATTGAAATGCCTTTAAATGTTGCATTTAGTATAACCCCAGTGGGAGGGTTCTGAAATCTAAGGGCTTTCTTTGTGTTCATTTATTTATGATGACCTTTATTAAGTAGTGGGAAACCCCAATGGCTGCCCTTTGAGGAAGAAAAAAACTTAAAATTAGTTTTTCAGGGTAGAAAAACAGGTAAAAAGTTGATGTTTAAAAATGAAAATAAGGGCTTCCCTGGTGGCTCAGTGGTTGAGAGTCTGCCTGCTAATGCAGGGGACATGGGTTCGAGCCCTGGTCTGGGAAGATCCCACATGCCGCGGAGCAACTAGGCCCGTGAGCCACAACTACTGAGCCTGCGCGTCTGGAGCCTGTGCTCCGCAGCAAGAGAGGCCGCGATAATGAGAGACCCGCGCACCGCGATGAAGAGTGGCCGCCGCTTGCCGCAACTAGTGAAAGCCCTTGCACAGAAACGAAGACCCAACACAGCCAAAAATAAATAAATAAATTAATTAATTAATTTTTTTAAAATGAAAATAAAAAATAGAAAAATATTTTAGTGAATATGTAAAAAACCAGATACAGATACTGTATGGCTTTTTTTTTAACCAAAAAAGAAAGGTGCATGATCAATTGTAGGAAAATGCAGATAAGCAAAAAAGAAGAAAATAAATATCAATCAATACTCCCACCATCAAGATATAAAAAGTAACAGTTGGGGTCTGTCCTTCTGGGTTTCTTGCTGTATGCATTTGCAGGAGAAAGCCAGTAAAGAAGCTGGTCATCTAAATGACTTATTTATACAAACAAATAAGTTGATAAATATGGGCATTGTTTTGCATTTTTTAAAAATCCTTGAACAGCATAAGAGGAAACCTTTCTATATTATTACATATCCTTCATCTGATAGCTGCATAACGTTTTATAATCACCCAGTCTGCCACTATTGGGCATAACTTGAGTGTCAAAATCAAAATATACACGTGTGCACAAACCTTGTGCATTCGTCTCATTATTTCCTTATATGAAATCTCTTCAGGTGAAATTAGTGAATCATAGCACCTAATTTTACCAGTCTTTAGAATTTCTCTCTACTTATTCATTCAGTGAAAACTGAGTTTCTACCGTGTGGCAGCCCTACTCTAGGCACTGAGGTTACAAGAGGAAGCTAAGTGAACACAACAGAGTTCCCTCTCTCAAGAAACTTGGTGGGAAGGCAGGGCCAATGGGACAGTAAGTAAGTAAAGCAATAAATAAACAAACTAGTTTCGGGGACTTCCCTGGCGGTCCAGTGGTTAAGACTTTGCCTTCTAGTGCAGGGGGTGCGGGTTCAATCCCTGGTCAGGGAGCTAGGATCCCCATGCCTAGTGGCCAAAAAACCAAAACATAAAACAGAAGCAATATTGTAACAAATTCAGTAAAGACTTTAAAAAATAAAAACAAAAACAAGCTAATTTCAAATAGTTACAAGTGCTATGAATCAAGAGGAGTGGAAGAAATTTCAGGGGTTGGGTATAAAGAGTAAACAGTCAGGAAGGCCCTCATTGTAGAAGTTATGGTTGAGTTAATATTTGAATGACAGGAAAAGCCAGACATGGTAAAATCTGGGGGTAGAGGATTTCAGGCTGAGGAAACATATATACAGAAACGTAAGGCAGGAGCAACTTTAACATGTTCTAGGACCAAAGTCCCAGTGTGGCTGGAACTCAGTTAGCAATGGGAAGAATAACAGGAGCTAGGGAAGAACCATAGTCAGAAGCTTGGATTTTACATCAAAGGGAAAACAGGAGATTTTATGTAATGGAATGAAATCTGATTTACGTATTTAGAGACTCATTTGGCTACTATGTGAAGAACAGATTAGGGCTGGGAGTATTTGAAAAGATAAAAGTGGAAACAGGGAGACAAATGGAAGCTTTGCCATCATTCCAGAAATAGATGATTGTGCTTTCTTCTAAGGTGGTGTTGGCAGAGGTAGTGAAAAGTGGATGGATAGGGGATATCTTTTGACTTGTTGATGGATTGGATGTGGTGGGTGAGAGAAAGGAAGCATCAAGGATAACCCTTAGGTTTTTGGCAGGGCACCTGGATAGAGGGTAGTGTACTTACTTAGATGGTGAAGACAGAGGAATAGTTCTGGGAATAGGAATCGAATTGGCCATATTAAGTTAGAATACCTAATAGACATCCAAGTGGAGATGTATAGTAGACAGTAGTTGATCAGTATTTGGTGGTCAGGTAGGGAGAAATAATGTACCAATTTATATTCCTAGCAAAAGTGTCTTTGCCTACTTTTCAGTATTACTAAGTATGCCAAGTATTTTTTATAAGCAAAAATATTAAATTATTTTCATAATTATTAATTTGCGTTTCTTTACTGAAATCCCTGTTCATATTCTTTCACCATTATTCTATTCAGGTCCTTCTAGTTTGTAACATTTTTGTCTGATAATATATTGCAGTTTTTTCCCCCAGCTTGACACTTGTTTTTAATTTTAATGGTTTTTTTCCCTAATTGGAGAAATGTTTAATTTTATATAGTCATATTATAATTTCTTTTGTTTTTACCTTTGTATCTTTTAAAAGTCTTTTCAACCTTAAGATTAGGGAAAAATTCCCTCTATATATATTTTTTTACTTCGGTGATTTCACTTTTTTGTGTCTTTTAAGGTTTTGTTTTGGTACATAATGTAAATAATAAATCTCATTTCTCCCCCCCCATATATATTCAATAGTTAGCTCTAATGTCACTGATATTTATTAAATAATCTATCTTTCCTCATTGATTAAATATTCCGCCCTTATTTTGTATCCTAAATTCTTAAATTTAAATTCTTAAATTCTAAATTCTTATCTTAAACTTGGGTCTGTTTGAGGTTTTCTGTTATACACTGTTACTGATTCATGTAATCATTTTTGTCTCCTCCTTTACAGCTCTACTGAAAACTGAAAGAGCCTCTTGTATTATCCAGTTTGGGTTTTTTTTCCTTAGGATCATCAGCTTCAGTTACTGTCAACAGTTTGTTATACTTGTTTGACCTATCCCCTACACACACACAAACACACACACACACACACACACACACACCCCCATACCTTTTCTTACTGAGGGTTTTAAAGCTAATCCTGGGCAAGGGGAGGCAGGGAGATGGAAAAGATAATTTCTTGCAAACCACAATACCACTATCATATCCAACAAAATTAACAATAATTTCTAAATGTTGTTTAAAATTCAGTCCATATTCAGATTTGCCCGACTGTTTCAGTACTGCTCTTCTGTAGTTGGTTTGTTCAGATCAGGAACTGAGCAAGACTTACTAATTGTATTTGCTTATGTCTCTTAATTCTCTTTTTAATTTTAAAACAAAGCACCACCCCCATTTTTTGTGCCTTTGATCTTTTGAAAAACCTGGGTCTCTTGTCCTGTAGAATGTTCCACATTCTGAATTTGGCTGATTGCTTCTTGTGGTATCATTTAACTCATTCCTCTGTTCCATTTTCTATGTATTAGAAATTAGATCTAATGGCTCAATTATATTCAGATATATTACTTCATTTATTTATTTCCCTAAGCCAAAATACAATATATTTTGGTTCTGTGTACATCATAATAATACTTGGTTGTCTCACTTTTAGTGGTGTTAGGATTGATTAGTGGGTTCATATGGTGACAACCTGATCTTTTCATTGTGAGGTTCCTCATTAAGCTTTCACCCAGTGGCTTTATCATCTATTGATATCTGTTTATCATCTATTCCAGATGACCATTACCTGTATCATTTATTTCCATATGGGTTGTAAAATAGTGATTTTCCTGACTTTATCATTTTGCACTGATTAGCTGGAATTCTGCAGTACATTCACATAATGGAGTGCTCGATAACTACAAAAAAGAATGTGGAAAATCTCTATATACAGATATAGAGTTATTGCCAGGACTTTTTTTTTTTTAGGTGAAAAAAGGGGTCATATTTAGAGCAGTGTATATATTAGTTTATATTTGTAAATACAGACAATGGAAGATTAAACCAAAAACTAATAAAAATAGTTATTTAGAGGGAGGGATCAAGAGTGAAACAAGATATCTCTGAATTATTGTAAAGTTTTGACATTAGAATTAGGTAAATTTTGTTTACTCAAAAAAGATTATTAAGTGGAAAAAAAGATGAAAAGCAATCCTTAAAAATTAAAATCAAACAAAAACAAGCAGACCAGTTTATCAAGTTGGATACATTCTGATACAGAAAAAAGTATTGTTCTAAGTAATCTTAAAACTCAGTATTTTGTATGTTCTCAATGGGAAATAATCCAAGGACATAAAGAACTACAAAGCAATCTTTAATTTAATAACTTTACATTTGTAATAATATTAGTGTTGTCATTTTGGAACTATTTTAGTATATTGTAGGATAAAACAAATAAGTAAGGCTGTTACCATTAGGAATCAAGATTTTCAGCAGAAGAGAAGAGAGATGCAGGCATAAAATCAAAAAAGTTAAATTAAAACACCATCATCCTAATTTTGAATTGGAAATGTCAATGTGAACTGATTATTCTTTTTCTTCTATTTAAAAATGTATTATGTTTTCTATCTCTACGTATTGTAGAACTCTGGAAGTAACAACAGCACACCATCAGTGAACACCCTTATTATCCAGATTATGGTCTCTAGATACCATCCCTACTTAAAAGGAACCAAGAATCTTTTTTGGATAAATGATTAATTTGAAGTCTGAAGGAAGAATGGTACAAAATGTCATGCCAGAAAGCAAGGAAGCTAACAAAGACAGTGGGTTCATATCAAAAGGACACTGGGGTCAGCTTTAATGGGATCTCACTGGCCAAAGATTGGGTAGTTTGGCCATTAAAGTGAATAGTAACTAATTCGTTAAGTCACTTTGAGTTAATAAAAGGCATGAATTCAGAATAATACTGAAAATATAAAGGGAAGCAAAAAATAAGCAAAGCAGAACTCATTGAACATCATTGTCTTTTCTATGGCATCAACTCATTCTGAAAATTGAAAAAACTTTAAAAACAAGCATTTACCCTGCTTTTCCAGTATGAAAGATATTCAGAGAAACCAAATTCTTGATGTTGAAAAAAGCATTATTTAAATTTTGTTGTGGAGTTTAATCATGCAAATAAGGTTTAAATTTATTCAGCATTTTTGCTTTGAGTTTTTTCAAGAGTGCTTTAAACTGAGCTGTCCTATTAAGTTATTCTACTGTTACAAAGCCAGATTAAAATTTTTTTTTATCTTCTTGCTTTTCTGTATGTTAACATCCTATATATAGGATAAAAAATTTTATTCATGTTTGTTAACATTGTTCTTTTGTTTTGCTTTGAATTGCCTTTTCAGCAGTATCCTGGTATGAACCAGCTGTCCTCCAGTCTGGGAGGATTGAATCTTCAGAGTTCTTCACAACCAGAAAGTTTGAGACCTGTAAACCTTACTCAGGAGAGAAATATTTTACCCATGACTCCTGTTTGGGCTCCTGTACCTAACTTGAATTTAGACCTCAAAAAATTAAACTGTAGCCCAGAGTAAGTATTTAATTTATAATCTGTAGTAAGTAAAACCTTGTCAAAAACATTGTATGACTTTCAAAAATAGTAAAAGTACTAAGGTATTAATTCCTTGATTGGAAGTTTTGTTAATGTGAACTCTTGTAAACTAGTTTATATAGAAATTCTAGATGTAAAATTCAATTTAGGTCATTGGATCCTGTCCCCATCTCTGTCGCCATCCAATCTCATTCCCTATCATCTAATGCTAGGAAAATTTTTTTCTATTTTAGTGAAGGGTTTTAGGAACCCAAATCTAACTATATTTTTTTTTCTTAAATTTCTTTTTCCTCACTTTTCACCAGTAGTAACTTCTGATGTCTTTTAAATAAGGTGAAATCTTTAAAATTTTATGCACTTCAGTCTCTACTTGAAAAGGATACAAACTTCATTTGTGTAATCCCAAGAACAGGTTTAGATAAATAATTTTTCTCTGAATTTTCTTTTCCCACTCAGTGTAGAATGAGAAGACCATTGCCCCCAGGGATATTTATCCAGCCTGAATTTAGATTTGGATTTTCTTTATTGAATATTTCCTCACCTTATGGAGAAATTTAGCTGGCAGCCTCCATCTGGTGGCCACAACCCCCTGGTGTATCGTCTGGGTGGATGAGCTCTGTTACTCACCTCATAGTGCCCCCAAAACCAAAAGTTCTCTGTTATTACCTGCTTTCCTTACTTCTGTCTCCTAAGAATAGGATATTCCTCTGCTCCCAGACACCCTCCTGCTTGTGGAATCTCTCCTCAAAAAGTAAACTGTGGGGCTTCCCTGGTGGCGCAGTGGTTGAGAGTCTGCCTGCTAATGCAGGGGACACAGGTTCGAGCCCTGGTCTGGGAAGATCCCACATGCCGCGGAGCGGCTGGGCCCATGAGCCACAACTGCTGAGCCTGCGCGTCTGGAGCCTGTGCTCCACAACAAGAGAGGCCACGATAGTGAGAGGCCCGTGCACCGCAATGAAGAGTGGCCCCTGCTTGCCACAGCTGGAGGAAGCCCTCGCACAGAAATGAAGACCCAAAACAGCCAAAAATAAATAAATAATAATTTAAAAAAAAAAAAAAAGTAAACTGTGATTCACAGACAACATTCACAAACAACTCGGATTCACAACAACATCACAGACAACATTTCTTCCTTGCATTAGGATTAGTGTTCTTTAGAGGCCATATATATATATATATATATATATTCTTTTTTTAAAGCCAGTAGTTTTCTAGCTTTTAAAAAAACTAAGTTCCTCTTTTTTTCAACCAAAGTCTTATATAGATTTCCAATACAGGAAACAGAAAATGGAGGTGCTTCAAGGGTTCCACCTCTTCTACCACACCCTACCACCAGCCCCCCACCCCCCATCAGTGCCGAAGGCAGTGCCAAGATCATTTCTATAAAAATGTATAATCATTGGTTCTAGATTGAAAGTAGCTGCCTATCCTTCTGAATGTAACTTGCCATCAGGTCGATAAGTATGTGGATTATGGCCTTGTACTATGAATGGTTAGGCATCCCCCAAGTAGGTAAATATAGTCTATGTATATGTGTAAGAGATCACATAGGTAGGGAATGGTGTCTGTGTTTCTACTCAGTTATGTGTTTTCTGTGAAAATATCTCTTATCAAAACAACAAAGCAGAGTAATAGGCTTTAGAGTATAGGCTTTAGAGTTTGACAGACCTAGGTTCATACCATGGTTCCACTGATAAGTAGCTGTGAAACTGCCAGTTACTCAGCTTCTCAAACCTCAGTATTGTCAACTGTAAAACAGGAATAATAATTGTGCCTACATATTAAGATAAATCATTCAATATTTACTGAATGCCTTCTAAATAAAGTGCCAGGCACTGTTTCTAGGTGCTGGGAATGAAGCAGTAAACAAAGTTCTCAATCTCATACAACCAATATCCTATTAGGGAAGATACACTGTGAACAGTCAAACCAATGGGTGTATAATGTAAATGTAATTTCAGAGAATAACTGAAGTAGGGAGTAGTAAGGGTAGAGGGTGACTATTTTTAATTGAAGAGTTGGGATGGGTTTTCTCAAGGAGTTATTAACATTTGAATAGAGATCTGAATGAAATGAGAGAGCAAGATGTGACTCTGGAAAAAGAGTGTACCAAGCTGCATGAACAGCAAATGCAGAAGTCCTGAAGCCAGAACCAACTTGGTGTGTTCAAGGAACGTCAACCAGTGTGGAGTCAACCCGTAACTGGGTATCTCTACATACTGTCAAGCACTCCTTAAAATTCCTGTCACAGTTTCCAGTTCCTATGCTTCTTATCTCTTTGGTTGCTCCTTTATTGATTCTGTGTCTACTGACCTTAAGTTACTTACTCTATGAGAGGAATAGTGCTAGGGTGACACGAGGACAAAATGATCTCTAATCTCAAATGACGAAGATAAAGTACACAACCAACTAAAGCAGATCAGACTAATTGATAACACAGAAGCATAAACAGATCTCAGAGCACAGAGGAAGAAGTCTTTCTTTCTGACTTGTGATCAAGGGTGAGGATGGTTTCACAAGAAGCTATAGCTTTGATGAGACTCATAGAAAGATTAGGAGTTCAGCAGATGAAGAAAGACAGCAAAGCAGGAACAGCGTCATGAAAGCTGAACCTTTTCACTCATGTTTTCTGCTCCCTCCTGTTCAGGCCCTGATAGTCATGATGGAGTTACTGTTTGTTCCTGAATGTGTTGTACTTTCTCACCATGAAAATGTTGAGTCCTTAATTTAGGCCTTTTGACATATAAATTACATATATGCCCGTTTAAAGTAATCAGGACCCTCCTAATTATAGTTATGTAATATAACCAAATGATTTTCATGTATGCCCTTAAATGTTTAGTTATCTACAACTATCTACATCAATATTGTCTTTTATCTCTGATAGCTAACGTAGTCCGTGTTGTTTATATCTTTGCAGTTCATTTCGGTGTACTTTGACAAATATTCCACAGACACAGGCTTTACTGAATAAAGCGAAGCTTCCTTTAGGATTGTTGTTACATCCCTTCAGAGACTTAACGGTAAAGTAACATATTTTAAAATATTAGTGGGTACTGACCTGTGTACTTATGTGCGAGGTATTCAGATTGTATATTTTCTTAGAATTTTTTTCATGTTCTTTCATTTGAAGTTAGAATTAATCATTTCTGTCAATTTCAATACAGCAAACATTTTCTGTCACCTGCTTTGTGACAGGCCCTAAACTAAGCACTGGTAAATACAAAGATAATTAAGTCATTGATGTTGCCCCTAAGAAATTCTTATCTAACGGGACAAAGATATCCCAAATAATTACAGTGCAAATAATTACAGTGCAGGAAAACTAATACATGTAACTAATCAAATTCTATGAAGTACTTAGGTGGTGAATATAGTATTGGAAGGGATTTCCTCTGGGTACAGTAGCAGACTTTACTACAAGTAATGAGATCTGAGCTGGATTTTGAATGGTTAGTAGTTTTAGAAGTTGGAAAGGCCGTAAAGGATAGATAAACTTTAGGAGTTCTTTTTTAAACATAAAGGAAACACCAGCAATGATATGCATTTAGGGAGGAAAACCGTATGATTGTTCCCAACTGTATTAATCAAATAACCTTTGTAATAATAAAGTCTAAATGCCTCAAGTCTATTGAATTAAAACATTACTTTTTAAAGTTTCCACAGTCTGTTTGACTTAACACCTAGCTTGCTGAATTTTTACACATACTTCTGGTATTTCATGCAGATATGTTGAATTTAAATTAAAATTTCTAAACTTCAGAAATAACGTTTATCCAGATACATTCTATTTATACTTTAAGTTGCATTTCTCCCTCACACATTTTTATGACTGTGGTTTTCTACGTTCATTGCTACTGAGTTTCTTTTGCTCTCATTCAACCAAAAAATATTTATTGACTACCTATCGTGCTGGGTGCTGAGGATACAGAGGACATTGATTCCTCGTGGAGCTTTCTTTCCTACTAGGATGTATAGAAAGGAGCAAAGTGAATAGAAAATAAAATAATTATAATATGCAACAAGTACCTTGAATTTATTCATTCAGTAAATACTATTTGATCACCTGTAATAAAATTGCAACCTTTATCTCGAAACCAAGATAGTTAATTTCCCATATACATAGGTGAATTTTTTTTTTTTTTTTTTTTTTTTGGCTGCATTGGGTCTTTGTTGCTACTCGCAGGCTTTCTCTAGTTGCGGCAACCGAGGGCTACTTTTCGTTGCAGTGTGCGAGCTTCTCATTCTTCTCATTGCAGTGGCTTCTCTTGTTACGGAACATGGTCTCTAGGCGCATGGGCTTTAGAGCACAGGCTCAGTAGTTGTGGCGCAGGGACTTAGTTGCTCCGCGGCATGTGGGATCTTCCCGGACCAGGGCTCGAACCCATGTCCTCTGCATTAGCAGGCAGATTCTTAACCACTGCGCCACCGGGGAAGTCCCCGAAAATTTTTGTCTAAATACATATTCCATATGTGATACCTTCTGGAAATATATACACTAAATTGGCAGCAGTGACTTCCTCTGGAATGTAGAATTCTGGATAATTTTTTATTTTCTCTTTCAGTTAAACATATTTCCTGATTTTTTTCACAAATGATATGTAGTTACGTAATAAAAATTATTTTTGTGAAAAAAATTAAGTACAAAAATAAATGTTTATGTATGGATAGGGAGGAAAAAAGTCAGAAGGAAATATACTAAAATGTTATCAGGGGTTAATTCAGGGAGATAGAATAATATGTGTCATATTTTCTAAATTTCTTATATTGAATATAAAGTTCCTTTCCCAAAGTAAGCATAAAGAGATGTATAGTGTTTGAGGCTCATTGTGTTTGGTTCCTCGTGGCCACGGTCCCCAACAGCACTGTGTGGCTGTCTAACAAGCAGGGTCTTGAGAGTGTTACCAGGTGCAGGCAAGCAGCAAAGACAAAGCCATTTTTATATGGTGCATGTTTCTTTCTCACTCTTGTTTCTTGAGTTTAGCTGACAGCTGAGGTTATTCTATTTTCTTGGCCAACCAGGCTTTTCTCGTCTGCCAGTAACTTTCATTACATTTGGTGTGACTTTATTTTAGTGTTATTTCATAGTTTGCGACAGAAGAGGGAGAAACCTTGATAGCTGCTCGTGTTGCTCAGTGCACCACTGGATTTTATTAAAATGCTTCCATTTCAAAACACAAGTGTGGTTTCTGTTCTGTGTATGGAGCAGAGCAGTGTGTGGTCCATTTTCCTCTGGAGTGCTTTTTCTGCTACAACAGCTTTATTTTATTTCCTAGCAATTACCAGTGATAACATCCAATACCATTGTGAGGTGCCGATCTTGTCGAACATATATCAACCCTTTTGTATCCTTCATTGATCAACGTAGATGGAAATGCAATTTGTGCTATAGAGTTAATGATGGTGAGTTTCAGATTCTTAAAATAAGTGTGTTTTATATTATTTTAAACATTTTGACATTTTTGCCGTTATCTGGTCTCTCTCTCCTCATTGCTTTAAAAACTTCCATGCCACTTTTAATGGAGAGAATACAGGCTAGGGACACTTCGTTTTGGCTGGCCAAGGGAATAATTGATAATGAGGAGAGTGACAGGGAGGGGAAAGTAAAAAGAATTCGTAAAACCAGCAGTGAAAGTCGTGCAGATGAGATCATTCAGACTAATTATGCTTGACCCTGACAAGTTAAGGTTGTCTTCTGTTTGTACATTTGGTTCATTCAACTCAGTGTGGATCTCTGCCAGTATGTGTGAACACATGTGTGCATGTGTATCTATTGTCCCCTTTAGTCATTCTTAGGTCCTCTTTGTATAATTGCTTTTGAATCTGTGTTTCTGTCTGATTTCTTTTCCATGTCATGTGATATAAGAAATAGGACACAAGCCTAAGAAGCAAGATTACTTGTATCCTGTTTTTCTCATCTGATTTCAGTAAATAAGTTTTTTTATCCTTCTGATTTATTTTTTTAAAAAGGGCTTAAGGCATTAGTGTTTATCATTAGATCTTCACAGAACTGTTGTTGTAAACCTCATAAATATTGATGATAGAGGAGTTTATTTCTAGGCGTGTATATGTGTTACTAAATTTGTACTGGATTCCTAATCTTATCTAGTTCCTGAAGAATTTATGTATAATCCCCTTACCCGATCTTATGGTGAGCCTCATAAACGGCCAGAAGTTCAGAATTCAACAGTGGAGTTCATTGCTTCTTCAGATTATATGGTAACTATTCAGTGTTAAAATTAGTCGTGGGATGCAGTTGTATTGGTCATTTGTAATTTGCTGTTAAGTGAATTCTTGTCTAAATTTTGAAATTGTCCATAGTATGAATTTTTTGAAATAGTGCTGAAAGTTTATACTTAATAAATAGAAAGCCCTTTGTAAAGATTACTTGATCTCCTAGAAGAATGCAGTTATATCACTAAGAAACATTGGTAATGTTTCATGATGAGCACTAGCATCTACAATTTGTTGTCATTTTGATTTGATTACTTGCATGCAATGAATATAAATATTCTTTTTACCATTTTCCTTAAACAGAAAAACTCGTGTTTTTGCCAAAAACTGCCGTTTTCAGGCTCTTAAAGATATCACCGTCTTACTGGTTCACCCAGTACAAATATCAAGATAAATGGATACTAACTTGAATCTGACTTTTCTCTTTCCACTTCATCATAAAATTCTACCTGTTTTTTAATTATACTGATTCTTCAGATCTCATTCTTCTTTTCCGTTTACAAAAACAAATTCTTGGCCTAAGTTCTGCTCATTTCTTTATTATTTCTACTCATTTAAAATATCTGTATAATAACTTGCATTTCTTCTGTGTACTCACTTCTAATCTTTGTTGTCTGCACAAATGTAAAACGTTGCTAGTGGGAAAAGGTGAATAGGGACAACTAATGTGTATGAAGTTCCTGGTGCTTGGCCCATTTCCTTCTTTATTTTTGTGATTTTTTTATGATCCTTTGTGTCCAATTTCGCATCTGCCCACTGAACTACTATTTTCTCGTCTGTTTCCATATTAACTATATTTTCCATTTTAACTCATTGTCACTTTTACTCTCAACTTCTTCTTCACAACTTGTTATATTCCCAACTCTGTTCTGGCTCCTTAGGAATCAGTCTAATTGAAGTGGTGAAGTAAGAAGTAATCTTTAATTTTTAGCATATGACCTATATGATTCTTGATTGGCATATCTTCTTTTTTTTTTTTTCCGAATACACTCAGTAAATATCCAGTAGTAGTTGTGATATAAAAAGAATAAATTATACCTACTAAATACGTTACATTATTTCTGTTCCTTTCAGCTTCGTCCACCTCAACCAGCAGTTTACTTGTTTGTTTTAGATGTGTCTCATAATGCAGTGGAAGCTGGATATTTGACAATTTTGTGCCAGTCACTGTTAGAAAATCTAGACAAGTAAGAATTTTTGTTACTCATTGTGTGTGTGTGTGTGTGTGTGTGTGTGTGTGTGTGCGTGTATGAAGTGTTTATTAGCAATTTATGGGGTTGGTTTTTATTAAGTTTGATTTCATTGGTTTAATCACTAAAAGAGTACGTCCTGTCTACTTTAGAATAAAGATCCTGCTACTTAGATTATTATGATTTATGACTTGATATCTGATTCTTAAAACCATAAAAGTTTTAATACTTGGTAAGGAATTTAGATCTCATCTAACTATCCCTCTGACTTAGCAGATCTGAACACTGGGACTCAGAAAATTCAACTTAGCCAGGGTATCAAGAGAGAAATGAGAGAAATCTAGCTGTAATTTATGCCTGAGCAAGGAGTTTTTCATAAGATAGTTTCAAATGTGCTAATGAGAGAATGAGCCAAATAAAGGGAAGGAGGGAATTGATTTTGTGCTGAATATTCCAGGAAACCAGAAACTGAAGTGGCACGTTAGTAAGGAGCTTTATGGTGGAAGTGGAAACAGAGTATAGGATCGGGTGCTTGTACTCGGCTTTAATGCCTACCTGTGTGTCTACCAGTATTAGTCATGAAGGAGACCCGTAAATAACTTAAAAAATGAACCTTCCAAATCTCTGGAAAACACAGTTGTTTATACATTTCTTTTTCTACTCCAACACTCATAAGAAATATGACTTAAGATTGTTAGTAAGAGTAGTTTCTTATTGCAGTGATTCTTGAAATGTGTAGAGGTGTAGGGGTGGTTATATATGAATATTTTGTCAGAAGTACTAGGTTATTCCAAAAGGTTCTTCTCCCCCATCTTCCATTTGAGTTTGAGAGTTCTTGCTCTACTGAGTGCTCGCTGTAGCCACCATAATTGCATATCACTGATCTTGGCCTGTGAATAAACTGATAACATTGAGACATTCAAGATTAAAAACATCCATAGACATTAAATGATTCGCTTTTAGATTCTGTTAGTAACTTGGAGTTTTCATATTTTTATCCTTGATTGAAGCATTTGCCCTTTTTTAAGTCTCAAGTGCTTAATTCGGACATAACTTCAGCATTGTGTGGCAGTGGAAGACCCTCTGCAAAGAAATAGTTTTTAAGACTGAAGAGTTAGCTTGCTGGAAAAGTATATGAGAATTATAGCCCTAGAAATAGGAGCCAGTCCAACAAAGATGAGTGACTGCGAATTCAATGGACTATGCAAAGCCAAAAAGATAAAATTGGGAATGAAAAATAGTTTTTAAAATTATCATTTCTTTCTTTAGGCTTCCTGGAGATTCACGAACAAGAATAGGATTCATGACCTTTGATAGCACTATTCATTTCTACAATTTACAAGAAGGATTATCACAGCCTCAGATGTTGATTGTGTCTGATATAGATGGTAAGCAGTGAATAAAATAAAACTTTGTTTATTAATAAAACAGAATTTTGGAATTAAGCCTACTTTATTTTACAGTACATCTTGTTGTAATGCTGTACAGATAATTTGGCCTACTTTGGTATTTGTTTTAAAATAACTGTTTTCCTGGAAAATACCTGATTCTAAGTTTTTTACACCCGTGTGTGTGTACTTATACCTGTGAGCACACACACACATATGATACATACAACGTATATATATATTTAATAAAGCAATATTATGGTACCCGTTATATGTATGGCCTTAGAAAAACTATGATTTTTTAATTCAAAATTCTTTTGGCTTGATTTATCATTTGGTTAAAATATATGTTTTCCCTATAGATGTTTTTCTACCTACACCGGATAGCTTACTTGTGAATCTGTATGAAAGTAAAGAGGTGAGATTGATTTTTTTTCTTAAAGTATTAAAGTATTTCTCTTACTTCAACTGATTACTAAAATGCTGAACATGTGTTTACTTGGTGTATATTAACGTTGCAGTAGACAATGTAGGTAGATATCTGTTGACTACTCACTTTACAGTCCTCCAAAATGTAGTGGCACGTACTATACTCTGGAATGTTTTAAGGAATATTGCTTTGCCTTTTCAGTAATTCAATTTTTAATCTTTGTTTTCCCAGCTTATAAAAGACTTATTGAATGCATTACCAAATATGTTCACCAATACAAGAGAAACACACAGTGCCCTGGGTCCTGCGCTCCAGGCTGCCTTTAAATTAATGTCTCCAACAGGTGGCCGTGTGTCTGTATTTCAGACACAGTTACCTTCCTTGGGGGCAGGACTTCTGCAGTCCAGAGAAGATCCTAATCAGAGATCAAGCACAAAGGTATTTTATATTAGTTTCTCTGTCATATTTAAGATTGTGTCTTCTACCTCTATAGACTGTGTAATTATTTGTTTGTTATTCTATTTTTCTACTTCATTGATAGTAAAAAAAAAAAAAAAGAAAACTGGTAAGAGAGTTTAATTCAATTATTGTTTTGTTTTTGTGTTGCAGTGTGTTCTTTTTATTACTTTGTTTACAAGTCATAGAAATTTAGAAATTATCTACTCTAACCCTTTTATTTTACAAATGAGGAAACAGATTAAATGGTCTTGCCAAAAGTTATTAAGTATTTAATGGTAAATATGTGACTTGATTTTCTGACTCCACTGCTCTTTTCTATTTCACAAGTGATAATACTTACTAAATCTGAGATATTATAACTTAACATGCACATACTAATAAACTTTTTTATTATAAAGGTAATATAAATCATTGTATAAAACTTGGAAAGTGGAAACAAATATAAATCAGTTATCTCACTGTCAAGATAATAGCATTTAGTTATACAAATACAGATAAGCATAACTGGGTATCATACATTATTCTATATTTTTTAAATGACTTTTTTCATTGAAGAGTACATAGTGAGCATTTTCTGAGGTCCCTAAAAATTCTCCTTAAAAAAATGTTTTTTAGTAAATTTGAAAAACTTGATTTAATTAATTGCCTGCTAGCTGTTGAATAGCTGTTGCCAGTGTTTTCACTATTAAAAAAAAAAAGAATATGAGGCTGAATATTACTAGGGTTTTACATGAAGATTTGGTCAGGGTATTTTAATCCCTATTTCAAATAATAAATGAACTGGGACAATCATTTTTGTTCTGTACATAAGTTTTTTCTGACCTCAACTTATATATTGTATGAAAATGCCATTACAACTAGTTATGAGTATGAATTAAACACGTTTAATAGTGTTATAAATCTTTAGCCACGTATTCGTTTTTTCCGTAAGATAAATTCCTAGAAGTGAAATTATTGGATCAATGAGTATAAACTGTATATAAATTATTATTGTATTCTACTTACTGAGGGTTTTATCAACCTGTACTCTTAAGGACTCATCTTCTAGCCACCATTAAGTATTGTTGCTTTTTTATTCTTTACCAATTTGCTAAAGAAGAATAGCACTATATTGTAATCCATTACAAAATACTGAGGTGTTTTGAACAGAGGAAAGTGTTTACTGATTCTTTGATACAGTTTTAGGGTTTTTTTTTCTCATTTAACTTCCAGAAATGTTCTCTATCTTCCTGGGACTCAAAAGCTTAAGTATCTCTTCCGTTTTAAACTCTGATATAATAGTCATACACTATAGTTAAGAAGATTGAAACATTTTGTTGTGCAATGTAGCATAGTAATTAAGAACTTGGAGACCGGCTCTTGCATTCTTAACTCTTCTCCAGTGCCACCTCCTCAGCTCAAGTGTCCTCATACCAACAAGAAAAACTTTCCTTAATCTGTTATTCTCTCATGTTGTTATGTAAGAGTGTATGTACAGTAATGGGTAACAGCACTCACTCTGGAGCCGGACTTCTTGGGTTTATTATATTCCAGCATCTACCACTGAATGACAATGTAATTGGTCGAGTTACATAATCATTTTTTTGGCCTCAATTCTCTCATCTGTAAAATGTTGGTAACTCTATGAGATATATGTTATTATGAGGGTTAAATAATTTATATAAAACATCTGTGCTGGCCCATAAGTGCTTTATAAATGTTAGCGATTGTTATTATTCTCATAGGAAATTTGTGCCAACTACCTAGACATTTTAAAAAACTCCTTAGTTTGATAGGGGGACAGAGGATATCCTCTTTCTTATTTTAACAGACAGAAATATGTGCATAATTCAAGGTTTCTAGCTCTTACTTTATGACCTGTTGACTTAGGTTGTACAGCATCTTGGCCCTGCAACTGATTTTTATAAGAAACTTGCTTTAGATTGCTCAGGGCAGCAGACTGCAGTGGATCTGTTCCTTTTAAGTTCACAGTACTCTGATCTCGCTTCTCTAGGTAAGGAGATATCATTGTGTTTATCTGTTTACATAAACATTTTTAGCATATAATGAAATCTAAACTCTTTACCAAGAGTTCTCAATAGTTTGGGGAGAAAGATGTGAATTAGATAATGTCTGTGAAAATTACCCGTAAACTTTAAAGCACTATACACATATAAAATGCTATTATGGGTTGTTGTTTTTTTCAAATACAATTCCTTTACCATTCTGCTCAACAGTAAATTTATTGTATGTTTTACAGATGTTTGTGTTTCTCAGATATATATATTATCCCCATTTTGGCCACTTTAGTTTTCTTTCACTACGAGTTAGATTTCTTCATAATACAGAATGTGCACTGCTATTGGACAAGTAGAATATTATTGTTTCTGTAGCTAATACTTTTTATATTTCTCTCTAAAGCTTGCATGTCCAAGTATTCTGCAGGGTGCATCTATTATTACCCATCTTTCCACTATACTCACAATCCTTCACAAGCAGAAAAGTTACAAAAAGATCTGAAACGATATCTCACAAGAAAAATTGGATTTGAAGCTGTTATGAGAATAAGGTGTACTAAAGGTATGAAATTATATAAATTATACTTTATATTACATACTTTTGTCAAAATTAATAAGCATTCATATATTGATGACCTTTGACTACCTATAATAATCATAAAGGATTTTCTGCTTGATCCAGTTAGCTGTACCCTGTTTTAAATATAGTTATTAAATAATTGCCCAATTTTTTAAGCAATTTGAATAAGTGGGCAAAGGTAATGTTTTGCTTTATTAGAAAGAACCCAAGAGAAAGTCCACATTGGAGGTGATTTCAGAAGAATTTGAGGAATAGGGAGGATCTAAGTGAAAATCGTCAGATTAATGATCTTTGCCTTCTTAATCATTCAAATGGTCTTCAATTTACATTATCTCTTTTATGTGAATGTTTGCTGGAGGGATTCTCATCCCTTATTTTAATTCTTAAGTAAGTTGTATAGTAACCTTCATTTGTTTAATTTTGTACGTTAGGTCTTTGTCTGACTTCAAATTACCTATAGGAAAATATTATAAGATCGTCAATACAAGTTAAATGTGTAGACTCCTTTTATATAACCTGCATTGGTGTTTTTGAATTGATATTTTAGAACCTCCACCAACAATACAGTACTACTCCCCAGTTATCCTTTTGATTCAAAATCAGAGATATTTTTTTATTTTAAAAAGTAGCTTTAGCCTGAGGTAAAGATACTAGTGTTACCTCATCTTTTATAACAAGTTTTCTCTTCCGTAGGTCTTTCCATGCACACTTTTCATGGAAACTTCTTTGTCCGTTCCACTGATTTGTTATCCCTCGCCAACATCAATCCTGACGCTGGATTTGCAGTACAGCTGTCAATTGAAGAAAGTTTGACGGATACTTCCTTAGTGTGCTTTCAGACAGCCCTGTTATATACATCAAGCAAGGGTAATGTTAACAGAAATGAAATGTAACCTGCAACAGTAATTCTCCCCTCCTTTCACGTGCTGGGAGAATAGGGAGAAAGAATGGACACCAGTGGGAAGTAATGGAATTTGTATTAGTTAATCAACTATATGTTCCATTCTTTTTTTTATATTCATTTTTGAATCTTTAAAGAATATCTTTTTTGACTTGTGGAAGATTTGTATTCCCAGGATCATACCACTATAATAACTCATACTAAATCTATCTGTGTCATCCTGAGCATTATTTCTTTTCCCATAACATAAGAAATTCTGCATGGCACTTCAGGCCTACATTTGTTATTTCATAGTCTAAGTTTTCTGATATTTTATTATGTTGCGTATAATTTAGACTGAGTGATATTAAGATAAAACCAGAACCTAATGTTCGACTATATACAAAAGACAATATATGTTCATAGTCTATGTTCAGATTTGGAGAATGTTTAATTTTCTTTAAAACATGTTTATTGTAAAGCTTTGTTTTTGCGTTTCAAAATCCTGTTGGTGATTTAATACAATCAAAACAATAGCTTGAATAATATTTTGACCTGTCTGCTTTCTTTCTTTCTTGGTCTAATGTATTTTGCAATGACATGGATCCATCCTTTCATTAGGTGAGCGGAGAATTAGAGTGCACACACTTTGCTTGCCAGTGGTCAGTTCGCTAGCAGATGTATATGCAGGAGCTGATGTACAAGCTTCCATCTGCCTCCTGGCAAACATGGGTGAGTAAGAAAGTGAAGCAACAGGTGAAATGTATTTTCCTGTCCTAAAAACTGAAGCCTGGGCATTTTTTTACCCTAGAAATCCCTTATTTTAAAAAGTATATGTTTTACATTTTCATTTGCAACAGTGTGAATTGGACTGTTCTTATATTTCTTATTAATTCTTTAGTTTAAAAATTATGTGTGGGATTCATAATCACTAATAACTGGTACCAACTCAAATGTTTTTCAAATGGTGAATGCGTGAACAAATTATGGTACATCCGTATAATGGGGTACAACTCGGCAATAAAAAGGAATGAACTGTTGATATGTGAATGGGCGTGACTCTCAAAGGCATTATGCTAAGTGAAAGAAGCTAGACTCAAAAGACTACATACATATGATTCCATTTATATGACATTCTGGAAAAGTGAGAATTATAGGCATGAAGAATAGATAGTGATTATCAGGGTTGGTGGCAGGGGGAGGATTTCACTACAAAGGGGCAGCCGCAGGGGATACTTTTAGAATGATGGATCTTGATTGTGGCAGTGATTACATGGCTATGCATTTGACATACATATATGACACTCTGAAAAGTAAATTTTACTATATGTAAGTTTAAAAAACTCCTTTGGAGAATTAGTATAACAGTGTTTTGTTTTTAATGAATTTACCTTTTAGATGAATGTAGATGTAAAATGAACCTTGTTATTTTCCATGTAGTCCTGGAGAAAGATAACCATTATTACTCATTTTGGGAACAAGTTTAATAACATTTACTAAGGATCCCAATATTTTAATTATCATTTTTTATCTTATATTTCAAATTAATTATACTATAACTATTTTTCAATAATTGTTTTATTTTTAATATTTGGGCATTTGTATCTCTGTTTTACTAAAATATGTACCTGGAGGAAAATAAGTTCCACACTGTTATCTGGCTCTTCATTGTCTGTATTTAGGCAACCTGTGTTTAGTTTGCCCTCTTTTTTTGTTGACCAAGGAATGCTTTGACAGAGAAGATATTAAGAGGATCATGAGGGATAATTCAGACTGCAGAACTTGCATTGTTTATGCAGCAAAGAATGATGCTTTATACATGTGACTTCTGTTTGAGTAATGAAAAGATACCCAGAGCTTTCTCAGAAGTAGATGGATGGTACATCTTCTCTAATATCAATAGCAATTAGGTGTTTTTAGACTTAAAAAGATTAAAACAAAAAGGTCCAAAACAATCTAGATTTGTTCTGATTGTCAGATTTATTCAGATTTAGTTCCAAAATTGTCTAATGAGCAGATTTTTTTTTTTTTAATGGCTGCACCACACGGCATACATGATCTTAGCTCCCCAGCCAGAGGTTGAACCCGCACCCCCTGCAGTGGAAGTCTTAACCACTGGACCGCCAGGGAAGTGCCCAGATGCTTTTAAATTGAGGGAGCAAGTGAAATGTATTTTTCTAACCTAAAAATGGAATTTTTGTTGGTTTCTTAAATTGGCATGTAAATTTTATCTCTTATAGTATTCATTGGCATCTAATGATTAAATACTTTTTCATTTTGGTTGCTTTATAGCTGTGGATCGATCAATTTCATCAAGTCTGTCAGATGCAAGAGATGCCTTAGTGAACGCTGTGGTGGATTCATTATCTGCATACGGCTCAACTGTCTCAAATTTACAGCACTCTGGGTTGATAGCACCCAGCTCCCTCAAGTTGTTTCCTCTCTATGTTTTGGCCCTTCTCAAACAGGTAGTTCTCTATATACTGTTAGATTTAGTAAAGTCTTTTGAAATTCTTGATACATAGGTGAAAAATGAAGCCTAGGGTTTTCTGAGGGGTTTTAAATATTTGATTAGACAATTATGCAGCTTAGCATTGGAAGAGTTTTGAACAGGAAAAGACGAGTGGAAAATGAAGGTATACAGATACATGATGAGTCTCGTACAACCATATGCTCTCACTCTAACATGTGGGAGCAGCTTGAATAATGGTGTGCGTATAGCACACTCCTAGTGTGTGCTCCTGGAAAGAGACTTTAAGGAAAAGATCTACCGTTCATTGAACATCTTCCCAAGTCTTAGGCACCGTAACAGGTGTTATATATACATCACCTTATTTAATCCTTACAGCAGCCTAGAGAGGTGAGTAGTATTTTCCCTGTTTTTCTTATGATGACAGTATAGCTTTGAGAAGCTAAGTAACTTGCTCTCATACCTGCCTATTGAATGTCAGAGCTGAAAATTGAATCCAGGCCTGTCTGGTTTGAAGGCTGTGCTTTTTCCATGACTGATGGTATACATTTGTTTTAATATTTGTCCACTATATTTATGTTTTACTGAAAAATGTGTATCGTTTTTCCATGTAGAAAGCATTTAGAACTGGTACAAGCACACGCCTGGATGATCGTGTATATGCCATGTGTCAGATAAAGTGTCAGCCACTTGTTCATCTAATGAAAATGATTCATCCCAACCTATACAGGGTAGACAGACTGACAGATGAGGTATGATTTTTTTTTCAGTGTGTTTGAAATTTTTTAATTTAAATTTATTTGGGTGTCTTGATTCTACAGCTAAGGTAGTAACGTATTATTAACAATTTCTTCCATCTGTTTTTCCCCTGTGGTAATAATACATTAAATAAGGACACTAACTATGGATTTGATTGGACAATAGGACTATTAGATACTGTCATAGTTACAGAGTTTTCAAAAATAGTTTCATATGGGAAGTAATTCACCTTGTGGGTTTGCTTACATTTACTGCAAAGGTATGCTATAGAGTGGGCAGTTCCATCTATATTTTGAAGATATTGACTGTTTCTGAGGTGATCAGAGTGAAACTTTGATTATATTATTGTAAACCAAATCTGGTATCCAACAGTATTTTTAATACGCAAATATGTATTTTCTTCCTTGTGTTAAAACTCTGCTATTTGGAATCATCTCTGTATTTTGTTACTAGAGGAATGTAAAAAAGTCCTTTGCAGCAGATTTAGTAGTCATACTTTTAACATAGCCTGATCCCAGAAGGGAAGGAAATGGACAGGTCATTTTACATATTCATGTTTTTATCTTTTAAATTTGAATACATTCAAGCATCTTTTAATTTAAATACATCTGAGCGTCTTTGATTCTACAGCCAAGGTGGTAATGTATTATCAATATAGTTGACCCTTGAACAATGAGGGGGTTAGGGGCACCAACCCCTGTGCAATTGAAAATCCGTGTGTAACTTTATAGTCAGTCCTCTGTGTCCTCTGTTCCGTATTCAACCAACTGCAGATCATGTAGTACTGTAGTATTTATTGAAAAGAACTGCATATAGGTGGACCCATGTAGTTCAAACCCATGTTGTTCAAAGGTCAACTGTAATTTTTTGCATCCTACAAAATTCTCAAGTATCATTTTTCAGTATTTCATACAGAGCTAGGGGCCATTAGCTTCCAGCCTGTGATAATAGTAATGTAAGTACATTCACAATCCATCTTTTTCTTTTCAGGGTGCAATACACGTTAATGACAGGGTGGTACCTCAGCCACCTCTTCAAAAATTGTCTGCAGAGAAACTGACACGAGATGGTGCTTTCCTTATGGACTGTGGCTCTGTAAGCACCCACTACTGACACAAGCTTAACGCTTCCAGCTGGCCAAAGGAGAAACACTTACAGGGTCCAGCTCTGTTATCACCGATCAGGCAGTGAAAGGTGGATTAGGAATTCAAAGGCAGTAAATTGGTAACCGGCACAGGAGGTCAATTTATTTAAGAGAAGTAAAGAGATAAATTCCTGTCTTCAAGGATTTTACCATCAAGAATCATAAAATTCAAAGGGACCTCAAGAATTTATCTAGTTCAACTTGATCCATTGTCTGAAATGCCATTAATAATTAGGAGTTCAGGAGAGGTCATTGGATAGGGTGGTGGTGAAGGGTGTCAGAATGGGCAAGATGGCTTCATAAATGATGCCTTGTGAGCAGGAAAGGGGTTCGGATAGCCACAGTATGGGGTGGGGCAGGAACGGGGTAGGGGTGGGAGGCGTTAGTTAAAGTACAGAGACAGTAATTGAAATGATGGAACTAGTGGGTAGGAAATAGAGAAAGTCAGTTATCCTGGTTGAAGCATTACATTCGTGTTGGGAAAAAGGTAAGGAAAGCGGTAAAATATATTTTATGAGAAACCTTGACATTTAAGCAGAGAAGATATGAACCACTCTAGATTCCTGAATGTAGATTCCAAATGTGCCACTTACAGGTTTCCTTTTTTACTTTCATGTTTGTTCCTACTTGATTTGAGTTAGTATACTTTGCCTCTGTTATGCTTGATAATTTTGAGAAAAGTAGCTATACTCGGTTTCTGATTAGGAAGTTTTAATATTTTGTTATTGTTATTTTTAGGTTTTTTACATTTGGATTGGAAAAAGCTGTGACAATAACTTTATAGAGGATGTGCTCGGGTATCCGAATTTTGCATCAATACCACAGAAAATGGTCAGTGGATTTTGTGTACTTGTTTAAAATTTTTTTTGTGAGATAAAATTCCCATGAGTCACATTTTAACCATTTTAAAGTGTACAGTGCATTAGTTTTTAGTATATTCACAATGTTTACAACCATTTCCAGTATCGAATTTCAGAGCATTCACCTCAAAAAGAAACCTATATCCCCAGTTCTTCCTTTCTTTTTTTTTTTTTAATTTTTGAATTTTATTTTATTTTTTTTTTATACAGCAGGTCCTTATTACTCATCAGTTTTATACACATCAGTGTATACATGTCAATCCCAATTGCCCGATTCATCCCACCACCACCACCATCCCCTCGCCGCTTTCCCCCCTTGGTGACCATATGTTTGTTCTCTACATCTGTGTCTCAACTTCTGCCCTGCAAACCGGTTCATCTGCACCATTTTTCTAGGTTCCACATATATGCGTTAATATACGATATTTGTTTTTCTCTTTCTGACTTACTTCACTCTGTATGACAGTCTCTAGATCCATCCACGTCTCTACAAATGACCCAATTTCGTTCCTTTTTATGGCTGAGTAATATTCCATGGTATATATGTACCACATCTTCTTTATCCAGTCGTCTGTCGATAGGCACTTAGGTTGCTTCCATGCCCTGGCTATTGTAAATAGTACTGCAATGAACATTGGGGTGCATGTGTCTTTTTGAATTATGGTTTTCTCTGGGTATATGCCCAGTAGTGGGATTGCTGGATCATATGATAATTCTCTTTTTAGTTTTTTAAGGAACCTCCATACTGTTCTCCATAGTGGCTGTATCAATTTACATTCCCACCAACAGTGCAAGAGGGTTCCCTTTTTCTCCACACCCTCTCCAGCATTTGTTGTTTGTAGATTTTCCGATGATGCCCATTCAAACTGGTGTGAGGTGATACCTCATTGTAGTTTTGATTTGCATTTCTCTAATAATTAGTGATGTTGAGCAGCTTTTCATGTGCTTCTTGGCCATCTGTATGTCTTCTTTGGAGAAAGGTCTATTTAGGTCCTCTGCTCATTTTTGGATTGGGTTGTTTGTTTTTTTAGTATTGAGCTGCATGAGCTGTGTATATATTTTGGAGATTAATCCTTTGTCCGTTGATTCATTTGCAAATATTTTCTCCCATTCTGAGGGTTGTCTTTTCGTCTTGTTTATGGTTTCCTTTGCTGTGCAAAAGCTTTGAAGTTTCATTAGGTCCCATTTGTTTATTTTTGTTTTTATTTCCATTACTCTAGGAGGTGGATGAAAAAAGATCTTGCTGTGATTTATGTCAAAGAGTGTTCTTCCTATGTTTTCCTCTAAGAGTTTTATAGTGTCCGGTCTTACATTTAGGTCTCGAATCCATTTTGAGTTTATTTCTATGTATGGTGTTAGGGAGTGTTCTAATTTCATTCTTTTACACGTAGCTGTCCAGTTTTCCCAGCACCACTTATTGAAGAGCTGTCTTTTCTCCATTGTATATCCTTGCCCCCTTTGTCATAGATTAGTTGACCACAGGTGCATGGGTTTATGTCTGGGCTTTCTATCCTGTTCCATTGATCTATATTTCTGTTTTTGTGCCAGTACCATTATTGTCTTGATTACTGTAGCTTTGTAGTATAGTCTGAAGTCAGGGAGTCTGATTCCTCCAGCTCCTTTTTTTTCCCTCAAGACTGCTTTGGCTCTTCGGGGTCTTTTGTTTCTCCATACAAATTGTGAAATTTTTTGTTCTAGTTCTGTGAAAAATGCCATTGGTAATTTGATAGGGATTGCATAGATTCTGTAGATTGCTTTGGGTAGTATAGTCATTTTCACAATATTGATTCTTCCAATGCAAGAACATGGTATATCTCTCCATCTGTTGGTATCATCTTTAATTTCTTTCATCAGTGTCTTATAGTTTTCTGCATACAGGTCTTTTGTCTCCCTAGGTAGCTTTATTCCTAGATATTTTATTCTTTTTGTTGCAGTGGTAAATGGGAGTGTTTCCTTAATTTCTCTTTCAGTTTTTTCATCATCAGTCTATAGGAATGCAAGAGATTTCTGTGCATTAATCTTGTATCCTGCAACTTTACCAAATTCATTGATTAGCTCTAGTAGTTTTCTGGTGGCAGCTTTAGGATTCTCTATGTGTAATATCATGTCATCTGCGAACAGTGACAGTTTTACTTCTTCTTTTCCAATTTGTATTCCTTTTATTTCTTTTTCTTCTCTGATTGCCGTGGCTAGGACTTCCAAAACTATGTTATGTTGAATAATAGTGGTGAGAGTGGACATCCTTGTCTTGTTCCTGATCTTAGAGGAAATGCTTTCAGTTTTTCACGATTGAGAATGATGTTTGCTGTGGGTTTGTCGTATATGGCCTTTATTATGTTGAGTTAGGTTCCCTCTATGCCCACTTTCTGGAGAGTTTTTATCATAAATGGGTGTTGAATTTTGTCAAAAGCTTTTTCTGCATCTATTGAGATGATCATATGGTTTTTGTTCTTCAATTTGTTAATAAGGTTTATTACATTGATTGATTTGCATATATTGAAGAATCCTTGCATCCCTGGGATAAATCCCACTTGATCATGGTGTATGGTCCTTTTAATGTGTTGTTGGATTCTGTTTGCTAGTATTTTGTTGAGGATTTTTGCATCTATAATCATCAGTGATATTGGTCTGTCATTTTCTTTTTTTGTAGTATCTTTGTCTGCTTTTGGTATCAGGGTGATGGTGGCCTCAGAGAATGAGTTTGAGAGTGTTCCTTCCTCTGGAATTTTTTGGAAGAGTTTGAGAAGGATGGGTGTTAGCTCTTCTCTAAATGTTTGATAGAATTCACCTGTGAAGCCATCTGGTCCTGGACTTTTGTTTGTTGGAAGACTTTTAATCACAGTTTCAGTTTCATTGCTTGTGATCGGTCTGTTCATATTTTCTATTTCTTCCTGGTTCCGTCTTGGAAGTTATACCTTTCTAAGAATTTGTCCATTTCTTCCAGGTTGTCCATTTTATTGGCATAGAGTTGCTTGTAGCAGTCTCTTAGGATGCTTTGTATTTCTGCAGCGTCTGTTGTAACTTCTCCTTTTTCATTTCTAATATTATTGGTTTGAGTGCTCTCCCTCTTTTTCTTGATGAGTCTGGCTAATGGTTTATCAATTTTGTTTATCTTCTCAAAGAACCAGCTTTTAGTTTTATTGATCTTTGCTATTGTTTTCTTTCATTTATTTCCGCTCTGATCTTTATGATTTCTTTCCTTCTGCTAACTTCGGTTTTTGTTTGTTCTTCTTTCTCTAGTTCCTTTAGGTGTAAGGTTAGATTGTTTATTTGAGATGTTTCTTGTTTCTTGAGGTAGGCTTGTATAGCTATAAACTTCCCTCTTAGAACTGCTTTTGCTGCATCCCATAGGTTTTGGATCATCATATTTTCATTGTCATTTGTCTCCAGGTATTTTTTGATTTCCTCTTTGATTTCTTCAGTGATCTCCTTGTTATTTAGTAACGTATTGTTTAGCCTCCATGTGTTTGTGTTTTTTACGTTTTTTTCCCTGTAATTCATTTCTAGTCTCATAGCATTTTGGTCAGAAAAGATGCTTGATATGATTTCAGTGTTCTTAAATTTACTGTGGCTTGATTTGTAACCCAAGATGTGATATCTCCTGGAGAATGTTCTGTGCACACTTGAGAAGAAAGTGTAATCTGCTGTTTTTGGATGGAATGTCCTATAAATATCAATTAAATCTGTCTGGTCTACTGTGTCATTTAAAGCTTCTGTTTCCTTATTTATTTTCATTTTGGATGATCTGTCTGTTGGTGTAAGTGAGGTGTTAAAGTCCCCCACTATTATTGTGTTACTGTCGATTTTCTCTTTTATAGCTGTTAGCAGTTGCCTCATGTATTGAGGTGCTCCTATGTTGGGTGCATATATATTTATAATTGTTATATCTTCTTCTTGGATTGACCCCTGGATCATTATGTAGTGTCCTTCCTTGTCTCTTGTAACATTCTTTATTTTAAAGTCTATTTTATCTGATATGAGCATTGCTACTCCAGCTTTCTTTTGATTTCCATTTGCATGGAATATCTTTTTCCATCCCCTCACTTTCAGTCTGTATGTGTCCCTAGATCTGAAGTGGGTCTCTTGTAGACAGCATATAGATGGGTCTTGTTTTTGTATCCATTCAGCAAGCCTGTGTCTTTTGGTTGGAGCATTTAATCCATTCACGTTTAAGGTAGTTATTGATGTGTTTGTTCCTATGACCATTTTCTTAATTGTTTTGTGTTTGTTTTTGTAGGTCCTTTCTTCTCTTGTGTCTCCCACTTAGAGAAGTTCCTTTAGCATTTGTTGTAGAGCTGTTTTGGTGGTGCTGAATTCTCTTAGCTTTTGCTTGTCTGTAAAGCTTTTGATTTCTCCATTGAATCTGAATGAGATCCTTACTGGGTAGAGTAATCTTGGTTGTAGGTTCTTCTCTTTCATCACTTTAAGTATATCATGCCACTCCATCCTGGCTTGTAGAGTTTCTGCTGAGAAATCGGCTGTTAACCTTATGGGAGTTCCCTTGTATGTTATTTGTCGTTTTTCCCTTGCTACTTTCAATAATTTTTCTGTGTGTTTAATTTTTGCCAATTTGATTACTGTGTGTCTCAGTGTGTTTCTCCTTGGGTTTATCCTGTATGGGACTCTCTGTGCTTCCTGGACTTGGGTGGCTGTTTCCTTTCCCACGTTAGGGACGTTTTCGACTATAATCTCTTCAAATATTTCCTCAGGTCCTTTCTCTCTCTTCTCCTTCTGGGACCCCTATAATGCGAATGTTGTTGCGTTTAATGTTGTCCTAGACGTCTCTTAGGCTGTCTTCATTTCTTTTCATTTTTTTTTCTTTATTCTGTTCTGCAGCAGTGAATTCCACCATTCTGTCTTCCAGGTCACTTATCCGTTCTTCTGCCTCAGTTATTCTGCTATTGATTCCTTCTAGTGTAGTTTTCATTTCAGTTATTGTATTGTTCATCTCTGTTTGTTTGTTCTTTAATCCTTCTAGGTCTTTGTTAAACATTTCTTGCATCTTCTCGATCTTTGCCTCCGTTCTTTTTCCGAGGTCCTGTATCATCTTCACTATCATTATTCTGAATTCTTTTTCTGGAAGGTTGCCTATCTCCACTTCATTTATTTGTTTTTCTGGGGTTTTATCTTGTTCCTTCATCTGGTACATAGCCCTCTGCCTTTTCATCTTGTCTGTCTTTCTGTGAATTGGTTGAGTTGGTGGTTTTTGTTCCACAGGTTGCAGGATTGTAGTTCTTCTTGCTTCTGCTCTCTGCCCTCTGGTGGTTGAGGCTATCTAAGAGGCTTTTGCAGGTTTCCTGATCGGAGGGACTGGTGGTGGGTAGAGCTGGCTGTTGCTCTGTTGAGCAGAGCTCAGTAAAACTTCAATCTGCTTGACTGCTGATGGTTGGGGCTGGGTTCCCTCCCTGTTGGTTGTTTGGCCTGAGGCAACCCAACACTGGGGCCTACCTGGGCTCTTTTGTGGGGCTAATGGCGGACTCTGGGAGGGCTCACGCCAAAGAGTACTTCCCAGAACTTCTGCTGCCAGTGTCCTTTTCCCCACGGTGAGCCACAGCCACTGCCCGCCTCTGCAGGAGACCCTCCAACACTAGCAGGTAGGTCTGGTTCAGTCTCCCCTGAGGTCACTGCTCCTTCCCCTGGGTCCCGATGTGCACACTACTTTGTGTGTGTCCTCCAAGAGTGGTGTCTCTGTTGCCCCCAGTCCTGTTGAAGTCCTGTAATCAATTCCCACTAGGCTTCAAAGACTGATTCTCTAGGAATTCCCCCTCCCGTTGCCGGACCCCCAGGTTGGGAAGCCTGACGTGGGTCTCAGAACCTTCACTCCAGTGGGTGGACTTCTGTGGTATAAGTGTTCTCCAGTCTGTGCGTCACCCACCCAGCAGTTATGGGATTTGATTTTACTGTGATTGCGCCCTTCCTACCATCTCATTGTGGCTTCTCCTTTGTCTTTGGATGTGGGGTATCTTTTTTGGTGAGTTCCAGTGTCTTCCTGTCGATGATTGTGCAGCAGCTAGTTGTGATTCTGGTGTTCTCGCAAGAGGGAGTGAGAGCACGTCCTTCTACTCTGCCATCTTGGTTCCTAATCCCAGTTCTTCCTTTCTGTTTTCCCGTGGCAACCACTAATTTACTTTCTATCTCTACGGATTTGCCTGTTCTGGACAATTCATATACAGTATATGGATTCACACAATATGCAGCCTTTTGTGTTTGACTTCTTTTACTTCTCACAGTGTTTTCAAGGTTCATCCATGTTGTAGTATGTATCAGTAGTTCATTCTTTTTTATGACTAAATAATAGTCCATTGTATGAATATACCACATTTTGTTTGTCCAGTCATCTGTTCATGGGCATTTGGGTTATTTCTACTCTGGGGCTGTTGTGAACAGTGCTGCCATGAACAATTCATGTAGAAGTGTTTGTGTGAACATCTGTTTTCAAGCTTTCTTGGGTATGTAACTAGGAGTGGTATTACTGGGTCATATGGTAAACTCTAAGTTTAACTTTTTGAGCAACTGCCAAACTGTTTTCCAACAACTTTAACTTCTCTAATTGAAATTATTTTGCTGATAACAAACATAATTTTTTCAGTAGGCCTTTACTGTATGTGTGTTAATACCAAAGAAATATGATTCTGAAAGCAGTTCTCTATACTTAATGGAAAAGGCCTACCTTATTGTAAATATATCCTTTCTCCTAAATGAATATAAAGTCAGTGTGATTCTTACCACATTTGCTGTTTGATTTATTTTTTTAAATTTGATGCATTAATCCCAGAGTTCATTTCTAAGACTCAACAAATGAGGATAATAAGGAAAAGTTTGAAAAGAGAGAATACTATCAGCAAAGAGGAAAGCATGTGAAAAACAGGTCCTGCTGAATAAAGTAGTAAACTTTATTTTATAGCTGTATTTATGCACTGTGATACTGGCACAATAAACATATCAGTGGAACAGAACAAAATACAGAAATGGATCTAATTCATGAAAAATAGAATGCGGTAAAGATTGCATTTCAAATCACTGAAAAAATGGAATATTAGAAAAATAATATTTATTATATTAAAATGGGTAAGGCCTTTGTAAGTCAGTGGTAGAAAAGGTTAAAGACTCTGAGAGCATAAAAATAAAACATTTCTATCTGGTAAAATAAATAAAGCCAAAAGACCACTAAATCAGAAGATTATTGGTAACTCATATGACTGGAAAGGGGCTTATTTCTCTAGGATAAGAAGTTCTCTTACAAATCTTTAAGAAAAGGACACCCATACTCCCTCAAATAAGAAAAGAAAAATAAGAATGATTTGAACAGGTAATTCATGGGCAGAAAATATGGTAGTGGCCATATGAAACAATGTTCAACTTCATTTGTAATTAAGAAAACAAAACAACAGCATAGCATTTCTTTCATTTATCAGATTTTTGCCAGCTGGCAAAATTTTTTTTAATTTGATAACAGGCAGTAATGCAGAGGGAATAGGTCAACAGGCCTGTCAAATACTATGGATTGGACTCTACATTTACACAGTCTTTTGGAGGGTCATTTGACAATATCTGTTCAAATTAAAATCACACAGTGTATGAAACAGTAAATTATTTACTCCTAAGAATATATCCTATAGGTATATTCATGGAAGAATTTATATGTACACATATACTTGTAGCATTAAATAAGTAATATCTATGCATCTATTAAAAAGAATACAACCTGAAGAGAGAATAATGTGCAAAGAATAGACTTTTTAGGTCTCTAAAATAGTCTTGCATATAGTGTTAAATATATTTACACATTCACACTATTCTTTAAAATTGCTTGCCCTTAAATTTTAAGGACTAAAGAAAACATAAAATTCCCTAAGAATGCCTATTATGAGAATAGGGTATAATGTATAGTTGTTTATAAGTGAAATTGGAACTTAGTGATAGCCCCCTTCACTTGAATACTTCCTTTAGAAGAAACATACAAAGTGTAACACAATATACGTGAAATACTAATCATTGTGTATGTGTTATTGACTTGTCTGGAAAGAAGTATAATATTCAGGTAAAATATCAGTCACATACTTATCATTAAGTATATCTTATGACTTAGAAAAATATAAATAGCTTTATCAACAGTGTAAATCTCATGTGTTTGGTTGCTGCTGTTTGGGCTGGGAATCGAGTGCTGGCAGTTGGTTGGTGATAGTGGCAATCATGATTGAGTCCTAACACTGCCTAAGTCTATGAGAAAGGAAATAATCTCCTGATTACATTTTTTACCAGACACATCTTCCAGAGCTAGACACCCTTTCATCAGAAAGAGCTAGATCCTTTATAACCTGGCTTAGAGACAACAGACCATTAAACCCAATTCTTCACGTGGTAAAGTAAGTACTTCTATAACTTAATTATGAAATTGTCTTATCCTGTCCAATGTATGTGAAATTGTTTGTCTTCAAAAGCAAATTTTAAATAATAATATCAAAATACATTCTAGTGGTAGAATGCTATTACTTGATTAACATCCCCTATTCATTGTCAAGTCCCTATGAATTAGTAATTTTTTTTAATGTATAAGTATTCTTTTTAATAGTATGCATTATAGATAAAAACCCCTTTTTCTTCTTCAGAGATGAGAGTCCTGCCAAAACAGAATTTTTTCAACATTTGATTGAAGACCGGACAGAAGCCGCATTCTCTTACTATGAATTTTTGCTTCACGTTCAGCAGCAGATTTGTAAGTGAAGTGGAATAAAATTGAATAAGAAGAAAAAGGTCTATAACCTAGGTAAAGCGTAATGTGTCAGAGAAGCACATAGGAAATTTGAAATGTAGGCATTTGTTGTTACAAGAGACAATGTGTAGCATAGCACCTGGTCTGAGGCTTTGGCAAAAGGTAAAGAGGAACAAAGAACTTGACAGATTTTCTTCATCCTAAATTAATGGTAATGATGATGCTGTTTCGCGACGTATATTTTGAATTGGTTTCCACACATTTCCTGTAGTGCAGCAGTACAGTGCTCTGTTCATTGCAAGCCGGCAAACTTACGTAGTTACGTGGGATGGTATGTCATAATGTAATATTAGATAAACTCCCTTTTCTTATAATTAATATAACATTTCTGGACTTGAACTCTGACAAGAGATGCCAAAAGGCAGTGGTACCGTGTTATTTGTTTATATGAATTACTTTTTAACAAGGAATGATTCATATTCATTAAATGAATTCAATATTTTCCCTGTAAAAACAATAGAGTTTCAGTACATGAACTATAGAAAAAATATATATATAATGTACATAAATGTTACATTTGTAAAGAAAATGTAAAAATGTAACTACAGAATATGAATTGCTTAAACTGTGCTGCATTGTTGGATGACAACCCTTTTGGTGGCAGTTAGAGAATGAGGTTGACGAATGCATATTACGAATTGAGTCCACAAAAGAAACACAAAACTCTTTGTAATTCTGTTAAATCTTTTATGTGGATTTATTTATGATCAGCCTACTAATTAAAAATATTTTGCTTGACAATATGGCTTGGTGTTTGTGTGTTTGTGGTGGGGGAGAGCTGGTGGTATTTTTACATATAGGATGTATTGAATTTACTGCTTGGGGAAATGCAGTGATACCACATTTCGCTAGGTAATGTATGTGAATATGTTTTCATTAATTTGTGGACATTACCAAGTACTTATTCTGTTTGTATTCTAAAAAAACACTACTTTCAAAACACATGTGATTTTTGACTAATCATAACCTTAATTTGTTTTTCTTGGTTAAATTAGGCATTTTTTCCTGCACATTCATAGCAAGAAAATTTTTATAACATTGTGACTATCCTGTTGAATTGACTTTAAGATTACCATCTTGAACTTTGAGAGTGATTTCATTCTGATGGAAAAAAAACCCTCATTTACTAACAGCTTATTTACTATAAAAACTGTTCCTGATCCATTAGCTTGTAAATAAAATTTTATTATAAACACTGTAAAAGTCCCATTGATGAACTTTGGAAGGAAAAAGGCTCTCGATCTGCGTGGTGAGTGATTTCTATCGGTTTGTGTTTGGTGGACCTCTTTTCTTTGGATAAAAATCAAAGTACTCTCTCGCATTCCCTGCTAGAAATGAGAGGTTAAATGACTCACCCCGGATGACGTTACTAATCAGCGGCCGAGCTAATAGTAGAGGTCAGATGCTCTGCACGCCCACCACCTTCTCCCAGCCATCCCCACACCATGCTGCGTCCAGGAGGGCACTCTTGTGGGACGTGAGGAGCGACTGCAGTACTCCAAGGGCAACCAAGTACTGTAATTTTACAATGCAAAGTATCGTGTTTCTACTTTAAGAAAGATGAAATGTTTTGTCTTTGGATAGTTTGTTCCTCATTTAACAGGTATTTATAAGTATTAATACTTGCTAGATACTGTTCTAGGCCCAAAACACATAAAATCCCTGCTTTCACAGAGCTTACACTCCAGAGTGAGCCTGTGGAGGACTGGGGGAAAGACAGTACGTTTATATGTCAGGTGTGGTGAATGCAACGGAGAAAAATAAAGCCAGATAAGGAATCCAGAATGCTGGTTTTAGCACGGGCTCCAGCAGCGGCTGCAGCTCACCTTCAGCATCGAGCCGCTCCGGAAGTTCCAGCACCTCCCGCAGCTCCAGCTCCAGCTCCGGCAGCTCCTCCGGCTCTCCAAGCCCTTCTCGGCGCAGGCATGACAAGAGGCGGTGTTCCCGCTCCAAATCCAAACCACCCCGAAGAGATGAAAAGGAAAGGAAAAGGCGGAGCCCTTCCCCTAAACCCACCAAAGTGCACGTTGGAAGGCTCACCAGGAATGTGACCGAGGATCATATGGAGATATTCTCCACCTATGGGAAAATTAAAACGATCGACGTGCCTGTAGAAAGGATGCACCCCCATCTGTCTACAGGCTACGCACATGTGGAGTTTGAGAATCCAGATGAGGCCGAGAAGGCGCTGAAGCACGAGGACGGAGGACACATCTCCCTCCCAGGAGATCACTGCCGCCGCTGTGCTGGCCCCCTGGCCTCGGCCACCCCCCAGGCGATTCAGCCCTCCCAGGAGAGTGCCGCCACCGCCTCCCACGTGGCGCAGGTCACCCCCACGGATGAGGAGAAGGTCGCGTTCCCCTCGGCGCAGGTCCCCCCGGGCCACAGGAGCGGCTCCAGCTCCAGCTCCTCCCGATAAGCAGGGCCACCGAAGCTCTGCCCTGTGACTTGTATCCCATCCAACTCACCCGTGTCACTTTTCTAGCCGAAGGAGGATCGGTAGGAAAGAAATCCCTAACTCGGGCAGGCTTCGAAGGTGAAGGCAGTAATTGCTACATTTCCCCTGGCGGCAGAGTTCCGGCTGCAGGAGGGTTGTTGGTTTGGGGTCGTGCTTATGAAGATGCCCTCCAGTTTTCTGGCTAGAAAGCTTCCACATTTCTAGTTCCTGAGAGTCAGTTTAGTGTCAAAGCCCGCAGGGATGAGCAGGGGGCTCCAGGAGGTGGTACAGCCCCAGCCTGGGAGCATGTTTTCCCATTCCACAGGTGACCTGGGGCCGATCTGGTGGCCTGGTCATGCCCTAACCTGTTGGCCCGCAGGGTCCCACAGGAAAGGTGTGCTTTTACGCAACTGCCGTTCCTGTTAGCCTGGCCCTGCTCCCCTGCTCGAGTCCTTTTCTGACCTCTAGGGCTAAATACCCAAAATGGTTCTTTTCACGTGTACTCATGTCATGCGCACACACACACACACACCTATGTCTCCCTTTCTCTCTGAAACTGGTAAGTTGAGAGCTCTGTCGGGTCATCACAGAACCCCTTCCCCCGCCCGGTTGTGTTGGTATTCATGGTGGTCGTGCAGGTTACCTTGGCAACGTGTACATTGTTTTTTTGGCTTTTATTGTACAGTCAGTACTGTACATTTTCTGTCTTGAGTTTTGTAACTTTGTAGCATTTTAGATAATATTGTGTTTGTACTTTGTCGTGTAGAGAAAAGAATTGTGTTGAATAAACCTAGGATTAGAGTGCAGCTCGAGGGTTGGGTGCACTGCCTCCTTCCTGCCCCTTGGCCCCAAAGTCAGCTTCAGTTGTGAGGTAATTAAACATGATTGTCTTTAAAAAAAAAAAAAAAGAAAGAATGTTGGTTTTGATAGTAACTAGGGAAGGCCCTTCTGAAAAGGTGACAGTTGAGCAGAGCCCTAAAGCCATGTGGCTGTCTGGAAGAAACCGTCCAGGGGGGAACCTTTGCAGTGAGTGAATGTGGAAGTTAGCATCTGATCACTCTGATTTTCCCTCTAAAAGAAGCAATTGTAGTTACAGCTGCGAAAGGGGAAAGAGTGTGAGAGGTTCCAAGAAAGAGTCGCCTAGGAGAGTGAGAGATCCGACTGACCAGTGGCTTGCGGTAGGATTGTCAAGCAGCACCGAGGGCCCCTCTTGCGATGTGAGCCGTGAACTTCAAGTGAACCCGGTGAGCATGCCTCTTCCTTCTAGCCACATTCACTGCCTGGTGGAAAGTTGGATTTAAGTTGGAACAGAAGAGCAAGGGAACTGAGCATGTATACAAGGAAGCTACTCTGTCATTTAAGTGAAAGGGGCACCTACTGAGTGACGGATAGAAAAAGGTCGTGGGCTTAGTAGTTTGGAGGTCCTGTTGAGGTCAGAGAGCTGTTAGGGTATGGTTACCAGAGGGAATGAGCTGGAAAGATAGGAAGTGGTGGTCCGGATATGGGATGCTTGAAATTGAGATTTGGGGGGAGTTTAATCTGGATGTCTACAAATGAGGAGCAGAGGGATGCCTGCCTGGGGTTGGAGATCAGAAACAGCCGCCTTGAAAGGCTTTGTCCTCTGCAGACAGCCAGACTTCAGTTAGAGAGTGTGAAGACTGACATCAACAAGGACATAGGCATGAGGAGACTGACCCTCATGGGTAGCGTACAGATAATCATCCTCATCACCGCCTGTGCAGCAAGTCTCTGGCCATTTGTTTTGTGAGGCGGGAAGTTGGCAAGAGGAAGGGGCATGCTTACCAGGAGTTCTCTGAGCCCCTTTTCAACTAATTGAAACTGTCATTAAAGTCAGCAGTTTAAGAGTATCCCAGGTGATGTGAAAACCTCCTAATCCCTTACTAGAACCATTGTTTAATAGGAACATTGAATTTGATTTATAGTTTACATACTGCTCTTAAAGAATATATCCATAGCACAAATCAAGTGCATTGATGGAAAAAGAATTTTATTTATGCATTAATGTATATTTGTGTGCTAAAACCTATTTGAAAGCCATTTATAGCTTGAATCTGTTGTAGTCAACCCATGAGGCTATAAAATGCACATATTAGCAAAGTGTTAAGAAAACTGTGAGTCCTCTATTCAAAGTAACTTTTGAAGACACTAAAAATACTTTTAAAGGCCAAAAGAAGATGAAAACTAATAAAGCTGAAAACAACACTGAAGATATTATTTAGGTGGAATTGCTAATTACTGAAAGAAGACAGTTTAAGATTTAAAAAAAAAAAAAACCTTATTCTTTGGCACATGAAACAGAGACCTCCTGAAAAATAAAAATGGTAGGTAGATATTTTATGAATCACTCATCTTTTATCTCTAAACTCAGAGATGGAATCTGCATCAACCAAAAAATTGGGTATCCTCTTCCTCCTGCCTTCTTAAAATACCTATGAGCAGCAGAGAAGTTAGCCTCGATTAGGAGACACAGAGGCTGCTAACGCATTGCCTTCTCATGGGTCATGAGCTGATCCAAAAATGAAAGCCCTTTCTTTAGTTCCCATTAGTAAGCAATGCACAGTTTTGTAGATTTTCATTTCAATTTTGGGGCCAAAAAGCATTGCTTACCAGTAACCCACTAAATGAGTTGTTAGAGATTGCTAAATTGGTAGTCACAAATGAAAATCACTGTTTTATTAAAGATTACTTGACACTCTACTTCTGTTCTCCTAAGAAACCTGGTTCCTGTGCAAGTTTGTAATTTTGCAAAAACTCCCAAAAGTGCGTGTATACAGATAACTGGGTCGCCACCTTCTCGGGAGCTTCTTGGGTGAAATCTGAAACATGCCTCCACATATGCAGAGGGCAGGGAGAGACCGAAGAAAGAGGCAGCCACTCCAGATTGGTAGGTGGCAGTTTTAATAAGCAAGGGAACTTACTTACAAGGCTTGTCTTGGGTGGCCACAAAACCAGTAGGACTCCACACCCACCTGCCAGAATCTTAAAAGTTTATAGAGACCTTAACTGGCTTCAGTCACGTACACAGTCCAGGGAGCCTCGACACCGCATTTGTGTTTCAGGACTGGATCCTTGGAGCAGCTGCTGGGAGCAGGGAAGGCAAGCAGAATACAGAATCCAAGGATAGGGGAGCGGGTGGGGAGCCTCCAGGTGCCAGGGTCAACTGGCAGTCACGTCTTTTTGATGGCCTCCTCCAGCAACAGGTGCTGTGCCACAGACAGTCTGTCAGACAATGGACAGAAACTACCCTACAGCTGGTGATCAGTCAGTTTCTTATGAGTGCACCATCACTGCTCGGACATGTTCATGGTTTTTGCGACAATTTTTGTTTTTCAGGTACCTATTGTTTTAGCTCAATAGCCAATTAATTTGTTGATAATTTGATTAGGGTGTAGTGATGTGTATGCTTATTTTTACACTATAATTGTCTAAAACTAGATTCTAAAATATACTTTTTGGTAGACGTAAAATGATTATACTCTCATTGTTAAAACAAATATGTATAACCTACCCTTCTACCTTGCTTATACACTCACTTTTAAAATATATATATATAT